>NC_133897.1:9212889-10599347 GCF_964199755.1 Larus michahellis | reverse complement strand
TGGTCTGTGGAAATATATTATTTTCCTTCCCTAAACCATTTCCTTATCAGCAGGGCGTTACTAGGACCTGAGCTTAAAATGTACCGTTCGATACACAGGGATCACCGAGATCATCAAGGAAGCAGGATTTGTGGTTCTTGGGGAATTCTACACTTTTGATATTTGGTTTTGTTCTGACTAAAAAGAAATCGCAAAACATTGTAAAACTTTCTGAGAAACTACGGCTTTGAAAATATGCTGTCAAGTCAACTAAAAGTATTTTCTTGCAGTTTGGATTAAAATGCTTTGCTGTGTAAAATTTTTTTACAAAGCCAGTTCTGCAATGAAAAGGAGAGTATTTAATCCCAGGACTGTCAGAACTCCCCTCTGAGCGATTGCTGAGGGGCAGCCGATCACGCCGGGGGTTGGCCACCGCTGACCTCTCCCTCTCGACACTGACGTCCTCCTTGCGTGGCTCCCTCCAGATGCTGCCTCCCACTTCTCCGCTACCCCTCCCCAACCCCGCAGCGCAGACCCGGACCCCCATCCTCATCCTCCCAGTGCCTCCTCGCCTCCCACCACCCTCTCTCTCCTCCCAGCTTTAGCATCTCCGGCTCTGCAGTCCCCCCACCTGCCTCCATCACGTCCGGCTCTGAATTTCCCTGCAAGCCCTCGTTGCAGGTGTGGTACCCAGGGTGCGCGGTGAGCATCACTCACCCGGCTCCTTCCTCACTCGCCTCGGCCCGTTTCCCTCGCTGCGGTTGGGTCTGACACCTCGCTCCTCCGGGACTGGCTGCTGCAGCCCGCGGGAGGCAGAAAAAGCGATGACAGGGAGGGAATTCCTGCTGAGTTCCCGACCCGGGTTGTCTCCGGAGCAGAGGCAGTCCCTGGGAAATGCGGCGAAGGAGGCTGCGTATCTCGTGGAGGAGCCACTTCCTAAAGTTTTATGATTTGGGCAAAGGCTGGGTGTGTGGGATCGATGACAGGAGGTGTCCCCCCGTGCCAGGGGGGCCTGACCTGAACCAGCTGCGGCCGTAAATCACGGCTTGATGGGAGTGCAAACACCCGCCCTGGAAAGCCTTTGAGCCGGGCGAAACAATGCCATTATTTCTTAACCTGGCTCTTAGAGATGGCTGAGGCATTTTTGCTGACTTAAAAAAAAAAAAAAATAAAAAAATAAAAAGCAGGCAGGTATTTTAGCTCAGGAATTTCAGCCCGCATGGATCAAATGTGGTGAAATTAGAAGCAAGTAAAAACAGGTCTTAGAAGGGGTGGTTTTTTGGGCATATTTACTCACAGGCAAAATCAGCGGCTCTGCCAGTGGCAGCAATAATTCCGGCAGGGGAAATACAGTGTCGCTCCCGCCCCTTAGGGAGACGCCGTGGTACAAGGCTCAAGGGAAAAATGCAGCAGCATCGACGGGAACTGTGTTGGATTTTATATTGACAACACACCTGTATATCTTCAGAATATTTTCCATCATTTTATTTGCACGAGTCATTCTCCCACGTAAATATCTCCGCTGTAATCAGCAGAGCTGCACGAGCAAAGAAAATTAGCTCTGCTCTTAAAATCAAGCATTTCATATTGAAGTTAATAATATGAACTCTAAATTATTTTTTAGCCTTCTATAAACAAGATCACGCTGTAGAAATTTTAATCAGAGATGTTATTAATTCCATTACCTTCTTGTAATTGTTTCCTATCCTTAACATGGGAAAAACGATGCTACAAAGTGCTACCTGTCCCCAGAAAATTATAGGTGCCACAACGAGTTGCCACGTTCTGCACAAATAAGCCAGTAAAGCAAAGAAACCGCTTAGATTTATCTATTTTATTTGTGTTTGATATTTTCAGTGTGTCTGCATTTTAAATGTATTTTAATGTAAAGGTTAATGGAGTTTTAATAAAGGGCAGATGGCCACTCTAATTGCAGAACACCCAGCATACTCTTTTAAAAACCTCTTTAGCTGGCTAGACAGATATTAATAATTCTGAATGCCATTAGAAAAAGCAGAGGTTTGAATCAAATGATTCTTCGAAGTTAAATTTATTATTCAACCAAAACTGCAATCATTGCATACATTTTGCAAAGAAAAATTGTATTATCAATATATTTCCCATCAAGTGATCCTGTGAACTGTGAATTATCTATTATCTATAGCTAAATTATATATACGGAAGCACCAAATGTTGAACTTCCTATTATATATTGTTTTTTTAATCCAGATGTCAACTTCCAGCCTTTTTTTTTTTTAAACTCTCTAAACATCTCGCTAGCCGCACAGTCTCCTCCCTGCTTCACTAATTTGATCTTTTTTTTTTTTTTTGGCAAGAGCGTGATTCCCGGGTCACATAGCATTATGCATGCTAATCCCTGGTACGTGTCTTAAAAAAAAAAAAAAGAAAGAAAAAAAGGAAATAAAAAGCACGAGCTATTTTGTACTAGGCCCCGTGCCAAGCGGAGCCTCCTGCCTCCAGAAAATAGGGTGAAAGCAGGCTGTTCCTATGAATATCTTCAGAGCAGCCAGTTCACGGGGAGCGGAAGGTGGATAAATGCCACAAGGGAATGAGGAAGCCCCAGGTACAAATCCCATGGGTTTTATCACCAAAATAATTTGATTCTTTGAGCGCTCAGGCGCTTCAGAGTCCCAATTAAATCCTCGGGAGCTCTGGTGCGAATCTGACGTCACAGCAGAATAACGGTGTGTTTCAGGTGTAACACCTGCAATAGCTTAAACTGGACAGCAATTTTCTGCTTTGGAAATAATGTCTATTAACCTCTTCCTGCCCCCACTGCGGACCCCTCCGCACGAGCCCGTGTACGCCATAACCATCGCCGTCACCCTCTGAAAGTAGCAGTTACGTTAACAAGGTTTTGAAATATTGGCTGGAAGGCAGTTTGGGGCTCTACAATGGAAGAGAAGTAAGTTTTATATCATTTTATGAATGGACATTAATCAATGCTATATCACAATGAGAGTCTTACGGAATCACATATTACAATCTCCTAAATCGCACGAGGAACTCGCCGTGATTAATGTTGCTACAACGACATTTGATACAATTAATAGTGGGAGCGGTTCACATTTAGGTTTTACCACATTAGGTGCTTTTTCTGAGCCCGCCGTGGATGAGAGAGACCTTTGGAGCCCAGGCCAAGAAACAATAGTATTTATCACATTATTAATCTGCCCTTATGATTCATCTTTTATCCTTCCTGACATTTATGTTATTCCTCTGACATGCACACCAGAGGCCCAAACAGTCCTGGAGCTGAACAATGTGAAGGCGAAGGAAATCTTCATGTGTCTCCTGGAGAGGTGGCAGGTATCACGCTTCCCATCCACATGGATCTGTTATTTCTCCAAATAATTCCTCTAAAATCAATTGCAAGATGCTTTGCCCCATTGGAGAGGAGTCCCATGGGGGCAGGGCTGGGGACTGAGGTTGGCACCACCTGAATCTCAGAAGTTCAAGGCAGCCTCCAAGATCTACAGACCAAAGAAACTCCTGGGACACTCTTATTTGGAGGAACCAGTGAGACAAGGTAAGTTGGGGACGGCAAAGAGCAACTCTGCCTGCCACAGGGATGACTCCGAGACCAGCTTTTCTCTGCCCAAGCCCACAGCTGTCAGGGAGAGGTTCAGCATCACCCCAGACATGAGTGGGAGGTGACTTCTCAGTCCCAGGTGTTCAAGCACAAGTCAGTGAAGGGCCACCCTGGAAGCCCATTGGGATGAAGGATGTCCCAGGTACCTGTGTACAGACACAGTATCTGAGACAGGCAGCCCTCACAGTGTCCTTCACGTGCTGGGTGTAGGATGGGGTTGGACCTCTTGGACCAGGCAGGAGGCATCAGATGAAAGATGATGAACCAGGACACCTGGAGAGTTTGTGTCCATCTGCACCAAGGGGGAGCCCCAGGGAGAAGGGGGGCAGGGAATGAAGACAATGCTTGTTCCCCGCACTCCCACGCTGTCACAGCCCAGCCACCCCTGCCTGTCCCTCTCAGCGCTTCTGCCAGCCACCACCCTGGAGCCAGCCTGCTGCTGGGGGGCTGCTCCCTCAGCCTTGTGCATGTTCAGGGGCCCCCGGTGGGCTTGTCGTGTCCCCCCCATGCCTTGCAGCCTGGGGACAGAGCCAGCCCAGCTCACGGAGAAGGTGGGACTGCGTAGAGTTGTTGGCTGCTCTGGGAGGGGGGCTACACCGGGGGCAGGATGCCCCACGTTGCCCACCCTGTCTTTTAGGGCAGTTCTCGGGGGTCTTCCCCACAGGGGAGAGGGGACCAGAGAAGGTGAAAGAGCACCAGGCCCCCCATCTGCTTCTGATACAGGAGAGACACACATGTTCCCCTCTGCCCTGCATAGGCAGTGCTCGGGTGGGCCATGGGGGGGGCACACAGACCACCCCTACCAGGAGGGGGATGGTTATTTATTACCCCATTATATGTATTTAATAACTATTTAATACAGAACCACAGAATGGTCGGGGTTGGAAGGGACCTCTGGAGATCCTCTGGTCCAACCCCCTGCCAGAGCAGGGTCACCCAGAGCAGGTTGCACAGGAACGCGTCCAGGCGGGTTTGGAATGTCTCCGGAGACAGAGACTCCACCACCTCTCTGGGCAGCCTGTGCCAGGGCTCTGCCACCCTCAGGGTAAAGAAGTTCCTCCTCATGTTTAGGTGGAACCTCCTATGTTCAAGTTTGTGCCCGTTACCTCTTGTCCTGTCCCCGGGCACCACTGAAAAGAGCCTGGCCCCATCCTCCTGACACCCACCCTTTCAGTATTTGTAAGCGTTGATAAGGTCCCCCCTCAGCCGTCTTTTTTCCAGACTGAAGAGACCCAAATTCCTCAGCCTTTCTTCACGAGAGAGGCGTTCCAGTCCCCTCATCATCTTGGTAGCCCTTTGCTGCACCCACTCCAGCAGTTCCCTGTCCCAAATACCCCGTTATTCCCTCTCTAGTCCCCAGCACAGGCTCCTGCCGGGACAGGCAGCGGGGGGGGTCCCAGCGCAGCCCCTCGCCTGCTGCGCCTGCACTGGGGAGGGGGGGGGCTGCGCAGCGGAGGGTTTGCGGGGGGAGCCCCAAAAGCGTTTCGCAGCCCCCGTGGCACCCCGGGGCTGTGCTGGGGGGGCGGAGGGGGGACCAAACCAGACCAGACCAAACCAAACCAAACCAAACCAAACCAAACCAAACCACGCAGCTTTTCTCCAAAACCGCACGGTTTGTCCTTAACCCTCCGTTTCTTTGCGGCGCCGGCGGAAGAAGCGATTTTCGGGCACCTGCGCGGCGCGCAGCCACCGCGGCCGGGTCTCCGCGGAGCGCGGAGGGGCAGCGGTGCCGCCAGTCCCAAGCGCGTAAAATACCCGCGGTGTTCCCAAATGATGCATTTAGCCAGATGTTTAAGACGTATGAGAGAAGAGTAGTTAAAACCCACATTATATAGTTCTGCCTAGTCTAAAATTGCATGCGCTGACCCATATATTTTAAACTGTAAACGGACTCCAGTCATTTAAAATATTGCAACGTCGATAGGACTAATTAATTGGAAATAAGAAACGAAAGAATACAATTAAACGAGGAGAGAATCATTTTCTAATTTAATAGCGGGACATTTATAAAGATCACAAGCTAAAAGGCATCGAATGATCCTATCGACGGAGCGTTAAATCAGCACAGCTTGGGGGGGGGGGGGCACGGACACGGCCCCCCCCTCCTGCGGGAGGCCATTCCCACCTCGGCCCCCGCGCAGACCCGCACCCGCGGAAACCCCGCGCCGGCGGCACAGCGGCAGCTCCCCGTCTGCGCCGTGCCCTCAAATATTGTGATATTTTATTAGCCCCCATTTCCTAACAGTAATTTATTGCGATAAAACAGACACCCGAGGTCCTCTTAAATTGTCTTTTCATAATGAATAAATTTAAACTGGCTAATTAATATATAAACTAACCCAATTTGTCAGGTTGATTTGTATTTTAGTTAATTGTGAAAGTAATTACCACATGGGCAAATTAACAGCTTTCTGGAAATGACCAAGGCAGGGTTTTTATTTCCTTCCTGGGTGAAGAAAATTCATTTTTCCCAGCTCTTGATGTGATGAATAAAAGTCATAAATCTGGGTGATTGGTGCAGGCAGAGTCTAAATGGCTTCATATTTCATTTTAGGTTTAATAGAAATATTCATGCTCTGTTTTAATGAAATTAAATTGAAGGGGGGTGGACTGAGAGGCTGTCGGTCGGGGCTTAAAGAGGCAGCGCACATTTGGTGGGCTTTTTGTTGTTTTCCTGCGGATGAGCCAAAACTGCCAAGCTTTCTTTATTCCAGACGAACCGCGCCTGATGCGGGGATTCGCAGCAGGAGTGGAATTAAACGTAAAATTTTTGCTTGACTTGTTGTCTAAAGAGAGAGAAAGTCTAACGAGAAGCAAAACTTTGGAAGATGGTTTGTAGGAAAAAGAAAAAAAAAAAAAAAAGGAGGGAAAAAGTATCCCGGCCACCTAATGCAGGGACGGCTTTTTCCCCGAATGCGGGGATTTAGGGTAAAGAAAGATTTTTAGCAGCCCGTTTACAGACCGGCCCTTCTCTCCAGGACTGACATCTTGGAGTGCATTAAGCGCCTTTTTCCCGGGAGGGGACGTGCAGAGACGACCCCCCCGAGCAGCCAGGGCGCTGGCGGGGACCCAGCCGCCTTTGTGACCGGAGCTCTCCCGGGACCCCCATCACCTTTCCCGGCGGAAAGAAAAAAGTTTGACAGCGCATAGGCGTTTTCCGAGTACCTGAGGCTGGTTATGCCAACCCGAGTACCCGGAGGGGCTTGTTTTCTCCCCAGAAGAGCCGGCACCCACCTCCATGCCTGGGGCACCCCCCCGCCTGGGACCGGCCCCCCAGGCCAGGGAGCGGCCCCGGTGCGGGAGCCGCCCCCGCAGCCGGAGCCGCTCCGTAATGGATCTGATCTGTGACTTGTTGATTTCCCCTGAGCAAATAAGGCTTTGATGCAGTCCCGGCGAGAGTGGTTAGCTGATGAATTGACAAAAACTAATCAGCTTTATTGGGAAACAGGTTAAGGGCAGCAGAGTGTCAATAATTCTCCGCCTGACCCCCTCATCCATTAAGAGAGGCAGGCTGATTAGACCGAGAAGACCCTGTGCTTTTTGCACTGAAATTGCTTTCATAAACTCACCATTATTAGCAGTCAATGCAAGCGGCTAATTTAGAGGAGACATCCCGAGGATGTCACATTTATCAGGGAGGTTTATGTATCATTATCTCATTTACAGAATGTCGCAGTGTAATATGTGTTTTTGGCAATAACGCTGGCCCCGCGCCTGAGGTTCGTAACGGCTTCGGAGAGACCGACCGGCGTAGGGACACCGGGGTGGGGGGGTTTAATTCGGAAGAATTAAGACACCCCCCCACCGCAGGGCTCCGGGCGTTCCGCCGTTCCCACCGGGAACCGCGGCCGCCCGGGGTTCACTCCACGCCGCCCCCTGCGTGCACCCACCCCCTCCCGGCTTTTCAAAAGGCGAGATAGGCATCTGTTTGCCCACGGCCGGGGGAGCGGGGGCTCTGCTGAAAGGGGACCACCCGGAGGTGTCGGGGGTAGCGCGGTCCTTGCGCTATCTCCGCTAAGATAACCGCGCATTGTTGGCTCCCGGGCAATATACTGGATCAACACAGGTGCGGGAGCCGCGGGGAGTTCAGCCGTCCCGGATGCCCTGCGGCACCTGGAGAGGGGGAGGGAACACGCGGAACGGAGCGGGGAGGGAAGAAATAATAATAATAACAAAAGAACAAAACAAAAAAAAGGTGAAAATAATAAAAAATGAAAAAAGATAAAATAAAAATAAAAAAGGAAGGGAAAAAAAAAGAAAAGACGGAGAAAAAAATTGTATTCTATTTTAAAAAAATTTTTTAAAAAATTGAAAATCGAAATCTTTCTCTGAGCACTGAATATTCCCCCTCGGGCGGGAGGGCAGCCTGGGAGCGATGAGGAGGGTTAAGACGAGCGGCCCCGGCGGCGGGGGAGCCGGGCTGGCCCCGCTGGGGTGCTGCCGAAGGGCGGCGGGGGCGGATGGAGGACCCCGGCCGCCGCGCAGCCGCTCGGGGCCGGCTCGCTGCTGAGCTGAAGGTCTCTGGTCGCCGTGGGAGGGGGGCTTCTCCAAACGCACGTCCATCAGCCAAACGATGCCTGCATTTGGAAGCGCGGGGTGGCCGGACGGGGGGACGGGCCTGAGCCCGCCCCGGGAGGCGGTGATGGACCGAGGCCGGGGGGGGGATGCGATGCGGCCCCGGCCCTCGCCCCCCACCAGACGGTCCCGCTTTCGCCCCATCACCGCCTGGAGAAACGTTCACGGCATCGGCCACCCTGGCCGGCCACCTCGTCCGGCATCGCCCCCGGCCACCCGTCCCCACCCGTGCGGGGGACAGCCACACGCAGCCCTGCGCTCCCGGCTCCCCACTTACACGGGGTGATTTCCCCTGCAGCTCCGCTCCCTCCTCCACAAAACTGCACCCAGAAGGGGCCCAAAGCGGTCTCCGTATGTGCGGAACGACCCGCGCCCGGGGCGCGCCCGCGCAGCCCCGGCACCGCCGGCCCGGGCACGGTGGTACCGGCTCTGCCCGGTGACAGCCGCGCCCCCGTTTCCAGCGGGCTGGACATCCCCGTGCCAATAGGGGAAGGTGCACTGAAGGAAGGTGACCCTCGGCCCTGCCGGGATGCGGGGACGGAGGAGGCGGGTGCGGGTCCAATACCCGCCCCCCGGCCTCCGGAGTCGGTCATGGGGACAAGCCCCTGTTGGTGACACTGGCTGCCGTGGGACTGCCCCACGCGTGGGGCCCAAGGGGAATCGTAGTTCCAGCTGGGAGCCTCGGCGGAGGGCTGCCATCCCCGGGGCGGCCGCCGTGTTCCCCGGTCCCGGGCCCTGGGGCTGCCCCGGCCCCTGGCAGCCCGACGGTGGCCGGGGAAAACCCAAGCGGTTCATAAAAACGATCCTGGGACTCGGCGTCCCCCTCTCCTCCCCCGGTGCGCGGGGGCCTGCTGTGTCTCCGGGGTCCCCGCAGCGTGTGCGGGCTGCGCCCGGCTGCGTGTAGGGGTTCCCTGTGCGGGTGTTGTTGGGTGCGGGTGTTGTCTGGGTGCGGGTGGCTCCTCTGGGCCACGCGTGTGCGTGTGTGCGGTCGTGCCTCGGCTGTACAGGTGCGTCTGTGTGTCTGCCGTGCTTGTGTCGGCGTGTCTGTCCTGGTCGTGTCTGGGTGTCTGTTGTGGTTGTGTCTGTGTGTCTGCTGTGGTTGTGTCTGTGTGTCTGCTGTGCTTATGTCTGTCCCTTCTTGTGTCTGTCCGTCTGCTGTGTGCGAGTGAGTGTGTCCGGCGGCTCCAATCAGGGAGGTCAAGGAAAAACAGTCGGTGCAGGAGAGGAGGGGAGTCTCGGGGCACAGAGCAAAGGGTGCGTGTCCGTGTGTCTGTCTCTGTGTGCACACACGCCCCGCAGAGGTGCTCCGGGCCTTCTGCCCACGGACCCGTGGCAAGAAGGGAACGAGGAGCGAAGTTGTCGCATATTTTCTTTGCCGTGTTGCATTCCGGTTTTATTTATTTTTCCCTCTTTCTCCCTTTCTTTTCCCCTTTTCCTCTCTCCTTTTCATTGCTTTTATTTTTCCCACCCCAGGGCCCGGGGTGGTGGGGGGGGGGGTGGGGGGGCGGGCAGCACACTTTTGTCACGGTGACACCGGCAGCCCCGGGGGCTCAAGCCCCGCCGCCCCCCGTGTGCGAACCGGCTCCTCCCGCGGGGGTGTGACACGGCGGCGGGGCCGCGACACGGGCGCTTCCCGCATCCGAGCGCCTTCTCCCGGGGGCCGGCAAAGGCTGTCCGAGGGGAGAGCGTGTTTACCTTGGCAGCGCTCCGCGCCACAGCCTGACCTTCCCCTCACACCGCCTCTGCGGAGTCCCCGCCGCCCCCCCCCGGGGAAACGGGACCCCGGCGAAGGAGCGACCCCTCGCCCCGCGCTTTCCCGTTTCTGTCCGGGCCTGTTTGCCGTAGATAAGCGGGTCTAATAACACTGTTGACAAACCCGGGGGTTGGTGGCAGGCGTGACTCCCTGACCCGCAGGTGTTTATTCTTTCCGACTCGTTAAAAAGCGGCCGGCGGCGCGTTTACGGCAAATATTTGCCGTGCGCGGGAAGGGTGGTGGGACGCGGTCACCGAATACGCGGCGGGAACCGCCGCCGTGTGTGTGTGTGTGTGTGTGTGTGTGTGTGTGTGTGTGTGTGTCGGCCCCGCGGAGAGGAGCCGGACACCCGACTGTCCCCATGTGTGTCCCCCCCCGCGTTAACCCCCCGCCCCTCCGGAGTCCCCGGGGGTGGGAGGGAGGGGGCGGGACTCTCCGCCGTGACAGGTGGGCGGCGGGGCCAATGGCGGGCGAGGCCGCAGCCCGGCCGGCCCAATGGGGAGCCGCCTGCGGCCCTTGAAGGGGCGCGCCGGGGAGCGGGGCCGCACTGCCGCCCGCCGCCGCCGGGAGACACGGCCGGCCCGGGGCCGCCCGAACCGCCGCCGTTCCCCCTCCCCCCTTCCCTTCCCCCGTTCCCCAGCCCGCCGGCGCTCCCATGGAAAAATCCAAAAATTTCCGCATCGACGCGCTGCTGGCTGTCGACCCCCCCAAGGCGGCGGCGGCGGGGCAGAGCGCGCCGCTGGCCCTGGTCACCTCGCTGGGCGGCGGCGGCGGCGGCAGCAGCAGCAGCGGGAGCGGCAGCCCCCCGTCCTCCTCCTCCTCCTCTTCATCCTCCTCTTCATCCTCCTCCTCCTCCGAGCATCCCGCCGGCGGCCCCGCCGACTGCCTGCGCACAGACAGCCCCTCTCCGCCGCGCCTCCTGGCCGCCCACTGCGCCCTGGTCCCCAAACCGGGCTTTTTGCCCGGTACCGGCGCCGGTCCCCACCCGCATCACCACGCCTCGGCAGCCGGCATGGCCCTGGGACTGCACCCCGCGGCGCCCGGCGGGCCGGGCATGCCGGCGCAGGCGGCCCTCTACGGGCACCCGGTGTACGGGTACTCGGCGCTGGGCGGGCAGCACCCGGCTCTCTCCTACTCGTACTCGCAAGTGCAGGGAGCGCACCCGTCCCACCCCGCCGCCGACCCCATCAAGCTCAGCGCCGGCACCTTCCAGCTGGACCAGTGGCTGCGGGCCTCCACGGCCGGCATGATCCTGCCCAAAATGCCCGACTTCAACTGTGAGTATTCGCCTCCCTCTGCCCCGCCGGACGCGTCCCCTCCGTCCCCCGTTCCCGGTGCAAGGGGCCTTCCGGGAGCCGTCTCCTCCCTAGAGGGAAGAAGCACCCCCCTGCTGCCCCCCGTGTCAATGAGCTGGGGATTTAAACAGGCGGTGACTTTGTAATTTTTAATTTTAGTTTTTATGAGAAGGAGGAAACAGCGATCCGCCACGGGAAGCGGGGATGTGTGGGTCGCCTCGCCGTTCCCGGCCCCGCACAGCCTGGTTTTTCAGGGCAGGTTAAATAGGAAGGTGGCGAATCCGTTCCTGCCGTTGCGAACACCTTCTCCCACCGTTCACGGGGTGCAGAAGCCACCGGGGGTCGGAGGGGACAGGGCAGGAGCCACCATAGTCTCCCCCAAAAAGCCGGTCTCGGTGTATCGCCCCCTCAAAAGCGGAGTGGCAGGTCCCATCGCCCAGCCACCGTCCTAATTTTATTTCTCATCGGAAATGGTTTTATAATAATTACGGCAGGCTCCTCTAGGCAAACGGGTGTAGAGAGGATCGGGGGTAGCAAAAAATGTGGGGTTCTGCGTTCCCTGGAGATAATGAACGGGGATGAAATAGAGTCGGAAGAGTTTAGGTTTGGGATTAGGGAGGCTGGAAATGCTGCATTAAGGCAGAGAATCCGCAGCCCCAGGGAAGGCGCGGTGCTGAGCACTAGGCCTCACGGCGACGGGGACCTTTCGTGCATCTGTTTCAGGCAAAGATCATTTTCGGAGGTGTGAGCTCTCGGTGGGAACGGCCGATTTAACAATACCGGAGGTGTAGGTTTACGAAAATCACGCCAGGAAAAGAATTGCGATTTTTTTTTTTAATTTTTTTTTTTTTCCTTCTCGTACTCTGCACACACATTCGCAGACAAAAATGTCCATTGTTTTCTCTCGAATTGGGGCTGTTTAAACTGGAACATTCAGGAAGGAAAAAAAAAAAAATTAGGAGAGCTGTCAGAGCTCTGCCCCTCAAACAAGGTGCGGGGAAATAAATAACCGGAGAGAAACCAGAATGGAGCCTCGGAAAATCGCACCGCAGTGAGAAAATCTCCTGGGCGCTGCTGTCCGGGAGCGGACACTGTCCTATTCTCTCCCTGCCCGCTTTAGCGAGCGGGCTCCAAACGCGGCCGGGAGCCGGAGCTGCCAATTCTTAGTTTGTTTGGGTGTTTGTTTTTTTTTTTTGTTTTTGTTTTTTTTTTTTTCCTCCCCTAAACCAAATAAGCCAAAGTGCCAAAATGCTTCGAGAAATAAGCGGTAGTGGCCGCGACGCATCCCCGGGGGTGGCCGGGCCCCGCGAAGGGGCTCAGTACCCCCCGGTGCCCTCCCGCTGGCCCATCGCCATCTCTCGTTATTTATTTTTTTTTTTAATACAATCCTTTATTTTTATTATTATTCCTGAACGCGGAAACTACGGCGATTTTTTTTTTTTTTTTCATTCAAAGACAGTTTTTCGCCCCACGCTGCTGATTTATGCTCTGACGGCCGGCCGGTGCCCGGCGCTCCCAGCCCGCGGAGAGGCGCGGAGAGGCGCGGAGCAGCCCCCGGCCCGCCGGCAGCCCCCGGCCCGCCGGAGGGGTGCCCGCCTGCCATCCCCTTAATTAAAGCCGGAGGGCTGGGAGTGCGGCAGGTTTAACTAAGGCATTAAACGGAGCGAATTGCTGCTCCCCGGAGAGCCCGGTACCCCTTCGCCGCGACCCGTTTTATTGTCTCGCACTTGTTAGGCTCTTGGGAAATCAAGAGACATATTTTTTTTCTTTCTTTAAAAGATTTAATTTAATTATTTTTTTTTTTTTTTTGCCCCTGTGGGGGATCCCTTGACACTGTGCAAGCCGAGAAATCCCGGAGCCGGAGGGGCTGGACGAGATCCCTCCCTGGGTCCGTGATCCGGTGGATAACTCTCCATCCTTGCCTCAATCTCCTCCTCCATCATCTTTCCTGCCTCCCCTCTTCCAGCCTCCGTCCCGGGGGGTGCCCGGCCGCGGCGTGGGGGGCTCACCTCCGCCTCTCCTCTCCTTCCCCAGCCCAGGCGCAGTCCAACCTCCTGGGGAAGTGCCGCCGGCCCCGCACGGCCTTCACTAGCCAGCAGCTGCTGGAGCTGGAGCACCAGTTCAAGCTCAACAAGTACCTCTCCCGGCCAAAGCGCTTCGAGGTGGCCACGTCGCTGATGCTCACCGAGACGCAGGTGAGTCCCCCCGGCCCGGCGGGGGACGCTGCTGGGGATGGGGGGGCGATGGATGATGCAGTGTCTCTGTGTGTCCCTTCTCCCCAGGTGAAGATCTGGTTCCAGAACCGACGCATGAAGTGGAAGCGCAGCAAGAAGGCGAAGGAACAGGCGGCGCAGGAGGCCGAGAAGCAGAAGGGGGGCGGCGGGGAGGAGAAGGGGGATGAGGACCTGCTGCTGCCCGCCCCGGAGAAGAGCGGCGGGAGGAGGATGCGGGAGCTGCCCGACAGCGAGCCCGAGGACGAGGAAGAGGAGGAGGAGGAAGAGGAGGCGGCGGCGGCGGCGGCCGGGAGATGCTGCCCCTACCACTCCTCCGACTGCTCCGAGGGGGATGAAGAGGACACGCAGCCCCGGGGCCGGCACGGAGCCCCGGCACAGCCCCAGTGAGCCCCCCCCGCACGCTCCTCTCCCTCCAGCCGCGGGCTCTGCCCGTCCCCCCGGGGCTGGGGTGGGGGAGCCCCGCTGCTCCCGGGCGGCACCGGCCCCGCTCCCCCCTTGTGCCGATTTCTCCCTGCTTTGGAGGGGGATGGAGAAGAGGATCCCTCGCACGCTGGGCAGGGAAGAGGATTTACGGTGAATACAGTGTTATTATTGACTGAAAATCAGACAAAACTTGAGTCGCCCCCCTCCCTCCCTCTCACCCCATCCCTGCTCCCTGGAAGCGTGCTCCTTTCGCTGACTATTGGAAATGTTTTGTTCTTACTATATATCGGGAAAACTGTTTATGTCATGAACGTTAAAACTGCTGGAAATCTCAATACTGTCTTTATTTTTGTATATTGTATTTATATAAAAAAAAAGTTACCTCTACTTATGCATGCTAAATTATTCCCCAGGCCCTCCCACCTGCGCGATGGGGTGGAAAATAAACGGCGTTTTGTACTTGAGATGTATGAGCGCTCTGTGCGGCGGGGAGCGGGGGGACACGCTGGGCTCTCCCGGGCCGGGGGCTCCCCGTGCTCTGGGCGGTGCCGAAGCACCCGGGAAGAAGCGGGGAAGCGGATTTAATTCGGTGCCGCAGCCGTCGTGCAATATCGGACATCGAGAGGAGCTCCTCGGTACAGGGGAGGAATCAAGAAGAATTCCGCCCCCGCCCCGGGATCTGTTTTGCTACTTTCCAGGCCCCCCTGGCAGCAGAGCTGTGTGTCCCACCGGGTACCCGGGAAGCGGCGGCGACCCAGGGCTGGAGGAGGGGACGGGACGGACACCCGTGCAGCCACGGGCCCCCCCGGGAGCCGGGGCGTAAAAAAGGAGGGAGCAGCGCTGGTTTCCAGGGGCGGTTCGGCGGGAGGAAAGGGGCGAGGGGCTCCGCGCCCGCCCCGGTACGGAGGAAAGGAGCCCCCCCCACACCCCCCACGGCCGCCCCGGCAGCGAAGCGCGGGCTTTTCGATAACTGCGGGATTTATCTCGCCGATAAATTTTGCAGATCAATTCATCCTTGTCACCGCAGCTCTTCCCCAAATCAATTATAGCGAATTTAAATATAATCACTGGCTCATCCCCACCAGCTCGGGGCCACGTCTGGCAATTCATCCCCGCTAATGAATTACTACGGCGCGGCGAAGCTCCCGCTCCCGCGTAGGGCCGCGTATGGGGGGGTGGGGGGGCGGAGGGACCCGCCGGAGCCTGCAGTCCCCGGGTCCCCGCATCCCCCCGCATCCCAGGGGCCGCCGCTCCCCCGTAAATCCCCGGAGGATGAAGAGCTCCGAAATAAGGAGTGTTCCCACTCTTGTAAAAATAAAAAAAGCGCGATTTTTTACAACCTTGCGTTAACCTTTCACATGAGAGCAGCGTGGCCCCTCCAAACGGCCGCTGTAGCAACCCGTGCTGTACAGCACAGGCTGGCGGACACATGACATTATGGCATGAGATGACACGAAGGAAAAGAGTTGTCCATCGCGGAGAGCTCCGGGCGGCGCGGCTGGAGGTGGCATTTCGGGACGATGCAGTTGTAGGTGTCAGTTCAGCGGCCCGGCACCCCCAGCGCGCCGAGGGGATACGCCGTAAATCAGACATGTTCACGGTGTAAATCATAAATTTGGATGGATCCCACATGCCAGAAAACTTAGCTCGGGTTAAACTTGATTTGGGCTTGATCGATCCCTTCCCCCCCGCCTCCCGCAAGCAAAAAATCATGTCTGGGGTTCTGACTTAAATTTGTAAACGATTTCCCTTCGGCCACAGGTTAAGGAGATAGAAAAAATGAAAGCTTTAGTCGCCCTGCGATTTTCCACGCCGCTGGCTGCGGCTGCAGCTTCGTGGGTGAACCGCCGCGCAACGGCCGCGCAGGGCCGCGCAACGGCCGCGCAGCACCACGGCGGCTCCTCCGCCCTACACCCGGCGGCGCCTCCGAGTTACCTCCAGCAGCATTTACCTCCTCTTTACACCTTAAAATATCTGAACTACATCAATATCCGGAGGACGCATCGTTATCTTAAAAAAGTTAGCGACACATAAAATAATAAAAAAATCAAGAGGTGGCTGAGATCACGCACCCCCCCCCAAAAAAAAAAAGAAAGATACTCCCTCAGCCATTCATTTTCAATTAAGTACCAGCTAATTAAACTGGCAGACGTGCTCCTTTGGGCCAGAAATATGCTGTACACCCAAGAGGTGTGTGTCCAAACGTGTCTCGGCCCTATGAAAAATGGCCTTGCGGGGTACAGGCAACTATTCACGGACTCTGTATCAAAGTCCTACCGGTGTATTGTGTCTGTCTCAATAAAATTAATCTCTTTAAAGCCCAGCGTCTCACAAGAATACCTTCAGTGTTCCAGACTACAAGGGCAAATATGTTTTTCAGATTCTGTTTTTATGGACGGATTAAAGTTTATTTTCCATAATAGGGCACCTAATAAAACTCATAAAGCTCTGTCAGTCTTACAGCTGGTGGCCTCATTTAACACTTTCACTTCGTAAATCATTTTACAACTTACCAGGTGTTTCCAAAACTGAAAGGAGAGGAGGGGGGAAGAGAGCAAGGCGGGGGGGAGAAATTAAAATCACTTAAAATATAGATACGGTCCTTTGGCGGTGGGAGCGTTTGCATTGTCGCTTGGAAGGGCTTCAAAGAAGGTGTCGATCCCAACGGGGGAGAAAAGCCTTTTAATCAGGATTTCCCACGCTCTTTTGAAGTCAGGACCCTCGTCCCCACGAGCAGCGCAATCAAAGGCTCAGGGTGATTAGCGGGAGCCCGGTAACGTGGGCGACACGCTCCGCGCTCCCCTCCGCGCCCCCTCCCGGCCCGGGGCGGTGGGTGTCCCCTCCGGCGGGTGGGCGCCCCCCGGAGGATGGGTGTCCCCCGAGGAGGGGGGTGTCCCCGGAGGATGGGTGTCCCGGGGTTCCCCCCGGCCGGGCAGCATCCAAGGTGCCCCGTTATCTCCCGCCGCCCCAGGTCAGCCACAGGCCGGGCTGGGGACGGAGGGGACGCGTTCTCCGGCTGAGCATCACCCTGGGATCCCCCCTGCACCCACCCCCGGGGTGCCCCATTGGTGTTGGTGGGGTGGCGTTGCCTCGAAACCCAGGGCAGGCAGGGCTAGCAAGGCTTTAATCTAACCCCCCGTTTATAATTTCATGATTCGGTCGGTTCCCTCCCCCAGACACAGTAGGTAACAAGCCTCTTAAAACTTTCATTGCTGTACTTGAGAAGTGGTAAGTATGAACATGGACCTTTGCAAGACATTTTGCTTTAAAAAGCAACATGGTTTAGGCATGGATGTCATTAACTGGCAATTTCATAAGCATTAAGTGCTAAAACAAAAGAACCAAAATAGGATCCATATGTTCCAGGTAAACCTGCTAAAAGTCTTTCAAATGGGAAACCATAAATATATAATCCCCCTCAAACTCTCCACGAAACTGCTGGGAATGAAAAACTTCACTAGCAGAAAGCCTATTGATTATTTCTGAAGTCCAAACTGTTACGCTCATCCAAAACTGAGGGAGTAATGTCAGCTTTTTCTCCAGTTCTCAGGGAGACCCTGTCCCACGTTCCCTCCTCCTCCTCCCCTTATCCCCCTTCCCTTTGTGCCCCCCGGGCTGGCAGCAGAAGGGACAGAAATGGGAAGGTTACATGCCCACCGTTCCCCCAGTGACTACGAGTGGCTGCTTTGGACCCATGAATCCTTCCCGCCATGGATTAAATGAGGTGGTTTTGTCTTTTCTGGGACTTTTTGCTTATTTTTCTTGCCCCGAGGAGTGAAGGGTCTTGTAACATCTCCCCCAAAGAATCCTCTTCAAGGACGGTGGGCCCAGGAGTTATTTACTGTCTTGCTCTCCCCACTCTGAGGACTAAAGAGCTTTAATTTAACTGAAGTCCTGGGGCTCTCCCTGTTTGGAAATGGAAGTGCCTGCACGGAAATGGGATCACCTGCAATGTGTAGGAGGTCAGAGTGGTCATCTAGTAGTCTTTCTCTGATCACGAGCTACTATCAAAATTTGGTTTTCGGCTTCCTTTTGGAAAAGAAACAAGTTTTGCTGAGTTAAATCTAACTGGGCTGGTCTCTATAATCGGTAGATGAGAAGAATGATGCCCTTTTCCTCTTGTAAAACCAGCAGAGCCAGTGGCTTGCAATGAATTGTGTAGCTGGAAGGCTTAGCTCCATTTTACGGCTTGCAGGACATTCGTAAGCAGATCACAATTTCCTCTAATTAATCCATTATTTGAAATTATTATTCACAGGACTTCTGCTAATGTTCTTGGCTGATGGTAGCTTTTGGCAGGTGGGAGTTGTGTCTGAAGAAGGAGCACAGATGGACAATGCAGAAGCCTACAATTCGGCTGCCTCCCCTCTTCCCGCACAGAGGAGACAGGGACGGAGAATTCCTGTGCCCATCCAGCCCCGCTGGGCTGTGGGTACCATTTATTTCCATAAATACAAACGAAAGGCAGCCAGCATGGATTTAAACCTGGGGATGGGGCAGGGGAACGATCCCGATTCAGTACAACATCTCAAGGGATGGGGCAGATTGTCCATCGCTTGGTATCCCTGGATGCCCTTTCTGGAAAGTACGTGAAAGCCAAGCACAAGCCGCTGAGCCACCTCCGGTGCTAATTTCTGCAGTGTAATCGCGGCTGGCGATGCGCAGAGGTCTGCAGAGACGATCTAATGATTCTTTCTGGACTTCAACATGATGAATCTATAAAGCATGTATTGCTGTAGCAGCTAGGTGCAATTTTAGAAATGTTAATGAGTAATTACATAAAGGTTGTCCACAGTCATTGATGTTAATCACTGTTCTTTTGCCAGGGATAATTAAGATGACACTTCAGCAGCGTCAGCCAGTGGTTCCCGCTGTCTCTGCTGCCTCCTTCTCCCCTCCCAGCTCCTGCTGTGGCTCTCACCCTCCTTCAGGGATCTTCTTGACTACCTTCATCGCTCCCTCCCACACTCTTAGCCCCCCAACTTCTCCGAAGGGCCTGACTGACTGTGGGCTGAGGATTTTTAAGCTATATATGAGCATTTCACACGGTCTTGAGAGGGTGAGCTGAGGGTACCGGGAGAAGCAGGTTCAGGTGATGCGAGACAGTGATCTGCTGCCTCCGTGGTCCTGCCCAGAGCATCATGGCACTTGGCTCCGTTCTGCAGGTAATTTGCTTTGGCAACGTGTGCAGGTTACTTCACCTTTCTTCGTCCTTCACCTCATGAAACAGCTGGTCTTCCCACCCTTTTTGCCTTTTCGTGTGTCTTAGAAACCTCCGATGAAGTGATCACGGCCAGTGTTAATGGCTACAGAGGAGCTGGAATAACAAGTTGTGTAAGTATATAAAAGTTATAAATTTTATCCACATTTTCACTCTTCAGCCCGCCATCAGATGCTGTTCAGTGTAACGCAGGTTTTAGGTGATGCAAAGCTCATGGAGGAGGTTTTAGCAGAGGGGGGAGATCCTGTCTGTGCCACTGAAACGGGTGGCTGGGTTGGGCTGTGAGTTCAGCTCGCGCCTCTCCCGCAGATTTCCTGGGTAAATGAGCGAAACCAGCGTGCTGGTTCCCTGGCTGTAGGACAGCAAGGGGGGGAGTGTGTGACCTCTTCACCCGCAGGGATCACGGCGTCACGTTGAGATGGGAAGGCCAACTTAGGTGTCTAAAGTTGGATCACTCATGGAGAGAAGGAGCTCCCAGCAGCCTCCACCATGCACCATGAAAAAGATCTCTTCTGGTAACTCTGGAGGCGCCCAGAGAGGACACCTCTCTCATTAGTACGGTTCCTCATGGGTGCTCTTTGCTTTGGGGATGGGAAGAAGAAAGCTCTTTCATCAGCTAAGGATGGCAAGATACCTGAAACCCCCACTCCTTTATTCTTCCAGACCTTCATCTTTAGGACTGATAAATACATCCAGAGGTTGGATTTGAGGGTCGATTTTAGCAGCAGAGGAATACGGGATAACGTTGAAAAAGTTTAACGTGTTCTTCTGCAAAACCTGTTAATCCTGTGCCTCTGACAGCTCCACGCCAGCCCTGCGTAGCCCTGGCCCCTCCCTGGAGGAGGCCATTTCAGGGAAAGTTTTACTCACCATCCGTGAGGGTGTCAAAATCCTGTCTGGGAATAAAGATTTGCTCCTCCAGCCCTCAGCAGCCTGAAGCCCCCTTTAAACTCGCAAGGTTGGTGTAACGTTTCACAAAAGAAGGACAGCCTGAAAAACACCGATGGGTCTAGTGTCCCTCCAGATCCGATTCTCACGTGGCTTTCAGACCACAGATGAGAAAACCCAACCGATTCAAAACCCACAGCAGCTTTCCAGCCTACCTATTGCCTGCTGCTTGAGCTCTGAAGCGCTGGTGAAGAGCTCCCCGGGAGCCTCCCTCGACAGCCTTTATCATCGTAGGAAACGCTTACGATTCGCAATTGCTGTGCCTGCCTTTCTGCACTGCTTCCTAGTCTCTGCCAGACAGCACCTGCAGAACAAAAACCTTCAAGAGACCAACAGACTTATTTTCAAACCATTTAGTTAGGGAAATTTGGAAAGTAAACACCACCTAGTTAAGTTTTAAGGGTGAACTGAACTACAGAGTAAGGAAAAAAAAAACCCTCCATCCAGAATCTATAGCTTTGGCTGAGGAGGAGAGACGGTTTTGTGAATAAGATGCAAGCCCAGAAAATCCAATCAAGATGACTTATTGTTCCCCAAGGTGACACCGAGCATATCTCAGCTTATTGTCTCTATACTGGAAAAATGTGTTGCTCCATCCCCAGACTGTAACTGAAGGTGGTTCCCGCTGTGGGCTTCGTTGCCTCCTAACAATATTCCCTGTTATTTCGCGCCAGGGCCGTGTGTGCCTGCATGCCCAAGAGAGATTTGAGGGTCTGCTTACCGACTGAACGGTAAAAAGGTCCATAATGGAATTTTTAATGAAAAATGTGTCATGCTTGGAAATCTTTCACTTACGAAAATGAAACAACCATTTCACTGTTACTGACAAAAGGCTTTAAAGGAACTATTCAAAAAAGGTCTCTATTCGTAAGTTTTACTCTATACCTCTCATTCTAGCTACGTCATTTTTTAACGTATTCACTTTAAAGCTCTCCGTTTGCACAAAGTGAGCTCGTTTTGGTGCCTGAACCGTATTGTCCTAGGACACCAGTTTTAAGGAATTTTTGGTGCCAGCTGGCTCTCCCTAAGCTTATTCTTGACAGATGCTCATTTCATTTCCTTAAAGCTTTATTAGGGAAACCACGTGATATCCGATTCCGAATTGTGCATGCATTTAAATTAGCGGAAGGCTACTGGAATTAGTTTTAAAGCAAGGCTGCAGGTTGCACCAGAATTTGAGGACAGCAGGGCTGGTTTATACAGGCAGCTGTGATGTCCGTGCCTGCGGGCCTCACGGTAAACTAAGCTTTACTGGAGGGCGAAGGAAAGTTCCTCCAGGAGATGAAATCACAAAAAGTGGCATATGGTAAAAGAGTCATATCTCTCCCTCCAATTTCCTGAAATCCATCCAACCCAAAAAGTCTAGGGTAAAACTTACACCCCGCCCTTGGAAAAGCGACCCTACGAATCAAATTGTCTCCTGAAAACAAAAGTGCTTCACCTACTGCAGGAAAAAAAAAAATCACGTATTGGTTCTCGCACACACGGGATATAGCCGGGCACTAAGCTGCTATTGCACTCAACGCAGCAAAAAACGTGAGTATTAGAGCTGCCACTCGTGTATTTATTAAGCTGAAAGCACTGTCACGCACATTTAGCACCGCGCTGCTCCCGGGCTGGAAGTTTTCACGTGCAAAGTTCACCCATAAGAACAATGCGAATGAAACGATCCCAGATGTGCTTTAAGCACGGTATTGGGTTGCACACCTTCGCCAGCGCCAGGCAGGGCAGACCCGCTTGCATCTGCGCTTTTCCGAGCGCCGCTGATATCAACTCCTCATCCCCAGCGTGCAGGACAATGGAAAAACGTCAAGTTAAAAAAAAAAAGCCCTGCAGATACTTGGCCCATTCAGGTGCGGTGCTAAAACCCTGCCAAAAGGACTCGTGTATGATTTATCGGCATAACACTCCGGCCAAAGCTAAAAACCAGACTTTGCTGCCCTGTTAATTTTGATACAGAAAACAGAGAAAGTTTAAAACATCACTGTCCAGGTTAAAAGAAAACAAAAATTGAAACCCGTGATAATAGCTATAAGAGGATAGTGCTGTTTAAAGGGGGAATTGAAATCTTCTGCTATATAGCTAAAAAAAAATAAAATCAAACATCCGGCTTTTAGTTAGGTGCATCTAAAGCAAATCATGCTATATTTTCCACGGGCTTGTCAGGCGTAAGGATGAGCGCTGCAAGCTCTTGCTTCTCTGGTGTAGTGTGTCTTTACCAATTCAGAGCCCGTTTCTGCTCATGAAGTAGTAACTCCCCCAAATCTCCTTCATGGAAGAATTCTGGAACATTTTAAGTGGCATCTCTCTCATTGGAATGATCAGGGAATGTTTCTCATGGTGGTTTGATGTTGGCTAACAGATTAATACTCAATAGGAAGAAATCGCAACACACCGGCTGTCGTGTGTGTGGTATTGAACATTTATTCCACGGCAGGCAAAGCAAAACGTGTCCAAGCCCAGCGTAACTTCCCCAGCAGCCTCTGCCGGCAGACGGCGCTTCGTGGGCAGCTTTGCGGCACTTGGAGTTGCTGCTGCTACAGAGAGACCGCACAGCACCAACAGCCCTGCTATAAGGAGGAGACGCTTTGGCAGGGCTATGCCGGTGGCAAGTTTTTTCTCCAGGGTTAAAAATATGAGATATATATTAAAAAAATATATTTTTTATATATTATATATATTTTATAAATGTATACATACATTTATATATAGTATCTATACAATACATGATATAAAAATGCAATTTATATTTTAATATAAATACATGAAAAAATAAAATAATCTCAGCTTTCCTTTTCACGTGTGCCTTGTATCCTTGGGATGCGACTGGACCGCAGAAGCGAGAGCTTGCAGATGCGTACGGACAGTAACAGCATGCTCTGACAGGTCTTCCGCCTCCGTCAAGCTCCGGCAGTTTGGTCAGTGAAACCACGGAAAAAAATAAATTGTTAAACGTGGCAAAATCCAAGACTCAGGAATTCAAATTTATCTTAGAATTTTCAAATTTCTGTTTGGCAGTTATTCCTTCACAGAATCACAGCGAAAGGACAGGACTTATGCAGAATCACCTGCAGCAACTGTCCTTGTACCATGACTATGGCACTGTGGACTGGCAGCATATTTTGGCTGCTTTCCTGGAAAATTCAGGTTTTCAAAAAAATTTATGTTTATATATAAACGTGACAAATGGAAAAGCTGCAGGCAGGTAAAATCTGTTTTCTTCAGCAACAAAGCATAATAATGTAACTGTAAGTTTGAACAAAACCTAGTAGCTGTTTGGGATAAAAAAAATAGCTAATGCAAGTCTCTGTTTAAAAAAAAAAAAAGCGCAATTGTAATTTTAGAGTATAAGGTTAAAACCATCTCCTCTAATTGCATAGCAACACCTGCATCACACCGCCTCAGGCAGCTGCAGCAAGTGAATGGATTCAGACCCATAAAACACTATGGGTCTTTCCCCGGGCAGCAAAGCGTGGTCAGTTCTGGTCACCCAGGAAAGCGCTCGACCAAGGAACCGGCAGCCTGTCCCATTTAATTTAAGGAAGATGTTTCAGGATTTATCTCGAGGAGCAAAGTTGCCTCCATCTCCCAGCTACAGCAATGTGTTTCCATTTATGTATTATTAAACCACAAACACGTTGAAATGCTGGGTCTACCTAAACTCCTGCAAAAAAAGGTAATTAATTAGGTGGCTGCTGCAGTCTAGGGGGAGCAATTTTTACTCACCAAGGTCCCGTGCATTCCACAGCAGCCAGTTTCTAGGGGCTTGCACAGATTTTCTCCCGAGTCCAGCCTCCAAAACTAAAACAGGAGGTTCGGCACTGTTGTTTGCAAGGGAGCCGTTCGCATGCAGTCTCTGAAGTGGTGACTTTTGTATCCATCAAAATAGTGTCAGTTCTTCTGCTGCCCATACTTTTTTTAATGGGTATGAATTTTAGAAATATTTTAGCTAAATTTTTTTCCTCTTCTGCCTATGGCAAGTAAGATACAACTGAGGGGAAACGGCCAGTTTTGTATGCTTAAAAGCTGCCAACAATATGAAACAGGCTGAAGAAAGCATCTTGCTTTGTTCTTTGGATAGTAATCTCTTCGGTGTTAGTTGTTACCATGCTCGTGTAACCTGGGATTTTAATACTGGGTCTCTCTGGTCCCAGCACACCCTGTTCCCTACAACTTGCCCTCTCCAAAAGAGGAGAGGTGAGAAAAACAGCTCCCTGGCTGCTGGGGGAAGCGCTCCTCCGCCTGAAAACATTGCTCATACAACTGAGCAAGCAGAGTACTCTACATTCAACTCTTTGATTAAAAAAATAAAAAGAATTTTAAAAATCGTTGTCCATCTTTCTTGCTGCAGAACTGAAAATTTTCTGGAGGACGCCTATGGGAAACAAATTTTCCCAACAGGGACAGATCCAAAGCAGCTGAACAGATCAATTGTTATCAAACGCAATGAGGAGGCACCATAAGTGAGTGGACTATTGAACACTCGAGGGCAAGCCCGGTTACAGAAATAGGGCTGGCAGCTCCAGCACAGGTAGATTATGCCGATGTATACTGCAGACAATAAAGTGCTTCATCCTCTTCCCCCACTTTAAGGTCATTCCCTTCCTGGCAAGTCAGCTAGAGTAAAGCTAATACAAACAGCAAAGCCTTTAGAAAAATCTCAGTTTAATGTGTAGTGGTGAGGTGACAAAAGAAACAAACCATTAACACTGAGTGTTACCGAAAGAAATGTACATGATTTTTTTTTTTTTTAAAACATCTGAACAGAAAATGCGAGCAAATTCTTAAGGAAGGTATTCTCCTACTGAAAGACTCATACTGATATTCTTTATGCCTAGAAAAATCTGATTAACACAAGTGATTAGGCAACTCCGATTTTAAAGTCACGAAAATCAGGCTAAAAGAGCAATAAAACTATGCTGTGATCTCTAAGCCCAATATAATTGGGCAAAGTCAGATCTTCAAGTCGTTTTACTACAGCTTTGCATCCAACTGACCGACAGTCAGGTAAACAATTCACAGAATTAGAAGGTAACTTCAACACTTTAAGAAAAAAGTTGTTTTCTTCCAAAACTGACTCACCCGTACTCATGCCATCTAGTGGCCTGTTTCTTCAGGCAAATACGACAATTAGTTACCAAAAGCCTCTGGCTAAGGCTGCTTCTTTAACAGTGGTCAGTATTATGCTATTGTTTTAAATGAAAGGTTAGAATATGCAACACAGAACGCTACTGCTGACTGGGAGTATCATACAAGAGAAACTCCTGCTCTTCTCCAGATACTACCCAGCAACATGAAGCACTCATGCTAAAAAGGGACGTGACAAAAGAATACATTTTCCCTTTCTTCAAAAAGGCCGTGTATCACCTTCAATTAAACCTGTAACTAGTGCATAGGGCCAAGTAACTTTACGTCAAAAAACAGATCCTTTAGAGTAACATGGCTCTCCTCATTCTCAATTATTTGGGTTTGAAAGACTAACAAAGCTTTGCATCTTCATACAGACTCAGTTTTTCTAAATGTTTTATTAGAAAAACAGAACTATAGCTTCAATTTGGGTTCTTTTGCTTGCAAAGCCTTGTTTGCTAGTTCAACTCTTTCTTTTAATAAGCTAACTTCTTCAGGATTTTTTTGAGCTTGTGCATTTTTCAGTAAGAAGTGAGTAAGGAAGAGTTTCAAGCTTTCCCGTAGCATTCCCAGTTTGGGGTTGTCAGATACCCTGTAAAGATACAGATCAAAAATAGTATTTAGTCTTCTATTGTTTCAGAAGTTTAATTATTTTCTTTATCTTCTTCAAACAGAGACATAGAAAAAAATCCAATTTATAAAAGGAGCCTTCCTGAAGAGGATTTCAAATTACCAGCAAGCCTACGTTGGTTTGGCAAACAGCCCAAACACACTCAACATACAGTTGTTCCACAACAATAAAATGGAATATTCAAGGCTTAGACTTCATGCAAATGATTACATTACAGCAAAAAATGAGGCAAACACCATGTTTGAGCTTCCTTGTGTTGCAGCCTAACGGTTGAAACATTGTTACCTAATTTTTTCTAGCTTTATTCAACATTGCAAGTTTAGTACCACAAAATCATGGAATAGCGGAATAACTTAAGTCGGAAAGGATGTCGGCAGGTCATCTTGTCTGATTCCCTGTTTAAAAGCTGGACCAACATCCAGGTGTGGTCCAGCTGCTCAGAGCCCTAAGCATCTCCAAGGATGGAGATTTTGCAGCAAACCTGGCCATATACAAAAATAAGATTTTTCCAGACAATGTTAATTTAAAAAAAATAAATCCTCCAAACCTTTCCCTCATTTGTATTTCTTTATTTCTCCTTCTTACACTAAAGATACCTTCTAGCAAAGACTGCTGGGAGAGTGAATCCCACTGCACACAGCTGGTAAAGCAATAAGGAAAGCAAGTTAATGACAGAGCTCTGCCCATGAAAATCCTACGACCGAAGCGATACATTGAGTACCTGGAAGCCTTATTTTGTATAACACTTCTGAGTTGTATCTATATCACAGCCTGCACTAACACACAAGTGATACGCTTCCCCCCCCCACTCACCCAGGAGAGCTTACTTTTTAAGGTTTGGATGGCTGATCTTTGGGAGAGGCACGGTATAATTCCAAACAAAATAAGCAAACTTCTTATCTTAATTACTACTCACCAAGGGTTCCCTGGAGATCTCTCTGATCACTTACCTCACAAAAATGTCACAAAGTTCTTCAGGATCTGTTTTGATTAACAGCATGCTTAATACTTGTCGCAAGAAGCGGACTTTGGGTTTATCTAGTTCGCTAAATTCGATTACCTAGTAGGGAGAGAGGGAGAATCAGATTAATTCAAGCATTTCAAACAGCTGAATTCTCTTCTAAATGAACAGCTTTAAGCACACCAACTGACCTCCCATATATACCGAGTCTTAAGTTTGGCACAGCTAAAAAGCGTAGCACAAAATCCACCGACAAAGCCTGTTAATGAAGGGGCCTCAGTTCCAACTCTGGATACTCTAAAGAAAATAATCTTACCATTGCTCTAGATATAGAGCTATAGACTTTCTGTATGCTTGGGTCACCACAGGTTCCCTTTTCTCCAAATTATAGCAGTACTGTGATCAATTGGATTAATATAGTAATTTTATAAAATGTTTTGCCTTAGCTTATGACCATGAATAGCTTAAGTACCAGCTGGGTAACAGAGAAAATACAGTTTCCACAGGACTAGCAAACATAAGGAAAACACAGACATATTTTGAAAAGAAAACACACCAACCTTGAGAACTGAAAGTGGCAACGATTTTGTCCTTAATAAGTGAGCCAACAGTGAAACCAAGTTGGAGACAGCAGCAGCTGACAGGTTTTCTAAGTCTTTGATTTTGTCCCAAATACTAAACTGAAATGTCACCTAGGTGTCAACGGAAAAAAAATTCCTACAAATCAAGTGACTGTTTAAATAAGTAACAACATAACAAAACCTTTTGACCTTCTATTCTTTATGACCCCTCTGTTAATTAACACAGATGCTTGATTAGACTGTTCAATTCTTTTAAAATGTGTAAAACAGAGAAAAGCAAAGCTTCTGCAGTAGTTATTTTATTTCCTATTCAGATCTGACCATGAGTACGCCTTACCGAATGCATAGCTATAATGGCAGAATTTTTCCTCCAAACCAAGATCCTACCAGGTATGCATTAATCTTCAGGTATTTAATAACTGTCTTCCAAACCACGATAATGACAAAGTAGAAACAGATTTTTCTTCACCTGAAATCGTCTGTCACATTCACAAAACTTGCCAGCCAAAAATGCATAGAAGGGGTTATATGTCTTCTCCTGTAGGCAGCAGTAAAGGATAACATGAACAATTTCTCTCTCCTGCTTATCTTTCAGTCCAAGCCTAAAATTTAGCAAGAGAACGAGAACCATTTAGTAAGGAAAAAAATTACTGCCACAAAGTAAGAGCTACAGTCAGCATCAGAGAGTAATACTTAAAAAAATACCCTCCAAACATCACATTAAATTTTACTTGTCAGAAAGTTCTTACAAAGTCTTTAAAATGCTGAATGGAGTCAAACCCTTAAGACAGCAGGCTAAATCAGTATCCCAGTATGGCAAGATGGAAATACTGCAGTATTATTAGCGTTAAAGGAGTGGCTGCAAAAGTAAGACCATTAACAGGCAGAAGTGCAATGATACAAGTATAATTACCCCCTGTGGAAGGAAAGATGGCCCACTCCATGTTTATAGCTCTCCAGGAAGAAAAACAGAGGAGAGGGCACTGTCATCATGCAGTCTTGTGCCTTTGAACGCAGCAGTAGTACTGCAGCAAGCGCTGCTGCACGGTGTACCAATACAACGCTTAAATAATAAAACAAGAACGCTGTTCTTGTAGGACTGACTCTGTTGCGGTTATCTCACACTTGTACCTATGGTCATAGAAGCAAAACCAGCCTTTGGAACAGTATAAACCTATCGAGAGAACCATTCCCAGGGCCCTTCACTTCTGTGGTACTTACTAGGACTAAGAAAATATTTTAAGATATTTTTTCTACTTGGTGATATGCATCTCTTCATCTCTAGGTCAACTCCATGCTACACGATACTTGAAACTCGTTATTGTTTGACAGTAGCCTAAGAGGATGTAGTCAATGATTTCAAACCACCTTAAATAAAAAAAAGCAGCAGCCTAAAGAAAAACATTACCAATGAGTACTTATGTTGGCTGCCTCAGCATAAAGGCCGAGGACTGAACAGCTTTCCCACTTGAACAGCTGACCAGCCTAAGAGAGGCCTGAGACACTTTGGCAGGGAATGGCAACTAACTCGCAATGCACCTGTTCTGTGAGTAATATGATTTAGCTTCCAGGGCTGTCAAATGCTTGGCAGCGTTAAAACCAATTAAAATGAAAAATGCTTCGTATTATAATCTGAAAAACGTCAAACAAAATTCTTTTCATTGCTTCAAGCTCAAGTTTCATATGGCGTTAGTAACTCAAGAGTATTTTCTAACTAAGTTTGACTCCACTGGAACTTACTTTACAGACAGTAGAGTAGAGTTTGTCATTGCTTGAGTCTAATACCCCCATTTGTATACACCTCCAGACATCAGCCATTGCATTTGACCACAGACACGTACCAGATTAACAGAAAAAATATTGTCTTCCAGCCAAAACCCCCCAGAATTTAAGGTTTTACAATATGAAAATCTGGGATGATTTCTAGGCTGACTGCTAATGCACAGTGAAAGCTTAGAAGTCTGCTTCTCCAAGAGAGACCAGCGCTATAAGCACTGTGCCTGTGATATAATTCGCTTGTTCTCTTATCAGCTAAGTTCTATCTGATTTTAATACAGAGCAACAAAAGCTGGTTTTTGTTTGTTTGTTTTAAATACACAGGTCTCAGCCACCAGACAGACATTTAATAGATGACTTGTGAAGTTACATTGCAATCACTAATTCGACACACCCTCCTTTTCCTCGTTCACCATCACTTCTATCATGACTTGCCTATCTAGGAAATATTCGTATTGCCAGATCATTGCAAGCAAGTAAATCAGCACTCTGACGTTCAACTTTGTTCTTACCTTCACTTCTTCACAGACCTAGCAGTATTTTCTCTTTCCAGACCTATCATTCCTAAACATCTAGATTTAAAAGTCAGGATTTGCCTTTCACTGCTGAGTTTCACCATAAGCCTGTACAGATTTCATAAACCTAATAATCTTAGGTAAAGAATATGCAACCACTTCACCTATTAAAATCATTCATGAGTGACAGTACTCCCACGGACTCGTGTGTCTCGATCACTTAAGAATTTCTCCCTGTATACGGGATAACTACCTCTGAAGTACATTATTTCTCACCAACAGAAGCCTGTCTCTAAGTATGTTAGTTATCATCAGCCGAAGTCCAAGACCATCATTGCCTTTAGACCAAAGACAGCAATACTCAAACCCACCTTTCAAAAGGCAGTTCATTGATTTTAGTAGATAGTCACATACTCTCTACCCTGAACTACACACCCCACTAAACAGGATATCCAAGATGTTTACAAGTTTCTATTTTTTGAGATGTAAATATTCTTCAAGTTCTTCACCTCTACAAAATAGCTTAAAAATTGCCCCTTCATCAAACTTAAGAAGCATTCATTCCCTGACATGCGTGAGTTTGTTGTTTGTGAAGGAGGTGCGGCCATTCAGCTGATGAAACAGATCAAGTCTCACTCTCTTCTCTTTGTCTCCAGTGATGTTCCCAGTTCTCCCTTTACACTGCCACTTCTGCAGTCACAAGCTGAGCCACTTCAGGGAGCTCTTGTGGCTTCAAACTAATTACTTTCTTTTGATGCAAGGAGAAAGACAAGCAGAACTATAGCAGCATGTATTTAAAATGGTTTAAATTACCACTTAACCGCACCTCAACTCTGCCAGAGATCCAGCAGCAGATCAATCAACAACTGCAGTTAAGATATTCCTTTCTGTATTCCTCAGGCTCTTGCTCATGAGACTGACATACAAATATAAATTCCCAAACACTCTGGAACGCATGTTCACATTGAAGTTAATTCCCTCACTGAAACTTCTGTGTACTTTCCATTATTCTCTCCCAGATGTGGGGAGATTTGAGAATTCCTCTCTCTGAGTTCGCTGTATAAAAATCAGTATCAACACACACCAGATAATCTGCAGACAGAGTTTTTCTGCCAAGGCTGTTTGTATACAGATATGTGTACTAATTTAAATAGCATGGATGAGAGTCAAGAATCAATTTGCAAATTGAACTACCAGGTCTTGGCAAGAACTGCAGCAGCAGCAGCTAATTTCTTTTAATTGAACAGGCCATATTAAGATATTGGAATGGCTCCATTACAGTCTTAAATCCAAGCTGTGTTTTGCAGAAGTGGCATTTAATCAAATATTAGTTGAGTTTATTACAAAGTCTGTTTTGGTTTGGTTAGCAAATTAAATAATTGCATGCCATCCTGGTAAGACAATTCCCTTAAATTACAAGGCTGCAATAGAAAAGTTCAGACGTGCTCTCTCCCCTCCCAGTTACTGTAGACTTAGAGTTAATATTCTGACAAACACAAAGAAAAGCTTAGTTTGAGCTTTTCCCTGATGGCATTTTCTTCTGAAGAACTGTTTGCCAAGTGGTAAGGAAACTGGTCTTAACATGAAATGTGACCCTGCAGCAAATCCAAAGCTAATAAATCCTGCAAGAGGAAAGCGGAGGTGCTAGAACGCTACCAGGTCATGCAAGTATGGACAGAGACCTATGAGATTGCTTAACAAGGCAGCAAGAAGCAAAGGAAGTGGCAGTTGTACAGAAATCCAGCAACAAAACCAAGAGATGTTCTGAAGGGGCTTCTAGTCTGTCTCTGCGAGGAAGCAAGCTTGCAACAGACTTCCATCTGCTAGACTGGGATGCACATCTTCAGTGCAAAAATATACAGGCTTCTTAAGTCAAAAGATGCTGTAAATCACAGTTACAGACATGAGTGACAATACCAGAGGCTACTCCTTTCCTCTGACTGCCAGTCAGTTCTGCCTGTCCCCTACTAGTCCTTACACCAGGATTTTGGTCCTTCTCCTACCCTTTTACCCTACGTGCATCCCTAGCTATGCACTTATTTAATTGTATTATCAATTAAATGCTCTTAAGCCCAGACCAGCAATATTATTTTTCCAATCCAGCTAATGCTATTCTTAGCTCTGGGCTGCCTTACGTGCCAGTCTGTACTTACCCGAGAAGCTTTTCAAAAGCATCCAGAAAGTCTTCACTTGTCATCAAGACACAGAAAATACTTCTCCTGATATCAGTGTTCATTCTCTGCTTACGAGCAAGCTCCATTATCTTTGAACTCACCTGAAAAAAATAATTAAATGCTAATGTATTTATGCTTGCTTTAAGAAAGCTACTTCTGCGCAGCCCTTAAGATGACCATTAATGAAGATCTCCAGTAAACTATGAAGCATCAATCCAAAGTCCTGAGCTTTTCTCCAGGGGCACAAGTATCATTAGGAGCTTTTTCAACTAGGGAAATATATTTTAATGTATTTTAATTGTGCCAATTATTTTAAAGACATGCTTCTCTAATGCAAGTCACCATGACCATCTCACCACACTACTTTTAGCATCAGCTTAGAAAGAAGCCACCCACAGACAGACACTACCTGTCAGAATTCATAGCAGCAAACCTGCTTTAGGTCAAGACTCTTCTTCCACTTACACAAGTTACTTCTGCAATTCCATAAGATAAGAAAAAACACACTATACCACAACATTTGTAGTAACAGCTCTTACAAAGTACATGAGTACAACATTTTGGAAAGTGTAAGAGCAGAATTTATAGTACAAAATCTTAAGTCTTACAAGAGCCCATGAAGGTTTTTTTGGTGGGCTCTGAAATGAACTTATTCACCTGTGTGAAGAATATTCAAAAATTCACACTTAGACTTATAAGTAGCACTGCTTGGATTTACCTTTCCTATATGCAGTTTTTGCTGAGTCTTCTTGTTTGTATCATCGATCATTGGTGCTCCACTCCAGGATGACCCTACGATCCACCAGCGACCAACCTGATCAGCACTGAGGAGAGATTCCAGGGAGACACGGAGTTGAGTTTCTTTTCCGCTGCTGCGAACCTTGAATTACAAAATACAAAAAACCCCAAAATCTTTTATTTGAAGCTTTCTTTACCAAAAAACAACAAAAAGGGAGATATCAAATACTTTATTTATTTTAAATTACTTTAAACAAATAACTTATTCTCCATAAAAGTCCTCACATGTTTCCCCCCAGTCTTTAATTTCAGTCAGCAACCGGAAAAGAATTTACAAGTTTCCCATATGCTCTAATTTCTCAAATACAGTAAATTGCTTAAATCTGCATTTAGAAGCTCTTGATTTTTTTTTTATTTAAAAACCAAAGAGATAATAAATTAAAAAGTAGCCATCTTCCAATCATAAAACTTGATTAGAATTCAGACTTGATGCTGACATTCAAAATTAGTTGCAGCCTTTATAATCTGGTCATGATTTTCCTTTCAAATACTTGCGATCAAACAAAATGACATGACAAACTGCCTTAAGTTTTGTACAATTAAAACTACAAAAAGCTTAAACTCTTTGAACAAAATAAGAATTTTCAACAACAGAGTCTAGAAGCGTTGCCTGGCCTATTATCACTGATGTGCTTATCCTGCACTTACAAATTTCTGAAAAATAAAATGCTCTAGGTGTTGTAGACAAGCAGTGTGACTTTCAGGTTGGAGATACATGGACTCTAAAGTCAGATTCAAGTCCTGTGAAAATGAATTAGTTCTCAATCCAGAGAGACAATTACTTTCATGCATTTTACACTGGGTTGTTCTGGACAAACTGTCCCCTCTCCACCAAAAAAATCCCAAGAGAGAAATATCCAGGTATTCAGAAGTATTAAGACTTCCAAAATAATTCTGATGAAGTTAGGAGCAGGTGTCTGCATCCAAAATCTACGGAAAAAAGAACTTGTCATAATGACTCATTTCTTCTGCACAATCATTAAACATCCCACAATCTCTTTTTCAAGCATAGGACTCTGAGGCAAAGTCTTTGGCTAAGTCCCTTCGCAAACTGTTCTGCAGAAGGCTGGTTGTCTGCTGACTTAACTTGGACACAGGAGATAATGATCTAAGAAGTGATTTTTGTCCACAAGAGTTTCAAGACTGTTAAACAAACTGAAAAATACTATAGCCCATCAAGCTGACGTACAATACAAATGATTACGTCTGGTTTAAGAATAGCTATACCACATATGTCAAGAAAGTTCTCACCAGTGTTCTTTGCAATTTGCGGAGTCTTTCAACTGGTTCAGGATCATATCCAGGAATCTTACGCATGTCATTATTCCTCAGTGCCAACATAGTCTCCAGCATAAAGCGAACCTATTGGGAAAATAAATATTTCTGTAGATTACGTGCTATTTATTTAGTAGAGAGAGTACTTTGAAATTACTATTCTGTGAGAATAAGCAGCTCAGCTAGCAATACACACCAAAATTTAGATTACGTGAATGGAAATACAGAGAAGGATGTTTACTTTAACTCTTATTATGTTCGTGTTGAACCTTCAATTCAAAGCTTAATCTGCTAAACACCATGCCCCAGCAACCATTTTTTGAAGTGTACAAAGTATCACAAAACAGAAGCACTGTCCACTGCATAAGACAGAAAACTGTCCCAGTCTCACCCATTACAAGCAGTTTGGTGTCTGTGTCCTAAGAACTAATGGAGAAAGACAGACAAGAAGAATGCAAATAACTGAATGCAACAACTGAACGCTAATGGTAACTTACAATTTAAACAGACTGTAGCAGAAAACATTGGTAAATGAACATGTGTCCAAGAGCTTATTAAAGTCTATTCATAATAAACAGAAAATCTTTAAAACACACACATACCCTAGTCTGATCCTGGAATTTCTTCTCTGCTGTGTTTGCTTTCCTCTGGGCTTCAGTAATCAGCTCCTTCAAAGCCAACGCATCATCTTTTCTTAAGGAAAAGCCCACGTTTTTCAGAAGAAACAAAATCAACTCAATCTCTTTTTCAGTGAAAGCGCTAACAAGCTGTTTCAGAATATCAAAGATCAGCAGGGAATGAACCACATGGAAGTTATACAGATGAGCAATCAAGGCAAGCAGATTTTCACATTCTTTCCCTTCAGCGTCACTTTTACAGATTTCATCAAATTTCTTCACCACGGCTTCCAAAAAGTGAGCACCAACCTGGCAATAGTTCCATTAAAAGAGGGGGGAGGGGGGAAAATCCAGCAGTTAACCATAAGTAGATTTTACAGACATCTGTAAAACATTCATTTTTGGGGCACTGCCACTATTAATTTTAAAGAAATATTGTTGCTCTTCTCAACCAATACGGATGTTCTACATTTACATATACAAATATCTAAGTGGTGTGACATTTTCTTAAAGTATATGTTATTTACACCTCATATATGCCATACAGTTGCCTTTTAAAGTCTGTGCAAAAAAAGCAAATGTTATGAACTTACAGTACACACACATCAGAATTTGTTTACATAATTTTAATGAACACATATTAGCACCTTCCCAGCTGCCAGGCTGGCGTGCTGTTACTGCTAGTCATTCATCCAGTAAAAGCTGGATGTCAAAAAGAAAATGCATCACAGAGTTCAGCATTCTGGAACAAAACCTTTAACAGGGTGATAAAAAATAAAATTGTAAAACAACCCCCAACATACCAAGTTTTCACAGTTGCTGAGCATGAGCTTAGGCTGATTTTGAAGTGAGGATTAAGTCTTAGCCATTTCTCAGCGGTACTAAACAAGACACCCTCCCGCAATGACTATGGTGCTGTGAAAACCAGAAGTTCCAGTAGCAGTACTGACTTGTATTATGGGCCTTGACCAGCTTAGATTTTAACTATCCAATGACCATATTGCATAAATGTATAAACACAGTTATTGGAATCCCAAGTTCTGCATCGCTCAAACTAATCTTAAATGCAGCTGTACTATTACGCTTTTGTGTAATACATATTCTACACTTTTACAGAAAAAATAGTGAGGCTTCATAGTATACCTAAATACTTATGTTCAAAGATGCTGCGTAAGAGAGTCAGTAGCACAGAAGACAGTCTGGGTATCATCTATTTCTAATACCTATTAGTATATCTATATTTAAAACCTATTACTAGGTATTTTGCAAAGTTTCAACTTCTAAAAAGATTATGTTTCTCTTCTTAAAACAGCAGTGTAATATTACATTATATTTGCAGTGAGAACTGCCTTTCAAGTGTCAAAGAGGAAAAAAAAATTAATGGCAAGGCTGCATGGAGCAAGCTGCTGTAATTGCAGCCATCTGATATTTTGTATGCTTTCAGAGACAGCATTCAGGTCACTACATGACAAACTGAAGAACTTGCATCAATACATCTTTTGCATTGAGATGCAGAAAGAAAACTTAACTTGATGGGAACACGGGGCTGAAACACCTCAGTATCCTGAAAGACGTTTCACTAAAATTAGCTAAAATCTTCCCGTTGACATCAGTAGTTTCAGCTTCTTCTTAATAGTAAGCAAGAGATATTTTATCTCAATCATTCATCAGGCTTAAAAACACAAAAGAAAAACCTCCAAAAAATCTGGCATGCTTTTTGAAGTTTTTTATATTCTGGAGTCATTGATATACCTAGTTAATTCTGCTGATGATTTGCATGATTTGGCTTAAAAAAGGACTTTTTTCACTGATGTAAAAGGAATTGTGTAACTGTAGCACTTTCCTTATCTGGATACACATCGTTCAACAACAGCCTCATATAGCCAAGAGAACGGTGATGGATTAGTGTAATTAAAGAGAAGAAAATTCAAAGCTTAAAAAATTCAGTTATATGGATGCAGAAAGATTTTGATGAAAAAAATTAGGTTTTTATAACTGACCTGTGGTAACTCATGGAGAAAATAAATTAATCAGATAAAGCAACAGACTTGGTCCCTTTCACTTGCGGACACTGAGCAAATAAGCTACAAATACTGATGAAATTCAACTAGAGATGGTTTTTAGTGATATACAATCAAAAACTAAAAGGCGATTCAAACAAAATACCAAGGAAAACACTCTACAATATGTATTATTAAACAAAATTAGTCCCAAGCACAAGAATTACCTCCACTCCTACATTATGATGAAGAATGCTGACCAAAAGGACATGCTCCATCATCAATCTTGAAGGCATGGCAACTGCAGTCACACAAGCATTCATGAGAATATCTGTCAGAGTTTCATTCATGTCCTTTCTGCTGTTGGCCATGTAGAGGTCTTCCATCTGTCCACTAATGGAGGGCAAATTCGGTTCGCTCAACCTATTGAGAAACAATATCCAATGTTCACTTTTTCTTCTCTTTACATGGTTCCACAATTTTCAGTTCACCCAATTTACTCTATTCTTTTCAGAGAGACCAGCTCGGCTTAAGAAGAAACATTGAGAAGATGACTGGAGGGGACGTTTTGTATTTTACTGTGTTTACTAAACTAAAAAAAAATACAACATATGTTTAATTCTGGGGTTATTGGGTTTTTTTTTTAGTATTTACATATTAAAAACAGATTAGCAGCAGTATTTACAAAGCACTGTCAATGTGCTTACTGTCACGCTGAACAATCTTATTAAGAAAACAGACTTTGTTCTTAGCAGTTGTAACTATGGCACATCGCAGTCTTTGGAGAAACTGAGTATGAAAATACCTTACATTTTTCTAACATATAAGGTTAAATCAAATCCTAAACGACTGAGCAAACTGCATACTCTATTTTACAGAAGTCTGCATTTTACAGATAACATAGATAAAATGCCTATAGATTTCTTATTTTAAAAATACTCCAAAATTAAAATGTGTGACACTATTAATTACTTTTTCTGTTCTTCAGTACTGTAAGCTATGAAGTTTTGCTCCTCCTCAGTTGTAGTATTGCAGAAATTTAATTGTATTTCATTTAAAAAAAAAGAAAATCATGGGGTTTTGGGGGTGTTTATAACTCCCACTATGACGTTTTTTTATCGGCATATTCCAACTGACAGTGAATTATACCTAGCACTTGCAGGCAACTGCTGTGGGGAATTCTGCCCAATCTTAAATTTATTTTCTAGATTTTTCAACTTCTATAATGACCAACTTTGAAAAATTTATATCAACAAAGACAATTATTATTAAGGATAGCAGACATGATTGCCAACTTAAAATCAGTTTGTGAAGAAAAAAAGTCACATCCTTGCCACTTTTCTTTGAATGATGAGCACTGTCACATTGAACCAGAAAGATTAACGACTTTCCTTATTACATTACCTATTAATGAGGCCATTCACCATTTTCTTCAGTCTTCCCAATTCTTCTCTTTTCTTGTCATCTAGTATCTCCTGAGATTTCCTTACTTGAGGGGGAACATACTTCGTAGCACTGTGATTATGACTCTTATCAGGAAAACAATAAAGTAAGATACCAAATGAGACTAGCATTTTAAATATTTGAACACAAATATTAATTTCTATTTAAGATTAATATACCAAACTTTTAGTTAAGTATATATTTTACCGTCTAATAACCAATGACAAAGGAACAACTTCACATAGAAAAGAAGCATACAAGTTACTGCTTATGACCAACTCAACAGCGGCAAAAAGCCTCTTCCCTTTACATGAAGTTTTCTTTAAGCTAATGTTATTAAAACGTGGCATCTTAGGTCTTGGTTTTATCCAGGCTTTATCAGTTGCAGAGATACTAACAGTTTAAGTTTGCGCCATGCAGGCTACAAGACCTAGCACAGGCAGAACTCCAGGGATCATAGAATTGTCCAGGTTGGAAGGGACCTTTAAGATCGTCTAGTCCAACCATCAACCCAACTCGGCCAAAACCACCACTAAGCCATGTCTCTCAGCACCACGTCTACCCATCTTTTAAATACCTCCAGGGACAGAGATTCCATCACTTCCCCAGGCAGCCTGTTCCAATGTTTGATAACCCTTTTGGTGAAAAAATTTTTACTAATATCCAGTCTAAATCTCCCCTGGTGTAACTTGAGGCTGTTTCCTCTTGTCCTATCGCCTGTTACTTGGGAGAAGAGACTGATGCCACCTCTCTACAACCTCCTTTTTGGTAGTTGTAGAGAGTGATAAGGTCTCCCCTCAGCCTTCATTTCTCCAAGCTGAACAGCCCCAGATCCCTCAGCCACTAGATCATCCAAAAGCGAAACACCAGTTTGCAACAGACAGTAATTTTAACATAAGCTCTCTTTGCTCTTAGCAGTAGTGCTCGTATCCAGGTTGTGACATGTCCCTTGAGAAGCAGGTTTGTGTTATCTGATGCGAACACCCTACCTCCTCCTCCTCTTCTTCCTCCTCGTCTTCGCCTGGGGGCTCGCTGGCCTCTGACCCCCCGCCGTCCTCGGGGGACGAGCTGTCACTCTCCCACTGTCCCTCCACATCATCCCCGTCGGAGGAGTCTGAAGCGTCTTCTGGATCCTCCTCCTCCTCGTCCTCCCTCAGCCCCGGCGGGTCCTCGGCCGGCGCGGGCCGGCCCTTTTCCCGCGGCCCCGGGGCCTCCTCCTCGTCGCTGCTCTCGCAGAGCTGGCTGAGGCCGGCCCGGGAGCCCAGGGCGCCCAGCACATAGCCCAGCCCGTCCCGCAGGAAGCTCTGAGGCACCTTCTCGAACGCGGTCCCCTCCTGCTTCTTCTTGCGGCGCTTGCCCAGCCCCAGCCGCCGCTCCAGGCGCCGGATCTCCTTCTCCTCCTCCTCGTTGGCCTCCAGTAGGGCCCGCTTCCGCGCCGAGACGGTTACGGCGGCGGGGGGAGCCAAACGGGTTGGCGAGGCCGGCCCCGGCCGCTGCTTCCCGGTGGCGGCGGGCGAGGCCGGGGCTCTGAGCCGCGCGGCAGGAGTCGGCTTGGCCGGAGTCGGCTTGGCCGGAGCCGCCTTAGCAGGGGCCGCCTTAGCAGGGGCCGGCTTGGCCAGAGCCGGCTTGGCCGGGGCGGCGGGAGCCTCCACCGGCTCGCCGCGTTGGAGGCGGCGGCGGCGGCTCCGCTTAAGCCTGCGCTTCTCTTTCCTTGCGTCCCGGCGGCTCCTGCGGTTCTGCCTCTCCGCGTCTTTCAGCGGGAGCAACGGCGGCTGGTCGCCAGCTGCCTGCACGAACTCCTGCACCGAGTGCCACAGCCTGGCCAGCTTCCCGCCGCGGCGAGCGCGGGCGGCCGCTGGCCGCTTCATCTTTCCCCTGGCCACGCCGCCCTTGGGCGCCGCCATCTTGGGGAAGAGCCCACCTTCCCCTTCCGCCCCGCCGCCGCCATTTCGGGCAGCAGCGCCCCCTGCCGCGCACTGGCCGCCGGGCGGCCCCGCAGGCCCGCCCAACTCCGGCGGGCTGGGGTTCACTTGAAACCTGTACCAAAGCCGCTAAATCCGTCGAGATCCGCCCTTTTTTTTTTTTTTAAATTAATACATATTGAAGGCAATGTAAGGCTTGTCCGTCGTGTTACAGAAGGGACTGGAGCAATTCGTCCCTCATAGCCCTGGCTGCGGTCGTAAGGCCCTAATGCCCATGAGGCTCTCACGGGGCTGCAGGATCTGAGGGACATCAGCACCTCTGGCCTCTCCTCCACCTGCCCTATCCCCCATGTTAAACCCTTTCCAGCCCTGCCAAGCTCCGGTGTCTCTTCCTGAGCATGCCAGGGACAACCTCCGTGTCTATGGCCTCTGCTCTGTCCTGACTTCTCTTGGGGCATTTCCATCCACAGCCGCATGTGGGATGAGGTGATGTGGCTGCTAGGACCGGTGGCCCCTGCCACAGGGAGGGGATCATCCCCGCTCTGCCTGGCCGGTCGTACACAGCAGGTGACAACTTGTCTGTCATTTATGTGATCAGAGGGAATTAAATGTCCCATGGCAGTTCGCTGCTGTCAGCAGGAAAACCAATTGGTTAGTCTTATTTATAGTCTCTTTGCTGTACTCTAGGCTTATGCAACCTGCTGGGTTTGTGTCTGTGTCTGTGTCCTGTCCTCCCACCAGCTTGAACTCTAGTGCCCATTTCAGTCATGTCCGACAGATGCCTGGAGTTCTCCAAAACACTGAATTTCCCCAAGTTTCATCAAAATAGGTGGCTGGGTAGAGGAAAGAATTTCTCAGCTGAAGAAAGTGCTACAAGATGATCTTGGACCTCAGCAGACACCAGAAAACACAAATGAAAGCCAGGACACATGTCCCACTTTCAGAAAAAGGGTCAGTCTTGAAACTCCTGTGGGGACCAAATTCATAGGAAGTCAGGCCTCATTATTTTATTCTTTGGTGTTGCACTCCTGACCTCTGTTGAACAATGAAGTACTACACAGGACTTGTATTTTACCTGAAAATTTAATACGGTTTTATTATTCAGAAGATTATTTTTGTCTTTCTGTGCATGTTTCCATATTCTGTCATTACATCATATGTCCTAGATGACCCATGCTTCAGAAATCCAGCTTTCTCAAGGCTGATGCATAATGAATCTTTCACCCTCAGTGACAAAATATGTTGCATTGATTTGTCAAGGCATTCCTTTTGCTACATTTTAAACTATATATTATTCTATAATTTATCGCTGGGACGCTCTTTATTAATGCACAGACAGCTCACATGCATTTCACATCCTATTTATAGATTTATTGATAACAGTAATACAGCAGCATGCCAGAATGCTAGATAAATACAGCTGAATATAACTTGAGAAAATATTAGATGCTTTTAAAACTCCAATATTTGCATCTTCCTACTGTCTCATCATGTAATTTGTCATTCAGGCCAACAGAGGTTTCCAATAATGGGATGTTTCATTTACCTTAAAAGAGAGAAAATGTCAATATTTGCCTTCTTCAGTATATCACAACACAAATCAAAATACGGAAAGCATGTATTTTGCTGAACTCCATAATCCCAAATTTAGGTGAAAATGGGTGTGCTACTTTTGCAAAAAAATATGCTGATACAATTATTATCACCTGTTTGTGAAGTAAAAATACTTTCTAAGAATCAAAGCAGTATTTCAGACAATATAAATATCATCAAGAAAATGTAATATGGAAAGAAATATCAGTCTGCTTAATAGACTAATTCAGCATTCAAATCTAGTGATGCCATATCTAAATAAATACACTACAACAAATATTTCAGATACTGTCCTGGAATATTGTGGTTCATTATTTTACATTTACTAATTTGGCTTCAAGTACCAGGTAAATACAGTTGTCTTAAAACCTAAAATGTGAATAATTAGGAACTCCTTCCAATTTTCCTGTGTTGTCTAAATACCAGAAAAGGGGAGAAATCCAGTTTCCATTTTACAAATTTCACATTTAGATCTCTGCATCACATGGGCGTCACTTACCAAATAGGAACTCTGAACTGAGGGAGCATTTTGTAATTGTTCTTTGTTTTGACAGCGATCCCACAGCAGAGAACAAGCCGCAAGGGCAGGTTTCGCATTTAGGATGAAATTGAACATAATGGCATGATTCACTGGAAATGAACGTTCATATAGAATTGTTGCTTCAGTAAATTTTTGCTTCCTGCTGCGATAATCTTTGTCAACAGATTTCCTTTTCTATTAAATTACATTCATGGATTATTTTTTTCCCCTTCTGCAGAATAAGCGGAATACAATTCCTTTAGCTGTCTGTCTGCTATTGTCTCCTGGTGACCTCCCACATGCCATGAAAATGTGATTTAGTGACTACATAATATACATAGGTAGATTCTGTCTGTTTTGTAATTTGCAACTATTGAGAATATTGTGCTATTTATCACCACAGGAAATATCAAAGCAGCACCATACTTTTAGACCGACCTCATAGGGTCATTCTTTGTTCTCATCAATGGAGGAAACAGCCTGATTCATGTAAGAATATCGCTTTACATCCAAAGCCTTTTTTGACTATGCAGACTGAAAGCTTTGTGGCAAGATGAATTTATTCTAAGCAGTGAGAGCCTCAGAACAGCGCAAGTTACTTGAGGACTCTGCTGTGCATCTCTAGGCACGACATTCATCTACTTGAGGTATTGTTTCCCCCCATGTCATACTGTCACCACTGGGATCAGCAGAACTGAAATTTGGTCTTGTGTGAAAGGGAAGGGCTGCTGGGAGAGATTGTCTGTGGAAGGATACTTTTCCTCTGGAAAACATTTTCCGAAGTCGCAAGGCAGTACAAAGTTGTTGGCTCTTCAAATGTACATCAGTTCCATCTATTTCAGAAAGTATTGGCAGATGAGGAACGTTATTTCCTTAGTATTATGAAGACACATCCCTGTTGCTCAGAATGTTGGTGTGTTGTTTTGGTTTTTTTTTTTCCAGAGGGTATGTGCTAAGCAATTTCTGAAAGCTCGGTCCTTATAGAGCTTAAATGTCAGGCATGATGAAAAATGAACTACACAAATACTCTAGAAAAATCTCTGGTCTGGCACTTATTCCCACAGTTTCCACAATCTTTGTACCTGACCTGGGGCTAGTCATTTATCTTCTCCATGCTGCTTTTGTAAAAAATGAGTTCTTTTCCCTCATTCTGAGACTAAGGCCATTCAAATATATCTTCCCGTATCTCCGGGTTTGCCTGTTGAAGAAGTTACCACCCACAGCACCTTCCCTTAAGGGCGTTTAATTACTGCCTCTTTTCTGGGGCTGCCCCAACAGATTTGCTGACTGAAAGCTGTCTGCTGAGTTTTTCATATAATTCTGTCTGCTGAGTTTTTCATATAATTGCTTTCTTTTTGTCACTGAGATCAATGTCCTTTCAGTCAGTGCTGACTGGTGATGCTCACTGACTAGTTAGTTTAAGCTAACTTAGGCTGCTTTGATCGAGACAAATTAGGAAGTAACCGTATGAGTAGCTCTGCAAGAGGATGCCTGTATCTCCCACCTCTCCCAAAAAAGCAGCAGAGCAGCTGAAAGTGGTAACCTCAGCTGGCAAAACTAGAGTAGGGAGATGTGTATTCACTGACTTTAATCATTAATGTCTTTTAGTTCATTGGAAGGAAGGAGTGGGCACTAAAGGTTATTATTTAGATAAATGATCCAAAAGACAAGCATAAAAAAGACAGATATTCTGGGTGAAAGCAGAAACCCATTTCCCCAATCCATTAGCATTTTTAGTTTTAAACTATAAGGAGATTATCTAATATGTGACACAAGGATTACTGAAAAAATGTGATCAGATGACTTTCTTGTTATTAAAAGGAAGAGGTAGGTTGCAACTAAAATGAGCTTTTAAATTAGTCCTTTGTGCACATCACTGTTAAAAAAACAATTATAAATCAGGATAGCGTCATTGATCAGTGTCCCACATTATGGCACTTTGCATTTCCTATATGAAATTTTTATAATCAAAGTTTCTGTGCCAAGAAATGTAAGTCTTTATGGGAGACTTACTCTATACTGAATGCTGACCTTATCTAAGGAACACTTGTATTATATTGTCATTTACAAGGTAGTTTTCATCAAAAAAAAGGTAAATATTTAACAAGGGACACTTCCTTTTCCATCTGTTCTTTCTCCTTTGTTGTAGATTGCTTAGCTTTAATATACCAATTGTAATTCTATTCCCTGAAGACCAGTCTCTTTATTTTTATTAGCTATTTCTTTAATTCTGACAAGGCAACTCTAAAAAAAGAATACTCGGAAGTAGGTGTGACACTCTGGAATAAATACCTATGAATGTTTGAATTCAACATACAAATCCCCTAAAATTAACAGTTACTGTTACTTCGTAAAAATCACCTTTTACCTGCTTATTTATCTATAAAAAGTGAAAACACTGGCAAGAATAAGTATTATGCCACCGACACAGGAGCAATTGCAACAGGAGTAGTGTGCGTTGTTACTGTTCATCCCACTGCTAACACTGTCTTTTCTGGACATGGTGCAAGGTGATTGTTTTCAGGGACAATTAATTTCCAGCTGCTTTTTCTAGCTCAGTGGGGTGCTGCTAGCTATTAACAAAGGTCTTAACTGCATTTTTCCCGAGGCTTTGCTAAACATGCAGAATATGATATGTATCTGAGCCAAATACAGTGAAATATTTGGAGGTCTTTCTGGGATGACAGCAAACTTTGGATCTGGTAACTTATACTGTGACAACATCGATTTGTTGGTTGCCATTCCACATCTTAATCTCAGTTACTATAATGCATTATGTTATTGTTTGTAATGTAGCGTTAATTTAATATACAATTCCTGTTCAGGAACTCCTTACCTGACCATAACCAGAGTGCAGCAGTGACTTGTGCGTACCACATTTCTAGTTAAAGACCCTTCTCTCAAAGTACTTTGAAATAGCAACACTGATTTAACCCTGACAGAAAAGATAGATAGAGTGATTCTCCCTCAGTTTAGAGACATATACAGCAGAGCCAGTCACCCTACTGTTTATAGTCAAATGGAGAGAAATAGTCACTTTCAGAGAAAAATCTCATCTAATCCATTTTAGGCTTCTGATTCAGGATGAGATGGACGGTGCCTTAGACTCTATTAACCTGATGGTTTAGATCTCCGCTGATTTATAAGGGAGTCTCTATATAAACCTTATAAGGCTTAGATGCAGGCAACTGCATTGTAGATACCTAGTTAGGTGGTGCGTACGCAAAGGACAAGAAAACACATACACATGAGCTTGAATAACCTCATCTTTTTACAGTTTGTGTCTGGTACATATCTGACATTAGAAACCACCTGAATCTGCTCCTACACCTGCTAACACCCCTTTCAAGCAATCGTCGTCTTTCAAGACTGCAGTTTTGTGGCTACTTTAGGACAACCTCAATCTGCCATACGCTTGTCCAGGTAATGCATTTCCTCATCCTTCTTCATGTTAACACCAGGATTTGTGGCATAATCCACCAAATCCAAGATTTGATCCAAACAAAACTAATAAATTTTTCAATTGGGCTATGTTAATTTCCTGATTCAGCTACAGAAAGAGGTACTTAGCAATGGGAAAGTGAAGAGAACTGCTCCTTCCAATGATAGCACAGACCAGGATCACCCTAAATCAGTTATGAAACTACACAATTAGCAGATTACAAAAATTATTAAATCAGGGTAGCCTGCTGGTAGGACAGTTATTTCCAATGCTGCTCTAAAGGGGAATTCATTACTCTTAACAACTACAGCTGGTCCTTCTGTTGTGCAATCTGTAAGCGTGTACACCTGTGCCCAATATAAAATAGGTTTTGAAACACAGGTAAAAACAGGAGCAATTACAAAAGCCCCTTTTGTATAATTACGTTGTTTATCATGAAAGGATTTGTCTTTTTTGCACTCCTGAATAATTTTGCCAAAAAATAGCATAACAACAAGTAAGCTAACATTAAGAAACAAATCCCTACACAACTGGATTACGTATGTGTATGCCTAGGGAGCTGGCTGGTTCTGTACAGCTTGAGTTTTCTTTTTCTCAGTGGAAATTTCCTGCTTGCTTACTGGTGGCAAAGGTATGATATCTGTTTTTAGGACAATCCACATTTGTCTGGATGCACTTTCAGAGTGGTGGTGTTAAGCTTACTGCAGCTCATTCCTGTACGTAATCATGGGAAAACACACACTTAAAATGAGGTACGTGTTGGTGTCATTTAAAATATTATGATTACAGAAATCAACTGAAGAGACATTTTTATTCTTCATCTTATAATTGCAGTTGTAAATTCTTAACTGCAGGTGCCATATTTTCATTAAGTGTTTAAATAAATCCTCACAATATGGGGCCCTGATCCCTGATGGGGGACTCCTGCAGCACCATAATGAAAAAGAAACAACAAGAATAAGCAACTGTGCCCTTGCTTACAAGCCATACCAAGATGTTTGTTTGAATTCTAGCTCTTTAATTAATCCTGGGTCCTGCATGTTAGTGATTCCAGTTCTAAGACCTGTTACCAGTGCAGTGATATTACTGCCTGGTTTTGAGGTCTGTAGACAAAAGAGTAAACTTGAAGAGTAGCATACTGGCAATTTGACCATATATATATGTGTTAATTTTTTTTCAGTAGAGAGGATAATTAAATGTATAATAATACATGGCAATATTGATGATGTTACCTGTCTACAGATGAGCTACCTATATGCAGGACTCATTTCCTTCCTTGGCATTCAGAGAAGTAGAACACCACAGGCTATGTGATCCTAATGCTGCTTTGTAAATTGATTGCGGCTTCTTTCCATTTCAATTTCAGTAGAAAGAAACTTGATCTAATGTGTTTGAACACAGGACCAAAGACCAGATACAACTGAGTTCCAGTCCTGACACAGTAACATCCTCTTTGTAGCCTCAGGCAAGTCATTAAATCTTTGAATTTTGAAGCTTCAAATTTTGTTATGTAAAATAATTATAAAGATGTTATGGTGTTAACCTGAGCCACGTTAGTGGTGGGAGAACTGTTTAGATGTTCTTTGTAAAGGATAGTAAAGAAGGAGGGTGCTAGGCAAGAAGTGTTATTACAGATACATCCAAGCAGCAACATTCAGGCACTGAACCTAACCTGGGTGTCCCTAAAGATGAAAGAGCACTGGGATTTAGCGTTCAATATGACCTTGATTATTTTTTTATTCACAGAAGCAAGCGGTTAACCTGTTTTGTTAGAGATTTGGAATTTCTTATTCTTCCATAGCTTTCACATGCCCAAGTTCAATTGCTTTTTCCCATCAGCAGAAAAGGTCATTCTCATTAGGAAACAAATAACGCAAATTGGATTAATTCAATTTGCATATTCAAATATGCAAACGAGCACACTTCTCATTTTTCTTCCCAAGTACTGACCTCTGAGTCAAATGGAATTTCTTCTACTCTGAGCTGAAAGTGAACTTCTATACAATAAAGATGATTGGGTATCACAGGGCATCTGACATATTTTATCTAATTGTGATTACAGATATTTGATGTTGGACAGAAAGAAAGCCTGTGGCTGGATTTCACAAGAATGAAAAATTAGAAGTCAGCCTAGATTCCAGTTTTTGTGTAGAAACAGAGGTGATTAAGCGAAATTATTAGACCTGTTCAAGGCCAACATAAAAAATTGTTTTAAAGACCAGTGCTTAAGATTGATGTTACCAGCAGCCTCTTGATGCAGACTGGGAATGTAGCCATGGAACAATCCCAACCTCCAGCAATAAGGATACAGAGATTCAAGGTCACTTGCAAGCTGAGATGCTTTATATAGCACATTTCAATGCTTGCTTACATTCTGGACTGACCATAGGTTCTTATAGTACCAAGGATTGTCCTTTTATTAGGTAATCACTATGAGTGATTATTAGATGAGAAAAATCTTGCCATCATTACCTGTGATGGACAATACACTATTATTCTGCAATAGAATTTAAAAACATTGTCTCGTTTTATTCTTTAGTAACTAAGTTGAATAAGGGTGTGATCCAGTATTACTCTCCAGTTCCTTCAAAAATAATTACACACTAAAAATGGTAATACATCAAAAATTTAATTACATTAAAAGTGCTTACTAATGTTTTGTTATTACTCTGTTTAATCTTGGCATCTGCATGCCATCCATTAATTTATTTCAGTAAAAACTATAGGTCACATTGTGAAGTTCTTATTATATTTCTATGTAGTCAAAACTCCCTTTTTTTTTTCCGTGGAGTGTAGCTTCAGTGAAGACATTGATTTGGGGTACATGGCTTTGTGTATGCAGCGATGCATCTAGCAGAGGAAGGTAACTAAGATGGTGCTTTAGTTTGTGTATATTTCAGATTTCTATATAATTTTTTTCAATTTATAATACTTAAACTTATTAGTTCTTGTACTTATATCAAGCAGCCATTTAAATAAATAAAAAAAGGACTTTATTTGGGGCACAGGCTTCAATGCTGTTTTTGAAAAAATATAAACGGCATAATAAAATGATACACTGAAGAGACACTTCAACAGTAATTAAACTATATTTTTGTTTCTTTCGTATACATACTCCTACAAACTCATATGAAAGAATACTATAAGCTGCTGCTTCTTTATAAAGACAAGAATACTCTTTTCAGAAAAGTCAATACACAGTGATTTTGTCAAAAAAGAAAAGGCAATACCAGTATCTTGATTCAAATTAATTCAGCGTACAACTTAGTATATTTTGGCTCTTGTAAAGAAATTATATAGAGGACACTATGCAACACTGTCTTCTGCACCAGCTTATTTTAATACTGGGGTAACCATATTTTTCAGATAACTTTAAATATAAATAAAAATAAGCACACACACATATAAATAGGTACATAAGTACACAGACATACATTATGTATAAGTATCCATAAAATATATAAATGCATTTAATGATTTTAAAACGTACCCTTTAAAATCTATTGTATGAGTGAATCTTTAAACAAATTCTTCCAAAAAATGCAATAAACTTGTCCCGCTGACTTTGTGCATAAGTATTTCCCATTCCGTAACGTAAGACAGGAAGAACGATCTGAAAATTATGGTCTATAGTTATTTCTTGACTCATGAATCTTTTATGAGGATTGTGCATGTGTAGAGCAAAAGGACAATATAGTTTCTCACATTTTCTAGTACTCTCAGTACTAAAAATGGCAAGGGCCAGACAGAAGAATATAGCTGTGATTGCTTTGAGTGTGCAGTGTAGCTCACAAGCATTTCTCTCTGTAACAGTGGTGGCCGGAGTGGCTCCCTCTGCTCCGTTATATCATTCCTTCTGCTGTGTGAACATGGAATGAACTGGCTCAGAGAATTCATTCTGATTACATTTTTCATTTTTGCTAGGTTATTTTCCCCAGGTGTGTCTGGCCATGTATTACTGTGTCAATACTGCTGAAGAGGTAGTGGGAACATATTGAACAAGAACAAAGCTGGACAGGATCAGCGCTACAGCCCTAGAGGTACTTGCTTAGGTACTTTTACGAAGTGCTGAAGTGAAATCCTCACTTGAGTTTTTCAGAAGCTCCATGGAGATTATTAGCCTGCAGTAATATAAAAATCAATTAGATGTAGGGAACTTGGAGTTGGTACAGTGTCTGCTGCAGGATTACTTCACCAATGCCAAATTATGTGAAAAATTTTATAATACGAACAGACAAAATAGTTTTTGATTCAGTTATTCTGTAAGGGTCTTTAGGCCACAGAGAAGGAATTTGAGGCTTCCTTCAGAGCTATTTGACAGGAAAGCTGATGTTCCCTCAAACCTGTCATGACTCAAGGCACGACCAGAAAATATGAAGGGTAGAAGGATGTACCAGTAGATCCTGCTGCCTGGTGATGGTGTTGAAGATGGGAGTCAGTGGTGGGGATGTAAGACAGAGGAAGGGAAGGAGTATGGATGGCATTTCAGCCATTGAAAAATTGTACCTCACTAAGGCGCTGCTAGTGTTTTACTGTGGTGCGTGGGGTGAAGAGAACTTGGAAAGGTTATGAGTTCGCTGCTGTGCTACCTCTACCACTACAATAGAAAATCCAAACATATGTCTAGCATGTAGTGTTATTTAGGACAACATCAGTGTTCAGTAATGATTTCCCTTACAGATTTACTGGCAGCCTGAAAGCATTCAAGACTCAACGTCACTTTGGTAATAGAGTTGAAATGCGGAGAAGACCCATCTGAGAGAGTTTGGTTGTTTTCTTACTTTGTTGATGATATGCAGGTGTTAATACACAATGAGACAGCAAATAGGTCTGAAATTATATTTTCATTATGCTAATTCTGGGAGCATGCAACTATAAATGGATGCAAGCATGCTGTGGGCTAGGGTTTAAAAAAAGTGATCGTATCAGGTCAGTGTATGCCCAGAGTAATAGCACTTGGATACCCACAATGATAACAGGACAGAGTGCGGTATGGGGAGGTGCCTGTCAGGCTACAGAAACCGCATTCAGCGCAGACATGGCTGCGTAAACAGTAAAACTCTGCCATGTGCTATGCAGCATTATCTGTACTTCAAAGAATACATCCTATGCAATACTTCATCAGTGACTGCAAACTGCAGAGTTATTTCCTATGATTTGTTGTTTCTCCTAGTCAGGATGAAGTGACCCCTTTGTATCCAGGTTTCCCAGTGTGCCTTATAGTGACTTTTAATGTAGGCTTTTAGTGTATATTTAGCTTTTGACAAATTAACCAACAATACCAAAAATATTGTTTCTGTAAAAGCAATTAAGTTTTGAGACATTGACACACAAAATGCAAAACAATACGAATGTATCCTCTGTAACCTTGTTAATTTTGTACTATCCCTACAGTTTAAGTAAGTGATTACTCACAGAATGACATGATTTAGAAACAAAAGACCATCTGTCTCAAACAGATGACACCTTTGTAACCTTATCAGTACTGAAAACAGAAAAACTAGATTCTGCAAGTTTATCAGTAACCAGTTTATAGGGAATATGCTTCAAAGAAGAATGAATGGATGGTGTACCTGGTTTTACATTGAAAAGTAGGTCTTGTCTTTGTCTCTCTGCTTCTCTAAAAGCTCTGCAGCCTTCTCTCCTTCCATGTATCATACAGAGTCAGTGTATTGTGGTGAACTAAGGTCATCAGCAGCCCTGAACTTGTCAAATGGTGGGCCATATGGAGCTCTATGCTTTTTTTCTATATAAGGTGGGACCAGAATTTTGGGAAAGCCTGACTGCAACAGCCATATCAATGTGGAACATGTGAAAAATTGGGGGAACTGGCTAGAGGTAATAAAACTGAAGAACACCTATAGCAAGGCCAAAGGTAGGATTATCTCCTTGGCCCAGGGAGAAGATGCACTCCTGTGTCAGTTAGTAGTTATTACAGGTTGAGCCATGCATGACCACATCTTTGATGAGAAATGGGGTCAGTGACCATTACCACACACTGATGGAGATGAAAGGATGAATATTTACACTTTTAACCTTACGTGGATAAGGCTGGGAGTTGTCCCACTCCTCTCATACCGGCCATTAACAGCGTGTAGGAGAGCAGGGTGTACCTGGTCAGGCAAAGACGGCATCTTATACAGTTCATCAAGTTCAAGATGTATCTTGAAAGCCAGTAATGTAGGCAGACCTTCCCCTCTGCTGCTCCTCTGTTGAAAGACCAGGAGATGCATACCTTTTCCATGTGTAGGATTCAGCTGACAGGGAGAGGGCTTGGGATGACTTCATCCAGGCCATGGATGAGATTTACTGAGGGAATGGCAAACAGACAGGCCAAGGAATAGTGGCATTGTCATGAAGAACTTTTGGCCCTGCTTGCACACCTCTGTTTGGAGCACAGGAAAACCTGAGACAGAATAAGATGGTGGCATTGCATATCCACGATGGCATAGCCTGAACCCACCTCATTGGGAGCAATTGACAGGGTCTGCTTCTATAGTTGACTTATCCGGGATTCAGGTGCCTCCATGAATCCCCCTGTCTAGGCAGCAACCTCAGATATCAGGCTATTAAGAGGCTTTCAGGTATCAATGATATTTGAGTAGACAATACAGGCAGAAGAAGGGACAGAGAGAGCATCTGCAACATTTCTAAAATAGTTGGTGGCATCCCTAGCTTTATGAGATCAGGAGAAAGGGATGCACCAGGACATCATAGCAGCTGACTGATGCCCATACCCTACCACTCTTAAACTGTGATATTGGGTTTTTATTTTTTTTTTTATTTAGCACATAGACTGGCATGTCCATCCCTTTAGAATCCATGTCCCTCCTTTAGAGTTACAGTACCTATAGAGATGTATGCACAGGAACTTTCCCATAGGGTTGCTCACAGCTCCAGGTTACCTTTAGAATCCTGGTGGATACTAAGCCCAGCCACAGAGGCAGATCGCAGCCCTGACGGCTTCTGCAACACCCTCATACCCAGAGTAATTCCTGTTCCCCAGCACCTTCAGTGGGGACCAGGCAGGGTGAGGGTTTTTTTAGCTGGATGTGGCTAATCTTTTCCACCTACCCAGAGGTCAGTGGGTGGATGTGGCATAGGTGGATGTTCCTGGTGGAGCTGGTCAGGGGCCTTTTGGGACATTTAGGGCCCTGCCAACCTGTCCAAGCGAACAGGCTGAGTGTGGTCTCTGCTTGTACTTTGACTGTACTTTGAGAGATTCCAGTTATCCCAAGGAACACAGGAAGACAGAACTATGTCTTTCAGCGTGTGATAAGTGTCTGCCTAGTTTGGTCTGGCTTCAGGAAGAAGGGCTGACCTTTATGAGATATTTTCTCTTGTGGTTTTCTCAGTCATCTTTTTAAATGTGACCTGGCATTCAAGGCACAGTCCTTAGCAATAACCTCTCTATGCAAGTCAGAATAGGTGAATTGAAGAAAGCGGATGATGGATGAGAAGTGTGTGGACAGTAGTTTCTAGACAAATCTTGGATTCGGAGTGTTTGTACGACAGCTGCATACTTTACTGTATGTGGTGTAAGTGGACCTCTCCTTTTGCACAAGCCAAGGCTTATGACTCAATAAAATTGAGAAAAAAAACTAAGCAGGCACAGTGTGATAGTGACTTTCAACGTGCTGCCTTATGGAATGGAATGAAGCTGTATCAGCGGAAGTTCAGACTGGACATTAGGAAAAGGTTCTTCATTGAGAGGGTGGTTGGTGACTGGAACAGGCTCCCCGGGGAAGTGGTCACAGCACCAAGCCTGTCAGAGTTCAATGAGCACCTGGATGACGCTCTTAGTCATAGGGTTTAGTTTTAGGTAGTTCTGCGAGGAGCACGGATTTGGACTTGATGATCCTTATGGTCCCTTCTAACTCGAGATATTCTATGGTTGATTCTATGTGACACGCCACATGTAAAATATGGTCAAATACGATATATCTGCCTCGTAGCATAGACATATATGAAATATTCAGCACGAGGTATCTCTGCAGTTGCTATCGCTGGCAGGGTGTGTATAATTTGAATCTAATGTATGGCTTACAGGGCCTAAAATTAGGAAGATAAAAATACTTTAGAGTTGCATGAATCACAACCTATTCCTTCTTCTATCCTCTCACTTTCAAGACAGTATGAAATCTCTGGAGTGCTCCATTCAAATACTTAGATATACCCAAATGTTTAAAGTCACTAGAGATGGCTTTTGCTTTTATATGAGGGCCAGAGGACTATATATCATCCCAGGGGTTGAGGATCCTGCCATATTTTTGTTACTTGGAGGTGTAATTACTGTAATGTAGCATCTACTTGAGAAAGGAAGTCAAACTCTCAAGAACAAATTAGCTAATGTCACATTACTGGCATGATTTTTGTTAAAAGGCCTGCTAGATCTGAGTCCAGTTTCTGAAAATAAGTATCGCCTTATGTTATAAAATAATCTATTCTCATGATGTCAGCATTTTCTGATATACTGCTGGTGGAATGGATGAGTGCTATATGTTCTGTGGATCAAATACTGATCATCGGAGCTCTCCTTAGAGCGTAGTCTGTGATGGGATGAGTGCATAAAGTTCTCCTGGTCAGGAGATCAGACTTGACAGTTGTAGTGTCCCTTTTTGGCCTTCCAGCCTTTGATGCTAGCAATAAGCTTATATAGCAAAGAGAAACTTTAGCATGGCAAATGGCAGATACCGTAAAAGTGCGTTTTACATATGACTGTTGCATGAAGGGATACCTGATGAAATTTATTTGCAATGTCCTTGAACAACATTGAATTCTCCAGATTAGGTGGTGCCTGTGGAGCAAACCTATTCATTTTGCTAATGAGACAGAGGAGGAAGATAAAGATTTAAAAAATGCCTGGCATCATATTTTATTAGTCACCCAATATAATTATTGACAGGGATCGAGGATGTTAAGTTCCAGAAAAGGACTACTTATTATCTTAACACTCCTGAGATGCATTAAACACATTTGAATTTAATTAGAAAGGAGTATCCATGATTTAAGAATAAATCTTGCGCCTATTAATTTTAGAAATTAAGATGATTTATTTCCTTTAAAATTTCTAGCATTTTGGATAAAAGTCCTTCATAAAAGGTGCATGGCTTACTTTCAAAGACTAAATTTATACAACGTGGTTTTGTCAACCAGACTGAAAAACGGTTCTAGTTTAATACTGGATAGATTTTTGAAATGCTTTCCATGTGATATTTAACAATACAGTCATCTTAGTCATGATGAGTCAGATACTGAGTTTAAGTGAGAAAAATAAAATGATTTAACTAATACCAATGGTTTTTATTGTTTAAAGATTTGTCAGTGCAATGCATTTACTCCAAAAATTGTGAAATTTCATTTCTCAAAACTATGTAACTAACAAAAAATAACTTGAGGGTAGTTTAGAATGAGCACAGATCGTCCAGCAGATTAATGATTTCATTATTTTTTGTTAAAGGACAATGAGTACAGCCATGTTAAGTAGTCAGGAACCGATAGTACGTGTGAATATTTGCATTTTCATCATTTATAATACAGCTAACGTATGGTCACATGTTTTAGAATCAATAGTAAATTGGCAGACTAAGATGTCTAATGAAAGATATCGAATGGCCCACAAATCAAAGAAGAGAAACAATGAAAGGTAAACAGTCAGCAAAACTCGCAGAGAAAGCACAGGTGTACTGATGGGTGAGACCCTATAGCCTGTGCAGCATGTTGTGTAGATGTAATGCTATAGTGCTACATATGCAACAAACCGAGGTGGAGCAGAGGCTGGAGTCAATTTAAATGGAACTAAGTAAGCGCTTAAAGAATGGGAACTAAACATAGATTGAAGAGAAAGCACAACAGTGAAGAAAGCACCTGTTCTGTAAGAACAGAAAAATTATGTGTGACACTGGTTTCAGAGACTTATGCTGCTGCTATTATTCAACCAGTGGCAAAACAACATTAAAGCTTCTAATGATTATTTGCTAACACAAAAAATACTGGCTTGGCTCTCAAATAACTCTTTTGGATTCCATTATGAGGTTGCCATGGAACCCACCCATGATATTGGCGAGCTCGTATTCCATATGGGCAAACATAACACTTGATACCAGCAAAATATGTATTATATGTACTTAGTACGTCAGGAAGTCCTCAAAGACAAGAAAAATTATAAGGAAAATGGTTTTGGATAAAAAAAAAATGGGATGCAAATGATTTTTTTTTTTAAAAGGATGTATTTATTCTCGTCGACAAATCACTGCTAATACTACTGGCAGATGACACAAAAAAGTTGGCAAATACTGGAAGTAACAGAGTGGTAAATTACAAAGATAAACTAATCATACAGAGCAATCTGAAATATTTGGGAAGCAGAAAACAAAAGAGGCTTCAGTTCCATGAATGTCCATGGATGCACCAGGAACAAGGAGTCAAGGTCCTGTCTACAGAACCAGGGCTATGTCTGTAGAATAATGATTCAGAATAAAAATTATGCGTGGCTGCTGGTGGGTATGAGCAAAGTTCAGAGGTAGCCACTATTTTCTACCTGAAGGAAATGATTGCTATAGCATTTGGATTACAACGCCCCTAAAACTGGCTTTACTGTATATAAACAAGTAAGTGGACATGACAACCCAAAACAAAGATAAAGAGCTGTTATTCTTACTTTGGGTCCACCATGAGGAAGCCTTTTACCTACAGCCAGACCTCTGATAGCAGGAAGACAGGAGTAGACACAAGTTTCTTCGATTGCACATCCCGTTTGCTTCTGGGAAGTAATCATGTTTTTTCACCTCTGAAGCTGCGTGGTGTTTTCCTCTATAATGACTAAAAAGGTCTGTAATAGCATAAAATAAGGAGGTGTTTTACATCTGTTCATAGAATTGATAAAATCAAGCCTAGAATACTGTTTTCAGTTCTTTTGCTTGTGTTTTAACAGATATGTTAAAAGTTTGAAGAGAATTCAGGGAAGAAAAAAAAATAGGTTCATGGTTAAGAAAAATCTTCAAAGAGTAGATTTACTTAGAGTAAATCTTTTTAACTGCCTGAAAAGGAGATTTTGAGGTGAATTGTGATTATCAGGAAATATCAAGTATTAAAGTTTTTAGTTGTAGCTGGGAAGGACAGAACAAGAACCATAGTTAGAAGCTGAAGGCAGTAAAATTCAAATCAGAAATAAGGCATGATTTTTAATACAGATGGTAATTAAATATTAAACACACCATAAAGAGAAGTAATGAGTTTTCAGTGTTTTGATCCATCCACTCTAGCTGAACACCTTTCAGAGGCTGATTGAATCAAACACTAATTTCTGGGCTCAAAACAGACACGGTAAAAGTAAGGCTTTTTTTTGTTGCAGGGTTTTGTGGTGGTTTGGTTTGAATTTGGTTTGGTTTTGATTCTTCAACTCTGTAATAATATTGACCCTGGCAGGAGTTTAGGAGTTCTACCAATAAATACCTACTTGAAGAATCAGCCGAATCAGCCAAATCAGCCATGGATAGACAGCATGGAGCAGACGTCCCCGGCCTTGTTCATATCTGTATAGCAGGTGAACTTTGAGTTTTATTTGCAGTCACATGTCATTGAATATTTTCTTTTATCTCATTCCTAACTGAGTTTAAGCTGCAATGTGGTGGGTTGGTTTTTTGTTTTGTTTTGGTTTGTTTTTTTTTTTTGTTTTTTTTTTTTTTTTTCCTTTGAGCAGTGTTTTGAATCCTCACAGTGGGACATGAAAGACACAGTAAAAGTGCAAGGAAGCAAAATGAGTTTTCGGTCACTTCATGCTGCCTAGATATGGAACTCAAACTGTTCTAACTTCATGACATGATTTATGCTTCCTTTATGTAACAACGCCGAGCTCCTGCAGAGTTTATGCTTCTGACTATAAACTCTGCAGCGGTCTGACTCTGGGCTTCTATCAGTGAAGCAAAGGTAAGGACCAGAAGGAGTTTTATTCATCACTGAATCCAGTTCCTTGGTTATTGAAAGCAATCTCCTAAACTTTTTATAAATGGACAAAGCTCTAAGTTAAAAGTAGTGGAGATGTTTTACGCAAATGCTCATTTCAAAAGCTTGTTCAAAACTGTATTACTTCGATGAATCATTTTTTTCCTTCTGTTTTTTTTGGGTGTAGATTCATCACACATCAATATATTGATGAATAGATACACCATATCCAGCACATACCTATGTGAGTCTATACTGAACTAGTTTAGATCATTTTTTTGGTGTCAAAATTCGCATTTTTAATTTAATTTTCTTTCCCTTGACTGTTTCAAAAATATATAAGTATTATGCCGTAATATAGCATTTAGCTGGGGAGTTAGTGTTACTGGGTTGACACAATGAAGATACAGGCTGGAAATATTTGGAACAAAAAAAATCATACTTTTTTATTTTAAAAAAGCAAACAAATATAAAGAAAGTACGAATAGAATTGAAGTGCCAGTCAGCAATATTTCAAGTTGAATCCAGATCCAAGTCTGATGGTTCTGACTTTCTCAAATTCTAATGCAATTCTTGCTATGCTTTATCTTACCCAATACAAGACATTGAAATGATCACCCATTATGTATGTAATTATGATAGCATAACATTTCTTTTATACCATGATCAAGTTATTTTAACTTTTCAGTCTTTCTTTTTGTCTTTGTAATTGGCTTCCGTGTATGTAAAGTGCTGGGTATCATCTGTGGCGTCTGTGTACCCTAAGTTCTCTTTAAAATCAATGGTCACTCTCAGCAACATACTAAATTGTGCTTCAGGCATCAATCTGGCCAATTCTTAGTGATATCTTGCATGTAATCATATAAGTAGTCATGTTAACTGGGAGAATAACTTCCTATTTTCTGTGTAGTCCAAGCTGCATTTGGCTGAATAATGACTGGAAAAGAAGGCATCACCTGTTCAAATGCTGCTAGATAAATTGAGATTTAAAGGCATGGTGCCAATTTCACATTTACAGTCAAAGACGGTGATCTAAAATCCATTGACAAATTCTGTGGGAACCTTCCCAGTGAAACAGTTCCAACTTTAGCAACTTCAATTCTAGCCAATTCAACTAATTGTATTAGCGTGAATATCCCCACATTTTTCTGGAGAATCTCAGAGATAATCCAGTGTGCATAAAACCCTCCTTGGGGATTCAGGATACCAGGCACTTACTGGTTTACCCAAAAGCTGAAAAACTGTTCATTTAAAACTAGGCTGAAAAAGAATAAACTGAGCAAAATCTATTAACTTTGCTCAACTTCTATGCTGAGGGGTTAGGCATCACTATATGTAAGTTTAATAGAAGTCTGTTTTTCATTACTGCCTCTGTGTTTGTATATCTGTACATTAGCAACTTGAGAAAATGTTTTATTTGCACCTAAGTCATGTCTAGATTAAACCTAGACCAAGCTTCTTAGAGTTACCGAGGATGTCCTAAGAATTACTGAGGAAGTCCTAAGAATTGCTGAGGATAGTCCCTCCAGCCCTTTGTTACGGCTGAAGTATGGAGGAACAACATAAAGGCTTTTAACCGCCTTCTGGTGCAAGGTACCTCAGGCTTAATTTTCGAGGTTTTTCTTTTGGTATGCTTCAAAATACTACTTTTGTACTCCCATCAAAAAAATCAACGGGTTCATCAGTCAGCCTTCTCGTCAGTTTGCAACAGCTGCCTACTCTAGACTGCACTTCCTTCAATATAAATAGATTTTGCAGTGGTGGCTACCATGTCCTTCCTTCGTGATGTAGACACCTTGGAACTGAGCAATAACATCTGTCCAAGAAAGGATCAAAGCTAGGGGGTTTTTTTTGGGTTTTTTTTGTTTTGTTTTTTTTTTCTCTCCGGTCTTCTTAGCAAATATGAATGTGTATCATGTTTCTGATGATTCATCTGCTAGAAATGGAAGAAAGAACTTGCCAGTCCATAGTATGAGACATATTTATATCTCCTCCTTGGGTATATTTCAAATATATTAATATATTTATATATATATTTATATTATATACATTTTATACATATATTTCAAATATATTAAAAAGAAAACATACAGCCCAAGTAGAAGCTGAAGGTTCAATTCTGCTAAGCTTTAAACTTAATTTTGTTTCTATAAGAGCTACAAAAGTACAGCTCATTTTCCTTACAACCTTCTATTCCAGAGCAGTGTTTACTATGTCTTCACATAAAGTTAGAAATATATTAAATCCTTGATGCCTAGATGCAATGCTCAGACCTCCTTAATGAAGTAAACTTCGTTTCAGATTCAACAAGCTGCTAGATTTCCCAGGTAGCTCAGGAACTAAATCTCAGCTCTGGCCCAGATTCCAAACAACTGGCAGCAGGCGTTGGTATTTACTGGCAGAGATTCCCCAAGAGCCTATGGCATGCCCTGGCCTAAGCTGTGTTCCTTCTCTTGACTCCTAACTACGGCTTTTGCTGTCTCTTCTTCCCCAAACTGCCTCACTCTTCCGTCTGCTTCTTGTGGGTCATCCTTGTTGCCTGGGTCAGCTTGCTGCTTGCCTGTGGCCTGAACTCCAGCAACGCTCCTCGTTTGTCTTGGTGCTAGTATGTGTATTTTAACATACTGATTGCTGGCCTAATCTCTGATTGTTCCCATTTTTCCCCTTTGACTGGACCATCTTGTCTCCCCTGTTCTTAGCTCTGGTTTGTTCTGGCTCCAACAGTTTTTGTTCCTCATGCCCTGCTTCTAACACCATTGCAATTTATTGCGTAGGTCTTTATATAGGATGATGAAAAGTGGGAATCTGTCTGTTCTGTATAAGCGTTAAGCAAGATGCTTTGTAAGAAAAGAGGGTTTCTCTTTGAGACATAATTTCTATAGGCGACTCTGAGAGAATTTGATTGCTCTGGGGACAGGTTCTTGCATACCAAACAGCTGTCTGCTTTTTCCAGTTGTATTTGTTATTATAATAGAAGATATTACTTCTACCTATAAACCTTGGCTTCAGTTACACTGTTCCCTCTGGACTAAGTCTGGAGAGAATAACAGCCGTAGCCACTCTTACAAGCCAAAGTCTCATGTGAAGTTCCTCTTGGCAGCTACAGATGCTTTCACCGCTTTCAGCATCGCAAGAAGAAATGGTGATTGAAGATAAGTGGGAATAGCTGAAGAAAAAAACCCAGCTGAGTAATAATATTGTCCATCAGATACAATCTAGTGCTGCTCGGGGAGTAGCTGTCAAGTAGGACAGCTTTTCCTGAGAATAATCTCTCTGCCCCCTGCTCCTCCAGGTCTGCTTCTAGTGGTCCTCTCCTGTTCCTACAGCCTAGTGAATGCCTAGAAAGTCTCCCTCCTCAAGCAGGGGGCTTCAGAAGGAGAGAGAGTGGGGATATCTCTGACCTCTTGCCCCCATGGCGTGATTCTGCCTGCAAATACCTCATCTGTTCTTCCAGAGTATCAGAAGAACGAGGGTGAAACCGTGGCTGTGCTGAAGCTGAAGGACGTTCTGCATCCATTCAGAACTGCAAGAAGTACGTTAGGCAGTCAAAGATTACTTTTCTAACCCTAGAATTCAGTAAGTACTTCACCATCTGCGTTTAATCAAGAAAATGGGCCAGAGGCTGGGAAGCGAATATAATTGAATTGTGGTTGGCGTGGACATCATGTATAATATATCAATCCGTGTAAACAGGCAGAAAGTGATGATCCTTATTTTTGATACTCCCTTGGAATTACATTATGTATTTGGATAGAAACGAGTGTTTGATTTGCTAAATCACCATCTATAATTTATAGTGTGTCCTAGATTACTAGGTTTTTTGTGTATATTTAGGCAGTTGATCTACTTGCAAACTTGGAAACAAAGACAATTGCGTGTGTGTGTGGAGGGATTGGGGAGCAGCTGGGAGACCGGGCCTTTGCACTGCAGCACAACACCAACACAAAGCTGCTCCAGACAAGCGCAACACGAGTTTTAACTTCACTTTTAAGTACAATCTTCCAAACCCTGGTGCATCCGCGGGCGTTCAGCCCGACCAGGGCACCCCCGGCCTGTCCCGCCCCCGCCTCGGCCACGCCCCCTTCAGCCGAACTCCCGCCTTCCTTCAGCCACGCCCCCGGGCATTGGTTCGCGCTCCCTTCGCTCAAAGACAAGCCCCGCCCCTTCCCCCGCCCCCGCCTCGGGGAGGGTTGACCACGCCTCCCGCCCGCTAGCCCCGCCTCCCCCCCGGGCGGTTGGGGCGGGGCCGCGGTGTGCGCGGGGACGCTGCGTGGTGACGCAGCAGGAGGGGTTGAGGCGGCACTGCCCGCCCTTCCTCCACCTCTTCCTCCTCCTCTTGCCGCTCCGCACCCGCCGGTCAGTGACAGAGCGGCGGACCCAGCCGCCAGCGCCGCCGCCGGGGCCCCGCAGCCGCCGCTGGGCCCGGGGGAGCAGCCGGCGCTGCCGCTGGCCATGGTGGCCCGCCTGCCGCCGGGGGGGCAGGAGCAGGCGCGGCGGCGGCGGCCGCCATTGCGCGCGGGGGCCGTGGGACTATGAAGGATGGAAGCAGACGAGGTGACGATCCGCGAGCAGAACTTCCACAGCCAAGTGCGGGAGTACACGGTAGGCGACGCCGCCCCCGCACCGCCCTGCCCTCCCCCATGCCTCCCTGACCTGTCACTGCGGTGCCCCGGCGGCCGCGCTGCCTCCGGACCCCCGCCTTGGTCTGCCCTCCTCGCCCCCTCCCCCCCCGGTTGGGCAGCCGTGGGGTTGTCCCGCTCTTTCCCTCTTTCCCTGCTTTTCCCCTTGCCCCGGCTCCCGTGTCCAGATTGGCTCTGGTGGGCTGTCCCGTGTGGACTGCGCGGTGCGAGCATCTCCCCCTCCGGGCTGGGGGCGAGGGCGGGCTGTGAGGACCCCCGCTCTCAGCCGGCGTGGGTTTTCCTCTGCCTGTGACTTCAACGGAAAGGGGAAAGGCTGTGCATGTGTGCAGGACACGGTGTGCTCCTGACCCTGCTCCTGTCCCCTGTGTTACGTGTTCAACCCCTCAGCCTTCGAGTGCAGCCCTGTTACTGCACGGTGCGCGTGGGGTTTCGTGTTATCGCTTGTGACACGAACATCCTCCTGCCTTTTCCTGCGCTGTTTGCAGCGGATGCGTGTAACCTCCGTGTTTTCCCTAACCCTTGGTGTCGTTCCCAGTGCTGCTGCGTGCCCCGCGCTCTCCAAGCCGAGCGACGTAGAGCAGATAAGCAGTGCCCGTGCTGTCCCGTCTCCCTCAGCCTTCTGTAGTCAAGTGCAACACTGCACCGTGCGTGCAGATGGAGAGAGCTGTTGTGGTTTCCTCTCCGACTGCCTCATAAGTGTTTTCGGGACTATTGAAAGCTGAAAGAGGTGTTTTGATGGGGCGTATCTCTCTTCTGCCTCAGTTCAAGGAAGGAAATATGTGTTGCATGTAGGAGACGTGCAGTGTTGTCTTCTGTGCACGTGCTATCCTAACTCAGCTGGGTAGTTGCATTCTCGTTGCAGTTACTGCTGGTTAAGAGAGAATAGACTTATTGAATTAAAATATGATTTCATAATTTAGCTTCAATTATTTTTCAGCTGTATTGGGAGACAAATACCACTGTTAACTGATTTATGTAGGTCTATAGCTAGGTTATTTGATAAAAGAGACTTGCTTGGATCCGTTGTGTTAGTTGCTTTTCTGTATTTTACAAATCCATATGTTAACACCTTCTTTCATCTGGTAAAGTATTAGATTTCTGGGATGTTTTTTTTCTGAAGAGTGCAAAACAAGTCTGTATGAAGAGAATTGTCACTTTAGGAGACTTTTCTGGACCTTCTCTTTTCTGTGAGTTGGTGTAGCTTATGTCATGAGAGCCAAGACCAGTGGAGGGGCATAAAAAGGAATATACTTTTTCGTAAAGAAGTCTTTAAGCATTATCTCCTTTGTGCTACGAAAACACAAGTGTATACACAAATTGTGCATCTCTTCTGGATGCTAGCATCTGTCTCTTCCTCAGTGTCTGTTTTCTCATTTGTATTTCTTTGTGCGCTAATGATCTGTTTAGGTCCACCAGGGTCTTGTTTTGATACATCGTATGCTACGTATTGTGCTTTTGTAACTATCAGGATGCACACATTTTGAGTCTGTAGGAATGTCTCTGTGCAGCCTCTCCAGATACTGTTACGAATAGTGAAGGTCTGTTGAATTGTTAAAGAACTAGCTCATCTATACTGCAGCTGCTTCTGTTAAGCTACTTCAGCCCATCTAGAGTAACTGGTAACTCTTCCTGTTGGTGTAGTCACGTAAGAAATCATGTAAGACGTCAACAACTCAAATTTTAGAGGTGCAATGTTGCTTTGTTTGGACAGGGGAGGCAGAATATTCTTGCTCTTGAAACCGTACTTTGATCTTTAATATTAATGACAAGGTATCTGTGTTAATGTTTAATCAATGGGAATAAAAATAATAATAACAATTGTGCCTTTTAAATCATGCATTGGTACAGTTGTGATGTTGTCTTTAATTTATGTTGGAAGACCGGAGGGTTTTAAGAGTGCATAAGCTGCTGCCATCCACAGCTGAGAGTATGCAACCTTCTTCTGGCTCTCGCATTGCTGCAAAAGCATATTGCAAGTGTGATTACACTTGTGGTTAGTTTAAGCATAACAAAGTACACAGTATGTTGTTTACATGTAGCATTATGCTAAACATTCCTGGCCTTGCTGGTCATGAAGTTACATGGTGACTATAATTTCTTAAAATATGCAAATAAACAGTTGTTGTGTGGGTAGTGGGTATAATCACCAGTCCTTCAGCTGGAGGAGGGAACATATTCCACGTTCTGACACGTGCACAAGGCTTTCATTCCAGCTGCAGGTGAGCTGGGGGCAGGGGAGAAGTTAATAGGAGGATTTGATGTTTGTTATGTAATATTACGCAGCCAAACTCCACTAATACGCCTGTAAGAAGTAAGTGAAGTTTATGGAATTTGATAGTATTGTCTTTGGAGACCTAGTTGTGTGGCCCAGTCTTTACTGGAAGCTAAAATGGTATATTCATGAGAGAACAGAAATCAAAATAAGTTGATGTAGTTGAAAAGAAAACCCTTTTCACTTTTCTTTTACAAATTTTCTTCATGTTATTTGAATAGATATAGAATTTCTACGTTGTGCTTTCTGATGGAGTCCTAAGGGCACACTAAGCTTAACTTCAGTGTAATGCTTGACTTCTGTTTCATCTAGTCTCTCTTTGTAGCTGGCAAGCTACAAAGTTTTCCATAAAGTTGTGTTCCATAACAAAAATCCAAGGCTTGTTATTCTTTTGCGGGTGGTGCCTGTTCTTTCTGTAGGTGCCAACTTCTGCTAATTCCACATTGAAAAGACAAATGTTTCTGACACATGTTTACTGATTGAGCAAGGGTGGAAGATTATTTTTTTTTTTTTAAATAAATCCTTCATCTGCTTTTGAGGTGACTGTCTCTGATTTAATGCTTAATTTAACTCAGGCCCGTTCACTCTTGACCTCATTTGGAGTGTCTGTATGGTACCTGTTTTTATTTTTTTTTTTTCAAAAGGGTGCCAGTTTGCAAGAAAATAATCTGTCTTGTGTTTTGTTGCTTCACGAGGATGATCTTTTATTAATAGGAGGTTAACTCCCCTGTTAACTAGGTTAAGCCCCTAGTTTCGGCGTGGCTTTTCAAATGTGAATCTGCTGTGTTGAGGATCTGTTGTTTGGATCAGTTATTGAAAACACCCGGTCTCTTTCAGGCAAACACCCGGTCTCTTTCAGGCTTGTATGAACTTTAAAATTCAGATTCGGTAAGGTAAACATGGAGACTGAGAACTGATGACTCGGTTTAAGAGTCATGGCACAGCCATGAGTTTGCTCTAAGTCAGTGAGTGCCTTTACTTCAGTAAAGCCAGAGTCATACTCAGTTCTAACTAAAAAGGGCATCTTTCTGAAAAGCAGCTTTAGTTGGTTACAATATGTAGAAGTGTCTGTGTTCTGTACTTGAGCAGCATCCATATGAAGGAGTTGTAAAGGCCAGACAATGTTCTGTGCTGGTCTGATACTATCTGTTATTTTTGTACCGTTAATTAGTTGCCTTTCTTGATCCTTTAGGTTCATTTATAGTTTGCTGAGATCTTGCACATCCATGGAAGATACTTAAGCTTTTAGGGGACTGCTTTTCTCTTGTGTCCTGTTGTTATGTCTGTTTATACAACATAATTATAAAGTGTTCTGGTTTCAGCTAGTGTTAGTGTGAACTGTTTATTTCAAACACAAATTATGTAAGTGCAGTGGTTCAGTCTCTTTGTGTTCCCTGGGTTTACTTTTTAGAATATTCTTACACTCTTTTTTTTTTTCTAGTTTGAGTCTTCTATTCTGCAATATTAGTTTGTATTTTTAAAATTCAGTTCTACTTTTTGTTGTTATTTTTCCATTTACATGATGTGGGATTTTCTATTTGTGAAAATATACACATACACTTGGTTATGAGGTTTCCTTGGCAAAATAAATACACTGTGCTTGCATTTGTAGTGTGGGGAAAACTGTGGAAGAAAACAATTTGATGACCATGGAATTATTAGTTAGAAAGCTTAAGAACAAACATAGTGTGTTTGGAAATGACTTTATTATATTAAATACGTTATGAAAAAAATCAGTCCTGGTAGAATAAGTTCAAATAAAAAAAAATTGCTATTATAACTCTAATTGCTTCATACAAGTCCAGGCAGATGTTGAAACTGGTGTAATATATAGTTTTATGATTAATGTCAGATGCTTCAATTTGAAGGACTGAATGTTTTCGGGGTGGAAGCTTCAGATGCTAGATATTTGGTGAAGCCTAGTTTCTCTACTTTCTAATGCAATTTCCTCTACGAGAAGGCTTTTTTTTAATTTTAAATCGTACCACTTTTAAATAGTAAGGGTTTTTTTTTTTGTTACAGGTGATACAATGGTTATTTAGTGTGTGTGTAAATCTGAATCTAAAAATACTTTTCAGCAGTTTAGAAAGGCCTTTTTAGGTAGTTGCAACTGCGTCATGTCTTTGACTTTTGTTTGCAACTTCACACTAATACCACTGACTTTGTTTTCTTCTCTGATTTCTTTTTGTGCCTTTTGTCCTCTTGTCCTGTTTTTGGGGTAGAGAGGTGTTCAAGATTCTTCTGTATGAACTAGTGCAGTGTGGATACTGCTGGCGTTTGTCCCCTATGTGTCTGTAAAATGAGAAAGGTGATTTGAGCACTGGGCTCCTGTTGGTAGTGTGCTCCTGTTCCTGACCAGTTCTGCTTGCTTAAATTTATTCCCCAGGCAAAGTATGTAATCCTCACAGACCCTTTTTTATGCCAGAAGTGATGATATTCTGATAGTGCGCCAGGAAGAAAATGCTAATTAGAAGCATGGGTGATTTTTAAGGACAAACTTATTACAAATACTGTAACCTGGTCTAGTGGGAGGTGTCCCTGCCCATGGCAGGGGGGTTGTAGCTAGATGATCTTTAAGGTCCCTTCCAACTCAAAGCATTCTATGAAGTGTTTTTGTTTTGAATGTTTATGCAAATTTATCTTCAAGAAAATTGATGCCTTTCAATTTTTGTATCCATACACTGAAAGTTGAGGAATAATTTATATCTTACATGGGTTCTTGTATCTCAAAAATAACTTCACCTAGGTTTCTCAGTATTGCTTCTTTTTAAAAAAAAATTTTTTTGGAAAAGAACTATAACTGAATAAAGGAGTGTTTGTGGTAGTGGCATGAGATGTAAGGCTGAAAGACTGGTGGGCATTTATCATAATTACATATATAAAATGTTGGCATCATTCTGTCCTCTTAAAAATATACCTTTACTTGTAAACATGGGTGCTGTACTGAACTTTAAGAACTGGTGAGTCATCTTCTGGCTGCTGGTCCTAAGGATCAGCATTGGTGGATCCATCTGGAATCAATCGGCATCTCCAAATACTTGGCATAGACAAGTGGATAGAGATATGCTTATCCCAAAACAGGAACAACTTCTGGCGAGTTCCACTTTTTCCATTTACATAAAATAAACATGAAAGGCTGAAGTGTAAAAAGCTGCTATTAGTTACAGTTCAAGATAATTCCTTTTGAATACTTGAATGTTTCTTTGTGGTAGCAGTTGACCAAAAGGGCAGCACACTTCATGGAAGATACAGACGTCTGTTTTAAGAAAATTTAGATTAAGGTGTAAATTAGATTTGAGAAAAATCTAATGAAAAGTGAAATAACTGACAGCAAACAAAACCAGCTATTGATTACAAGACCACAGACAGCACAATCCAAAATCTTGGATTTTGTTTGGGTAGCTGGCTATGTAGTAGAGGGACTGGATAAGATGGCAGGATGTAACTGGGAGATCGTAGGGTTTTAATGAACATCTCTATCTTTGCTGTGATGTAGGGATGCTGAGTGTGATTGACTTTATAAGCAGAAAACCTTCTGGAAAGAAGTGTTTTCAGAGATGTGGAGGATGGTTGAGGGGTGGGTGAAGCGGAGAGCAGAGCAGCAGAGGACATGGTAGTAATGTCAGAGCGGAAAGAGAATCTGAAGCACGTTGCCGGTGAAGTTCTGGTAAGAAGGCGAGAGTTCAGTTCTGGTGACACAGATGGAAATTTGGGTTAAGGAAGGCTATCTAAAGAAAACACTTCATTCCATATAAGCTTACTGCTTTTATTTGAAGATTATGTAAATTTTTTTTTTTAATTGCAGTGCTTTCTCCTTTCCTGTCTTTCACCCTTCCCTATTTAATTTGGTATTAATCCTCATTTAGGAGGGCAGTGATGACTCTCGCTGAGAAAGTCTCAACTTCTGCAATATTCTCTGCTCTCTCTGTGCCCTCATCCTTACCTTGAAAACCACTGAAATTTTCCTGTAAACATGTGCTGTCAAATCACTGGGGACACTGACTTCTTGGTGACGTTAATGTGCAAGAATTTACATCATTTATAACACAGGAACAGGAGAGACTTTGAAAGTCATGATTGTAGTTTATGTTTTTATGCATATAATAATTAATGGTGTTGGTTGTTGCATCACTCTAAAATGTAAGCATACAGCTAGGTAGAGATGACCTGGAATAAGTTACTGTTGTAACCCACTTATTAGTAATTCACGTGACAAGTGAAACTGCTTCATACTTTCAGCAGCTTTGATCTGTTACTTTTTGGGGCCCAATTTACTCTCATGAAGATGGTGACAAAACTCATGTTGATGTTTTATCAGCTTGGTGTTGAATATGTATTGTAGTGTTGCTGAGCTGCTTCCCACACAGAGGTTTCTAGTTTCTCGATTACCTGAATATATTAAAAGTTGTTTCTAACAACCGTCAACATGGTTCCAAGAAAAAGCCCAGTGCTTTTTACTGTTTTAATATTTGATCGCGTTGTTAATAATTTGGCTTTGAAAATTTTGATTAACTGGAAAATATTATTTTACTGAACTTTGTTTCGGTTTCTCTATTTCCATATCATGTGTGGTCTCCACAGCAAGTAGTATGTGTATAAATGGCGTTGAAGTCTGTATGGCGGAGTTTAATATACAGAGGACAGAAGCAGAGTATATGTGTGACTTCCACCCCCTACCGCCCTGCCTTTAACTTCTTGGCTTATAGTGGTGTGGTTTCCAGTGTTAGGCTCCAAAATTGTCATCAAAACGTGGTGCTTCACAGTTTCAGTGTTGGTATAAAGTGCTTGTTTATGCCTTGAGTCTCCCATTTTTTCCATTACCTAACTGTGCTTTCTATTTTTAACATATCTAGCTGATGGAAAGAATTGATGCTGATGAGTTTGTGTTGAGTTTGACAATAGTAACAAGTCTAAAATATTTGCTGAGTTTAAAACTGTGATAACTCACATCCAGTAGAGAGTCTGTATAATTGGTGAAAATTATGAAAACATAGAAGTATTGCAGTTTAAATATGTTTGAGTTTTGGGAATGGGGGTGAAAAGGAAGATAAGCTACTTAAAAATTCTACAGTATGTATGTGTTGAGAAGACAAGGAAGAGGATTTTCATGAGTTAAGAGGAGAAAATTCGTTAGCTCTGTTTTCTAAGATAGTTATGTATCTTGCCCTGGAAATTAATATTAGCCAAAGAAACTGTCTTAACACAAATTGTTTACCGAGTTCGTATTAATGAGACTTTTGAGGTTATATTTTTATTTTAGAAAAGAATTTTTAATGGAATGACTCTGTGAAGTTTTAATATAACCGATTATTATACCATGGCTGTAAAATGTTGAGTAATACCTTCAGTCAGTGGCAGAATGTTAGGGTGATCGAGGTTGCTGCTATTGGTGTTCATTCTAGAGGGTGTTTTTAAATCTTGCACTAATGCTGACAAATATTCCTGAATCAGATTTTAATGGCATTGCTGTAGCCCATACAGGTCACAGGAAAAATGACTCGCAGTCATTTTTTGAGGGGTTTTTGAGTGTATTACTGGGTATAGAATACATTACCCTGAACAAAGGTATCTTGGGCCTATTACTAAGGGTCGTGGAGGTGTCATAAGGTATTTTTTCCCCTTTACCCAGCATCATAAATACATTCCCATTAAGTATATAAAAGGGGAAGTAAAAGCTAACACTTGTATATTGATTTGAATTCCTTCATTACTTTGAAGTGGGGCTTTGCTCCTGGTGTAGTTAACGTGCAGGTAGTTTTAAGCGAGTGACATATGGAAGTTACCTTCTGAAGGGCTAGAGAGGCTGTTTTTATTTTAATCTTCAGCTGAGCGTTGTTTCTAGCACATGGGATATGTTCTTGGATGTTTTGTACTTTCTGTTAGGTCATGGAATTTTTTCCTAGATGAACAAGTCTGGGCACCCAGCCTTTGAACCACTTACGATTTCTTTGTGACTTAGGAACCAACTAAAAAAGTGGGTCAACCTCTTGCACACCTCTTGTCTTAAGTCAGGGAGGAGTCCTGAGAGGAGACCATACATGCGGGGGAAATCATAGGTGTGGAGGGTTGTGTTAATGAGTAAAATTAATCTGTAGTCATAAGAAGTATTTGACATTTTCTCATAAGCTTGGATTTAGCGTGTCATGCTAAGTGTATAAGGCTGACTAGATTATAGTGAACTTAATTTAAGCATACAGCGCAGTTTTTAAGAATAAATAGTTAATATCTCATTTTGAGAAAAATGAGATGTCCAAAGCAGATGATATTATGAATGCCAAGGTCAAACTGAGAGCATAGCTAAAAATTTTCGTTTTCTTCAGTATGCATAGTTTATTATGGGTAGCTTACTGTTAACACATCTAAACTAGGTGGAATACCTTGTTTGCTTTTTAGATGTCAATGGGATAGTGGAGTTGTTAGAAATAGATGAAGCAGAACTGCTTGTCTCCACCTGTATTTTCTTGCTGTTTATTCCTGACATCCTTTTCACAAGTAAACAAAAGTCGTTGCCAAGTGGGACAGTAGGAGGAAGCTTTTTAGTTGCCATGTGGCATTTTAATGCACATTTAAAATACTTCAGCAGCATGAGAGCGGTAAGAGATGGGTGTACAATGTCATATTTACTTGTTTTCTGTTGTAGAAATCAAAATCCAGAAGAGCAACACTATTACTTTTCTGTAGGTAGTAATCACAGTCAAGCAAAACACTGATAGTTCCGTTTGCAGCTCTTAAACATGTTCTTAGACATATTCTACAGGGTGATGTTACCCAGGGTGACCTCTACCTTCTCTTCTCTCTGTGCTGTTTTTTCTATGTAAGGGAAAAGGACACATTCTGTAAAGTAAACAGCAAGAAGTGGGGATATTCTTCGTTACGTCATTTTGTTTTTTTTTCTTGCGTACTCTTTGCATAGAAATGCTGGTGGATATAACACCAGTAACATTTTTGTTTTAATACTGACACAGCCGCTACTTTATTTTAAAGTTATTTCCTTCCTTCCCTTATTCTGTAGTTTTTTGGAGCTTCTTGATCTTTTGATTCCTACCTAGTATAGTAAAACACGATTCATTTCTTGTCTGTTTTGCTTCTCCAGATTTACTCTCCCTGTTCTAAATGCTAGTATGCAAACAAGTGGGAGGAAATGATCGCTTGTCTGCTTTGATGCTTTTCAAGTGGAACTGTTGAACCTGTGTTTCATACTTTGAAGTGTGTTATATCAAAGAACGTTACTAAGGTGTCCTGGTTTGAGGTAGAACAGAACCAACTTTCTGTACAGTAATTTTACTTCTTAGCTAAGCTTCTTCTAACTCCCTGAAACTATCAGCATATTCTGCAGAAAACACTTTGTTCTCAGAGTGCTAAGACCTGATTATGCCACGGAGTGGTACACAGAGAGGCTCTTGCTTATACTTATTGCTATAACAACCAAGGTCAGCTGATTTCATTATTTGCCCCATTGGAAGGTTGGAACCGGAAAACCGTAGAGGGGTTGCATGTGCAGGGAAGAGTGGACAGGACAGGTGACCCAGAACTGACCAACAGGGTATTCCATCCCATCTGCCCCATGCTCAGTATAAAAGCTGAGGGATCAAAGGGTCAGCCTCTTTCTTCAATGGCTGATGTCTGAGGAGGACCCTGTCTGTCTGCCTGCCTTTGATCCTGATCTGTGTGTTCCTGACTCCAGCTCTGGAATCCAGTTCCCATCCATCGCTGAGTCCAGTCTGGGACTTCCCCAGTGCCTGCCAGTGATGTCACCCTGGGAGCTTGATACGGTTTTGTATATATTGTATTTATTTCATTATTTCCTTTTTATTTTATTATTAATATTTCATTAAAGTAGTTTGGTTTCTTCTAAACTTGTAAATCTCTTTATCTCTCCTCCTTCTCTCCTTGGAGGGAAAGGCTGGGGGGAGAGCATCTGTTGTCTCGTAATTGGCCAATTCGTCCCAAACCACAACATAAGGTCTGTGACTTCTTTCTGCAAAGGAGTTCTGTGGTGGTTCCTTACTGCTAGGAGGTGTCGTTCTGTAAGACGTCCAGCTTTTTCATAGTGGGAGGACATCCCTGATGTAGTCCTACAGGGGACTGTGTTTACTTTTAGACACATCCATAATACTCTCAAACACACTCATAAATAACCTGGAGTATGGTATGAATTATGAGGTGACAAAATTTCTAATGGTGCTACTTTATTCAGGATTGTAGAAAAGAAGGCTGACTGGACCCCAGCCTCCTGCTCAGAGCAGTGTCATATATGAGATCAGACTAGATTACTTGGGGCTTGAAAACCTCCAGGGATGGAGATTGTACAGCCTTGCTGGGCAACTGGTTCCACTGCCTGGCCCTCCTCATGGAGTGGATTTCTCCTTACCTCCAGTCTCATCCTCCCAACATGCACCACAGTCAAGAGCCCTGCTCTGCCTTCTTAATGACCTCCTCCTCATAGGTACTGGCAAGCTGCTATCAGGTTCTTTTGAAACCTTGTTGTCCTCAGGCTGAACAGGCTGAGGTCCTTCAGCCTGTCTGCACCAAGCAAGTGTTCCAGCCTCCCGACCATCTTGGTGATCCTCCTTGCTGCAATTACCAATGTCTTTCCTATATTGAAGCGTCAAAATTGGGCGCAGCAACTACATGTGACCTGATGAATGCTGACTGGAGAGAGATAATTACTTCCCATGATTATGTGCTTCTGGTACCATAGCCCAAGTTGCTCTTGGGAGTGCTTGCTGCCACACCGATTTACAGGTATTGAACAATTACTGGTCCACGCAGCTGTATGCTTTCTTCCTAGTATAAACTACAGCTATATGTCCTGCACAGCAGTTGGGAAGAATATCACGCTATATAAGTAGAAGCTGTTGATCTTCCTGTACACAAAAATGCAGCTTTCAATGCACGCACATGAATTACAATTGTGAGGAATGGTCGTATCCTGTGCATCAGGGGAAAAAAAAAATACCTTGTGCATTTTGAGCATATTCCTTCTTAGCATGAAAGTGTAGCCCTAGCACTTGCAAGAGATGTTTTACCAATCCGAGGCATGAATTTCAGTGCTAAAGTGTTAAAGATCATCCACACAGACAAATTAATGTCAGCTGATCTTTAGAAACCATCAGTAGGATAAGTAAAATGGAATGTGACTTACTTCAGACCTTTATCGCATGTTTTTAATGCTAGACTCTTCAGTGCCAGCCCCTTAGGTGCACATAGTTATGAACTGAAATGCATGGTGGTTTATCTCTAGCTCTGTTCTGACAGGAGCTGAGAGCTGTCTGGTACAGATCCAAAAGTATGACTTGGATCATACTTGGATGACTTTGGATGACAGATTCAAAAGTATGACTTTATGGAAGAGCTGGATACAAGATACCTAAGAATGTAGTGCAGTGCATCTCCAGAAGTAGCCTCTCTTGGCACGTTTAGTGCGTAATCTAAGCAGAATCATAAAGCACTTCCTTTTCCAAATGAAGATTAGCAACTCCAGGGGAAGACAGGTTTCTTTTGCATGTCCTACCAGAGGTTGTAATTAGTCCATGAAAAGAAATGTAAGTGAACTATATGCTCGAGGTTTGAAGACTTCTTAATGTGCCACCTGTTAAAAGGGAGCCCCTAGATGTAGCATAGAATCTATGCATTTTGCTTTCAGTTACTGAGTGGTGTGGGGAACACAAAAAAGACATTAATAATAAAGAATTGCTTTGCTTGACTGTTTCGCTATAGCCATATAAAATCCTCAAACTCCTTTTAATTTCCTTTATATTTTGATGCAGCTGGTCAAATGGGGACTGAGTGTATTTCCCCTATAATGTGGCAATGTACCGTAGCTGGTCTTCAAGTAGCTTCCCAGGAGCAGTCTAACTGTGACAACAGATCCACAACTGCTTTGCCCCTCTGTAAAGTTGGAATGAATTTAAGGAAATAAATTTCAAGATTAGAAGTTACTATTTGCTTGTTTGGTTTTTGTGTGGGGTTTTTTTTTTTTTGTTTTTAAGTTGACACTATTGGGAATGTGAGAAATCCTTATTCATTGTAGTTGTGTACATTCTCTGCATGGTGTCTTCACTGTCTCCTCAAGTCAAACCTGGAAGAGCTTCATTTGAGCTCCAGTGAAAAGCCCCTTGCAGAGGACATGGCGTTATGAGGAATATAGCATGTCCTACATTTCCTGCATTTGCATCATCCGTAGCTTTTGTCAGCTCTTACCGTAGAGATGGGGGATGGCATAAACCACTGCTTTTTGATTGAAAACGTGGCTTCAACAATGTATTCCAATATTGGCTCCAATACTGTTGCATAATAGTTTTCTGAAGAAAAGATTGAATTTAATGAACGTAGTCTTCTCTTTCACTGAAGATATCAATGTAGCTTTGTGTATGTTGATCTCTTTTGATTAGTGCCCTATTTCAGTATGACTACCTATGCCTTTTAAAAAGTGATTAGAAATTAAATTTGGCAGATAATTTAGGGTACTATGAATGTACGTATATGTGAATTTGCCTTCTTCTAAGGTTTTTAAGAAAGTCAAATTAGGAGTTGTTAAGAACTGTATTTTCTGAAGACACATGACTATAGATAGTTTCTTTTGCATGTGCCAAGGGCTGTATCCAGGAAATGCATTGAAAGGTATTTCTTAAACTCAAGTCACTGTGCCGTAGTAGAAGAGCTGTAAAGTGAATAAGAAACTGGCTGTAGTGTACGTGACAATAGTGTTGTATTTGGGGGAAAAAAGATACTATACAGTTTCCTTAAGTATCAGCCTTAAGAGCAATCTTGCTCAACTTAGATGAAAATGAAGTAAAGCATTCTGTTGTTAGCACAAAACCAGCTCTCTAGGAGGTGTAGTCAGTACAAAGGAGGGTTGGAACATGGTGCAGAAAGGACTTGATTACCCCCAAATAATAGATATAGTATGAAATTAAGGTGTGGTTTTTAAAAGAAAAAAAGATGTGTTGATGAACTTGAACCCTAAAAATGGGTTTCTGCTGTAACTTGAGAGCTGCTCTGCTGGAAGCAATCGGGGAGGACAGCATGAATGGATTCAGTGATGGGAGGATAATGCAAAGTTCCTAGCATGATTCTTAAGTAAATATGCTGAAGTATTTTCAGGACAGAAAGGAAGGCTTAGTGTTGTTATATGTGGCCACAAGATCTTACCTGGAGTACTGCGTACAAGTCCAGTCATTCTTAACTGAGAAACGTGAACTGAAGCTAGAACAAGTAGAAACAAGAGCTGTATTTTTTTTTTTTTTTTTGCAGTACAAAAGATCCTGAAACAAAGAGCAGCATGAGGAATAAGAATCCAGGGTTGCAGTGTGACAGGACAGTGGAATCTATTCTTTAGCTGTCATGGACAACACATTCCTTTTCCCCAGCTTAACTGAGTTCCACTCTAAAAATAGTTAGGATACTGGCTTTTGCTACTCCCTTCAGAAAGCTGTTCAGAACACATGGTTAGAAACACTTCAGGATCACAGGTTTCACTAAGTAATTGAGACTGAATCAATGTGTCTGAGTTTGCTTATTGACTTGGTCAGTATGAAGGACTTCTAATTTACGGATTCTCTTTTTTTAAGCTCCTAAAGCTTTCACTGATTAGAATTTACTTCTTTTCTTGCTGATCACTTTAAAATTATGTGAATTTTCAATAATAAACAACTTTAGTGTATTTACAAAACTGTTCTTGGTTCGGACAGAAGTAGAGGGATAATTACACCAAGATATATAGTTACACCTTATTGCTGAGTTGCAAAGTAGCTGTCATCTAAAACTAGAAATAAAACATTTGACAGTTTGTGTTACTGGACAGCTTTCATCTGCCCTCAAAATACCTTAGTTATCTCAGTGGTACCTTATAAGTAGAGACCCACATTTTCATTGTAACCTTGCTATCACAGATAGAATGAAGGTCATCTATTTTATTCGAAGATGCAAACAAGATTGTGGTAATTTTTATTCTTGTCTTAAACTCATTTTTGGTTTAATTTTATTTAAACACGTCTTTATTTTACACAGGGGCAGTGTTATTTGGGTCTGACAGATTTTTAAAGAATTTTACTGACCCTGTATACGTGATACCTAATTTTCAAAAGTGGATGCCTAAAATTAGATGTCTCTGTCTGTAGCCTTGGTCTAGTTTTCAGAGGAACTGGAAACTTAGAGAAGGACTCTTTCAGCTCTGGCATTGCGTTTTCCGATACTGACAGGACAAGCTGTGTCAGAGTACTCTGAAAACCCGAGGCTATTCTCAGGTTCCTTTGTTCCTGATTCAAAAATACACCAGCATATTTTTTTATTGAATCGTAATAAAATTCTTTATTAATAGAATTAGTTATTTGAAGAATTAAATTCTTTATCAAGACCCTTTCCTCTTTGAAGTGTCCTCTGGAAAGTTGGAGTGGTGAACTCTATTCAGATTAAATATTTGAGTTCAGAGATCTAGTTATGCAATCTAATTTTCAGCATCTATATTTCAGATATCACCAGTGTGTGTTGCCTGCGCAGAGAATGAGCTCAGCAGCCACTTTCAGACCTGTGGCACCATAATACTTCTGGGGGACATCTGTAGGGCAGTTGCAGGCACCCAAATACCAAGCTCAGATGCTTGGCTATGCTTTGTTTTTTTTATCTAAAATGTCTGACTACAGAGAGATAAATAACTCTCCCAGTTTATTTTTATTAGTATTTCTTAAAGTCTGTCTTTCCTGATTGATACATTCGTTCACCTTCTAATTCTGCTGATTTGTATGTAATATGGTTATTTAGATGTAAATTTTTAAGGGCTATCATCACTACCTTCGCTTTCACTTTTTACTTTCACTTAGGGTAGCTTTTTTGCTCCTGACTTTTTTTTTAAGACACTGAGTTCTTAAAAGCAACAAATCTTTAAATGATTGATTAAATAAATACTTCAGCTATTGCCCGGTGAAGTAGTTTTGCAATTCCAGATCATAAAGGAGACTAAAGCTTGGATTGAAATAGAACACATTTAGCAAAAGCACACAACATTTAGCAAGAACACAGAAGCAAAAACCCTGTACAGATAATAGGGCAAACTGACTTTAATAGTGAAAACTGCTACAACAGTTTTGCCTCATTCAGTTGGCGAACTGCTCTGTGTTAAGACTTACGAGGTGGCTACTGGTGTTGTGCACAAGCAAAAGGGTCTTAACAGTTTGGGCTAGCTCAGGTACCTTCTCAGCCTGTGGGGTGCAGGTAATCCAGTTCCCGCTGGCTACCAGAAAGCAGAGTATGCTGCTGTTAGTAGCACTGTTCGCTGTGACTGCTCGGGTACTAGTGAAGGCAAAGAGCCGCAGCGTCACGGGATGGCATACTTCGTTCTTGTTCATTTCTGACTGACTCATGTTTTTAATAGGTATTAACAAACAAGATTAAGGAAGCAGCGTTGAGCCACTTATGCCTCATTCAGAGGCAAATGTTTTGTTTTTTCTTTTTGTTTCCCACAAAGGCTTGGAGGGTTAAAACTGTCTTGCTGTTTGATTCTTTTCCTTCAAGATTGCCAACATGTTTGTAGGTGTTTTGGTTGTCTTACCTTATTGTATTGAAGTTCTAGTGCCAAATTTTAGAAACAACTCGATGCAAGTCACGCTGGGCTCAAGGTGCATCTGACCTAAATAAGCTACCTGCCTTATGAGGAGGGAAACTGTGCCCTTGGCCTCCGAGTGTAAAGGAAACGTGTTTGACTAGTTCATGCTTGGACATCCGCTGTAGGCAGATGAGTCCCTCTTGTGCATATTGTCTCCTGGAATTTGTTTGATTCCAGACATGATGGAAACAGTAAACATAACTGCTTTCCTTACACGTATGTTGCTAGTGTACTCCAAAATAGATCTTCAAGAGCCCATTGTATAAAATACGATTACCCTTAGGTTACGAGTGAAGGGGATACAAAGTGTGGTAACTTTTACAACTCAAGTGCATTCAAACTTCAAAAAACAACCCAGGCAACCCTGCCCCTCCCTCTCCCAAACAAAAAATTGCACTGTAAATAATTCTTAAAATTTCTTAATTTTAGAGTAAAACTTGCTGGCCATATAATTGATCTAATACCTGTTACTCTAAACTGTTCTTATTGGTTTAACTTTCTATTAATAAGATATGAAACATAACTGTTGACACTTACATGGAGTTTTGTTGATCTGAATTCAGTTTTAAATTGTTGATACTGGATTTTCTGTTTATTTTATTATAATCCAGGCATTTCTTCACAACATAATAAATGCAATTTATTTTTTTCCAGATCTGTTTTCTCCTATTTGCTGTTCTCTACATAGTTTCCTACTTCATAATCACAAGATACAAAAGGAAAGCAGGTAAGCATAGACTTTTTTTAAACATATTCAAAAATAATTTTGTTTTTCAAGTGAATAGGTGATTTTTTTTTTTCCTTTCTGCCTCCACAAGGAAAGCGGAAGGACTAGATATCTGACCAACTGTGTTTCTTAGGCTGCTGGTCTATGGCAGCCTGGGCCGATCTGTTTGTGTATGCTGCCGTCTTGCCATTCTTCTGCTCCCTTTGTCCCCAAGCCATGAGTTTCCATCACTTCCCTTGTGCCCATCTGGCACTTCTCAGACCCTTCAGGGTGCCTTCTAATATCACTGACCAAGCGAGGGAGAGCACTGGAGCATCTTGGAAAAGGATCAGTGAGTGCTGTAGCTGGAACTCTGTGATTGAGAGAGACTGGGTGGCTGTTATGGAGGTGGTCTGGATGGCCACAGTCAGGTCTTCTGTTGTGGCTCTGTGGCAGCCTAAATTTTATCTGTTTTGAGAGGGAAGAAAGGGGAGAATTGCAAGTAGATGCTTCTGCCTCACTTGCCTTTAGATCTTGTTGTTCTCCTTTTATGTCAGTTTTTCCAGAGTAAGTATCTTCAGGCTGTGTTCTAGCATCAAAACCAAGTTCAGAGCTTTAACTGGTAAAGTGAAAAGGTTTCCAGTAACACAGAAGGGAAGTAGCAGATTTCTTAAAAAAATCCTGCTTTGCTCAGGTATAGTTATTTCAGTGTTCTTAGCCTCTTCCTTATGACTTCACCACTGAAGTCTTATTCCTTGAGATAATTCTGTATTTTTTTCCTTTAGAAACATTGTCTTTCTGAAACTAGTCTATAGGAATCCCTGTCATTTTCTTCTAAAGACAAATAGCATAAAAATCTGTATAAAATGGCAGAATCTTTGACTCTTGACAGCCTATCTGGGACCTTGGTGCTTAGTAATACTCAGTTGGTCATGCTGGAGAAGCATTCTGATGCATGATGATCTTGGCACTTTGAACTTGAATGGAAACTGTTTATTGAACTGTAGTGGCCTGTGTTATGATAGAGCTGCTTTCATAGATGGATTCATGTTTAGGAAAGTAAACTCTTCAGGAAATTTAATATGTTTAAAAAAAAAAAAGTGCACCCCTTTAAACATAGGAAATAGTTAAACAAGTAAGATGAATACTGATACGTATTTTGGATACTACAAAGCTGTTACCATTTGGAGACAGGGAAGAACAGGGAAGGGGGAAATGGTTTGGCAAACAGTACTGGATGTAAAGAGACTTTTATTACCTTTTTGGCAGCTGATCTCATCAGCTAGTGAGAAGAACTGCTCTGCAGCTGTCCTGACTTCATGAAAGCTCTGTGAGCATTTAGTGAGGCAAACTTTGTAGCCTGCTCTAGGATCTTCCTGATGAGACATGTTTGAGGAGTTAATATGTCTGGAATTCTTTCAGGACAAATTGTTTGCTGTTTCTACAATAAACTTTTTAGCCAGAATGATTCATAAGGGACCTTGACTTAGTCTCTCAAAACACCATGAGATTCCCATCAAAAAAACCCAGAAACTATAACCCAATCTACTTTTCACAGAAGAATTTCGAAATAGCATGCTGTTAGTGGCTACATGTTTATTTCCAGTGTGTGCCAAGACTCTTAAGAACTTGGAACACCTGGCTGTATTTATTCTAGGTTTTTAAAATACATTTGAGTTACCTCTCATGGAAAACCTGGGAGACGCAAAAGAAGAAAGCTGACTCTAAAATTATTTCACATGTAGAAATGCATACATTTGTGTAGAGATGTGTGTAGAGAAGGCTATAAAGAACAAATTAAGGATATATTAGTGATTGACCTCTGAATTAAATGTTGATAATATTTCAAAAAGTTGGAGTATTAATTCAGGAATAAATGAACAAAAATAATCTAAACTGTGAGATACCAGAAGGGAAGCCATGGTATCTTTAATCTAAAACAAGAACAACTCTCCTTTCCCCCTCTCCCAAATCCCCAGGAGTCAGGAGGAGGGATGAGTAAGGGGAAGCAACTGAGTGGTCATCGCTACTCTTCTGTGTACACTTTCTTATTTTAAAAATACATTAATACCGAAAGTGAAACATCTATTTAGGGATTTATAGCAGTAGTTAATATGGGCTTGTTGCCCTCCGTGGTTTCAGAGATGCCCAAAGAGAAAGTTCCTTGCAGCAGCCATGGTAGTAGTAGTCTGAAAGCTTGTTTGACGTAGGGCCCCCTGGAAGATGTTTCCAAGAAGTTTTGATCTGGATATTTAAATAAAGGGAAGTAACTTCATAGTTAAAGTCAGGCAAAAAAAAAAAAAGAAAAAAATATTCACTTTTGGTAGGAATGTTTTTAAAATATAGGTGCTAATAAATTGTTTTAGTAATTCTAAATTTTAATTGTAAATTAAAATCATTCCTATGTATATATGTTTTAGCCTGAGGAAAGATGACTAAGTATTGAATATAACCTGCTGTAATTTAATTTTCAGATGAGCAAGAGGATGAAGATGCCATCGTTAATAGAATATCGTATGTATAGCTCTTCTTTGCAGAATGCTTTTTCCTGAATATATTGCCGTATGCTTCCAAATAAATAACAGTCCACTTTAAATGTGACAGTAAATAGATTGCTAGAGGTCAGAGGAAAAAGATTTGATCAAGTGGCACCTTGTATTATGGAAGGCATGACAAGAAGCAAGGCAGTTTGGTCCAGGGCTCTTTTTCACCTGTGGTTTTCCTGGTAGGCATGAAGTTGGCCAGAATATTGCATGAGGACCTGGTGCAAGAGGTGGAGTTCAGTGCAAGACCTGCACCTAAATGTAGGTCTCTAAAATATAGGTGTTTATCGGGGAGGTAGGCGTTTAGGTTCCCACCGCAGTTAATGGAAGCTCTGTGAAGGGTGGCAATGGATCCTGGAAAGAAAGTTAGCTCACCCTGAAGTAGACAACTGTATTTGATCATCTTAAAGCTTAAAAAAAGAATAACAAATGGAAGACAAGCACTTGCCAGACCTGCTGGTCTGCCAGCATCTCTGTCCTCTTCCTGTTCCTTTGTAAAGCTAGATATTAATCTCTCCTGTTTAAATGTGTCTCAAGATTTACAGAACATCTGTGAGCTGTTGCTGCCCTCTCAGTGGTTTGCTAAACTATATGCACTTGCTACTTGCTTATTACAATGTTCATAGTTCTCCCGTGGTGGTACTGTCATCCTCTTGGAAGGAGAGCTCATTGAATATTTTATTGATTTGTCTTGTACCCTGGGAAAGTGCCGAGTACATTGCAAGCTGTTCACTTTTAGTCGTGCATTTGTGGCAGGCTTGAAAGATGTACAAAGATGATGTAAATCTTAGGCGCGCTTCTCCCAGTATTGTCTGACACCAATACTTTTTATGAATTTGGAATACTTACTTGACACAAGGTCTACTTCAGATCTAGAGAAAAATTATGTACTTTTAAATGTTAGGAAGCTCTTCCCTCTCTGGTAGAGAAGCACCTCTCCTGTGCTTTTAAGACTACAGTGAAGGCTTTTCTAGATTGAATGATTTTCATAGCAGCTGTGGTCTTAGCCTGGTTCTGAATTTTTCAATATTCAAAGAATAAAATTTGTGTTGTTAACTGTTATCCCCCCTCCATCTATTTTCTAGGTTAGCTTTAAAATACAACAAATATCAATTGTAAATACTGTGTTCTTCATGCGAAAAGAGTGTAAGACAAGATTAGCACTTCCATCAGACTAATAGCCTTTTGTTAAGTGTTGTTATAAATACAAAATGCTGCTTGCTCTTTCAGCCTAAGCTTTCTTATTTCTTAAGTGTGCATGTTACTTTCCAAAAAGCAGTAACTGTCAAACATATGCAGATTGATATTTCTTTGCATAGCATAATCATCAGGAGTTTAGAGGCTGGTGGGGGGAGAAAAGAAAACCAAACTGCTGTAGGACCTTGAAAGGCTGTAGTTTGTTAGGTTTCACAATTCTGGCTTAGAATACTCAAACATCCTTAAATAAAAGGAAAAAAAATACCTCACCAACCACCAATAAAAACATAATAATATTTTTAAATTAAACTAGTCAACCAGACTTTCTTCTGTACGGTAAGTATTGTGAGAATGAAAAATGGATTTGTAGACTGCTAAGGAAAAGATCTCTGTAAGCGACTTACTGACATTCCTGTTGTAGGGATGATCTATTTAAGCTTATCTTTTTTTGTCATGCAATTTTTTTGAGAATTACTTCTGATTTTATTCTAGCATTGGATTAGTTCTGTAGGAATGTTTTTGTTTGAAGAACAAATGTTTTTTTGAAGAACACAGTGCTTTTTAATGCCACAAGATGGCATTTGGTATATTGTATTTGGGATCTAAAAAGAATAAGCTTAAATATTTTAAATAATTCTGACAGTTTCTCGGTATTGACTTTACAGCTATCAGAAAACACCAAGCTATTAGATGATACTCTAATAACTACTTTGAAATAAAAGCAATTTTTTTCAGTTTGGTGTTAAAATATTTCCTTATGGATAATTGTACTCAGTTTTTAGATATTAACAAGCTGCTCTGCTATTAAAAATTGTAGTAAGAATATAAAAATGGATTTTTTTCGTTATGAGTATTTATGTGGAAAATGAAAACTAAAATAGGAGGCTTATGAAAAGATAGTCCATGAACTCCAATAATTTAACCTGCGTATGTCATTGGAATTGAATACATGCAAGTCCCAAGAGAATAATTGTGGTAGTTGGTAAAAGCTAATTATTTTTACTGGATTCTGTAAACTACCTGGTATTTGAAATTTGCCTTGTGGAAGTTACAGTTTCTCCTGCCCTTTTACAATATAAGGATGTGTTGCCTTCAGATGCTGATTAATAGGTAGGCTAACTACTTTTCTTTTTCCCCTGTTCAGAGCATGTTGGTGGTAACAGTGGTACATTTCTTTAAATTTCAGGCTGTTCTTGAGCACCTTCACTCTAGCAGTTTCAGCTGGTGCAGTCCTGCTTCTACCTTTCTCAATAATCAGCAATGAGATCCTGCTTTCTTTTCCACAAAACTACTATATTCAGTGGTTAAATGGCTCACTAATTCATGGTTAGTACTCAGCATAATGTAATTAAAATGGATGTCTTCATTATACGTGCACAGATATGTTCTTATTTTCAAACTAATAACTCCATTTTCATTTAAGAATCTAATTGAATTGTTAATATGTTATTGGCTGGTTAGTTGTGCTGCTGTGTGATATATTGCAAAAGTCTGTCTTAACTGTTCTGTTGTTTGTTTGGTTTTTTTAAGAATTATGCTGACTTGATGGAATTAAACCAAATTCACTGCTTTGAATATTAATGTAGAATAAGAGCTACTAGAAGCTAACTTGAAAACACGCTGTCAAACTTCTTCCTTGTGTGTTCATGCAAGATTCATAAGCCTCTGTCTTTATGATGATACATATAAATTTATTCTCAAAATAAAAAAAACTGTTTTAAGAAACTTGCTAGCTATGAGCAGTTGGGATTAGATACAGTTACCTTCAGCTGTTAGTGATTTATTTTTAAACAAGGGAAATTACAGAATGTAAGTGTATTTGGTATAGTAAAGAGACACAATAAAAATAAGCTATTTCAAGGAAAGCGCGATGCAAGAAAAAAAATATTACTTGTACAAGGTGCCTTGGCATCTGTCAGAGTGAGTTTTGCATGCTTTCCAATATTGGTTAATGTGCTTATGGCTATGACATGCATAACGGATACTAATATTTGAAAATAATTTGGACACTTCCACGTATCTAGGGGAAATAACTGGTGGAAACAGGACATTCTTTAATAGATTTGGCTGAAGAGAGGACATAGTACCTTCACTATGTAAAACATTTTATTTAATTTGGAACAAATAATTTACAAGTTAACTGTGGTGTCCTTTTTCTGCTCTTGTGAAGAGATAGTAATTAGGCTTTGGAGGATTTTTCTCTGTAAAATGTATGCTTTCTGCTAAATGTCTGATAATACAGATAGCAAATTCATGGATTTCCAGGTCCCTAATGTGCAAGGGTGGGTTTTTTGTTTTGTGGGTGGTTTGTTTTTGTTTTTTTTTTTTTAGTTTTGAGATTAAAGTTGTTCACAATAAATTAAATGTGGATAAGTGAAGACAGGAAATAAAGCATATTGTCTGTCATCTTTCTGAAACTAGTTGAGTATTTTTTGTGTTATCTGGACAGTAAAAGAATTTTTTACTTTTTTTTAAACCAATGAATAAGGAGCTGACTGTAGGTACGGTGGTCAATGGTGACCCTAGCTCTGGTGAGTTTAAGACCTGAGAAAAGCGAGGACGGAAAATAGTAGAATAAAGACATTAGATTTTGAGAGAGTAGACTTTGTCCTCTTTAGGAGATGTGTATGTGAGACCTTACTGAAGAGTGCCCTGAAGGCAAAGGAAGCCAGGAGAGATGCTTACTTTCAAGGATAACCTTCAAGTACCATAATGTGCACTTTGGTGTGCAAGAAAATGAGCAGCTGTAATAGGAGGCCAGCTTGGCTTAATGGGGAACTCCTGAGCTCAAAACCAAAAAGAAAGTGTACAGAAGGTAGAAGTAGGTATGAACTGCCCGCGAGGGGTATAGAAATATCACCTTTGTTAATAAATGGTGTGAAATTAGGAAAGCCAGGGCACAGCTGGGTTTGCAAGTGATGAGGGGTTTGTCTAGAGCCAGTTTCTTCCCTGGAGCATGCAGTGTGGGGCAAGAAGCAATGTTTGCAGGACATAAAGCAACAGTTCTTCACAGTGGAGATGGTTGAACACTGGAAAAGGTTGTCCAGAGAGACTGGGAGATCTAAATCCTTAGAAGTTTTCCAAAACTCAGCTGGGTAAAGCCCCGAGCAACCTGATTGTACCTGCACCTGAGCTGTTTTAAGCAACAGATCAGACTACATGACTTCAGAGGTTCTTTCTAGTTGAGTTGTTCTATGATCTGTTTTGTCACACATCATGGGGGGGGATTGCTAATTTTGTATGTCTCCTAGTTGGAAGAAAAAATCCTGGCTAATTCTCATTTTTTCACACAGATTTAGCTGCTCAGACATATTTATATTCTTTACTCCCAGACATGGAAAAAAAATACTTAATGGAAAATAATTTCTTCTGTGTCTGAACTGACTTTAGAAAAGCTACAATAAAATATTCCAGAGTGAAAATAATATAACAACCAATTCAGAAATTTTCACTGACGGAGTTGCTACAGTACTTGAGAGAAAATGGGTTAGTTAGAAATCTGCTGGAAAAAGTAGCTGTCACATAGGAACATCTTTGAATTTTCCAATGACCATCTTTTGATTTTAATGTGATAATCTCTTGAAAGTACTACTTTATACATGCATGGTATAATTTATATTTCATAAGTCCAATGGTAACGGCTAGCGAGGAAGTAAATTCAGCATCTTGGTGTTTCCAAGTTTGACTGTGTATTGCAAAGCTTACGCTAGGGTTAGATGTGACTGAACTAAACCAAGATTTACCACAGTTGATGTGAAGACTTCAGAAACATCAGTAGATTTGTTTGGATCTGACCATCGGCTTCTCTTACTGCAACTTGACAAAAATGGGTGTACTGTTATTTCCGAGCATTACCTTGGGGAAGGGCTCCCTCTTGTGGTGTTCACTAGGTTTGCACGGTAGCATCGCATTGCTTTGTAAAAACCTATTCCGGGTAGTGGCAATACCTTTTTGAAGTTAGTTATGAAATACCTGTGCAAGTTTGGAGAACTGATAGTGCTGTCAGAAGCACTCAAATTCAGAAAATGTTCATATCTCCATAGTACTCCGTCTAGCGTAGCCTTCACGTACTGTTTGCTTACTGCTTTGCGAATGTTATCAAGTGGGAAAATTTGTATTGCTTTTAAAAAAACGCTTTGGTTTTGCTAGATTTATCAATTACAGATATAGTCTGAGGTACTTGAATGTAGCATTAAGGGTTTTTATGCTGTAGACTGTTGCATTAGTTGTGGCACATAGAAAAATAGAAAATATATGCCTCTAACTTATGGAACCAGGCAGAAAGCCCATGCCTGGCTCCAGTATAAACATTCTGACCTAATGCGTGTTGAACTAAGGCCAGCAATACTTCTGACAGCTCTGTGTTCACTTTTGCTGTTGTTGGGCGCAACCACCAGGTGGGGGTAAAACGTAATGAAACAGCTATGAATAAGATGAAAAATTGCTGTGAGGGTATAATCTTTTTGCCAAAGTCTGAGAGATTTTTAATTTTTGTGTTTTATTAACTTATTTTATGGGGGATATTCTGAGGTCTCTAAATAGCACAAAAAAAAAAAATAAATTCCTATATGCTCCTTAAAGCTTCTATATTATGTTGGTATCTGCAAGTCTCTCCCCATGCAATTTTATGATGCAGTCAGTGTAGTAGGAAATAGTTATTTTTCTGGGTCTATTTTAATTTGATTTCTGAACTATCAAGTTAGGATAAGAAATACTGTAGGGGCAGAAGAGGGCCCTGTATGCTCCTTCCGTTGAGGAAAGTGTGTATGTGTGTCAGCAGCAGTACGGCACTGTCCTTGCCTCTCATAACTTTACATGCATGCTGTAGCTCTGTAGTTTAGTATTCTGGTTCCTATCAGCTGCTAATGTTCAATTTCTGGATTTTCACTTTTTAAAAATCATCCTGGATGTGTACTACTCTTTCCTCCCTTAAAATGTTCTGTATATACTCTGTAGCTCCTAAGCACTGTTTTACGTTGTAGACATGTAATAGGACTGCTGAAATTAGGACAACCAGCTATTCAGTTTTGCATTAGATAACTCAATGCATTATCTGTCTTCAGTTAGAGAAAACGGCTGAAATAAAAACCCTCACCCCATCTAATAGCGTTTCTACTAACACTGGCATCTTAATTTTCTGGAGGAAAAAAAAAACAGACAAAAAAGAAAATAGGCAGAGTGCTTGAGTTAATGTATCCCTGGTAAGGGCCGTTAATGAGATTCTTGCTGATGTTGCTATGTGTGAATGTTTCTTGAATGGTAACAGGAGCTTCCTGGCTAAGCAAATTCAAAAGGAAAAATCCCCCTCTTTGTTAACTGGAGTTTAGCCACCTTTAGGCAGTCTGTTTTCTTTAGCAATTGAGTATTATATTTCACGCATCTCTTGTAGTTTTCTTATTTTGTTTTCTGTTGCTTATTTGGCTAAGTTTGGTTCCTGGTGTCCTGGTGCTGTCAATTCCTGAAAAAGTACATTTCTTGGCCCCCCGCCTCCCCCCTCGTTTTTATTTTTCCTTGAAATTTAAATAATTTCATTTAGGGAGAAAGGAAGTATATATGGTGAAAGCACCTTTTTTTTTTTTAAGGGGGGTGTAGGTGAAGATAACTGCTAACTATTTTATATTTGCAACTAAATACAGGAATATCTCTCAATAATGAATTCCCCAGACATGCAGTAAATGTATCTTTCATTCTCTATTCTTTCTAAAATGGGCGATTTCAAAGAAAATGAACAAGCCTGTACATGAGAATAAAAAAAATAATAAACAAAGCTGTTAGTTCAGATTTTCTTATCGTGGGGGGTGTTCTTTTTTGGATTTCAGGTGATGTAATATAGTCCTGCAGAATTGTGAAAATGTGTGTGTTTTGGGGAAGGTGGGGGGACTAAGCCTGTTTTTCTCAACTACAAAATAAAAGCTGTGTTTTTAGGATGCAGACCATGTGACACTAGTTAAACCTGTTAGATACTAAATTGCAGGTAAGCTTCTGCTTTTATAAAGAAGAAACACTGCATCCTGCATAACTTCTGATAGGATGATGATGAGCTCATATTGAGGCACCAGAAACGCTGTTCAGAAAGTGTTCAGCTTAGAAAATCTTAATGGAGCAGATACCCCTAATGGGTATCACATGATCAGTTATCACTTCAGGTTGTTTTCTAAACCTTTTCCCTTCCTGCAGATGTCACATGTGTCTTACAGATGTCCTAGTTTTAGTCAGTTGTTGATTTTTCACCTAGATCACGGGATGGTTGAGGTTGGAAGGGACCTCTGGAAATCGTCTGGTCTGACCCCCTTGCTCAAAGCAGGGTCCATTAGAGAAGACTGCTGAAGGCAGTGCCCATTTGGGTTTTGAATCTGTTGAAGGATAGAGATTACAAACCTCTATGGGCAGCCTGCAGTGTTTGATTATGCTCACGATTGAAAAAGTTTGGGGTTTATTTTTGTTACCTCTTATGTTTCAGTAGATTTTCTGGTTTTTCAATTCATGGTCATTGCCTCTTCTCCGTTCACTGGATAGCACCGTGAAGAGTCCGATTCTATTTTCCTTTCCCTCTCCCAGATCAGATATTTATAATACATTGATAAGATCTCCCCAAGTCCTCTCTTCTCAAGGCTAAACAATTCTGGCTTTCATAGCCTCTCCTTGTATGACAGGTCTCCAATCCGTTAATCATCTTTGTGGTCCTTTGCTGGACTCACTCCAGTGTGGCCATGTCTGTCTTGTACAGAGGAGCCCACAACTGGATGCAGTGCTCCAGATGTGTGCCACCAGCGCTGAGCAGAGAGCAAGGACCACCTCCCACGACCTGCTGGCAACACTTCTAATGCAGCCCAGGATGCTGTTGGACACCTTTGCTGCAATGGCACGTTGCTGGCTCATGTTCAACTTGGTGTCTGTCAGAACCTCTAAGGCCTTTTCTACAGAGTTGCTTTTGGGACGATTGGTCCCCAGTGTGCTCTCTGACCATTTGTCCAGCCTGTCTGAGGTTTATCTGAGTGCCAGGCCACTGTTCCTCCCCATCTTGTATTTTCAGCAAACTTGCTGAAGATGTGCTCTCTCCCATCATCCGGGTCATTAATGAAATGTTAAACCAGTATCAATGCCCTGGGTTATACCAGTGGGTGACTGGCTTCCAGCCTGACTTTGTACTGCTGGTCACAACCCTCTGAGCCCAGATGCTCAGCCGATTTTCTGTCTGCCTCAGAGTCTACTTCCCTAGCCCATACTTCGTTAATTAGACGATGAGGAGATTTACAGGAGATGATGTTGAAAGCTTTACTAAAGTTGAGATAAACAACATCCACTGCTCTTCTCTTGCCCACCGAGCCAATCGCCTCATTGTGGAAGGCTGCTGTTGCTGTTACTGTGGTACCTTCTTCTGATTTGGAGGTGATAATGGCATTTGTGTATTGCTCATGTTAAAATCCATGATTTGTCAAAGTTTCTTTTGAGGAAAAAATATGGGAGAAAGTGAGTACACAGAACCAAATTTTGTGAGGTTTGCCAATAGTAGTAAAATGCGTTTTGTCCTGGAAACTTTTAAAATGGTTATCTAACGAGCCTTCAGTAGGGTATTGTGGAAGTAGTCCATCTGAGTTTGCAGTCTGTCTCCCAAGATTTCAGACTTTTGCTGCTATTTAAGATGGTATCCAATTTTTGCTTGAAGATCACTAGGCAGGGAAATAGGTATTTTTCAGCAATGACCTGTAAATAACTATGTATCCATAAAAGCCTGGCTTCTATTAGCACTTGTATGTATACTACATTGTTATATGTAAGGGAGGAAGATGTAATATCTTTAACTTTTAAAGCTGGGAAACTTATAATGTAAACTTGTTCTTCTTTGTTGCAGGTTTATGGAATCTTGCTTCTCTTTTTTCAAACTTATGTTTGTTTGTGTTGATGCCCTTTGCCTTTTTCTTCCTGGAATCGGAAGGGTTTGCTGGCTTAAAAAAGGTAGGAAAATACTGTTAAATACAGAGTAATGACAGTATATATTCCATTTTCAGCCCTCTTTTCTGATGAAACTGAAACTACAAATTTGGGAGGGTTTGGTGCTGGGATGTGTGTGCTCATGTGAATGTGTATATACGCGTGTGCTCTTGCACAAGCAGGTAAAGCGACTATACAGCATGTGGCTGTGAGTAAGCATGAGGGGAAGAAAAAAAGTCCTTGAAAAGCCATGTAACTGAGATCAAGAAAATGACTGAACTCATGTCTGTCTGTCTTTTTTTTTTTAATAATGAAATGTTTTAATCAAGATTTTATGTTTTGGAAAATGATTCTGTTGGGATGCTAAAAGGAGAGAAGGTTCTATAAATGCACTAGAAATAAAATAATAAGAGAAAGAAGTACAGGCTTTGTACTAATGGGAAAGGTGAGTAAATAACAGATGACCTAGAGAAAACACACTTGACTTGTGAGTTTGAAAGATTATAAACATCCCAAAAAAGGTTCAAGTGTGATCAGTATTAATAGTAATATGTTAAGAAAACTCTCTTAAATGGGTAGAGGATAACTAAAATTACTCAACTTGATTGAATATATTCAAGTTGAGGGCTGAGTATTTCAGAGAAGTATGGAATTTGGCAAAGCAATTTCTGAACAATAAGATGATAATTACATTAATATGTGAACTAAAGAAATATAATGAAAAATTACTATAATGGGATGCACAGCAAAAGGAGTTTCAAATCATAAATATCAAATTAAGCTGGAACGACTGTCTGGGGACCAATTGTAGCACGTTTTCATTAATCTTTATAATTCAAATGATTACACTTTTGTTTTTAATGATACTACACTTGAGGGAATTCTGTGCCCTTCGGATGACAGTTATTGGAAAGCAAAGGATCTTGAAAAGTGGTCTGAAATCAGGAAAACGAAATGCATTAAAGATGGATGCAAAAGACTAAGTCGTTGGTGGATTGCACATACCGTAAATCAACGAGGGGATGATTGTGGTGGGAAGGAAAATATCATTCCCAATTGCATTGACAGGAATTGGCATGGAGGAGAGGAAGTTGCAGTTTTTGTTCTTGGTGGAGTTGGGATAAAATCAACTGAAGTACTGCATTCAGTTTGGGATTTCAGGGCTTCTCTCTAAGAGAGAAAACATAGGGTAGCAAAAAAACCCCAAAACCTTAGAAAGTACAGCCTGAAGAAAACTTTAATTTGGAGAGAATAATGTGACGAAGCAGAGACTTTATGCTGTAGCTGAAGCTACCAGGGGATTACACGGACTGAGCAATATAGCTGTGTCAAAAGGACCCTGCAGGACCCAACCAAGATGTTGTGTAAATACTTGTTTGGTGTAGTCTGTTCTGAGCTCCTTGATGCTACTGCTGTGTTCCTTGGTATTGACTGAACTGTGGATGTATCCAAGTTAACTTCAATTACCAGTTTGAATGACTAAGCTAATGAGTTCAGCTTCAAAGGAGCTTGGTGGTGGACTACTGTGTGTAACTGTGCCTATCCAACTTGGCTGGAAAACACTCTCCTCTCTTCGTCTTCCTTCACTTTGGGTATCTATAGGGCTAAGAAAATTCTTAGCATCTCATTTTGTCCTTCCAGTTTTCAGCTGGAGGCCTTTTGACTCGTAAGTGTCTAGCTGCAGCTAAGGTATATGTTTTTTTCTAAAATAGAAATGTTACTGATTTTTGTGGGTTTGTGTATCCTGCAGTCCAACCAAGACCAAGGATTCTCTGCATTAGTGTACCATGTACGGTACTGCTGGTGTGTCCTCTTGACTTGTAGATTTCTGTTGGCTCCAACAGATGCATTGTGTATTCTAGCTGTGTTAAACTTGCACTTTGCATAAAACTTTAAACTTATGATACTGGCTATCAGTAAATCCCACTGAGGATAAATTGAATTACTGTTGCATGTTTCGACTTGGAAGCACTTGTAACTCCAGATGAGATGCATCTATCTGCAGGTGTCAGGAAGAAGGCAATTGTTGGTGCTTTAGAGTAGTTTTCCTTCTTCATGGGAGTAGGTGAAATCAGATTTTAGTATTAAAACCCACCTATTGTGTTGGGGGGGAAACACCCAATTTTAGGATGTTTTGTTACTTTGACTTCTCCTGGATGTTTTTGGTACAGCCCAGAAGCCAAATGTGATTCCTACTACAGGTACTCAAGGCCTTTGCCTGGTGTCTTTTCTACCTGGCTGCTCTGTTTAAAAGTATCCAAAATGGATGCAGACATATACTGAATTGTTTTGAGTGAGCCCTAAAACTATTGGTGAAGATGTAGGAATTGTAGTTCATTTTTATACAAACGTACCATATCTTTAGTTACTTTTCTTACAAAGTAAGTGGCACATGTCACTTCCGGACTAAGTTGATAGTTAAAAATCAAGTGTTCTGTCCAAACTCTGATGCACATAAATGATTTTACTTGTAATAAGTAATATATATATTTTAAAGAGTTACATCATGTAATAGGGTGATTGGAGTCTGGGAAGATTTATGGTTAATTGAACGCAGGATTACGTGTAAGCTTTTCAGTTCTAGAATCTGTGAAGGATACTTACCATCTCTTTTGCTTTCCTTAGATTTTGGCACACTGTTTATCTCTTTTCAGAGAAGATTTTGAGACCATGGTTACTTTGTAGAATTCTGGTACTCTTAACAAATTATTTTGGTTTGGTTGCACTTGTGTGAGTTTTGGTTTTTTTTAAATTGTCCTATTTTGTCATTCATCACATCAGACTAATGGGCCAGAGAGATAAAAAGTCATTCAAAAGCTATTACTGTTAACTGACAAAATCAGATTTTAGTGATCTCAATTTAAAATAACATTTCATACATTTGGCAAAACTTGCAGCATTTAAGACAAGAGCGATCTACTGTAAATGTGAAGACATTCAATAAGAAGGTTTGGCACAGGATATGTAATCTTTCAGTTGTGATTTGGATGCAAGGAGTAGGGAAAGCAGTTGATTCTAGATACCCAGCTCAGCTCAAAATTTGGATAAATAGACTGTTCCAGTGGAAGCTTTTATGCAGGTCATCTTGAATTTGTTATAGAATTACCTTCCTTCCAATGAATAAATAGTTCACTTGAGATTGAGGTGTGCCTAGTCAAGATGTCTGTTCAAAGATGTTCATGTAAAAGTTACATGTTGGATTTTAATAGAAGTTCTGAAAAGGATTAAGAGATTCATATCTGAAATTGAATGGATTTTTTAATTTTCAGTACATTTCTTTGTTCATCTTATATTGTGACAGTAATGTTAGTCATTATCATACATAGGCCTAACCCCCGAAGTTTTTAGCCATCTGTTTGAGTGTTTATCGTAGATTGTGTTATAAAAGTTGATTTTTATGTATTCACTGTAATGTGAACTTTTTGCAAGCTATGATATTCCATATAGCTCATAGGTTACTATTACAAACTTGGTGTAACTTTGCTTTACATGTTCTTGTAAGGAAGCATTGCCCCCTTAACTGTTTAAGTTTCATGAATCAGAATGGATTTGATTATCCATTTTCCAATTTACTATGGCTCCTTTTCTTGGTTGCTAGTATACTTTCTAAAAGGCACATGGCCCCTCTTATAGACTCTCTTCGATTCCCCAGGGCAACAGTTTAAAACAACCAAGGACTTGCATATTGTGCAGAGGAGAGAAATACGGAAATCGGACACTCACCATGGACGGATGCAGTGTTGTACTGAAAAATCAAACTGATTCTCTGCCTCGTTTTTAATTAAAACCACTATGTTAATTCAAAAAGGACGTTTTGGGCCTAAGGGGGTTGACCATGCCCTTTTAAAGAGCTTAAGTGCTCTTCCTTGCCATAGTTTATTTCCATTTAATGTCAGTTGCAGACTTCGGTTATCAGGAAAATAATTACAAAAACAATAGTGGAAGTGTATAATATATGTATATCTCTGTGTACATATGTGTACATGCTGTGTGTGTATTTATGCAGACATGTATTTTCATGCACGTGTGTGAATTAAGTGTTTCAAGACTGTTGAAGCAGTTGGAGGTCATTGTGGTAGATTACACCTCACTGGTGCTAGTAACTGAGCTATTGGAATACTTGAAGTAACTTTAATCTCCTGCATCAATATTAAAAACTTTCATATCTTTCTGTATTCTTCTTGTCTTCCTGTGTAGAGTCTGTGCATGAAGTTTTATTTTTGTTTAGATACTTTTCCAGTTCTTTGTCACTGGCCTTCTCAAATTGTGTAGTACAGTTATGAAACAAAGGTGTCAACCATGTTTCTTAATGTCAGAATTAACCCCATTCTTTATTATTCTCTCCAAAAAAGGAAAATTGTGGTATTTGCAGTTGAGCATCTGTAGTTCACAGTGCTGATGTTTCCATGTGTGGTAACAGACTGCGCAGAAAAGTGCATGTGTGCTGCTGTGTGGAGGCAGGCATTTCTGAGGAGATAATTGCTGTATCTTTGACCTTTAAAATATGCTTTCTCTTGATGTAACTTCAACTGAAATTTGTATTTGTTTGAAGTTGACAAAGATAAAGACGTTTAGGAGTAATTTCCTTGTAAGAAAATACAAATAGTGCAATTTACTGCCGTGAGAAACTGGAATAACTAGGTATTGCATAATCACGAGTGTAGAGTTTTAAAAAGGCTTTATGAAGTATTTTACCTTAATACTGATCTTTGAACTTGAAGTCATGGCATAAAGTTTAACATGAGCGACAGCAACATCCTGACCAATTATCCAAATTATCCAGACATCCCAAAATGTTCAAGAACACAACACACAGAGTCTGTGGATTAAGAGGTTAACTCCTGGAACATCAAAAGAAGTGCATGATAATAAAAACAAATAGTACAAAAATTTGAGGTAACTTCCTTGCTTAATTAATTAGGTAGACCAGGTGGAAGCGAAGAGGCCAGAGCTGGTGCTCAGAATGTCTATAAAGCTGAGCAACATGACAGCACAATGGAGGAGGAACAAAGATTTTTTTAATATACTTCTATCCTGTGTCACAGTTTGAAATTGTCCTGGTTTATGTCCCTTTTGGCAAACTTACATAAAAGTGACCCTGTACTGTATTTTATGACCAGATGACTTTTTTCCCAGTGGCTAATTTGTATCAGACCCCCATCTTAAAGAGACACAGAAATGAGTAGGAAGTCCAAGCCGGTTTGTCTCAATGAGCTTTCATTGCATGCTTTCATTATTTTTGCTCGTTTTTGCCACTGATCATCCATAAATTGTTGGAAATGAGTGATTAAGGAAGTGCTGCTTAGTGTTAGTGGCACATGCACATTCTTGGTATGTTTTTTGTGGGTGAGAGGAAATCGCGTACTGCACAAACAAAAAGGAAAACTCCTGCTGGGAACCTTTCAAGGAAATTTAACTTGCATAATGTTTTGATCTTGGTGTTTATTACAGAAAATAAGAGTAATATTTCACCAGCTATTGTTATGTGTCAGCTAGTCTCTCCATCTGCTTGCCTTTCCTTGATATCTCTTCCCAAATTCTCATGGAGTTTATTTTAATAAAAACACCACTTAAAAAAGTACCAGTTTTTTCATACACTTAAGGCAGGTGAAGACGGGCCAGTGTTCAGAACAGTTTATTGCCTGGTGCTCGCTACTGTATAAAGATTTGGCTGTCAGGACTGCAAATTCCTGCCTGTGTTAGCAGTTGCAGCTTAACCCGTGCAAGGAAAATGTGGTGTGTAGGTTCCCTTTCAAAGAGTGAAATACAGTGGTTTCTGCTGTTAAAGGCAGATTTCTTCCCTTGCCCTCTCTCTCTCATGGGAGCACGGCTTTAACAAATGTGTTTCACAAAGAAAATTACTTATTTGGGGAGGGAATGAAACATTGAAGCTCTGCGAAAATACAGTTACTAACATTTTTTTGAAACTGCTTTTTTTGCTGTAAAGATAAGCTTTAAGTTAACTTGCTGAACAGCCGCAGTGCGTACAGCTTCCGACTCCTCAATATTTGATGTGATTCACTCTGTATTTATCAATAGTAATGACTTCTCCTAGTCATGTTACTGTGTAATAAGACTGAACTAGGCTTAAGTTTCTAATGGGTTGTGTTGCAGTGCATTGTGTTTGCAAACTCTAGGTAACTAAACATAGTAATAAGCATGAGTGAAAAATAAACCTGCTGCTTTTTCCTTCCTTGGTGGGTACAGAAATTCTAATTTCTGTATTTTTCCACGTAGAAAAGCTGTACTCCCCAGTTTTGCTGTGTATACCAGCAGAACTCTGGTACAACTGTAAGTGTAAAGCACTGTAAAATACATTTTCGGTATGTGATAAAGCCAGTCTAGTAAGTATGTTCAAAGTTAGTTTTGAAATATTTCCTTTTAGAAAATTTTTTGCTAGTCTCAAGCAGTATTCCATGGAAAGCAATTGTTCTTATAATACAGAATTATTGTGGCTTGGAAAGTGGCTTTGGGAATCCTTTCCAATATGAGATTATCTCTAATTAAAACCAGTCAGTTTTCTAAATTTGTCTTGATTTTTCTGGAAAAGTGATTTGGAGAGTACAAGACACTTGAACCTTGTTTGGAAACAGCATTTGAGTTGGTGTTTTATGCTTGCATGTATGTCTGACTGCGATACCCACAGGCCACTGTGTGTAATGGCTCACCAAGTAGTCTCAAGGTACCCAGTTAACAGTGTATGTTTATTTGGCATTTAAGCTCATATTTATTTGTCTATAAAATCATTCAACATGAGCTGAGACTTTAGTGCTCTGATCTCCATGAAATGTTTACTAGTATGTAGCTGAATTATCGTGCACTGTATTACAACCCATTTATTCATTCCATTAGTAATACCAGAGACAAAAGTTATTTAATCAGTCACATCAAAGGCAGCTGTTTAGTTTTGTATTTTTGACATAAGCTAACATCTTAAGTTCAAATATGAAATACAGTTCTTTAAACTGGAGTGATTTAAAATGACACCATTTAAAATTTATTGGACTTTTTTTGTTGTTGTTCAGGAGCAGATACTGATTATTCTGGGATTTGGATTTGGCAAGTGGTTTGATCAGGGTTTTTTCTTCTCCCTATTAAAATAAAAGCATGCTTACCTGGTAGTTATACAAATCCATAACAATCTGTAAAATGTAAGGTGGATAGTTAAAGACTATATTTAGTGGTAGATCTTTCATTAAGAATGGTGCATATCTTGGCTCTTTGTATGCTTCCTGCTTCCGCTGATGTCCGTGTGTACGACCATTCGTACGTAGGTAAATGTAGAGTGTGTATATAACTTGTAATGTAGAGGACAGACACATCTAATATTAAATTTGAGAAGAGCTTTATTTATAAAAAATGGCAGGAAGTGGAAGATGAGAAGGTTTAGCATACTTGTTAGCATGTCACATTGACAAGTGTCTACACTAAACTCTGAAAACATGTTAAAATTATAGCTTTACACTACCAGGTCCTTTATTTGCAGTTCTGCAGAGGGGAAAAAAAATAAATCTTACCTCACAGGTATATTTCAGCAAAATAGTCTGAAAAGAGTTATGTGAGTGTATGGCCTGCTTTTGAGGACCTGTGATTGGAATATGTGGAATATGTAACTATACTGTAGATTAGCATGAGATGAAAATACCTTTATCTGTAAAAGTATTGCAGGGATGTCTGGTTTTCTGTCCTTTCACAATGACTCTAAGACAAAGTTAAGGTAAAGACTGTAAGAACCTGAAAATTACTACAGTTAGGTGAAAAAGAGGTCGGGAATGTTGGTTGTATTTGCTTTTGTATTACAAAGCCTAGTCTTCAGCATGCATAACTGTTTTTTTTTTTTTGGTGTCTGTATTCAGACATTTAGGAACAAAGGCTGTGCAGGACAGGTAATGCGTGTGTATTCTTTGGGCCATGTCACGTTTTATTGAGAGCAAGATAAAAAGAAATCCAAGAATTGGTGGCTAGGAAAGAGAAACTTGTGACTGTTGAGGAATAATGGCTTAAAGTGAATTTGTTTTGTAGATATATAAAACATTTTATAAGGTTTTATAAGATGTCTTGCTTAAGTCAGTTGGGGACGTTATCTGTCCTTTTTATTTTACCATAAAGAGATCTGTGGTTTGTTGAATATATGTAACAGTTCTGTATCTGGGGACAGCTGAGGGGGAAATAAGTGGATGTTGGTTGTTGCACACATTGGATCAAGATGTGATGAGATGTGATCTGTGCTCCGTTTCATTGAAGTAGTTAAATGTCAGTTGGTTGCTTTCATAAATTAGAATGTACCTCTTTTAAAGAGGCCTCGGCGTAAGTTACAAAAACGTAGGCTAACAGGAGATAAGCTAATGCTAGAGTTTATTCGGCATAGCTTTTCTGCACTACCTGCCTCACTGCGACTTCATTAGCTGAGCAATGATTCAGCCTTTCTGCAGGAGTTTATGGGCTTGAGATTATAATTACTTTTTTGACTAACTCTTTAATGTAGATAGAAAAGCAAAATGCGTCAGGTTGGTCTCTCTTCTTGCAACATTTTTGTGTATTTGAGCTATGGAAATTAGTAGAGTAACAAGATGAAACAGGGATTGTTAGTAATATTGGGGTAAAAATACTGTGCAAATAAAATCCCAAACACCCGTAGTGTTATTTCAAAATATGGTTCTCTGATCGTTACTTTTCTAGCATACCGTGAGAAACTGGATGAGATGACATGCACTATGAGTAGGTAGTCATCAGTAAAACTAATTAGTTTTAGAAGCTAGCACTGGAGCATTAGTTATTCCACCTCATCTGAGCCAGGAACGAAGTGCGTTGCTGAACTCTTGTGCTTTCCCCACTCCTACATCGTTCTGAACTTGTACATTTTTGCTGAATTTAGCATGCTTAGTTTTGTGGAATTTCCAGAGTTCTTTGCTAAAAACTTTTAACATGTAGCTGAAAGCCTGCAAATGGAATAAGGCGTGAATATTTTTCTCTGCTGCTCTCTTAGTGATTAAATCGAGTGTGTTTTGGGGTTGTTTTTTTGTTACAGTTTTTATTTGTTACTAGGATAACTTATGGAGTACTGCATGAGTAAAAATAGACATGCTAAGTATTTCTACTACTGGTAAAGCGTACAGATGGTACAGTTACCAATACTAAGCTTGAAAATTTTCATTTTATGATTGATGTAAACTGAAGCACTGGGTTTTCGAATACTTTTTATTTTTTTTTTCCCTGAGATACTTTTTTTAGGCAGAAATGAGTAGTTTTCAAATTTTGTTTGGATAGAGCATTCTTAATGCCCTCTATAGACCCTTCTGTTTGTGGCAGACGATATCTAAAAATCCTGAAATGTATTTCTTCATTTTTTATTATTGCCAGTTTATCATATAAGTCATAAAACTATTTAATTTAAACTAGAAAATTTTGCCATTCTTTGGGAAGGGGTTATTCACACATGCAGCATCCCTGAAATGGCTGTGATTGAGGGGATCCAGAAGCCCCCTCTCCTAGTCACAGGAAAAAGGCAGATGCCTCTAAGAATTGGGCATGTCTGAGTTAGAGGCTTCAAGAAGGCAATATGAACACGTTTCCATCTCAGTATTTGCGTTCCTTTTATTAAATGGTAAGAAACATTAAATTAATCTGCTGCTGTTTTTATTTGAGCATGGTGATTTTTTTTTTATAAAAATGGCTGGTTTGTGCATGAGGAATATTTTATTAAGATTTGAATACTGGAATATTTGCACATTAGTCTGTGTTCTCATTTGAGTCTTCATTGACACCAAGAAGTGACCTTTCAGAACAAACAAAAACATTGTATCTATTTTAAGTCTCTTTATGCACTTTTGTTACTTCATACAAAAATGAAAAAAGACTTTACAGATTTAATAGAAATGTCATTTTAATTCACAGAGATGAAAATTGCCGTATAATTTCATATTGATAGTGGCAAGTTTTAATGTAAATATCTTAATCATATAAAGGTATGAAACAATTTTCTAATTGGCTTCCTTTTATTAAATGAGGCTTTACTAGGTAAACACAACTTCTAATTCCCTCTCTAAAAACAATGGGTTTTTTTCATTATTACTGATAACCAGCAGTAGTAAGAATTTGTAAGGCAGCCAACAACTTTATTTACAAAGGAGGAGAGGAAGAAGGACCAGTGAGTTTGTCTCCCATCCCTGACCATCTTATTTTTTTTATTTTTGAAATTTTTTTCTTTTTTTTTGGTGTAGCTTTTTGAAGGATTTCCCAGCTTATTAAAAGGAGCTTCCAGCAGTTTGGTGCTCTGGCCAATTCCTAGATGTGTGCCTTCTTTCTGATCTTGTTTACCCTTGCAGATGGTTAGTAATAGACATTGACACCAAAAAAACTCCAGGTTTATCTTTATTTTAGAACTTTAATAGTGACCTGTGTATTTCTACGTGTCATTTGCTTTTGGGAACTGTCTTGGTGGTTTCTTTCTGCTAGAAACACAATGGCAAATTCCAAGTTTTTCTTTATACTTTTGCATTACTTAATCCTCTGCTAAGCTACAAAGAAGTTGGAAAATATCTATTTATCTTCCTATCGCTCCAGTCTAGCAGGAAAGATTCTTTCTGATCCAAAAGTAAATGATTAGAGGGAGACTCATAGTGTCAGAAATCCCGCAGCTCCCATGTTGTTGTTGCAGGTGGCTTTGGAAAGTCTGGGAAACTTGGTAGGTGGAGGGAGTGGACCATCTAAGAGCTAATTAGCGAGGGCTGGGCTAGGAAATGGAACAACAGAGCAAACTTGGGGGGGGAAGGGGTAGCATTGGGACAGTCATCACTTTACTTGGTGTGTGCTTTTGTTTCTTACTTCCCTTCCCCCCAGAAAGGTTTGGGTTGTATGCTTTTACTACACTGTAAATAGATCCGCATACATCCTTTTTAATGAGAGCTTAGACATAATCCTGGTGGTTTGGGTTTTTTTTGTTTGTTTGGGTTTTTTCCCCAGTAGTTTCTTTCTGCAAAGGAGGTTAGGGCAGGCTGCAGCAGGGTAGTCACATACATCTGACGGCTGCAGGCTGTGCTTACTTTATTCCAGCTAGTAGGTGTTTGCATTTTCTCTGATATTCTGTCTAGCTTTTCCTCGTTTGAAGAAATTGGTATGTCTTCTGTTACAAAATTTGGAAGGAATGTTTCTCTAATACACTATTTCTATGTTAAATATGCCGGAATGATACCTAGATGTAGAAGAGTGAAGTGTATGCTCTTTCCTTAAGCAATTTGAATCCATGTATTTGAAACAATGCCTTAACTGCTAGGCAAAAAGTGAATCTCACATTATCGTTTTCACTGGAGTCCATCTTGTATTGGATAATTAAATAGATACTAGGGAAAAAAGGAGAAAGAAATGTGTTTTATCTCAGTCGCAAGGATGCAAGTCTGCAAAGAGCCTGTCTTGGTTCTTAGGTTATTTCAGTGAGTTATTTGTATGCAGTGATGTCAATAGGAAAGTTTGATGGATATGGACCCCAAAATACACTGTAACACTGTGGTTTGGATACTCTTCTGGGACATTGGAGAAGTGGGCCTAAGTTTTCTTTGGCAGAGGAGTCACTCCAGTGGGTGTGCTGCATCCTGGATAGATGTCCTTTTCACCAGTCTACTAAATAAAGGCATCTTTTTTTTGACCTCTCGTTGAGGTCAAAAATTGGTCCTTCATTTCCAACTTGGCAGGCATAATTCTTATGCGTATTGCTACATGTCTTTAGCCAATACCCAAAGAATTAATCATGGTTTTTTCCTTCAAGTTCCTTTAACTTTCATTTTGTTTTTCTCACGTTCATTTTAATCTTAAAATCCCCATAGGCTCGAAGGATTCTGTGAGGGAAGAGGTGGTGTGGGACAAGACACAGTCAGCACTGGTTACAGTTTGAAGTCTTTGGTTCTTGCGTGGAGACTTTTTTTCTGATTGCTTGACTCGTATGCCTGAATATATTATTTCTTGATTAAAATTTTTTAGTTTGCTCTGTGAGGGTTCTGAGTCATTGGCTTCTGCATTTTTAAAATGAACTGAGTTTTCCTAAAACTACAGCTTCTGTTTTTGACTTGGTAATTTGTTGTAATCTCCTAAGGTAATGATTCCTTTACTAAATATCAGTGTGCTAAATGTAGTATGTGTTTCCATGCTACCTGATGGAAAATGGGTCTCCTTTACATAAAAAAAAAATACTTCTGCATTGCCTTGAATAGGTCAGAACAAAGATTGCTCCAAGTATGGTTTTTAACCATAGAAATGGTTAGAATGCATGAAGATGATCTCTTAGCTAATGCTCACAAATTGAGAAGGTTGGGGGGGGTATCCCATGCTAAAAATGTAAATGATGTTAATACATAAAATACATAACATCCCCAACCTCATACCTGCTGTAATTCTCATGGGTTTTTTAGTGCCTCCGTTTGTTTTCCGTGGATGTTAGCTCGCGTGTTTGTTGCAGTCAGCCTCTTGCTGAACAAACCTTAAGGTTACTAAGACTCCTTTTTGTCACATGAAAACAATGGGCTTCATGCGTGCTTTAAATGTGCCATGATTGCAGAAATGTTTCCCAGGCTTTCCCTGTGGGTCAGGGCATAGTGTAAAAAGTAGTGTTTACCTACCTTGCAAGAGGTCAAGATGTCCAAGCAGAACTGTGTTCAAATATTCAGCACCATAGAAACTTTGTTAGAACTCTCTGGTTTTGTGTGTAACGTTGTAATTTTTACTTCATTGATAATAACTCTTTTGATTATTTTTTTTCTCCACAACTTGCAACCAAATTAAAATGTAGAATTAACTAGAATTAACAAAAGTCATACTGTGTTGTACGTTAGTGATGTAGTTCCAAAACTGTCCATCTGGTAGGAACTAATAATTTGTTTATCAGAATAACTATAACCAGGTAATGTTCCAAGAAAGAAACATTTTTTTCTTGAGGTAGGGGTGGGGCTGTACAAACCTCAAGATCCTTAGAATGTGTTTGTAGGACAGCTTTCACTTGTAGAGAGCTTCAAATGCTCTATTTGTTCATCTTTTATTTTTGTGGGGTTTTTTTTCCTCTCCCCTCGTTAGTGTACAGGGAAGATGACAGATATTACTGTACTTCTGGCAAGTTCCAGGCTGCTGGGGTTGATGTATTAAACGTCTTCTCTTTAAGAAAATATTTCACTTGGTTAAGCACTCACGTTGAAAAACTCGGTGGATTTTGAAAATGTGAGTAAAAAGTGTAGGTGAGCTGTTGTGCCTAAACTGTGAAACTTTGATGTTTATAAAAAAGAAAAAAAGGAGGGGGTTAAAGTGTATAATGTGCCAGTCTTTTTTTCCCGATTTTCTTGATAAACAGTTTAATTGTAACTTCTATCAGATTATAATAACTAGCTTCCAAAAGTTTTTGTTGACCATATTTTATTTTTTTAATAATCCACATGAGACTCGTTTTATGTGTCAAGTTGGCCTCTATGATGCCAAGCTTCCGCTTCCGTGACAATAGGGAACCACGCAGGTAATTCACTTTCAGAAGTCCATTTTGCCTTATGGATTATCTGAAACTCACTTGAGGAAACTGCAAGCTGTTGGATGTGTTTTTGTTTTCCCGCTTAGCAGTTACCAAAGACCATTTTTCGTGCCTGTAGTGCTGGAAGCAATGACAGTTCATGTTTTGGTCTAGATACATACCTTCATGGAAAAAGCCTTTAAAATTGAGCTACTAAAACTAAAATCACTGTCTAGCAAGAGACGCGCCACCTTCCTTCACATTGCGGTTCATGCTTCCCAAAGGAGGGCCCTAATTGAGTCTATCCTGGGAACAACATTCCTCTTATATTTGGACCTACAGAGAAACATATGTGTGAATTGAAGACCAAAGATCAGGTGGTTCTTCTCAACACTTCTACCTTTCTTTTAGCTCACATTATTGCTGTCCCTTTCCCTTTTGCTCTTTCCGTTTCACATCCAGTTCATCTCTCTCTCCTCCTTGGTGTTTGATAGCCTTCCCTCTTCTCTCCATATCCCTTGGGAGCAGGAGCAGCACCTACAGAAGTGAGAATGCTTTCTGAGCCCCTTTTCTATAATAAAAAAATGTGTTCATGTCATGCTTGTTTTTGGAGATCTTCAGGGAGTGTCTGAAGGAATAACCATTGTCTACATTGCTTCATTCATTTCCTTTGAGGACTATGTGTCCTGGTTACAGATTCAGATTTTTCTAATCTTCCTGACTGGCAAATAATCTTTCGAATCCTAGGTTTTATTCTAGACAAGCTTTTTTTGAAAGCAATATTTTTTTTTCTAGGTCCTCCTACATCCCTTATTTCTTTCCCAGTCTTCTCTCCTTGTGCACACAAATGTAAGCTGAAGTCACAGCAGTATTCTTAGTGTATAGCAGTGAAAGTAAGAAAACCCAACCACCTTAACTTGTATTTCTATTCCCCATTTAATTTTATAGTTTCAAGCTCAATTACATTTTGTGCAGTTTGTGATTTTCTTTTTGATATCTGGTATATGTAGCACTGTAAAAATTATTATTTTTTTTTTTTAAATCTTGGTGTGGGTTGTTGGTTTGTTGTTTTTTTGTTACCTCTTCAGCTTAACCAGTATCCCAGCAGTAACTGACCAAGAGAAAGTAAGGGATTTGACCTCATTAAAATTAATGTGCTAACAGAAGTACTGCAGGGGCCAGCTTGCCTTACTGAAAAGAGAGCAAGTGTGTTGCCTGAGCTCACTCTTCTCGTTTAGAATTGTCTTATCACCATATTTTAAAACAACACAATTTAGCCTGAGGTGGAAGGGAACATTTAAAATTATTTCTAAAGACTGTGGTTGTGTTCGTCTTGTAAGTCTACAGCATGGGAGAGTTATTTAAGGCTGTGTAGTTAATGCTGTACTGAAACCTGGGTTTTAATTGATAGTGGTGCCAAGGTACCACTTATACCACCAAGGTACTCCTTATACCCTCCTTAATAGGCTGTGCAGACATTTTATAATTTGTTTCAGTCTGCATCTTATGTTTGAATTCTTCTTTAAATACTAGAACATAGGGTAGATGTGAACCAGTCTTTTTCCCTCACTGTGTCAATACCCTGGAGGTATCCTTCTGGTGTTCACTGTGTGATTCGTGCTTGGTTTGGAGATAAGGAAATTCCTCCTCCCTTAAAACAGATTTAACTGCAAGTGGAATTGCATTAAAATAATTCATACGAAGTGAATTAACTTTGGTATCTTCATTCTGTTTGTAATGAAGGACACCTCAAGAATGAAGTAGTACGTGTGTTACCAAATGTGGGTTTGAAAGTTGAGATCTAGAACAACTTTCTGAAAAACCTGATGCAAGCTGGTTGGTTGTATAACACTTGCTTTCCTTGTTTTCCGCCTGTCAGAACCATTAGGAAAAGACGACTAGGTGAAGACTCGGACAACTTAGTTTTCCTTCTCAAATACAATACAGAAAACTAAAAATACAAAGCATTTTCCCATTCTTCTTTCTTATAATCAGTTTAGTTTCTGTAGGAATGTTAAGCAGTGATCCCAGGAGCTCAGGAGCTGTTTTCTCCTGATTAAACAGTCGAACTGGAAACCTCTGATGTAAAAGGTGACTGTTCCCTGCTCCTTCCCTTACCTGCCCCTGTATGTGTACATACGTGTGCGAGTGCACACACACTGAACTTTCTGGGTAGGTCACCTCCTTCATTCGTGTGGCAACAGTTTCCTTTGGTTCCATCTGCACACTGACAATGAGGAATCAAAGCACTCTTCCAATTGATTCCATCGCAGTCACTTTTTTGACACTAAGATTTAGTGCTGTATTACTATTTTTTTTTCCTTGCTTACTTAGAATGCTAATCTGGAGTAGTCCTACATACCTACACTACATGTTTTTTCATAGTGTACTCATTTGTTAATTCTGTACTCGAGACAGATACGATGGTGTAGACTGAAGATGAACAATAAACGTACTTTTACAAGCTGATTTGAAATCTCCATTTTTTAGATGGGATTGTCACTGTTTTTGAAGGTGGCAGACTCTAATGCTCCTTTTCACACAAAAAAATGTGAGGAATAAATGGTTTCAAAAAGTGCAACAAGTATTATGTGAAATAGAAGTGGCAGTGTCTTCTGTGCCATGAAGATATGCCGTGACATTTGGTTCATCTAAGAAATCTGAGTAATATAATGGAGCTGTGGGAGAGAAGGGAAATGACTCAAAGACGAAATGTTAAGCCAAAACCAAAATGTCAGCGAAGAAGTTTTTGCTCAGAAAAAAGAATTAAAAATCCAGCATTGAATTTCAATGGTTATTTGCATAGCTCTGCTTTCATTGAAAGAAAATGAAACGTTGCTTGTATTTACCTGTGTTTTCTCTGTGCTCTGTCAGGAGTGTAGATTTTTGCCCAGCTCTTAAATTAGTGATGTTACTAATGATAATGTTCAAGTGCTAAATGTTTCACCTAAACAAACAAAATTACCTTCAGCAAAAATAAGTAGTAAGGGTGCCTAAGGCTCACCTCTCACTTCTTTTCTGTGATTCTCCAGAATTTTTCTGTGTGCCTGTGGTGGGAAATTGTGTACCTTTCATTCCTTACAAGTAGCAGCTAATAGGTACGCTAATGTAAGTAAGTACGAACTAATGGGCCTGGAACATTAATGTTTTAATAGGGCACAGTCTTACGGATGCCTAATTGAGATTAAGTATTTACCTATAGGCTTTAAGCATCTTAATTTTTAATTTTTCTTAATCCTGGACTGTTACCAGGTATTCATTAGTGCCTATGACAGAATGTTTCTATCTAGTCACTTCATTGAAGTTCTTCAAAATATTACTATTTTACTATTTTTAAATGATCATCAGTGTGTGAATCCTATTGTCTATGTGCACTGTGGAATGTAGCAATCGTTCCACCCTTGGAGTTAACGTGTCAGTCCTGCTTTTCAATGCATATGTGAGACTGCAGCATTGCTCATGTGTCACATAGGTGCAGAAACAGGTGTAACTAGTGAGAACAGGAGATTGGTCCAATTTTCTGAGAATCAAAGATTATTCAAACTAGCATGGAACCCAAAAACCAGGGAAGGCTCGTTAGGCAGCTAACTGGCTTTTTCTAGAGTTTGTGCCAGTGGTACTTCTGGCCAAAAGCAGTGGTTACGTCCGAGTACGTGCTGTGGTCATCTCTCTTTTTGAGACAGAGTGTTATTTGTATTGTCCTGGTCTTACCTGACTTTGTATTACTTGCAGTAAATGTGAAAAAGTTATTTACAATTGACTGTATCCATCACAGTGTATTTCTTCTTTATCTGTTTTGACAATTGTGCTACTCCATCCAAGGGAGGAGGATTTGGTGTTCAGGTTGCCATGTAAAATGAAATATTTTACAGGTTTGTCCAGAAGAATCTATTGCTGTGAAATCTGAAGTCAGAGAGCCTGAGATTTGTGCATGTGTCTTGTAGTAGGGAAGTCAGGAATCCACTTTCTGTGGCTAAGGCTTTCAGAAACTGAGAAGGCAGCTTTATGTTTTCCTCTGCCTAGGAGAGGAAAGGAGCCTTCAAGGCTTTTCGAAAGCTTGAAGCAGATCTCTGTGCGTGCATCCTTGAATGTTTTGGGTTTTCTTCTAGTCCTGTAACTTCCTTCTGTTGTAAGGTGAAGGCTCTATATCAATGCTAAGTACTTAGACCGTAATCTGGTTGTTTCCTGGTAATTTATTGCTCAAGTTCAAAACTTTAATAATAGACATGTGGCTATTTAATCTTCAAATATATATATTTGGCTTAGATGCTCACCTTCAAAATAACTCATGGAAGGCTGAAGGCTAGTTTCTGAGAACTACAAAAATAACCTTTTTTAATAACTTTTAACAACCTCAAAGTCACTTTTATTGTACACAAAATACATTTTAGGAGTAAATCTATATCCTATCCATAATGCCTTTAATTTGAATTTTGGTGTTTGAGATCCTTTACGAGTTGGACTTGATCTGCCCACTTAACCTTACGGGGAATTTGGTGAAGGGCTTTTTTTGTCTGTTTTTCCTTCATGCCACCATAGCTGTTCTGCAGAGGGTTGATGGTGGAGAGGAACTGGTGTGCTAGACGAGATAAGTGCTCACGGTTAGGATGCCTCATTCGTGGTGGGATGCAGTAGTTATGTAGGGAGGCATAATTTTCAGGGTAAATGTCATGGAAAGATTACCCTCTTGCATTAAGCAGTGAGGGAAGAGGTGATAAAAGTAGACAAATAATAAAGTAAAACAAGCTTTCAGCTTTTAACTATAAAGTAGACTTTTCATTGGAATATACACAAATTGGGATGAATCTGTGTAAGGAACAAGAGATGGAGTTTGTTTGTGGAGATGTATACTGGCAAATGAAAAATAAAAGTAAAATTGTTATGTGAACAGCAATCTGATGGTCCGTTAATAGCAAGGATGACTGAAGAAAGTGTCCGAATAACTCTGTTGCTTAAAAATACAGTAAACAACGATAAAAAAAATTAACTAAATATAACTTTGTGTATTATTTGGTATATTTACACTTGCAAATCTACCACTCAACTATTAGAGTGTTGTTACATTTCTAGACTGGAGCGAATGCTGTGACACATAACCTTGTAGGCCTGCGATTTGCGTGTGTTGGAAGCGAGACGTTGGTGTTCCGCTCAGCTGGGAGGTTTTGGAGGCGGCTGCAGCAGCAGAGCGTGGGCAGAGTCGGGGCGGGCAGTAACGCCGAGCGTACGCTTGAGGGCTCTGAAGACTGCGAGGAACGGCGCAAGAAGCCATTGCCGTTGAAGAATGTATTTTAACTAAATTGGTGCATTGTACCTGCGCAGGGTTTAATGCTTGCGGGGCCATTTGGCTGTTTGCCATAATTGGCTTTCCATTCCCTTGATTGGAATCATAGATAAAAATTTGCTAATCCACTTTCTTTGCTGAAAGTATTAGAAAAGTAATCCATCTTTTAAAAATGCTCAAGCAAAATCATATGGTATAAAGAATACTTTATGGAATAATGAGATTAATGAGAATTGTGAGGCATATGCAATTTAAAACATTTTTCTGTGGTTTTAAGGGGAAAAATGCAATCTGGGCACTATAAAGCCATAAGTACTTCCTTTTTTATGCGCTGCCTTTTAAATGTGCATTACATGTTATGCTTTTGTCTACACGTTAAAACGTGAGTATATATTTAGGAAGAAGGAACTGCTATTTGTTTGTATTTTTCTTATGTTTGAAAATACCCGATTCTAAGTTCTTGGCTGTGTTCTTCCCTCCCTCTCCCCTCTTCTGCCCACAGGGCATCAGAGCACGCATTTTGGAAACCCTTGTAATGCTTATTCTTCTTGCACTGCTTATCCTTGGCATCGTATGGGTGGCTTCAGCGCTCATAGACAATGATGCTGCCAGTATGGAGTCTTTGTATGGTATGGAATTCAAAAAAACCACCACAGTAGTTTAATTTTAATTGTGGAAATGGATGTTTTCAATTAAATGTCTTTCTAGAAAATGCTATATGAGTATTGCACAGCTTGTGAAGAAGCTGTATTAGTTTAGTCAATACCATTTTTGCTTTTAAATCTGTTTTTAGCGTGCTGAGAAGTTCCATGCTCATGTGGACATGACGTAGGTTAAAACCAAGTGATTTAAGTGCAATGGAAATAAAAACTGAAGATATTTTTCAAGCTAAAGTACTTGGGGATTTAGTTGCCTACAGGAGATTATTAACTGAGTAATTCTTAATTTATTCTTGAAAATACAATTGTTCATTCCTGAATGCTTACAAAAAGAAGTGAATTCAGTTGTACTTGTGACATAAGTAGCCTATTTGTAATAAGCTAAGACTGTGCTCAATATTTTCTTTACAGACCTCTGGGAATTCTACCTCCCGTATTTATATTCCTGTATATCACTGATGGGATGCTTGTTACTTCTGTGTAAGTATTTTCTTGATTATTCTAAAAGATGAATGATTTTATGTATTATTTTTTTTTAAAGATCAAAGGAAGATTTTGTTGTGAAAACTAAGATTGTGGAAGTTAAGAGTGTGAATTTTTTTTATTATTAAGTTTAAATTTAGATGTAAACTTATTAGGTTTGAGTTCTGAAGTTTGTACAAACGCTACCTTACATTTTTAGGTTTTGATGGACTTCACGCCTCACCCAAAATAATTTCAACTTCTAACTTTTTAAAGCAGGTATTTGAAAAATAGGGACTCCATTCTGCAAAGAAAAACACAATTTTGAAATGAAATGTCTGCAGGAGGTCAGTAGTGTGGAGAGGAAGTTAGTTTGGAACGCTTAGTTTGTCCTATATTGAGTAAATGATCCTTCTTCCTTTTTTTAATTGAAAATCTCCCTGTATAGACAGAAGTTGGAACACAGTGCAATTAGCTTTCGTAATCACCAGACTGGTACCTGGCCAGTCTGGAGGTCAGTTATAAGATTGCATATAAAACAGTAAAAAAAACCCAACCAACCAAACAAACCCCAACCTTATACTGACTGCTCCTAACCGGAGGTCAGTCATCCGTGTTTAGGGGGATAAGAAAGATGATGGAAGGCTCCAAATCCCACTTACAATTTCAGCACCCCCCACCTCCCGCCCTCCTCAAATAACTTCTAGAAAATTGCTGAAAGGGGGGCAGAACAGCTCCCTTCCAAGATTATCGTGTTTTCACCTCTTCTTCAGGCTTTATAGTTTACAGCTAACGCTTACAGGGCTGTCACTGTGGAGAAAGGGTGGGGAATGATAGATTAAACCAAAACTGAGCAGATCTGCATGAAAGGTGCTGCTCAGAGAGACCTCGGTGAGTCTCCTTAGGTTCTCTGTACGTGGAGGTTTGTAAATCCACGGCAATGGAGGGAGGCTGGCGGGGGGGAAGTAAAAAAAAAAAAAAAAAAAAAGGCACCAAGTGGTTCTGAATGTCTGCTGTGGGCTGTTCAAGAGTGGGGTTCGCACAAGTTGCTGAACGTTTTAACGGGGATGTCAGCTTACAAACTTCCTACATCTGATTTGCAGTTCGTGTCAGCGGAGCTGGAAACACAGAGTGTACTCTGGGGCTATTGTAATCCAGTTCACCATTAAATAACTGGGATTAAATGCTAATTTTGGGAAGTTATTTGTAGTTTGTACAAGCAAATCACTGAAGTTATTTAAGGCCCTCCAAGCTGGTTATAACTGTGTAGCTGAACGGACAGCATCCAGCACGTGGGAAAGTGGTGGATGCTGGGGGGGTTTCATTAGATCTTCAGCTGGCCTAGTTGCGGAGGCAGCGGATGAGTGAGGCTTATTGCAGTGGTGATTTGGAGCATCGCTTCCTTTCTCTTTTCTCCTTTTCCCGCAGGCTTCCTCTGTAGTAGAAAAGAGTAGCTGAAGCTAGCCTTTTTGAATACTCTTGTGTTTTTCCTGTGATACATAGTAGTTGTAGTGAAACACTAGTTAATAAAAATAAATCTAATCCTCACTATAAAATCTTGTGTGCTTTTCCTTTCTTTGGCAATACTGTTTTATTATAATGGAAACTAAATGTATGTTCTCATCCATGCTGTTACAAATTCCTTCCATCTCCTACAGGCTGTGGTGTTTGAAGGCTGTTCTCCCTAAACTGTTGATTTTTACTAATCACTTTCTATTATCATGATTTGAGCCCTTCTCCCAACAAGCATATATGCACCATACCTGAAAACCATCACAGGCTACAATCAAAAAGGGCCAGTTGTTGTTTCTTAGAAAAGTAGCTTAAAATCTGGTAGCTGAGCCTACTATGAACTGAAGCTGCAGTATAACTTTGAGAGCAAAGCAGCTTCATGATCTCTTGACCCGTGCTAGTAGATTCAATGCACCTGAGATGTTCTCCAGTGCTGTGGCTAAGTAGTGTTGTTCCATCCGTGATATTGCGGTTTGCAGAAGGTGGCTGTGCACGTATTGCCGCGTGATAATGGTTCCTGGACTGCCTGAACTCCACAACTGCACCTGGGAATTGTTTGGGAAAGCGCTAACTGGCCCAGGGCAAATCATGCCAGGGGTAGTTCTAGCAATTTACTGGTGTAGACAATCAAGTCTTAATGCCCAGGAATGTATCCTGGCACTACTGAATTTACTAGTATAGACATAGCCTCTGGTTCCTCATGCTTTGAATAAATAATTACTTGAGCAAGTTTAAGATATCTGATTATATGGTGTTCCTTGTTGAATAAAAAAAAAAGGCAGTTATGCTCTTGGAGGGGAGAGATGCTTGTCTGTTCAAAATTCATATGATAGTAATGTGTTTGAAAGTTTGTATGGGAGTTTGAAGGTCTTGCAGTTCTCTTCAAAACCATACTTAGTTATATGTGGAATAGCATATTTGAACATCCAAATAAAAATCGGGTTTTGACTGACAAATGACTGGTTTGCGTGATCTTTCTTCCTCTGCAGTATGCACGCCAGTGGGACTTTCACGGATGTTTACAGTAATGGGTCAGTTACTGGTGAAGCCAACAGTAAGTGTTACACAAATCTGTCCTCGTGTGCTATCCGTTAGAAGGTGGATAGCATTAGGGTACTTTCCGACAGAATGCTTACACTTCCACGTAATTCTCTCTTCAGTTCATCAGATTTTCTACAGTCAATGTTTGGGTACTTGTTTAAAAACTTTTATATAGGACAGAAGTCTCTTTTTTTCACAGGAAAAGGGTTTTTTTAATAGTATAGATCTCCTCTGATTTTTCCAGTTTACATAACTGCTACTAACATTAATATTTATTGCCAGTGTTACCTACTACGTCTGTTTTGCAAATACCTGAAAAGCGTGGGCTTGTTCTGAGTTCAGGAGCAAAGGATGCAAGATTAACTAAGGCTGGATAACAAGAAGGGTACCTGGGGGTACGCTCGGATGGGTGAAACGTAGGTCGTTGGCATGCGTAAGAACTTCTTATCCGTAGATACTCTGCTGTTCCTGTGCTGAATGCTGTGAGGGAACGGTGAAGTACAAGTACATACAAGTGCTCTAGTGACTTTGCTGTCATGTTTCCTAGTTTATATTTACTAAAATTTGGGTGCACTTAGGCATTCCTTTTCATTAATCAGTTCAATCCTGAAAATACTAAGAAAATATATAGTCTTCTACTATCTATAAGCTTTAAACCCAAAACACCTGAAAGCATGGTAGGCAGACTTCGTTTATTTGGTTTTAGCTTCCAATAGCAATTTATATTTGCTTGAAATATTGGTTTATGTGAAAAGTCACTTCTTAATATACTTTTTCAAAAACTGAAGTTATTTTTGTTTAAATCAAATTGAGTGTGAAGGTTGATATGATTTGAATATGGGTCAGGTGTACTGTCCCTTCCCCTGTTCCCTAAATGTCTTTAGTTTGAAACAACATAAGAGCTTTAACCTGAAGTGGAAACTTAACAGAAAGTTTGCTTCCAGTAAAGAAATAGGTCTGTAACAGAATGGAATAATCTTTTGTGGAGTTCTTATTTGTTACCGGTATTGTAAAGTTGTGGACTATATATTTAAGATACAGGTTACTAGAACAAAATGAACTTGACTGGGTTAGCTCGGTCAGAAAAACAAGCGACTCTGATACTCAGTTCAGCTCATGTTTCTGTTTCCAAATACAGATCCTTGAAGACCTAGATGAGCAGATGTATATCATCACGTTAGAGGAAGAAGCAATTCAGAGGAGGCTTAATGGTACGCTTGTTCTGATCCTGCTTCAAATACAGTATTTAAAGTAGAGTGATTCTGGTCAGGAGTGTTGATCCTCACTGTTATGTAGTCTCTTCTCTCAAAATAGAAATTTTCAACATTTTAGTACGTAACAAGTGTTATAGGCTTACATTTCGTCGCTCACTGTTCAAGATTGGCTCGTGTGTGTGCGGTTTGCTTTGGTTTTGTTTTTAACATGTTTGTTAGCTCCAATATGTGAATATTCTGAGACTGAGGAAGCAAATTGAGTAGTTGACCAGACCCACCACCCTTACTGCAAAACAGTTTGGATTGGTAAATGACCGTACTTTAGCCTTGCCTGGAGAACAATGAATTTACATGAGCAAGAGGCTCTACTTCCTGCACTAGGAGTTTTGGTTTTTATTTGGAGGATTTCTTCGGTTTCAGTTCATTATTATTTAGAATCTTAGGTAATAACTCATTAAAGATCAGAGCAGTCCTTTATATTCTAGGAGATATTTGATGAATTTAGTAATTTAAATAATTCTATTAATGAACAGCTATACAAATGTCTTAGACGTCTTGTATTTAGTATTACAATTTTGCACTTCTTGATAAGGTGTTTCTGTTTTGAAGTATTTCAAAAACAGTATGAAGCTTTGGCTTTCTAGAGAAAGAGTATTGCAGCATGGCAGGCACCAATTACGGAAAATGTATCGATTCTATAAACCTGGAAATCATGTTGTACAAATTTTCTTCTGAATTGCTTTTAACAGCATGGGTAAGCGATCCATCCACAATTTATACAATTCCTTCAGGTTGGAAAACCGAAGATATTCATGTCATGACACATCCGTTGTTATGTTGTCTTATGACTTATTTTAGCCTTAATTTTCCTAATTTCCTGCCTTTCTCTCTGACTCTTCAGTCTTCTGTCGTATATCTCAACCTTTCCTTCTTTCAAGTCTCCTCACCTCATCCTTGGTCAGGGAAAGTACCTTTGATAACAGTAGATCATGGTGGTCGTCTTTATTGCAGTGTTTAAAATCTGTGGAGGAGTAGTGACTTTTGTGCTAAAGTCAGGCAGGGTTTCAGTTTAAAAGCAGTGTTCACCTTTGCTGTTTTAGAAGCTTAGGTTTTTACACTGACACGTGTATATATACACATTCACATACAGACATGCAAAAAGGTGCATGCAGTGAGTGTCTTTGAAGCTGGGATGGAGTAATTATAATTGTTCTGAGTGTTTGATGTTAGCTAGCAACTGTAAAATATTTGTTACTGAATGTTTAATGTTGTCATGGTGACTGTGCTTATGCGCAAGAAAAGCGATACAGAAAAATGACCCAATGGTTATTCAGGTATCTATTAGAAGTAGTGCCAAGTGGTTTCCGCTATTCAGGTGGAGAATATGATTATTTAGTTGATGATTGTCTGCTGTTTTTCTGCATAGAAGTCTATGCAACAGTTGTTTGTATTGTAATTTAGTAATATCACTCGTGAGGTGGACCTAGTCTGTAGGCATCTACTGATTGGATCTGGATTAAGGACCTGTGCAGGTGGCTCCCCCAGCCACTAGCCGAAAGACTGCGTTGTCTTGCAGCGAATCCGTTAGTATTCAAGGTAAAGTGGAACTGCAACCCACCCGTGTTCCCCGGAGCTCTCACCAGCCTGCTCTTGAGAGGTGAAAGATGTGGGGCTTAAATGTCTTTTGACAGGAGAGGGAACTGAATTCTTCTGTTTCATGTGCTGAAGGAATGGTATTGACACCACCATCTGAAGGAATGCTTGAAAACCCATATTCTGGTGTACAGAGAAAATTAATGGACTTAAGCAGAAAAGTAAATAGAAGTCTAAACTTGGATATAGCATGTAGGTGGAGGGCAATGTGTTATAAGCACTAGAAGATACTCTGCAGGATTTTTGTGAGTAATTATTTAAGTAATTTTAAGCATGGTTCCCATTTATGTGGCAAACGTGGAAAGCTTCATCTTCGCTGCCAAAAGTCTTTCTAATACATACAGATTATGCCAGAAAAATAGATACTGTTTTTGCCAGAACTATGAAGACTCATGATTATCATGTTTATTGCATTTTTAAAAAATTTGTACAAATGGAGGTGTGGTGCTAATTACATCAATAAAGGTAGTGCTATGATGTTAGAGGCAGGAATCTGTGACTTAACCCACAGATTGTGTAAGTATTTTTGTTGCTGTATCGGAGTAGATATATTAAGCTACACACTTCCCATGCCCCGGCTGTTGAAACTCTTCCACAGTTGTGGTAGTGGCAATATATGTGCTTAAGTAACCCTGCTGGACAGTTTAGCAGTAAAGTCTTCTGAAATATGTACTCTGTTTATATGTATAACCAAAGAATTGAGTTTTTATTAAAAATGAAGAGGACCAGAGCACAGGCTTAAGCAATACTTGGTGGTTGTCAGTGCTGATTTTTCTTCTTGGTGGAATAATTGCTACGACACTCCTAGCACTGCTTTGCCCTGCCCTAATTAATGTTTCCTCAGACAATGCCTGGACATAGGAAGGGTGTAGCATGAATCGCTGTTCCCACTGGATAGTCTGGGTAAAGCCTCTGTTTTCAGACAACAAAAAAAAGTTTAGCTGTGTGAGCTGGTGCCTTCTTGATTCGTATAGATGTAACCGTTGTGGCGGTGATGCTGCTGATAGTATTCTGTAAAGCTCTTCATATTTGAAAATAAATCGAACTGTGAAGCTGCTTATCTTCTTTGCGGAAACTAATTTTCTTCCTTCTCAGATGTCTGCAGTGCATAACTGAAAATCGGAGGAGGAGGGAGGGGAAAGTTTGATCGTGTTATCTACCCTAGTATTTTTATCTATTGAAGAGATACTGGGCTTTGGGAAAATGTTTGTTTCCAGTGTATTATATTTCAGTACCCACATCACTCCTACAGTCGAAGAATAAAGCTGGGACTTTTTTATATTAAAAGAAAAAAGTTGCCTTCAGCTATTAGTTTTCCTGAATCCAAAGAGACGGGTGGGGTAGGATCAAAAATACTTACTTGATCAAAGTTATTGGCTCTGAAGGTATCCTTACCTATGTAAGAAAGATGAAAGGTGTTGTTTTTATTGCACGCTAGTAACAGTGTAATTTTGAACTAATTGGTGTTGAACTGCCAATCACCTAGGGGGAATGCAAATAGATACTCTTACAATTTCCTTTGAGGTACTGAAATCTTATGTCGGGGCTGGAAGAAAAACAGAATAATACCGTTAAATTGACCTTAAATGAGCTGCTTTGTGGCTTTCGTGGAGAATCCCTTCTAACTTTTCATTGCTAGTCCAAACAAGCCTTGTCTACCAATTTGATTTATTGGCTAGACAGCGCTGACATTGAACTTTGTGCGTGTTTGAAATAAAGCTAATGTTATAGAGCTTTTAAGAATTTAGCTGCATCCTTTTCAAATACTCTTTTGACTGATCTGAAACTTTGCCTTCCCCTCTCATAAAATATCCTTTTGTATAGCAACCTGTTGTTTGCTACTATTTTTAAGGAGGAACTAGAACAGCACGTAAATATGATTCAGAATGTCTACTCAAGTGTCTCCTAGGGACCTAATGTGATCATGCTGACTTTGTTGGAATGACTCCCGTGAATATCAGTGTTTTGAGCTCTAGATTTTTATATTGAGGGGAGGAAACAACATATATCTTGAATAAAGCTTTTCCTCAGAGACCCCTAAATCAATTATGGAGAAGAACATGTCAGATGCTAACTTGAGTTTTCTTACTTTTTCAGCTGTTCCCTTTAAAGTTCTTGAGACTTTTTCCCCCAAGCTCTCTAGCTGTCCTTTTTCTTAACTCGTAATTAATTAGTCATTCCATAAAACAAATGTCTTAAACTTTTTTTGGAGGGAATGCATGAGCACAAAAGCTTATTTTTATGATGTTGATAAGATTTGGGTTTGGTTTTTTTTTAAAAAAAAATCTTTTTCTAAAAAAGCCCATATTATGCTTACTTATTTAAAAAACACCGAGAAATTAAACTGACATTTACATTGCAGGCACTTCAAGTGAACTAATGCTGTTACAAAACAGTATTTGTAGGTCCTACTGGTTAGTCCTGGGATTTGAGATATTTATGTACTTGAAGCCACTGTAAATACTACCGCATACACATTATATCACTGGTATCAGAGATAAATGTTTAGGCTTAGCACAGAGGTTACATGTTATATGCAAAACTGTGTGTAGAAGAAGCAGGTAATTAAACACTTAAAAATTAATTCTTGAAACAGTTGGATGCCTCATTGATAATTCGACTGCATTGAACGAATCAGTATGAATACTCGGAAGAAAAAAGAGTAAAAGTTTAAAAAAACAACAAGAAATACTTTCGTGTGTCTTGGTTTTCAGGTAGGAATTCACTGTGCTGGAATATGGAGAAAGTGCGGGCTGGATGGGATGAGAAATTTACCTTCTGTCCTTGTATTGAGATTGCTGGATGGATGAGCAGAGACCAGAAAATAAGGAAATGATGAGACTGGACTATAGAGTAGTGTGAGTGTGCCAGCAACCCAAGCGCTGTTTAGTTTTTGTAGGCAAATGATCAAGATATGAGATAAAAACCTGGACAAGACTACTAATCTCACAGAAATTTATTAGAGAGTGTTTAAAAAAAAAAAAGTGCCTGGAATGTAGTGCTTTTACAGGTTACTCTGCAATCAAAGGTGAGGCTGAGGGTAGGGAATGGCCGACAGGTGAAGGGTGTCAATGTAAAATCAAGAAAGATGACAAGAGAGAGGACTTATTTTATTAAAGCCTTGAACTGTCACTGCCACAGTGTTTTTGCAGAGTGAGATTGGCCTGGAATGGACAGGAAAATATGAGCCCTCTTAACTTATTTTTGGAAACTTATATTCAGAAATAAAAGGTATGATACTGGGGTAAAGATGAGAGTGGAGAATGTTTCTAACTTATCCCGGGAAACATATTTCCAGTTTGTGATTGCAAAGAGTGAAAGCTAAAGCAGAAATGATGAGATCAGAACTGAAATAGTAGATCAGTTAGATGACTATCAGTAGATAGTCAGCATTTCAGAGCTGTGTCATTGCTTGAACATTGGTCAGTGTTTGTAGAGGAACTGGAATCACGAAGAGAAACCAGTATGCTTGCACTGGAGAAGGTGGGTGTTTGGAAGAGGACGGAAGGTTGAGGAGAAAAAGGAGGAAGGGGGGAAAAAGGTCTGGGTTTCCTAGAGCCCATGTAGGGATAGGAGGAAGAGTTGCTGAGCAACTTTTGGGAAGAAAATTAGCAAGGGAGAGAGGAATTAATATTACGGTTGTCAGTTTTGAGCTGGTGTAGAGGAGAGAGTTTGAGGAGTTGCACAACAGTGAGACATGCATGCGCTGTAAGCTGTGAAAAGGAAAGAATATGGTCTCATGGGCGATTGTGAGGAGGGTCTGATTGTGGTTGTCGGAGGGAGCTCTGCGGCACAGAGAGACTGACCAAATCAGGCGAACTGATATGAGCAGAAAAAAGATAACGTCGAGCAGAAGATATGTCGACAAGCCAAGTCAGCAGTATGGAAACGGAGTTTGCTGAGTAAAAGGGACTGGGGAAGGGGAGGGAGAGGCAGCAGCTGAAACTGGAGGTCCAGCCACCAGCTTATTTGGTTTGGAGGCAAAAGTCTGCTTTGTCTTTAAGTTGATAAATAATAATGGTCTTGAAGGGCATCCAGAGATTCTTTACATCTTGATATACAAATCAGAGAGACATACAAGAATGAGGCATTTGAGCCATGCTGTGTCAAGCTGCCACACCATAACTGGTTTTTGGACCTGTGCGACAGTTCAGCAGTAGCTGGTCAACAGAATAGGCAGGGATCACAGAAGGTCATACCGTGAAACCTCTGGTGTGTTGAACTCCTCTGGTTAGACACAGTTAGAAGGTTCTTGACTAAGCCTCTGTTTTTTTTTTTTTTTGAAAAGTAGTTGAAGAGTCTCTGAAAAACACCTACAGTTTAAAGCCGCAAGTGTTAATGTGATGCTTCCTAAATCTGAAATGTCACGGTGTGTCTTACAGTACTGTGGTTAGGCTCATCCAAAAGAAAATACTGTCTTCTCTTTTAAAAGGCGTATCTTCCATGGTGGAATACCAGACAGCAGAGTTGGAACGAGAGCTTGAAAAAGTGAAAAGCAAGAAAACGAATTTAGGTAACAAAATTTTTTTCTACTGTTTCATGTGGATTGCAGTTTAATAAATGACCTTAAGATGCGGTGTTTAGCTTGTAGCAGTCACTCAGTTGATTCCAGTTTGTTCTTAACGAAACATGTGCATTTGCAGTCCTTTCAAATTGTCATAGTTTCTACAAATACAGCGCATGGAATCATTACGCCCCTCTAACAAACAAATTTAAGTAGAGAGTCTGATTTGGATCTTATTTTTAACACAACTTTAGAGAAAGTGTAACACTTAACTTCCCTGCATGGAGCTCAATAGCACAGTCTTTTCACAGAATCACGGAATCTTCATGGTTGGAAAGGACCCTTAAGATCATCGAGTCCAACCAAAAACCCTTCAATCTCGTATTGATATGATTATGATTATTTGGGATAATCTAAGACATTACTTTCCTCTCTGTTTTTTGAATTATTTCTATAGAAATCAAATTGTGTTTAAGAACACTAAAATAATTCTTAGGAGGCTTGTGTCTTTTAAAACTGAAAAGCGATGCTTTTGGCAATGGCAGCCACTCAACAGGAATCTCCTTACTTATTCAAAGGCTTGCAGGATTTTTCATTTATCAGTGTGTTATGTGCAAAGCCAAGACTAAAAAAAGTGGTTGGGTTTTCTTTTTAGACGTACTGGTGATGTCCAGTGCCTTAGTCTTGTCTTTCTTGCCTTATGTTACAAGAGGAAAATACTGGTTAAATATTTGAAATACCCTTCTGTCCCTTTAGGTCATACTAAAATATGCCTGTAAACAGCATATTTTTAAATTCAGTTTGTTTAAAACTTTTCAAAATTGCTTTATGCCAGGGAAAGAAAATGTTATGGTGAAACGTGCTTGTAAACAAGAAAGAAAAATCTACTTCTGTGTGTCTCCCCGGCCTTTCTCTTAAGAGGCTTCCTGGTTTTGGCATTGCTTTGTACAGCTCTTCGGGGTGGGTGTTTTTATGAACTGGTTGGTGTCGGGTCAAGATAAGATTCCTTTTGTTACCTATAGTTATAATGAGCTTATAGATACCTAAATGATTTTTACTTGTTTTATTCTATGGTGATCTACAGTATTAAGCTTCTCTTTTTCTATCCTGAACAGAACGGCGGAAGAAAGCTTCTGCTTGGGAAAGGAATTTAGTCTATCCAGCTGTTATGATATTGCTACTGATTGAGACAGTAAGAATTTGTGCCTTTTTTTTTTTAATTTTTCCCCAGCAAAAAGTACAAAGAATTCTTCGATCATTTGAGGCAATAGTTTTAAAATTTTTGAGTGATGTCTTTAAGGAACAAACTTCCTTTCTTGACCATTTTAAAAGAATTTAATGTTATGAAATCTGGTGAGGATAAATGTGTACGCTTTTAAAAACGTGGAATACTTTTAAATAACAAGACTGTTTCTACTTCTTTATAGTCCATCTCAGTCCTCTTAGTTGCTCTCAACATTCTTTACCTGTTGGTTGATGAGACTGCAATGCCAAAGGGATCAGGGGTAAAGTAAACTTCTCTTATGATTTTTATAATTTTAGAAATGTTTTGGAGCCCTTACAAAAGTGCAAGTGAGAACTTCTGCTTTGATAACATTGAAACTAATGAGCCTCAACCCTTCTAGGTTGCAGTCTTGTGTGTGCGTAATCAGCTATTATGTGACATGTTCTAATGAGTTCTCCATAAAACTAGTCCAGAATCTTTATGAAGATACAGAGATTTAGTAAAGTAAACCGGTAGTTTGGAGTTTGCATTTTACTCACGTCTCCTATTTTTATGTGGTCTAGAAATGTTCAATTTAAGGAACTATGTTAAAAAAATAAGTGTGAAAAGCCTGTCTTCTGTTTGTGTCCCTCTTACGAAACATGACAGTTTTTTTTTCTCCTTTGTGATAAAAATATTTCAAGAAAGTAAAGAACAGCAGATTGAGTAGTAGTGTCTTTAATCATGAGGGTTTTTTTTTATTAACTCGGTAGCGCTTTGCCCTGTGTACAGCTGTATACGAGCTTGCCGAGCTGTAAAAGGTTTTTAGTGATGATAGCTGCTCTGCCTGTGGTATTGCAAACAACTAGAAATGCCTTCTTTTGCGACCTCTTCTTTTAGTTTCCCAAGTGATGGAGTATGTGTAAAATGCAGCATGGTGGGTAGATGCAGTGTGAATAAAATGAGAATCTTTATACCTTCTGTTTTAGTATACGTTGCGCTCGGGTCTGAAAGCTGGCTGCTGCAACTGCACGGGGTGGGGGACTCGCAGGTTAGACCATCAGAATGCTCCTTAAATACTGAATTGAGAAAAGGCTGTATCTCATAGAAGTTATTTTATTTTTTTTTTTTGGTCCTAGTAGAAGCTAACTTTCTGAACAGTTGCATGTATCTTCTTAAATTATGCAAAGTATTTTTTTCCTTGTAGGGGCCTGGAATAGGAAATGCCTCCCTCTCCACCTTTGGTTTTGTGGGAGCAGCACTTGAAATCATTTTGATTTTGTATCCTTTCTTTAAGAACTCTGTCTGTTAACAAGTATTCTGTCTAGTTTTCTGGGACACTGGTAATTTACTAAGACACTTGCCTGGAGAGAAGAAAGAGATAGGTCAGTCCTTCTCAAGCACTCGAAGTGTTTTTGTTATTTTTCTTTGGTTCTTAAGACTTTTAGGACACTGCTGAGAACTTGAGTGAAACTTGCATTCCTTGGAGGTTCCTTTTTCCTTGATTCTCACAGCTATCTTATGGTATCCTCTGTCGTCGGCTTCTACAGTCTTCGCTTTTTTGAAAATTTCACTCCCAGGAAGGATGACACGACTATGACAAAGGTAAGGTAAAGTCTGTGATGGTGATGGCCCCCTCCTGTCTTTCTTGCCACCCAAGACAAACTGACTCCTTTAGTTAGTAATTGCCCTGAATGGCTCATTTGCAGTGATCAGTATTTGTTTGTAAGCTGCGTAAACACAAACTGGAAGATTTTCAAAATGCTGAATGAGTGGGAAAAAGGATGTGCTCTGTTTAGTTTGGATGGCATCCATTCACTTGTGAAAAGCCGGGAACAGCAGAGCTTGTTAACTGGCTATAGAAAAGCTAGTGAAAGAACTTTTTTTCAAAGGAAACGTATTGCTAATGAGTAACTTTGATTGTGCTAACTGTACTTCAGGGAGCTTGTTTGAAATCTGAAGAACTTGGTTGCTCGAAGTAATACAGACGAAGTAATTCAAATTTGAATAATTAAACTAAGACTGAGGAGGTCTATTCAGCAACATTTTGCAGTCTGAGGCTAATTTGACTTTCCACAATTTAGCTCTGGCTTCAGAATAACAAACGCTGTTACCTTACGCGGAGGAACATGCTCAGGGGTTTGGCAAAATATTCCCACAGCTGACAAGGGGAGGTGATCAGTAACCAAGGAACAGATGTTGAATTTAATTATTTTTTCAACGTGTTTCATTGTTTGGTGTGTTTGGGTTTGTTTTTTTTTTTTTAAGTAATAGATAAAAACATTTTTACCATAAATTTGTAGAAGTGAGACAGTAGATAAACACATAGAATGGTTATAGGAGACAGATAGTAGGGAGTTGGAATGTTCTTAATGTTTTCTATTGTTTGTTTACAGTACACCGGGAATAGCGTAGAAATAAAGTAGGTAGATATTTGTGCGCTCACTGTTTCAGTAAGTTTTCTGGTGTTTTCTTTTGGACTTTGATAGAATTAGAGCTGAAGAAAGTGATCCCTTGTGAGAGAAAGTTTCAATTACTCTTTATAAAGGCTTCACAAAAACTAGAGTAAAATCTAACAGCTGTGAATTTTTTCGTACTATTTAAAGTAGTCAACAGGCATTCAGTTGAAAGGAAGCTCTTTGTTGTAATTTTTTAAATAATGCTAATCCTCCAAGCAGTTACATACAAAGCTTAAGCTGATACATCAGTCATCTATTCGAAGTCCGTGGAATGGTTCTTTTGTAAAAAGTTTGCAGGAATTAAGTAAACAGTCGACGCTTTGCAACATCGTAGTTGTGAATTATTTCGAACCTAAGCATACGTAACACTTTGATTAAAAGCAAATGATTACATATTTGATTATTTTTTTTAACTCTCCTCTTGAATCATCTTGCGTAACACTATACGGAGGAGCGTGACAGAAGTAAGCAGGACTAACCATGTTATTGTAAATTGCTTTAGCTTCAGGATGAAGAATGTAATTTTCAGGAATTCTTTTTCATCTTGAAGCCCTGTTTTTCTCCCCCCGCCCCCCTTCAGGAATCCCATTTATAGTTTTAAATTTATAATTTAAATGTCATTTGTCATTTTCAAACAGATCATTGGAAACTGTGTCTCAATCTTGGTGCTAAGCTCTGCATTGCCAGTGATGTCAAGGACACTGGGTGAGTGAAATGGGAGTATAAAACATTGTAATAAGGGAAGTTTAATTGAGTTTAAGAAAAAAACAAACAAAACCCAAACAGTCTGTAGCTGTACCTCTTACAGTATGTATTTAATTTGCCATCACTTTCAATAGAAAGAGCATGTATGTGTTGCCGCCTTTTCTACACCAACATGAGCTGTCGAACATACATTCTACGTACATGAATTGCAGAACATACGTTCTAAAAAAAAGCAGCTAAGCATTTTCTAGAGAAAATGTTCTTTTAAAAAGGTAGGTCAGATGTTAAACTTGTTAAAACAGGAGATGGTGAGAAGAAAAGGTATGGAGACCACTTGTTTAGGGTAGTATAAAATAGTTGCGTGTTCACTGTGAAATTATAGTGCTCAGTTTTTGTGGAAAAAATACATTTGGGGATTTCAGGTATAAAATTTGAAATAATGTTGAGTGCAAATGTCTCTTTAAAAACAGTTAATGACTCATTATTTTGAAAGCTTTTTTTTTATCAGAAATTTCATTTCAATATCATTTCAATTTCATTTCATATCAAGCTACTTTCATTTTCCCTAAAATAATCTGCTTGCATTCTTTGTCACTTAGGTTTCCAAATATAAAAATTTGGAATCTGGCATAGTAGAACTGAAGTTTTGATCTTGTTGTTAAGAACTGGCCGTAGCATGTGAATTCGAACAACTATTTTAACCAGTTGGAAAGACGAAATATTCTGTATCTTCTCTTTGTTTAATTAGGTAATCTTCAACTTCAGTTCTTGAAGTTAGATTGCAAGGCTGTTACGTGTTTAAGTAGTGCAGAATACTTGCAGCTAATGTGGATTCCATTGGGAACATTAAACAGAACAAAACAAAAATCTTCACCTGGGGCTGTACAAGTCTTAGGTACAAGTTCAGGAGTTTTAAGCTCAGGCCCACAGAGCAGTAACGTGTACCCAGCGGTTCTGTAGCTGGTTTCTTTTTCAACCAGAATTCTGTCAAATCAAGAGCGGTTAGTATTTTCCAGTAAGCTAGACTGTACATGTTCATGCCATGTGTATCTATAGGTGATGAGTTTTATTACATTTGCTAGATCACTTTTATAACAAACAAAAAACCACCTCTAATGCATTTTGGAGGATTGAATCTTAAACATTCTAGAGCTTATGTTTTAAAAATCTGTAGTAAAACTTCACAAAAATGCAAAAGTATAATTCAAGTATTTAACTAGTGCAGTTTTTAAATACAGCCAGTATAATAAAGATCTAAGAAGCAAACCAGTTCTAGCACTTAGAGCAAGATGTTATGTTGAAAAGTTAGTGTTTTAGAACAGAATTTTAACGTTAGTATTGTGTCCACTAAGTTACTGCATTCATCACGTAAAAATAAAAATATAAAAAAATCATTGTTAATGATCTGTGAGATTAACAGTTGATAATAAACGGATTCTGTGGAAGTAAGTATACATGCTGGGTGCATTGTTGTCTCATAGGAAACAGATTAATGGTAAAACTCACTTAAAAAAAGACTGACAAATGAAATTCCTGAATAGTTTGCCATAGAGATAAATAAAAGAAGAAAAAAGATGGAACAATTAACACACAGCTAACAAATGCACAGTCACAGCTGTCCAAACAGGATTAATAGAGTGTATTAGAGTACAGTGAGTCATGTGGTGCTTTGCAAAAATATCGACATGTGTTGCACTACGTGCGCCCGCCCTGTGGCACTGAATAGATGAAAAGAAATAAATATGTTAAGCAGATTCATAGTCTTTTCACTTTATTAAAAAAAACCCAAAAACGAGTTTCTGGACTATTCATAAGAGACTAGACTTTATCATTATGGGAAAGGTAAAAAAGCAGAAGTTATCCAATACATGTAGTGACCCTTTTCAAGCTTTAAAAATGGAAATACGAGAATTTTTTGTGTGTGTTTCATAGCATTCTCATTAAATGTGTAGGTGGTGGATGTCTCTAATCATCTGTCATTCTTTTGGAACTCCGGGAGAGTTTTTACTAAAATAAGTTATTTTTACTGAAAGAAGTTAACTGATCTTTTCCAGAACTTTTCAGCCTTTTAGCAGTCCTTCTTGAAAAAAGTTTCCCACCAGCACCATATTGCTAACCACTGTGGAACAAATGGGGAGCAGAGAATAGCCAGGAATACAGCAACAAACACCACTGAATTTTCTAATATAGAAAAGTATTTCTAGTATTCTTCTCCTGATTTTTATAATTAAGTAAATAGTGACTTTAAACTTACTTGTATGTACAGTCTAAAAAACATAGTTGTTTTTTTTTTTTAACCTGAACAATTCTTTATTTGGTAAATTGTCACCAACCTTATTGGATATCCATGTGTGTCCACCAGGGATGTGGCTTTCTGCTCAGTTACTGAGTAGTCTTTCAGATTGCAGTCTTGGGAATTTTTTTCTCCCACAAGCTTACAAAATGATATTCTGTCAGATTTTTTTTTTTCTGATGAGCAGTGACTTTCTTTTTTTATTTGGAAGAGGAAAATGAATGGAGAGGACAGGGAGAGGAAAATGAAGAGGACAATATTTTTCCCACCTGCTCGAACAGAAGTGTCAGGCTTTATTTTCGTTTGTCCTCATAACGCCTGCTCTCACGCTCGCTATTCTTCTGAATCCCTTTGCGTCAAGGAGTGTTTTTGCTTTTCCAGAGAACTCTGTAGTGGGTGCTCTCGCTGTTTGTTTCGTTTCCTTTAAAGGTCTGGAAGCCTATGCATTGGAACTTGACTTTCTCAATTTTCTTGCAGCTCTGTAGTCTGAGTAAAACACTCTCTGCTTCCTTGAAAATATTCTTAAGGACGCTGTCTGTTTGCTTTCAAGTGTGAAAGCAACTCCGCGGTTACTATCCTTCATCTGTTTACTGGTTGATTCAGGCAGCCAGTTTCCTCTTCTTGTGTTAAGACCTTTTGTGCTTTTTGATTTTTCTCCTGCCTCTCTTGTTATTTCGATCAGCTTCTGTAATTTTTTATTTTTTTTGCTTTATCCTTTGAAAGTTCTCCTCCTTTTCACTTTCTTTATTTTGGTGTGTTTTTCTTAGATGCTATATTTGATTTCCCTATTTTTTTTATTGAATTGACTGATGCAGAGTACAAGAGGAGCGTGTGCCATTTAACATTGTGATAGCTGGCTGGAAGCCTTGGCTGTCGAGGTACAATGAGATTCATATGTGCCAGGTTTCCCATTGAAAGGAAGGTAACTGGCCCTTAGTTCTCTTCTGTTTCTCTTCATTTATTATCACTGTTGAAGTCACAGTTCTTAAAGCCCCCAAAAGTTTTTAAAATAAGGTGATAGAAAACTCACTTCCAGGAATGTCAGAGACAGGGTTGTTATTCTGATTGTCTTCTGATTTCTGCTGCCATGTTAGTTCGGGGCCGAGGTGAGCTCCCTTCCTTCGCACTGTGGGAGCACACATCACTGTGCCATCATCTGTGCCAAAAGTTGTGGGGGTTTGGGGAATATAATGGCTCATCAATCCTAGACAGCTAATATTGCTATTCTGCCCTTTATTCACTGCAGTCCTTGATGTAGACTTGGCAGAGGAACAACCCATGGTGGTTCTTCTGCCTTCTGGGGTAGACCCTATAGCTTGTAGGCACTTCCACGTTTTGGAAAACTTTTTCTCCCTTAGCTGTAGTGATTGACTGGCCTTTGATCAGCACAAAGCCCAAGCGTCAGTGGATTGGGGTCTGCTGTGAAGACAGCCTGTCAGCACTGTCTTTCAGCCAAACTCTTTCCCCTCTGCGCAAATGCTCTGTGGCTCCAGTGGTGGGTAGGTCTGGGAGAAGAACTGCAGCTGGAAAGATGTCCCAAACTTCCGTTTCAAAAGCAGTGGCTCTGAAGAAACACTTACAAAGGCTTAGTGTTTACTGTAAGATGTTTTGGCTCTCGTGGAAAAGCTTTTTGCTACCTGTATTTTTTTTTAATAAGAAAGCCCACGGTGCATTTCATCCTTTTCTGGAATAGATAAGGATTTTGTAGAAACTGAGATTTCAAGCAGTTCATACTAATACTGATTATTTCCTAGGTATATTTATTGAAATTATAAAAGCAGAATTCTTATCTAGAATAGACAATTTACTTCCACTCACATTATTCAAGGATTTTACCAGGAAACTTAACAAACATTTTGATAAGTGTGTCTTACAGTTCTATAGTGCTCCATGAAGGGGAAAATGACCTTAAGAAGATTGTCTTGTGTGTTTAGCCATGTCTCTTATAGCGTGTTGTCTGAAAGAATTTTGTTTCCATATGTAAAAAGTAATAGAATTAAACATTTGTTTCTTAAAAAATGTAATCAAGTTTTTGATATAAATCTTAAATGCAATTTTAACAGGAATCACCAGATTTGATCTTCTTGGAGACTTCGGAAGGTTTAACTGGCTGGGAAACTTCTATATTGTATTATCTTACAACTTGCTCTTTGCTATCATGACAACGTTATGTCTGGTCAGAAAGTTCACCTCCGCTGTGCGAGAAGAGCTCCTGAAGGCATTAGGTAATATTGCCCTGAAAATTGAGTTGGTCCTTGAACGTTTCCTTTCTCCAGCACTGATACCTTGATGTTAAAGTTCTGTTACGACCCCCAGAAACCTTTTCTTTGGTAGAAGTTTCTATAAGCTAAGGTGAGAATGCATAGCTTTGTGTTACTCTTTCGAAGAGTCAAGAGTGAAGGTACAATGTTGATCTTAATGATACGTCCATGCACTTATTGATCTGCAATTAAATTTTCAGCCTTTAGAGAGCACAGAAACTTTCCCATCGCTACTGAGCAATTATTCCAAAATAAAACTTCAACTTGGGTGTGGGTTGGCTTTTTTTCTTTTTTGTTCAAACCAACTTCTTAATTCCCTAAAAGAGGTTAGTAGAAGTCTTAGCTGCTTTGTTGTGATGCGTTTTTTTGAGCACTACATGTTCAGAAAATGGTTGTACAGAACGTACATGATCTCAGTAACTGACTGAGTAAAACCTGTACTTGATGTAATCAAAATTTTGATCAAATTGTGCACTCACGTTTCTTGGTTGTAGAAGAAAGGCTTGAAACATATTTGATACTAAAAGGATAAAAAGTACATATTTAGTAATTGAGTTGTTACTACATTTTATCTTTACCAATTAATGAAGCTCCTATGTATTTAGAGCCCTGGAGTAGTATTTGATTAAATTGAGGGAACTAATGGGGAAACTTCAGTATTTATAACTGCAGATTCAGCTTGTGGTGTCTGAAAGGTACTTATGTTTTCTCTGATTACTGCTTTCCAGAGTTGTGACCCTGGGAAACAAAATCCAAGCGCTTCCTGGAACACAACTCTACTGGCGGCAATTAAGTTAAAATCAGACCTACTAAATAGGGAAATACAAACTGTCTGATAGTGTAGGATTAAAACAAGCCATTCTGTGACTTTTGTTTTTTATGTTGAGTTTTGAAGCACCAGGGGACTGATTAGTGGGCCAAGGGTTTGTAAATCGGGTTTGACCTTTTTTTTTTTTATGCTGAAAATATTTTCAGAGAAGCTCTGTTGTTGATTGAGACAGATGATGCAAGTGTGATGTATTTGACGTTATCCCCAGCTTTTAGTTGAGGTCATTTTATGAGAAGACCTTGATTCATCCCTTTCAGTTGACTTGCATAATCCTTTTCTTTTGTGTGCAACTGTTTTGACTGTAAAAGTATTACTACTTATAACGTAATGGCTGTTGCAGAGCTCTGACGGAAATAAATTAACATCAGTCTGCGTGGGCTTACAGCAACAGCTCTGGTAAAACTTTAAAGTTTCTGTCTCAAGGCAAAGGATTTAAAAGATTTATCTTGATAATTCGTGGCTGTATTAAACATATAGAGTTTAATAAAAAAACACGTTGAAAGCAGATGAACACGCTTCAAAATGCAGGTGTAGTAGGATGTAGCCGGTGTAGCAGTCACTGGATGGCATCATTCTAGTGGGTGTTTTAGGGATTTGTGTTGGCCTCTTGCCATCACATGTTGTGGGACTGTTGTGTAAATATTGTGATCAAAATGGAAGAGCAAAGTAATTGGTAAAAGGTTTGCATTTGACACAGGCAGGGAGTTACAAATCCCGAGGAGCGCAGGTTCCTGACACAAATCGGGTTTGTTTTCAACGCTATGTGTAACAGCGTCTTAAAAAACGTCACCTGGAATTCAAAGAATGGTAACCAAAGCTTGTGTGCTCGTTTCTCCCCCATGCTGAAAACTCTGATAGCGAGGACTAGAGGTTGGTGGAGCATCATAGGTAATTAGTGGAAGCTAAATTCCTGCTGCAGGCCTGTGACCAAAAGAATTCATGTCATATTGGGACTTACAAATAATATGATATTGAGCAGATTTTGGTTTTTTTAGTAATGCAGTCAATTTTGGAATTCCAATGGTGCAAGCAATTTAACTTGGGACGTCACGGCGCTTCAGTAAAACATTCAGTATAGCCTGTGCTGAATGAATAAGAAGCTTTTTCCATTTTTGATCCTTAATTTTAGAGACTTGATGGAAGACTTCAGAGAGAGACTGTAGCACGCAAGGAAAGAATGACGTTGTGTTTTTTGTGAATAAAATATGGTTAAATTTACCATCTTTCCCCTGCTCCTCCCAAAAAAGAGTAGTTTAATTACTTGCCTGGGGCAAGATGGGCAAGCATTCACAGTAGAGACATATGCAGTAAGAACAAATGGCTGGAAACGGAGATACACAAATTAGTAATAACATAGGCTTAAAAAATATTATTAGACGTATAAATGGTTTAGAGAGGTGATGTGCTCATCACCAGTGATCTGAAGATAAGAAATGGATGCTGTTCAGAAAGATGCTGTAGTTAAAAGAAACGTTGTAGGTAATTATTTTGGTCTTTGTAGGTTGACGGCGTAAAGGATTGCAAGTCTTTCTCGGTTCTTAACGTCTAAGTCTGATTCAAGCACCGTGCAGTCAGGCTTCTCTCACTTCCCTGTCTACCTGTTGTCTTGGGCTTTTCTCCCTTAAAACACAACTGAGGGCATTTCCCAGAAGGCATTCTTACCTGAGCTAGAATGTCAGTCCTTGTCTTGGGCAAACGTGAAGTCCATAATCACAAAGTAGAGCTTGGTTTGTATGTATTCTTTTGGACGCCTGAATGCACGAGACATGGGAGAGTTTCAGTTTTTCCTTCTTGCTTAATGTTTTGCAGGATTAGATAAACTTCACCTGTCAAACAATCCCAGAGACTCGGAGACAAAGCCGTCTGCAAATGGGCATCAGAAAACACTGTGATTAACAATCACCTGCAATCAACAGAGCTGAAAACGTCAACCTCATGGCATTCCTGTCATCTCATCAGCATTTTTATATTGATTTTATTTGTTGATAATTTGGGTCCAGCCTTGTCTCATTTTTTGATGCTGTGTGCTTCTGAGGAAGTTAGGTATATCAGATTCTTCTCTTTCCAGTGAACTTTTGGTCTGCTTGTTTATTTCCCAGTTAGTTAATGCAGGAGGTGCCTTGAAGACTGGAAGCTGAGGAGAATAATGCATTCCTTTTTCTTTGTTGACAGTCTCACATCTTTAGATATAAACCTGGTACCATTTGAATGCACAGTACCTCCTGTGTGACACAGACACAGCTACACAGAATAACTTTGGGACTTGGTTAAAACAAAAAAAGAAAAAAAAAAAAGAAAAAAAATGATACACTTGACGCCCTGTATGACCCTTACTGGAAATGTAAACTACCTGGAGTAGGTATCCTTGGCGGTAGATGACCGGTTCCACTGAGGCTGTGTTAAAAGTGACAGTAACCGGTAGAGATCACGGCTCCGTTGGCGCTGGATGCAGTAGGCTGTCCGTAGTCTAATGTCGCGAAGCTTTCGCGGGAGGCCAGTGTTTTCAGCGTTCTGGTCTTAGCTCCCCATGCCAGGTTGCTTTACTGGTAGCCAGACAGTGTCTTATCGAATAGAGCGAAGTACAAGATGAAGATTAACTTCAGTGTTAAATCTGAGCCTAGTATGCTTTGTAAAAAGCTGTGTAGACCCCCTGTCACAGCTCTTACAGTTCTGTAAGCTATTGTGCCGCGGAGGTCACTTACCCTACTACGTACACCCCTGTAAAATTCTTTATGAACTACTGTGTATAAGCAGTACTTGTAATCAATGCAAGTAGCACAGGCCGAGGAGGCTGCAATTGCAGTTTTTTTTACAATCTTCTTTAATTTGAAGTAAATTATTTCTCTGAATTTATACTATAGTTACCAGGATTTCTGTTCAGTGGCGTAATCCAGTATCTTTCGCTAGCCTGTTTTTTAATGTACACATGAACATGTATATAGGCCTATATGTGTAGATACCGTAAATGAAATTCTAAGCTTATAGAGATGCGGTAGGTGGCTTGGTAAGTAAAACTTGCGTGTTCAATCTCGGTCGTATGAATTTCTGTGGTGTTAGAGTTTAACTGCTTGGAGGCCTTGTATTCAGGATGGCGTCGGTGGGTGGTAGCGTCCTTTTCCTTAGAATTACTGCAGCCTTAGGGGTCCTTTAAGCAGTCTAGAGTAAAGAAAAAACCAACCACCAACAAAAGCCCAAGTAAGTATTCAAAATCTGGTTGCGTTTTTGTCCTGCTCTGCCACAAGTAATCTGCAAACAGCTTGGAATGGGGACACCTTCAGTGTGTGCCGGTTACGTAGTGAGTCAGATAACGTTCCTGTTTATTTCCTCTTCCTGTACAACGAGTCTGGCTGTAGTTTGAGGTCTTACCCGTGAGCAGGCGGTGACAACCGGTTAGCTCTCCAGCGTGGTTCCGAAATGAGCTAAACCTCGTGTCAGAAACTCTTTGGCTGTTCTCCTGAGATGCCTGCTCTGGGCTGCAGACCTCATTGCTCTCTCTGTAAACGTGAGCTTTTATTTTATTTACTCCCCCCCTCCCCGGAGTGCTTCAAAAATCAAGCTCCCGTATACACGAGGATTTCTTCTTTTCTTTTTTTTTTTTTTTTTTGCAGCTGCCTTTTCTGACTTGAACTGGGGCACAATGTAAATACTGCTGTAGTAAATATGAAGCTAGAGAGTTCCTCTTTTTTGTGTGTGTGCGATTAGTATAAATTCAAGGCTTATGAAACTGCCTATTGATGTGTTGTACTGAGTCTTGGAAGACTTAAAGTAAAATTGCTTGATTTCACTAAGATTTACAAGCATCTTTTCTGTTGTTTGAGTTTAATGCTGACGTTTTAGTGAGAAATCTTTATATGAGTCAAAGTTCTGCAACCAAGAACAGAGCGCTGTAATTAAAAGTTGTTTTAAAATGTGTTTACATTTAAAATATTGAAAGATTTATTATTAGGGACGTCATTCAGGTATTCTCAGAGCTTGTAGCCTTATGTATTAGAATTATAGTTAAAAAAAACCCTAAAAAGTATCCACTTGTCCATGCAAGTGATACAATTGTCCTCGTGTCTTAATGGGGCTGGGGAATTGTGGTGTGCGAGGCTAGTTAGCTGTATTAAAATATTTCTATTGCGGCTTTAAGACAATTATTTAAATACACTCTGCGGAACTGAAGAAATTAATTAAAGGAATGAATTCAGGGAGTGTGAACCAGCACAGATAGGTCTTGCTCTTTGTGCTTTTGGAGAGATGCTTGTCCTGGCATCAGTGACCCAAGAACATGGAAAAAGATGGGATTATAACGCGTATGTGGCTTCTGAAAGTGAGCCGGGCAGTTCCTTAAACTGAGCAGAGACAGTTCCCGCTGACAAGCTCACGGGTTTCAGGCAGGACTTTACAACTCTCTTTCCAAACCGATGTTACAGCCTTGCCCGTTCCCGGTCCCGCTGCGGGCAGATGTTCGGGTCGAGGCAGCGTTAGTGAAGAGTTTATGCTGGAACGCGGAAGACGGTTAAGATGCCGTGAGGCTTCCAAGGTGGATGAGGAATTCGGCACTACCTTGTGCGATTAAGGACTGTTCTGTTTCAAAATCAGCTGTTCATATTGTGACACTGTCCATGTTAAAATATACCTTTGGCCTTGAAAATGACATGCTTGTGCAAAACTTCTTTACAAATACAGTGCTACAAATATACTACGTGTAAGATACAGGTCACTATATACTTTTCACAGAAGCATATGGTCACTTAAATACAAGCAACTGGTAATTCATTAATGGATATTGCCGATACATTCCTAGTATTTTGACTCATGTAGAGTCAGGTGGTCTATACCTTCAAGGTATATACAGCTGATCTTAGTAACATTAACATCTGCCTCACTTCTTATGAGGCAAAAAGCACATAAATGCTTCCATCTTCACCTAGATACCACACAAGACCAAAAATTAGACGTAAACTAAGTGTTTTAAGTTAGCCGTTTCTTGGCTTTATTCTGTGTTGGTAGCACAATATTAGATGCAGTGGCAGAACTGTAATATTGTGGGATTTCTAAGTGTAAAGCACACATACTTATCACTTTAAGCTAAAAAATAGTAGTATTGGTTACTGTACAAGTAACAGGTTTTGCATTCACAGGAAGCTTTGTTTACTGTCTGTAATGTGATGTTTATCTTTGGCCCTGTTCCTCCGATACCTCTTACCCTGTCGACTGTTTTAGTGTCATAGAAATTAAAGGATTTGACGAGTTGTTTTCCTTGTCTGCTTCCGAAGTTCCAGAGGCTGGTGCTGCCTGGGGTGGACACGTCGGCGGGTGCTGCGGGGTGACGCTTTCTCCGGCCTGTCACCAGGAGTGACCAGTGCGAAGGGGGCTGCAGCCCTCCTCTGTCCCGCCGGCGCTCTCCTGCTGGCCCGTACGTCTCTGCAGCCGCTGATGCCACTTCAGGGGCTCGCATCTGCCCACTGCTGCGTAGCAAAGATGAGGTGGCCCTTTTCATAAAGAATTTACAATCTCAATTAGAGGAATAAGGTAGAAACAAAAAGCAATTGGTTCTTCATGCATCTGACTTTCCTTGAATTTTTGAAGAATGTTCTGGGTTATTTTTCTTTCTTTTCCTCCTCTTCCAGAAGCGGGATGGGCTCAGGTGGCGTCCGTGCAGGAGCTGAGCCTTGTGCTTAGTGGACTAGCATCTACCATTTTGAAATAACAAATACAGGAAAACAGCTAAATCCTGTTATTTTAAAACCAGAGTATTTGTAAACCAGCAATTTTTTTAATCTAGGGAAAGGCATTTAAGCAGAGACAGTACACTCTGGCCATGTTAATAACCTCTTTAAAAAGAAATGTGCTTAGTTTTGTTTAAAAAAGAGTTGATGTGAACTGTGAACCTTTAAGGAAATAAGATCCCCTACCCCCTAGCGTTAGTGTTTCTGTTGTTGGTTTAGTGCTGGCTGGAGACGATATAGCAAACGCTACCTTCCTCCCCGGCCCCTCTATTTCAGGAGCCAAAACCTTGAGCTGAATATCGAGCGTACCGTTGGTGAAGGGGCAGGTTATTTCAGTCGCATTTAACAGCATTGGAACTTTACAAAGATGCTGCTTTTGAATTCATCCCATTCAGGGAGAGCAATGGAAGCCAACAGCCATCACCCAGGTGGTGAGGACCTCTGCCACCACCTTCTGCCTTGCCCAGCGCTGTTACCTCAGGCAAACAGCCTCTGGCGCTGCCACAGGAGGCGGTGATGCTCCATTTCTGCCCAAGGCGTGGGGAGATCAGCCCGTGGTTTGTCCATCTGCCGCACACAGTTCTAGCTGCGGAACTGGGGTACTTCCGACTGGGATCGCAGACTCTCAGGGTTCTCAGGTGATGGCTGTGCGTGTTCTTCAACTGTAGCTCTTCACTTTCAGCTCTGTTTTCATTGGGACTAAGAAATCCTTCAGGATTTCCTGGTGGTGCGTTTGTGCGGGCCCTTCTGCGTTTGAATGGCTCCTTGCTCTCTCCAGAACGCTGCACGGTTCTGGGTAGACCACGCAGAATCACAGAACGGTAGCGGTTGGAAGGGACCTCTGGAGACCATCTAGTCCACATCCAGAGAGAATCTGCTACAAGTTTTGATCTAACAACTAAAGCCTGACAATACTGGTAGAACTGTAAGAAGGAGAACACATCTTGTGGGGAATTAACACTAAATGTGGCTTCCAGAGTCCCCACTGTGCCTGATAACTGGGGGGTGGAAATGACACGGAGCTCACCTGTGCAGTCTGTTTTCAATGCTTTTTCTAGTCAATCTTTAAAATTCCATGTTGCTAAAATTATATCTAAAATCCTTAGGTTCATGAAATTCAGGGGCTGATGAAACTTTTTTTCCTAAATCTGGACTTAATTCTTGAAGACGTCTAACATCTTGGCTTGCTTTACTCTATGTTTTCAAGTCGTTCTCTACCTTACTCAGTGACGTTGATGTTAAGAACAGATTCTTTTCTTGACGTAAACAAAATGTGAAATAACAGAATAAGAAGAATCTGCGTAGGTGCGTAAGAACACACACCAGCAGGAAACTTAAATGGGAAGGGTTTTTTTTTTTTGAAACATTTCACAGTTGAAGCACCTCAGACTATTCTTTCAAAGAGTGAGAAGAAACACGTGTATCGTTAGTATATGAAAGTTAATTGTATGTTCTCCAAATATGCCAGTAATTCACTAGCATTGAAAAGAACTTTGTAAGTTCTTCTAAAAACTGGTTTTGTGTTTCACAGGGCAACAGTATCCTTGACTTTAGATTTGCAGACGCCTGTGAACTTGTGAAGATGCCTCTTGGTAGCAGAAAACCTGAGGATGCTTGCTTGTTCTGTGTCACCACATTTTTTTGAAGTAACTTTTTCATTGTTTTGCTCATAGATTATTATAGAAGGTGACTCCACACAGGGAAAGTGATAGTGTAAGAAATATCTTGTAAATGTTGACAATCCTGACACATCTAAAGCCAAGGGATTTAAAAGCTGTGTCTGCATTAAGACCTCACATAAATATAGAAGTGAGGGAATCCCAGTTTTTAAAGACTTCAGGTATCCACCTGTTCATTTGTACCTACCTGAGCACTTTGCGATACTGCTTCTAAATGTTTGTTGTATATTAACCTCAGCGTTGCTTTTGCTTCTACGCCCCATTACAGTAAGTTTTATAGTCGGCATCACTGGATGAAGCTGCTTTCACAAACAGCGCTTTATTTTGCACTCCTATGTTCAGTGCTCCCACAGATACCAGCTAGTGCAGTATTGGGGCACTTGCTTTGATTTTTGACGTATTTCTTTTCCTGCATGATCTATACAAAAACAGTCCCTGCTTAGAAATGTTCTTCCAGTAAGAAAACATTAGTATTTATTCATTCGTTTGTCCTTGATCTGTTTTTTACCACTAGAGACCATTAAAACAATCCTGTCATTAGAGCGGGTCCTCTAACAACTTACCAAGAGCTCATGAAATCTGAATTAGGCGTGAGGTGGGAATGGTTTAGTCATTGCATATAGAAGTGCTTTTAACCTTCAGTGGTGTGAGGGAGCCGGGCCCCCTCTCGGTGAGAGCGCGGTGCTCGTACAGCTGGTTTCAGCTGGCGGTTACTGCTGGCGTTCCCTGGAACCGCTCCACTTACCTTCCTTGGAATTTGTAGAGAAAGGCTGCAGCTCCCGACGTGCCTTCCTGCCTCACTCCACTGGAGATGGAGACGCATCGTTCCCGTGTGCCGGCGCTGCGTAACTCGCGTTTTGATCAAAGTCAAACTTTGTGTGGTGCCAAGGTGACTCTCCACGCGTTTTCTGTGCCTCCTGTGCTTCATGCGTATGAGCATGTTCTGGACCTTCTCTCTCCATGTAAAATGACCGTTCAGAAACGCGGGGTGATGGCGGTTCCTGTATTGTGAATACGATGGATGTGTTTAAATGCTTAAGGAGAAAATTAACTGGTGCATGACTTCTGTTTTCCCACTCTGGGCCAAAATAGACTCACAAAATTCAGTGCAAGTAACCAAGTAACTTTCTCCTCCTGGGCTTTATGTAACAAAACCAAGTTGGGCCACTTTTTTTTTTTTTTAAGTAGGTGTCAGTATTTGTCTTATTTGGCCTGACTTCTATTGCTTTAAAAACAAATGGATAGAAAATGAAGATACATTTGGGTCACGGATTTGAAATCTTAAAGTCTATGAGACATGTACACAAAAAAAAAAAGGCTGGATTTCCTTGTGGGATTAGGGACCCAACCCTGCATTACCTAAACAGAAAATGCACATTGCTCTCATCTTCATGAAGCTTTGGCGCTGAAATTCCCGCTGAGGAGACAGAGAATGTTGTGAGAGCGCTGCTGGCCTCTCGTCGGGTGGGATCAGCTTCGCGTGGACCTGGGTGACGCGACCGTAAAACCACAGGTTTCTATGTTTCTGTGGATGTTGTGGCTGCCGGCGCTGTGACAATGGCAGCAGACAGCTTCTGTCACGGACTTCCAGGTTTTTCACTGCAGTGTTACTGGTTCAGATTTCCATTCACAAAAAAAAAAAAAAATAAATTACGCACAATCTGAAGGGCGTGTGAGGCTGAGGGATGTTAACTGGAATCGGTGTCCCCTCGTGTCCGGTTTGTGCTTAGGGCTCCGTAAACTCTACGGTCTTGAGCACCTGGGGTTTCTTTCACATGGCTGTATCGTGGAGCTGAAAAACTACGCTTTTAGAGTTATTTCTGTGTACACACCTTCTCCCCACCAAACCCTTCCCCGTTTATTTTTCGGTCATCCAGAAATATGTTTTATAATGCTCTCAGCTGCGGATACTTTGCTGTGCTACAAAACTCAATGAAAACACTTGCTGCCTTAGTCAGGTTGAATTTTTTGTGAAAAGCAGTGGTAATGTGGTTTTTTTTGTTTGTTTGAAATGTTACACAGAATGTTTTGTAGGAATATTTTTTTTTTTACTGTGTTTTCAATAAAGTTAAAGTGTGATTCATAGTGGAGTTATGCTTTTTTTTTTTTACATTTTATTTTAAGCAATGGAAGAAAAAAATCTCTGAGGTATTCTAAATTATCCTGTCAATAGTTGGTGTGAATAGTGGTATTCCTCTCTCTTCTTCTTTCCTCCCCCCAGTTTAACGTGCTTTTGAGATTCTCAAATGGTCAGGTCTTTAAAATACGTGGTGTGTGGTATGTGATGGAGACTCCTGTATGTTCGGAGGCGTTACAGCCCTCTGTTTAAGACGGGTGCACAATTAATTTGAACCCTCTACTTTAGGGGAGTGGGGTTGGTTTACAGAAGATTATGCGGATTATGTAATATGTTTTCATTAGCTTAATTTTCAATAGTTTAATAGTTTGACTGAAGGGCAAATTTTCTGCATTAAAAACTTGACCACTCTGATTCCTAAACGATTTGAAACTTAACCAGCTTCAGACTTTCCATTTCACGGGAGATTTTAGGCCATTTTTGAAGTTCAAGAATCATGTGGCTGGAAGGGACCTGCCGAGTATCAAACACAGATACGTTATTCCCGGTATTTAACCAGCCTGGCCGGGGCTCTCTGCTGTATGTTCCACTGTTTAATTGTCTGAGGTTTCCTAAATGTCAAATGTGAGCGGCCCTTGCCACACTTCAAGCTTTAATTTTGTTCTCAAGCGTCTGTAGTGAGACAAGCCTTTCTGCTTGCATCAGCTCTTCCCACACCTGAGAGGTTACATTTCCCTTCAGCTCCTGTGTTAGAAGTGATCCCCGATTCCCTCTGCTGTTGCACACAGGCCTCGCGTCACCCTCTGCTGCCTGTGGGGACCCTCCTGTGTTTCTAGAAATGCAGGGCTCAGAACTGGACACAGAAACCTCCAGCTTGAGCTTTACAGCTTGAGCTGGAACTCAGTTGGCTTGATGTGATTCTCTTCTTGGCATATCCCATGTCAAATACCAGTTCTTTTTAAGTAGTTTGTACCAGGTTTGGTTTTTTTTTTCTGGTAAATGAAGTGAAACTAATGTCTGCAGCTCCACGGGATTTCTTCCCTCCTCCCCAGTTTCAAGACAGGTTTATCAGTTCCTGGCCCTTTGGAGTGTGACACGTTCTCCACAAGTTCCTAGAGGGAGCCCAGCAGACAGCCTTCTGGCTGCCTAAAAGCAGAGTCGATTGGCAACTGATCTGTAAAAGACTTTTTCTCTAATGGTTCTGTAGTACAGCCTTTCCCACTTCAGCTGAAGACTGCAAAGCCACACAGCCGGTACTGTGGTGACCACCTCACTTGATGTGTGACATAATTTGATCCTGTCGTATTATTTGTAAGTTCTCTATCATTTGCGTAGTTAATCAGATATTGCCTTTTTATGCAAAATGAATTTTCGTGTTACCTTGGTACGTTGCTACTTCATTTTGCTTTAGCTTCTGACTTCTGTTTTTATGTGCTCCTACTTCTCTTATGTGTGATCTGTGGTGACCTGATTTAGTTCCAGCACTGCAGAGCTGAAAAGTCATAACTGTGTTTTTATTTCTCTTGAAGTGTCCAGTACTTACTGGTTGCATGGTTCTCTGAAGTTCTAAAACAATCCTGCATCTTTGAGGGCTACTTTTATCTACCTACAGCACTCTGGAGTTGGTCTGAGTCGTTCAAGCAGAAGCAGCAGCCAGGGTTCGAGTTAGTAAACGTGGCTGAAGGGGGAAAAAAAAAAAAAAAAAAAAAGTGTTTCTTGCTACAACAACCAGTTGCAGCCATGGCAGTCCTTGTGAGGGGAACATGTGTTGCAACAAATGGGGTGTAAAAACCGGGTGAGAGATACCAGTGGGGTATTGCTGAATGAGCACAAGGCCTGGAACAACTGCGGCTCATCTCTGGGAAAGGGAAATGCAAATGGAGGAAGGTGGGAGTGACCGAGGGAGGAAGAATAAAAATGCTGGAAAACCAAAGATGAAACTGAATATAAAGATGAAGCAACAGCACCCTTCTAACTCTTATTTCTCTAAATACAAGGCGAGTACCATTGTCCATACAAAATCATTTATTCTTGGAAGATACGGCTTGAAAAGTCTCTGAAGAACTACAGGTGTTGTCAGCTACCATCTAGGAGGTAGTTCGTTATGAGCTGTAGGCATCAACATTTGAGGATTTTCTTTTGATAATATGAGCGACATAAAGGACAAACATGTCGCTCTCCCAAGGAAAACTCTTCAAATGCTTGAAGACAGGGATGATGAAACAAATGTGAACAAGAAAGCAGAACAACCTGTCGTGAAAACTGATCGCTGTTACCAGAAGAGAGATGGGCAGGATGAACCGTAGGACTGAGTGGCATGATACAGATTGGACAGTCAAATATCTCTTGCCGAAATGCCTGAGTAAAAACAAACAAACTTGTAGTGAAACAATGGAAGCTAAGTATAGCAGCAATATGCTAATTCACATCTTCAAATTTTAGGACTGTAATGTGTTTTGAGAAACAATTAACACTCTGATTCTCAGTTTTGTCTACAGCGTCTTTGGGCTCTTTGACTGAGTAGCAGAGAGCTGCTGCTGAGGTAAGTCCCTGAACTGTAAAAAGTTTTTAATATTTTTGATTTAGAAGAGATGGACGAAAACGTCAGAAAACAGGAAATGCTCAATTGTGCTGAAAAGACTGCCATCCCTCCAAAGAGCATAAAAGAGCTTATAAATGCAAAAATACTTAAAAAAAAAAAAAAGTGCCAACTAACCTGCATCTGGATCTTCTCCCAGTCAGTTTCACTTACTAATATTTGTTTTCCTTCCGACTGCTGGAACACATCTCGACTTGCGGCTATAGAAGAATCTATCTCAGAAAAAAATTCATCTAGGTTGATGTCGTAAGAACTCAACAGGCGATTGCTGATCTGCTGAACCTGAAAAGAACATCGATGGCTGTTAGATTTGGAGTTATTTACAGGTAGTCCATGTGTGGATGAATGGTGAGCAACTGGACAAGTTGCATGGTCTATGGAATCTTGTTCCAGTTTCAGCTGGTGTCCAGACCTGACTTAGAGTTAAAAGCATCAGGTCCCAGATGGACCACTATTTTTCAGAGAAAACACAGGACTTTCATCACTGAACTTTCCCAAGACAGAGGTGCTGTTCTCAACCCGTATGGGTGCAGCACAGAGTGTTAAGAGATAGAAGCGTAGAACTCGGCTGAGCGTTGGTTACTTGATGGGAAAACACAGCATCCGCTGTGGGGTTAATTAAAGACATGATAAGCAATGAGAGAAGCGTGGTCTTAGGTCTTGTCCTTGGCATAGACTTAAATATGTTTCTGCATATTGCACGTAGGCATAGCATTCTGTTCATTTTGTCTGAAGATGTTCCTGTCAGTGCTCAGCAAAATAAATACCTAAAAGCAGTGAATGCTATTCTTGAACTTAATCATCTCCTTGAGTGCTGTCCCCGCTCACTGTGGCCACTTTCTCTCATTGCTACCACGATATCTGAAAGTTCCTTCAGGAGCCACACAAGTCTTAGACTTGACTTTTGTGACTCCGCTTGTAAATGCCTTCAGCAGTTTTCAGGACCATTTCAACCATGTAGCGTGAGCCTTCCTCTCCATGCATTTCCTGGGAGTGAGAACTTGATAGGAAAAGAGGGAGGATGGGATGGGAAGTGGGAGGTGAGGTGGCAGAAGGGTTGTTGTCAAGGTCAGACAGCCTTATGGTACCTCAACACTTCCCTGTTGTTTCATTTAACTTTTTTTTTTGGTAGATTTTCTCTACTGGGACATGCGTTCCCTTACAACTGCTGAAGTGACCCCTCATAGCATATATCAGAATATTCAAAGTGAACTCTTCCAGACCCAAAGGAATCAAGAGCCCAAAACCCCCCCAAACACTATCTGAAAAGCTCACTTAATGTTCTAAGATTTCATTAAACTTTGAATTTCCTAAGTTGCTTTCTAAAACTATGAAAAAAATCATCAGTTAATTTAAAAAAAAGTCCACATAATATGCACATATGAAAGTGGCTTCCAGTGGAACCTATGAAGTTTCTCAATAAAGACTTTAGAGAGAAACATTAGAAGTGTCTAGTTAAGGGAAATGGTGAAAACCATCAAGTAGGGCAAGCTGTTTGCTTCTTGACATTAGATTCTATCCTGTGTATTTCTTTTTATTTTATGGTCTGATTCACTGCTAATTGAGACAAATTATGACTTAATGTATTTCCAAATGATCCTTAACACAACAGTATATTGAAAGGATGTATCCATCTGTCAGTACAAATCAGATTTAGTTACCTTGTTAGTTAATGCTGATGTATCAATGTCATGTAACTTAAAAAAAGGAAAAAAGTAATCCCACAAAACCCGTTGTATAGCGTGTGTATTTAAACCACAACGTGCTGGGAAAAGCAGCAGCCCCTTCTGTACTCTGTGAGAGAATTCCATGTCCAGCAACAAGCAGATGGGTAATCTTGTGCTGCCCTCATGACTCTTCACTGAAAAGAAAGAAAACCCGATTCTGTGCCACGCAAAGGTGCACACTGACCTTCAGTGGTATGTGTAAAACAGAAATCAGACAAACAAGAATCCCACCGCAGGCCTCCTTCAATATTTACACTTTGTGGTCTCCAAACAATCCCAAACCATGACACTGTGGGCTTCCTGAATGAGACGTGAAATACTAATGCACTACACTTTAATCAGGTTATGTCTTTAATATTTTAATGTGATTATGTATTTAATTAAGCAAGTAAGTTTTATCTGAACTGTTGTTACCAATGTTCTAAAAATGCTATTCCACATTGCAATTTTAACTGCTCTTAGTGATTTCATTTTAAAATTGGCTTCAGGAAGAATAGGGTAGGATTACACCTAAACCTTATCGAATTCACGGTTTCTGTTCAACATCAAGTAAAGGTTGATCCATTTGAGAAAACTTTTGGTCCTGATTTATGCTCGGTCTTCATCTATATTGGGATCAAACTTGAACAGACCTGAACTGTTTCCATAAGAATGGGGGATGTAACAGAAAGCCAGAGCAGCCATGACGATGCTTTCTAATAGGCTCTTGGGACCCGAAATTTGAGGAGACGCAACTATGTTTTAACTCTGCCATTATCCAGTGTCTGTGAATGTGAGAGCAACACAGCCAGCATGTGGCCAGTTCCAGGACTCGGCCTGTCCTTGTGACTGCTGCGAAAGCTAACCAGCCCACGGAGCTGAAAGCAGGGGGCTGAGAGGGGCTGGGGCTGCACTGAGCCAGCAGTGCCCCCCTTCTCTCTCTGCCTGCGCTGCTTGTTCCTTTCTCCCTTGTCAGGGAGAAGCCCTGTCTCTGCTTCCTCCCTGAGCTTGCACTTGTGCTTCTCTTCCCCATTTCACTAAGTGATCCTAAAAGTCCTCTCACGAGCCTTCTTGAGCAGAAACTGTAAGACAGGAAAACTCTTCTCCTGCCTGACAAGAGAATCTATTAAGTTCCCCTGCTGCTAAGATACTATCTGCTTTGAGCTACTCCCGTATTTTCTGCAGTATGACCTGACCCAACCCATATCCATCAATCAGCAAATAATGGCTAAGGTTGGGAAGAAAAAAAAAGTGTAACTGGAATTTAACCCCAAATTTTTGCTAACTGGCAAATAAGTTTGAACTATAAATGTGAACAGAAAGGAAATAAGCATTTTGTATAATTCGTTAGTTATACATGTTCTACAATTTAAATTTAAATTCTGCTGTGTTTTAATGCATAACCTTTATGAATAACCTTTTTTCCCCTTAGAACAACCAAAACTGATTAATTGAATTTATTTCTGAAAACACCAAACCTCTACATTTTATGTCTGTGAGTTCTTAAAACTTGAATAGAATGGCACAGACTGACTATTTGAAATTCTCTATTGGTATGCAAAACTACATCACTCATCTGTACAGCAGCACAAGACTATGATAAAATAAAATGATGAAACAAAGCACCAAGGTGAACTTTGTCCACAGGGAAGCCTTTTTAAGTGATCCAATGTCAGCAAATTGCTTACTAATGTGTTGACTTATGGCAACCCTCAAAAGTAAAATGAAAAGGCTGGAATTTACAGCATATCAATGAATCAGTTGATAAGCTTTTACTGGTTTAATATCCTCCTGGTTTTGCTGCTTGGAGCCACTTCAAGTTAGCAACAGAATGTTTACCATCTCCATGTGATAAAGGAAGTCAAAGGACTAAACAAATTCCAGGACCATTATACTGTTTGGTGAGATTTAAATTAAAATCTTTGGGAGAAATCACGCGGAGGCGGAAGGAAGAAACTAAAGTCAACTACATCATTTCACAATGACTTACCTTGCTTCCCAAACAATGGCAAGATTTTTAGCAAAGCTGGAGATAATGTAATGCATTTGAAAAGATTTAATTGCACCAATAAAAGACTATACCACAATTAAATGACATACAGAAGTGACATTTATAGGTAAGATCAAAGAAATTCACTACCTAACATGCTGAAGCAACACTCTGCTTTCTGTGTATAGTAGTGCTAAAAAGTAGTCTACTTTGCTTTCCGTGACCTGCCTTATCTCCTTTGATCTATATTATTAAAAATTTTAATGATAGGTGTAATAAGGGCTACTGTAGCACCCTGAAACAAGTAATATGTGTCCTTCCTAATACTAATATTTCAGATGTTATTTTTTATTTTGTGATATTTATTTAAGCATATGCAACTTGATGTTTAAGGTTTATGATCCTTCCAGTGGAGGTAGGGTTATTAAAAATTACTTTTTCTTTTTTTTTTTTCCCCTCCCAATTGTGATGCCATTTGATTATGCTAATGTGTAGGGAGTGACATTTTGAAAGCACAGCACAAGCCTGAGAGGCAAAATTTATTTTAGAAAAGCTTTTTAGCATCTGGAAATGGATAGCTCCTTGTGAAAAATTTCTTCAGTGTTTTCGTTAACCAACACTTAAAAGTATAAGAGCAAACAGCAGGAAAACTCATCTGTAATTCCCACTTGAAAGCCAGTAAGAAAAATAAGTATATATCCTTTAATCACAATTGGTACTGAATTCATTTAAACCTGGCTGATCCATATGAGAAGACTTTATAAATTTGTTCTTAATAGAATGTAAGAAATTAGAGCCCATTTTGTTCCCTGCAAAATCCTGAAGCGTTACATATGAGAATGATTTCCTAATGCTGTGGACTATATATGGAAACTATGCTAAATGAAGACCTTCCCATGGCTTATAATCATGTGATGAGGTGTGGGCAGTCTATCAGGCTGTTTCTCTGTAAAACAGGTATCTAAGATAGGGCCCTAAAAGCTCACTTAGCACTGTAGGTAGCTTGGTAGACTGCTGTACTGGAGCCATCTGAAGTCCAGTGAGAGAAACGTTAACAAATGACACTCAGCTGCAACTTCCAGTGTATTTAGAGGCCTTCCTCAACTTCCCTTTACTGAGACCCTGTTTATAGCTAAGCATGGCTATAGGCCCACAGAAAATCGACAACCTTATTGGGAAATAAGCACCCAACTGTTTCCCCAGTCTTCCATGCAGAAAACTCTAAGTGTTTCTGTTGTCTGTTCTCATCGTGCTACTCGAGGACAGTCACAGTCCACTGAAGGATTCACTTCTTCCAAACTTAAGTGTTTGAGCACTTTCGAGTGTAACATTAGCCTTCTTCAGTTACCTCCATATTCATTTTCTCTGTTACAGGGAAGGACTTTGCATTGATTGCAAAGGTAGCATAGCAACCAGCAAAGCTGTCTCAGTGTTAAGGCTGGGAACAGTGTTTCCCCTCTCCCGCCTGCCACTGTTACCACACAAGCAGAACACTGGTACCAGTTTTGTTGCAACAGTCTGACAGATCCCACTAGGGTACTGATCTTACTATCATACATAAAGGCATAATACAGCAAGAGGGGGTCTTTGCCTCCAAAGCTCTTCTCCAACAGGATACAACCAAGTAAGCATGAGAAATAATGACAGACAATAACAAGCCTTTTTCTGTCAAGAACTCTTCTGTTTTAACTAAAGCAGTGATTTAAAAAAAAAAAACAAAAACACACAAAACCACACAAACCAAACAACTGATTTAAGTATTGTTTTAAACCTAGCACTGATTTAGCTTGCAACTTGGGGTCAGAGTATCTTCCTAGTTGCACGCATTAGCTATATTTAAATGGCTGTCCTGTGTGGCTTCGTTAATCTCTGTTAACCAGGCTGTTTGGTAATCTGGACTGGGAGATGGCATCTCCCGCTCCATGAGGGACGGTTTGGTAATTGCCGAGGATGTGTCAGAGCAGTTTTTGTTACTGAAAAGCTGAGCTGGGCTAGGCGTTACTAAACCACGGGAAAACTGGAAGTTGGCAAAGGAGAATTTGAGGGTTGCACAGGGACTCTGCAGCAGCTGAGTGCTTAAAGGCTGGCAGGGTCATTGCACCTGATTTGGCCTCGTTTGTATTGGGTCAGGACCCTAATTTACTACAGTCTGATTTGCATCTGAGCAGAAGTTAGAGAAGGGCAAAGTTATGGCATGGAACCATCCAGTTCAGCATCCAGTGAGGGAATAATGACAGTGAAAAGAAATTATGATTGTTTATGGATTTATTTGTTTCTCCCCTTACTATACCCTCTTCATATAATTCTATAGGAAAACAGATTACTGCAATTTATCAAAAAGAGATGGGAAATACAGAGCCTCACAAAAAGCCCACTATTGTTGGCCTATGCCTCCAGTGCTGCCTGTTTGATATGAATAAGAAGGACTAAATGAAAAAGTAGAGAGCTGATATTTAGGAGTTTTGATTTAAGGGAGCCAAATCAGACCAAAGAAGCAAATGAACATACCTTTTCCTCAAAGAATTGCTTTCTTAACTTGCTATCTTTAGGAGGCACTGTTCTTCTCAAGTTTTTATACCATTTCCTAACAATATATCCCCTCCAGGAAGCTTGAATTCTGTAAGACACAATTTTGCTCAAGAAGAGGAAACTCAAATTTATATAATTTTACTGTTTATATGAAACAATCATTTTATGCATTTTTTAAACATTGACTTTTGTAGTGCATTCGTTCTGTCTAGTTTCTTATTATATTAAAGTTTTACCACATTTAGAACATTACTTAGAAATAAATATTGTCCAGTGACAACACCTGTAGAAGGAGTAAGGCTTACCTAGTAGCGCACTTTATTTTAAACAAGCGTGCCCCATCATGTATTACTCTGGTGTGATACTGCTCCTTTCTACACATCGGACAAGATTTTTTACCTGTAAATTTTTCAAAGGCTTTCAGACATGCCTGAAAAAATAACTGCAATCACTTACAATATATTTCATATCATTGGAACAGATAAAACAGGATAGATTACAGAATGTAAAAACAGTTTATTCATCAATCCATGAACACTATAAAAGATGCACATTTTATAATTAAAATGTTAAGAGAATTTTGTAGATCTCCATATAGTTGCATGAAATGTCATGAATTAAACTATTCCCGCTTAGTATACAAATGTATAGCTCAGTAACAAACTACGGTTTTGGTTTTAATAAAGGTAATAAAATGCAATAAAGTGCCTCATCATAAAATAGTCTTAAATTATATTTCTTACCATAAAAATCTGAAATCAAAATTACTTTTCAAGATGATTACACTTAATTCATTAAGCTACTCACTTAAGTAGTTTAATTAAAATACTCATGTATTACGTGCTTGAATAGTTATATAAAAATGTACTCACTTTATGGAATACATGGGAACATGAAAGCAGCACCTGTTTTTCAAAGGGAAAAACCAACAAAACCAACCTGACTTCAAACCGTTCTAAAAGCTGAAAAGTAAAAAATGCTGACAAGAAAAATTCTGACTGCCTGAAAGGTCATTATTTTCTTTTTGTTACTACTGCGGTTTTTCTGGTGAAAATAAAACTAGTCTTCTATAGAAATTACTTAATATATTACATCTTAAATGAATGTGAATTTTGAATTAAAAACACATGGAATGGCAGAAAGTGAGAAATGCCAACTGCTATTGACTGGAGGAAAAGATTATAAAACAAGTACTTAAAATGAAAGCTGATTCACTTTTGTCCCTTTTCCCCACAGAGACGTTAAATTTCAAGAAGTGATATACATCAAATGCAGCATTTCACACATACAAAAAAAAAAAAAACCAACCAAAAAAGAAAAGAGAAAGCATGTTCACAGGCTACAAGAAAACTTCACCTTTATCTGACCTAAATTCCCACCAAATGCTGACGATCTCCACCCTGACAAAAGATATAGAGTTGGACAAAAAAGGCAGTTGGCTCTTAGAGGAAGGAAAAACTGGGAAAGGAGTGAAAACCAGAACAAGTAGTGTGCACTATTGAGCTGGCAAACACAAAAGGATTAATGGCTAGCAGCCAGCTGAAGGGAAAGCTTTCAGATACAGTGGCTTTTTTCCCTTGAGGGAGGAAAGCTAACGAAACACCGAGGACAAAAAGAATTCCAGAGGCATTTCCCTTTTTGTGCCAAATCTAAAGTAACCTTCTTAATGAGTGCTGTCTTTTGCTCTCTCTTGTCAAGCTTTAGACTTTCAGGGTAGCCAGAAATTGGCAGAATGGTCTTTTGCCAGATCCATCCCACCTGTCTGTGGACAATTGTACACCTTCAGTTAATGTTGCTGTAAAAGGAAGCAAAAGCCCTGTACGTAAGGTTATTGAAAGACCTCAATTCACATTACAAACTTGGCTGTAAAAAGTCTTCAAGAAAAATTAAAAAGGGAACAGGCAGAAAAAAACCCCATAAAATGCAATGTGGAAAGAAACTTGCAAGCAGGTGGGATAATTCTTGTAATTACCATCATCACTTCTCTGAAGCAGCCCTCTTTTCAATCAGTCCCTTGTCCCTTTTGCTTAACATTTTTAAGATGACAGAATCTAATAAAGCATGATGTATTTATGCTTATGCTACAAACATGCATTGAATAAAGCCATCAAGGTAAAATGTAAGCATTTCTTCTGATAACCTAAGGAAGCAACTGACTGGTATTAGGAGCACACCTACTTCCATTTTCCAAACAGAAATAACTATTGAACTAAACTTCAAAGTAACAAAACTTGTGAGAAAACAAAATATATCTTAAATTTTATGATTAGTGAATATTTACCATTCTGATGAATCAAGGCTAGGATTGTATCTAACAGGAGTTTAAATGAAGCAAAAAATAGCCTATACCTGCTTTTAACTTCAGAAGTGAACAAACGTTACCAACCTTTCTCTACCACATCACGTCCAAAATACTTTCAGAGTTCACTACTGATAGCTGGGTCCAGCTATTAAATGCTAAATGCTGTCTTAAAGTAGAATAATGTCTTTCCTTTCTTCCTAGCCGTAACTCTGGAAAAAAATTTTTACATACGATTGTGTAGTCCCCACAATTATACAGTTATACGTGTACCTGAGGCTGAAGCGCAAATTCTTCCCTGCATATTGCACAAGGCTGCATGGAGTCTCCATGCTGTATGGATCTCTGCTTTATTCTTCCCCATTCTTCAGCAGTAAGTGGCAAGGAAGGAGGCTCAACTAGGCCTAATTTCTGAGCTGTAGACAACAACAAATCACTTAATAATACCTATTGGCAGATGTAGATAACGCATTTTCTTCATGTAAAATTAATCGATGAGGCACTTATTTAAAAATACTTTATACAGATACTTCATATAAATCTATCATCAGACAAACCACTGGCAGGCAACATACTTCTTACTATTAGTTGGCTATTAGTAATTGTCAGAACCTCTTTAATATACAGAATGTACAGGAAATTTTTAAATGTAAACTTTTATTTGCTGAGTAATTTGAATTTATTTTGATACCTTTCCACAGCCATTACAATGGGGAATATTAACTACACAATGCAACAATACACAGTAACGTAATTTTGTTTGTACAACCACAATCTCTGTTAGAATTAATTTCTGAAAGTTTCTTCAACATCACATTTTTGTATTCTCAAAAATAAAAATAAACAAAATGGTATAATAAAAAACTGTTGCTGGTGCGAAATGCTGAAGCGTATTGAGACTGTGAGAGATACAAGAGAAATAAAAAGCATAAAGAAACAAAGAGATGGTCACAAGACACCAGTGATGGCCTTGCTGCATGTCCATGTGAAATCTCTGTCTTCTCAAAAAAGGAATCAGCGAAAATACATACAATATTTACCCTCGTCCCCACATATGGCAGATAAAGTCCAGTGTCAGTATCTCAGTAGTAAAAAAAGATGCTAATAGGTACAGCAAAGACTGGATCTTTGTCATCTTTGAAGACCAGAGGAAGCAGCTTGTATGGACTGACCAAAGCCAATGGAGGAATGTCCAAGGTATATGTAATAAGCCAATAACGTGAGTCCATGACAAGGCCTCAACAGTATTTGCTAAAATGAAAGGAGGGACATGCAATAGTTGGAATGCAAGCTGATGACACCTAGATGAGTTTTAGTTCTAAATGGGAAGGAAAGGGTCAACTCTTTCATTCAGACCAAAATCTTTTTATAAACCGGACATTAATAAGCAGCCCTTATTTGTTCTGTGTAAGCTTTCAAAACCCCCATCAGACAGACTGTGTGTCCAAACCCATTATACTAGTTAGTTATGAAGAGAAAAGGAATCCTAAAAAACCAAAGAAAGAAGGGGGTTTTGGTGATCCCCTTGCTCAAATATCTGATTATTCTAGGATAGGATTTGTTCATTTTTGAGACAAAAATTCCGCTCCTGAGTTCATCCATCTACAGATGTATATCGTTAGTCATTTAAAATTTGCACAATACTGTCTTTGATCTTCTTAAAGAGCTTTTGTGATGTACTAAAGGAATTATAAGAAATACTTCCCTTTAGTTGAACTACCTGCCTAACCTACTTCCTCGTGAGGTCATGACATCCTTCAAACATAAATCAATTTGATTCCGTATCTTAGAACAACAAGATGGCTTTGAGATTTCAAGCTGGGTCAGTTTATGCTTTTGGAACAACATGGAAAGTGCTTTCTCTACATATGGTTTGGTTCACATACACCCCACCTTCTTACTTTTGTTACCCTTGTAAAGGTATCAAGTCAAAGGTAAGCAATGCATGTAAACCTGTGTAGCAAAAGAAAATTTGGAGCAATGAATGCTGTAGATTACACCGGTGGTCACAGATGAATTGTGTTAGAGGCACGAGATGTTTTAATTCCTGGACAACTCATACCCAGATGCAAATACGGCACCTCCACATGTGCGGAGCTCACAGCTCTGCCTGCAGGCTACGGGCTAGAATTCAAACCACTCCATGTCAAGCAGAAGAGCACGTATGTATGTATTTACGGCATCATAATTTCAGAATGTAAAATACACACTGTATTAACATAAAATAGCATTGTCTATTGATTTTGGTGCAGTAAAATGCTTTTATCTGGTGCTCCTGGTGGTGAAAAATAATTTGAGGTTTAAGAGAAATATGAAGGATCCTGCAAACTTTTTAGAGTCTAAAAACTAGTTTAGAACATATATTTTGCTTAAAGCTTATGCATGAATTGCTGAAATTGGTAGCTGAGTGACAAGGAAGTTTTCCTATCCAGGAGTGCTTTCCCTCTTGACCATTCAACTCTTGAAGAGCATATTTTGCACAGAACAGTGTTCCTGCTACAAAAGAAGACTCAAATTATAAAATACATGACAAAAGTTTCCATAAAAACACATATCAAGTTTCATCTGACAGTAGTACCCAAAAGCATCAGTGACTGAGTAAGGAAACAAGATCCCGTTCTGATAGACCAATATACACAAGCGATGGTCTTTATGATGAGAAAATCTCGATACCCAGGGAGCGAACAAGCTAGCAAACCAGTCACAGCATGAAAGGCAGTATCACAACAAAAAATGCCTACCCTTGATTTTCTTCCAAGCACAGTGGTCAGAGACTGTTTTAAGGAAGACAACAAGATGGCTTTGTGGAAAGCCTTTTGTATACCCCCAGGGTAAGAAGAAAATGCTTATTTAAAACTTTCACAAATGGATGATTAAAGCTGCCAAATAGGAAGAAATTGGCGGCAAAACCTATCTTCTAAATAATATAAACCAGATGGGACATTTGTGAGGGACAGGTTATACAGGTGTTTAGAAGGAAAGCTTTTGTACAACATAGTTGATGAACGAAAACTGGCAGCAGGACACACATGCAAGGACACGTGGTTGAAGCAAAAGGCTCTATGAAGATATTCTCAAAACAGCACTTTGAATAAATACGAGCAATTAAATCCTACATTTATCACAGCTCGAGACATCCAAGCTTTCATCCTTATGCATCGTTTACAAGCCCAACCCATTTACTGACACACCCATTTACAACCAAGTGAGTTATTTATCCTAAAATGAACAGTAGCGAAGTAATTACATACCTTAACCTCTAAACTATTATCATTTGATTTTAGTATTCAGGTCTCTATTGAGAAAAATTTAATGATAGAGGCCTGTGAGATTTTGTTTAGTTACCCACAAACTCAAGGAGAAATAGTTACATTAAATTACATTTTCAAACTTGTTTCACAGCTGTAAGTTTTAAACCCCACAGTTCTTATTAAGAAGAGAAAGCTTAACACAAGCATTTTAAAATAATGTGAGACTATAGGTGAAAAACTAATAAGCAAAACCCAGAAACAATTGCAATTTAAAAAAATCTTTCAGCACATTCTTTCGAATCTCTTGCACAAGCATTCATATGGGACATTTCAGTCAATGCTGTGATTTAAAGAGAAAATACTTTGTCTTTCTTATAATTGCAGAGAACATGCTCACACTTGGGCTGCATTTTTTCACCACAACCTTCAGCTTCCATAATCACTCATTATTTATATTTGCGCTAACCCCAGTACCTCTCTGCTCTTTTTTCCCCCCACTATTCTCTCTTCTTTCAAACTCCTCTTCAAAATGAACCAGAGAAAAAACCCTCCTATCTTTAGAACTATATCCATGTAAACATAGTAATAATCACCACGTCTTACTACCTTTGTCCTATCACTTGTTACACTCACTTGTTGTGTATTATCTTAAGTTACCCTCTTAACCTTCAGCTGATTCCAAGAGGCAGATGCCTGTGCTTGTACGGAGCCTCATTGATTTACATGGTTCTCTTTAGAGCCGGGACTACTGTGACAGTTACTATAGCAAAGGCAACATGATCTTCAGAGAGGCCTAAGGGCATTTGTATGAAGAAGAGTAAATAAAACAATTATTAATGATGATGAAAGTTTATTATGCTTAAAACTGCAAATTGTTGAGCTGGAAGGTCCTTTAAGAAAAGCCTAATCAAGACAACTAAAAGGATGGAGACAAGAAGATGTTCATGGCAAGAATACTGTAGAAACATTTCGAAAAGGGAAATACAAGACCGAAACCGATAGACGGGAAGCACATTTAGACTCCTGGTCTGATAAGATGCTCCCTGGCTTTGTTTTTTTAAGCAATATTGTCTGTCGCTGCTGTAAAACTGTATTATTATAATACTATTTAAAAGTGAGTTTTCTCACTAGGCATCATTCCAAGCCCTCACATCTGTGACTTTTATCTTGTTGCATGTTTGCTTCTAAATTTGAAAAAGGTATTTAACTACAGGTGTTAATTCTTCTCGGGTTTAGCCTCAGGACCATTGTAAAAACAAACCTTTTTAACTTTGAGTAAAGGTGGGTATATATTAACAAAGAATACATTTAACGCAGTGCTAGTAAATGTCTCTTTACTGAATAAGGAATAAACCAAACCATTTTAAATAGACTTAAAAAAAATCTTAATATCAAAACATTCCCCAAAATAAATACAATATCTAAATCACTGGTGTTTGCTTGAGAATATAAGGTAAAGAAAGCTATGACAGTCAATATAAAAAACACATTTAAAAAGTGTAAAAGACTTCCCACCTCGTCATGAAGAATTCTTCATGAAGATGCACTAGCTTCTGAATTTTTACCTTTGTTGTCACAAGAATAATATTTTTAATACATTTTAGATAAGAAAAGACACTTTCAAGTCACTAATGGCAATTCTATTGTTTAAATGAGTGTTTACCTGATGGCATAAACTGCTGAATTTGTACAAATTCCAAAATAATATTTTATGCTTTTTAGCATTAAATTATCTTATTGAACACAAAGCTTCTTCATTTTAGTTTATTTTACATAAAAACAAAAATCTACAATTCAGAATATAATGGTTTACCTAATGTTAGCTGTGGAGGACTGGGATCAAGAACATACTCCGTTTCTGCATCTTCTGTGTTTTTGTGGCGAGTGCTCTTTTTTCTTAGTCCAGTATCTACTACTGCTCTGACCATTTCTTTGCTCACAGGTTTGTAAATGTTCTTGATATTCCTTGTCCTTGACTTAAAAGGATCTGCTAGTGAAAGATCTTGGAGCTGATGACAGCATATTATATGATCCTGTAAAGCAACTGCAGAAATTGCTATCGTCTCTCGTTTGGAGGAGCAGCCCTAAAAAGAAAAAAGAAAAGTAAATAATTATTGTTATAAATGACTTTAAAACATATATATTATACTAAATTAAAAGAAATTCTGCTCTTAGCCAATGTTTTTGACTTGTCAAGTCTTTTATACACATGCATCTCCAATACTCGAAGCCTAACATACAATTACCATAATATAAAATTTAAGATTGATGTTTCTGACACATCCTAGTTTTAACTTATAAAAAGTAAAATGAAATCTTTGATTTATCATTTATATTAAATAAAATAGCAGTAATTTTTAAGTTTTAATTACTAAGCCCATAATTATTATATGCAATAAACTCATTATGGACTACAAAAGTTTGGCATGCCCAAACACATTTTTACTTCAATATAATTAAAAACAATCCCAAAGGCTAACCTTGCCTTCCAGAACCCTGAATATAAACAAGAATATATTATTTTTATGCGGGGAATGGGCTTATATATCTATTCCTCCATTTCGCCCCACCCTTCTGCCATATTTTAAAAGACGTGAAATCGTACCTTGTAAAAATCACGATGCTCCATTGATTTCCAAAGATGCTCCATCCATTTCCATAAGATGCTCCAACATCTTTAGCTGATTTTACAAGAGTCATGTGGCTCTACAAACAGACATGTACAAGAACTTGAATATTTCTCAGCAGAAACAGCCTCTTTGATAGCAGATGAGAAACCTACAGTTTCACTTGTTTTCTCCTAGGCCTACCATTGGAGACAGTTTAACACGTATTCCAGGCACAGAAGTTAACTCTGGATCCATAAACCACCAACCGTGCCCGGCAGCCTCATCTCACCCCCAGTGGACTGCCCTTAACGTACACAGAATAGCTTCAAAATGAATGGAATGGCGGTAATCACAAATTTCAAGCTGAACTGAGGAAAAAAATATGGCCGTTGCAATAAACACCATTGACCTGTTCTGCCAGATAAGTTTATTGTAGACAAGGAAGCCTGTGATACAGAGCGCAAGGATGAGGTTAGCAACCCATTTGGGGATGAAGCTGCTCCGCTGCAACCTCACCATCCTTATCACTCCTCAGCAGGGAAACCTGCGGCGCGGTGTGGCTCGGCAGGGGAGAGGAGGCTGGCAGAGGGCAAGGTGACACCCTGTAACACTGGCTGTGGCAAACAGGAGCCACCGCTTACGACCATACTGCTCTGTTCAGTGCACAGTTGTTCCTCCTGCTACCACAGCCAACCGTGCGCTTCCCCAATCAGGACACTTGACCGCCTTCCACCTCTGAGTGACCAGAGTGGCACTGCTGTCACCGCCACAGCCCCTCACAGTGCTGTCCCCGGGCAGGAAGAGCGCCTCGGGCCCTGCCTGCCAGCCGGGCCACCTCACCGCACCGCTGCCCCTGGCCTCGCACCAGCGCCCTGCCCCCGGCCTTGTTGCTCTTTTTTACCATTTTTACCTCACGACCCTCGCCCGGACCGAGGGCCTTCCGCCGCGGGGGCCCCCGCCTCCGCGCCTCCCGCCGCCGGGGCCCCGTTGCCAGGCAACGCCGCTCCCCGGCCTGGCGGCGGCGGGCGAGCGGGAAGACGCGGTGAGGGAGGGCGGCTCGGGCCCCGCCTCGCCTGAGGGGCCGCCGGGGCCCCGCTCCCGGGCCGGCCCCAGCGGCCGCTCGCAGGGATCACCTTGCCGATTTTCTCTCAACAGCGAAGCTGCGCGCTTCCGTCTGTCCCCACCTTCCTGTGGTTAGTGTGGTGGTCTCGCCTTTAGCTCCAGCGTCTGCGTTGTAATGTGGGTAGTGTTCGTAGTGCACAATAATGGCTGCTCTGCCCTCTGTGTGCATTGTAACTTGAAGACTGCTTTTCACTCTGCATGTTTTTCAATTTTTAATGAGTGTTTTTAACTTCTGTGCTGTGTTTAACCTGGCAGGTGGTCAGATGAGAGGGAGGCCCAGTAATTATTACACATGGAAGGACTTCCTTCACCAGTGGCCTTCTGGCAGAGCTCTCCAGCTTCTCAAAGCTTTCCAGTGATGGTTCAAGGCCAGGCTGGATGGGGCTTTGAGCAGCCTGGTCTAGTGGGAGGTGTCCCTGCCCATGGCAGGGGGGTTGGAACTAGATGATCTTTGAGGTCCCTTCCAACCCAAACCATTCCATGATTCTGTGGTGGCAGGCAGGCACAGCCCGGCCATCTGCTCCAGTAGCCTCCCTGGTTAGTGATGAACATTGAGTGAATGCTGAGTCACTATTTGTGCTACATTGGGGCCAGCTGGTTGTTGATCTGTGATCCTCTGGGGATCAGTTCAGTCACGGGTGGCTCTGGCATAAAAAACACCTTTAAGGTGATTATTTTGATAGTTGTGACAGCGCCTCTTCCATAAGTATGGCTGGGTGGGGATTTACATTTTCTTGTCCATTTAGCAAAGTCACGGTGGCCCCTTTGAAATTATGCACTGGTGGCTTTAAATTCTAAGGGAAGCTACATCACTGCCTTGCTGGGTGACCTGTGTTTTTGTCAATTCTATAGTCACCATTATTAAAAAATAATTTCTACACAAAGAGAACAGTGAGCGCTGTCCATATGGATCAAACCCAAGATCCCTGTCACCTAGTGTCCCATCTTTGGCCATGGCACCAAGCGGATGGCTCGGGGAGACTGTGAGAGTGGGATCAGTGTGCAGCAGCAGCAGCTCCACCAGGGACTTCCCAGGCTTCAGAGCATGGCTTCCTCAGCCAGAAGCACTGCCCTTATTTTTAATAACCATTGGTGTGTTCCTTTCAGATCCAGACCTGTGCAAAGGTACTTTTAGCTCCTAGTAGGAGTGTAGGCTTCCTCTGGCTATTTTCCTGGTTATTCTCACTTGGTGGCCCTTTATTTCTCAGAGGAAGACAGGCACAGATGCTGCCTCAAGTTCAGGTGTGCCATTTCTTTAATCTTCTGGGTTTAAATAGTTGTCAGAGTCCTTCTCAGCTGCTACTGACTTGAGAGATTCATTTTTTTGTGAAACTGACATTATCTGAGCAAAACCAGTGAGGCTGTACTGAGAGTAATCCTTCAAGCAGCATATAAATGGAGTGATTAAGCCACTGGATGCACTTATTCGCTGTAATTATAAGTAATTACTTTAAAGTCAAATCTGCAAATGAGAATACCTCTGTGTACTGTAGGGGAAGATGTAAAAAGCAACTGAAGTGGCTACCTTTAAAATGACATTAAATCACTGACTGTTTCTAAAGACAAAAATAAAAAGATAAAAAAATGGTTTTTAAACTCTTGAACTTGCAAGTTAGCCTGACACCAAATCTGACTCAGTAATACCATAATGGGATATTTTACAATATAAACTTTTGAAGATTTTTAATAATAAATTTTAATTAGGAAATAAAGTAGAAAACTTGATTTTCTGCTGTCTAAAATTTCAGTGAAAGTGTAAACACTGTAATATTTGCAAAAATAAACCCACTGATGTCTAGAAAAAGCATTATTATGTATCAATTTGAATACAAAGATACTGAAAAATAGCTCTCGTACCTACTTTGGTTTCACTGTTTTATGCTTGGACGTGGATCAGCATTCTTCTATTTTCAGTATTTTCAGCAATATTTCAGTATTGCATTACTTTTTTTTTTTTCTTTTTTACTTTTTTTTTTAGGAATCCTTGACTGAGTTTCTTAAAGTTGCTAATAAGCTTCTTTTAAAATAACGTTTGCCTTCTCTTCATTTCTGTCATACCTCATTAGGGTGATCCTATACACATGTATACTTAATTAAGGCTTTTCATTAAAATAAGCCTTTAATCCAGAGGTGCTGGGCCTTAATTGAAACTCAGAGAAGATTAGTGTCGTCTCTTATTTTGGTTTTCACTTTTACTGTACTTCCTACTGCTTCTAAACTGCACTGTCTGTATTAGTCTTAGCTGATACATGGTCAGGAAGAAATTAAAATTCATACTGCAGTCTTCTGGAGAGTAACATGGTTCAGTAATTGCCATTTCTTATTAAGTGCCACCTTTTACCAAGGGCCTCCACTTCAAATGCAAAAGGTTGCTTTAAACACTCCAAGGACATTAACATAATGAACACGCTGCCTGTTTTGAAGGTGACTAATAAGTGATGAATGATACCTGTTTTTATCCATATGTATGATTTTAAAATGTTAATTGTATGTTTAAATAGTGCTGAAATCGTGGATCTATCTAGAATGGTTCAGTTTTACAGAATTCTTTTTAAGAAGATTTAGGAAAAATGAGAATTTTATCCACAGGTTACTAGCGCTCAACTGAGGTACCATACGGTGTAGAAAGTTTTAAAGCCTTTTTGAAGAAGTAAGACGGAGATTCAACAGCTACTAGCTGAAGAGCTAATCCATTTTCTTCTTGTAGAGCTGCAACTGAGCATGGTATTGCTAATTAGGAGAGGCAGGTGGCCTGCTGCCATCAATGCCAAGAGACTAACTTCTCAGGAAGAGCTGATAAATTGTGTGAGTTGAATAAATTTGATACAGAAACAGCAATACTAGAGCAAAGGTTTAAAGTAAACTTTCTAATATAGCAACTGTAATGAGCTTCACTGAAACTGCATCTTCATACTGTGATATTGTCTGTAATATGTTTTTACACTGCCATGTTAGAGGACTATAATAAAAATATAATATATTTGAAAGGAATGTAGAAGTAACCTTTGTGAAGGTTACTTCAAATTGATCAATATTTGAATGGTGGTTTTAAAAAAAAGAACTCATTATAAAAATGTACATTGACATGATGAGTAAAGCCTGTGTCACAAACAGCAAGAATGGTGAGTGCTGTACCTTTCGTAAGCTTATCCCTGGAAGGGATGTTGTGTAGTATTGCTGCAGTGATGTTGGGCTGTGTTATTGTCTCCAAAACAAGCTCCAGGGTGTGGACAGTGAATAGGATGGGTAATGACCTTTGCACACATAAAGATATAGATTTTTTTTTTTTTCGCACTGGAAATAAGGACATTTATGCTGTTGAAATTGTACAAGCCAATAATTCTTCTAAGAATCAAGTGCACTGCTGTCATAAATGATGAGAGCTGAGTCTGAATGCGTTAATGAGGAATTCCAGCTTGAAATATTCTGCTGGCTGAGGAAGGCAGGTTTTGGCAAATCTGCACATGTGAGCCATGTCTTTGACTCAGCAAGGAACACCATGTCGCAGAGCTTTGTAGTTGCCCAGTTAAAGGTTTTTTTTAAGAGAACTGAGTCAGACATCCTTAATTATAAAAATACAGTGTCTGCTCTTTCTTCTCAGAAGTTTGAAAGTGTTTTACCTCACTTACTACTTGTTCACATATATATTAAACATATATATTTGTTTATATGTATGTGTACACACACATAGTATGTATTTTTGGTTGTTGTGTTATTTGTTTACTTTTTGCATTTTCTGTCAATTTCTACTAACTTTCAGGCATGTGCTTCCAACACAGTAGGAAAGCTGCATAGCTTAGGTTTGTAAGGGTAGTAGAGATGTTATTAGGTCCCATTTAAAGCCCTTTCAAGTCAGTGAAAAGGCTGTCAGTGGTTTATAGTTGAATTCAAAATCTGTTCTTATAAGAAATTAAGCTTTTCCACCCCGAGAGGAAATATTATTTAAAGGGGAAATTTAAAGGGGAAGTGTATGTGCGTTTCTGGAACAAAATTTTTTTTACTCTAATAATGCACTTACTAGTAAGGCTTTATATATTTTAAGTGCTTTATATTTGTAAAAACTTTCAAATATTTTAGAAGAATGCATTGGATATTACTTAGGTAATGATACTGTAAAAAAACCAGAACACCTGGTTTGCAATATTTCTGATGCCTGTGTATTAACTGTGTGTGTGTGTAATACTGTAGATGTATGACTCTTCAGTTTTGGATGTATCTGTGAAGTGCTGCCTGTGCAATTTCCAGTTAGATGAATATTTGCTTAATGCAGACATTTTCCACTTTGTGGGAAGTCCGTTTAATTATGTAAAGGGTGAATTTTCTACAGATGTGTACTATAGAGTACAAGCCTCGAATTCATACCATTGTCAGCATTTAATGCACTGGTATTGTTTCTTCCTCTCTGTTTGTCTTTGGAGAGGTCCTCATTCCTTGAGGATGAAGTAAAGCTCTGGTTCCATCGCTGCGGTCTTCAGAATTAGCACTGAAAACACAGGATTCTTTTCCTGGGTTGATGAAAGTAATTTCTTGTTTGCTGTGTCAAACAAAGCATGCTATTTGTCACATTGTGGTTTGTGTATCTTTTAAGAAGCTTTCAACTTTGATCTGAGTCAAGGTACACTCAGTAGCACAGATGACAGAAGTAACAAACCAGTGATGTGCATTGTCATTCATACAAACTCTTTAAGTCAACAAATACTGAGACTTAGATGTAGAAAACCATATTGCTTTTGAGGGGGCTTGTGCATTCTTGTGAGAAAACGCAGACCTTTGCTTTTCTTGTTTCAGACAAAGGTGTGGAACAATTTATTAGTTAAGGATTCAGTTCAGTGTCTGCAATCAAAAGGTGCCTCTTCTAGTCCAGATTCTGGCCTTTGCTTATATTTTCTAGGTAAACAGTTTCATTTAAAAGACATTGTAGAGGTGGGCTCAGTAGCACATAAAAGCTGCTTTCTTCAAACTGTCATCACAGAGGTTTTCAGAGCGTGCTTTTAATACTTCCAGCACTGGTGTTTGTGTCTCTTTTGCCCTCCCTGTCTCTCTTTTTATGTTAAATGCTATTTGAAACAGGGGTGTTTTTTTAAATGCAACTTTCTCCTCCTTTTTACCTCATGTGTCTGTAGGGAAATTCACCTTTTGTGTAACAAGACAAGGGGTTAGAAAACTGTTTCACAAAATTACTATTTTAAGAGGATGTAAAAGAGACAATTATAACAAACAAGCAGTTGTTTCAAATGGTTGTGTGATTCTGAAAGCCACATGTTAAAAGTTTCAGGTTTGAGGTGCAATTTGATCATCCAGTCTGACCTTCTAAGATTGTGCAAGGAATTTTATGCAGTTAGCAAAGTTTAGAACTTTAAACATTTGTTTGATTAAAACATATCTTTCAGAAAGCCATTCAGCTTTCATCTAAAAATTTCATAACTTGAGGGGTGTTGTTTGTTCAAGTGGTTAATCATCGTGACTGTTACTCTTTATTATATCTCATTTGAATTTGTCTGGCATCAGCTTTGAGCCATTTGCTCTTTTTATGCCTTTCTCAGCTAGGCTGAAGAGCTCTTTATTAACTGGTATTTTCTCCTTGAAAAGATACATTAACAATGTCATCAAGTCATCCCTCAATTTTTGTTGCTAATCTGAATATATTGGGTTTGTCAGACCACTCTTGAGACATTTGCCTAAGCCTAGAATATTTTCCTTTTTTCCACCCTGTGGAAATAATTTGCATTATAAAAATTTTCGACTTTAAAAAATTACAATACCTGAACAATATGGTATTCTGTTCTTTGTTTCATCAACAACTTGTGCAAAGCAAAGATGTTTCTTGTTCTTGCTTATTACTATACGTTTCCTGATAGAACAAAAGTGTATGCAGCAAAAAACATTCTTTACAAGAAAGAGTATTTTTCCATAATTTTGCTTTTCTCTTCTTGATATTTTCAGACGAAAACGTCCCGTTTCTTATGTGCCTCTCGTCTTTGCAAAATATACCCAGGAGTAGGAGATACGGTAAGCAATTGCAACTGCGTTGCAGCAAAAGCGAAAAGACATATTTAATGAGGAACATTTCAATAAAATAATAAAACTTATAAATACTGATATAAGGAGCTTAAAAGAAACTCTGGGTAAAGCTTAATGTCTGGCATCAAGATAATATAATTTATCGCTTGTGAAATATGGTGCTCATGAGAAAAATCAATGAGCTACAATAATTCATTTCTGTATACTGTGTAGGAAGGACGGACTGGAATGTGGAAGTGGGAGGTTGTTCTATAAATTCCATAGGTTTTTTTTTTCCAGTCAAAAAAGTGAAGAGTGTCTGGGACTGTAGAGAATATGTGGGCTAAATACTGCCTTGAATAGGTTAAGTACGACAATAAAGAGCACAAAGCAAAGACTTTTATTCTCCAATGGGACTTTAAGGAGAATGTGAGTAGAGGTAGGTGACACCATCCAATGTCATGTCAAAATGTGATACACAACACAATGTAAGCTAAACACCTTATAAATCTAAGGTTTCTAACACATCTAAAACTTGGAATGTGACTCTGTGTGTATTTTAAATAAGTTTTAAAAAATTATTTCAAAGCCACATCACTGTAATACGAGTGTAATTAATCTCAAATAAGTTAGAGGAAATTTGAAGAATGTTTAGAATTACAGTGACAATGTGCTGGAAATGCATGAGGAGCCACCAGGGCGCAAAGGGAACAAACTGAAAAGACAAAGAGCTTATGCAGAAACAATGTATTTTGGTTGCTTAGAACTTCAGCAGAGCAGATCATAAAAAACTACATGCCCTAGCGTCTGGTATTTACAAACAGCAAGTGTTGCCAAAAGCAGTGATGTATAGACAGGGTTTGCAACAACCCATGGAATTAAATGACAGTGAAAGTCAGAACATGTGGCATTCATCCAAGGAATCTGAAGGAGCTAAGGAATTGCTCTCTGAATTCCTATTAAAACTTAGGTAATTAATCAGCAAAATGTGATACAATAGAGGAAAACTGAAGGTAGCCAGCTTCATACAAAACTGTTTTTGGGGAAATGGTTTTGAGAATGATTCCAGGAATTGGAATGGGGAACCTTTCATTGGTGTCAGGAAAAGCAATTGATAAAATCATTAAAGATAAAAAAACCTATAAAGAACCTGGATGGAGGATAATACTAAGGAGAAATAACTGTGACTGTTGCAACAGTATATCTTGCTGCTCCAGCCTTATAGTATATTTTAAAGGTTAACAATTTAATGGAGAAGGTTGGCAACACAAGTACGTATGTAGTTTTATCAAAAAGATCTGAGTTACACAAAAAATACTAGATGAGGTTTTAGACAGTAACTAGTAACACGACTAATCATAAAAAAAAGAACTTGATAATTAAGGCAACGCAAATAAAGCCAATGTGGGGAAAAAATAGGTTGGTGATAGAAAGCAAAAGATTGCATCAGAAAAATAAACCAATCAGTCGACTGTCTAAGGATCATTGTGGACGTGTTCAAACTGCCATCGAGGCAGAGCACGTGCCACCTCTTGCTCTGAGGCTGTGCAGAATGTGGGTCTCGTTGCCGGAGCGGCCAGGCAGGCTGCGCTCCGCGCTTCCCTTCCCGCAGCACGCCAGGTCCTGGAGGTGCAGCAGGCTGCGACAGCGCTGGAACGAAGATTTTTATGCTGCACCCTGTTGTGAATTCTCTGTTCGCAGGAGAGGCTGGAAGTGGTGACTAACAACATCCCAATTTGCTGATGAAACAAAATAAAGCATTTTATCACTACGTTTCTAAGATAAAAAACCCAACCTCAAATACAGGAAGGGTCAAGGGGGAAAATAGAAGTGATTAGAGGCATGTGGGGAGCTTCTTTACAAGTAAATTAATAAGAATGGTCCAGATTTGCAGCTGATGAAAATTGGCACGGTTCCACTAGAATCAGTGGCACTGTGCCAATTTACACCAGCAGAGAATCTACCCCAATGTCTTTTCAAAATGAAAGAACAGGGTGATTATAGCAGAGACCTACAGTAAAAGAGCAACATAATTACAAAAGCGAGGCTTCGAAGGTTAGGAAGTGCCAGAATTGATACTATGTGTGTCTTTAGAGATGCATTCTTTTTTCAGTGTTGGTTACGATCAGTTTTTACAGACAATGCAAAGTTGCTTACTATATTTTGCTGTAGAATGTATACTTCTCCCGTCTTATCCCAGTCTGCTCCAGTCTAGCCTTTTCTCCCAGTTCCTATTCTATACTCCATTGGCATCAAGGAGGTTTTTTTAACTACTCTGCTTAGGCATCACAAAGCGAAAAGGGGAGCAGTGAGAGCACAGGAGGCAGCTCGAATGCCCCTACTGCTGTCAAGATGTGCCTGCACATCTGCTGTCTTGCCCAAATTAGCTTTAAGGTGGGGAGCTCACCTCCTGCCGCTAAGTCTCTGCAACATACAGCTTAGTGGGAGCTGCAAAATCTTTCTGGAAAACTGAGTTATCACGTAGGTGGTTGGCGCACACTGAGCTTGGAGGCAGACCTGGTGATGTTGTTAAACTGCCTGGGTTGTATTGCCCAGATGTGTATCCACAGATCTTGGGCAGCAGTGTAAGACTAAATCCATAAGCTTTTCTGATCTCAGTCCTTGTTCTTCTTATACCAGTATCCTCTGGTTGCAGAAAAGGTCCTGCGTAGAATTTCAGGACAAGGGTAGAGAACAGTCAGCTGCTGGGGTTAAAATATGGTCGATCGGGTTTTATTTTCAGAGCTCTGGGAGGATAGAACATGTTAGCAGTAGACAGAGGCTTTAAATCTGCCCTTGAGCATATATAGAAGGACGTGCCCAGATTTTGTCTCTTTTCTGCAATTGTCACACCAACAATATCAGTGAAAGGCATGAGTTTTTGAATGTAGACAGAACAGTTTTTCCACTTACATAGAAGGTTTTACAGAAACTTTCCAGAAAATTTTCTTCCCGAGACAGAAACCTGGCATGGAAAACAACTGAAGTTTGGCAAGGTTGTAAGCAACTGAAAAGATGTAATGAAGTGGTGTTAAACCACTTAATTATAAACATAGTTACCAGCTAAATAATTTGTGTAGTGAAGACGTGCTTGATGAAGTTAATTGCACTTCCTGATGCTACCTGAAATAAAAGGTGAATTAATGAGAGGGAAACACAAAGTTAATGAGAACTAATAAGATACAAGAAAATGTGCATATAGATACATCCACACGGGGGAGAAAGAGAGGGGATCCACATTGCTTCTGTAGGGCAAGCTACTGCATAGAGTAGTGATTCTTTCTATAATTCATTTTTTCCCTGTAAGATTTAAGTTTGTTTTACCAGTCACCATTGCTTTATAAACTGTGATTACAGTCTTTCTTGCTCATCTCATTTGCTCTTGCCTCTTCACCTTATTATTATTTTTTTTGGTTTGGCCTGAGTGGAAAGTCGTTTGAGGAGTCAACATGCTCATCTCAGAGCAGAGAGGAGGAGAGGGTTTCCATAGACCCTGGCTATGCATTTGCTTGGCATTGTTTGTGGCTATTATCGCCTTGGGTGTGTATCCAGCTTGACAAGGGTATAAGCCATTTTGGGGGGATAGGTGTTATTGAAGAACAGTTACAGATGAGATCATTAGTATCCAAAATGATTTGTTTCTAGCCATAGTAACTCTGGCTGCTATACAAGTTCAGGTAAAACCAGGATTTTTCTCTTAGCACTGTATTGCACAATAATAGATCTTTTTAAGGGATTGTTTCTTCTAAAACAGAAGTCACTTAATATTTTAGAGACTGGTTACTGCGCTATTGGTGCACTCTGATGCCCTAGTATTTCTAATTTTAAATTATTTTTTCTCTCAATTTTTAATAGAATTTTTAAATTTCTATTTTAAATGCCTGTTGAAATGTCTATTTAATTTCTATTTTAATTTCTTATTAAAACAGAGTTAAAAGATAGTAAAGCTTCATGTTTTTACTCCCTTTAACGTTTCCTTAATGACCCTGATATTTCTAATCAGAGTTTATCTCAAAGGTGGAAGAACCAATAAATGATTTGTTGTATAGGAGACACAAATGCTGTTGCTAATGATGTGGTACTGTGCCTGTGTGAGGCTTATGTGTCTGAGAGAAAATAAGTATTCATTCCAGGTATATCTGTTAATCTAACAAAAGTTATTAAGTCTTTTTACATATATTATCTCTCCTAAGCAGAGGTTTGCATATTTATTTTTTTTTCCTAAAGACTATACTTTGGATTTGGAAGAATGAGGAAAACCAGACATTCTGTCAAAAAAAAAAATGCTAACATTTATGGTAGTCTGTACAATTAAAAAAGTAAATCACAATTTAGGTTTAGCCTTTACACTGTCAATACTGGTGGAAAGGTAGCTGAGTAGTTCTTGTTGAATGAGATTTTCTCTAATGTTTAAGCCACCAATAAAACCCCCAGTTAAGCCCTTCATAGGAAACTTAAGAATTGACTGATGGGAGTCACATGGTTAAATCAGTGCTTGTTATTCATAATTTATTCAATGGTTGATGGAAAAAAATTGTCCAATTATTTGACAAATACTGCTTGGCAAGATGATTTACAGAGAATAATGCAAGTATTTGTTGAAGAATTTAAAGTGACAAAAAATGCCAAAATTACGGCCTTTATTCTCAATGCAGTGATTAGAGCTGATTGAATGATATTCAGACAGTTTGACTAATTTTGAATAGTCCTTACACAGGCAATATTCCCATTGACTTCAGCTGGAATTTTGCCAGAGTAAGGACTACAGGATTGGGCCTTTGAGTGTAAATGTCTTGAAAGGGTCCCTTTATAAAGCAGCAGCTTAAATTCTGAACTGCAATGAAAACCCATTTTCACTTTTCTCTGTTACTTTGCCTGTTCTGTGGAATTGCTCTGTATGAATGTTAATCCCATTCCCTCTTTATCAGCAGAGGGTGCTATGGGAGTTTTGTGCTCTCAGGTAGCCTTTTGTTTATGCACAGTTCAATCTAATTTAAGTTGAACTGACCATTTCAATGGGAGTCAAGTGTGTATTTAAATGGTGTGTGGGAGAGCCATAATTTAATGGCAAACCATTTCCTTAATTGATTCAAGTTAAAGAAGGGAGACATTTTAAAGTGGGTAGTTTCAGATTCCTGGCCTCTACCCCCATACCCTCCTAAATGGGTCACTGAACATGGTCTTATACTCTGACGTGATAAATGATAGCATTTTCATGTGTTTTTGAAAGGCAGGTTCAGTATTCCAAGTTACTAGAAATGTATAATGAACTAATATTTTTGAATATAAAGTTCAGTGACTTTTTAAAGTTCCTGATTTTTTTTTTAATACTAGTAAGACTTTATGACAAAAAGGTGTTTACAAATCCCTGACATGGAAATACTCAAAAGTGGAAAAATGGTTTTTGGTAAACCAGAATATCATATGCTTTGTTACAAGTGTGTTAAGGTTGTAAAGTCAAGTGTAGAGAAAGCAGAAAATACATAGGCAGCCTTAATTCTGGTAATTTTTCCGATTGTTCATCCACATCCTGGCAGGGATATTAAATTACATGATTGTATAGCTACTTTTTTCTATGAGTTGTCTGCGCCTTTAACATATACAATAGACAACACTGAATAGGAGCTTTATGAAATGTTTCTTTTTATCTGAATTGCTCAGTGTATGCCACTGCACGCCATTCCATCCAGCATTGAATGCATGATTATCAACTTCCTCAAGTACCTTTCTATAGTGCTACCATAAGAGGGTTGTTTATTAATCCTTTGATTAATCACTGTTTAATGTATTTTAGCTATTTAACGCACAGTGACAGAAAAAATCATGAAAGGCAAAGTAAAAGTGATCACTAATTTTATCAATCCAGTTTGAGATGTCTTAAACCTGATACGTTTCAGAATATTTTGCACTTTTTGTAGCGAAAGCAGATGTGTAGCTGAGTCCTCCTGCAGTTCTGAATTCTCAACCCTTTCATAAATCAGATCCTGTGATCTGAGAAAATCTGGTGTTTCAGAAAGTCAGGATCAGACAGTCAGAGTTCAGCAGTGAAAAGTTCAGGGTGATCTTTTCACCATCATATAGGCTGTGGTCAAAGCTGAGCAGACTTCTGTAGTTGAGGATGACATTTTTAAACCTTAAGACCATGTTTTTTCCTTTCCTCATGCGCTGCCTGTTTTTCAACTCTTGCTGTAAATGAGAGAGGATCTTAAAGATGACAGTCTCATTTCCTGTGTAATTGTGATGGGTTCCCAGACTATTGGCCTCCTGGTACACTGAGTGAAATGGCTTCAAGTGGATGAACATCTAATAGTTAAAAACTACCGAGGTTCTGAAGTAAATTTATGGAGGGAATCCAGAGTGTTGGGTTGTTTTGTTTTGTGTTGTTTTTTCCCAGCCTTAATATTTATAATGTCACCCTGTGGAGGGAAATAAAACTTCAGAATTGTTGGAAAGGTTGTCAGGCTGCACTTTAGAAACATACTGATTGCCTGAGACACTGGCAAGGCCATAACCCTTAGATGCACTGGACAGTCTGCTGCCATTTGTTGTTCTTTGTTATGTGGCACAGCTTCTGCTGTGCACTTTGTAATCCAATCATCCCCAAACTTTTCTACCTGTTCCTCATTCCACTGTGATAATTTGCAATATTCCTTTCTAACCATGACCAAGGAGAGGAAGGATAACAGACAGAGGCAATAAAAAACACAGAAGGGAGAAAATTTACTGCTTTCAGGCAGTGGGCCTGGTGGCTACACACAGGCAGAAAGGCTTGCAAAGCTCTGCTGGGGGATGGACCTGCAATTTGGGAGGACGTGGCACACACATTTCAGCTGGCCCAAAAGGTTTAAGTGGGTGGACAGTGCTTCTTATTATCTGCTCTACAGTCAACATTTCCACTCAAGTCCGTGTGGGCAGATTTGTAGAAGCTCATTACTTGGCTGAATTCGTGGATTTTTTCACAAGAACAACAGAATATTGCCACTATGGCAACTGATATGCCATGTTTCCAGATCCTGATCTGAGTCATGGAGGGAGCTGTAGCATCTCCACCAAACAGCTGTAAAAGGTGTTTTTTATTTAAAAAAAAAAGGGGGAGGTGGGAGGGAATGGGGGAAGCAATGCATTCATCCTCTCATCCCTGAGAAAGTGAAGAATTGTTTTAGGTCAGCATTTCTCAAAAAGTTTGGCCTTAGTCAGAGCTATTTTCAGAACTTTCAGCCCAAACCCTTACAGTTTGGGGAAGCTGTGAACTACTGGAAATATGGTCTTTTAATGGGAAGTGTGACACAGCCTTGTTTAAGAGCACTGTCCTCTGCAGACAGTGCGTTCTGTACTGTAAACCTTAATCTTCTGGCAGTGAGAATGTTTTGTTCATTATTTTTGTAGTGCCTCCTAACTCCCTTAGAAATACATATTTTCATTTGCTCCAGTCCTTGTTAGTTTTACTCCCAGGCAAATTTGGTTTCCTCTGGCATCATCAAAAGCCTTTTTATGTTTGAGTTTTTTTAAATAGCCATTTGAAACCCAAAGGTGACTTCTGTATTGTTTGAGGCTACAGCTAGAACAGGTGTAAGATGATGAATTTCCCAAAAATGTGTGTAATAATATAAAAAACTGTTTGCTTTCTAAATTGAAGACTATCCATCTTTTTTGTTTGATACTGTTGCTAATCAGTGTGCTTCACTTCCAAATGTATTTAACTGGAAATTTTGCTTATTGCTCATTTTCACTGTCGTATTCTCAGTGTTTCCAATAATAGAATTTTCTTGTGGGTCAAGTTAATGTCATTCTTGCTTACTGGTCGCTAGAAGGTTGTCTTCCTTTCCAGCTACTAAGGAATAAGGACATTATTGTTAAGGCTGTTATTACTGTGGCATAGCTTTTAAGTACAGAAATGAAGGATTTCTGTATTTAGGTAGATATTCAGGAAAAGGGATATAATACTCTTCTTATACCAAGTGCCAGAGGAAAAGATTTGGCTTGTTTATTTGCATATATTCAGCGAATTGGAAGAGGATTTTAAGTGGTGATCTGTACTAGAACAACACAGATGCAGAAAAAGTCTAAGTGAAAGAACTGAACCGTAGAAGATTTCCTCGGAAATCTCTTACCCCATTAGATTGTTCATCCTGAAGGGAATAGTAAAACGCAGTCAGTGACCAAGCCCGTCATTGCTTGAGTAGAAAACAAAGCTATGCAAGTCGTGTTTGTATCCATACTTCCACCGTGGAAGAGCGAGCGGTCAGATTTGGTTATGCTAAAGCTCTTATTTTCTTAGGGCCTGACCCATGCCTTTAGTTTGCTTAAAACCGACATTTCCTATGTAATGACTGCATTGTCACTCAGGGCCTTATCTGAAAAAATGCTTGAGCATGCGCTTAACTTCCAGCTTGTGATCCAGCCTGCTCATTTAACATAAACATTTGAACGTAGGTAAGATTCACTTCCCAGTTGGACCCTGTGGCTTCATGACAGTTGCCTGCAATAAGAGTGAGTTAGTGTCTGAGGTGTATTGCTTGGACAGTCTTTGCTAGGAGCTTTCGATGGTGGGCTGTGAGAGTTTATTTAGTGTTACATCTTTAGAGATGACCATATTAGGCATCCCAAATAATTTTATTATTCAAATATTGTGTATGTTTTTCTGTTTCCAAGGCCAAAAGGCCTTCTTAAAAAAGTCTCTAAACAAAACCTTGGCTTCTCAAGTAATTTTAAAATTAGTAATTCTAAGAGGAAGTGTTATCTATAGCTATGTATGTTCAGATATGTGATAACTTTTAGTTGATAAGGTGCATGAAATTTTTTACAAATAAGGGACTGGTCCCTGCACTAGTGAAGGCAGTGTTATCTTGTAATTTGCTTTTGTGTACCAAGAACATTTTGTAGACCATTTTTATTATACCCGTTGAGAAGGTTAAGTGAAGACAGAGATTTTTCATTGCATGCAAGTGTTAGGATGTGTATGTGTTTTTACTACCTCTATAATTCTCTTTAAGAGTTGCTGAGCACTGAAACATACGCAGTCAGGAGAGAATAAACTGATAAATATGTACTTGTTCATCAGGAGGAGCTTTCTTGCAAAGTTCTGTAGCATAGAAAATGTTTTGTTTTATTCAGTTTTACTGTTGTAAAAGTCTCTTTAACCTGCATTTCTGCAGGTTGCAATAAGGATGCTAACAATTTCCCCATCTGGTTTCCTAGTTTGTTCAGATCACTGACAGACTTGATACTGCTCTTTCCTTTTCTTTATTTTAATTGTTGCTAAGCTTTTCTACCATGCTGTGTGCTCTTATTTTATGTTATACTCAGTGTGAGCAGAAGCTGTCCTCATATTGATCCTTGTGGTGACTTGCCAATCACTTTTCCTTGCCTTACACTTTTCCATTCACAAGGACCTTCTTTCTTTACTATCCTCGCAGTCCAATAAACAGCTCTTTCCCAGCGCTGGGGATGTTTAACTTTTAGATTAGGGCATCAAAAGGCCTTAAATCTCAGGCAAAATATTTCCAAATCTGTTTAATATTGGCATTTATTAGATCCACACTGTCTATAGTCAGTCACTTGGATAACACAACAAAATCAAAAGGCCTGGATGTTAAGAGGGCAAAGCATTTACAGCGTAAATTGGGAAAAGTGCAAAAGTGGGTGCTCACCTTCTGATAAATCTTTATGAATAAACCCTTTGCAAATAAAACAAAACAAATTGTAAAAACAATTTGTAAAAACAAATTGAAAAAAAAAAGTGTAAGGTTTTTCTTCATAGGGTTCAGTGTGTTCACTAGTTACCTTGCCAGCTTCTGTCAGGAGGAACCAGGCAAAAGAGGACTCCTTGCATATATGTGCTGGACGTATGCTACTGTGATTGCTCCTTATTTCGCAATAAAGCCTTTAAGGAACTGGGACTTAAAATTCCAAATCCCACCAATCTGCTGTTTCCTTGATGCTAAAGGCAGACTGATTGAGAACTACCAAAATATACCCCCATTCAATAAACAGTGTTGGAAATTCCAGTTTCCTCTGCTTATGGAAGCTTAGACTTAGTCCAAAGGCCACCTGAGCTCATTATGTATTGTATTATCTCCCAGTGCCTTTATCCTAGGAATTCCAGGAAGTCATTTATCTCATGATACAATAGCCTTTGGTCAACAGTTTGTACCCTTTGTACAAAAAGTAGATAATGGCCAGTACTAACAATATTGTCCTGGGAGTATGGGTTGTAAATCCCTCCCAGGAAGTCCGGCAAATACTTGGGTATTCAGCATGAGTATTTGAGCTAACTTCATTGAAGGTGGCTTATGGCTTTGTGCGTGGCATTGACAGTGGTGTAGACATTGTGCCAATGCACATGAAGTTTGAGTAGATGTTTGCCAGCATAAACTCCACTCATTTAATTACTGACCACATTTCTCTAATGTGGAAAAATGTGGTGGAGAAAATTGTCCACAGTACACTAGCAATTCCATTACCATTCTTGAATGTTAGTCAAGGACAGCTGACACTTTGTCATCATGAATAGTATTTCATAATGCTGATGTTATCAGGTTGCTGCTTAATTCCTCATCTGTCACCTTCGACCTTATGCTAGTGCTGGCTGAATAAATACACACCGTTCCTTTGTAAGCATTTTTAGAACGGTCAAGGAATTTTCTTATATTCCAGTTTCTCTGTTTGTAGTTACCCACTATCATTCTTTAAAGAGCCTGTTGATGTCGTATTTGTATCATCCACGTAAGTGAAAGAACATAGCTGATATTTGAAATTCAGAAACATGGAGTGTTTTGATGTTCACTTTTCCTTGTCCTGCTGTGTTTAAAAAAACAAAACAATTCAGCTTGTGTTACCTTTTTGTTTAGTGCTTGGAGAACCCTTGAGAATTACTTTCCTGGAGATTGATGCCTGTTGTTCAGTCTCAGCTGAATCTGAATGAGTACTATTGGCACAGGTAGGGGAAGCAAACACTATTTGTTACACTGTACTATCCCTTCCCTCTTCCTCGAAGACTGTGTTAAAACCAGCAACCCTGGAGAGATACGGTATGGATCTGGACATGGAGATCCATGATTCACACAGCCTTATCTCCACTCATTTGGTGCTTTCCGTTGCTTGAGAATCCTTGGAAGCCTAAAGGCAACAAGCAGCAAGAGTTAGGATTCAGGTGGAGTTTGGGCTGTAAGAATTTGGACCATGAGATATTACAAGCTGAAGTATGACCACCAATGTATTTCCTAGAGATACTGATGTGATTAATCAGAGGGGAAAGGAGCTGGTTTTTGTTAATGACTTTAGAGACATAAAATACTCAAATAGTAAGATAGTAACAGCACCTTGCAGCATCTTGTGACTTGAGATTGGAATGGCCAGCTTAGAAGTGACAAGATCTGTATTACTTCAGACATGGGGATCTCAGAGGTATGTCTTATTAACAGTCTGTTCTTTCTCAGATCTTTATTACTATGTTCCTGTGTATCTGCCGTAATGAAACTCTTAAATGAACTAAATTCATTGGAAGCCACCTCTGAAAAACACAGCAAATTTTCTTGAGTATCCAACTCTAAAGACTCCAAGAGTGTAAAAACGCTTCGTTATGTTTTCATTGGGAAGTGGGAAAAGGATTCTGTGTTTTACATCCAAACCCCGTTTTAATGCTCTGCAGTACAAGTGAGCCAAGGAGCGCTGTTTGTCAGTAGTAACATTCTTAAATAAAATACAGAAATATTTTTTGATGTCTTTGCAATCTGCCCAGTACCTTCAGATGGATTTGGCTTGGATCATGAACAGTATCCTATATCCAACCCTTAAGCAATGACATGATGTTACATAATGTTATATTTTGTTGGCAGTCCTAAAACTTTTCTTTTCTGGAAAGAAATTTCCCAGGCTGTATTCTCACAAGAAGTATGTTTTAATATGGATCACCCTGCTCCTTTTTTCTTCTGTTCAAAGAAAATGTCAGCTCTCTTTACAATTGTCCAGGAAGCATTTGTAAGGGGTTAAGTGATACTACAAATATTCCTTAATTGAGTTTAGATGCATTCCATGCATTTTTACACCAGCATCAAAGAAAACATCTTTCCAAAGATAAGCAGCTTCTTCTCATATTTCAAAAAATCATCACGTATTTTCATCAAGCTTTCAGGAATGAAAGCTACTGGACTGCAGTGTTGTCATAATAAAAAAGAAAGGTGCACACAGAGGTACCGTGATCCAAAGGTGACAAGTGCTGAACAAATAGCGCATGAAGACGTCTTCCTAGCTGACAGCATTCGTCTCCATCAGTTATTGCTCTTGTACTGGTTCAGAGATGTTTGATCAACTTTCAAATGATTATCCTGGCAGGAGCAGGTGAAAGCAGTCATGATACTTTGATTCAGAGTAAAGTACAAGGTAGTCTGAAGGAACCTTTCATTAGCAGTTGATACTCAGTTGACAGTGAGATTCATATGAGGAAGATGGGATGAAAACAGTTTTTCGTTTCCCTCCTTTGTAAGAGAGGTTTGGCGAGGGTCGTATGAGTGTAGCGAACTTGTACTTACTGACTTGTATATTACGCATATGGTATTCAGATTTACCACTGCAAGACATGAGTGTAGAAGGGAGGCCTTCTATTCCTTTTGTACCATTTGTTTGTTTGCATATAAGATTTTAAATTAAGTGACATGATTATTCTTTCACTAGGGTTTAATTTTTAAAAGCAACTTTCAAACACACCTATTCCTGTGATAAAACCAATGGAATTGTCTGTGTGCAATTTTAAAGCTCTCCAGTTTCAAGAAGCTCACACTAAAACCCAAGCTAAACCTTCCCAACAAGAAGTTGATCATATGGGTAGCAATAATATTATCCAATTAAATAAATCTTTTTTTCACTTTATAAATGATTTGGCGGATTGATTCCAATTACTGTGAGTGATTTTTTTTTTTATAAGTATTCACCAAATCATTCATGGCAATTTAATTTCATTTTATGACTGCTTCTGTGCTATTTCCCTGCTGTATCTTTGTTTTTCACCATATACTTTGGGGTTGGTTACCTAGTGCACATGATAATGGTTTTGCTTTCTGAATAGGTTACATAGAGCTGTTGATGCACATCCTAAGGTGTTCACATCAAGTATGAGTTTTGAAACATTCTCTGTTCGTGCAAATGAAAATGAGTTTGTGTGAATATGCCGGAATGATGAATAAAGAGATTAGAAACCTAGTTAGTTTGAATAGTTTTTGGACTATGAATACTTCCCCTCCCTCCCCGCCCCCATATTTAACCAGCTCTAGTGTTAAATAATTTAATTTTATTGAATAACAAGTTTTAAATTGTCAGCACTGAAGCAGATGAGGTCATGCCAGTAACTGCAGTGGGGTTATGGTTTCACTGTATGTTTCATTTAAAAACTCTTGGAACCTGCTTTTTTTTTTTTAATATTTTCATTCAAAGACACTTTAAACAAACATAAAGGAATAAAGGCTCCATAATACCAATGAGAATCGGACCAGTAGTGTATTTTCATATCGCTAATATAGAATCATAGAATGGTTTGGGTTGGAAGGGACCTTAAAGATCATCTAGTCCCAACCCCCCTGCCATGGGCAGGGACACCTCCCACTAGACCAGGTTGCTCAGAGCCCCATCCAGCCTGGCCTTGAACGCCTCTTTTCAGCATTCATCTGATTTCTTTGTCTCATAATTTCATGCACCTTCCATTTCTTTCACCTGACATCCTACCGTTTGTGTCTTTTATTCTGTGTCCATCTCTTCATCACCTCTGATACTTTACAGTATTATTTGACCCTAAACTTTGGGTGACATAACCTAGCCTAATCAGATGGTTGGGTTTAGCTGCCTACTAATGTTAGCTGCTGACAGTTGATATCCTATACACATTTGAGAAGAAATGTCTTTTGTATTATACCACTTTACATTTTACTTTTGCATTTTATCAAATATTCATATTTTATCACTATTATAACCTATTAAAAATTCTCTCCTCTGCTATAGGAAAATGTGATTTTTAAAAGTAAATAGATGTTTATGCAGGCTTTAATGGTTGTAATTTTTGCAGTTCCTCCTTCCAGTTTTGTCAGAGACAAACTCTTCAATTGTTCTGTGTCTTCCCTGAACCATGAATTGTCAAGAGTGAGGTAAGATTGAACGATGTTGGTGCATTGTGAGGGGTGAAGGCTGATTGGAGAAGTTGATCTGTGAAATAGAGTAGAGAGGGTAAAAATGGCAAGCAAAATAATAATTTGAATTTTTTGCTGTGCCACGTTTACACAGTTGCATCAAAACTGGATTAGCTCCTCACTGGACTAAAAGATAATGAGATATTAAAAAAAAATCTGCATAGGTAGATTCTACAGGACCTCTTCTGCTTTTTTATATTAAACCCAGGAACTCATATGAGTAAGTTACGTTTTCTGGAATACCTTCTCAGTTTCTCCTGCAATTGAACAAGACCTACCATGAGTCATGTTTAATTACTTATAAAGTTGTGAAAGGGTTCCATACCTTATCCTGGATGGATGCCTTGGCATAATATTCTTAAATAAGCTTGTGAAAATAGAGTTCTCTTCTGGTTTCAATAAATAGTTACAGTGAATACAATTAGCTGAAATGTGCTCCTACAGGCAAAGCCCTCAACAAAATATTTCTTTAGAGACAAAATTGTCAGGAGCTGAAAGGCCTCAGCACCTTTTGTGGCTGTTGTTCTGGGGTTGTACAGTCCGGTTCGTAGTGCACGTCTGATTGAGAGCCATGATATCTTCAAAGTTTATTATCTTTGTTGTCCATTTTTACGGTCTTTGTTCACTGCACTTGCAAATACCCCTCCTATGTCCTGACAACTTCTTTAGCAAAAAAGAAGTGTACAAGGAAAAGCCTCAAGTCATTTGGGTTTTATTTGCTGTAATAACGAGATGCATTGTTGACTCTCCATTGTTTTTCGGTGAGAAAACTTTGTTCGAATATACCTCACATTGCTTGGTTGTAGTGTGGTGCTCGGGTTAGCTGTTATAAATTAAACATACAGTATTTGCCTTGTAGGGGATACCTGGTTCTTGATGCAATGGGTATGAAGAAATTAATAATCTTTCCCCTGATTCTCATCAGTGGTCTCTTGATTCTGATCTAGTTTCTGACTGCACTGGCAAGCTTCTTAAAAATAGGAATAATTTGTGAGACACATTTTCTGAGGGTATTTTGAATATGAATGAATTTTGACACAAGAAGGTGGACACTGAAAGGGGAAACTTTGAAATTCCAACCCATACCATTCCACCAAATGCCTAATTCTCTATTACATGTCACAAAGTTTGAGAATCTTTTTTTTTTTTTTGACAGTGGCACATTAGAGGGCAACTTAGAGTCTTTGATCCATAAAATGTCCGTATTCGCTCTCAATGTAAAATGAAGAAAGAATATAAATCCCAAAGGCAACTAAAAATACATCAGTAAGACTTTCAGGCGCTATAACAATTGAAGAAGTGGGGGTCTTTTCAGAGAAGCAGCATTTTTCATTCCCATAACAGATTTACTGGTCATCTTGAGGGTGTACCATTTCAGATGAAACTGAAGCAGCACACAGCAAAATGCATCACAGATTTGGGGCATCTTGGCTGTAAAAGCGTTTTTCCTTACGGTGACATCCCCTGCAGTGCAGAGGCCTGCCCAGTTTCAACTGTCTTTAAGTAATGGCAAGACATTACAGTGATAGCAGAGACACAGAAGATTCTTGCACTAGAAAATTTGTAGTAAAAAGCTGTTATTTGTCACCTGTGTTTACTCTGTATCCTTTTGCCTGCACAGCTGAAGTGGTCATTATTGTTATCAAATGTCGTCCCATTTCTCAGTGTGATGTCCAGCACTTTATGGCCACTGGGAGAGGTCACGTTTGGAAAATGCTTGGTCGCTCCAATGCCTTTGGGTTGTTACGTACTGTAGAATTCTTGAAGTTTAACCTGACTTTTTTCTTTACTTCACCATGTCTATTTTCCTTCACTGAGGTTAACTCCAAGGATTTTTTTTTGGCCTTCCTCTGAGAAAGGAGGACACCCAAGACTTTTCTTACTGTTTACGTACATAAAAAAGTGAAGACAGATCAGGCAGAAAATTTAAATGCCGCCACTTGCATTATCTAAAATTGTAAATCCCTACAAAGCAAGGCTAATTAAAGTTCCTGTCTTCAGGAACTGCCTATTCGTACTCTGTCTTACTACAAAAATGCCGGGTACGTGGGGGATTAGTGAGTGCCTGCATTATCAGATATCTGGCATCAAGTAACTGAGCAAGATGTCCAAACTTCTGTGATTCATTGGAGTTGTTTATATTTTTCCAGCTGGAGTAGGCATTCCTCAGCTCTGGCAAAGCAGGGAGGGAAGTACACTACACCTCCAAATCCCGTTTACTTTCTCCTTTCCCACAGGAGACAATCACTTTGTTGAGAGACAAGGTGGTTAGAAGTTAATTGCAATTTAATTACCCTTCATGTATACCTTTGCAACTGAAGGAAAAGGCAGCCTCTGAGTTACTATCTTCATGCTTTCAAAAATAGCCCAGTGAGGCTTTCAAAAGAGGTCTGTAAAATTGGGGTGCACTTTTTACACATGCAGTCAAGCGAGGCCCCCAGTCTTGCTCTTACAAGTGCTATGGGGAAGCATGGTTTTATTTTGTGAAAGATATCGTGTCTCTGATTAAAACTGTAAGATTTCTGAGACAAGCTAGATATTTTCAGCAATCAATTAACACAATACTAATGAAAATATTCCTAGTTTTATTTATTATTTCTGTGACGTTGACATGTAGGGTAAGGTCTTCTTTCCTCCAGGTGCTGTACAAATATGAAATAAATAGGCAGCCCCTCTCCAAAAGAACTTAAAATCTTAAATATTCTCTTAAGGGGAAAATTTTCAGTTAAACCTCTGAAAATCTAACCTATTCAGTGGCCATGGTCTGTTTTAAAAACGTTATAGTTATTAGGCTGATAAAGACTGCCTTTTAGCAGGTTTTTATTGTGCCATTAACTTGAAAATACCGTTATTGTAACATGATTTTTATTATTACAGTCAAAGATTGGCTTGATTTTATGGGATTGGGTGTAATTGGGTTTTGTAGAAGCCTCTATAGTGAAGTTCAAATATTTATCTGAATTCAAAAGCACGTGTGGTGGTATAAGACTGTAGTTTACTCAATATACCTGGTACAGAGGTGGGGTGAAAATATGTGTAACAAAGTAAATGTTAAAACCAGCATTTTCTGGGGAAGATTGATGTGTAGTAGGTATAGCAGAAGACTGAGTTTCAGGAATCAACTGCTGGTTTTTTTGTTGTTTTCATTGTAAAATGCTTTAAATTCTTGTGTGAAAAGGCCTATGTAAATGCTTAGTATTGGCTTGTTCCCATTTCTTCCACTAGCTTCTTGTTTAACTAGGGACTAATAATCACTTAGCTTTTGTATTGCTGAGTTTACTCATGACTGTATTCACTATCAGTATTTTGTCCGAGGTATCTTTAAGTTCCATTTCTTTTTGAATCTGAAGATAAAAGGCTTCGTTTTAATAACTGTCTAATTCCTGACAAATTAAGTAGAACAGTACACATTTTTTATAGTGTCTTCTATTAAAAATACTAAGCCCTGAATGTATTTTGCAGGCATATGTTTTCTCCTTCATATTTAAAGAACGGGAAAGAAAGATGTATGCTACTAGAATTTTTGAAATACAAGAAAAGTTGATGGTAATACATTTGGTGTGTCTACAAACAGTTCTCTGCAAGGCTCTGAAGCCTGTGGACTACTCATTTTAAACTGCAAACCACAAAATTTAACCTTGGATGCCCTTTGGGATCGTTTGGCACGACCTGAACAAAGTCCTCAAGGCAAGCGACAAGAATAATACTTTGTGCTTACAATGCCTTCCCACCGGAATAGCTCTTAGTAGTGCATTTTACAGATGTGGAAATTGGAATACAGAGGAAAGGGGAGGCTCTAATGCAATGAGAGACTAAAGCACATCTTTATTATGAATGATTGTTCTTTAACTTAAAATTGAGCATGTGCTAACGTGTTCTGCTGGTCTGGGACTGAATTGCTTGTTTAAGGTCATACAGCAGACAGTTCCAGCATTAAGACTATTGGAATCTGTTGATTCTCACTACTCTGCTCTTTTCCTAGATTGTGGATAACATCAACAGCAGAGATGAGAAAATGCAGTCATCAGAAAAGAATAAACCTGACCAGCAGGTGGTTAACACTTTTACAGAATATGACATTTTCCATCTTTATTAACATTAAACAACCAAGAGACACTGATGGTCATGGAAGAGAATATACTATGAGAAAAAAATGCAGTTAAGGGCATTCTGTGCGCAACATGTGCGTTGAAGAAAGACAGTTGAACTCTCCTGAGAAGACTAAAGTCTTTAGTTAATAGTGTGACGTTGCGATGTGATGTGGTTATTATGCTCTTTGACGTTAATCCTCAATAATGCTGACTAAAGTTTTGTGCATGCAGCTATATGAAATAAATATGTGCATTTGCCATAGAATTCCTGCAGATCAACAACTTTTGTAACAAAAAGGTATATAGCGTTCAACAGACATTTTAACAATAACATACTTTTTTGCTTTTATAGAGATGATGTAAATTGTTTGGTGCAGCGTGTTTGTACAGCTAAGATATTTTATTGAGATCAGGTTGCCCCAAAGTCCATCTTTGGGCTTTGGAAGGGACCAAATGGCTTCTGAAGGTTTTGGTGGTTTTTTTTTTTTTTTTTGACAGGATTAAAGAATGTAAAGGACTATTTGTACTAAACAGATTAAGCTGTTAGTAAACATGTCCCCTTTAAATTAAGTGGTGGCGAGGACAAAGAAAGTGCTTTGTTGTTGTCAGATGGATTTGTCTTAAGTCAAATGGGCAAACAAGTTAAACATCAGTCCTCTTTAAATCCCTAATGGCTGTGCAGATTAAATCTCAAAAGGTCTGTAAAATGAGTAAAAAAATTAAATTGCTTTACTTCTTCCTGTCGTTTACTTTAGCTAAAGCATTTTTCTTCTTTCTTTTCTTCTTTCTGCTCTTTTTTCTTCTCATCCAGCTTTAGACAACTTTGTTTTCAAACTGCATTAGCATACAGACAAATATTAAACTAGAATTTCACTTCTCTGCAGTCTTGTCACTTGTGATGAATACATCCTTGCTCCATAAGTGCTGGTGACACGTCATTGTGGCAGCTTCTGCCTCTCAACAGAAGGATAATTAATCTTGCTATCAACACTCCTAAAGAGGGGTAGCTAGTTTTATTCCGTAGAGCTGCTTTGTGTGGGGTGGGATTCCTTCATTTGAAATGGCTGCCTGTGAATCATGGCCTTCCTGTGATTAGCTTTTCGTTAATGCTGGGAGTGTTGATCTGTGTGGGAACAACAAAACGAGCAAGCTTTGTGCTGTTCTGACCTGGCACTTTTATGCCTTAATAAAGTGGATGGGTGCAGCGTGCAATTCAGAAAAGATGCCAAGAACTGAGGTGGCCTCGTAGGAGTGTGGAAGTGAATTCAAGGTGTCATTCTGTGTCGTCTTCTTCCATCCAACTGACTACAGTGAAAATTTCAGTGGTTTGATTTCTGGCAGGAAAAGATCCGGGGTGAACATGTTGCTTTTACATCCCAGCTATGAGTGTGAAAACATTTTCTGTGCGCATCCAACAGCTGTCAGCATCAGAAGTATTAGGAAGGGGACAGACTGCTAAGCATTTAAGACTGAGTTTTCACAACTTTTTCCCCCATGAATTTCATTATTCCAGCAGCTCTGTGATGATGAAAATCCAACCAACGGAGTATTTGCTCCAGTTGGATTTTCATTCAGTTTATTAATGATAAAGAAGCCCAACTTCATGCATATTAAAGGAGTGTTGATTGAAGGTCACAGAGGTGTTAGCTGTGGTGTCCTGGCTAAATTCCAGTTGGCTAATTACAATCTGCCTTCCTAAAGCTCTCTTGTAGTTTCATTATTTAGATCATTAGCTCTTTATATTTTGTTCCAAACTCTTAGTAGCATGGCTTTATTTTTGTTAAAGAGCTTTCACTGTTGAGCATGTTGGTTCGTAAGAAGGAAAATGGTGAAGCCAACTTTCTGCCTCTTTGAATGCAATATCAGTGATACAGATATAGGGTTTAAGTGGGAATACATCTAACACCAGTAAAAAGCTACTGAGGCATGTTTTACAAGGTCATGTCACACTCTGTGACTGTCATTTGCTGTACTAGAATCAGATGGCACATATACGGAAAGGTGTATCTTTTTGCTGTTTTCTTCCCGTTATCTAAACACATCATTTGACATGATTTTCCCCCCCACGCTTTCATTTTGAATTGCATGCTACTTACTCCTGCTTGTCTGATGCTTTCTACCCTTCTGTCAAGTGTCCTTTTTTTGCAAAGGTTTGTTGAACCAAGCAGGTCAGATGGACAATCTCTTTTTGCTGCTTGTCTCATACCAGTTGCTTTTTCCAAAGTCGTGTGAGCTATCTGTGGCCCTTCTAAAGGGATCATGCTGTGAAATACATATGAATATATTTTCTATTTGGCAGTGCAGAATACGATTGCCCTCCACTCCAGACAAATCTCTGTTTGGTCAGGCCTCCCAAAGCTTTCTGTAGTAGAAAGATGGGTTCTGCACTCAGTTCTGTACTTGGTTCTGAACTCAAGCAGTTGTGTTGCAGCTTGCAGAGCTGATCCAGAAAGTTAAGGGGCATTTGGTATCTGCAATATCGTTTTCACACTTAACAGGGGTCACACATCAATGGTGTTGTCTGGTAGTAACAGACTGAGATCAAATTTGGCTGTGGTTTGTCCTGACTTTACTCTTATACTCCACTCATGACTTTTGGTTGCTGAAGGTCCACTGTGAACATTGATGGAGGAGAAGCAGTGAAGCAGCTATTTAGAAATGGGTTCAAATGCAGTTGAAATAATTGGCTCTAGAGATTAGGTCCATGCTCTTAATTGAAAAAGGGAAAGAAAATGATTTATCAATTATTCAAGATGTTTTCTTTGTACAAACCATTGAGGTTTTTTGTAAGTATTTGTGTCTCAATATAGTGTTTTTATTGAACTATTAAATGTAATTAGAAACCAAAGGTAAATGGTGTCTTAGTCAAGAAAGCCACATAGGAGCTGAGTGGTGTCTGTAGCATTCTGAGCACTGTCAGTTCCTCACGAAGCCTATCTAAGGGTGATTAGCTCTTTACTCACACTTACTTCAGCTTGTTTCTAACGAATGATGATTTACCATTTTGCTAAATGCTAAGCAGCATTTGTTTGACAGAGTGCAAAGTGCAGCCTTAGAGAAAAGCAGGTAAAAATTCACTACAAAGGGCCTGTCAAAATACTTCTAAAATACACTGTCATAGTGTTAAACAATTTATTAATAAGCCTGTTAATACCCAAGGATTTTTTTGTGCGTGTCTTGAGGTTCTGCTAAAAACATCAGTGTTTAAGATGCTATCCACACAGGCTTAATGCCAGGGAAAGCAATCCCATTAAATTGGACCTCATAAATATTTCATGAGGGCCAATTTAAAATTAATCTTGGCATGAAGCCAAACCAGGCAGTATATTTGCTACTGTATTAAAAAGAAGCGGCAGATGAGGTATTTTTTTTCACAATAGTAATCTGACTGGATTTTTGCACAATCCTAACAATATTTTTAATAATACAGCTGTTGGTTTTGGCAGGAAGAAATGCATTTCTTTCATCACCCGTTCATGCAAGAATCATACTGCAACTAGTGTATTTTAAATGTAATCATTCTAGAAGATGATTTTTTTTCTAGTGATGAAATCTCTTGTTTTCTGAAAAAAAATTCACCTTGTTACTTGAAAGGAAATAGATAAGTCAGTTCTGTAATTTAACAGGGATAGATGTAGGTTTCTTTGGGAAAGGGCTATGAAGTAGTCAATTTTCAAAAGGGATTTTGGCACGTTGGAGGTTTTCAATGTGATTTGAGTCTGAAGTACCTAAGTCAATTGGGAAATAAAGTTTAGATTTTTAAGTAATTTTGAGAGGATTGTGAAATTTAACTCTGGTCACAGTGTGAGTAGGCAAATTGGAAGAACTGTGGTTTGAAGCAGTTGAGACCCAGTAAAAATATATCCCTAGGTATGATCGAAATCTTCTAAGAAAGCCTTTATATATTTTGCAGAGACAATGTGTCCTGATTTAATGCCTCTTTGAGTCACTTGGGGTTTTAATTGGTGGGTAAAGAATCAGAACACATAAGACATAGTCAGAGAAAGGGCAACACATTTACTTTGCTCATTTAGGAGATCAGATGCTTCTGGGGGACTGCCTGATGGGAAAAGAATTCAGGCTGCAAAAACAGAATTTCAAAAAGAAAAAGCCTCCTACTCTTAGCAATAAGCTGCAGATGAAGTTTGTAAATAATTGCTCATTTTTTACAAGAATATTAGGAGACTGTTTTCTGTCCTTCACATATAGCTTGTTCCCCTAATCTGTGACCAAATTCCAGTCCCAAGAATTTCCCTTATATGTTTGGAAAATACTTAAAACTGCGTGTGTGAGCAAAGGGAATAAATAATAAATACAATGACAACATAAAAGCTGGAGTAACAGTTTGTGTTGTATGGCTTTAAAACTGGTTTGAGGATGAAGAAGAAAGCCTTTTATGCTGGAATAAATTCTGGGAGACACTGGTAAGGAACAAGATTACAGGGTGTTTAGAGATGTGCGTTTCAATAAGGAGCAATCACCATTCATATGCATACGTTTCATTTAAATGCATTATATACACTAGCAGATTGGGAGGCAATCCTGAGACATTGAACATAATTTATTTGGATTTGAAGAAAGCCTTTGCTTTTGTGCCTTACAATGGATTTGATTTACTAAGTCAGGAGACATAGTGGAAGCAAATTCAAATGGACTTGCATTTGTCTGAGGAAAGGGAAAGAGCAATAACATCAATGTGGAAATGGACAAAGGTAATGTGTAGGAAATGGCATGGAGTTCAGCTTACCTGACTTGCTGCCTGAAATTCTTGTTTAAGAGTAACAGAGTGAAAGAGAAGAGGATGCTTCTTCAGGTAGCAACTTGTGCCTTCTGTTTTAGGGATGAATTGCATCCTCTTGTGAAGGTGCTGTTCTACCCCATTTACTATAGAGTCTAGAGACCTGGCTTGGGCTGGATGCCTCATCTGAAATTAGAAGAGGTGAATTACCTAGACTTACGCAAAGTGTTTGACACTGTCCTGCATGACATCCTGGTCCCTAAATTGGAAAGGCATGGATTTGATGGATGGACCACTCAGTGGATAAGGAACTGGCTAGATGGCCACACTCAAAGGGTTGTGGTCAATGCCTCGATGTCCAAGTGGAAACCAGTGATGAGTGGCACTCCTCAGGGGTCAGTACTGGGAGCAGTGCTGTTTAACATCTTTGTTGGTGACACGGACAGTGGGATTGAGTGCACCCTCAGCAAGTTTGGGAAGGGAGTGAAATGTCAAGGTCCCTCTAGATGGTATCCCTTCCCTCTGGCACCACACAGCTTGGTGTCATGGGCAGACTTGCTGAGGGTGGACTCAATTCCACTGTCCATGTCTCCGACAAAGGTGTTAAACAGCACTGCTCCCAGTATTGACCCCCAAGGAGTGCCCCTCATCACTGGTTTCCACTTGGACATCGAGCCGACATCTGTTGAGCAGAAAGACAAATTTGCGGTAATTGGGAAGTTCACCCACTCAAAATGACAGAGGAGGTAGAAAGGCTGGAGTCTGATAGTTAGCAACGGGATGACTGTGATTCACCAAAGTGACTGTGGAAAAGGCAAATACAAAGTCTCAGACATGGTATTTCCAGTAGTGATAAAGAGTTTTAATGTCATCACAAAAAGCATTGTTAAAGCCTAGCAAACACCATGCTGTAAGTGTATATATCTTCTCTCTGTAAACCAATGAAGGGAGGAAAAACACTAGTGCTGTTGAAGACAGCAGATAATGTTGGCATTAAAACAAATGGGCTTAATCATCCATGAGTAAGGCTGGCAATACGAACAACATTTTTAAGTGTCAGAAAGAGCAGTTAAGGTTCTGGAGCCACCTCCCATTACAAACTGTGGTGAGATAAAAATTTAAATAGCTTAATGATGGAGCATGCTCAGTTTATAAAAAAGTATAATGCAGTAGCCTATGACAGGTCACACTATGTCCCAAGAGCTTTCTTCTAGTAAACACACTACTAAAATAAAAAGAGGTGGGATTCAGATGCCTAACCATAGGTATCTAGTGCTTTTTGAGATACCTTAGGATACCATGGCTGGCCTTCAGCTGCCGTTCCTGAAGGGTGTAGGTCTCTCAAATCTTGTGTCATACCTGATGGGTGTCAGGTGGATGCTTCAGAGTCTCTATGGTATCTCAAATGTCACTAGATGCTTGTGTCTAGGCAACTGAATCAAGCCCTGAAAGTCAATAGAGGAGAAGTTAGGAAAATTAAACTTAGCTTTGCTTATCTCTGGTTTGTATTTCTTGTGAAATACAAGCACGTTATGCTGATATAGTGTGCTCTTGCATCAGCTCATTAGCTTTGATATGTGTTTAAGTTTTTTGGGGTTTGTTTTTGTGAACTCATTAGAAATGAAGGCATCAAAACTATATGAAATATAGTTTGTGAGTTATGTAAAGACATATCTATTGCTGCCAAATGCTAAACTATGCTGTAGAGGACAATATAGGAGCAGCCAACAGGAAATTTTATACAACACAAACATTTTTTATCACAATCAGGAGTCTATACTGTCCCATTGCCTTCTGCAACTCTTTCTTCAGTAACCGGTGTTCTCTCACATTTTAAACTGAGGGGTAAACAGTGACATTTCCAACCTTACTTAAATGTGTCAGCATCCTGAGGTGTGATTATACATCTTTTGTAATAGCATTACAGTGTAAGACCATTTTAGATCTTTGATACCAAAGAATGTTTGTCTTAAATTAATAAAACATAGGATGAGTCCAAAGCCAACTGAAATGAATAAAATTAGTTGAATGTTATATTGATTTAGTGAGATTTAGAACAAGCTATGCATATGGAAATAGGATTAATTATTTTTTATTGACTGCAACATAAATGGAGAAAATTCTCCAAGAAGAGGTAGAGGTGCCCTTAGAAGTGGGACTGGATGACATTTAGTGGAACTCTGGAGCTGATATTAGATAAATTTGGCACTCTGTGAAAGCAGATCAGCATTCCATTCAAGTTGTCATGCTCCCCTTTCAAAAACAGACTTTTATCTTTTGCCTTCAGAAGGAAAGCATGTGATTTTTGCAACCAGGTGTTTCTGACCATATGCCAATATTATTAATATCAACATCTTAATAATGTTATTAGAAGATTATCCACCATGCATAAGGACCTACATAGCATTTGCAATTTCATATGTTAATGAGCTTTGGGGATAAGATGGAAGTTGAAATAGATTTGTATCTCCACAATAGCATGCAGGGTCCTGACAGTGTGCTACTGTTTCTCCATTATGTGGGATAAGATTTATACCAGACTACCAGCAAACAAAGTCGATAGCATTATCTTTGACTATATATTTTATAGGGGAATTTTTTGAATAGAAGGAACTTGCTTGATACTAGATAAGATTTTCTGTGGAAATTATGGAGCTTCATCTCTGGTATCCCAGTTGTAAGCTACACCTGGAAAAGGAAAAAGCATTTGACTGAGCGGAGTGGCAATGTCTACTTATGATAGTTCAAGAATGTTTATGGGATACGGGTGAGGTACCCTGTAATATCAGAGTTTTCATTTTGGGAAGTGATTTAGTTTCAGTTCTGGCAATGCTTTACTGTTGATTCTATTTGTTCTGTCTTTGGAGTTTCAGGGATGAGGCCATTGCAGAACTATGGGTTTATGGCTCTGCTAAGTCAAATCTACATTAGTGATTTAGATATTCAATGCATTTGTGAACCAAAGATATTTTAGATTTTCCATGGCAAATCTAAATTCAGCCAACATTTTAATTTTGACTCACTTTATGGTGTGGGATTTTCTCTGTCTATGAAATCTATTTCATTTCCCTCCTCTTCCTGCTTTGAAGTAAACCAGCAAACCACATTGCCTTTAGACTGATTTTCTCTATAGATGTATTTTTAGATTGACTGGTGTTACCCTGTTATTCCTTAACTTACAATCTCCTTTGTTTCCTTTCATAGTTAGATGGCCCTAATGTGGGCCTAAATTTTGATATATTTACATTTCTATATGCAGTCCTTTTCCTTTTTTATAATAGATACTGTGATAAGTCTTAAGAGACAATGAATGTAATTTGAGTACTTACCGTCTAGAACACATTCTTGATTTAAATGAATTAATAAATAAAAGTTCTCTTGTGCAAAATTCACGGTTCAGTTTAGGCTAAGTAAATATGAAATGTTAAAGCATAGCGGTAGGAAAAGCCAATTTGGACCCCTATTTTGCAGATATACAATGTGATTACATTTAGGCTTAGTAGAAAACAAACCATTACCTGCATAGACAGGCTTAGAGGAGCTGTTTCTTTCCTGAATTTCATGTTTTTTATGTAGTAGAGATAAACACGTATTCCCAAGTGGAGTGAAATGTCTTTTTAACTCTCTTTGGAATCTCAAATTTGAAATTACATTGTTCTTCTGCTGTAAATGGGTATAGACAGGTAATACAAGGCCAGGTGAATTTTATCAAGGAGGCATTTTTATTAATTTGGCATGCTTACAAAATGCTTTTATTCTGGATGGCAATCAAAGCTCTGAGATTTGAACTAATGTCAAACCCTTAGGACAACTTCTTGGTATTACCACATAGCATGATGCTTGCAGAAAGCTGCAGAAATCTAGCAAGTATCACGTGTTCAATGAGTTTGGCATACTTAAAGGATTCTTTTGGTTCCCTGAGAGTGAATTGCAGGGGAGAATTAGACCTTCATTTTCACAAATATGAGTGGCTACAATTCTCAGTTCTGATAAAGGATTATATATGAAAGTAAAATTTAAATGTATCTGATTTTAAATGTTGCAGGGAAGTAAATTTTAAATGTTATCTGTTTTTAAATGTTGCAGGGAATATGAGGGACTTCATACATGTGCTTAGAGGTAGGATTAAGTATTTCTCAGATATGGTTTTATTCCCGAGATCAAGATTTCTTGAAACAGGACTTTGTGATTTACTCTGTTTAAGACCACATCAGCCATAGATACTTTCCCAAGCATCCATAGCATGTTATGGGTAAGACGAGAGATACCCATGATTTTATGCATCCATGATAAGCCAAATGGCTTGTATTTCTAGTAATGGTGAAGTTTTTATTCCATAGATGAAGAAGGAGAGGGAGAGAATTTGATAAATAATTGAGTTTGTTCCAAACAAATTGGGTGGCACAAAGTAAGGAATATACATGAAAGGTGGTGAAGAGGATGGATTTGCCAGAGCTAAGAAGTGTAGGAGGAGATGAAAGTAGAGATGTGGCTTTGAAAGAAAGCTTTGAAAGAAAGAAGAAGAAACATGGATGTGGGAGATTTGAGGAGACACACTGAAAGAGAGGAGCCGTAGGGAGCTGAGTTTCTAGTGCAACTGAGCTTGAAGGGTTGAAAGTGAGAATGTGTTACGGAAAAAGGGAAATTAGGTTGAGTCTTAGCAGTGAGGATGAAAATACAGGACACAGCTGGAGATGTAGAAAGTGGAGAAGCTTCAGGGTCTGGATAGGAGAGCTCCAGAACGGAAAATGATGGGGACTTCAGCAATAAAAAGGCTGGTGTCATCAAACAAATAATAAGGAAAAGAAATGCAATATTATTAATATTGGGTCATATTCTCTTTGAGTTAAATGGCCTTTACCAAAGAGAGTTTACCTACTGAGGTGTACTACTAAGTGATCCTGAGGATTAATGATATCATAAAAATATAGACATCTTAGGTATAGCAGGATCTGTAGAAAGTGGAGAGATAAACCTTTCGGGTATGGCAGAGGAGGTCATCTGAGAAACTGAGGGGAGTAATTAGCCTGGAGGACGTTGTCTGAGAAAAATTCAAGTGAAGAGCTTCAGAATGCAAACTGAGAAATGTCACTGTTTTTTTTTTAATGAGTTTGGCCTTTCCTAAAGACTTGCAAGAGACATTTATTGCACCAAGCAACTGCTAGTATGCTAGTGCACTACAGGTACAGGAGCAGAAAGACTGGTTTTAGAACAGATGAAATTGCCCCTTGAGAAAAATGGGTGACAGTGTGCACTTTGAATTTCGTTTTTAAAAATTGATTAAATCAATTTACCTCTTCCATTAAACCATAAACAAGTTGAATCCTAATCTCATTTTATCAACGCTCTAGGATTTTAGGAAAAAAATTGGATTTTGCCTCAACTGTATTTTGATGAATCAGCATGCATTTTGAGAAACTTCATATCTAGGCAGACAGGGCTGCATTTTTGTTTTGTTTTACAAAGTGTGTGTGTTGGTTGTAGGCATGTTCAAATAGACTTTATATTTAATCTAGACCACCACATTTCAGGAAATGATATAGCATAAAGTACGTAGTTTCTACTCTCCTCTGTATTTATAAATAGGAAATCACTGACTGTGATTTGTATTGGTTTCTTAAAAGTAGCTGGAGAGTAAAGGTACTTCAAAGAAGTGTGGGTGTTCAGTATCTTTTTGGTTCTCAAAAAATTTTTTTAGCCTCTTGCACAGGTTTCATTTACATTGCTCTTTCTCAGCATTAAAAAAAGGATTAGGAGAAAGCTGGTGACTTTTTGAGGACTTCACCATATTACCTTGCTTCTATAATCACATTGACTTAAATCAACTGATTTACTCCACTCTGAAACTAAGTAAGCCCTACTCAGCCTTATCGTACATATTTATCAGCACAGTTCTGTTTTAAAACATTATTGGCTGTAGCAATTACAGTCTTCATAATTTATGATATTATAATATAAGCTCTTTTTTGCCTGGAGCTCTATAATTTATTTACGTGTGTTTTTATTTACATAACATATTTATTACTTATGAAAGACACTTCGGTGGTAATGCTGAAGAGCGAGAACATGGCATGCATGCACAGAAGATTGGTTTTAAGGTATATGCCTTCTTCTTTGAGATCATCTTGCCAAGCTGGTGGGTTCCAAGCAGCATCCAGAAAAGATTCATTCCTTTCTTCCGACTCAGTCTATTCCCATTTTAGCAAATTACTATATCAATGGCATGTTTTCAACATGCTCTCTGTGTGTCTATTTAGCATTTGGACTTCTGTTGATACCAATAGGACTATATGGCTCAATTTCTGTCTGTCTGTTCAGAAATACATATCCAAGAAATTGCGACCATTTAGAAATATGTTTGATATCGGTAGAGAGAGTCACCTTCTAAAAGTTCTGTTTGCTGCATTATAAACATTCCAGGGCTGAGTAATATGGAGCTGTAAATCTTGAAAATAGTACCAATGAATATCAAGTCATTGCTCAATGCCTCCAGATTCCTAATTTGATTGTATATTTGTGAGGAATAGTGCACCTTCTTGCTTAATTTTTCTGAGTTATGAGACCCTCAACGTAGTGTCTAGATTCCATAAGCTGTTGGTGCTCCATGAAATTTATCTTCTCTTAGCCAACTAGACAAACATTGAATACTAAAGAAGCAAAACTAAGGTGCTGGTCCTGGTTTGAAGAAGTTAACAGCTATAAATGTTAAAGTCAGTAACTGAATTTAGCAAAAGCGCTCCCAGAAACCTAACTGGTTTCTGCATATTTGCAGTATAAGACTATGTGTAGTGTGAAATTCATGTTCCTTGCATGTAAGAGTACTTCCAACATGTATGTGCAGTCCCATGGAAATCAGCAGAAAAACTAAAACAGGTAATTGTTCTCAAGTTGAGCCTCTGCTTATGATAAGAGTAGTGGGTGGATCTCAATGCAAACAAAAGCTTCTCAATACACAAGAATGTGGCTTCCGTGGACACATCATCATAATGAAAATCTTACACTTACTCTGTATCTTAAATTCCAATGGAATATCAAGAGTTCTCAAAATGTGATCAATAAGCTAGCCTTAAAATATGACATATTGAAATACAACATAGTGTCTTGCTTTTAAAAATGAATGGGATCAATACATTTTGTTTAGATGTCCACAATCATGGAATTGATTAATCTTTAATTCTGAAGGGTAAGTGAAAGTGCCTGAAACATTTAATATAATAATACATTAAGACGATCACTATAAACGGAGTGAACCCTATGCCCTAGAGATGCCAGGAAGGAACGTGTTTTTCATAGGTAATGCTTGTTGCTCTGGAAGCAGTGTTTCTTCTGCAGGTCGTACGCCCAGCACGACATATTAATGTTACTGCATTTCTTTTTAGTATTGCTGATTGCGTGATATTCAAGCGTGATTTTTGCTTTGGTTCAGCAAGGTGGCGTGTCATCATGGGCTTCCATGCTCATGCGTGAGTTGCAGATAAAGAACTAAACAATAATTGAAGCTCAGAGTGAAAACGTTGGCACCATGTTTCGGCACTGTAACTTTAGGTGGTTCCTTGCTTAGACTGTGGCGGCTGGGTAGGAGGGTTCTGCTAAGAAGTTGATATGGCAAAAAATATCATGCTTGACTTAAGCAGACTGCAGTGTCCGTGACAATCAGTGGAAGAGTTGTACAGTATATAGCAGGAAATATTTTTTTCTCTTTTTTTTTTTCTTTTTTCCCCAGTCGGTGTGATCACAACTGTTAGGAGATCCTAGGTCAGCTCTGTCAGGGTCTACATATAAGTTATCACTATCGAACATGGACTTCTGTGTCAGGCAGAGTGTTGCATTATAGAATATTTTACTCATGCTACTCATACGAGGGAAGGAGATAGTCCCACTTTGCAAACAAACTTGCCTCGGCTGTAAATGTTTATGGAACACTTTCTTCCTGAAGTGAGTATTATGTATTTAATTATAGATAGTACAAGATGATTTGTACCACTCTGAAGCAAAGCTGGTTAAAAACAACCAGCTAATAAAAACTGAATAAAAAGTGATGTCCCAGCAAATTGTGTCTCTAATATAACCTTAATAATCCTTCCACTGCCTTCTAAATAGTATATTTGTTTTGAAAAATGTTATTTTGGGTGAGTCAGAGCAATTTGTGAATTTGGGTTAGAGTGAATATGTCTTCCTGAAGAAACTATCACGAAAAAGAGTCATGCTTCATTGTAATTACACAGTCATGCCTTATACACTTTACGGTACCCATGCCAAGATTTGAGAGCTTATTTGCTAATTGCAGATGAATATGCCACTTCATTAATTAGGTGCTACACACCCTCAATTGTATGTATCTATCATAATGATTTAATTTATAGGGATACATTTGTCTGGATAATTTATTGTCCATGGAGGGAGGTAAATCACACTGTTTATTTAAGGCATCTAATTTAGGTGTGATTTAGGACACCAGAAGTTAGGAACTTCAGTTTCCTGTGTTAGGGGAGAGTAGCAGGTACCTCCAGAGGTCATCCATATGCATCTGGACGCATGAGCACACTCCTCCTTGCGAGCAGTAGTGATGAAATTGTAGACTTTATCTTATGAAACAGGATGAGTTCTAATCGTGAGGCATTCTCACGAGTTGCCAGAGCCTTGGATTCGATTCCTCCTCATGCTAGTCTTTTTGTGTGTCCACGGAGGCACCTAAGCTCGTCCTCTCTCTCTTTCTGCGTCCAGCTCCTATCAGCAAAGTGAGTGTCCTCAGTCCTACAAGCTGACGGTCATCTGTATATTGAAAATCTGATTCTTACTTGCTGAAATTTGATTGTCATTTTGTACGCTCTTTGGGACAACATAGAGTTTCCTTATTTTCTCTCCTGTATCATTATCTGCATGCCATAGAAAAACATGAATCATCTGTGCTTTAGGAATGACCATAACTGGAACATAGAAATGATTTGGAATATATATGCGTGTGTGTGTGTGTATGCAGCTAGATATAAGCTTAAATATACGGTACAGGGCATTGCAAAGGCAAAGTGATGTACATAGTGTTACTGTTTTTAATACAAGCCTTTTGAGAGTTAGCAGTTTTTGTGTGAAATGTCTATGATCATAAAGATTTTTAAATTAAAATTTTTGCTGAGCTTTGGAGAGGGATCTCACTTAGAAAGTATTCCCCCAAATGAAACTAAAACCAGACAAACAATAGCTACATATAAAAGAAAAGTATTGGTATACATTCTGTTACTGTAACTTCGTTAAGTTTACTAAGGTTGCTTATGGTGTAGTTGTCAGAATATATTTGCTTCCCAATGACATGTAAATAAATAACAAATCATGTGAATACATTTTAGATCTTAATATTGTTAAAGAATTGATTTACTAAATACATAATTTGATGGTTTTAATTAATAATATGCTGTAGTGTGGAGTTCTGTCAGAGTGACCCTAAGGTCAAGACCTGTAGTTTATGGACTATTAATTAGCCATTAAGTCATTCGCTCATCTGACCTGCAAATCTATCAGATTGATGGATAGCAGGGACCTTTATGTTCCTAATAGGTATTCTATTTAACTTTCAAAATTTTCAAGCAAAGTTTGATCACTGAGTAAAATGAAGTGAGAAGAGAGCTTAACAATTTTTTAAGGCTATTTCATCACCTTTCACTTGAAAGCAGATATTAATTTGAAGAATACCATTGCTGTCTTCACTGTTCTCCCAGGACTACTGACGGAACAGTGCAACTAGTACCTTAATTTCTTTTCTTTAGAAAGAGGAAATCAAAATCATTTTTACAGATCTTTTGAATGCGTAATATCAAGCATAAATTTTAATTGCACTTCATTTACTAAGTGGTGCATTACCTCATCCTTTGGTTTTAACAATGGATTTTCTATAAATCTTCATATGGTTAAACATGATAAACTGCTCAACATATCATGGAACATGGCAGTGCTTATTAGCACTTGAGAAGTTATTGATTGCTTATCTTGATTAATCTTTTATGGGTCTCTGTAGTATTAATTCCACAGAAAAGACTTTGGAAGTTCTGTAGCATTAGTCTCCTCATTCATACATTTGCCTTCAATTACATGGATTTCTCTGACTGCTCTTGCTAGATTAATTATAACCTCTTTGTCACCAGATCTCGCTTTCAGTTTATCAAGAATTAGAATTTTAATGAAAAATACATATTTAAAAGATTCTAAGAAAGAGTGGCATTAATGAGACGAGATGTTTCCTGCAATTTGGTAGAAGGAAGGAATTCTTAGGTTTCTGGCATAAGGAGGAGAAGTGAGTATCAATTTTGGAGGCACAGTTTATGATGTATGGGTTTTGCCAGATATTCAGCTGCTTCATTTCAGATACAGCCTGGGAAGTTTCCTCTCATAATTTAACTTAATGACGAAGCTTCTTTATAACAAGCAGTATCAGCTTTACCATAAAGAAGAGGAAGATTCAGTTTGCTCGCCAGGTTTGTCTGGGGGAAGGTAGGCAAGGACACAAGACCTGTCTAGATAAATGCTGAGTGTGTCCTTGAGGGTAGGTTTCCTGTGTCCCAGAGAAGTACCTGCTCTACTCATCTAGAATCTCTTGCCTCTCATTTTTAAAGTGGATTTTAATTTTTAAAATCTTAATGTGTTTGCATCTTCTTTCTGGTGCAGAGTGAAAATAAATTTCATGATTCAAATTTCATCATGTCTTTGGTTTTGGACAGTCCTAAAGTCAAAGAGCATAACATACACGGAAGTCACTTGTAGGCATTAGGACTTGGTAAACAGAGGTCACTTGAACAAAAATATCCTGACCACAGATTTGAGAAACTACTTCAAGCCACAAGATCCCAACAATTTAATATTCCAGTTTTAATTTGATAGAATGTCATTGTTTCATGGTCAACTACTGATGAATACTTGGGTGCTGTGTGGTTTGCTGTCACCGTCTCAGTGAATTTTTGGTCTCAATCTCTGCTTTCCCTCTACTCTCGTTTTGCAGTCACTCTAGTTATGCATTTAATGAGCGCTGGGATTTGGGGAGCAGGGGAAGAGAAGGCTTTGCAGCCACTCAGTGCCCAGCCTGGACTGTTACGTGGCAGCATTATGGACTTTGCATTTGCTATCTTTTGTATAAAGACATTAAAGAAACCTACATCTAGCATATGTGTATATGGAACCCTTAGTGGATTGTACAGTTATGGAGGAGTCCTAATCTGATGCTGTGAAACAACAACAGGAGTATGTAGATGTTTCCAATGATTTACAACGGGGTTGATCCTGCTCCAGTTCAGGAGAATGGAAAAACTGTCGCTGTCTGGAATGGGCAGGGGTCAAACTGGTGTCGTGGCAGCACCACTTGTGATGATCTCACTTTCTTACAGATCTAAACCATTGGCAGGAGCAACAGAGCTCTGAAGTAAACAAACAAAAACCCCATAGCAATAAAAGGCTAGCTTTATTCTGATGTTAACATCATATTGAAAGAGTAATGAGTCATTCACCTTATTAATAATGGGCAGATTTTCAATACTAGCATATGTTATTGTCATCAATCCCTGTTGCATGTGTAGGAGCTGGAGTACAGCCAAAAGGAGAGGAGGAGTAGAAAGGACCCTCGGTTTCATAGGTTAAAAGAACAAAAAGAAAAAGATAGAAAGCAAATGAGCTCAATTCCTGTTTCTGTTTAAGTTGAAATGAAAACATCTTTTGACCTTGAAAAGGCCAATTTTTCACCCTGCATCAGGACTTTTCCCTTTTCTGCAATGTGCAGTGCTGGCTGTTGAGAGCTCTGCCGCCTTCGTAGATGTGCTGTGAGCGGCTTAACTAATCCTGGTAAAGGGCTTCACATGGACGGTACCATGAGAGTGCAAATCATGGACAATATTGCTGTCTGACTGACTACGCACAGACATCATGGACTCTCATGCCTGCATTGTCCTCCTAGGAATATTTTGTATTACTTGTCAGTTCTGAAAGCTGTTGAACAATAACTACTGAATATTAACAAAGTTATTACATAGGGAGACCAAGTCAGTCCATCCAGATACCCTGAACAAAGAAATGGATCTGTGGTGTCTTCCTGTGTCTAGTTTTATCAATCACATCATGAGGACAAAGATTTCACCAAACGAATCCCTCCGATTTCACATAGTGTCAGAAAGGGCTTAAATGCAGATATTTTATTGTATAGGGATGTGCAGGCCGCACAGATAGGTAACGACCTGCTATGAAATTCTCAGTAAGTTGGCATAAAATAGGATTTATACCTAGGCTGTATATTAAATGGATACATTAACCAAAAGATCCCTATAGGGGAAAAGAAGTGGGCCATGACTCTCATGTAGCCTGAGGGTCATGGCAGCAGCTGCAGAGCAATTGTTCTTTGTGTCGTGCAAAATGTTCATCTTCTCTTGTTTCTACCCGGGCCTCTACAGGGGGAGAAAGATTTTATTCTCTAATAGTATTGGGGAAGTTATTCCAGTAATTTTCAAAGGGTAAATAAATGATGTTTATTATTAAGCTATACCGTCAATTAAAAAAAAATAAAATTCAGTCTGAAAGAATCCTCAAGTTTGTTTAACTTATTTTGAAAAACCAGATCAGAGAAATGACTTTCAAATGCAAGATGGTCATGTTATGTTTCTAAATTAGTCTCAGTATCAACATTATATGAGAGCGGCTGCATTTTTCAAGTTGGCTTTCTGAACTTCGTAAGCAAATTTGATAAATAGGTAACTGAAGCGAAGAGCTGCAAATACTAGGCATGTCTGTATGAGCAAATGTGGAATTTGCCTAGGGAAAAGTTTAGTTTAAGATTCAGTGAGTTGGTTTAAAATTTTACTCTTTATCTGTACAATGTTTGTAGGCAGGAGCCTTCAGCTTCTACTTTAAAGTACACAGAAACGTGCGCATGCAACACCAGGGTGTTTCCTGAAGGTGCTGTGCTGTCCCTGTCCTGGGCAACACTTGTGTTCTCTCACAGCCCTTTAACATCTGCTTGCTCAGAACATCTGCACCATATACCAGCCATCTCTACCATCACTCTAAAGGTGCAGCGTCCCTTTAAAATCAGTTAGGGAAGTCATGTGAAATACTTCGCAATTTTTGCTGTTTGAAGACCTTTGCAGTTAGGTGGTTTTACTGTGCTGCACTGTGGTTTTTTGCTTAATGAAAGACGCTTTTACTTATAAAAATAATTTTTTGTAGGAAGGCTTTTTTGCTCAAAATCATGCTACACAACATCAGAAATGAACATGTTAAAAATTAATTTTCACTTACAATCTCTTCACTTAAAGGGTAACACATAATTCTCATAATACTCACTTGAACTTAATGTTTTCCTGTCTTCTAATGGACAGTAATTGAGAGGGATCCATCATCTAAATTATACTGTAGTGCAGGGAATCACTTAGAAAAATGGTGCTATAAACTGGAATCTCTATGGTGAAAATCAATCCCTGGAAGCTGGTTAGTTTTAAGGAAAGATATTACCTATCTGCTAGTCTTATATGTAGCTTTATTGTGTTTATAATAATTTGCAAATGGAGTTTAAGTCCTTCATTTTTCTAATATGAAGTAAAAAGATGGCCTTCATACTACAATTTTTTTTTGTTTCCACACACTTCTGTGGAAGACTGTGTCCTCTTCACTGACATACGTGTGTACAGTTTGCAAGATTTTAAGGATGTCCTTACAATGTTAGTTAACAAACATTTTTTTTCTGCTGAGGGTTTCAAGAAGGGTCCAAGAAGTCCTTTCTTATTCACGTTGGCTCCATAAGTTATTCTAAGTGACTGCATTTTACTAAGTTGTGGGGAAATCCTAGGAAATAAAACCTGAAGTAGGAACACTATTGTTCTTCCCTGCTGCACAAGGGAATCTTCTCTGGCTTGAATCCTTCTGGTGTAGCAGAACTTGGTCCTTTTCTGTTGAGAGATCAGCAAAACAACTGTGGGAAAAGCCTGCAGGACATCTGGAGGAAGCCCTTAAGTCATGGGTTGTCAAGTGTTTGAGAGTATATTTTTGGAGAGGGGTCATTTTGTACCAGCCCAATCCTTAGCCATCTCCTTCTGACTGCTAGCCGGGGCCTGTTACCAGGGTTATGGATGCCACCCTACCAGCATGCCTATTCCCCAGTTCTAGTCTAATGACGTAAAAGGAGAGGTAAAAGGATGGATGGATGGATGGATGGATGGATGGATAGATAGATGGATGGACGGATGCATGCCCAGGGAACTGCTTCCCCAAATCCAGCCTCCAGACACTTATTTTCCAGATATTTGGTGCATTCCTTCCAGCTGTCATTAATGTCCAATAGCTTCACGTCCCAAGTAGGTGAGACAGAGACAGCAGCAGTCAGTGGGACCTAGGAATATATGCATGCCAAGGACGTGTTCTCCACATACTTTTTGTGTGTCCTCCGTGCCACTTACAATCAAAGAGGGAGTTGAACTGACCAAGAGCTCATGACCGTTATTGAGAAAGTTTAATACAAGGGTCCTGAGACTGTCATATAAACGTGATCAAATATCTGTGCTCCTTATGTATGTTTTAATGAATGTAGTGCAAAACACTTCTATTTTATTTTCTGTGTTTTGCAGCTGGAACTTTGAGATGTGGTTGAAAAAATTTAGCTGAAGTAATTTAGGAAATCTGTGGAAGACCCAGCAATAAATGCAGTCCTGAATCCCAGTCCAATAATCTAACCAGAAAATATCTCTTCTCTTCATAGTCTCTTACAAACTCCAAGGGCCAGTAGGGCTAGCTGAAAACTTCAGCAATATGTACTGGATACCATATTTGAAAATTATTAAGAAATTCATCATAAAAGACAGAAATGAGTCTCCATTGACCAGCTCTGACCTTGAAATATCCTTCTCCCCTGACACATCAGTTTTCGTTTTCAATAGCCGTGAGAAACATCTTTCTCTGAGAAAACATGGATATTCCTTTTGCCAGTTTCTAAGCAAAACACAAAGCAATTTTAAAAGCTGTCAGCTACAATGACTGCTTCAGGTTAAAAAATACCCTTTGTTTTTCCAGTAACTACTAATGGTTTAAAGCACTTTCATAAAAATCTTCTGCACTTTGGGGAAAGGACTAGTTTTATTTATCTTTATTGGAAAAAAACCCCAAACATCCCTCCAAAAATCCAGCAGCCTTGATATATGAAGGATTTCCTTGTGCCATAACCTTTTTTTTTATTCCCCAGATTTAGACAGAGACAGCATGACAGTGTCTGGTGCTATTCTTCTCCTTGCCACTTATGTATGCTTCCTCACAGACTATGATATCACAACTCATTAATCAGGCAGCAGGCTGGCTCGAGTGAGATCAGAGCGTGGGCCAATGCCAGTGCTCCTTTCCTCTGATTCATCAGGTGATTTTTTCTATTTTTTTTTTACCTTAGTGTGATCACAGAAGTGTATAAATAGGAACAGTATTCAATATTTTATCCGCAGGCTAAATTTAAAGGTTTCATTGAGATCAGGTGTATGAGATGGGCTGAGCATCTAAAGTAAGATTTGTCAAGCAGATAAATCAGGTGGCAATTACTAAAATACTGTGTAACTAGAGAGGTTTTGTTTAAGGGCATAAGGGAGTCTGTGCCAGCTTTTATAAAGAAATGTGAAAAGAAATAAGGAGTCTTCGCTTGCTTTACATTCATATGTAGGGGCTGACCTATTTGCTCTGTTTTCTGTTAGTGAACTGCAGAAGGCGGATCACTAACCAATGTCCAGACCTGCTAGCTGAGTTACCTGGCTGCAAAGAAAAAAGCCAAATAGTTCCAAAGTCAGGCACGATGTTCCCCTGAATGGATTTATTAGGAGGCTCCAGGTTTTGTCCTTAACACTACTCAAATCACATTACTATTTCCAAAGTACTAGGGAGCATAATCCCAAGGATAACTGTTGGCACTTGAAGAAAATAAGCTGTTGCTAAAGGAAGGCAAAGAAATTTTGACAGATATTTTGCTGGTTTAACTTGCATCTTTGTGTCCCCTTGCGAGTGCGGAAAAGAAGCCAGGGAGGTGATAGAGTTCATGGCCCTATTGCAAAAGGTTGTCCATCGTATTGGAGTCCAGTTTTTTTTACTCTCCAGGTGGAGCATCTTGGGCAAATAAGCATCCAGCCTCTTCCAGGTTGGCTGGTTTGTTGCAATGTGACAGCAGTGCTAGGACATTCCTTCTGTTTTTCAGATATTCACTTAAATGTTACGTTCCTCTATGTCTGTTCTGAAGAACTGCAGGAAAGGACAGTGGTTAAGGACTAAACCATAGCTGCCTCCTTTGCAGAGCAAAGGCTCTCAAGGCAGATAAGGAACACAGCAAGAGGAGCAAGGAGTAAGCTGTTTACGGCCTACAGATGACAATCTGACACAACAGTGTCTGGGATAACACAGAGAAGTACATTGCAGTTTTTTCACTTTTCACGATGTATCCTGGGGAGGCTGTATCATTGCCAGCAAGAGCTAAGATGAGGCCCTACAAAGTGCAGAAAAAATACTCATCGTTTTGATTTAGAAGACATATTTCCATCTTAGTTAAAGCAAAAATCTTTGCTTTTCAGGAATATCTGACTGGCCCAGGCTACTGAGTCTGCACATTCACAGGGCAAACCAGTATTGATTAACAGTGAGTCCCCAGGTGTTGATTCTGACTCCTGGATGAGCTTTTTGTTTTTACTTCCATGGCAATAGCTTGGCAGTAGCTTAGTTGCAGCTGAGTTGTGTAAAAGAGAACACAAGTGTTATCCTGTGGCACAATGGGTTCATGAATTGTGGATTTGAGGATGAACTGTTGTCAAATCATCTGGCAATCTAGTTCTCAAAAGAAGTCTCCTTTCTTCCTGTATCTTGATTATTATGAGCTTTTCTACTTACTTTTCTTACTATGACCTTTTTTACTTTCTTCCTGTCCATCCCACTTCTTTGTTGCAGCCGCTACAAAAACCTTCCTTGCGTATCTTTCCAGCGTTTTTTATTCTTCAGAGACCTCATTTTTTCCCGCTTCAAAATATTCAGACTTTGCATTAAACCTTTTCCACCCTTTTCACACCTCTGTCTGTGCCATTCTATGTGCTCTTACCTAATTTCTCCAGCTTCCTTTGAAGCTAGCCAAATCCATTTCCCCACATGTCCTTGTTATTTTCTCTTCTCTGATACAGAGAATTCTGGTCTATATCTCTCTATTCTTTGTGACTTATTTAATATATATTTCTGACATACACGTTAGAGGGAACTAGCTCACAAGCCTTAAGTAGAAGGCTATAGATGCATAGCAGTGTTTATGTTAGCATAAAAAGTAATCTGGGAAAAAAAAGGTCTTGATCAGTCCAAGCCTTTGCTTGTGCATTATGTTACTTCTTCCTTTCACTCCATACTTGGTTTGTACGCAGTCTCAGATTCTAAGCTCTTAAGGCAATCCAATTAAAAATATTTGTCCAGCACCTTGCACCAGATACATCACGGGGGCTGTGGTCGGCCTTGCCGATCACCAGTACCAGTGGCGGCCTGCGTGCCTCCAGCATTCAGGGGTTCTGCTCATTTCCCCAGTGTCAAATCGAGCTGTTCTGTGTTTACAATGATTTAAATCAAAGTTGAATTTGGCCCAAATTTTAGTAAAACATTCTTTCTAAAGTATCACAGTGAAGTCAATACTCTTATTGTTTCCTGCTGTGTCTTTATTTGCATGTTAATGGCAGATTATTGTTGTCTTTTCCAGTGTACTTCCCCAGAGACTTTATGCATGTTTTTATTGATTAGTTCCTCTTCATTTAACATTTAAATGGATATTTTCAAAGTGGTGCAAAATTATAATAGTGTGTTTGCTCAAGGCATTTAACTGTGGTATTAGCAGAATCATCCAAGTCTGCTGATTATGCATGCTCTGTACAAAAGAGTTTAAGGACTGCAGTGCAGACCTGCAATTAGGTCTGAGTTACACAAGCAAATGAATCCTGGGCCAAAAGCACCCATCATCTCGTTTATCTTCCTCAAATGTTAATGCAGATGAAGTATGAAAGTAGAAAGTGCACAATAACGTAAGAAGAAAATAGAACTGAGTTTATACAGTCTTAAAAAAAGTTTTTCATTTTAGTCCAGTTTATATAAATGTTGTATGTTGATAGTATACATTATCTAAGTTATCTCTTTCTGTTGTTGGAGAAACTTGGTAGTGGAGGCTCTTCAAAAATGAGGTTTTGTTTGGTGAGCGTGCACACATTGAATGTATGTAGTAGAGAAAATTTTGGCTATGTGAACATCCACTGTAATGACTGGTTTGTGTCTTTACTATGGTAGACTGCAATCTCACCGTATTATATGAAACTCATCCAGCCTCCTCAGTATCTGAGTAGAAGAAAGTTTCAGCAAGTTACATTTTATTTCAGCAAGTTACATTTTATTTATCTAGTGGTTTTTTTGGGCACATGTAGGGAGTATTTGGGGGATCTACTGGCCTTGCAAATTGACTTTCTTCATTGTTTCTACAGGGGGAGCAGAAACAATACTTTTTCCCTGCTGTTTCTGAGAGTCCTGAAGATATGGTCGGGCCTTATTCCTTCTGAGTTAATCATACTTCTAGCCAGTGCTCTTAAATAGTCTCAGGGTCCCATTGGGTGTCTGCCAGCAGATCCAGCTGTCAGTCCTAACCTGTTGGAAACACAAGTGACACAACAGACACTTTCACAACAGACAAACCCAGCTCTTCTGGCTGAATTCAACTTTGTTAATTGTGTGAGACCTTAACAGACTCCTGTGGTCTTTTTTTCTACAATGTTTGTCTTCCTTTCCCTGTGCTAAGGTGCAATAAATTTAATTCTGCTCAACAGTTGCTCAGTTTTGCCCAAAATGTCCTTCAGGGCTGAGGAGGGAGTCCTGCTTGGAAAGCATCCTGGTGCCTGGGAGAGATGGTGCTACCTTTATCAACAATGTTCTGTTGGTGTGTTTCTTACTTCACAATACGTTTTGCCATTAATGTTTCAGCAGATTGTATATCAGAAACTAGAAAGCTATGAACAATCCTACAGTCATGACAGAATAGGCACTTTGTGGACAGTAGGGTGATAGACATAGCTCACGTGATGTCGAGGAGTTAAATGGCAAAGCTCTGAGTGATCTCTGTGTGGGATGGATGCACAGCCTACACAGGTAACTGCCTCTTGGGGCAAAATGGAAGTTTTCACCCAATCCTGTGGAATTGGTGGAGCTTACACTTGAAAAGTTTTGTACGAAGAAAACCAATTCAGATTTCAAATAAAGGGACTTAGTCTGTTAAAACTGTCATATTCCTTGAATGCCTAATCTAATGTTCTTTAAGACCAACATTTTAATGCACTGTGATTATTTCACTGGGTGCATTTGTATTTGTCAGGATGCTTAAATGACTGAATCTCAGTCCTTCTTTGGTGGCTGTAAGGACAAGTATCCAGAGTCCTTCCTGGGCTGGGCTGTTCAGAAACCCGCAGCAGAAGGAAGGTGAGGGGTCCCAGCTGCTGCTCTGCAGAGTCTTCTGTCAAGGAAGGAGGCAAACGCAGAGCTGGAGTCCTTCCTGCAGCAGGTGTCTTCTGTTCAAGAGGACATTACGGATCTCTTCCCTTTATGCATTATAGAAGAGTCTGTTAAAGTTGGTTTAAACCAGTCAGACCAGGTATGTAACATAGCTAAAGCCTAGCAAAGTGGGGCACTGAAATTGTGGTCTTGCTGGTTGCTGTGGCACAAAGTCACACATTGCTTACAGAATCTGAAATTACGTAAGGCTTGGTTAAAGGTAGGGGTTTTGCCTTTAACTCTGCATTTCCTGGCTGTTGTCAGCTTAAAGCAAGCCCTAATGTTATTTACCGTAGTTTAGTGTGTGGATTGCATCAAAGTGGGTTATATATTGATTGCTCAAACCTCAAAGCTCTGGAGGTAAATCTCTACTGAGAAGTGTCAGAACTTCAGTTAATGCACGTATTGATAGGCACAAGATGTCACTATTGTGCTTACTGCAGAGATAACATTTGTGTTGAAATTTTAATGCCCATAATGTTTAGCCTTTCTAGACTATGGCAAGCTAATCAAAGAACCTTCTCTGGTATATAAATCACTGCACACTACTGAAAATTGTAGACAAGATAAATCAAGATTTTCGATCAATTCAGTCTTCAATCATTTCCAGCAGCACAGAAAATATAATCCATGTTGTACTTACAGTTTGATAGCACGGAGATGTTTAACATCAAGGCTGGAGATTAACAGTGACAAGTTATATTGTGGAGAATGTGAAAGGGTGTTTAGACTGAAATATTAATTTCTAGATTGATGTAGAACTCCATAATTGAGGCCATAAATCAGTGCTAAAATCAGATGGATTATGCATCATCTAAGCTAATACTCTAGGTCAACATGTTCAAAAACTAGTCCACATTTTCAAAATCTGGAAATTAATGTAGGAAGGTGGATCTGGTTTTGCACAATGTATTATATTCTCAAACTTTGGTAGCATTCACCACAGTAGAAGAAAAGGGATTTTTTTCTCTTCTGCTTCTCTTCTTTTGAAGACTTCTGAAGTGTTTTATTACAAGTTCTGTATCTAATCAATAAAGGAGGTGGTTTATTTGTAATGAGCACCTTATTGTACGGTTCAGTCTCTTTTGCTGTTTGTGAGTTATCTGCGTATAGTTTTTGACCTTCAACATTTGTGCATTATATGGAAAGATTTATTTGGATACATTCTAGCTTATGGACTGCACTTACCTTGAAATCAGAGTTTATCAGTATCTGGTGTTTATTGTGCATGATTGGTCACCAAGGGCACGTGGTATTTTTTAATTTTTTTTTCAGTTTCTGTGTTGAAAACCACAGAAAGCTTTTAAGCTGGAGCTACTTCTGCCTGGGAATTTAGGTCCACAGTCGATAAAGATGTACAGAATAATCATTATACAGTTGAAGTCTTCTCCAGTATCAATAATGGAGGTGTGTCCAGGGTAGACATTTTCAGTGATAACTGGAAAGGAAAATCCTATTTTTTTTTTTAAAACCACCTGTTTTCACAAAGGAATTTCTTGCACATTTGCCAGCGGAGGGCTGCATTGGTATACTGTCCTACGTTTAGGGTCTAACGTGTCTCACAAATGTTTTTTTCTCTTAAAGTAGATAGGAAGTGTGTAGCTGGTCAGAACTACATCTCCCAAAATACAATTAATTTAAAAAAATTAAAATAGAAAACTTCTGCTGGTGTGAGCTGCAAAGTGGCGTGCTGGGAGTTGTAGTGTTGGCTGGCAAAGCAGTGTCATAAAAACCCAAGAGTGGCTATACATAGTGTTTTATCAAATGTAATTGCTTTGGGTTACCCTATGAAAGACTTTTGGCCGAGTAATCTCTATTATCATTATTTTTGTCAATGGGACAAGAATCATGCATTCAGAGATTGAGTGCTTGATTTCCCTTCATGTTACAGGTGGCTCTCCAAAACTGATGGGGCAAAAATGGTTCACTGCCCTGGCTGGACAAGAGGAACAATGCATCGTGGTTTTGGCATGATACATTTTGGGCAGATTAGAAAATACTCTGCTAATTAGGGGAATTCCAGGCACGTACAGGAAGCATATTTCAATAACCCACGATTATGCTGGGTTTCATGTAAAGCTATTTGTTTGGCTGCCAAAGTGTTTTATGGTGGGATGCCAACTGTAATATATTCAGAACTCGAGCTAAAAAAAACCCTCCAAACTTTGATGCTTGATGAGTTCATAGGATGGGAACACAAAGACAAAGAACCTTGAAAACCTCAACATGAATAATTAAGGTAAATAGACAGACTGTTCTGTATTGTGATTAAAACATAAGGAACTTTTGGGCATTACATAGCTATCTAGAAATTCAAAACTTCTTAAAACAAAAGCATGTACTGTAGTATCTCTATTATCTAACTATTACACTACACAATTTATTATGAGCTGTCTTACTTGCCTGTCCTTTGAGGAAGGAGCGCGCTGCCATTCCAGCATTATTTCCAGCCTCAGAGAATTACTGGCATCCTTTGAAAATACATTGAAATAAAAGTCACTGGCAAGTTAAAGTTTTCAAAAGAATCCTTGAGGTGGAGCAAAAAATACATAAGAAAATATATTTTTGAGTATATTATATGCATTTAGGAGTATATAGCAGAGTTTTGTAACAACCAAAACCTGTAAGTTCATCCTTGAAGTGGTAACTGAATCTATGCCAGGGTATCCAAAGCTCTTACAGAGCAGTGAGATTTTGACAAATGGTTGTAGGAAAAAAAAAGAAAAGTGAAAAAATAAGAGGAGAAAGACAATAAGCCGCATTGTTGCTGGATGCTGAAAGAACATGTACAATAAGCCAGTACAACAGAGCTGGCATTTCTTAAAACCGCAGGTGATGGGTAAGGACTGGCTGGAGCCTGAGTCCAGGCTTTGCTATTTCAAGTCCTGGTTTTAAAACACTTAAACAATTTGGGGTGAAAGCCCAGCCCTGGCTGCGATTGCTATCTCTGCCTGCCGAGAACCTTCCAGGTTGGGTGCACCTGGGTGAATGCAACTTTTCAGAGTCACTTGCCAGGTGCTTCTCCTCCAGCCCGCTCCAGCGAGTGCGTGGGGTACTGCAGCAGCCTGGAAAGCCCAAGAGTGAGCTGCAGAGAGGCAACAGGACCGCAGAAAATGGGTGAATTCCCCCGTGCTTTGGTTTTGGAGGTTGGGACAGAGGTGATTGATTGCCAGGTCTGCATGTGTCAGGGCTTCTTCTGACCTTTCCCAGGGCAGGCTGAAATAGCCTCTGCCTCAGGACGGGAGCAATCCTGCACAGGAGTCAGCCGGCGCAGCACTCCAGGCGTACGCCAGAAATAAAAGAGTGCAACAGCATCTGCACGCCCGCTCTCCCCCTGGGCCCGGCATAATGAGTGTGGCCGGGGAAGGAGGGTGTGGTGTCAGCCAGCTGCCGAATTAATTAATTGGGAGCTGGAAATACATGGAGTGACTCAAGGGCTGCTTTGGGGTGCACACTGGGGGATGGATTTGACACTGACCAGAGCCAAGGAGCCACAGGCTGGGCTGATAGCAGCTGGTATGCCCTTCTGAGGTGACTTTCTAAGATACCGCTGAGGGCCTGGCTCCCAAAATAGTTTTAATAGGTTGCAAATTTTGGTCGTTGTTAATTGCTTTGTTTATAATCTAAATCTGCGGGTCCGTTCTGTTTTAATGAATTCGTTGTCAAACTGCAGCTAAAACGTTAGTCTGATGTCTGTTTTCGTTGCTTCTGCCTGGGATATGGTGTAAAAATGTAAATAGCTGTTTCCTTTCTCTGGTGAAGGAGCAGCAGGATCCGTGGAGAGCAGGACTGTACAATAAAAGCAATATTGGGATTAAAAGACAGAAGAGGAGTCTGCAGTGCCATGTCTCCCTCCTGCCTCCATTGTAAACTTTTTGTTTAGTCTTAGTGAAATCCTTTGAGCACTGTTTAGCTCCTTTTCCCCACGTGTGTAAAGGCTGATCTCCGGAATTACAAACCGCAGAGGTATAATACAGCGTATTCTTCTTGTGTCAGGCCCTCCAAGAGAAGGTGCTAAGGGAAATGAAAGATCATTTTTATTTTATTGTGTCATTCAGCACCTAGCATCGGAAAAATTCTGCTGCTGCAGTTTTGCTTTCTGCAGAGGTTGAATCTGTGGCACGGGCATGAAACAAATTCCTAGATAGGTGCATAATCGCACCGAGATCGGGCTCACCGTAGCTAGAATGCACTTTTGTTGTTTTAACCTACAGGGCCATGCTGGTTCACCCACAAGGACTGGAGTGGGCTCTCCTGCTGCCTGAGCAGGGTCATTTGCAGCATCTTCAAAGATGATGAGCAGAGGAGGATGAATAGGGAGATGCGATCTGCTTGTTCTGCTTCCAAGTACTAGGAATATTGTGTGTGTTCTCCCTTTTAAATGTGTGGTTTCTGATCTGGTGCTGGTTGGAGGTGATGCATTAGACTCTCTGCTGGCCTAGACTGCAAGAGCAAGTAGCATCCTCCATCCACTGGCTCTGCTCCTTCCTGACGGACTAACAGAGGGTCAGGAGGAGAAACACAGGCCATCAGCTCTCCCCCCTAAAGACAGGTGATTTACATCACAAAGCTCCTAGAAATGCTCCAAAACTAGGAAGTCACCAGTTCCTTCTGCCCACCTTTTTCCTCTTGTGGACATCACTCTTCTTGGATGAAGGCTGGGAAAGGTGCCCGTGTACCAACTTCTCAGCAGCTGCTTCTACGGGTCAGGTGTTGCGTGCCATTGGTTTCAGCTGAAGCTGATGTGCCAACGTGTGAAACAGTGGCACTCGCTTGTCTATAGCCACTGCAGTCTGTCCCTGGCAGAGGAGCCCCGTGGACAGCTTGGACTGTGCCAGTGCCAGTGCACGAGATTCATAATCTGTGCAGAAATCCCAAGTATAAAAAAACTCCCTTAGCCAGGATAATGGGGTGGGAGGAGGAAGAAAGAGGCGATGCGATAACCCAGATAAAGCCAGAAGACAGACAATGCGAAGCCTTTATAAAGCCTTTATAAATTAGGGCACAAGAACAAATTTAGTACCTCTGCTTAGAAAAAAAAAACATTTCTTTTCAGAGAATGAGAGTGGCACTGATCGGAATAGTGGAAATTGTGCCAAAGTTGACAAACATGGAAAATTACTCGATCCTTTTATTTGTTCATGAACCTTGACAATATTTCAGTTTCCATGGCAATGCTCTCTTAGGGATGAAACCCTTCTCATCATGAGAGCGTCATCCAAAGCTGGCTTGGGAGGAGAAGAGGAGAGGTGACTGATGGGGATCCTGAGGCCAAATTCTTCCGTGAGCCACAACAAGGCTGTGGGTTGGCCCAAAGCTGGAGGGGACCTGACAGTCAGGTCTGCGATCCGCCTGATGACAGAGCCTGTCCTTGGGTGGGTGGGTGGAGGTGGGCAAGGGGCACAGGCAGCTCTTGCCACAGTTCCAGCCACTGACTCTGAACATCTGGGGAGCTGCCAGGAGCACGCACTGCTGGGGCTCTTGAGTCTGAAGTTGTAGCACTTAACTTCCTAGAACATTGTGCGTGTTTGTGTACCTGCAATAGCCATTTATAAATCATTTATAATCCTGGCATGCTCCTCAGCCTGCAGATGAAAAGGGAATTTCAATCCAAGATGGGGTTTGCCACGATGTTGCAATAATTTTTCTTTTCTGTGCATCATTTCTATAAGGCTCTGTCAATCAAAAAGTTCAATGTCTTCATTATTCTGTAGGTGCATGTCGTGCTTGAGGGGAACACTAGCAGGCTCAGTGTTGGGACTTGCCCCGAAACAGCAATAGAGGTAGCTTCACGGAGAATCAACAGAAGCTTATCTGTACTACAGGTCTTTTCTGGAACGTCAAAGTAACATCTTAAGTTCAGAAGCCCTTAATGAACACACCAGACCAAATTCTGCTTCAGAATATGCATGTGCGGCTCCTATTGAAGTAAATGGGCACTCTGCCTGCAGCTGAGATAAGGATCTGGCTTGTAGCGAAGCTTAAAGAGGTATACACTGGGTTTTAATGGACTGTCGCCTACAACAGAATTTATTTTGAAGCTTTTTTCAGTTATTTCTAGTGTTGCAATGGGCGGACTTCCCTTATTTTGCTGCTACATCTTCTGCATACTGGTTTAATAAGGTATAGAAATGGAAATAAAGCAATCCAACCAGATAGTTTATTGTGGTTTCTTTAAGGCAATGTCAAGATATTTTACAAGCTTGCAAAATTACATTTATTACACTCCAATCATCTGGCAGACCGTAAACACTCCTGAATATTTCTGTTGGAGGAATGGCATTTTTTTAAAAAACCTAGATAGGGAATATGAGTTTGTTTGAAGAATGAGTGAATTTGCCTCAACATCTTTTCATTTTCCTTTAATTTGGCCTGTTTAGCCTTTAAGAGCTGTGCCTCCGACATCTGTTTTTTCTTTGCTGACACCATTCAGGCAAGTAATCAAGGAAAAGTCTGCCATTGCTTTGCACTGCCCTAAATGTGTGTGTATTTGTGTGCGTTTGGAAATTACAAACATTTTCCAAGGAGGAAAAGCAGTGAGATGTAAGAAAGAAATGATGAAACAGGAATAACAAGGTAACAAATAAAAGAAATTACAAAGGTAGTAAGTCAAAATAATGGAAGTTAAGAAAAAAAGAACAACCCACACAAATATAAATGTTATAATAAGGAAACATATATAAACAATATTAAACTTAGAGGTGTGAGTCCATTTCCCCTCACAAAACCTAAACACAGGACTTTTTGGGACACCGTACCTGTGTTGGAAGTGTGACATAGTAATCGTAGGGCCGAAAGTGAGTGTGGAGCCCAGCTACTGGTCCTGCCATGCTGCATCCTTTCTTTAACGCTTTTACTTCAGAGGATGCTGATCTTTCTCCTGCAGCAGAGGATTAGTAATTCTGACCCAGGATCAATGTCCAGGGCTCCAGGGCTCCACTGGAATGTGTCACTTATTTACTGTGCAGGCAATTCATAAGCAAATGTACTATACAAATACGCCACATTTGAACAGTCACATATGCTAAATCCATGGAGAAAGCTAGAGCTAATACAGCCTTTCATATACTTACATATGGGAGCAGCCTGTGACATGCGTAAATAACAAATGAGCTCTTTCCTAAAGGGGAACTCATAGTAGGAAAGTCAAGACTTCTTAAAGTTTTTCTTAAATTCAGAGTTTAAGACTTTACTATAAGTGTCAGCATGTTTAATGCCACTGTCAGTCTGTGAGCATGCCAAGTGTGGGCTGGGTATTTCTTCAAGATTTTGAATAAATTGTGGTTTTGTGCAGATGCACACATTTATCATTTTTGAGCTTTATAATTTATAAATGCATCATGTCTTTGACGACTTGGAAATACTGCTTCTCTCAGTAAGGTTATAAATCCTGCTGTACAGCAACAAGGCGGTAGATGTGTAAAACCTCTGCGGTGGACCCAGTTCTCGTTGTCTGGGTATGTTTGGGGAATACAAGTGGACAATGTTTCAGAAAAGGTTTTGCCAATCACATATGATTCGGCTAATGAGGAGCCAGTGATGAGAAAGGAGTAGGTCCACCAACAGCAGAATTTATAAGGTCTAATTTATTTGAATTTTTTATCTTGTACAATGAACAGTCCCATCTCTCAGCTCATACATGCAAAACTAATGTAATTGTGCCATATCTTTTCTCGCAGTGGGAGCAAAAGATTCATTCAAGTACCTGTCCTCAGGGTGATTGCCCACTTTCATGAAGGCATTTATGAACTTTACTTTTTAGAATCTCTGCTCCTCTTTCAGATAAGATTGAAATTTTCCAGCATCTTTAGTGGCCATGAGGAACTGGATAAACATTGTTTCCGTAATACACCGAAGTATAGGAAAAGAAGAAGAAAAATCCAAACGTCAACAACACAAATTTTTATGAGTTGAAAAAGATGTGAAGGAAAAAGCTTTCAAAAATGGCAGAAAAGGGAAAGATGCTTCATATTTTGGGCTTAAAACTTAAAATTCTGTAAGGGAAACAAATGGATCTATAAAAGTGGTGAGAAATGATATCAACAAATGCTCCAAAATACCAGGTGAATGGTATCCATGTTGGAGTCTGTGTATCCCACTGTTTTCAGGAGTCTGAGCTTGTGCACCCAAAATCATGTACTATTTTGGTAACTTTGCTGGGCAATATCCATAATATTTTTCATGGTGGAAAGGTGGTGTATCAAACACAGCGTTATATAGGGAGAACCTGATGCCTATTTTGTGATCAGATGGAAAGAGACTGGTGAGCCGTAATTGCAGAAGCTCTGGGAGATTGTTGGTCTTTATTTTTCACTCCAAGGAACAGACATTTGTTTGCAAGCTTTTATGGAATTAATATTGACAAACATAAACACACTCAAGTTCTCAGAAATGCAATTGTAGCAAGTGAAAGTCTGATTCAAAATATTTATAGCATAATTTAAATAGACTGAAGAGCAGGTAAGAGAAACACAGTGCAATTATGGAGCTGAGCAGAAAAGCTTTCCTCATAAAAATATAATAGGGATGATTTAGAAATATGATTATCATTAATAAAATTCAGGAGTTATACAATGAACTTAAGACACAACCAAAGCTTAAGATGTGCCCAGACTATTTAACAGATTAGAAAATGTGAGCAAAGATTTTTGCAAGGTGTTAGCATATTCCAGTGAAGACACGGAAAGGAAGAAAGGATAAACATTGGAAAAAAATCCCTCGTTGTCTAATCTCACTGACTTGTCCCTGGCTCTGGTGATTTTTGGGAGTGATACAGGGTTTCAGTTACAGGAAGTTTTGTCACACTGATTTTTCTGTTAATGTTTCAAATACAACCAGCACAAGTTCTTGCAAGGACCCTGAGTCCTAAGTCAAGTACTGTTACCTGCTTGACAGCTTAATATTCCCAGGCCTAGGACTTCTGCCAGGAGAACATATGAGTGAAGTGGGGACAAGGATATTTGTTATTCATCCATGCAGAAAGTATTTCCATCAGAACTTCACAAACTGAAAGCAAATTGAAAGAAAAGGAGGTATTAGGGAGATAGAAAGGGTAGATGAACGAGTCAAGAGTATTTTAAGGATGATTATGTTGAGTACTGAAATTTTTTTTCCCAGTTCTTCAAGATCTGTGATACCTGAAAAGACAGGGAAAAATGCGTATTTTTTTGTCTTTGTAAAAAGCACTCCCTAGAGGTGGGATTCAGCCTGGCCTGTGCACTCCCGATTTTAGCTGGATAAATTGCAGTTCTAGGGAACGCTGTCCAGGAGCCACCCGAGTTGTTGCCCACTGCTTTCTGCTGATGTCTGCCGCTTCTGAGCTTCATGAGCTTTCCTTCCTGGTTATCCCTGCCTCTGCTCTGCTCTGCTCCTGGGAGGCTCACCCCCTGGCTCACTCCCTAGACCCTGGAAGATTCAGCAACTATATAAAATAGCCACGCAGGGAGGCAGGGGTGATGCCTGAATATAGTGTCAAGGAATTATCAAAGAAGGACGGCTTTGGCTCCAAGAATCTATACCAGCCTTAGTTTTCTCAGTTTGGAGGTTAAAAGTAGCAGGGGAAAATAGAAATGCTCACCCAGGCTTTTTTAATAGATCTGGAGTGGGGAGCAAGGCTGTTTTCCTATCTACTGTGTTTTTTCCTGCTGTCTCATTCTGGTTAATTGGGTAACTCTTGGTTCTTTGAAAGCACTTTGATTCGCCATATGAGCACTGGAAGTATAATAAAATCAGTCTGTTTAAGAGTGTGTCTGGAAATGGTGATAAACAGTCCGTTCTCTGCTCTGTGGTTCGTTACATCTATGGATCTCAGCGAGTTCCCAGCCACTGCTGGAGGCCAGCTGAATACAGTGGTGTTATGGAGGTGTTGATTATTCATTTTTTTCTTGGGATGTTCACAAAGTTTATTAAACTAAAGGCATTGCACAATGTGCAGTGAATAAGTAGAGAAATAGAGTCAGATGCCAGAAAGGACTGGTCTTTCTCCTCGGATCAGCTTCAGGTGCCTTCCCAGCACAGGCGTCCTGAAATGGGGAAGCAAAGAGAGTGAATCTCTGATCAGAAGAGCTTTGCTGTGCACAGGATGTCAAACAAAGAGCATTTGCTGATAAATTTGTAAGATGAAAAAGAGATGGAGATCAGTGCCTAGAAGTTCACTTGCGCTGAATCGTAACCCCGTGTTAAGTGGTGGTAGGAGGGAGGGAGTGATGCAGGTACAGGGTGATGAGATTGTTTTGGATCATGGCTGCGTTTGGACAGGGTGATGTGTACTAGGATCTGCCCCCAGTACTAAATAGCTTAGGGATGGTGTGCCAGCTGAACTGGGAGTGATAGCTGTTAATGGAGCTAAAAGTGTCAAAAAGATATGGACAAGGCATTTTGATGGTGCGTGTCTTTCAACTCTGCTTCTGATTTTCCAGTCCTAGGTTTAACCCTTTGGAAATCAGACCTTGGTAGAACACAGGGGTTGTTCTTTTACCCTAATATTATCAGATGAAAATTTATGTGAATGACAAAAAAGACAAAGGGAAGGGTCAAATAGCAAGGCATTGTACAAGGAATAGCATTAAAGTCTGTCCTATGCCCAGAGTCCATCACCCCCACAAGCTGCGGGGCTGGCAAGGGCTGGGCCACATGCTTGTCACCAGGCTGCAAGGACCAGTAGGGGGGACAGGGGAGAATAGTGTCCCTGGGCATATTTGGTGAGTGTATGAAAGGAGGGCAAGCCTACGAGGATTCACATTTGTAGCATGTAGCCAGATTTCAAGGAAAGTTTTTGGGTGCTGCATGTCTAACGCTGTCAAGGCCCTTTAAAAATCCCAGCCTTCGTGTCTAAATTAACAAACAATTCATTCACATTTTGCTATTTAGAGGAAAAGTGCAGAGTGGACTTGGTTATTTGATACTAATTATTTAGCAGGTATAAAAGCGTATTCAAGTCCCTAATCTCCTTTCTGAGCAGGCAGGCATGCTCATGTTCAAATAGTTGCATAACTTGCCCATCTCCAGTTGACAAACCCTCCTAACTTTGTTTTCAGATCTAATGCAACCCCACCCCCGGACAAGCTGTGCGCATACATGGCCCATAGTCGATCTTGCTGTTAACCTCAGCCTCTTTTCTCTGCTCTTCCTGCCCTTTGTTGCCTGCTTTCCATATATATTTAAAATACCAGCTGTTGAGGAAGGGGCTGCTCCAGCATTTGTACAGTGCCTGACACTTTGGGATTATCAGGGCTTTTGGTAAGAGAAATGAATGAAAAAGTTCAGGACTAAGTTTTGTACTGACTTGAGACGTGAGAGAATTTCACTGCTAGATCTCTCTCTGCCTCTGTCTCTCTGTCTCTCTCCATACATCTATATATGTGTACATCTATATCTGTAAATGTCGATATACATCTGTTTGTGTTTGTGCGTGTATATGTCTGAATAGCCAGTATGTAGTACCAGGACTATATAGCAGAGATCCTGGATGCTGTGAGACGAACACAGCTTGCTTTGATATGAATTGTGACAGGTTTCTCATTGGCAGGTCTTTCCTTTGACTGTTCACATCTTCCATTCGGTGAAAACTGACCATAGTCAGGGGGATCACAGACGATTCAAATCAAAATAAAACTTGGGCTGAGCCTGATACTGGGAATTTTTGCTGAATTAGGCATAAATTAGATGTTATCTCCCAGCCAGTTACGGTGATACTGAAAGCAGATACTTCAAACTGTTTGCAGTGTGGGAGAGTGCCTAATCTTCTTTTGTATAATTTAAAAACCAACCCAGGGACAGGGTTGTGGTTTCAAGTTGTGGATGTAACAGACACAGTATTTATCTGGGTGCTGAGGAGGTCAAGGAAATAAAGCAATCTTCTTTCAGCTCTGTGCATTATTACCACAAACAATAGCCTGCTGGCACAAAACAAGTTTTAATTGATTGTTGTTATTGATTTTACAGGAAGCAAAGCAGAAGAAATACAACTTGATTTTTGTAAGCCATGGTGACCTGAAAAATACAAAGGAGAAAAAGAGAATATAAAGCGCTCTCATATTTTGCCCAGTTCCGTGAGTTTGCAGCTGTGGACTCCATAAAAGCCCTCTCCATTAATTCTCTATTTATGTATTTTGACCATATTGATTTTCTCTTTATATAATCTCCATCTGAAAGTTTTATTCAGATTGTCCGTTCTGTGCTGTCGCTGTGCATATCAGGCTCATTCGTTATGGCCAGTAATTTAAACATATCTCTTCCTTTTTTCCCTTTCTGCCTGCCTCAAACCAGGTGGGGAAGAAAAAGCTGCACATAAAAGTTTTAGGCCAATTGGTACCACGACTCGCTCGTTTCTGCTGATCATCACTTTCTGGAGCATTTTCTGTTCAGGCTGAATCCCAGCTATGGGATTTATTTCTGCTCAGGCTGCTCTACCAGTGCCTGGCTGGGAGCAGAAGTCCTGGGCTGTGAATAATCATGGGCTGCCTGAATAATCATAGCAACCCAGTTAATTAGCCCAGGTGGGCTGGCTGGTGTTCAGCAGGGGGACCTTACCTGTAGTTAGCCTTTCTCCTGGTCAGGAAGGGAGGAGATGGTGAAGTTCATGAGATGCTGCTCAGATTTGCTCTTTTCCCAAGCTCCTCTTGGGCATGGATTAGGAGGCAAAATGAGTGAAGAAGGAGGATTTTATTGGTGGTGGATAAGAAAGTTTTTGCAGATGCTGAGTTGAAAGAGAGGAATTTTCTCACCATTCAGTCTTACATCTTAATTTTATGGATTTTGGGGTAGGTGTGTGACAGGAGGAAGATATTGATGGTAGTGGCAGTGCTTGGCACTTCTACAAGAGGAGCTAGTGATTCCTTGAATTTTAGGTAGACTCTAAATATATATATGGAATTAATAAAGTCATATGGATAGTATAATTCCACAAAGCTTTAAAATGATTAACAACACCGAGAATGCTATCATGGATTTTACTATAATCATTATTAACCTAATTAATATTATTATTAATAGTATTAATTGTGTTATCAGCTTACCCAGTATCTGTCCTCAGGGACTGTAAAGTGCTTTCCAAATGCAGAAAACAAAGATGGTTACAGCCACAAAGATCTGAAAATTAGTGTAAGTCCCTCTCTTTCCTTTCCCCCTTCTTACATTTAAATGTTATTTTATTGTGGCTTGGAATATTTATACAACAGTAGTAAAAATCCTACTGTCTTGTTTAAATTTGCATTCTGGTGTTTATTCCTTTACTTACATTTGCAAGATTTTCTTCTTGGCAGCAATGACTAAAAGCTTCCTCTCTTCCAAAAATAATAATTGAAATAGTATGACTCTGGGAGCTGAGCTTTGGAGGAAAACATTAAGCTTTTACAGACCCCATTTTAAACTAAATCTTTAGTTATTTACAAATTACTGGTTTTAAGGCAATGAAAAATGATGAATTATTATCCATATCCCCAGATGAAACCTCCTGTGGCGCTGCTTTACTCAGACAGAGCCCTGATATTTCTGTCCATAGCAGCTTGGCAACAGTATTCTTCCCAGAATGATATACAAGAGACAAAAAAAAAAAAGGATTTCTTTTTGCTTTTGCAGCACCCACCCAACTTTCCCACCAAGTGATCTGTTGTTAACGTGCAGGAAATCCCAATGAATGCACATCATTTGGTGAAAGAATGACAGCAGACACCACAGCTATCCTTAGCAAGCATCCACCTGCTCCCGTGGTGTCTTTTTAAAGCAAGTTCAGCTTACCTCTTCTCCTCTTAGTTTTCCTTTGCTTAATTGCAGGTGATGATTCCAAAGAAGCCTTCACCTGTTTGAGTGCGCTTTCATCTTTCTAGACAAAGCAGGCTTGGGCTTGGTGCTTGATCTGTGGCATAGTTAGGGCCTTTGGTATTAAAGGCGTTGGGATCACCCTGAGGCTTTTAAGGTTTTAGGGTTAAATTGATGAGCGTGTATAAAATGTAAGCTTTGTTGTTTGCCAGAGTTTTTCAGCATTTGTTATTCTTTTTTTTCGTTAAGAAACCATGGGACTATACTGCATTCCTCAACTGCCTCTTGCCTATTAAACTACGCCGTCAAACGGAGACCTCTTCGACTTGCGTGAAACTTCTGATTCGTTATATTGCCTTTAATCCTCAACAGCTATCTAACTTAGCTGGGATGTCCAGGTATGCCTCTGTACCCGACCTGGATATCTGTTTCACTGTTCGTTTCATTTGTGCTGTACCTACTGGATAACAAGCGTTTGGTAAACTGTAGAGCTGTGAGACACATCAGCTTCTGACCACTTGAGCCTGCACTTTGACTGCTATTCTGTCTTCTCAGTTGTGGCTACCAGCATTTAGGAATTCAGAGCTGTTCCATGGAAAAGTCATATCAAAACCCAAACAGTTCACAAACACCTTTTTTTTGTGTGTTTCTTCCAGTCTTTTTTTAAAGTAGGGTTAAATTGACCAAAGGCCCAGTGGAAAGTAATGCCCTGACCTTGACTGTTGGTGAACAGCTTTAAGGAGTGCTGCCCATCAGTGCTCAAAATGAAAGCTGTTGCTTCTAAAAAGAGGCCATTCCTGGGTTTCTGGCTGAGATCCTAATACCTTGGCTGCATCTGCTGTGAAACAGTTCCCCCCACCCCAGCAAGTCCTGGTGGCAAGACTGGCCCTATTAAGGTAATTGTTCTCCTTTGGGAGAGGGGACAAGTAGTGGCTTTAGTGAAAACGATTTCAGCAAAATTTGCAAAGTCGTAACTGAAATTAAAAGCTGGGTAAAATGGTATTTTTCTCATTATTTTTTTCCTCCTTCCTCACCCATTTGTATATGTTGCATGGGGGAATTTACTTATTTTCTTAGATGAGGTTTGAGATAAAGTTTCCTCTGGCAATTCCCAAAAGTTTTGGATGCCTTGCATAGTATAATGTGGGTGACATGCCCATCCCAAACTTTCTCCTGTATCTTCACAGGCAATTCCTTCACATCAAGGCCCAGAAAAGCTTTTGTAAAACATGGTCGGACAGGCAAGTTACTGCAGCTTAATGTGTTCTTGTTCTTCATCCACACCAAACGTGAAGTAAACTGGGAGAATAAGTTACCATGTGTGTTTGGTTTCATGGTGGTAGTTTAAAAGAATATGTGTTATCTAGAACTTCTAAGACAACATTTTTATGGTTAAAAACATATATATGTATATATATACATATATAACATACATATAGCTTATACAGTTATCATGTCTCAGCTGATTGGTGGTAGTTCATAAAACTTCAGTAAGCCAGTTGTGACTTTCTGTTCATTCTAGCGGTAAGGGCAGGACTGTGCATGGTGCCCACACATATGCTTAAAAGGGAGAACATTTTTTTCAACAGGGAGTAAAATGGAAATCAGTGAAGATCTAAATGCAAAAAAGGACAGCGTGTTAACTCTGCTGGTGGTGATGCTAGAGGCATTGTCTGGCTTTACCATTTGCCCCTTGTGTCTTAGCGGTGTGCAGACACCAGTTTGGGGGCAGATGCAACATCTCAGGAGGAAGGCAGAAGTCCCTCTTGTCTAAGCAGCCACGGAGATTCTGACCACCAGGCTGCTACTCGGTCACATAGGTTGCTTCTAGACACGGTCACTAGGGTAGAGCTTCTCTCTGTGCTAACTTCAGAACTGCTTCTTACCAACTTCGTAAACTTAAGACCTAGATAAGTAAGGCCAGACTTGGAATTACTTTGCTTTTTATATTAGACATTGGCACATGTTCATGTTATGCTATTGTCTCCTGAAACAGTCTTCTCCTCCTAAAGGCTATAGGTTTATAGACCCTGATTCATCTCTTAACTTTTGCTTTGCCAAGTGAAACCCTTTGGGCTTCCTAAGTCTTTTTTTGTAAGTCAGATTTCTGATCCTTTAATTATTTTTATAGGCCTGCTCTGAACCTTCTCCAATTGTCTCGGTGCGGACTGTAGAAGTGGATTCAACATTTCAGCAGTGCTCTTTCTCAATGCCACGTTCAAAGACATATTTTCCTGTAATGTTTCCAAGCCCCCTTACCTACAGCATGAAAAAGGAGGGCCAAGAGATTGTCCAAGTTATACACGGAGGCAATTAGATGGAGGTGTTAACATGTGAATTTGGCTGACCAACTAGCGCCTAGAAGTGCGTGGCTGATGGGGGGTCTGTAGGCTTTGTTGACTGCACTGATCAGATCTCCATTGACTAAGCTGAGAACCAAAGTTTACAGGTAGGCACCAACATACAGGTACCTGAATTTGCAGCTGAGTCTCTCTCTGGGTGGTATGTAAAGGTATGCATGGCAAAACTGTTGAATATATGTATAAATATACATAAAATTAGTAAGTTTTTTATGGCAAAAAAAGTACTTTTAAATAATTACAAACTGTTCCTAGTTAAGACTACTGGCTGCAAATCTGTGCCATGCCTATGAACGGCCTGAAAGTGCGGTGTTTTCTTGACCTTCCTTGATGAAATGATCTGGAGTCAAGTTCTCCTCACCCAAACTTATACCCTTCAACTGACTTCAAAGGAGATGAATGAGTCGCTCAGCAGGGCAGAATACAGGCTTGTTATTCCTGCAACACATTCTATATGTCATTAATACCCTTCTTCTTATCTGACTCTTCTAATAGTCAACTAAATTTTAAGTGTTTTATACAGTTGGTTCATTATTATTTTTTTGCGTTTAAAACTTGGGAAGGGTATTTTTCCCTTCCCTTCTGTTTATATTTACATTTTCAGATAGTACATATACAGCCTAATCATATCACTTTGAAAGTGATATAGAAAGTTGTGCTCTCTTACTCAATCAGATTTAATCAGTTTGGATGGATTCCAAGTACTAAGCATTAATCTCACTTAAACCAAACTCCTGATAGTTCATCTAGCCTGAGTATTCATGTCAAAGACATAAAACAATCTCCTTTAATGCCCACAGTACTTTTTAAATTGAGCTTTCACCGTCTGTTAATAAAACCTGCTTTGTACTGCTGGTTGTGTTCTGTGGAATGTGTCAGGGGTGAGTTTCTCTTTCCCTCCAATTCTTAAAGGCCTTCTTTTTTTTCAAAACTATATGAAAATTATGCAATATAGTAACAAGGAATTAGTCACACCTTGGCAGAATCTCCATTATCTTGGCTCACATCAAAGGGAAGGAGAGAAGCGTGGTCCTTACAAGCTTATAGCATTCCTTTGCCTTGGAGTCCCACTCTGTGATGACAACTAAATTGGACACTGATGCTTACTTTTTTTTCAACATGTGGGTGTAAAGCACATTGACCTTGCAGTTGACTCTTTTAGAGCACCTTTCATCATGGGCCCAAGCCCACAGCGTGATGCAGAGCTCTCTGTTGACTTTCAGGAGTCCCTGGGGAGGATTATTCGGAAGCAAGAGCTCCTGAACTGAAGTCCCTCTTTGATGGCCTCCGTATTTCAGCATGGCACATTATTAATCCTGGGAATGGTACTGTGGTGCTTCCTTATCAAACTGTTACGGAGATCATGCTCAACATAAATGGTGCCTTAAGATGACATTTTGTATGATTCAGCCCTTTAAGGTCATAATTTACAACAACGGGCGAGTGAACTACAAATTAAAAAGGGCAAGAGTAACAACTTGTGTTTCTCTGGGGCATGCTTTTCAGAGCACACTGCTGGCTTTACCGACTGCTGCTGCTGTCAGGAGTGAGCTAGATGTATTTGATTCTAGCTTTACCTCGGAAAGCAGGTGAGGTGTGTGCATTAGATCGTTTTAAAAGTCATGGCTAGGCTTGTTTTCTATGATTCTGCATAAAAGTAAATGAAAAAGAAAAGTGTTTTTGATTTGAAGGTTGGATCAAGTTTCATTCTTGATGAGCAAGAGACTTGATTGTCAACATACTTGAGCTATGACACTGGGGTCTAGGCAATGAATAGGCATCCAGGTACACATTTATTCTCCACAAGAAAGAGGCTCTGGGCATTGGGATATTTTGGAAAAGTTTTGCAATTAGGGAAATAGTTGCTTGACCTTCTGACTACCCCAAGACAAAAAGTATTTCAGAGCAATCTCAGAGGTTTTGATGGTTACAGGACAAGTACAGGAAAAGTATGAACTGTCAAAAGGCTGCCACACTCAACCCTTCCCTAGTGCCAAGCCCTCTTTTCCCAGAAACCTGCTTCCCTGGGCCGTGGAGAAGTGGTCCCATAGCACCTGGCCTTGATGCGAATGCCAGTCCGAAGGTACTAGTTGTCAACCAAGGTATGAGCACTGTATGCTGTCCCCCTGTTAGTGCGGTACTTAATTTATTGTCTACTTTAAGAATAAGGTTGCAAAACCTCCAAGAAAGCAGTATGGCTTGCAGCCCTGCAGGTTGTGAAAATCTCTGCTGTCTCTACCTTCATACTGGGACATCCATCCCTGAGACTCGCTTTCAAGGCAGGCTGCTGTGGAAACAAAGACAAAATTCATTTATACTTGAAAACTGGGTAAAGCCACCCCCACCTCTCGTTTTGCAAATCTCTTTCTATCCTCTCAGGACCAGGAGGAAATCTGCAATGGGAAAGCTGATGACGTTGAGCTGACTTGTCTTCAGGCTTGCTCTTGAGATGAGGCACATGCTTATCTGGGTTAAAAAAGCTGTCGTCTAGCTCAGCTCCAGTCCAAATTCACATCTTCTGGTATGCAGGAACTTAAAAGAAGGGCCAGTTCTGCTCTCTTTATGCTGACTGCAAACTGGGGCTAATACACTGAAGGCTGTGAAGCTGTTTTAAAGTAGCTATGGCAAAATCTAGCTGAGATTATTATTATGATGGTGATTTTATGAGTTTCAAAATATAACTTGAACATGGATTTCACTTAGCAGATGTGTTAAATAACAAAATATACCCTGGAATTCAATTTGTATTTGATTGCACAATAGCTAATTTCTTCAGCTACTTTTTCAGCTTCCTCTTAACACTTGTGTTTTTGCTTGTAAGTTTTTTGTTTGGATATAATGAGGCTTTGTGTCTCCTGATTCCTTATCTTATGTGGGTGGTAGAAAAATTACTCTGCTGCTCCAATATTTGTGGTTGTGTGGGGCAGGTGGTTTCACGCAGAGCTGTGCAAAATGTCTGTAGTAAATAAAAAAAAAAAGAAGGGGAAGCCTCTTTCCCTGAGATTTCTTTATACACCTGGAACCTCTACTGCAAACCCCAGGGACCCAGAAGAAGAGCTGGTTTCAGGGATGGAGAGGCCCCTTGCCAATCTTTGCAGCTTCCGGCGACTTGGAGCTGGTTTGGGTTTTTGTTGTGCATCGCAGGCCAGCAGGTCTTGGAATTCCAGCTGCCTCCTGCATCGCCCAAGGGTCCCACTCCTCTCTCCTTTTGGGCTCCAGGCACCATTTTCTCCCACCCCTCCCAAGACTCATGCATGGAACAGGTCAAGACTAGCTCTTTGGGACTTGTGTTCAAATGCGAGACGCGGCATAAGTCTGTGTGACCTGAAGTGTCAGTATTGTGGCTCCTTGCACAACGAGCATGTTGAGCAGGCACAGAGGTGGATCCTGGATGTTTGTCAGCTGTAAAAAACAGATTCTGTCTAGATACTCTGTTGGATATTGCTCACAGCTAGCTGGGGAACAGACCAGGTGTAATACTTTCAAATTAGATAATGTTTAAGATTTGATGTTGCAACCTAAGGACACTAGGAATTTAAGTCATATACCAAAGCAAATTTCTCAGGAAACATTTCGTCCACTTGTTAATGGTAAACTCCAGGACTCAGGCATTAGGATCTTCATCCCAGAGAGTTTGTAAGGTTTGAAATTTGCACTTTATGGACTTTCAGTTGTCTCTGGAGCTTCACGCTAGCACCTTCTGTGACTGCCATGACATCCCACACAGAATAACTGCTGCTCTGCTGTCTGTACACATTACAGCAAGGCTGATTTCTGGAGATCTGAAATCATGGATCCTGCTTGAAGACACGTGTCTTTGGTGAGCTTAATGTGGATCTCTGCCTTGAGCCAGAGGCCCATGCACAGTTTGCCTGCCTTCCTTGGTCAAAAGTAGTGAAGAGAAGGCAATGCAACTCTGAAAATCCTGCTTGGTCCAGGGGCATCTCATTAATCCCTATCACAGCACAGCCTCTTCCTCAACCACTTGTGTCCACTGGTGTTGCATCCAGCAGGTTGATCTGGCAACATTTCTTCTCTCCTAGTTTGTTATCCTCATTCCTAGGTGGGACTCGGAGGCTTTCTTCAAATCATATGACAAGTTTTATATAAGGTTGTGTGATGGGACAGCAGACCCACCAGTCAATACAGCACGGAGCCCTCCAGCCACCTCTGCCCTGCTCTCCATGGAACATCACCACCACTTTGCTCCCTATACCTTTGGGTACTGGACCGCAAACCAGGACATCAAACAGCAGCAGGAAAAACTATACAGTAGCATAGGTCAGTATTAAATCCAGACCTAGCTGTGGAGGAGCTCAAGGCAGGAGCCCACCTGGTGAGCTGGATGCTCAGTGCCTGAGATTTGACAAGTCTAAGAACATTTTCCTTGATACTGGGTCTTGAATCTGGAATAAGGTGACAATTTGTGTCGAGACCATCCTGTATAGACTCATATATGCACTAAGGCATGCCACATTTGCTAAAACTACTTAAATCCTTGCTTTTATGGATGTATGTATGAACCTTAATATATTTTTTCAATTATATACTTGACATGTACAGAATTTATTTATTTAAATGATGATATTTTTAAGCCCAGCAGTTGATATTTCTCATACAACAAGGCAGGGGTAGGACTGTGGAGCAGTAAACTGTACTGTTACACTTGGATGGTACAATATCAAGCTGACAGAGAGGTGAGATTTTTGCTTCTGGACTTCAGAAGGTCAAAATTAGTGCGGGAACTTTTCCCAGTGGTGGCAGCTGTAAATGTCAGGGAGAATTGCATTTCCAGCAGCTTCCCAGGACAGATTTTCACAGTCAGAACCATTTATTTATTGTGTACTGTTAGAAAACATGATAAAAGAGAACTGGGTATCAGTTTGAGGTGTTTTTTGGGATGAAGAACAGAGGCGTATAAGCAAGGGACTGCAAGGAAAACTTTCATTTCAGTTATATTTGGTGTGTGAATGAAAAGAACACCCAAAGCAGGCACTGATCAAACACATACTTATTTAAAAGTAGGAGACTGGAAATTTGAAATGTCTGTGTGGCATTTGTGAAAATGCCATGGTCCTAAATATGACTATTAATAACATAAATATTTGTCTATGACAATGTCAAATTCAATTTGCTGTAATAACTCAGGTACATAATAACATGGCACGTGGATTCCACAGCACACCACACACAACTTTGTATCTATGTGATAAACTGCTTAAAGAGCTGATGTGCTGTATTTATTATGTATCCTTGAGATGTTCATGGACAGTCTACGCCGGACACTTCACTAGAGACTTCTGAATGGTTCGGATGTTTTTAAATGAAAAAACAGTGATCGTCTCCACCAAACGTGGGTCATAACTTGAAATCTCAAGAGACCTAACAGAATTATAAACAAGAACTGTAGCGAGATGTTTCAGTGCCAGCAAGTCTCCACTCCTGTGATCTCTCTGGATACCCCTGCTCCCCGTCATGGCCCATCCCACCCAACAAAGGTCTGCAACATTAGCAACTAGATACTAGCTGGTGACACAATACAGAATAGAAGGCTTAAGGTAGCACTGGGGATGTTTTTTATTTTCCATATTTTGTTTTAGAGACACCTTAACTGGTATTTTCTCTGCTGACCTGTTGGAGAACCTCAGGAGTGCAGATGTGTGCTTATCTGAGCAATAACATAGTCAGCCACCTTCAAAGGGAAGGGTGGGTAAGGGCCTATCTCAGCAAGAAGTAAGGGGTGGAGAAAAAGCACATTCACAAATATGTCCTATTTTTAAATGTCTAGCACTCATTGTTTCCTGTTAAAAATGACTAAAGGAAGGAATGTGACTCTCTTGGTATTTTACTGGGGAATTAAAATGTTGACAGATGTAGGTGGCAAAAGCCTGCACTGGTAATGCAACCACCTCCTCTTTCACTGCCAGTTTCCTTCTTTAATGATTTTTTACTTACAGTGGAGCAACTTGGATAAGTTGAATTGCCACAAATTTTCTTCAGGGCCTGACAGACTAGTGGAAGGAGTTGGTGGCTTGTGTTTGTAGGCTCTCAGGTTCCTTTGGCGTAGGAGCTTTCCATGCCCCCTATAGAAGATCCAGCGGGTGAGCTTGTGATAGCTCGTGCATGTACTTGACAAATCACGCCAATCCTTCTCCAGCTTCCAGAGGAGACCCCTCACAGGCTTGAGAAGTTCTGTATCCCAGGGAAGGTAGTAACCTCCTTCTGAAGCCTGTCAACTACAACATCCACACAGGTACTACAACCTCCTGATAATTTAACAGCACATGATTGATACAAATCTGGATGCTGCCTGGAAGTTAAAACTTACATAATAACTATTAAAGAATAGACCAGTCTTAAATGTCCAAAGAGTCATTTTGCAATCTTAGACTCACAGAAACGTCATTAATGTAACAGAGCATTGTCTTCAGTGAACCAAAACATTCTATTTAATGCCAAGTGCCATTATCTCACTGACATCACATTTTGGTATCCTTTAGTTCATTCATATATACATCAAGATTTGTACTTAAAAAAACTCTACAGCCCGTCTCAGAGTCTGGTTCAAGACTGCTCTGAAAATGTGGTTATAGGATCAGCTTAAGAACCCAGAGCAGTACTGAATGGTGCATATTGATTTAAATGTCATCATGATTATTTTAGGTTAAATGGAAGATCTCTGGAGCTTCTGAGGTACATTGTCTGCCTGGTATGTAGGTGACATTTCTGTATCATAAAAAAGAATTACTCCTCAGAAACAAAAGGATTCAGAAAATTCTGGCAAATAACTTTCTGCAAACATGACAGATTTTTCTAAGGAAAAAATAACTGTTAGATTAACTCTTTTTAACTTTGAAAATTTCTTTAGGTTTCTTGCTAAATATAGGTTATATATGGTATCATGGGTGTTTTGATAACTTCCCAGTATGCCTGCTTAAGCCTCCCATTCCCTGTGATCTGTACAAAATCCACATGGGCTTGATTGTGCCACTATTTTCCCATGTATGCAATGAATTTGAAAAGCTGTTGGTCTGAGCAGGCACCCATAAACCCCACTTTTCACTTTTCCTACTTAGACGTCCCTGTCCACACAAGGTCAGAGGCAGCAGAGAAGTAGATGTCTTGGCTCTGATTGTCTTTTCCTGCATTGTAAAATATGGATAGGACAGGCTGTCCACCTGGGGATGCTGGGAGCATTAAACACCAGCTGGGAGCATGCCCTAACATGCTACAACTTGTACAAAGGTTGCTAAGTGACTTAAATCCATTGCACAGAATTGAACCATATAGCCTCAAAACAGCAGAACCTGACTTAGTTTCTAGTAACTCATTAAAATGACTCTACAATTCTTTTGATGTTCTGTACTAGTCTGGTCACATTCCTTTCTGTTTTATAGCACGGTAATAACAACATTCTTGTAAACAGTCATATAAACTCTAACCTTCATATTGCTCTCTTCAGATCATCTGAAAGCATTTTTACATTGGGATTTGGTGTTCTTACCCCCATAAAGCATATCCCACCCTAATAACCCACGCCATCAAAGGAGCAGGGGGTGAAAAAAGGGATGCAAAAGTCGATTGCTGCTGGGTCACTTGCAGCCAAACCATTCTGCAAAGGCAGAAATTTCTTGCAATCATTACTTTTGTTGTTCAGAGCTATTGGGGTTTCCATTCTCTTCCAGAGGAAGCTCTTCTGTAGGCAGACAGACTCTAGCCTGGATGTTTGTCGGTTGGTGCCTACCCTTCAATGATCAGCAGCCTGTGCTCTCTCCATCGTTATCAATACGTTGTCATCCCCTGCTTGTGCAGATCTACAACCTGGGGTAACATTTTCCGGGAGCTCAAGTTCTGTATTATGTGGCTGGCAAGGGAGAATTACAGAAACAGAGAAGGCCTCGGAGGCAAAAAAAAAGAAGCCACTCTGGTTTAGCCATGCTTGTCCACTGATAGCATCAGATAAAAGGCAAACGACTGACTTTAGCTACAGAAGTGTGTGCTGTATGTGCTGTAAGGAGGATAGACAGCACTTTCCAGATGTCTCTGGCCAAAGGCTTGGCACTTAAGCATTTGCTCAAACAAAAGGGCCAAGGATAAGGGACTGCACCCTTTGCAAACAACACGGCACATGGACATGCACTCACATGCAAAGAATTTACATCGGCTGAACAGTTTTCCAGGCAGTCAGTAAATATGACTTATGCCTTCTCTTCCTCCATCAATAGTTTAAACAACGTGGGAGCAAAACCAGATACAATGATCTTCCTGACACAGTAAAAGACAAGGAAAGTTTTCACACATTTTAACATTTCCTCAGCTTTGCTGCCTTCTTTTCTTACCCTCTGTTTCTTTCTTGTTGTTAATTTTTTAAAATTTTTTTCTTAATCCAAGACAACTCTGCATTTTCCTTTGGGCTGTCCAGTTGGAGCAGAGAAACAAAGTAATGTGCTGTGAACCTGTCACAGAGCATAAAAAGGAAGCTGTAAATACTCAACTGAACGAACTGCCAACAATCTCTAAACAAGCAATGTGTTACACAGCATATCTGTTGAAGGGTGGTACATTTATAGTAGTTTCAATCTGTTGGAGAATTACTTGCAAGTAGAAAAGAAAAGAAAAAAACAGCTAGATTTGACAGATAAATTTTTCACAGTGTTACCCTTTGTTTATAGACCTTCTCTCCTTTTAGTGTACCCTAGAGCAAATCTCTGCCTTTTCAAAGGGCCACGCCATTGTTCAACTGAAACGTTGTTATTTCTTCTCTCAAGTTTGATTAAATTACTTGGCACTCAGACAGAAGTTGATAATAATACAAACGCAGTGATCAAGGTGGCAGATGTGCCGTTATTCTTTTAATGGCAAATAACTAATTCTTCGAGCTGTGGCTACGCAGTTTTAAAGTGATACAGGGGCTAAGCGGTTAACGTTGCAGCCAGTTTTACATTTGTTAATTGAAATGGGATTGAGAACATATTGGGGAACGTTTAAATAATTGCTTTCCTTAGAAAATATAGTCTGGCAGTTGGCTTGTGGGTGAAGCGTGTGTAGAGATTGCCGAGATTAGGGCCAGGGAGGCAAGCGGAGGTCTCGGGCAGCCGGCTGACAGCGCCTGTGCAGCTACAGGGGCTCAGCTGCCTTGCAGGAACTTGCTCCCATATCTGAGCCCTAGGATAAAAGGTGTATTTTTAAAATGCGCGAGCTAAAATGTTTTAATTAACACCTGTTAAAGCCCTGGAAAAAGCAGTGCAAAGTATTTGCTGGTATATGAACCGATGGAAGAGTGGCCAAATTAGGTGAAGGAGTCAAGGGAAACATCGGGACCCAAAAGGTTTAAAAGGATGTAGCAGTGACAAAAGTGACTCCTGCACCCTCCCTGAGGAGATTAAAGTAGCCACGGTTTGAGTGAGGATCAGAAACCAGGGATTTCAAATATATTAGCTCAAATGCTTGAGCTAATAAGTTTTAAAATAAATCTTTTCTAGACTACACAAGCCCTGAGGGAAGAGCAAAGAGATTAAGGTAAAAATAGAAAACATGAAGTGTCTAATAATGAGCCACACCTGTTTAGCGACGTTTCCCTATCTCTGGTCTGGTCTATACCCCGTTTTTTTGTATCAGTGTGACTGGCTTGACCAGGAAAGTGTTTTTCTAAGGGACTGGGAGGATGAGCAGGTTACCGTAAGAGAGCCGCATGACGGTGGTGAAGGTCCCGAGGACAGCCACCGAGTTGTCTGCAGAAGATATTTCCCTCTTGATTACCCCAGTACCGGAGGAGTTTTGGTTGTTTCATGTGTAGATAAAAATAAGGACTTTTTAAGAAGATCTAAAAATGATTTAATAATTTAATTATTTAATTACTTGGAGACAAGTGGTTTTCATTTACTACAATGGATCCCAATCTTGTTGGCCTCCAGGCTTTATTGTACTGTAAATATTATTACTCATAATAAAAACTAACCTAACGTTTTTCCCCAAAACTCTTAGCTTTGGTCTTCAGCTGCTGATGCTGGTTCAAATTGGAAGAGGAAGTAGGTAAAAAACACCAAAGAAGCCTTCTTTGTTATTTCACAGACCCCAAAGTCCAGCTCCAGAGAAGCACCCCGCAAGCTGCAAGTCTTCTCCAATCCATCCTTCTTGCCTACCATGAGAGCTGTCACAACCTGTGGTGATGTCTGACTTTGCCCATGGCTGTACTTTGCATTGCTATGGGGCAGCCCCTATGTAGGACATACCGGCTACAACAGCAGGTAACTCATAACGTTACACCCATGTCTTTACTTTGGAGCTGTGGGGTTTTTTATCGTTATAGCCAGATTTTATAATTATAGACATTATCATTCCTTCCTGAAAAATACAGAGAGCCTTTAAAAGGGGTATCAAAGGTTAGGCCAGACTAGGGGAAGTTCAGTTTTCAGACCTGAGAATTTGTGTGATTTGTATAAAGCCAGAAGACCTTTCTCCCCTGTTCATGGCCAATTATTTAGCTAGTAGAAACCTGTGTGTCTCCCTTACCCCCAGAGAAGCTACAGAAGCTTGGGCATCTGAGCGCCTGGGATGACATCCTGGTTTTACTGAAGTCAGCAGGAGTTTTGCCACTGGCAACTCCTCCTTAGAGTTTACCCCACGCCCTTGTCGGAGCAAGCAATAATCCTGGTGAAACTGTAGGACAAATGCAGTCACAGTAGTACAGTACAAATAGAGACATAAATTATGTTTGGGGTTAAGAGGTGTTGATGAATATATATTAGATAGCTTACATAATATAGCAAAGTTGCCACAGAGACTTTTTTTCCTTACACCTTCTTATACCCTTGTCTCTGTCTCTTCCTTTTACAAACTAGCTATTCAATTCTACTAATGTGAAGGGTGAGGAAGCATTTATTCGCTTATGTTGATTTTTAACAGTTTATTGCAATATACTTCATAGCATCATCTCAGCCGTCTGTTTGTCTGATCAGGGTGGAGGTGTAGGCTCCATCAACAGATTATTAGAATAGACCTGAATTTGGTTATGTGTCATTGCGGTAATAAGGCTTAGTTCTTCATTTATAAGTGATTTGCACACAAACACTTTATTAATCCCCATACAAATCCTATTGAGAGGAAAATACTGTATTTTCCAGAACACTTTTCTGATATGTATAAATCTTATATAGTACAATTAGAAAGCAAATGAGACAAGTCAAAAGCAGAGAAGAGAAGGAATCAGGAACCCTATAGAAGTGATTTTTATGCTCCTGTTTTCATAGTACAGGGCCATCTGGTGATCGTTAAGTGTGAGATGACAGCTTGGGCTTGGTTTCATGGGCAACTGAGCTGAGCTGATGCCTGACCAAAAGGAGAGGTGATTTCCCACCACCTTCCTGTTACTCCCTTCATCACTTTTTCCTCCATCCTTCCCTTTCCCAGGTTCAAAGTCCCACTCCTTTGACACCAGCGTTGGTATAGTTGGATTCTGCTATAAACCAGTTAGAATTCATTAAAGCAGCAGAAGTCTTTTTCGTTTTCTTGTGGAGTTTATTTTCTGCTGGGTTAGTGAGTTGAACTGGCTCAAAGGTGACACCCGAAGTGGTGCCAAATTAATAACAGCAGTGAGGGAGAACAAGGAATTGACTGAGGAAGAGAAGGAACTTCTCTATTTTGGTGGCAATGAGTTGTCGGGCTGGCTCATCCCGTGTCATTAAATTGTAGCTTGAATATACAAGTTCATTTCTGCTGAAAAGGTCACTTCTGATTCCTTCTCCTCTCTGGACTCCTGGCAGATTTCTGCTAGTTTGGTGAGATGAAATGGCTCACCAGAAGGTGAGAAGAGCTCCTGACACCTTGCATTGAAGTGGAAAGGAGGAGGAGGTCCCCTTAGGTGGCAAAGCATTACACCAGATCAGCAAGCACAACTAATTACACCCTAAGTTTCTTGTCCAAGACCACATGGGAAATCTGTGCCAGAATAGAAAGCTGCTCTCCTTTCTTGTAAGAGCAAGAAAATTACTGTACCCTTAAAATCTCAGGATCTTGCTTCTACTAGTCCAGCCAGAATTAGGTGGTTTAAAGGACAGTGATGGTTCCCCACAGGTATAGGATGCTTTGTCCAGCATCTCAACTGATCCTGCTTTCTATAAATCAGAGAACATTTTAACTTGAAAGCATGGGATTATTAGTCCTTTTCCTAATTTTTCAGTTAAAACAGTTGTTCTGAAAAGTTCTGACTCCAAAACCATCTGAAAATTGAATGAATTTTACTGAGTTCTCAGTGTTGGGGATGTCCTTTGACAGTGAGTTCCAGAGGCAGAATAGGTGAAAAAGTCTTTCCCTCTTATCAGTTCTGAATTTGCCATCTCTTATTTTCACTGAACACTCCCTGTTCCTTAGGGTTTGTGGCAGGGTGAACAAACTTTCCCAGCTCACGCCGTCACGCCGAACCACGAGACCCACGCTCCTGCCCGCGCTCCCTCTTGCTGGGTGGCTGCTGGGCAGCATTATAAATCAAGGATCCTGAATCCGATCCCGACTTCCGCACTGATTCCCTCTGTCATCTCAGTGACTCAGATTACCTGTTTGCCTCCGTATAGCTGCTTGCAAAAGGAGATAATGATACTTGTCTAACTGACAAGGGTATTGTGGGATGATTTATCTCATTAAAGGGAGTGAAGTGCCTAATGCAACTGCTTCTTTGTAGAAATGAAACGTATTTTTTAGAACTCGAGCGTCCTTCCCTGTGGCAGCCTATTCTCTGCGTGCGCACCAGATGGCACTGCGTTGCAGGTTCAATGACTGCACAGACGGCAACTGCCTTTTAATTTGTATAATAGGCACAACTGATAACTATTCTTTTCTATCCACACAAGAATTACGTCAAACAATCTGGAAAAATATAAAAATGTGTTATACTATATTTCACAGATTTTTAAGATTTTTTTTTTTTTTTTTTTTTTTTAGAAGAAGAAGAACTTGGCTCATCTCCCTTCGTTCAAATGAGAGAAGGTCTTCAAAACCCACCAAGGCACCGTCAGCCACCATTTCTGGTCATGGAGACTGAGAAGTACCATACCATAAATTGCAATTTGGCTTGCTCTTTTCTTGACCATAACTACACGGTATACATAATACATGAATCTAATAATAAACCCCAGGACTTACATAGTTCATTTAGGATAATCAAAATGCACTTTCACAGAGGTATTAATAAGATTTATAATTATTTACATATTGTCTCCGGGGAGGAATGGGAGCTGTTAAACAATTTGCTCGCATACAAGCAGTACAGTTGTAACATGGGCGAGAAAAGAACTCCACTTTTTTTCGCCTCGGTCTCTTACAAGCCTGCATTGCTGCCAATATTCCCATTTCTAGTTTATATGTGAAATGATAAGAAGAAATGGAATGCTTCAAGGGGAAGGGACTGTTGTATCCACATTGTAATTTTCATAGACCTGCGTTAAAACACAATTTATCTTTATTGCTCACATAGAGGTGATATATAGCCTCGCACAGTAAATAGGCAAGGTGGACTTTGTGGTAAAATTTAAACTTACTTTAACATTTTCTTGGGTTATAAAACTATTCCTCCCTTTGGCACCTTATTTAGAGATTAACATGTATCCTTTCCACATGGTATTTTCAATGCTGCAGTTCATGTACACCTGCTTTTCGTGTCTTGCCTTTTAGTGTTGGAGCTGAGGAACTGTCAAAGGAACGAAGTGTATATATTGTATTTTTTTCAGTGCATGTAGGTTTTGAAAACCCTGTTATCTTATTTGAGACATCACAGGGAAAGTATAAAAAGATCCAGAATATTGGTATGTGTCATTGGGGCTGTGTCATTGCATCGAACTTCATGGTGGCCTGTGAAGCTGTATGGGAAGAGTGAAACGTATCTCTGTGGACAAGGGCTTGCTCACGGGATCGTTGTTTTTCCTCTCCCCTAGTCTGGCAGGATGACAATCTGGGAGGAGGGCACAGGAATTTAGATAACAAGCGATCCCTGTGCTGTAGGAAGGGAAAAATACCTCAGCTTTTTGCATTCATCTAAATGTCATGACCTGACCTCTCTCCGCACGGCCTGGCAGCTTGCAAACCTGCCCTGAAGGTTACAGGTGGGAACAAGGCTGTGTCTGGCCGCCCCTCTGTACAGGGATGACACAGAGTAAGCAATAGCCTGTCTGGAAATCTGGCTGCCAGTGGCAACAGATGGGAATTTGGACTTTCACTACTGTTTTCTGAGGATTTGCCGAATGTCACCAGGTTTGTTGCTGGAATTGAAGGTCCATTGAAGCTGGATGTTCCAGGAGCCAGTCCTGGGGTTTCCAGCCTGCAAATGCTCCTCTGGAAAACAAAGAGTTCAGGACAAAGGTCTGGGACTTGTTTAGGATGGGACCTGAAGCTCAGGGGCCTAAATCCCCTTTGTACAAGTCCCTTTGGATGAGAAGGTAATCGAAGCCAAGACACTCTCGGTCCCTTCACACAAACTATCCCGACTCTGGGTCTAGGTTAGCACCACTTACTCCTTCCCACCTGAGTGAAGTCCAGGAACAGCTGAACTCCCTGGACCCTGGTCGCAGTAGTCAATGTTTGGTCCCTCAGATAGGGTTTAGAGGGGTTGTCCTCTGCTGCTGGTGTGGGCCACTGCACTGCTCAACCCTTCCGGCATGGAGCGACACGGAAATGGGAAATACTGACTCAGAGGGTGTTTTGCAGTCCTGAAGGTTGATTGTCAGTGCTAAAGAGCAAGCTGCCTTGTGATTTCTCTGCATCTGCTCCTCTTTTCTTTTTCAAGGTGAGCTTTTATGCCCCAGCTCATTTTACAGGTCTGTCCTTACTCCTAATGAAGCTAAAGGTAAAACTCCCACTAAGAGAAGCCTGTCCCGCATGTAGAAGCGGCCGAGGACTGATGGAAGCTTAATTACAACCATGACATCGTTGGCTATAAAGAGAGAAATAATTTAAAAAAGGGGAGATAAATTTTCTAACTAAAGCAGCTGTCCTTTCAAATTTGTTCTTAAATCAATAATAAAAAAAAAATTCTAAGTTTGTTCCCGTTTCTAAATAAATGTCTTACATAACAATAAAACCCACAAAGATTCATATGCATGGCAGTTCAAGACTGCTTTTGCAGAGTTTATTTAAGAAGCTCCAAAATAAACCTGAAGATAATCACACTTAGACCAAAGACATACTTTGGGTAAAATAAAAACAGTGCCACAGTAGTTATAATCTAGAAGTGACTGGGGTACAATAAAGTATAGTCACAACTAAATTATGTCTTGGACTGAAGTAGATACGTACTATTAATTGGATGTAGGCCCTTTAACCTTTTTGCAGGAAGCAAACTTGAGATCTAATAATTTTCGTAAAGATGAGCTTTCGGTTCTTCCAGTAATATTTCTGGGCTTTGAAAGGATCCTGACTTTCCATTGAGATTGTTTTGATGAGATTGGCTCTAATATTTCAACCATGCCAACAGAGCAGAGGTAAGAGAGGATAAAGGAGGGTGGAAGTTTGATTGCCTTATTCAAAGGATACAAATATCCTGCTGGTTGTGTCAGTGCTCTACTGCTCATGATTTTAAGGTACTTTGTTGCTAGACATTTTCATGGATGTGAAAAATTGTGGCAGAAGGGAGTGTTAGCTAATGATTCAAGTAACTCTACTTTAAAAGAAGTAACCTATTGGGAAGAAGTGGTGAAGGCAACAGTATTTATATCATACACAAAACGGATTAAAATTTAATTTCTCTGTTGAGTTCACCGCCTCTCATTACCATTAAGTGTGTCCAGACTAGGGTCCTAAATTAAGCTTTGTGCTTTTAAAATGTACAGGATGATATAATCCCACTCTCTAACAGATACCTCCTTTTTAGCAAACTGTTTTCGTTGTAACCCCAAACTAGTGCTGACTTCACTAAGAGAAGCTGAAACCCTAATTCAGGCTGATGAACCCACATCTGCAGTTTAAAAAGTAATGGGTGGTTTTGTGCGCCTTGCTTTTTTAGTGATAGATTTGTCTCAAAGGATCCAGGACCTCAAAGTGAGGTTTCTCCAAGGCTGGAATGAGACATCAGGAATGGACTTCATCAACCCTAACTCTTGCTTTGAAGAGTTTTGGAGGAACCTAAAGTGCTCCCGATGTGCAGTTTTCAACTGTCTAAAGTTATGGAAGGTGCCTCCCCATCATTCATTTCAAACTGATCATCCATTCTGTCTTGCAGGAGTTGTTCAGGGTGTGGTACTGTTGAGCAAAGTAGGAATAAGCAACTAAGAGTTAGTAACAACTTAAGCTGTCACCACCATTTCTTCAGCAAAGGTCTGGCCACAGTCAAAGAGGGTTAAGGTACACCTTATAACCTAATAACTGAAGTGGCCTAAGGGAATATACATACTTAATATGCATATATTATCTGGAGAACCAAGATTTAACAGCCACAAGCCATAAAAACTGAAATCCTTTAAGGACTGGCTGCAGGCGGGGAAACCACCACACGCTCACCAGTGGCCTGGATAAACATTTGCTATTAATTTCCTCTTATTGCTGGTGCGGTTTCATCCTAACAGCTGAAGTTTTATGAAGGATCAGATTTTGTTTCCTTGTAAAGAGAGTTAGAGAAATGCTTAAAAGCCAAAACAAATCTGAGTACTGAAGGGTGATGACATCTAACAGGTCTGCAAAAAACCACTACTGCTAGGCTCAGGCATTAATGCTCCACATATAGGAAAGGAGTTTAAATTGATAGCACATGAAATATAACTAAATATTCTTGAAGGTTAGGGCAGGTGCTATGCAATTATTCAATCTTTTACTAGCTGTCAATGGTTGTTTGTAAGTGAGGTCAACAAGATGTTTACTGTATGGTTGAATGCTTTGTTTGAAACAAAGATGTATGATCTTTGAATGAAGATATTAATGATGTGACAAAAAATCCTGAAAAAATAGTGCTTTCAATGGGAGCTACTGTTAAAGTCATGTACTAACAAGCTAGATGCCAAAACTAGCTGCGAGGAACATAATAATATAGATATTTGCTGCAAAAATAGAAAACAGGAAAAGCAATAAATCTGTTAATCTACTCAACTTTTTAAACTTAGTTTTGGATGTGAAGTTATAATTCTGTCTAATTATTATAGCTACTGATTTTCTTAATCAAATCAAAACTTCCTTTTTGGAGTTGTACACGTTCTTCCTAAGTACAGATGATGTTAACTTATCAAAAGCTTACTTCTATTTAATTTAAATCCCATTCCTCAAGTGTCCCATGTGACAATGCAAGCTCCACTATTAGGAAGAATAATAAAGGGAAAGTTTTTACTACAATTTCTAGTTGAGGGCTAGATTCAAAGAATTTCTATTTTTTGTATCATAATTCATGCTGATCATTGTAATGATAAATTTCAGTGACTTTTGAACATTACGTTCTCTAAATTATGGTTGTAGGTAATACACACAGACTAATGAAAACCCAAACACCAGCCTTCATCAAAAGTGTATTAGCTAATCTGTGAAGTCAAGCCACGAAAATCAAGGAATGGTAGAATTAAGGTTACCTTTGCAATCTTAATTTGGTTACTTTGGGTGTAATGAGTGGGCTGTAATTCTTAAGTATAGATCTATGTGTTGGTCCCCCTGCTGCTTCCCTTCCCTCTTTCAGTATTTCAGTACACAGACTGGCCCATGTTCCTTTAATGGGTAAGTAGTATTTCATTTTCTTTTTGCTATTCACTGTGTAACCTTGAGTCTTCTCTTGCTCCCTCCTGCCAGTTCCTGTTCTGAATTCGGCGTTATTATTTTTCTCTAGGCTTTCCTACAGCTTTCGGCTCTCTGCTTCCACAAAAAATAATGGATTTATTTTCACAGCAGCCCAACAGATGAGATATGGCATTAGCCTGACTCCACAGGTGGGGCATGGTGGCAGGCCAGAAATGTTTGCTGAATTTGAGTGCCCAGTTTCCGCTAGTTAGAGTTTGACTTTGCACAGCATGGAGCCGTATTTTATGTGATAGTTGACTGTGAGTGCTCAGCACTTCTGCAGCTCAGAGACCCCACAGTATCTAGTCAGGGACCCAGAAAATTAAGCTGTGCAATTTATAACTGTGAGAGAAAGAGCTGGTTTAAATTGCTTGCCTAGCTTCGCATAGGAGCTGAACAGCAGAAATACAACCAGCTCTCAAAGACAATGGTGAAACCATCCTCCCTTTTCTGGTAAGCCCTAGGAGCAGATTTAGTGAGAGAAGCTGTGAGCTGTAACCACCTTCTATTACCGTCCCTGATGTGATACCTGCAGTCCAGGTCATACCTGGGGAATGGCCATGCCACAGTGCATCTCTCATTACCATGCCTGAATCCTATTTATTTATTTATTGCTATTATAAGGCTTCTAGCTTTTGAAGTCCATATCCTACGGGCAGCAGTCTCCTTTTGTTATATGCTCCGATCTATCATCAGTGCCGTCCATTTTGTGCCCGGCAGGAGGGAGGAGTATATGATCATGCTATTAAAGATAATGCCTATGCAAAAAGGGATTGAATCAAGGCTGGAGAGGCAATTTGATTCTGGCACTTCCTCACATCTGATTGCAACTGCAAGATTCTTTTAACACAGTTTGAGGTATGTAATTTGCCATATTTAAAAAAAAAAAAAAAAGTAGAGTGCCAAAATAGGCATTTCATTGTGCAGCATCATAGTGACTCCCAGGAGAGCCAGCGGGGCTGGAGTCTGTGTTGGCCACTCAAAGCTCTGTTACTTCAGTTAATAGAGTAGCAACATTAATAATCACTAGTTACCAGTGTCCTGCTGAAAACACTAAGAGGCTTGTTTCCTATGAGGCAGGCTGGACAAGTTGTTAGTGGATCTTGCAGGTATTTCAGGGCAGCAGGGGATGGGCAAAGCACCAAAACTGTGTTTTCCACTCCACGTTCAGGAGGGGAGTTTGTTCTTGTCCTATTTTTCTAGATGCAACCACTTTTACTGTCCAAAGAAGACTGGGACAGGAACATTTAAGTGTCCATAAAGCCTTTGCCACATCCAGTTTGCTTAAGATTTCTCTGTTGCTGAGGAACTCCCAGCCTTCTTGCTCTGTCATCTTTAGTACTCCCTCCGATCTTCATAATAGTCTTTCCCAGCCATAACTTAAGGTCTCCTTTCTCGCTAGCTTCCCACACTCTGCATCTCCCCCTACAGGCTTTAGCCTCTCCACGTTCTCCATCTCCCCAAACAAATGTCCAGTCAGTTCCTCAGTTTGATTTTTTTCACTGGCCCCTATCTACTCCCTGTTCCTCCCCCATTCCAACTCAGAGACCTATTTCCATAATCTCCACCAAGGAGGTTGAAAGCATGGGTAACTCTGTCCTCTTGCATCTTGGGTACCCCAAAATGACTGGAAATAACCTGTAGTTACTTGTAGCAGCAACACAGTGTCAGATCTCCTTAGCTCCAACCTGAAATATTGGTGTTGTGGATGTACCTTCAGGGAATGACTGAGGTGTCAGAAGGGTCTACTGTTCATGTGTGATCTGTGGTTTTCTAATAGTTCCTTGGCGTAGATTTGTACAGAAATTATAAAGGTTGTGTTTCGGGGACAAGCCACATCTTAATGACAGAATTCAAGTATCTTTTCCAAAGCATACAGGCATTAAAGTTCTGAAAAAGGGAGGTTACCACAGGGTTTTAACCTAGACAAGGCAGGTATTTTTCCGTGGTCTTGTTCTTGGAAATAGCTTAACTGTTTTGGCTGAAGTTTTCCAAAGAAGATTTTTCAAGTTCAGACAGGTGTCTGCCGTGTCAGAGTTCAGCCTAGTCATCTGAAGTTTTGGGACACTGGGCGCCTAAAATGGGAAGAATCAAGTAATCTCAATAATTGTTGCTCCCAGCAATGTCTATGAAATTCTCATGCATTGTGCCTAGTTCACCTTCACATTTGTCCAGTTTTACAATGATCTAAATCCACAGAAATACAGGATGAGGAAACTGTGGAATATCCATGATAACTGATAGGCAGGGATATCAGCCAATGAAGACAGATGATATTTATGCAAACATGTTCATGAATAAGAATGGTATGTGCTTAAAAAATCCTTACAGTTGTTTGTTCAAATCCCATAAACATTTTCAAGCGGGCTTTTAAACCTAGACTAGTCTTTACAGATGTAAACTTCAGCAGTCATCCCAGAGCTAGGAAAATCTATTGTCATGCCTGTAAATAGTATCTGCTGATGCTATTTATTTCCTGAGTAAGTAGTTTGGTAAGAAATAAAACTGTAAAGCTAGTAATGGATTTTTCCCTGTTTTAGTCTTAATGACACTATGGTCAATACTACTTAAAATTGAGATGAAAACTTTGTTTACAGGTTGGAAGAGCTAAATTTTGTATACACTGTGGATAAAAAAAGCTTTTAAACTGCTCAAAATTATTAAGATCATGAAAAACAGCATATCAGCATTTCTCATCTTCACTCATTAAAACACTTTCTCTACAGTGTCTTTCAGGTCAGACTTTCTGAAGGTATTTGCAGAACTTCACATTAAACCACCTGTTGATTGCCTTTGTATGCTGGAAGCTTTTTGCATTACCGTTCATCTAGAAACTTAATTGCTTTAGATCATGACTTCTTAGGACTCAGAGTCACAATGGAATTACGGTAATCTAACAAAAAATCATGCACCAGTTAAGCAGGAATAAGGGCTCATGTGTATGGCCTTAGCCAGTGGCAAATGCGATGACTTTTTCCACTCTGAAAGAGTGTTACCTGAGATAATGTGCCTTGCAACAGGCTTGGGATCATGAACCTATGCGACATTGCCAATCGTTTTGGCTTGGCTGATTTTAAGAGGCTTTTAAAACTAAATTACTTTGTGAATCTGAGCCCTTGCTCACTTATAGTCCTGGGTAGATTGTGGTCCTACAAGCCTTTAAAATGCAGCTCCAAAAGATGGGGTCTATATGAGAAATTAGCTTAACGTGAGAACTTTGGAAAATCCTAAATGATGTCTCTGAAATTATGAGTATCATCTGATCTATCTCTCTGTAGATGAAAAAAAATCTGCTAATGACTTTGACCTTATGCTGACAGGTTTTTCTGTTGACTTGAATATTGTGGGAGTGGCAGCATAGTTAAAGCTGGAAATTCCCACCCATTTTTTACCGTCTCTCCCAGTAGACCAACAGATGTTCCTCATTAACTTTTAGCAGATAGATTTCTTGTTGATAACTTGGGGTTGTTTTTTTTTTTTTTTTTTTCATGGAGGAAGCTGGGAAGTGCCTTGCTGTGAAGCGCAGCTTTTAAAACACATCTCCATATCCCAGTTTTTTTGTAGAATTTCTAAAAAATATGTGGATTTCAAAGCATAGTGGTATGTCTTGTTGGTTGAGTCTTCAAGAGACTATTGATGTTCTAAAATTAAATGTAGAACATTAAGTAGTTTCTTGATTAACCAAATCTTCTTGTGCCTGAACCTCTCCTTGGTTTTATTAACTGTAAGAGGCCCTGCAATTTCCCTTGCAAAATTATTTGAAATTTTCATGTACCGAGGACTTTACAAATTAAAATTTACTGGCTCATGTGCTCCTGTAGTCATATCAGGAGGGTTTTGCCACTGGAGGCTTCTTTTGCTTGAAACAGGTCCTGCACAGAGTCTTCTCAGTGTGTCTCTCATCCCAGCCGGGACTTGGCAATTTTTGGCAATTTTCGGCAATTTTCTTGGCAATGAAAATGTTCCTTAACCAAAAATTGAATTTTTAAGTAAATAACTAAGAATGTTTTCTCCTGAAATCTTTCATAAAAGACACATATTTTTGTTATAAAATTTAATGTTTCCTGTCTCCATTAATGGTGGGTCACAATGAATGACCTGCCTGTAAGTAAAAGGCTGCTGTCCCATTTATTTCATCTGTTTAGTTGGTGTGTTGTTCAAGTCATCTGTCTCATCTCTTACATGTAAAGAATCCTGATGGTACTGGGGCTTCTGTGTGTTACAGAGACATGTAAACTATTAATACTAATGCTTACCTTTAGCTTCCTGCCAGAGCTGTATATTTTCGCTGTACCAACAAAGATGCCATCAGCTCTTGGCAGTTTAAATTACATTCAGGGTAACGGAGTCAGTGCTTTGGCCAATTAATAAAATTATGCTATTGACAAATGGCCAAAGAAGCGGTAATGTTTAATGCCTAATTGCTATCCGAACCACTGTACATGAGAAATTATATTATCCCCTATTAAAATATAAAACTGTGCATGCACGAGGACACACCACTACAAGTGCTCAGTGTTAGGGAGGTCGAAGACATGACTGATCTCCCGCATGTACATAGTTGTCAGTGCATGAGCAGAATGAACTTTACAGTTGAGTTTGAGCCCATCTGCGACCAAGTGCACACGTTCCTCAGCTAGACAGGGGGCATGTCAGTGGCCAGTCCAGTGTTTAAGCAAAAAGGCAGTGACATTTAACACATGAGCTAGGTTTCTCATCACTGTCTAGAAGCATCCTGTAGCCAAGAAGAAGAGTTGTCTCAGCAAAAAATTGACGCATGCTCCCTCAGATCAGCCTTGTCCTTGTCGTACCGCATTCTCCTGCTTTGGGTATGTCTCTTTAGGTTAGATGCTTTCCATCCCAAGGACTGCGAACTGAAGGCTTGTCTGGTGTCTAACACAGATGGCCACATCTCCCCTGGTCCGTAGGCAATTGCATAGCAAGCATAAGTAATAACAACCTGTAGCTAGCACACTTAACAGGCTTAGTCCTACTCTTTGGTCTTAGTGGAACTGCAGTATGGCTTTGGTCTTAGTCTACTGGCATATGGCTACTCCTTATTTCTGCTAGACAAGGGAAAACCTTCATCAAGAAACTCATAAATAAATCCATCCCTTTCCCCAGATTTCTCACCCCACGATAGCTCCCTGCCTTCTGAAACCTGTGAGAAAGCAATTTGCTGAAAGGCAAGTGTCTGTGGAGATGCGGGATCGTTTAGTGCTAGTTACCACCTCGGGCGTTTGGAAAGGCTCTGCTGCATGAGGTGCCTTTCAGAGATCTGAATATGAGCTAAACGAGTCCTGCATCTCTGCCTCTTAGCTCTGGGAATGCTAGGCGGGTAATTAAGAAATCACACGGCACAGGTGTGCCAGGTGAAGTTTGGTAGCTTGCTTTTGATCTAAATTGAGATGCTCTGGGGATTTAACTTCTTAAACAAAAAGGGCATAAATAAATAATCAGGATTTTTTTTTTTTTAAGGTTGGAACTTGCAGGCTATAAAATTTTGTCTTGGATGTACACAAGTAGGCAATGGTAGAAGATTGTTTAAGGCTAGGGCTTTGTTTTAAATGGGGGTGTTGTTTTCATTAACTTGGGTCTGATTAGTTTTTTCTCTGGGAATTTCCCCACTGATATAAACAGGAACAGTGTTTGGTTTTTGGGAACTAACTCAGGAATAAGTTATGAAAGTATCTTTAAAAATAGACCTTGAAAAACCAACAAACCAAACCAAAACCTGGAGTATTAATTATAACGCTGGAGTCACTCAGAGCATTTCTTTTTAATATTCATACTTGAAAATGAGACGGCTTTTAAGTCTGTAATGAGTCCTTCAGCGTACCACACTCTTGTTAGAGCATTACTTCATAGCTGGAAGCCAAGAAACAGGCTGACAATCAATTCTTAAATTATTCTAAGCCCACACAATAGCCTCTTGCCACAAAGTTTCGGCATGCTGCCTATTTTGCTACCATGTGGGTGGGGTGAGATTGGGATAAACAAGAACACAACTGCCCACTTTTGATTTTTCATCTTTGCTTAAGTTCAGTCTTGCACAGATAGTTTCTGTAAGTTTGAAATATTTCAGTGCCTCTCTTTCTTACACGATTCCCTGATAAAGCTGAGACCAAAAAGTCGTGTGAAAAAAGGTCTTCTTGTATTTTAGAGTTTGAATAAGAAAAGGAAGTGCCAGGAAATAAGACTATCGCTCTGAGAGGTTTAGCCTGGTTCTTTGGTCTTCTGAAGCAGGAAAGCTTTCATATACTTTCTCCAAACAAATTGGGTGGCTATCTCTGATCTATCAGAGTGCCCTTAAATTACTTCTTTTGATACCTTGGGGAAGAAAGATAGCGCAGGTGATGTCATAGGGCTCCTTCCAGCCCCGCCGTGTGATGCCGGCTCCTCTCCTCCAGAAAGCTACATGTGAGGGAGGTCATACGCAGTGTGGGCCTGTGGAAGAGCGCTGATACAAAGCAATAGCAAAAGCAGAAGCGGCACTCTTGCAACGCTGCAAATATGCTATAGTCAATTTTCAAATGTTAACTTTGTGCTTGGTTTTAAGTAAAGCAAAAGACCAATTCACATTGCGGGTTGAAACCTCTCTTCAGTCAGACTGTGGTAGTGGGTGTGATTTACAGCAGTACAGGACAGAGGGAAAGCCGAGATTGCAGGGTCCCTGTGTAATACATGGTTTTAGAGAAATGCCTAAGCCTGATGAAAACTAGGACTGGATGGAGGAGTTGGTCTGGAACTCTGAAATCCAGAGCTTGGTATAGATAGTGATTTTGCAAAGCCTGGATTCTGGTTTGGGTCAGGTAAAGAGAAAAATGGAAGTAGCAGAGAACTGCTCCAGAACCATTCTTCCTTTTTCCCTTTTGGTATGGTTTGGACTGCTGCTCCATCACATCTCCATCAAGAATAAAACATGATGTTGAGTTCTTTGCTGTGTAGTGTCCTGAGGGGAGAATCCATCCCCATACAACATTATCTTGCAGATGGTTGATTTGTTTTCCGCTGAAATCCTCTACTGTCACCCGTTAGGTTTATCATAAGAACAAGGTTGTTCTGTCACTTTTACTCTTAGGAAGTCTGGAGCATTAACAGGGGCTTCTTCCATCTCAATCATTCCATCACTTTCTCCTCGTCTCAGTCTTTGTCTAAGACCTGGAGATCAAAAATCAATTATTTTTATTAAAAAGCACTTCAAAACATTACCTCCTTCTGAAAGTTTAAAAAGGATTTTTTCCCCCTAAATATACTGTAGAGAGGAATACTTTTTTTCCCTACCAGCTGTAGTGCAGGGAAGTTCTGCCCCATTATATCATCCTTTCCTTCAGTTATCAGGGTACAGAATTCGCCTTTCTTCCTTTTTCACTGCTCACGAATATTTCCCACATCCCTTTCCCCCCAATTACGTGATGAGTAAATTAAAATGAAAGGGGAGCTTATTTCCAGCTAAACACCTTGAGTTTGGATTTCTCCCCAGCTGGTGTTTGTCCCCCCCGAGCTGTTGTATTTCTCACGAGAACAAAGATGTTCTGGTGTTTTGACTTTGAGGAGATCTGGAATATTAATGATAACACGGGAGTAGTGGGGAAATCTGGACCGTGAGTGAACTCAGCCTGTACTTCACTGCTGTCCCAGGCAATAGTCCCTCCCGTGGCATTGCAGGGGATTCTGCACTCACCCCACTGCTTCTGGTCTCCTAAGGGAAGAGATATTGCATGGGAGGAACTGCATTGAAGCAGTTCCCAGCTATGAAGACAACACTTTTGTCCTCACAGAGCACAAGGACTGCTTTCTTTTAGGCAGACTTCAATAAATATTTCTTCTCTTATCTCAGTAAAAATAAGAAAATGTGGTGAAACCACTTAGGGGACCTCAGTAAAAATGAGTTGGGTACACACTGGATGTGAATTTGACACATCTGAGAGTGTTACAAGCATATTTAGACAGATAATGCTGACCACTCCACCCTGGCTCTTCCCATGATGTGGGTTGGTGGGATGTGTCCCAAGGTAACTTGAGACTGAAGCTGCAGGGAGGAGCTGCACTCTGGCTAATAAAGGCCCTCATCAAGTTGTACAAGTGCAGACCCAGTTATGAGCTACAAAGCTCCTAGGTTAGGCTGATGCCTGGACATGCAGACATGAAAGATGGCTCCCACCAGAAGATAAGTGGTTCCGTATCACCTCCTTCTCAAGTTAAGGCTGGTTGAGTGTCTTCCTTTTCACAGAAAAGGTTAAAGCAGCCACTCCAATGTGCTCAAATGATGTGTGTTGCAATTGGCCCATTCATAAAAATGAGCAACCCGTGAGTTTAGCCTTATAGCCCCCTTCATGGAGAAATACAGGCACAGGCAGAGCCTGCCCCATTGGTAGCGTGCACAGGTTTCCAAGAGTCCATTAATGAGGGCCGCGGATGATAGACTCACAGAAACAACATGATCAGAGTCAATCACTGCTTTCACCATGTAGCCCAGAGTGTGGAGCCAGATGTCATCTTTGGATCAGACTCATACCAAGATCCTTCACCCCATCGTGTCAGTGTGTGGCTTCAGTGGCAGCATATTAATTGTCAGGAAAATTCCATTTCTTGTCCTGCTTAAACAGTGACGGCCCAAGCCCTGCTAAACACAGTGGGGACTCTCCTTGGTTTTGATGGACTTGTGATTTCTTACATCAGCAATATGCTCAGCAGTCGGAGATAATTATTCTCCCATTTTACACATAACAAATTGAATCTCAAAGAGCTTATGTGACTTCATGCCTCCACTGCAGCACTAATCCAAGGCAGTATTTCCCCAAATCAAAATGCCATTTCAAGGATTGCATAGGCTGGATTTGAGTTTAGAAACTTATTTAGGTGTCATAGATATGAGTATGTGAAATGAAGAGGCTGACAGTAGGATCTATGGTTCCTTAACATTTGCATGCATATACGCATGGGTTAGCAAGCATGTTTGTAAAAATATTTGTGCAGTATGAAACATTAAAGAAAACCATATAATTGTTTTAAAAAATGCAAACAATTGATCTTTTGATGTTTTCATGCATAGCTGAGTTTTTACTTTTAAGTAGGTACTATCACTAGTGTGCTCCTTTTGTTTATTACCTGGGCAAATTTGCCATTTGATAAAACAAAAAACAAATAAACAAAAATACCAAACAAAAAACACAACAAGTATGTTGCTGACTTATAGCCAGATCTCCCCCAGGTAAAAGGCTTATTTTCTTCTGTTTTGAAAATGAAATCTTAATCTAATTAGATCTTGGAGGAAAAATAGTTGTGATATGTTTTCTGTAGGTAAAATGACTTGCTTAATGTGCTTTGTTTACGTTACTGATTTTACAGTAAGTAATAAAATTTATTAGGGGTATTAACCATTTATAGAATCTGTTTGGCAATGGCTTTTTAATGAAGTATAATATTCTCTGGACATAGGTTAATAAAACACAGTATTACAATAACACAGGCTTTGTCAATAGGTCTCTGAAACATGGGAACATAAATTGATCTCAGTCCAGCTATATATGACTATTGATTTTGGTTGCAGACCAAGAATTGTGTCTTGTATTTATGTGTTTATACGCTGTAATTTTCCTACTCCTTCCATCAAAGCACTTCTCTTGTCCCACCACTTTCTGGGGTACGTGGACACGCTCTTCCCGTGGACTCCTGCTTCTAGTGCCCAAAGCTCAATAGCCTGGCAGCTCAGCACTATAAAAGGTCTAATACACAAGGCAGGTGAAGAGTTTAAAGATATAAGCTTGTGTTTGGAATTACACACAGAAAGAGACTGAAAGCAGGTGCAGGTTCCTAAGGGCCAAAGCAGAGTAGACCTTGGTAATCCAGATGGAAGGCACAAATGGCAGTGGTAAGGGTCTGCAACTCATGTGAGACGTCACAGCTTCTTGGCCATTAGTGTATGGGATAGAAAGAGAGCGCAAGGCTCAACATGCTTGTTTGGACATCCAGACATTGCTGAGCTTTCTGTATTATTCCAGCTTTGTAAATTCGTATTGATAAAAGAGGGACAACTGCCAGGAAAGGGCCAGGTGGTTTGTGCCATTTGATTTGATTGTTTCCCTGCCCATCAACAAATCTTTATACTGACACCGAAGAGGGGAACATTGCTGATGCATGGCACTAGAGTGTCTCTGGATACTGAGCCAGATTCTGAAGAGAGAACTAGCTCCTCTAAGCCTATTACACTAAAAGCTGCAGGAATTCCTATATCCACTATTGTCTCTGTGGTTTGTTTGCTAAGGAGAGTCTTGCATAGACCATAAATGTCAGCACATGCCATCCCCCTGAACCAGACAGCTGTTTTAGATGACCTCTAGACATATTTACAAGTACTTTCAAACATTTTGGAGTATAAATCATTCTGGTAGGGTATTGTTTACTGGCTACCTATTGTAATTATATAACCTGTAATAAACGAGTGGTCTAGATTGTCTACTGAAACAATAGAAAGTGACAATCAACATCATCATATCCTGCAGCAGAACACTCCTACCTCGTGTGGCAGGTCTGAAAAGCATTATGCAGCCCTTTCCACGGAGGCACTGGGAATGCGGCAAGGAGCTTTCTGCAGCTGTTAGGTGGAGTGCTATATCTTATAGAGAACTATTAGATATATATAAAAAAAATGTCAGCCGCTGGGCTTTTGTTAGATTAATGTCCTCTCCTTAACATGAATGCATAGAAGGTAGACCATGTGATTATGCAGGTATGGTAATTATCCTTCAAAGAGTTGGAAGGCTTTGACGTAACCCCTGTGTCCCAAATGTGCTGGTTCCAGCACTCGCTAGAGGGAAGAATAAGGACTTGAATCTGCCAGCCCTTCCCATGTGACAATCTCGTATTGTGCCTTATAAAATCTGACAAAATTGTAAATGACAGTAGCCTTTATAAGAACTAAAATGACTTAGCAGAGTTTGGTTTTTTTCTGATAAATAAATTCTCTGATGTGCTGTTCTAACATGCAGAGACATGCATGAACTATTGTAAGTACTCCAATTTATAAATGCTTCGCAACAGGCCACAACAAGCTAGCATCATCTTTTAAGTATTTTAAAATTATTTTTTTACATGTCTTTACAACATGTTATAATACATCTTATTATAAAGCAATTTCTTCGCTGCATATTAATTATTGTTCTCCAGCAGTATGTCTGCAGTGCTGTGACACTTGGCTGGAAATGTGAGGGCTGAACCAGCCTCACACCAGCTCACCAGTGGAGGAGAGCCCGTATTTATGGATCTCCATTCCAGAGCTCTCAGACAAAGACAACAGACATCCGGCATCCAATAATCCTGCCATTCTTTCAGTTATTTTGCTTTGACCAGATGTCCAGTCTGCTTTTACTACCCCATCAGCATTTTAACTTGTATCATTTTTGCATTGTTGTAAGTTGCAGTGGATGTTTTTGCCAAGAAGGGAGTAATCTGAATCACTAGAGATGATTAGAGACACATTTTTTTTGTCTAAGTCCTCAGATCCATCATGGAAGATAAGTCCATGGGTGATTAGTTTATGCCTGGGTCTTTTGGGGGAGAATTCTCATATGTATCAGGTCTTCAAATATTTTCCTATAAAGGAAGCTGTTTGGACCCTGAAGACACTGCCCAGTCCCCACCCACGCCTGCCCATGGGCCAGGAGTCCATTTCATCCCAGCATGGGTCTCTCAGACCATGTCCCAGCAATGCCAGAGGAGTGTGGGTTGCCAGCTCTTTCTCTGGCCCTGTCTCCTTCTGCTCCTGGCCGGACAGCTTGGATGACTCCTGGCCCTTGTCCATAGCTTGGTGTGTTGGGGGCTGCCAAAGGACCCCATTGCCAACTCTTCCCACTGCATCAGCCCTGATGGGACTGCGCCACTGAGCAGGGCTGGGACTGTGCTGGGTCTGGCTGAGCTCCCCAGCCTCTACAGTGCTGAAGCAGCCAGATTTTATAGTATTTCCTCTGAACTATCTTTCCCTACTTCTAGAAAGAATAGCAAGCGCAGTGCTGAAGTGCAGTCAGTGACATTAGACTTCTTTTCCAAACTTTGTAGGGCCATAAAGCTTCTCTCACAAACACAGACAGCTCCAACTGTCCCCAAGTCTGGCCCTCCTTTGTGTACTTTTAGGTCTAGGTCTGAGGATCATTAGGTTGTTTTTTTTTAGTGTGTGATTCAAGTGGAGTTTTGCCAAGAAGAAACGTTAATTTCAGTTTCTAATCATCAATAAGAACAGGTGTGTCAGGACATCTATGAATCAGTTGATCTGGGTTCTTATCCAATAAGGATATGCTTTTTAATATGAGGTCATACCAAACCCAGACACCTTTTTCTTTTTCTCTGTTCAGAAATCCTTCCCAGCTGCCAACAGACAAAGTCCAATCCCTTTGTACAGCAGAGGTACTGTGAACTAATGGTAGTGTCAAACCTCATTGTATACATCCGAGGAGAAAAACGTTAAATTTTCAAGATCAATGAAGATCATCTACTTTCATGATGCATTGTTCTCACTAGCAGTGATGTACGGGAAGCACCTGAGAATCAATCTGGAAACTTCTTTGGCCAGGACACAACAATATCTCTTGGTTGTTGCTGCGTGGTCTGGCAGCTGTTGCTGCTAATCTGGTTATCAGGGCCTGCAGGTGTATCCGTATTTACACAACTGGCTTCTAAGGACCTACATTTATCAAGTCGTGATTTATACTCTACAGATTGCTTGGGGTTTTTTGTTTTTTGCTTTTTTTAATTTTTTTTTTATTGAACATTGAGGATAAGACAGAATAAGGGAACCCTGGTCTTATTTTCATGTAGGTTGAAGGTTTATTAAATTCCTTTGCATCATTTTGCCTTCCTAGATGCTTCCCTGTCTTTGCTGGGATGAGTCGCTGTGGAGTGTTGGCGGCAGTGAGGATTAGGTACCACACACAGCTGTACGATCCATCGGAGCGTAGTGCTGCATCGGATCTATGCCACATGTTAGTACTGGATGCTGAGAGAGAGGATTTGTTATTTGGGTGCAATAGCCTATGAATATGGATCTCCTGCCTTCATGACCCCATGTGGTATCTCCTCCTGGCACTGCACGGAGCCGGGAGCTGGTATGGGGATCACTGCTGCCAGAATAGACATGCCCACTGCAGTCCCATCAGGTTGCATCCAGATAGGTGAACTTTCTGGCTTTCATTCCATGCTTTTCTCCCCTAGATCATAGGGAAGGCAAGGGTGGGTCTGGCAGACAGTGCCCTGAGCAATGGTTTATTTGAGGAGTCTGCAGGGTATACAAATGAATGCTCAGTGTTACACTGGGATAAGGAATAAAGGTACTGCACGCCATTTCAAATGCCCTTAAGTTTTCAGCAGGAAAGTGACTCTCAAGACTGTGTTTTTGGTTTACCAGGCATAATTCTGTATCTGTCAGCCCCATTAATAATGATTTTTTTCTTTTCCTGCCTCTGAAGGCATTTTGCTGCGGTCGTAAGGTCAGAGGTGAGGTTCTGGTTCTGGCAAAACTTCCACTAACTTCATTAGGTACCTGCCCGCTCCACAAATCACTTGAGCTAAGGACCGGATTTCCAGGAGAAATGGTACTTCTTGGAGTGACAGAGCCACTCTATGAGGTAGTTACATGTGTAATGTGAAATTATTGTCCAAATATAGTGTCTTTTTATTGGTGATTTTTTTTTTAGATTATTTTTTGTTCTTGATGATAACCTCAATTGCCCTGTGATATGACCAAAAGTTTATTGGCAGCTAGCTGTCTTTCATGTAAGTAAGATAATATTTTTATTCATCTTATTTCAAGTGACCTATAGACATTTTGATGGGTGCCATAATTTGCAGAGGAGTGAGATTGAAATTTTAGTTCTTACTAGACCTCTGAAGGCTCCTCTTTTTCTTTCTGTTCTTGAATCTCTCACTGAAGACCCTTTCACTTTGACGATCAAGCAGACCATTAATGGTGACTCTTCCAAAAATAAATGCTCATAAAAATGAACTAACCATAGCCAAGCAGAAATAAAAAAACCATCAAGCAGAAATATTGTGCTGGGTGCTAGAATCCATCCAAATTCATGACTCTGCTCTTCTTGGAATTCTGTTTAAATCAGAAATTCTGTCGGTAGTTATTCACTTCCATAATTTTCCAGTTTATGCACGGCTGCCCTTTTTAGATCTGAAGAGAACTATTGATTATTTCAGCGATGGAACAAAACCTTTTATGTTATCTTGCTTGTGGTTTCTGGTGAAGTTCTCAGGTCCATCCCACTGTAGATCTCAGAACAACTTTGTGGCTGCTTAGTGAGATGGGGGAAACATGCCCTTCTCGATCTCTTTGTCAAAAAGTTGGCTACCTGGAACTTGATACTCATGGAGCACAAACCTGTGCAGCAGATGGGACTGCTCATATGAGTGCTCTAGTTGATACTTAGTCTTCCTCCTGATGGTGGCCCTGATTAACCAGTTTCCTGCGGTGTGGAGATCAGTAATGGGGAAAGACAGAGAACTATTTAGTAATGGTGTTGTTCTCAGAACGGCCTACCTTTTGAGGACCACATTTATTCCTGTGTTGTAACTGGCAAAATAACGAGGAGGTGGATTTTGTGAGGCAGAGGGAGCCTTGCCATCTTCCATTCTGCAGTGCTGGGAGTGCGTCACAGTAGGACAGCCCGTCAGCACGGCGCGTCTGGAGGGCAACACACTGAGAGGTATTTCTGGGCTGGGGACAAGAATAATATGATGATGAGCTATTTGGGATATGGTTTTGCCTAAGTTGTTCCTCCCTGAGCCATGGCTCTGTTCCAGGACAATGATAGCAGGACAATGACTGTCACTTAGCAGAAACTTACTGTGAGTCAGAGGAGTAGAAAACAGGCTGGACTATATGTGGACGGCCTTAATTCTCCTTGAATCCCTGGGCCTAGGGAATAGCTGGCACCTCTGAAGGTCCATGAAGAGGTGACCTGGAGGACCTACTGAGAACTGGAGGAACTGCAGCTGCTGGGAAGCAGCAGGCGCAGGATTCATTGGAATGAGGCTGCCGTAATGGGAGCCTAAGTCGATACTGAGTTTTACAAAGCTCTGCTGAGTCCTGTCCCTCTATGCACAGCACATGCTCTCAATTGTTGCGAAGCGCTTTTTGCACTGACTCATGACCCACATTGGCAATACAAACAGGGACAGATCATTGCATTCATTTATGTATGTAGATAGACTGCTACTCCCTAGCACCGTTGAAATGCCTGTAAAAAAATATAAATCATGTACTGACAAATGTACACAAAGCGGGAGAAAAACCCAGGTAATATTTGATTGTGGTGTTGAGCCCCATTTCCGCAGCAGAGTTCCCTCTTTCAGCTGAAATGGGCCATTACTATATTACACTGCAAACTCTACAGAAATTCAAGGAAAATAAAGGGGCATTGTCATCGTATTGTCCTTCACTAACAAAAGGTACCTCCACTGTTTAAATAATATCCTTGGTCTTTGGCTCCGTGCATTATTTAATAATCTTGGAAACTTCTGTGACCTTTAAGCAATAGTAAACTGTGATTGCTTGACAAATAGGTCAATGTTTGTATAATAGTTGTGTCTTTGGAGGTACAAAAATATTCATCAGAATGCTTTGACTGGCTTCCCCCACCCTTCATTTCTTTGGCAGTTTTCCCGCAGCATTGCCCTCTGTTAAACATTATTCCACTTCAAGGGTATTTGCAGGACTAGGAAGCAGGCAGTATATTATGGTCCTTGAAAATACAGGGTGGGGGAAGCTCTATGTCTCCCAGACACACACTCACATGTGCACACACATATATGCCGTGAGTTACTGTTGGTAAGAAAGTATGTGTTAAAAAACGTCGATAAAATGATCGGGTATCTCATGTGCTAAGCACCTTGGTGTAGATACGTTGGATTTATTCCTGGTTAACAGGCCCCCTGTTTTAGGGGGATGATAAACTGGTATTTGCTGTTTGAAGGGCATACTTGAAAGCAAGGAACTGAGTTTGAACTTCTGGTTTTATTGTTAGCAGTGTTGGTTGCAGGGCCAGTTAAGCAAACATGTGGGCTCCTGCATGCTCCTTAGCAATACTTAAAGGGAAAGTTGTATTGACACATTCTCTGTTACTTAAGTTTGAATTAGGGTGATCATAAAAGTCAGAAGTGGGCTCGAACAAGAATATTGAAGAATGCAATAACTTCGCTCCGTGGCATTTTATATGAAAGTGTCTGTAGTTTCAGTGTCGACTGCTTAATGTTAAATGCCTCGGTAATATTTATTTCACACTGAAAAGTGTGCCCCAGCATAGCTGTGTAAGAATCATGAAATATCAGTTTCACTTAAAAAACCCAGATTTTTTCCACTGCAGTGCAATATGCATGCACAAATATAAGGACAAATATAAAGACGTAAATATGCATTATCATTATATATACCGTTCTGAGGAAGGCAAAACATGGAAAACAGCTCCAAGTTTTTGGATGTCATTGTAAATATTCTGCCTGGTTTTGCCTCTGTAACAGCGCACAGTCGTGTTTGTCAACATACAGTTATTGCACTCAAAAATGTTACCGTGCCACCTGCTACCAAAATTCAAATCCTGCTTCTTAAAGAGAAATCACACATGAAGCATTAGCATTTATTATTTAAAAACTCCTTAGTTGTGCTTCAAATCCTACCTCCTTCTGGAGCATCAAATGAAAAGACAGGAAGGACATTTCAATCACAGTTTTCAAGAAAACAACTAGAAAATTTTGATTTCAAATAAAGTTCTGGATCAGTCCATAAGCATTTTTTTGACCATAATATTGTGCGGAGTTGTCTATCAGACACCACTCGTTTAAGAGCTGAAGCCCATGTTGTGCCTGACTGGTGTGTATTATAGTAGATCTCAGGTCAAGGTCTGGTTTAACAATGAGGAAATCTTTCTAGCTTGGGGGGGGTTACACATACACTTGGCATATTTGAACGAAAGCATCTTTATCTGTTGGCTTTTTTTCCAAAGGCGGAAGCTCTCAACCCTTTCAACTTGAAGAGCGGCAGAAGGAGCCGTTGGCATTTCAGTGCCATCTTTGAGCTGGATCTCAAGGATAAATTCCTGCCCTCTGCTTGGCTCGCACCATTATTAATGCTCTAACTGGGACAGGCTCTGAAGTAGTTCTGACTCAGTAGTTCCCCATTAATTAATTAGTAATCCTCTATCAGAGAATACTGCCGGGTTACAACTGATAACGGATAACTCCTAAGTATTTATTGCATTCAATAAATAGAGGCTTCAAAGAAGCTACCTGGTAGTGAGGTGTAGGCTTTTGAATTTTTTCCAGTGTTAACGCAGTGAAAGGAAACTGTGAGCATTTTGTTATAATTTTTTTTTTTCTTTTGGAAAATGATGAACTTTAAAATATTTGTCTTTATTTCATTTTTAAGTGTTGGAAAAAAGTTTTCTCATGCGTTCTCCTAGGTTTATGCTTCGGCTAATAGCAGCCGGGCATTTTGCCTGGCAGCAAAGTGAAGCCACCTCTTAGCTAGAGGGGTGTATTCAGCAGGCAAACAAGAAGTCATACAGTTACTTTTGAGACGAAAGGACTTACAGGCAATGCTATACAAATTAGAACTCCAATGATACACTGCACTTCAGGGTCCCTTGATGAAACCATTTAGCACTGGTTTGGAAACTAAGGTCTTCAGGAGTGTAGTCCTAGTTCAGAAACAGGACACAGGTGCTGTAAAGTCCAGTGAAAGACCAACTACAAATGGACACACACTTAATGATCCCGGAGCAAATTGTGTTGTTATTCAGATAATGGTTGGGAAATAATGATCTACACCAATTGAGATCTGAAATCATAAAAAGGAAAAAGTGACTGAGGTAGCTGCTCTATTATGGTTAAGGTTTGAGTATATTAACACAGGAAAATTAATTCGTGTATTTACTCATTAGCGGTGAGTTCAAGCTGCAAATCATATATATTTACAAAATATTCACACTATTCTAAACATTTATTGAAGAATCAGTCAACTTGAGAAGGAGGATCTGAACATGTTTGGTTTTCTTCATCTTAGTATTTAAAGAATAACAAAATTTTCAGGAGAGAATATCCTAATACACAGACAATCTTATAAAACACAGAGTTTATGGAAAAAAAATCTGAGTGTGTAGAAGGTCAGGTATGGCAGGGAAAGCAGTTGTTTGCAAACAGTTGGAAATGTCCTCCTGAGTGTCACTTTTTATGATAATCCGCAGTTACTGAGGATATCTACATTTACAAGAAAATAAGGAAAATAAAGTAAAATAAATAATAAAGTAAAAAAAATCCTCTTAATAATTAGTGGTGTGCTTACTGGAACAAAAATGAAACTTTATAATAGAGCATTTGTCATCATCTTCCTCTCCTCTGTGCTGGCACCTCATGTTTCAGTTGCCGTCTTTCCTTATTTTGCCTGCTTTCATTCCTCTGCAGTCTCCACCATCTCTTCTCATTCTTTTTCCCTAATCTTCATCCTAATCTTCACCCTCCTCACACATCCATGCAGCCTTTCTGCCTCCTCCTGTTCACCCCAGCCATGGATTGCTCTTCGTCCATGGCCACTTTACTTAACTCAGGAGCGACATTCCTGGTGTAAAAATGGTAACACTATGTGGAATTTGTTCATACTCTCTTCTTCCAGCTCCTACATATCCCAAAGGCTTGGATTTATTTACCTTGCCTTGCTTCCAGGACTTCTCTTTCTTTGTGCAGCCCCTTGCTGTCTCATGTTCCCTGACGACACGGGGCCTGGCTGGGCATTTCTTTTTCCTGTTACTTCCACTACTTTCCTCCCAGCTCTTTCCACTTTGTCATTGATGTCATCAATATCTACTTAATTCCTGCTGATTTCTACTCAATTTCTCCCATACGCACAACACCTAGACTCTTTAACTTTCTGTTCAGCCCCACAACATCTTTCTCATTTGTTGTTCACCTTCATCTCTGATCTGATTCCCTCATGACATTTCACTGCGCCTGCACTATAACATCCTTGTTTCTTGTCATGATTGTGCCTGATCAGTTTTCCTTTTTCTTTTTTTTCCCTCCTCTGCCCCCTTTTTTTTTCTCCTCTTTTTTCTTTTGCCTCTTTTTTTCTTTTTGGCATCCATAAATGCAAACACTTCTTTATTATACCCACCAGAAATATTGTGGCAAAATCTCCTTAAACTCAGCTTTAAGCCATGTAACTTCTCCTTTGCATCCTTCTACTTCTGCCTCTTTTGAATTACCCCAAATGTAATCTATGTTCACACAATCACAGAATCACAGAATCTTCAGAGTTGGAAGGGACCTCTAGAGATCATCGAGTCCAACTCCCCTGCTAAAGCAGGATTGCCCAGAGCACATCCCTCAGGACTGCATCCAGGCGAGTCTTGAAAGTCTCCAGAGAAGGGGACTCCACACCCTCCCTGGGCAGCCTGTTCCAGTGCTCTGTCACCCTCACCGTAAAGAAGTTTTTCCGTGTATTTGAACGGAACTTCCTATGTTCCAGCTTGTGCCCATTGCCCCTCGTCCTGTCACTGGGAACCATTGAAAAGAGTCTGGCACCATCCTCCTTCAACCCACCCTTTAGATACTTGTATGCCATAATAAGGTCTCCCCTCAGCCTTCTCTTCTCCAGGCTAAAGAGTCCCAGCTCTCTCAGCCTTTCCTCATAAGGGAGATGCTCCAGTCCCTCAATCATCTTTGTTGCGCTTTGCTGGACTTGCTCCAGCAGTTCCCTGTCCCTCTTGAACTGGGGAACACAAAACTGGACTGGTTCACTTCAGGAGTCCTTCATAACCAGTTACTGCCTACCTACTACCCCTCATCCCAGTGGGTATACACCTGCAGTTGTTCCCAGACATCAGTCTTGAGCATCCTTCTTCAAATTCACAAGCATAAAATCAATTTTCCTATGATAATTTTAATTCTTGGGAGAAAATTCTTATCACCTCCTACAAAAAAAAATAAAGATCAATTGTTATTTTTAGCATCCCTACTGTTTAAGATCTCCTTTTCTGTGATACTTGCGAAATAGAAGTTAGGCCACTGGTATATAGAGATTTTCTGATTGACATTTTAATTTTCTTTATGTACTTTCATCCTTACTTCTATGGAAATGATAAATTGTGTATAGAAGAAGGTACAACAATCTTTTAGTTCAGTAGGTACAGCACTTACTGCAGTGGGGATCTTGTTTAATATATATTCAATGTTACATTATTGTTATTTTTCTTAGTGAAGTTTAACTTGATCAAATTCCTAGTGAAGCAAAGTAAAATTTTCCCAGCTCACAAAAGTAATACGACGCCTAAAACAATTGCAGAACAAGATTTCACATCTCTCTGCATCCTACAGTTATACCAGCATCTAATGAGCACTGTATTGTCCCCAAACTCCTGTATATGAGTGGAAAAATGTATTTCATTATAAGATAAATTTCAATAAGACATAAATGGCATTTTAATCAAATTAACTAACTTTGAGACAGTGGGAGAGTGTTGAAGGGGGCAGAGTATGATGTCCTCCCTTCCAAGCAACTCAAGTCACAGCACGTCCTGAAATCCACAAACCGGTTCTGCTCTGACGACACGCAGTGACCTTGGTGGAGAAAGAGTGGTTTTTCAAAAGGAAGTGTTGATTCACCAGGTTTAAAAACAGCCTTCAGGATTCCAGGAAAATGGATGCTAAGTGAAATATCAATTATAGTTTTTATGAGTAACATCTCTAACATGGAAGCTATTGCTTTTTAAATCCACCGTGATTCATACTAATAAATGAATATACCTTAAGTAATTGTTATTTTGCATACAGAGTTGCAGAGAACAGCTCAAAACGTACAGCAACTCTCTGAGTTGCTCAGTGGTGAAAAAGTAAGTAGAAAGGCAAGTAGATGAATTACTCGATTTACTCTGCACCTTTGGCATCTGTTGAAATTGATGGGAGCTGAAGACGTGTAGCATCTCACAGATCAAGGTTGTGTCACCAATTGTTATTTGGCCTCTTTCCCATTATGCAAACTAAGTACCTACAAAATCAGCCTTAAACTCATATGTGATAAAACTCAGCTCTGCATCCCATCTGAATCTTGCTAAATGTCCTATACACGGAGTCCCTTACAAGTGCAAACCAGAGTATAGCAGGATCGCTTTGTCTTGGGGGTGAACTAACATACCAGCTGTATTTATTTCTTGCGTGGCTCGTGGAAAGACATGCTACAGATACCTGTGATATTGTCTTTGGCAGCGGAGGAGATTGCCCCGGTGTGCCTGGATGTGTGCTCTCCGTGCAGAGCTGGAAGGGGCAGAATTGTTGTTCTGACTCCTTTTTGCCCTGCCCTGCCAGGGCAGCCAGCACTGCACGGGAGTGTCATACATCTCACAAACCTGGTCCGGATTTCAGCTATTGTACATGAGGGAAAGCTGATCAAATGACTTCTTCATGTACTGGGAAAAAAAATACAAAAGATAGGGATCTCAATTGTTTTTAAGCAGCCAAAGAACTAATTGAAAAATCATTACAAAGCGATAAATGTTTTTGTATGTGATGTCTATACATCAAGGCAATGAAACACTGGAACCAGAGAATGACATTTTTCTGACCTATCTAATATAAGAAGATGATCACAAGAAAGCGTAATTTAAAGAAAATACATTTATTTTCTTCCCCTCATATTGCTGTTGCTGTAAATTACTCTGCTGTGAAGGGAAATCAATTGTTATTGTGGCTGTTGAGTGCTTTTTGATAACATTCTTACACATGGCTTTTTGGTAAATGTTATTCTGAATTCAAACATCTTTATAAGTATCTTATGTGGACTATCTTATAACTTAGATATGATTCAAGTTATGCTTGTAAAATCTCCACTTAAAATGAATCTCCATGTGACAGGTAATTGGCTGCAGGCCCGTTTTTTGTTATTGATTTAACTTAATGCCAATGTACACAGGTGTGTTGGCGCGTTGTTCAAGCTTCCAAGGCACCCACATTTGGCAGGACAATAAATTGTTGCATAATAAGATTATTTTCCCCCTTCAGTCTTGAATCTTTTCAAAAGTTGTATTTTAAACCTTTGTAGGTATGTACGTGGGTGCGAGAAAAATACCCAACAATGTTACCATGAGGCATGTTTCGATTTATTGTTTGAGGTGCTCAAGGAAACAGGAACATGTAGATAAGATATCTGCAAATATATGTATTTGCCAGATGAAGAGAAAAACCAAAAACTTTCTTTAAATTAGGTTGTTTCGTAGTTGGTTTTTTTCATGCTATATAAAATTCTACTTTGTTGTCAGATGGAATTGGTTATTTTAGAAAGAAATACAGCACTGAAAATATCAGCTGTTCAATGTGCTTTAAGTGCAGACAGCAGACGTGATTTGCCCTTGCACACAGAAATATCTGCATCACAGACATCCAACTGAGGCCTCATTTGAATACTTTGAGCAAAATCCTGGCTGTGTTGGAGTTGATGGGAATTTTGCCATTAACTTCAGTTGGGCTTTGGTTTACTTCTCTGATAATGAACTATGTGGCAAGGTAGGTATCCTTGAGGAACACACAGGCTAATATGGAGAAAAAGAATAATGCCATAGCGGGTGGCAGTAATGCAAATTCTCGGGAGAGCAATGACCTTGGAGGAAAAGAAAAGGAGGGGAAGCATGGCTGTGGGATTGCTTTGTACAGAGAGGTGGGAGGAGATTTCACAAAAGGATGTGGAAGACTGTTCCAAGTATAGCAGGTAGCATGATTGAACGTGTAAAATCGAGAGGAGGAGAAAACACTTCTACTTTCACAAGCCTGAAGAAAAGAATGAAGTGTTGTATCCAAAGTTTGGAAGAGTCTGAATTGGGGGAAAAGCTTTATGATGGCCCTTCTTTCACCCAGATGTTTCTCTTGGGCTTAGTTCAAAAGAAAGAAGGATTTGTTTAGCCTTCCGGATTTGTCCGCTAACCTGTGTTTCAGAGGAAAGCATCTTTAGCTGTCCCCTCACACGGAAAAGGCCAAAGCTGAGAAAGCCAGCTCAGGACAGCCGTGAAAGGCTTCGCCCGAATGATTCAGAGCAGCTGCATGGCACTGGAGTATGCAGTCCCTCTCCTGGACCAAGGGCTGGTTTTTTCATCCTGGCACTTCATTTCATAAGAAATAAAATGCTGTCAGCAAGTTAATATAATGGCAAAGTCCCAGTGATGGCTTTGGAAATACGGTGGTTAGTGTTTTTCCCTGGTGATCTCAGGGAGCCATCCTCCATGGCCTGTGCTAGTTTAATTGAAGTCTATTAGACACTACTGGTAAATACATACTTGGGACCTCTAATATGGGCATTATTGCAGATCTATTATATTTTATAATGCTAAAGCTAACCCAGTAACTTCTTGACATAAACTGCAATTACTCCAAAGGATCAGTTGCAGGCTATCACATCACATTGTGCTCGGAGATGCCTTAGGTTAAAAGTCATCGACACCATGGACAAGAAATTGTCTGGGTCTGTAGTGTAAAGCAGATGCTACACATTCACTAAAAATCCTTATGAATATTTATCAAAAGCTGACTGCTCTGGATACCCACCAGACACTATTTGAAAATTAAATAACTGTTGTTTTTTTTTCCACAGACTTTATTCCAAAATATGTGGTGGTGGATTAAAACATACCAAAATTAAAACCTTGTCAATATAGTGCTTTGTTTTAATTTAAAGGAGTACATGAACTGCTCAGAAATACCTTCCCTTTTTCTTTGCAAATTTTTACATCTAAAAGATGCCAAATTGGAAAATGAGATGCTGTGCATATATACGTGTGAAAGATGAGGATGGTGGAGGTTTGCACTCCTCCAAAGGGCTGTAGAACAAAATCAAAGCCAGGTCACTGTTTACAAATGGTTTATTAACCCAGAAAAACAAGGCTGGGAGAAGCAGTATCACACGTGGAAAATGCTCCCTGATGCTGCGATCACAGCGCGGAGGCAGGTAGTGCCATGTGTGCTATTGCAGGCAGTGGGAAGCCCCCTCCCTTCCCCTATCCTTTAAAAAACAAAACAAAACTAATTTTCTTCAACGCGCACAAGAGAATGTTTGGCATCTGCTACTGAGCAGCATTCTTGCCGTGTTTCACTATCTATCAAATGGCACGCTCCTCCTCTGCCAAGAAAAATACTTGTTCCCAATACTAATCATGCTCCCTGACTACCCTCTAGTGTATATTCTTCCAGGACTGCTATCCATCCATCCAGCCATTTGAAAGATATTAAAATGATTATGATGAAATCTCTCACTTACTGTGCTGGCAAGAGCTGGGATGTGCTCCAGAGTCGATGCACGCAGTTCCTGGGGAGAAGGGAGAGCCTTACGTCCCTCTTTATCGACTGCCTCCACCTAAATGAAGAGTCGTCATTGCGAGGGCTCCGTCGGGAGCCCCAGGCAGGGCTCTGGTTTGGGGGGAGGATTGCCAAGGTGCAAGCTGTTGGAGAAACGACAAATAAAGGGATGAAAAACAGCGGTTGGTAGAGAGATCTCGGAGCCTCTCATGACAGTAGGCTTAAAAGGAAAAGATCATTGTAAAATGCCTAATAAGGCTTGAAAGGCAGTAGCTGGGAACTTGGTGAGAAGGGTTTTCTTTTCTGCTGTTTATTTGGTGGGATTGACTCACGGTGACTGCACAGGCCCCAGCTTCTCAGAGAGGGAATGATACAACTACAGGATGCATCCCTGGTCAGGTCCTAAGACTAAGATTGAGACTACTCTTGTCAGCTTCTGGAGTTCCTGGAAGAATTAGCAAATTGTTCCTCCACCTGAGAAATTACCTTGGATTTCTCAAGAAGAAAAATGCATCTTTTCTGATCAACATATTGACATCTCTACCTGGAAATGGAATGTCCTAATTTGGTCCTGCATAGTCCAAGAACTGAATCCCTTCAAGGAATCTCTAAATCTTTTGACATTCAGGGCCCTTCCTACCAACAGGCTGTTTGTGATGACAGCAACCGGTGCCCTGAGACACCTCTGCAAACTGCTGATGCTGAGCAGCAGTCGGAGAGCAGCTAGAAGCATCTCCACATGTTGCTGTCGTGTGCTTTGCAGGCCACAGCTAAACCACCGTCATTATGGCGAATTCTTCAGATGTTTGTACAGACGTGAGGGTGGGATTCATGTCATTTATCTTTCAACATCTACAAAGTACATGTCTACAGCTGTGCTAATCACTCTAGGCTCCCTTTATAGTCAAGGAAGAGAAATAAGTGCTTTTAGGGTGCAATTTGCCTGACCTATTATAGACATTTACTTTAGGATGACATGAATCTCACCCAAGGTTCCTATGCATAGCCTGCCTAGGTCCTCACTGACTATGCCGACAGCCTGGGGTGACTAGCTTAAACGCACACTATACACACATTTATGTACCTCTGTTTAATTAGATGAGAACCACCCACTGCCCGTTACAGAGCTGGCTTTGAACGCAGGTGACGTACGCAATATCTGCAAAAGTATAGCAAACTGAAGCAAGCAGTGCAGCATCCCTCTTTCCACGAGGTGGAAGAAGCGCCTTTGTTCACAGGAGGAATCCTTGCACAGGGATGCACGAGAACCAGTTACAGCAGCCACAACCTCTTGTTCACCATCCTTATCACCATCCTTATCCTTCTCCATGGAGCAGGAGCAGCAGGTCTTTTACAGCTCATAACTGCTGCCCATGACGGGACCAGGGACTGACCCTCCTCCCTGCATCCTTTTCTTTCTCCCTCCTCTTTCCATCCTTATGGGAGATGCAAATGTGAAATTAGGGGCTGTTGAGGTAGATAGCAGCGTGGACTGTGGGAGAAGGAGTTAACTGTGCCCAGGAGTAGTTTAGGGACACAGTAAGGTGCCCTGACACCCAAAGGACTGAAGGAGGTGGGGGACCTGGTTGGGAATGTGCTGAAGGGTCAGATGGAGAACCCACCCATGTCTGCTCCAGAGGTACAAAACATCCCTATGCCCCATTGCCTGTTCCCAGCCCTTCCCTCTCAGAGGCTCCTCAAACCGCTCTCTTACAGCCCCCACATTCACCTTGCCCTCTTCCTAAAACCCAGCTTCCACCTCTGAGCCTGCTCTCCCCACCCTCCAACTCAACCTCAGATGCTTAGGCGGTCCCTTCTGGCCTCCTTTCCTCAAAGCCCCTCTTCATTCCCTTCAAAGCACGAGCGTCCTGGAGTGTCAGATGGTGCATGGTGGCATGCAGATGTCTCTGTTGGTTTTGGGGTTTATTTTCTGTACCCCATGCTTGTGTTTTTTACTTTCCAATGTATACTTTCCAAAGTATAGGGGAACATTTTATGTTTATGTGTACAGTTAGGCCTCCTAAGGAATAAGAGATAGCCCTTGAAACAACCAAAGGACTTCAAGAGAAAACTTAGAAGTTTCCTCAGGAGCCCTAAATGTTGCCTAGCAAAAGGTTTCCAATGAATTATTACTATTATTTTTAATTTAAACTGCACCATGAAGGTTCATAATGTTTAGTAGAATGGTATTAATGAAGTCATGAGGGTTTAAAGATATGAGCAGGGCAAGATATATATAGGAGGAAATATATAGATTTTATTAGCCTGATTGATGTCTTGGGAAAGCAGACAAGCTTTAGGCACGAGGTCTTTAGGTAAACAGTAACAGACTGTGACTCCCAAAGTAAGTTACCGGATAGCATAAACTCCAAGGGGCTTGGAGTCAGAGTACACATTTCTAGGAGATGGATAGGTCATAGAATCATAGAATGGTTCGGGTTGGAAGGGACCTTCAAGATCACCTAGTTCCAACCCCCCTGCCGTGGGCAGGGACACCTCCCACTAGACCAGGTTGCTCAGAGCCCCATCCAGCCTGGCCTTGAACACTTCCAGGGATGGGGCTGCCACCACCTTTCTGGGCAACCTGTGCCAGTGTCTCACCACCCTCATGGTGAAGAACTTCTTCCTAATGTCCAGTCTGAATCGACCCAACAGAACTGTCAGATAGATCGTCAGAGGAAGTTTTTAATACAGACAAGAAATTGGTTTTGGTTCACCTCTAGGCTTTTAAAGTCGTGAGATGAATTAATTTTCCCGTATCTGGGAAAGATTTTGCATTTTGAAAATGTTCCTGTCTGAACTGCAATAAAAACAGAAATTGCAATAAGTTTGTGAGTCAATAATGAATAAATACAAAGTTTTGATTTGACAACTATGGCATATTTCAGTGCAGTTTTTATTACTGATATTTTTCTGATGGAAATAATAACTTACATTTAATAATCAAGCTGTTCTGAAGACAAAAGAAAAAATCATGTTAAGAAAATACAAAAGCAAAAAAAATCAGAATTCTATTACAAAAAAATCTTTTTTAAAAATACATTTTTTTCTGAATGAAAGAGTGAAACAGAGCAATTCATAATCACCTCTCATACCCAGCTGCAGACCCAGCACAGACACACGTACCACACACACACGAGACACGGTCACCTCGTTCAGCCACTCTCGCTCTTGTTAATACTCAGCTCCAGATTGTTAATTACGGGACAGTCCTCATATCAGGACTGCTGCTTCAAACCCGCCATGCTCTCCTGACCGTGTCCCCTTGCAGTGCCTTCTCCTGTGCAATTGGACATTCGAGTTTCACCAGGATTTTGTACTGCATAAGCAGCTCCAATGAACTAGGCAGCCGGACCCTTTACCCCACTATTATTATGCATATCTGTTTTTCTAAAGCCTAAGTATTCGTTGCACATACTTAGCCCATTGGGAATCAATGACTGCAATGATTAGACCTTAGACATATTGAAAGAATAAATAGTATTTTATGTTAGGCTTGGAAGAAAACATGCCTCCATTTGCACGCGTTGCTCATCACGACAACGGGTGATAAAGAAAGGAAGGAGTCGATCTTGACAGCCCTTGAATCAGGCTGCTCTATCACAAGCCCCAGAAGCACTCTACACACAGGAAAAGAAAACTAATTGATTAGAGATCTTTTGAGTAAATGTGGGCCTGATCCTGAATCCTGAATTCATCACATGCTCCATAAAAGGAGTTTTCGGAAGACCTTAAAGTATTTCTGCAAGATGCATGGCGTGTGTCTGACCTTTCCCTAGCCCCTTCTCCTCCCCTCACACAAATCACTTTGCTGTGAGCTTTTCCATCTGCTCAAACAGGAATATTGCATGAGAATGGACCTCACAGTCCCTCCTCACCCTCTATCTCAGAGACATTGGGCATCGAGTCCCGATCCTGCCTGAGTGGGCTTGTAGATGCTGCCCGCTGGCTTCGCCGGGAGAAGAGCTCAAGCAATGGTGAGACTTCTCAGAAGAGGAAGAAAAACAAAATAAGAAATAATGAAAGTAGTTTTTAGAGAGGTTTAAAATTTGAGCTGTGCTTTCTGATCCAGAATTTGATCTACACTCTCTGCTGCAGATGCAGTTGGGCACGTTATTAAGACAAGGGAAGGTATACTTGAAAAATATGCTGCTGATAACCAGAATAGTTATTTTCAAAATGGTCAAAACAGTCCTGAAACAGATAAAATAGATACATTCAACAGCCATAAAAAAGAACAATATTCAAACCATTCGTAACCAGATGCGGTCCCTGCCACATTCTACTAGACCCTATCATCAGTTTGATGTATATTTTCATATGAATCTGGGAAAAATATGTTTTGAAGGATCTGTTGAAAGGGAAACTGTTGTGCAACTTTGGCTGTTGATATAGTCATAAAATATATATTTATACACAGTTTTATATGTACAAAATGAACCTCACAGCCTACTGTATCTTACTGGAGCTCAGATGCAGTGCATGACATATTATATTTGTGGAAACGGGATCTATAACCTAATGTATTCTTGCATCAAAGAATAATGTCTCATAAATAAATCATTACAGCCTGTCACATCTATGGTTTCACACCATAGTGTATAAAATTATGTATTTTGAGATATGGAAGAAGGTGATTATCTAATGTTTCAACAAAAAAAAAATTTATCCTGTGCTAATGCATGTGCTGTCTTGGAGGTGTTATTGCCTTACCACTGTTCATTGTAGACTAATCCATAATATCAAATGAATGACAGCATTTCTGTTTTCAAAAACTGGTGCAATTTGTGTGCGGCTTTTCTCTTTCAGTAATTAAGAAATCAAATAAGCCTGAGTGAAACTATTTAAGAGGTTCTAGATATAATTAGAACACCTCATTCTCTCATAACTAATTCCTAATTAAAGTAATTTGTCTTTTTGCCCTTCTTTTCAAGGGTGAAGAGCAAGTGGTGATGAATGCTCAAAATCAGGAAAAGTGAAAATTGCAGTGTGTTGATTTGCAGTGATGGAGCACGTTCCAGTTTTTAACAGCCACCTTCGACTGAAATGGTAAATGAATCTCCAGCCTCTGTTTACATCACATATGTGTTATCTGGAGCTTGACAAACGGTAGAATTTGTCATATAAAATAGATACTGCTGTCCAGAAAGTCTGAATATATAAAAAACATATATTTTTAAGAATAACACATTTCAAGAGTGCACAGAGTGAGTGCACAGGAGAGATAAAAAGTCTGAAATTTGTTCCATAGGGTGAAAATCGTCCTTTTAAAATTTTATTTGCAGCTGTGCCCAGATGATGATGGATTTATCATATGAACGAGGGATTAGTAAACAATGTGTACCCTATAAAGAGCAAAACAAGTCCTTGCTCATCACTGCACTTAATTGCAGTGGTTATATCAAAGCCATATAAAATTTAATCATCAACCACAAGTAAGACTTCGCTTTACATGTGTGCTTGCTTCCCTGTTTTTCCACCTGTTTAAATGAAAGATTCTTGGAATATCACAATATGTAAATATTGTTTATGATGCAAAAATATGCTCTTTCATCTCCTCGCTGCTTTGATGTCGTGATATATAAAGCTTTTAGTGCCACCACCTACCTGACACACAAAGGTCTTATCTGATTCATAAACATGTGTGCCCAGTGCAAACAGGCTGTATCCAATAGACGATTTTTCTTTTCCTTGTAATGTTTTTTTAACAGACTGAAAGAGAAAGAAAGTGTAAATGACAGAATCACTCAGGTGAAAAGAATATTTTAAGCATCAGGTAAAGATAAGCCTATTATGATGGAGTAAAAAGATGTAGGTCAAAACTGATCCTAAGAGGCTAGTTATATATATAGGCATCTCGTAAAATATGTTTTAAAAGCTGAAACTTTTTTTAAAGAGTTTTGATCCGAGTGGGAAATAAGGAGCAAGATCAGGTGACCTTCTAAGAAATACGAATATCCCTAATTAGCAAGAGAAGAAAGAGAAATGCAGGAAGTAAGGTCAAAGCTGGAAACAGGGCGGATGAAACTAGGAAGGGAATAAGGTGTAGCCAATATTTAAAATTCATTGTTTGTTTGTAATAATTTTAAAGGAAAAGGTGCTGTTTATTATCCAGCGTACAGTTTAATATGTGATATAAATAGCTATTTTTACATGAATCCATTTCTGATACAAACACTGAGTTGGAGCCCCAGTCTGACAGAGCCCGAACTCTGCGGAGGGGCTGTCTCCAGCCGAAAATGTGACACACGCTTTGGGCGAGGCGTGTCTCTCCCCAACAAAGGGCCTCAGGGCTTTGTAGGGCAAATTCAGTTTCCAGATCCTGAGGGATGCCGGAGGCTGTCCTTGCTGTGCGTGTGGAACGGTCAGGGCTCACGGCTCGTGCACCGGCGACTATGGCCGACTAGCAGAGCTCAGGCTGGCCGCAACTACCCGAGAGCAGAATTTGGCCTTTTAATGTCGAATCAACTGCAAGAACTTCAAGGTGTAATGCTGCTTCTTTTCCTTTTTGTTTTTTTTTTTTTTTTCCCCCCATTTCTTTTTTTTCAAGTTTCCAAGAGCACCCTGGGAAATCCTTTCGTGTTCTTTATTTCCATCTAAGCCCCGGGTTGCTTTGAACAGCAGAGGTAATTGTACGGGTGAACTTCAGAGATTTGAAGGGATCAAACTTGAAAGCCTTTGACTGAAAGTGCAAGCTCCAACTGGAATCCTGTCAGGTGCTGCTAGACGGGACGTGGCGGGATGCTGCAGCAGAAGGAATCCCCGCAGCGGGGACAACCTGGACGTACGGCTCCCTAGCACAGCCTCAGACACCGGCAGGAGCATAAGTCTGCATTTGCAGCCTCATTAGCCTCATTAATGGCACTAGAAATCTTTCCAATCTGTAAACTGATGCATATGATTATGTGACTTGACTAAGGGCATCGAAGGGAGTCTGTGGCGGAGGATGAAGAAACCATCCTCGTGTCTCTTTTTCAGCATGCTCTGATAGGCTTTCTCGGAGCGTCGGAGCAGGGCAGCCAAAGGGATATGAGCTGCAGGTTCACCTGTTTTTGAGAGCTATACGTTCCTTTAGTTAGAAAATCCTAGGGGATTCAATAAAAAAAAGAAGCAAGAAGGAACCGATACATGTTTAACAGAAGCCTGTAGACAGTTTCAGACACCAATAGAATTTAAGAAAGGGGGTTGTTACAATGCACAAGTTTTGCAACAGGGTTATACATTTTTCAACTTTTACATGACAGCCAAAACACTCCAGATGTGTTCCCTCCTCTGCCAGGTTTCCTAGATCTTCCCTTCGAGCACAGGTGAAGCTCCTTATGTTCAAAGGCAGGGTTGGGTATGTTCTGTCTCCATTTCCCACACCCTTCTCATGCCGTATCTGACTATCATCACTGCTGCAATCCAGGAATACAGGAAACATGAGGAAACATTAGAGCTGGTTGGATTTTCCAGATTTTGAACACATTTTGGCCACTGTTCCTTTTGAAAAGAAGCAGGAAAAAAAAAAGTAATGGGATAATTGTTTTTCCCCACTGAATTTCAAACAATTGCAGCTCCAAAAAGAAATAAAAAATATATTTATTTTCTCTTCAATTAAAATATTTGTCTTGGCCAAGAGAATCTATCTCAATAATCACATACTGTGTCAACACCATCTGTCTTCTTGTGACCATAGATATCACAATGGATAGTAAAAGTTTATTTCCGATAGTAAAAAGTCTGAGAGAAGTCTTTTTTATTGTATTTTGTTCTGGTTTGTCCTATCATAAGGCTACTTGTTTCCAGAATGATGTTTCACTTCAAGATTCTCAGTTAATATTCCCTCTGTTCACACTGGAGACTGTGGCTGAAAACACAACACGATATAGATGCTGGTGACCTTTTTTGGTCTGCGTTTTTTTTGCTTCTTAACTGCTGAGTGAAAATCACTTCCCTGCTCAATTTTCTGAACCTCATCATGGTTCTTGGTGCTGTTGATCTTTCAGTTTATGTCTAAGATGCAGAGGAGTGAATGGAAACATCCTAACTGATTCAGACCAAGTCCTTGTCAGTTCTTCCATCTCCAGCCCTCTCGCATGAGCTGATCCTTCGGTCCTTTCTCCCTTAATATTCCATAAGAAGGATATGGTTTTGGGGGAACCAGCTAAGGACCCATGTTCTTCACTAACGATTGTTGCCATCTACCTCTCTTCCACCTTATCCATTTCAGCCACTGTGTGTGAGGAAGAGGTGTGAAACCTTGGCCAGCACACTTGAACTATGGTAGGAAACATCAAAGCAAACTCTCCTCTAACCATTCTGAATGCTGGTGAGAGAGGTGGAGCTGCAGCCTTGGAAACAAAAAGTTCAAGGTCTGCCATCTCCCAGCTTTGTCAGTGTCAGCGTCTTGGTGTCCAAACAGTCTGGTGGCAGTTGACTCTATGCGAGCCTGGTAGGGAAGGGGAAACTAGTCGAAGTATGCTTTTATGCTCTATAACGGGGGTGCCCAATTTCCAGCTATGAGACAAAGGGCAAGCATCCAGCCCACGGCCCATTTCTCAGGGGTGTCAGCTGGCTGGATTGCCATGATAAGGACAGTATCATCCTCTTACTTGCCCTTTACCTTAGGAGCTATTTGCTCCCCTTTGGCTGCATCCAGCTCTTGTGTAGGGACAGTGCTGTGGGTTAAGGACGGTTCCGACCTGAGCATCTCCCGTGCCAGAAGAAGCAAGCTCTGCAGTCTGAGAAATACTTTTCTATCCAGGATACAATGAGACCTATTCAGACTACTCACTTTCCTGATATAATTAACCATATAATTATGGAATTAAGACTCTTTGCAAAGCACATATTATTATTAATGATAATTTGTACTACAGCAGCGCCTAGAGGAAGGGATGCCTTGTATAAGGTACATAGAAAAAATATACTTATCTGAAGCTCATTTTCAGATTCAGCTACAATTTGGCTCAGCCAGACATGCAAAGACTGGGAGAAAGGAGCAGAAAGCACTAGCACGACGGTGCGAAGCCAGGCTTTGAAAAGAGAAAGGAATGGGTCAGGATCACGGTAGATCTACGGTAGAACCAGGAGTTGTACAAACATCTCCTGAATGGCACTGTGGTGTACGAACCACAATATTCCCCGTCCTCCCCTGTTGACGTTTTGCTGTGTAAAATAATGCTCAGCTGCCGACCACCCAGACAGCACACCGACCCATCATGTTCTGGGGAAATTCTGCCATGCAGAAAAGAAATGTTCAGACGTCTAAAGAACAGCAAGAACAAAGCCCTTATGGCCTTTTAGCCTGCCAAGATTAAAACGGTAACTTATTTTCTACATTTTTGAAATTTTAGTGACTTTAGTTAATGTCACTGCCAATGTCAATGTACCGAGGTACCTTGGTGCCAACTGCACAGCCAGGACTGGTATTGCAAAGAAACCAATGATGTGCTGCGGTCCCAAAGGGATCAATGCTGTCAGGCACTTGTGAAGGACAAGGAATAACTTGTACTTTGCATTTGAGCCTTTCACTCACTTGCAAAAGGCTGCCTAACTGCAACGAGATGCACACCATGAGCTCAACACTTCTTTCAAATTCCAAACATACTTCACTAACTCCACTTATTATGAAAATCATGATTTTATCACTCAAGAGCACTAACAAATCAACGGAGAAGAATGTAAGAAAATTCTACTGCTGAGATCCTGACCCCGTTGTTCATAGGAAGTTAAAATGAAACTATTCTAAGCAGACCAGAGATGCTTAACAGTCCTTGTATGCTCGTAAAGAAAAAATACTTTGTTTGTCATTTAGATCAAAAGAACAGGCCGATTTTGATTGATTTTTGAGATATAACACTAATCCCTGTCTCCGCACTGAATTGTTGTGACCGTTGGTGCTACATTACTAGTGGGAAACGGTACAAATTTTACACTATTAAATCTTTATCTTGACTCTCTCTAGTATATCCATCTGTAATAAAACACACTGTGCTGCAGCTAGCAAATAAACTACAGGCACGAAAACAACAGGGTGAAGAAATACTGAAGTCTTCTCCACGAGATATGAGGAAAGGACACCTGACCTGCAAACACAATGCTGAAATGGTCAGTCCATGGTCTTCGCTGAATTGCTTAATGTGGTGGCTGAGAGCAGCATGGTGCTTAGCACAGCACCAAACCTCCGGCAAAGAATGTACGATCCAGATGAGCTGCTGTCTCCAGGGCTGTGGACCCAGTTCCTGGGGAGTCAACGGAGAAAAGGAGCATGGCTTTTAGCCTATGTGTGGGCAACCAACAGTGTGAATATAGTTCTTGCGTCTTTAATACCTGCAGGTGAACCAAAGCCTAGCGACTGCGAATAGCGGGTCTTGCAATGTGCTCCTTGACACCTTCGGCTGAAATGCCACAAGGGTTTGTAATTCCGTTTTAGATGGTCTAAAATCTGACCACAGCTTTTTTTTTTTTTTCCCCCTGCATATTTTTATTGTATACACTGCAGTGGCCCCTAAAACTTCAGTCAAGTCTGGACCTATTCTCAAGCTCCACGGTCCACACCGTAATCTGTCCACCCTGCAGATGTGCAGAGAGAAGAGAGAAGGGAGTTGCCAGGCACAGCAGGAGTCTTCGTTCTTGGCTGTGAGAGAGCTGCTCCCTCCACACTCTTTCACAGCCCTGTGCTCTGCCCAGCTGAGCTGCGTAGGTGTTGCGCAGCTGGCGAACAAAGAGTTTGAAACTTTCCTCTTGGTCTTCTTAAAATGCAGTGATTTTTCCTTCTTTAGTTATTTGAGTTCTGGAAGGATGAACGGTGGTGTCCATGGAAAACACTGCATGAGGTGAAGGTAAGAAAAGAACATGTGACAAAACGGGAAAGCAGCCAAGCTTTACAAAGCGCAATTTCTATGAAACAATTCAATGGAGAGGGGGCAAACGTAAAAATAATTTTGATGGTTGCACCATACCTCCAGTTTCCTTCCTGGAAAAAGGGCAACCGATAGAGTCATCACCTTCAAATCCTGAATGCTGAACAGAGTAACCATTCACTCATACTCCTCACTATGAGTTAACCTGTAGGAAGAAATATAATAACTTGTCATCTAAGTAAATGGAATGAACAAAACCAACTCTGTATTCTGTGTTTTCCTTTCACCTGATAAGTTTATCTGGTTTATTCAATATTCACGCTTTTCAGGTGTGATGCTTTTCAGTGGCTCTGATTTTTGCGCTCCATTCATAAGGACCTGGTATCCCCCAATCCCAGCAGCACTCAATGTTTCTTTAGTACACTTGATATGTCGGCACATTTGCATCCATATGTGGATTCAACTTTAAATTCCATTCTCCATTGAAACAATGTCATCAGATTGTACCTTTGCAGGTGATGGGGTCACCAAAAAAACAATTATTTTTTTTTGTTAGGTTAATGATCTAAGGTTGCCCTGCCACCGGAAGGTTTGAGGGCATTCAGAAACATGCATCAACCTAGTCTTTTGAAAATTACAATATTATTTTTGCTCCTCACCTTACTGGGGCAGCATTGGAGGATGTGTTTTCAGAAGACATATTTGTACACCTAGCTTCCATTGTCATTTCTCATCACTACAGACAAGTTTCCGATAGCTGTGCTTGTGCCTCACCGGTGGAAGAGATCAGCAGTTGTTGCACTCACCACAAGTGACTGCTCAGTTCTAGTCAATGTCAGTGCAAAGGAGTGCGTGTTTTTGCACAGATAGAAGTGTATGATTTTAAAGAGGGTCATTTAACTTGGCCTATAAAGACGATATAACTTCTAGCCCTCTTTGTTGACTTTCTCTGCCCAAGAATGGCAGAGCAAAAATGGGTGTTAGTTTTATTGCTAGGGCAGTGTTGGTTCTTTGGAAAGTTTTGCCCTGTGCGATCACTCTGGTTCCTTTTAATGCTTTTTATTTGTTTTGTGAGGTATTTAGAAAACTTTGGCAGGTAGGCTGCATGTAAATAAAACATGCCCTTGTTTTAAAACTTTTTGGAATAAAAGTGAGTAGTTGGTGACTGAGAATTCTTAGAGAATGAATTTATATCTCTTTGAAACTCTTTGGTTATGGGTTACTGCATTTAACCTGCGACTCTGCCAACTTCATGGCACCACGGGAGCTGCCCAGGGTGCATTATGGCAGCGGTGACGGGGACGCGCTGGGTAACGCCGCAGGTGCACGCGCTGCTGGTGGCAGCCACTCCTCCGGAGCCGCAGCACTCCAGCCAGAAACACTGCTTTTACCGGGATCAATAAATCATGTCAACCTCCTAAATGCAGTTTTTCAAAAGGGTGAAGTCATGATTTGTGCTCTGGATATTTATCTTGCTCTTCCCGACGCTTTCCCCAAACCTCTCCTTGAAGGGGAGTAGAGGTGGCAAATGATTTTTGCCATAATTAGAACTAATTGACTGCTAAAGGGGTTTTGGACTTGTGTCAGGTCTAATCCTGCACTGCTCAGAATTAGCGGGACTGAGCCTGACCTCGGCGACTCCAATATAAATCAGAATAACTGTGCTGGTTTTGAGAGCTGACTTTAACCCGTATGATGGGTGTGCCGCAGGTGGAGCTGGGAACAGCGTTAAGCCGTAGTGAGCTGATGCTGGAAGGAGTTAAACACCTACAGCTCGTCATGACTGCAACGGAGCGTGAGCTCTCAGCATCTTGGAGGATCGGGCCCTGTGGGCAGGCTGGTGATTTCCTATCCTAAACCCCGGGCTTAGAGAAGCGAAGCAAAGTGATGGAGATGGGAAGAGGATGCTGATGCCCAGGCTGGTTCTTTGGCACCTGTGCACAGACCGGCATCCTGGAGGTGATGAGGGCTCCTGAGTCCTCTCCTCGTAGAATCACTGAATCATAGAATCATCCAGGTTGGAAGAGACCTTTAAGATCATCGAATCCAACCATCAACCAAACACTGCCAAAACCACCACTAAACCATGTCCTCAAGCCAATGGTACCCAGTGCTTCTTGATGGTCACCTCTTTGTGCCTCTCTTCACGCTAAGCGGCCGACGTGAGCTTTGAGGGCACCCTCTACGCTCTGCAACGCGGGGAGGTGGCCTCTGCCGTCCCCCCCGGCTGGGCTGAACGCTCTGAAGTTTGCAGAGAAACATGCTGCGTCAGGCACAACGGGGCTGGCCCCACATAAAGTCAATACTCATATGAAAACAAATAAAATCTTAGAGTACGAAGCAGAGGCTAAAGAATGCCTTCACCTCTTTCCTTCAAGCAACTATTTTGTTAACTTGAAAGACCGCATGGGTGATCTTACCCCATTCTTTCTCTACAGGTCAAATACTTGTCATAGGAGACACCCTAGTTAATATTAAACTAAAAATTAATACATTAGATAACTATTACATGCTTTTAGTGCCAATTAATTTAATAGCTGTTTTTTTCTTTTTTTCTTTTTTTTTTAACAAGGTGGGTGAACATAGAGGCACAGTTTACTGTGCCTGTGTGAGCTCTCAGATAGGTCTTTTGTGTTACAATTACCACCAATTGACTGGGCTGACACATGTAATCCCCTTCGGATCGCCCAGCGATATGATGTCAGTAAGAAGTCCTTCAAACAGGGCTATTAAAAAGCACATTAAACATGTCCTTATTGTAAGCTTTATGCTAGCTTATGCTAGAATAACAGTGATACAGTGGTATTTGTTTGAAAATGAAAGGATTATATGGTCTTTGTAAAATGAGGAATTTAGTATTGGGGAGGGGCAGTGGGATGGTGATTTATTTTTTGTTTATGTTCCTCTGAATCCTTTGATATGTCAACTTCTGTCACTAACCATTAGGCCACTTGTAATTTCTTGTATCGACGAAGATGAAATACATACTGCCTCAAATAATTTATGTCAAACATTGAAGGGCATAGATGGCAGCGCTTATTGTGAGATTATAATGAGAATTGAATTGGGGTCTTCAGAAATCCATAGGTAATTTATTGTTAAAGAGCAGACATGAATCATTCTAGCCTTTAATTGTCATGTGGATGCGCTTTGCTTTCAGCTTGTGCTGGAAACAAATTGCAAAAAAACAGTGATACCTCAGCAGAGAGGTTTCACCGTGACCCTTGGTACTTATTAATATTGCTTCAAGAGCGCCATGCCTTCTCTTGGGTCGGATTCTGGTGGGGAAGTGAAAGGGATCCTTTAAAACTTGCATTGCTTTTCATGAAGAAGAAAACCACAAAGAGTAGTAGCTTATATATATATACACCTTACAAGGATGGGATGAGAGTCGATAAGATTTGTGGTATTTACAAAACTGCACAATAAAGGACACCGGAGGATTTTACAGCACGATTTCACAGGGTCAACTCTGAAATGAAATGAAGCCGTTCTGGAGATTTGTTTGTAAGGCACCACCATCCTCATCATTCCTCCTTGCTCTGCTCTTTTTATCTTATAAAGCCAAGGTAACGCTCTGAAATGGTTAACCGACTGCTGGGCGTGTGTTACATAGACGTGCTTTGTGAGATAACAGAGAAACTTCGCTGTTCGCCTGAATCTAGTTGTAGAATATGTTCTTCAGAAAATCAAAGCTACCAGAAATTTGATATAAATTATTTGCAGGGTCTGGTTTTCCTTCTGCTTTAATATCATGTAGTCAAAGGACAGATTACTCAAAATTGCTCATCTCGAGTACTTCAGTGTAGTCATCACAGTGCTCCTCTGTGACTACTTCACAGTTTGTCATAATGCAAGAATTAGAGGATATGCAGTGAAACTATGAAGCAGCAAACATAAGAAATCAAAAAAGAAGGTTGTTTTTTTTTGCAGGAAGCATGATTAAATTTTGGTACACCTTGACACTGAAATTTGTGGAAGCCAAAAGTATAAATTATAAGAGAATTTAATAAATTAATGAGTAGATTCTCTGATGACTATTAACCACGATGGCCTTGACACAATCACCATTTCAAGAAGAACATAACGCAGAATGACAAGGAGGATGAATTATGCTGGGGAAGAAGTCCGTAATTTATCTATCCATACCATCTTTCCCTACTGGCCACCATCAGAGACAGGATACTGGGCTAGACTGGTTTGATAATGTATGGCTACTCTTATGTCCCATTTGATACCACAGAAAACTCATAAAGATTTGTTATTATGACTAACGAAGCGTGTCTTTCTGTGCTTACTAGTAATAATAAAATACCACATCATGGTATAATGCTTGGTATTTTACATAATGCTTGTATTTTATTTTATGTATTTTATTTTATTGTATTTTATTTTATTTTATGTATTTTAAATGCTTGGTATTTTACATAACACCGTGCATTTCCTTTCCTTCAGGGGTACGTTGTACTTCTGTCCCTCAGCTCTGAGAACACTCTTGCCCTCAATATAGTAAATGGGGACTGTCTGGAGATTGGCTTTGGAACTGAAATCTGGTGTGGTTTGAGACAAATGCTGATTGCTGCGATGTACTCATGGCTGTTGGAGCTGACAGAGTAGTTTTCTTGTGTGCCACCTACATTCCCTTCAAAGATGAACCTGGAAGCTCCAACACGTGCCTCCGACATGCACCTCCAACCCTCAATGAGGACATAAAGATCCAAACCAATGACTGATCTTTCAGACGGCTTCAAACGCCTGCATGGTGGAGTTCAGAGCAGAGGATCAGGCTACACCTCCTTCAAGGCAAAATTCCCAGAGCACAAGTATGGCACAGACAGAGGGACACAGCCCTAACTGCTACCATATACTGATTCATTCCTCAGAGTTCATATTTAATTATATTTCTAAATGACACATAGCTGAACAAGCTCATCAGTTGCCTAAATCCAAAAACTGGACCCCAAGATGATTGCACTGCTACTACCTAAAGATTAAAGTAACTGAAAAGAGCAGCCACCTAAAGTTCTGCCTCTGGGCATATCAGGAGCATCCTGGTCCTAATAATGACATCCAGCAAGACAGCTTATTTATACATGAGCGTAAGTCCACCCTCACAGCAAAGATCACTGCTGGAAGACATCCTCTGAACAAGCCCACTTCATGGAGATTCATCACCCTACCTAAAGGCAGGCACACCACAACTAAAGGAAGAAGTAGGACTGACCTTCTTACTCTAAATCTCAAGGGCTGAGAGGTTCACTCAGAGTGTGAAAAAATGTGAGGGGCAAATTACTCTTTTAAGGCAGAAGTCCCTGCAGGTTTGTAAAGGTGAAGAGTTGAAACAGGAAACAGAAATGGTGGTTGGGAGGAAACTCTGGAGGTCTCTCATCGAAACTCCCATGAGAAGTGGGACTGTTGCCAGCTGGGGATGAGTTCAGCCATGACTTCAATAGAGGACAGTTTCCACAATCTCTCTGGGCACCTGTTCCAGTGCTGCACCCCCCTTCAAGCGCGCTTTTTTCCTGATGTCCGACCTGAACATGCCAAGCTGCGGTCTGTGGCCATTGCTCCTTGTTACCCTGTCTAGCGCCATTGAGAGGAGTTTGGCTCTGTCATTTTTGTAACTCTCTGTCAAGTAGATGTCGGCTGCTGTTGTATTGCCCCTTGTCCTCTTTGCCAGACTAAACAAACCCAGCTCCTTTAGCCTCTCCTTCTGAGTCATGTACTCTTGGCCCTTGACCATGTTGTAAGGCTTTCTCCGGGCTTCCCACCTCTTTCCTGAACTGTCCCTAAGCTCATGTTTCTACGCCAATGTGCACACAGTGCTGCCCGGAGCACGGTCGTGCAGTATTGCATGGTTTTTTTGCACAGGTCTGTGCCACGTGAGAGCAACTCATAACTGTTGATTGTGAACCCTGGGTTTACTAAAGATTAAAAGAGCCAAAATTAGACCTAGGAAAAGCATCTGTCTAAATCCAAAAGGAAACTGCACAAGATGCAATATTTAAGACTGGTGACAGTGGTGAAAATAAAGCTGACTTTTCCTGCCCTTGGTAAAATGTGTTGCTAGTGCTAAGGAGTCACCTTTACTATCACAGGCTTTATGTCCATAATACTTTACGGTTTTACTCTTTAAAACACTTACCTTTTGGCAGTGTACCTAACCTACGCACGCAGCTGTTACTCCAAGAGCTGACACATTTGCTGACTGAGCCGACAGTTGCACAACACTGAGGAACTACAAAAAGGCAAAATAAGCACCTGTGGTTGCTGCTTTGTTTCAGTCTTGGCAAATCAATGCATGAGGATCCTCCGCTGGCCCTTGTAGGTTGTGTGACAAAGCTGCTCTCACGCCACGATACTGAAAAAGCTTACGGAGGTTTATTCACTGGTGTGTTAGGGTTTGCTCTTGGACATATGCTGTTTGTAGCAGAACATGACGTGTTTTTTTCTGTGATTAACTAACAGGTCAGTGTAGGCATTCACCATCCTTTAGCTATCTGTAGTGGAAATATTCTATGAAAAGCTACTCTGGATCAATAAATATCTTCACTGTTCCTATGTGTACTTCACACACATAATAATTTACCTTATTTTAATGTAATAAGGTCTCTGTTGTAAAACAAATCCCTCTACAGAAATAGATTGAACGAAGTGCTGAAGATCTTGCCTATATGGTTGTTCAGCCTGGAGAAGAGAAGACTCTGGGGAGACTTTGTAGCAGCTTTCCAGTATCTGAAGGGGGCGTACAAGAAAGCAGCAGAGGGACTTTGTACAAGGGCATGTAGTGATAGGATGAGGGGTAATGGCTTCAAACTGGAAGCGGGTAGATTTAGATTGGATATTAGGAAGAAATTTTTCACTATGAGGGTGGTGAGACACTGGCACAGGTTGCCCAGGGAAGCTGTGGATGCCCCATCCCTGGAGGTGTTCAAGGCCAGGCTGGATGGGGCTTGGAGCAGCCTGGTCTAGTGGGAGGTGTCCCTGCCCACGGCAGGGGGTTGGAACTAGATGATCTTTAAGGTCCCTTCTGACCCAAATCATTCTCTGGTTCTGTGATTCTAGAGTGATTCTGATTCTGTGATTCTCCCCTTTACTGTCCTGCATGTCAACAGCCTCCCTAAATTATCTGTAGCAAAAGGTGTAATTTACCTTTCTGGGAGTAGAAGGGAAATCCCTGTGCCCATGCTGCAACAGCAACCGGTGTCACCCGAGTGTGTATCTGTAACTATAAGTAAAGTTTTTAGGAGAATGAGATGATGGCTCAAAAGTCTACAGAGGGTTAGTTATCCTCACTTTTCTTTCAAAAAGGTGAGGGACTGATAATTAAGGTGAGAAAGGGACATCTTTTACAAACAGATAGTCAGACCTGTCACCAGCAGATGCCCAAACTGCAGTTGGCACAGAGAGAAATAAAAATTTGTCCCTTGAGAAAGCCCCATGGCATCGAAGGCTGTGTTGTCCTGTGCTGCCCGGGCGTGATTCATGTGGGAATTATTCCTCCACATCTGTCTGGGAAGAGGCAGAGGGCTGCGGTGATGCCCCGAGCTGCCGCAGCTCCCACCAAATCCCTGGGAGCGCAGAGACTCGGCTCCTCCCGGGCTCAGACGTGCGGGAATGGGCCAAGCATTGCTCCTTCCAGCCCTCCTCACCGACACAACCCCTGCAGGAGAAAGGGTGCTCTGGGGGAGGCGATTAACTGCCATGATTTAATGAAGACTGGGGAAAACAAAAACAACTAAAAAAAAAGGATAAACCCTTAATAAAGAGAACCGGAAATTACCTATAGACAGTACAGGAGCGATTCAGGTGCCAAAACATAAGCACGTAGTGTCATTTTCGATGCCTGAGGCCACCTGAGACGTCCACACAGGAGTGGCAGATATGACACATGATCTGTGAAAGACCTACTCCCTTCTGGAGCAGCAGCTGGGGGCCAGATGCGATACCCTAAGGCATCGAAAATGGCACTAGACACGTATGTTTAGGCAGCTGAATCCCACCCTGTGCTTCCAGACTTGTGATGAATAAACCTCTTTTTAATTGTCTCGGACTCAAATCCCAGGTTCTTGAGGTGCTTTCCCTAGGGCTCAGTGGTGTGCGGTAGCGGCAGATTTCATTGGTTTAACTTGGATAGAGTTGTTACAGTCCTTTGTTATGTATTTTTAAAATTGGTTTTAGGCTATAAAATCATGAAGCAGTTTCTGCTTTCATAGGCTGCGCGCATAATCCAGGTGAGACCAAAGGTTTTTCCTCACCACAAGATGTTGATGTGATTACTCCAAATCCCGTCTCCTTTGAATACCTATTCTGTCACTGCTCCCCATTAGGGGCCTGTTGTCAAATAGCCAGATTTGCTCTAAATGATATTGGAGAACGTAGATACCCCTGATGCAACTGTTCTTTCAGGTAGTTAAACAGAAGCTAAGAGCTTGTAGGAAAATTCTCATTTTTCGTCGAACTCCACAGCTCTTTATATCCCTATTCAATTTGCTGGGCCGTTTGGCGAGGAAGAAGTTTGTCTGATGCATACACCACGCGGGGGAGGAACCGAGTTACTAGTATGTGTTAGCCTGATGTTGTGATGGGGGAAACGTTGCTCCCGTTTGGATCATGTGGTACATTCTTATGGAAAGGTTATAAAGAATCCACCAGAAAATGAAAGTTTTCCAGGAAGGGCTTATTTTCAGCCCATACCTCTGAAGGTGGAGGTTCTGGCCCTTCTCCAATGTCATTGCACACTGCTGACAGCTCCTGAGAATCATACAGGTTTTGGGGGTGAGACAGGACTAAAGTATTTACTTGTTTTCCTAGCCTGATACATGAATATATATGTAGACAGATAGAGAGTGATACTACTGATTTTTTTTAACTCTTGCTGGGGCACCTTCTTTAATGACAACTTAAAGAGAAGCTGAATGGGGGTATGAGTCGTGACATGGTGTTGGCTGTTATACCACGCTTGGTCCTTGTCTCAGCATTGAGAAGGAAGGTCAGGAAGATGAGGTGGGACTGGAGAAGCAAGAAAGGAACAGGGATGGAAGAAAAATTAGAGAAAACCAGTTAAGGTTCAAAGGACAGTCTCAGCTGCCTACTAGTGACAGGCGTGGAGAGATGGATACATTTGCCATATGCTGTGCTTCATTGCAGGAAAAATCTAATGAACACGCGTGAGTTTGTGGAGTCTAATTTTTAGTAAGCATGTACAACAGTCAAGGGGTATGAGGGAGCCGAAATACGCACAACGCCCTCACACTCCACTTCCCCCTGCACCTCAATTTGCCTTTCGGATGAGCACGGTCTGAGCTGTGGGTTGCGCACGGGGTTAAATCTCAAGGTTGTTGCAAGTGGAATCCCTATCATAGGTGTTAATACTTGCTGCCGAGAGGCTTCAGAAAGAGCAGCAGACAGCCGCTAGTGAGCGAGCACCTAATATGTTGTTGAAAATGTTTGCAAGCAGTTTAGGAATGCTTTGGGTTAGCTTGTTAAACAAACGAAAAGAGAAAGCAGTAAACGTGTTGATGCCCTTTCAAAATGTTTATATATTGCTGTATTCTTTCACATACGTTCCCCTCTGATCTTATTGCAGAGGTTGTCCGCCCATCTCGCTAGGTTTCTCCAGAGCCTAAGGAAAACGAGATCCAGATGCCTTCAAGCTTCCTCAAGGAAGCAAGAGCTCAGGAGCCCTTGTGGACAGCTTCAGTGGTGGTTGCTGGGCCCACAACTCATGACCCCCTTGGTTTTGAGTGAAAGAGGGAATGTGAAGTTTAACATGGTGGCTCTCAGACACAGTCTTCACAGCAGACATATGTCTAACTGCTTTGTTACTTCAGGCACTGAATTGAAGGACTGCCTCCAACTCCTATTTATAACCATTTCCCTGGGCGCTTTGCTGGGCTCAGCTCTCAAGGCAGGCAGTGTATGGAGCCTGCGAGATTGCTTGTCCTCCTTGACTGCTTTAAGCAAAACTCGGTGCAGGCTGTTGCTGAAAGGTGCAGCTTTGTCTTTTTCTTCCTTCAAACATGAGTTCCTGCTGCCTCCATTGTACCCGTACTCTTGCAGACCCCACTGAGGGTTGAAAATGACCCTGCTCCCCCAATTGATTTTAGGGAACTCATCTGTCTCATCACTTGCCTGCCTGGACGCTGGTCCTGGCACTGTGGGAGGACTCAGCAAGAGGGGAGTGAGAGGAGGGAAGGAATCAACTTCTGGCAACAGCCTCCAATCATATCTGCTTGAAACAACCTCAACTCTCCAGCTGCAGCTGCTTTGCCCTGTTTTCTCCACACGTGATGCACCCTAACTAAAATATATCTTTCTCCTCTGGTTCTGCTAACTTCCTTCGGACTTTCCAAATTGTTTTTATAACAACAAAATGTTGCAATAAAAGCCTACAGGCTACACATTTGAACAGAAACCGTGCTCTGATTTTACACATGTGTGTTTTGATGTTACACTTCTCAGCTTGCTTTTACATGCAGTGTTAAGGAGCTACAGGGAAATCCTCTGGGTTGCAGGGCTTGGATAAGCTATTCTGTTGCCCTCCGTGGACTTGACATCGGATCCTCCATGACTCTCTGATCCCATGCACTTGCTGACTCTGTGTCTGGTACCGCACAGCCAATATGTTGCACTTAAAATAGGGAGGGTGGAAATAACCAGGCCATTCAGTTCCACGGCATATTCATCCTTTGTGATGCTGTTCCAGTCTCCTGATTGGTGGCTACAGAAGACAAATGGTCTGGATGAAATCACCTGTTCAGGACTGGCACTGGAAACCAGGATGCTAAATCGAGAAGAGTTGTCCCTTACCCTGTAAGCTCTCACTGTTATTTTGGGGTTGCTGGAAACCTGGTCTACCCAGCAGAGCAGCTATGATACGGCTTGTCACTTACTTGAACTTTTCTTTTACCAGACCTATTAGTAGACTGGAGATTCAGTGGTTTTAATTGCTTGACCTTTTGGCACGTTATCTGCAGAGCTGATCTTTACGATCTCACAGGAAGGGAATGCCAGCTCTATGAATATTCTGAAATTACTCTGCTTTATTCTCTCGTCATTAAGATTTCACCTACTCCTGATTAACCCCCATATAGCCAAAAGAACACGAAGCTCATTATAACTGAAAGGTTTTGGGTGTGGTCTTGCCAAATGAGTTCTTTTTTTTTGTTTTGTTGTTTCTTTAGTGATTTTCTATCTTTCCCCTTACAAATGAGCACCTGTACAGTAATAGAGATAAATTTTATCCTTAAGCTGTGAAATCTGCAAGCATCAATGCCCTGTGTATGCTGCCTCTCTAAGGGGATGTTCTGCCTGCAAATTGTCTTATTGACAGCAGATCTATTAATAGTCCCATACGCCCAGAGAGGGCTGCTTCAGAGCACCTGTAACTTTGTGATCAGCCATTGAGGAGAGCGGTGCAAGCTGGCTTTTCTTCCTAAGATGATGAGTGCCTTAACAGCAGCCAGGAGTGCCATTGTCACGCCATCCATCAACTGCCTTCCGTCCCTCTTAGCTGAACCCATGAATTAAGCAACTGTGGTTAAAAAGCAATAAAATTAAAAGTTGTAATGGGGAGTCATTGACAAAAGGGTTACAATGTGCTGGCCATATATCTTTTAACTAGCTAAATATAACCATAGGTTTCCATAAGTTCAAAGAGTGGTGGCCTGGAGATGAATACAACTGTTCCAACTGAGTTCTGGGCTAGGAGCCAGAAGATTGTTAAAACACCTTAGAACATGCTTATTCCCTCTTAGAACATTTTTTGGTACTTGCTCTATTAGTATGGATTTTATTTCCCCACCAAACGAGTTCTCTGCCTTTGAACCATAAACAATAATGGCACATCTGTCTCTAGGCTGCTGTACTTTGAAAACCAATGCTAAGGACATAGAGGGGTAGATTTTCAAAGCGTTGCGTGGGAGTTTGTACCAGGAGTCTAGCCAAATATTTTTCACTCATACTCATCCCTGAGCCTAACCTTTCCTCACTAGTTAGAATGGCTCTGTTTGCTCTGCCCACATGGGGACATTTCAGAGAGCTTTTACCTCCAGGGACAGAGCTTCAGCTGGTCAGAAAAGCCTATAAATAGGGTTTTACTGATGACCTTTCAAATCTAGCCATGGATCTTTCTTCTGATCTTTTTTATTTTACGTTTCTGGCTTTGTCTGTGTTTGTATGTCATTCTCAGTTTCTGATGAATTATTTACCATTAGTCCATGATGCAACTAAAGCCCCTGATAACTCTTAGACAGGTGGTGTGAAGTCATTGCTGCCTAATACGCTGCTCAAATCGGCGTTGACGCCGGTTGCATCCACCTGTTTTCTCTGCTGGGGAGTTAGATGGCAGCCTCGTGGGAACCAGACCGTTTTGTGCTGCGTTTCTACTGCCACCGCGATAAAGCAGCAAATAAAGTCATGAATTAAAAAGGCCTCCCTGCATAGGGTGCACCATGGGCAGTGATCTCCCTGGTTGTATAAACCAGCATCGCTCCATTGCGGCTTCCTGAGAGCAAGCGATCTAGCTCTGAGGATGCTTCCTTACCCGCTGGCTGAGAAGGTGAAAATATAACACTTCAATAGTACGACTAGCCATTGAACAGGGACGTAGGCAGCTTTCAGTTGTAAAGATTGGTCAAGCTACTGGGAATGGGTTTGCTTCTAGGTTTTCTCTTTCTTTTTCATTAATTACTTCTAATAAGAGGAATATATTTTGGAACAGGCTTTTATCATTATTCCAAGTGGCTTGGCTTACCATTCAGTAAATGCATCTTGGTCTTTAGCCCTCTCTATTTTTTGGAAGGACTTTAGTCTACTTTGGAAATTTCCCCTTTCAAAGACTATCTCACGTTGTTTCTTTGCAGATGCAGCACATGGATATTTGCTGTATCACAACAAACTCCCCTTCCAGTTACTACTGTTCCAAGGCTTATTTGATTTTGAGGCACTTCTTGCCATGGGGGTGTTATCATTTTTCACAGTTGAGAATCTCCTTTGATGAAGTCAGCTCAAAGTTCTATCTTTGGGTGGTTTCCCAGGAAAAACCTTTTGGCTACTAGCAATTTTCCATTTAAAAATGTTTGCCGGTTGAATTCAATTAGTGTCCTTGGAAACTTCTCATCTTTAAAGATACCATCATTCTAGGATTTTCACTGCTGGATCTCAGGCATCTTTTTGTGTTATCGAAGGTTGAGGCCAATAGAAACCATATATTGAAATCCTGTTCCTTTTTCACAGAGACATCATGATGCAAGGAGAGGAAAACTTGTGGATCAGCAAGCTAGCCGGGGTGGGAATGGTTGAATCCTTGCAAGGCATTTTCATGCCAGTGGAAATCTCTGAGTTTATAAATTGCGTGGCACACCATAGGTGCAACTTGGTAAAGTTGGGTCATGCTTCTGTAAACCTTCGACTGGGGAAACAAATGCTTTTGTGAATAGTCTTCAGCATGAATATAAAAAAGAAAATCAGAATCCAAACACTAGCAAAGTTCACTCATGAACTCCCAGTTCCCGGACGGGAAAGGATGTGATCGCTTTGATTGCCGTATATGCTCTCACAACCTGCACACCATGTCTTCAAAATCAGAGAAACAACCTCAGCCCTGTCCCGTTCAGATCTTAGTGTTGCAACCCCGTGTGCTCAGAGGTTTTCACGTAATAGCATAAGTGTCCCGTACCCGTGGTAGGTGACATAAGATGGTTTAAGTATTGTTTCAGTCATTTAGTCTCACAACACTCCCAAATAGATCCTCTACTTTTTCGAGTAATAGACACATCTATCATTAAAATGTAAGAATGGATAATGAGCAGACCTTCAAATGGCATGAAACCCTCCGATTTCTGATGTGAGAACTCATTACCTCTGCCTGTTATTAAGTAAGTCTCGTAACAATATTTTAATATGATTAAAGATGATGCGCCTCATTTGCTAAGAACTCGGGAAATTAATCTGGGCAGGGCATTAGTGTGCTGGGGAAGGAAGGCATGTGAATCTTTTTTTTATTTTATTATTAGTTTCTTTCTTTGCTACTGGTTGTATCAGTGCCTTATCAGTTAAGTGCAGGAGCTTAACAATGGGTTCTCTCAGCAAAGCCCTCTCTCTTCGCTGGGTGAGGTTAAAGAACAAACACATTGCCGTGAGCTTTTAAAAGCTTGATTTCAATTACATGGTAGTAGGGCAAAGCTCTCAAACACACAAAACTTTGACTTTGTAAAGATTGTGACCTCCCAGGTACACGTGCTCTAAGGAGAAAAAATGTACTTGACATGTCCCACTGCTGTTTCCACGCACCAGGAGCTGTGTGTATCGGGAAGAGGGGAGGGCAGGGAGGCAGTGGCGTCCGCGGTGGGATGGAGGAAAATCGTTCCTCTGGGAAAGCAAAGCTCTTCTGTTTAACCAGCAAGAATTTAAAAGATAAATATATCCCTTATCATGGAACGATAAACAACGAGGTCCAGGAAAGACTCTTGGAATAATTGAGGCTGATCTCCTGCATTTTGCAAGACTATTTGCCTTCGCATTCCTATTAACATCTTATAGGACTTTGTCTTTGCTAATGTTTGTTTGCGGTAGTACCCACAGCGTTATAGGCACTTTCTAGGCTTTCAGGAAGAGCTGGTGCTTTCAGTCTCTGGGCGGACAGACAGACAAACAGACAGAGGTCACGGCAGAGGAGCAACAAAAGGACTTTTCTGTGCAAACTGAGATACGCTGTGGCTGGTATGGATTTCACGAAGGGGGGTTAAGGAGGTGGTTTCTCCCCTATCCCACTTTGCCCTTCACTTGCCTGCTGGAAGTGGAGCCCGTGCCTGTGACCACAGCCACCCCACAGCTTTCACACTGGGCTGCCCCGGAAAAGCAGGAATCAGCTAAAAATGGGGCATAAAACTGAGTGTAGGAGACTGCAGAATGTGCATGGCTCCCTGACAGGTTTTCCACCTGTGGGGGGATATTTCATAAGGCTATTTGGGGAGGTAAGATGCCCACTGAAAGCCAACAGGAGCTGGATTCCTACCCATCCTTTGAAAATCCACCCTGTATTTTAACAGATAGAAACTGATAAGGCTACACCACTGATATTGCCCATGGCACTGCTTAAAAAGAAAAAAACACAAAGTAATGCAAGACACTGAGATGAACTGGTTTTGTCCATGCTGAAATTCAGTTTTCCTTCTCAAGCCGTCTATAAGACTCTGTCTCTGAGTCTGTTGGAGGGAAATTAAATAACATTCCTAAACATAAAGGGAGATGCCTAATCCCCTGGTCTTTCATAGCTCGCCCTGTTGTTCAATACGTCAGCTGCTCTGGAAGTTGTATCGAAGGGGTAAATGCAGCCTACACTGTTTTGGAAGTAAAGGTAAACCAAAGATGCACACAAAACTAAATCAAACTGCTTGAAAAGGCGCTTTAACTGCTAGAAAACACAGCAGGGCTCCGATCAGCTGGAATGATAAAGCAGCCCAGAAAATATCCTGATAACGATGCGGTTTAATCCTTGTTGGGTTTGTAGTTCTGGCCTCATGTCCCCGCGCCGGTGGTGCCAGCCCAAGAGCGGGCTGCCCAGCATGACGTGTTTCTTGGGGTCACTGGATGCTGTCACCATGTCAGAAGTCTCTTTTTATGGTTCTTCACCTATTTTTACGCTGTAGCAGCCCTGAAGTAAGAACTCGGTGTGGTACGTGACAGGGGAGTGGAAAGAGTTAAAAATCTTTCTCTTTTTGATGCTAGGTCCACTATTTGTGTAAGCAGGAGCTCTCTATCAGGGCTGGGCTTTGTAATGTATTCCATCTATTGATAAGGAGGCAAAATAACATTTCTAAATTGTTCAGGGTGTTTGCAGAATGCCGAGGCACTCCAGTGGCCTTCTTTACAGAGCACTGCTGATGATAAATCATAAGAGATATTCTAGAAGTGCCTATTTGCTTGTGGAAATATCTGAAATACTGGAAAGCTCACAGATTTCCCAAGGCAGGCGGAGAGGCCATTCAGCAAATTTTCCCTCTACTTGAAATGCAGTTTTCAAATCATTTAAAATCTGAGTGCCTAATGAAAATACAACATAGTCCCCACGGCTTCCTGCCGCGATAGGATCCAGTCTCAGGCTCACGCAGTATAGCAAATAGCCTTCATATATTATTTTGCGCTCGGTGATTTCAGTCTGCCGTGCATTTTGTTTGAACCACACTCCTGTAAATGCCTTCAAAGGAGGGCAGGAGCCTGCCCACTGAGGAATAAACGCAGGAACAGAACCTCCTGTGCAAATATTAGTGTTCAGCATCTACTGTAGCTGCAGCGAATACGCTCATAACACATGTACGATTCAAACGAAAAGGTTACGTGCAGTACATGGACATGTACTGACATGGCCCATGTGTTTCATGTGGAAGCACATTCGCTGTCCTAAAGTAAATGTTGTCATCAAAAACCCACCTCATTTTCCTAATATTATTGATGCAAAGGACTGACAGAAAAAATAAATCAGCTTTATCTGGAAAACGGAGAAATTTTCACCTAATTCCTGTGGAGCTTATTCCAAAATGTTTTCCTAAGTTTCTACGCTAAGAGGTGGCTATGTCAATAAATTGCTCGGAAGCACGAGGCTCGCTGCAGGAGTCAGCGCTGTGGTTTGTACATTCCTGCGCAAGAGGAAGGTGGAAATCCTGCAAAAGGTACCTGTACAATAACCTGTCAACAAGGAAAGCCTTCCCTAAGTCCAACTGCAGGCTTGCCTATGCCCTGAAGCTTAAAGGTTTATATCCCTTCTAAACGCTTAGTGTGAAATCTTGCTTCCAGTGACATTAATAGCAAATTGGCCGTTATTTCCAGTGGCCCTGGAACGTCATTGTTACTGTTTTCTTCCTTTTTCATCATCACGCTACCACTATGTTCTGTATTCCAGTGCTGAGACATTTTTAATAATATGTATTTAACTGAATGCAGTGAATGTATCACTGACATAGCAGCCGCCGCTATGTGCAGTATCGGGATGCTGAATAAAAGGCAGCAGTGAGCTTGCGAGACTGCAGCAATGAAAGCAGGTTCAATATGCGCTACATTGTGGAGTCCCCATGATGCCTCTCTTCATCGCTTGTTAGTCCAAGAGCCTTCTTACTTTCTCAGAGCTACTCCTTATGCATATGCATATCTCCTCATAATAATGCCATAAGGCTGCTAATCTATTCTCCTTCAAACCCCTCCTTAAAACTCACTTCTTCTGTGGTGGCTGGAAAACATCTGACAATAGCCGAGCAGCTGGTGCGCTGCTACTTATTCTACTGCAGATGATAAATACGCTGTTACCCTGACTCCTTTATTTCCTTCTACGTTGTATCCACCTGTTGTTTTCATCCCATGCTAAAATGGGGAGATCTTTAGAGGAGAAGCTGTTGGGATTTTTTAAAAACACACATGTGTCACCTAACATGACATGGTTCTCTAAGTAGGGTCTCTCCTTACTACCACAATAGGAATAATTACAGACATACTGTCTGAGCATTTTTATATTCTTTTACAAAGGAAACATCCCATATTCCTTCCAAATACCCTGCTAAGTTTGCATCAGTATCTGCTCTGCCTATTGCAAAGCAGCCAAGAAAGCAGAAAATATCAGCCTTTGTGGGGGGAAGCAGGCTGTTCTCTTTCTATATGGAGAGGTACAGTGATAATTGTTATAAACCTGCGATCGGTAGCACCTTCTCAATCCCTTCTCCGCTCCCCTCTCCTTGCGCCCAGCCCGAGCCTCCCTCCCTCTGCCCCCGGCTCTCCGGCTGATTCCTCCCTGGCTGCAAGGCAGGAGGCTTGGCAGCCCCGAAGTGCCGGCCGCGGCAAGCCTTTCCCTTCCCCAGCGTACGGACAAGTGGCGCAGAAGCAGCTTCTCCAACACAAAGCTTGGTATCTTTGCCAAAAGGCCCGCAGCAAATTCCGTTTCAAGCAGCATCAAGGTGCATGTTGTGTACATTGTTTTATTCACATTTGGCACTTCGTGCCCTGGAGTAGACATGACTTGGTATTCCTTCTTCTGTCAAGGTCCAACCTGCAGACTTCATTCCTCTTCAGGTCTTGTCAACCTATGTTAGATAATAATTTCTGCCTTTCTGCGGAGTGGATATTTATTTTACAATTGTCACCATTTCGGTGTGGACTTGTTTTTTGAAATTTCTAAGTCATGGAGTTATATTAATATGTGAGGCTCTCAGCTTTCTGTTTTTTTTTTTTTCACAAAAGAAGTTTCTAGTCCGCCTCTTTGCAGAGGAGAGATTGAAACTGCCACTTCTGAGGGGAGCCAGCAAACACAAGAAGGAGCATGTTATTATGATGTTTGTTAAAACTGGGTTATCTTCAGCCTATTTCATATGGCAATCTAAATGTACTCTTGAGCTTGAAAATACTAGAAGAGTGAAATATCATTTTTGTTTTCTCACTTCAATATTTTCTTTGTAAAACCTGAAATTTTTATTAGGATATTAATACGCAAAATATGATATATCTTTGACACTTTTTGGGTAACAGCTGTTATGACAACTAGTTATAATCAAGCAATTTGGAAAGGAAGTTCATTTTCAGTTTAAGGTGGACAATTTTCTTGTAGAAATGTTTGTGAAAAGCCAACTGTAAAAGCTGTTTTAAAATTGAAGATGTGGGTGCTTTTGCACTTATCCAATCTGGAATTCGAAACTACACAGATCGTGTGACTTTCATGACTAGTCACAACAGAACAAAATAACCCAAATTTCATATCAGCAAGCCATCAGAACAATCAAAGAATAAACAGATATTTTTTAATCTGAAGGATGAACAATCTTGAGAAAACTGCAAAATTTTAGTACACCAGGCTGAAGTCATTAACTTTATAAGATATAAATTACTTACTCATATTAGGGTTGCATCTAGAAGATTGATGATACATTCAAAAAGTGTCCAAAGAAAAAAAGAAAAACTCATCTTCTGAGGTCTTTTAGGCTGCTCGTTATAAATCGGGGAAGTCTTTGGAGTGTTTTGTTGAGATCTGCTCCAATACGTGCTGCAGTGAAAGCAAATCCTTCCATTCAATCCAGCAGGTATAGAATCAAAGCTACTAAGAAGCTCATTCAGACTTCAAAAGCATTGACTTAACAGGGAAGGTGGAGATAAATTTTATGGATCAGACTCAGTGGACCAGCAATGCCCACTGATGATTCCATGAAAAAGGGCCACCGCTTGTAGATGCCATTTCAATGGCTGATCTGCCAAGGTGCTGGTGCTGCTGCTGAAGTACATGGTTTCCCTTGGGGCCTTCAACACAGCATCTTTCAGGTGTTTTGTGTTGAAGGCCACAACTTGCATGGACAGCACTCAGAGTAGAAACAAGCCCTTCTTAGCTGTGGAAATTGTTCCCTCAGACTTTCAGTCTGTTAAAGGGTTTGAAATGGTCACTGAGGTCAGCCATAGCTTCTTCTACACACCACACCCTGTGTGGCGTGATGCCTACCTCTGCGTCCAGCCAGTCATGGGAGGAAGAGCTCTAGAGCCGTGCTTTGCAGTGCTGTTTGAAAGGCCATTACCGCCTTCTCCTCTCTCTTTTCTCATTTCTAATTTTCCCACTTTTTCTATCTTGGCTTACTTTCTACTATCCCTTAGATCCCTGTGCCCTTCTTGAGCCCCACCCTGCTGCTCCAACCTTGACTTGCCCTCTCCCCATCTTCATATTTGTCACCTCAAAATAAGGCCAGGTCCCAGCAGCAGTGGCTGTGGCATGACCTGGCAGAGCTCCCCGAGATTTGTTCCCCTCCTTGCCTTTCCTGTTGGTGGGGACTGCTGCTCAGGATGCGCTTGGGTGAGAAAGCTGACCGCTCGCATTTCAGTAAGTGGGAATGGACTCAATATGACCTTAGAGACGCATGGGTGTAATGTGTAATGTAATGTAATTTGCACTACACCCATGCTTAATAGCCTGCAAAATGAGCGTTGTAACTGGAAGACTGAAGAGGGGACTTGAGTGATTATTATGGAGCGACTGAAGCCATCACATTCAAATGCGATGTGTTAATAACCTCATCAAGAATAATTTGTAATAGATTTGTAAGCTAGCACGAAAGAGCAAGCAGAAGGTGGAAGTGACTTTTGTTGTGTGTGTGCATGCAAATAATTCTCACTGCTGTCAGGGGTGTATATTTTGCACCGATACGCACCAAGACAACCATTACCATTGACAGGAAGCTCGGTGTAAGCACAGAGGCATGAAATAGCTAGTGATCAGTGTTAAAGAAACAACACTTATCAAAGCAGAAAAGACTGCTATCCATTGTATGATAATGACCTCTGGGTTCCTGGAGCTTTACACAAAGTCAAAAAGGTGGTGACGTGCTGGGTGGAACTCACAAAGCCCAGGCCAGTCAAGGAACAGGAGCTTGCCGAGAGGTGAAGGTAGTAAAAAGCAATTTCTACAGTGGTCAGCTCACTTTTTGGTTATGCACAATAGGTCAGTAATGAACAGACAGCTATGTGGAAGCATGCTGCTGTGTTGGGAGGTTGTGCCATGCCAAGGGAATAATGCGCTTTGCAAAGAAGGTTGTGGAAGACTCACCAAAACGGTATCGGTAGGGCTGTTACGCTGTGGCATGGTGAGATGGAGGTTCAGGTCCGTTAGCAGTAATATTAACGGTTACTATTGCTTGAAGGAAGAATGGGGGATGGTAAGACCTCTGTATTTCAAAGAATTTATAATACAATGTCCTTTTTAGAGCTTTGCCAGAAACGCTACCAGGACATCCACTTCAAAAGAATAGTTTGTCTAGGTTTAAATTGTACTTGAGGCCAATTCCACAGCCATGCAGGGATATTAAGTAGCACAATGTCATATTATAGGCAAATGCTGGTGCCTTTAGAAATACAAAGGAAATTCTGTGGATTAATATCCAGCAAAACAAAAAGTTGTTCAATTAATCAGCAGCACTTCTTTTAGAAAACCCCATGCTGAAACTAGAGGCAGAAAAAGCCTACCTTGTACTTAGATGCTGTTCAAATCATTTACCTTGTCTTTTTTTTGAAAGAACAGAAGGAAAAAAGTAAAACAAAATAATCTTGTGCCAGCAAAAAAAAATAAGCTTTCTGTCAGCTGTGGCACGTTTAAACACCCTAAATATTTCATCAGACACCGCACTTACTTCAGTGTTTTAAATAAGATTTAATAAATAGGTGCATGTTCAGACTTGTACAGCCCTACTTTTGTCTGTAGTTGGCAATGTGCTGCTATATGTGTTTGACTGCACAGTTAAGAATTTTAATTACTTACCTGTTCTATACAGACACTCATTCTCTTTCAACTGTTTATTAAAAAATAATACCGTAGCCATTGTGCAAGAAATCTTCCACATACCGTAGAGCTGCAATGTTTTCCATTGTAGGCCCCTGTTTTCTGAACGTACCCCCACATTACCCTCGTCCCCTGCTCCCAACCTCCAGTCTCTGGAATTCCCACAGACCGGAGACGTTTGTGCAACTCTGTCACTGCGTTTTGTGACCACTTCGTATTGAATGTCTTTGATGTTAATTACATGGAGATGTCTGATATTTCGCTATCTGCTCACCCAAAGGGATTACACAAGCAATATATATCTTATTCTCAAGAAAACACAGCTGGAGCTGGTGGTCTTTCTTCTTACTGTTTTTTGTTTTGTTTGGTTTTTGTTTTGTTTCCAACTTATAGACTGATTTGGTAAAAAAAAATAATTGTGGAGAATTGAACAAACTCTGCAACACGTGAGTTAAGAGCCAATGCTAGTAAGTTGACTACATCATCTTCTTTTGCTGATTACCTCCTTTAGCAATGACATCCATTATTTATAATTTTGCAGTACCTAAAGTCTATACGGGTTCAAGATGCTATTTTGTATAACAAGTTCATGATCATTCAGAATAAATAATTACAAACCTATCTGGATATCACAAAAAAGATGACAGGATGAAAATATTCCTTAATTTTAAGTTGATGGTCAGTGAATGAGTCACAGTTGGAATTCGGAACGTCAAGAAGTTGGTTTGTTAATCCTAGTTACATTAATCCTAATGCCTAGTTGTCAATCCTAGTTGAACTAGATGCTTAATTTTTAAATAACTCAAGTTATGTGAGATGAATGCCACCATAAGGAGAAAAGCTGGCTGCAGACAGATACCAGTTGTTATGTCTCCACTCCAAGCTGACCAGACTTGAGGCAGTTCTGCAATCTGTACTATATGTGGCACTTTTTGAGTTAATATGTTCTGCAATTTAGCAATAGAATCATAGAATCATAGAATGGTTCGGGTTGGAAGGGACCTTAAAGATCATCTCGTTCCAAGCCCCCTGCCATAGGTAGGGACACCTCCCACTAGATCAGGTTGCTCAAAGCCCCATCCAGCCTGGCCTTAAAACATTCCAGGGATGGGGCTTCCACCACCTCTCTGGGCAACCTGTTCCAGTGTCTCATCATCCTCATGGTGAAGAACTTCCTACGTCCAGTCTGAATCGTCCCATCTCTAGTTTTAATCCATTCCCTCTAGTCCTACCATTACCCAACATCCTAAAAAGTTCCTCCCCAGCTTTCTTGTAGGCCCCCTTAAGATACTGGTAGGCCACTGTAAGGTCTCCTCAGAGCCTTCTTTTCTCCAGACTGAACAACCCCAACTCTCTCAGTCTGTCCTCATAGGAGAGGTGCTGCAGCCCTCTGATCATCCTTGTGGCCCTTCTCTGGACACATTCCAGCACATCCGTATCTTTCTTGTAGTAGGGGCTCTGGAACTTGATGCAGTACTCCAGGTGGGGTGTCACAAGAGTGGAGTACAGGGGGAGAATCACCTCCCTTAACCTGCTGTCCACGCTTCTCCTGATGCAGCCCAGGATACGATTGGCTTTCTGGGCTACTAGTGCACACTGATGGCTCATGTTGAGCCTCTCGTCCACCAGCACCACCAAGTCCTTTTCTTCAGGGCTGCTCTCAAGCCAGTCGGTGCCCAGCCTATATCGGTGCTTGGGATTGCCCCGACCCAGATGGAGGACCTTGCACTTGGTCTTGTTGAACTTCATGAGGTTGGCATGGGCTCACCTCTCCAGCCTGTCAAGGTCCCTCTGGATGACATCCCTTCCCTCCGGCGTGTCAGCCGCCCCACACAGCTTGGTGTCACTGGCAAACTTGCTGAGGGTGCACTCTATGCCACTGCCCATGTTGCTGATGAAGATGTTAAACAAGACCGGTCCCAGTACTGATCCTTGAGGGACTCCACTTGTCACTGGCCTCCACTTGGAGATGGACCCATTGATGGGTGTGGCCGTCGTGAGCGTTAAGCAGAATAGGAGAGTGAAGCAGAAGAGTAGGAAGATTTCTGACCTTATTCACGAAGGTGCTATGTCAGCCAGAAAATATGGATTTTCTCCTGTCCTAAAATAAAGAATGTTTGTCAACAGCTGTATATATGTAAATATGCAGATGGGCATTCGTTTTCCAAATTACATCCTATTTGTGGTCTCATACTCCAAAATGAGTCCTTAATACAACAGGGGAGAAACAGCTTAAAAGGTCATTGATGATGTCATTTTAAGTTTCTAAAACTTGGGTGCAAATGGAGTAGATGTAAGGAATTGAGCCAAAAATATTATAAGCTATGCTTTAAATGTGGCTTTTGATAGCAGTGTACTTACTTCTGGATTTCTGAGTACATCCAAGGCATCGGATTGAAGCTTTAAGGATTGAAGTCTGGCAGTTTCAGGAACACCTTAGATTCTCTCACACATCCAGACATGTTTGACTGTGGATGTTCAGCCGAAATGTCCTTTGGTCAGATGGGACCAGTGGACAGACCTTGTACTATTATATAGCTGAGCATTTCTTCTGAGGTTGGTGTTCTTTCACTTTAGTGCCACTGTTGGGTTTACACAACATGAAGTCTGGTGGCTTTATCTGGTGAGGCGAGATGGAAGGCCTTGCCTTTCTTCTTCGGTATGGGAAGGTATGTTTTCATCTCACAAATCTCAGAGCAAACAGTGTCTGACTCCACACATGCAAGCAGATATGATGACAAGCATGTTCAGGTCGTGCTAGCTAGCTGAAGAGTGGTATCCAGACTCAATCCATATGTTATACTTACACTTTACAATGGACACCCTGCAGGGACCCTCAGACTAGCATCACAAGGACTGCGATATGACACTTGTCACCTCTGTCTAGAGATATTTGCTCGGTATTATGCTCAGGTAAACAGACCACGTCCCTCTGCAAAGCTACAGAGCGGAGGTGTTGTGCAATCTCAATGCAACCACTTGGCCACTGCCATCTTGGGAGACCCCATCATTATGAACAGCATGGGCATATGTTTAGATCGTAAAACACAGAGTTAATGTGTGAGTGGATCCCACCCTGTTGAGCTATTTCATTTTGCTTTGCAGATTGTGTGAAAATACCAAACGCATGGTTTGTGATTACCCAATTTTGAGTGATTTTCAAATTTGTCCGGAGACCCTGTCCCTGGGATTAAATTTAGCATGTCTGGAATTGCAGTCTACTTACACATGAGTTCATTAAAAACCTCCAGCCGTCTGTCTATAAAATGCCAATCCCCACATTTTTTGGTGCTCCAGCCTTTATCAGTTTAGATATGTGAAGGGCAGTAGAGCAGCACAAAAATATTCTATTTCGTTTTCAAAGGATGGCTTCTCATTCTTGTAACTTCCTAATGAGAGGCTGCTTTTCTGAAAGGGAGAGTGGGAGGGAAGAAATGTCCTTATTTGCATCCTTTGTTGTTTCTTTCATAAGCATTTTCTCTTCATTCCTCTTGCTTTTCTCACATTTACTGCCTACCTTTACACTTGTTCACTTGTCAGAGGAAGATGTTGATATCCTGTTGGCCTGTTAGCTATCTGTTTGCTTGATTTGCCAGACTACTTCAATATGCTTTAGCACATTTGGGAAAGATAGCCTTTTTTAAAATTTTTTTAAATGCTTGTATCACATTTGTCATTCTGAAGCTTTTACAATGGACATAGTGTAAGTAATTAAATTAAAAAATAGCAAACGTTACCTTTGCTCTGAAACCCCAGGAAGCTGGTGGCTATTTCTGCTCTACCTTCTGCTCTACCTCCTTTTTTTTTTGTGCAAGAGTAGAGGGGTCCCAGCAAACTCCTTGGGGAGAAACAAGAAGTCTCTAACTGGTCATTCTTCTGGAGTGAGGACAGACACTGGGAACATCCTTGCCCCTTCTTTTGTAGTCCATCAATTTGAATGCAGCAGATGGTCACATCAAGCCATGTTGTAACAGCAGTATGAGACAGTTTAAAGTAGAAATGTCAGGAAAGCTGTGCATTGATTTAGTTAGTGACAAAGATGGTCTGATACAGACAATTAATTATTATGAATGAGCTAGACAGAACAAAATATGGAAAACAAAATATATTTAAAATTTAAGTAATTTTTCATGAGAACCGTGAGAGCTTCTCATCATTAAAGAACTGTATTTCCCCTAATAGGAGATGAGTTTAAAAAAAAAAAAAGAAGAAAAAAATGTATTTTTTGTGATAATATTTCCAAAGCCTCCTTGTAGCCTAAAGGCATCATGTTCCTATTCCTCAGAATAGGCCTTAAGTTGAGCTATTCCCCTTGGTTCCCTCAGCAGAGTGGAGGAAGACGTCCATCACCCTGTGTCTCACCCACCTCTGCTACAATGGGCAGTCACCCATGCCTGTGTCCCTCCGTCCCCCGGAGAGCACATTGGGCATTAGCCTTAGGCTGGGCACCTGCCTAAGGGATCACCATCATCTCCGGTGAAGCTGAGGAGGCAGCGTAGCCCTGTCTCTCCTACACCTGAGTGAGGTCATGTCGTATTTTGCCCATGTCTAGAGGCAGCCTGGAGTGTCCTCAGCAACCTGTAGCCTTGGGGGGAAATTCCTGTGGGCGGCTTTGCTTGCTTGTTCATCCTCCAGCCGAGGTATTTGAAATGAGTGATACACAGAAGAATCACCACTGTGTGTACAGACTAAATGTCCTAAATACACACAACATGTAGGAGGAGTGTTTCCCTATGCTGGCCAGTGTGGCTTCATATCTCTAAGTGGTTACTTTTAATATCTTTCCTTTGGTGACAGCTTCATTGGTATGACCTAAAACTGCATGCAACAAAAATACAGGAGGCAAGCATCAGAAAACTGAATCAAAATGAGATATTTTGCCAGATAGTCTATTTCGGTTTGAATGATTTCCTAGTTTTCCTATAGGAATGTCTTTGATTTTGAACAGTACTTTCCAGTACAAAGTGTACCTTTAAAATATTTTGCCTCTTTCACCCACTATTGGTGTACTATTCCTACAAGCGCTTTGCCAACTCAAAGTGCTATGTAAATGCTAGTTATTGTTCCTCCGTGGCTTGGGAAAGCAACCTTCCCTCAAACAGCACATCAGTGAGAGCTTATTGTCTGTAAACGCACCTTGCCTATAATCCTGGGCTACTCACCGTACAAAAAATGGCATCATGTCTAAGTCTACCTCATTCAATATTTTTTTCTATGAAGTAGCTGAAGGATAAATATAATTGCTGGGCCACCCATCTTCTCTGGTCTCTGCCACTTCTTTCTCCCGTCGGGTTAAGTTAGAACTAGGCTGGGATGCAGTGGATTTTATCCCAATTTTTGTCAGTGGTTTTCACAGCTTCTTTGTTTCAGGGCTTAGGTCAGTGTATGGCATCATACAGACTCTCAACACACAGCGATCGGTGGTTTCAGGGAGTTGGCCCCACGGGGCTTCTTCCGTGGGGCACGAGAACAGCTGTGGATCCACCTCCTGGACAGAACGTGCCCCATGATGGGGCTTCCTCCTCCGGGTTAACACTGGCCAATTCAGCCTCTGTGAATGACTGATTCTTCAGCTATCAAGATCAGAAAATGTTTCAAGATGAATAAGCAAAATGACTTATTTTAAAATGTTGAAATGCAATGTTCTGACTGACTTTGTTGTTGGCAGAAGAATGAGGAATCTGGATTTAACTTTCAAATTCAATCTGACGTTACTGTTAGTTTCAGATCACTTTAAATTGCATGGGTGATCACTACTGTATTCGCCTAAAAAGTGTGTTGCAGTTTACTCCTCCCTTCCCAGCATCATCACGCTGTGCGGGACACGGGTACCCCAGTCACGCGGCCAATTCACAGCTGTCCAGCGCCGACATCTGCAACTCAGCACACTCTATCCCTGACCCTTATATCTCGATGAAAATATTTTTCTATGAGCTTTCCATCTCATTAGTAAAAGGTGATTTTACTAAAGCAACAGTTTTATAGTGAACTTTTAAATAAAAATTAGTTTATACCGTCTGAAGAACGGTATATGAAATGCTGATGGCCAGGATTTATTTTCAACTTCAGTTGTCATACCATTTGCTTTAAGAGGCCAAACATTAGGGTGTCAGAGATATTTCTTTGCTTTACTTTTCTCTTCCAGGACATTAAAGGGCACTTTCAAGTTAAACTTATCACAAGACTATGTGAAAATGAGAGTGTCTGATGTCTGGTGTAGGTGAGTTGACCAAAGAGATTGTGAAGCTTCAAATTTATCTTTTTGTTCTGAAAGAGCAGAAGTCAGATCTGGCAATTAGAGTGAATTATGGTTCCGTTCCCAAACCATCTTTTCACCAGATACACAAAAACCCCCTATGTTTATGTTTGCCACTGGTGTTTGGTGGAGACGAACGTTTCTTTAGTCTTTGTTTGCTTATGGAAAGCTTAAGGCTTATGCAAAGATTGGCACCTAAGTATAAAATAGTTTCCTGCACAGCAATAGCTCAAGGTTTTGAAGAGAGGTCAGCTTTTAGGCTTTACTTTAATTGTTGCTCTTGTAATCCCGAGATGCTGAATGTTTTTTTTAATGCAGACATGGGCTGAGTAGACAAAACTTAAAAAAAACCCAGCTAAGTACGGTGCTAAGCTTCTGAATGTTTTCACAAGACACCTCAGGGAATGTGGAGCTACAGTAGCTTTTAGCCACTTCAGTTTTGTGAAAATTTGGTATTGTAAAACGTTTCTCCTGCTATTGAGGCTGAGGATCTCATTGTTGGGGATTAGTGTGACAATGGAGCAGGGTTACTATTGGGATCCTAAAAAGCAGTGTCTCTTCTAAGGGAAACTTACAGCAGAGTTGCTTGAACTATAGAGGGGAATGCAGGTTTTAAATGTCGGCTCTGAAGGCAACAAAAACAATTAGATGAAAGTTCTAGTTAATGTTAAATCTTAACTAATTGATTTCTTGTTTTCCAACCCACCTTTCCTTCTGAAACAAATGTCAGCGATTCGAAGTGCTTCCTTTTCTTCTTTTGTGTTGTTGTCTCTGTTAAAAACGTAGAACTTTATTCAAAGCTTTCTCGTAGCTGTAACTTCACCCTTTAGCAGTAATACTAACAAAACCATAACAATAAATTAATTTAAATGAAATTGTCACTGTCTAGTTGGCTTGTTAAATGGGATCTTTAGTAGCCAGCTCTGCGGGCTGCTGACTCACTGCTGGTGTGTTTGAACACCCACCTCCTCTCTTTCCCTCCAGAGCTTCAGTAGTGGCTGTATTCAGCTGAAAAGCTGGATCCCAGGTTGGTCGCATTTCCCCCCAACATCACTCTGTAATTCCCTGACAGGTCTCAGCACAGGGGTGTCCTGCACACCTCACTGCTCTGCTATGGCAGTGAACCAAATCAATCTATTTTTTTTTCTTTTTCTAATAAACATTATTCCTGGTTGATAATGTTGCCTTTCTTCTGAAGCCCTGACCATCATTCTTGACTTGAGCTGGACTTCAACCAATGAAATTTACTTCTTTATTTTTTATTATGCCTTCTTCAGAAGTACCCATATCCAAATATTTAACAGCAACGTATGTATGAGGTCCTTATCTAGTGTTTGGCTACAGGAAAGACTCAGGAAAGCTAGACATTAGTCCTGCCTTTTATTTTGTACTCCTCTGCGTTTTGGGAATTAGATAGTGCTCTTGTCTGACTGAATTGAATAAAAAACCTTCTCAGCTCACTGGTCTGAGGTTTGGGTTCGGTCCCTGATCTCAGCTACTAAAATCAAGGATCAAATAGCTCAGGAGAAGGCCTCTGCCTTTATTCTCTGGCCAAGGCTGCTGTCAAGAGATGTAAGAATTAAGCTGAGTTCATTCTTCAGGGCAGATAGTAACTTCCGTCTTCAAATGAACCTTCCGATATGACATGTTGTGGAGCTACAGGTTATTCCTGAGCCCCTAGGGTCTAACCTTCAACTGGCTACACTATTTGTCTCTTTTAACTTCTGACATTTTACTCTGCTCGTGAGGGTGAACTAATTGAAGAAAGGCAGTAATGTGGGTCTAAAAATGAAAAGGATACAAGCAAATAGCCCCCCTGTGCTGCACTGCCGTACTTGTGCCGTGAGTGGCTGCACCGTGTCCTCATGGCTGAGTTACCAGCAAAAATACTGCACTAAACACCTCAAAATGGGGAAACGGGCAGCTGAACTTCCCTGCATGTTTGGATGCTTGACTTCAGGCACCTACCAAGGGCTCAACTTTTAGAAAACAGGACTCCTCCTGAACAGACACCTACAGCATGGATCATCCGGTAGCCTTCTAACGTTTGAGGCTATGTGCTCTTAATTCATCCTTTGACTTTTGTTACAAGCTGGGCAGGTGTTTTCACACCTGTATTGTCTTGCTGCTTCCAGGAAATGAGCACACATAGCTCCTGGCTATGACACAGCCTCCACGAGGACTCCAGTGATCCCAGGGATCTTTGCAAATGTACAGATCCTCTGTGGACCTCACTACAGCCTCAGGAACAGAGCCGGCATTTCGGGGTGCAATCATCTTTGCTATCCTACTATGCAAACTGCTAGAAAATTAACAGATGTGAACCTAGAGAAGGGTATCTATATCAGGTTTATGCTAGAAATTACATTTCTGAGGCTGCCTAGAAGTAGCTCATCAGAGGGTTATGAATAATGTATGACACTTTTTGCCATTGGTGAGGCAGTGCTAGCTGAATTAATCCACTCATATTTCTTTATATATATAAAAAGCCTTCGCTTCTTTTCAACCTTTATTCTTGCTGCAGTGTAGCAGGTATTTGAGTAAAGTCAGTGATTTTTCTTCCTGTCTGCTTTAGAAAACAATACTCATAGGCTCTTTCTTTGACTTAAACACATTCATTCTTCCTAAAGCTTTTAAAAGAAGCAGAGCTTTCAAGATCAAAGATATTCATACAACACCTGTACTAACACTATTTTCAGTCGTTATTGACCATTCTTTGTGTTATTGTTTTATGCAGGTGCCTTTCCAGTGAGCTCTTTAGAATGTGAGGGAATACAAAAAATAAGCATACAGAGCATCTGTGTATCTTTTTATTACACTTTAAAAAGCAGAGCTTGTTGACAAATGGAAAAAAAAAAGCCCATAAATATAATCACTTCACTCCTCTGCTCCTTGAGATCCAGGGTATTAGAGAATCTTCAGATGGTTGCTCACATGATCATGAAATCACTGTGTATTCTGTAGGATTCATGGACACGAGCCAGGAATGAATATTTACAAGTGGTAGGCAAAGCGTGTCACTTGGTAATCATTTTTTATTACCTCTTTTTAAATAATGGAAATTGTCTTGCCAGGGAGCAGAAATAATTCCACATGTCTTAGATTACCCATCCAATTCAGCCTGCAGAGCAGAGCGCCTGCTGAATACTGACAGGGAGCAAAGGAGAGTGAACTTGTAGGCTTTAAATTGTTCTTAAAAAGTACTTTGCAAGCACTTACAAATATCAAACCAGAAACCGACGTGAGTTCTCCAGTGGTCAAGAAACAAAATAAAGGGAAACGGAGAGGGATAAACATACAATAGCTGTTCTGCACAGACAGTAATTGAACTATTGCTGCCGGCAGCTATGTTGCATTTAGAGTCTGGCCTCTTGTCCCGCTATATTTCTGTTTCAGCATTTACCAGACATGAACTGGACATATTTCGAGACTCAAGTATAGAAATAAATACATACATTAAAAAAATGGCCATACTCTGAAGCAAAGGATAGTTGAACTCAATGACAATTACATACTAAATCAGGAGTTGGATCAAGACTTAAAGAACAGAATAAAACTGCTTTCTTGTGCAAATGAATCTACATTTATTTGTTTCTTAAAAAGGAAACATATATTTCCCTTCAGGACAGGATGTAAATGTGGGCTTTTATGACTTTAATCTGAAGCAGTTGATCGTAGTGCGATGTTCGTATGAGTTTGAATGGTAAATTTCTTTAATTTCTTTTTTCTTTTAGGACAGTAGGTATTTTAACGGAAAAGGGAGACGACAGAATAATCCGGTCCCAGAATAAGTGCCCAGATACCAGGCACTGTATGTGAGAACTGAATATTCATAACCATGTGCTTGAAGGCGAACAGACTGCAGACCAGTTAGAGAGAAAACACACGTCAGAAAGTGGTGTGATGCAGGTTCCTTCTTGCTGACAGGACCACGAACAGGTACTTCACAAACTGAAATAAACAGGATATATTTTAGCTCTTGTACTAACTTTGCTCTTTTTTAAATGGATTATTTTTTCTTTCACCCGCTTGCAGCGTGGCCCTATGTGAAGTCGTGACATTTCGTGTTGATTCTGTACTAGCAGTAGCTGAACTCAATAAGAAAACCAGTGTAAGTAAAACCTACTGTGGTCCCTGAAGTCAGTGATAACCCTGCTGGGGACCATAAAGGGATGGGGGAGAGGTGTTCCTGCAACGTCCAACCTGAGGTTCTTCTCCCAGCACTGAGCACCTAAAGCACTCCAGACATTGGAGATTCATGAATTCTTCCAAAAGAGGGCAGAAGCAGCATTCACAGAGTCCCCTTGACAAATATGTTACCTTCACCCACTTGCAGTCTTCTGTCTCCCAGTATTTCAGAATACAAACCTCTGGCTCTGCAAAACAAACTGTAAGAACCAGCCAGGGAACTTCACAAATGCTGCGACACCTACGCGACACTGCAGATTGCAAAATGTGTCAAAATCCTAAATGCAAATAGTCTTCCTGACAGCGAACTCCAGTAGGGAAAGTACAGACTGCAAAATGGGGACAATGCCAAAGGTTATTTTCAGCCCCTAATATTCATATTGTTTCATTATGCTTTTGGTTTGCATGGTTTAATAATAGTTTAATAAAAAGTCTGAGGAAGTGTGTGAGCTTGTGTATAGCCCCTAGATAAAAGAAAGACAGAGGAATAAAGAAGTGGTGGCCAGGAATGCATGATGTTATGTAGCCACATGTAACTGATGTAAAATTTTTTGGACATTCCAGGCAAAAAAGATCATACCCAATGTGTCACCTTACCTCAAGGCAGTGAAATCATTAAATAAGAGGCTGAAAGGGAGGACCGCAGGAGGTAATTTAGTCCAGCTCCCTGCCCTAAGGCGGGATCGCGTCTACCTGCGTCATTCCTGACAGATGTTTGTCCAACCTGCTCTAAAAAACCTACACATGATCATGTCTGCCAGGTACCCAAGCAGACTTTCTTGCATGTTTGGCAATGCCTGGGTAGCCTGTCAAACCAACAAAGTCTTATGAATTGACAGTTGAAGAAAGTAAGAGAGAAAAAGAAAAATATACGTATATCCTTGCAGTACAAGAGAAATTGTATTTGATTTTACATTAGTGTTTCACCGGGAAAGAATCGATTCTAGTCATATGGATTCTTTTTCATGCACTGTTTAGGTAAAGCATACATCGTGTGATCTGCAGGCCACCGAAACTGGGCTATGGCAAGTAAATACAGAAGCTGAAGTATACATATATATGGAAGAATTTTGTGGACAGTATTAGAAATTTTGAGCCCGATTTGGAAGACATTGCCAATATCTACATCCATATTTTTTAAGATTTGTCTTTATGCAGTTGAGAGAAAAATGCACCATATTTCACCAAAACGTCTGTTACCTAAACTCCCTTCCAAGATACAGTTCAATATACCTTTCCAAAGCGTTTCACCAAAAATGTGTAAGATACTTAGCACACAGCACTGTGACTGTTGCCCTTTGATGGTGTTAGGCTGGTTCGTACAGCCGCTAGGCAGGACTCACTGAGCTGGTATAAGAGCTCGACTGTACGCAGACTAATCTGTGTGCTGGGAAAATTTGAGAAGGTCAGGGAAAAATACCGATCAGTTCTAAAGCAGAATGAAATGTTTCAATGGATTCTAAAAATTCGGTTTAAATGTTTTGATTAATTTCTAAGTTTTGATCTTGCTTAATTTCTATAAATAGAACTAAGGCCAATTAATAATGAAAAGTAATTTCATTCTAAGGTGCCTGGTACAATGCCGTAGGATATTTTTTCAGGATTGCTAGCCATAGCATTCACAAGGATTCCGCCTACAGAATATTAAGTCTAAGCCTGTTTTCACATTCGCCAGGATCAGATGTTGTTCTGTTCCACTTCTTTCATTGATGCATTGTCAAGGCATAAACTTCCCAGTTTTTTGCTTTAAAAACCCTCTTACCTGCTGACAGAAGAGGCAGACAATAATTTTCCTGTTGCCAGCAGTTACTGTCAAAAAGACCATGCAGTTAATGGTTTATTTTAAGGGTTTTTTTCTAACTTACTTTTCTTCTGGCAAGTAAACCAGGTTTTAATTCTGACCTGGGCGACAGGTTGAATGTGTAAGAGAGCATGTGGCAGTCTCTGGATGTGGTGGGACAGGTCTGGGATCTCTGTTTTCACATGCTGGACTCCTTAACCCCATGAACAACGTTTTCAGTCTCATCAAAAGGTGTTCATTGTCTGGGTAATTTTATTTTGTGTTTTGACAGATTATGTCTAAAAAGGCAGAGGATGTAATTTATGAAATCTAGTGAACTACGTTATGCTGATAGGGGACAGAGAAGCTGAGAAGACATTGTCCTTTAGCACATGTAGGAGAATGGGAAATAAAAGAAAAATGGCAGCACTGAAATACACTCAAGCCTTTCTCCGAGGGTCCCTAGTATTTTACACATACATGGGGGCATGTTCTCAGGCCTCCTAAACAATTTGTGAGACAAAGATATAACCACAATTTTCTGTTGTAGCCACTTAATTTCTTCTTACAGGAGATGCCTCGCTGAAGAGTCTCGACTTTTCAGAAATGGGGAAAATACACATCTCCATCTGCAGCCCACAAAGTTGGCAGGACTTTAACAGACCCTGAGAACTGGCCTGAACTTGGGCACCCAAGAAGTGAATTTCTGAATGCAAGTGTGCATCAAACCCAGAAAAGGTAGTCTATATAGTAAGGACAAGGTTGTGCTGAATGTTTGAGAGCAACGGGTACAATCTAAATATCATTCTCCAGGTTTTGTTACAAGAGCCTACAGAAGCCCACATGAAATCCAGCAGAAATAGGGTGGAATAATCTAGGCTGAAAAGGACCCTGGAGGTCGTCTTGTCTAATGTCCCTCTCGCAGCAAGGCTACGATCAGAGCAGGTTGCTCAGGAACATCTCTGAACAAGTTTGATGTTCGAAGATGGAGATCCAAGGGCCTTTCTGGGCAGCCTGTTCCCCGTGTTCATGCAACGTTTCTCTTGCTGAACCTTGCAGTTGTTACACATTCTGCTTTTGCTGTGTAGCTCTGGAAAGAGTTTGGCTCCATCTTCTCCCTAACCCCTCATTAGGTAATTGAAGCTAACAATTAGTTTCCCTCTTAGCTTTCTCTTTTCCAGGCTAAACAAGCTTCAGTCTCTCTTGTCCACAACGTGCCTCAGCCTCCCACCCATTTTGGTGACCCTCACTCCAGTTTGCCAACATCCCACTTGTACTGAGGGGTCTCAAACTGGACACAGCTTCCCAGGTGCAGCCTCATCAGTACAAAACCCGGGGGAATAATCGCCTTTTACTTTTGTGTACTCCGCATACCAAAATTAGACCTCAGTTCTGACAGCTAATCTGCGCAGGACATCAGATTCTTTATAAGAAGGGCCCTGTGAATCACCACAGAGATGATCACAAGGATCACAAGAGATATGACAAACCACTATTTTTTAAAGCATTCCTTGGGGAAAAGTTCTCAGATTTTCTGAATTTATCCCACATTGTACTTGGAGCTCCTCTGAAAGCTCAAGCGGTTGGAAGCCACACAGTCCTTCCATCATGATGCCATGAATCTACGCAGGTGCTGTGCTAACTTGCAAGCTCCATGAATCACTGTGTGTGAAGGATGATCCCTGCCAGAAATCCTGGCCCAGCACTCGAGCCTCAATGTTATGTCTCATTCTGACAGAAATTCGGCTTATTAACAGCCTAAGAAATACTAAAAAACTTAACTTCAGGATTGTAAGGGTAGACTACACTAGAAATTAAAATTTCCCACCTTCCCTTCCATTTCCTTTTATTTGGAATAAAAATGTTTTTCTTTTTTTTTTTAAATGTTGTGAGTGCCCCCTTTCAAAATGTTAGTTACCCCCAGCAAGATTTTCATAAAGGTGTGTGCTTTTGGAGCACGTTCAGGACACTGCCTTAAAATAAGCGAATGGCAGGTCATGCTTTCTGTCCGTGCAGGAATTACCTGGTGCCTGAGAGCGGGTGTGGACAGGCAACGGGTGGATCAAGGCACAGATGATAAAATATTTACAGTCAGAATCAGTTGTGTTGTTCCTTCGTTTTGGCAGGCTACTGTGATTATGAACCCTGGTCAGCCAATGCCCTTTCTGAAAGAGACGTGAGAAGCAGGGTTTCTTCATGCATCCATTAAAGAGCAAAGGTACGGTTATGACTTGTGGTCAAAAAGGGAGAGAGACGGCAGGAAATAGAAGAGCATAGAAAAGAGGAGAAGGAGGAAAAGAAGAATATGGAGGATGGAAATAAAAATATGAATCCCTAAGAAAACGTCCACTCTCCAGGCACGTGTTAAAATTGCATCCTATGAATAGCTCCTGAACGTTCAGAACGTTACACTTCCGGGAACAACCAGCTTCTAAGCTGTGTTCTGACGTCCAAATTTTGATCCTGTATCCTTGCATGGCTCCTACTGTATATTTAATCTTATATGTATGTGTGACAGGTTTGAAAGAAAATAGGTCAACAGTACTTAAGATAAGTAATACTTTAATCAATTTTAACGTAACTTCTGATGGATAGTGACTGAGGATAACATACTACCTTCACTAATTCCATTTAAAGTAGCAGAAACATAAAAAAATCGCATTGTATAAATTGCTTGGGGGACACAAATTATCTGTTTTATATTCCCATAGAAGCTATAATATCCAGCAGGATACTGTTAAGGACATGCAATAATTTCAGTATCTACTATGATTATTATTGATATACAATGTACATGTAAATTCAGCCTTCTTCAGTTCTATCCGGAGGAATCATTAACGTGTAATGGATCTGATGACACAGAAGACCCTAATGATAAGTTGTTACTGGACTTTTACTCATTTTATGCTTAATAGATTTTTACTTAAAAGAGATATCCACTCATCTACTGCCTTCAAAAGGTGTTCACGTATGGTTGAGGGCAAAGCATGCAAAGTGCAGTTGTTGGAAACCCTATATTAAAAAATTTAAAATTAGTATCATTATAGTGTTTCAAAAATAGAAAAAGCACATTATTTTTTAATGCAGAACATCCCATACAAGACACAAGCAGTAAAAATGACCTGGATTTTTTGGTAGAAACACCAATATTACCAGTAAGAATATGACAACCAAATCTCTAGCAGGTACCTCTCAGAGTAGCTCCACTGATGTCTGTAGCACTATGTCATTTTATACAGCCTTGACATGAAGAAAACAATGGCTTGACTGCATATTTGAGCTTAGGACCTTTCTTGGAAGAGTGAAACTCTAGGGGAAAAAAGAAAGTCATTATCTTAAGGTGTTAGAAGAATATGAGTGGTACCAGGCAGTGAATAGTTGACATTTGACAGGAAATGCTAGACACACAGATGCTGGAAGAAGAGCATGGTGCAGTCTTGGACAAAGAAGTAGGGGAAGCTCAGGTTAGAGTACAGAGGAATCTTTAGCTCTCTGTAGGGTGTAACATAACACACAATCTTGTAGTAAAGTAACACGACCTTGTAATGTTTAGATGAATCTATAGGGCCTGACGAACTGTATGAATTCTTACTTGTTGATCAAAAGGTCAGGCACCATCTAACTCTTAAATCAGGTGGTAAATAATCATCAAACCTGATACAAACAGTGATCTCAAGCTATGATGGAGAAAAAAAATGACTTTTGGGAAAGGGAGCTATACAGAGCTGCTGTGAGACACGCCAGGCAGGAAGGTCTCCTTTCCCAGCACCTTTCTTGAAGTCCCTTCCAGCCACCACTCCCAGGGACCGGCTGCTTGAAGTGTCATGCTCAGGGCTCTCCTTGTCCTCTTTTAGTGTCATCTCGGAGGGATTCACGATGTGAGTGCCCCTCAGGCCACCCTGGCAGCTGCTCCAGGAGACAGCTGTTGGATTTTCCTTGTCTCTTCAAGAAGTCACCCCAAACTATTCTGAGTTCTCTGGTCACTGAGGGGTAGGGGACAAATGGGAAGGCAAATCAGAACATGCAACACAGAGCTTGTAAATGCTTTTATAAGGCAAATAAGTTTACTTTAAGGTGTTTTTCAGTGAAGTCCTCGATATCTTATTGCCACAAGGCTGTTCACCGTCCATTTCAGTTAGGCTGGAGCACAGCTGCTTCCCTTTGGGATTGGGACACCTTGGGAAACCAGGTAATCCCAGAGCTGCTATTGCATATTCACTTCTGAACTGGTAGTATCCCACTGGACTAGAGTGCAGCTGCAGAGACTCAGACCCAGAGGTGTACCAGGCTTGTGATAAGCAGTGCATGGAGGAACAGGGTTTTGGAGATTATGGCAAAGTAGTGCAACCCAAGTGGAAAACCGCCTTCCATTTCTTTTCTTACTAACCACAGATCTGGCCTAGATCAGTCCCTCTGATTTGGCAAACACTTTCCAAAATCATGGAAAGAGATGGTCTTTGCCCTAAGGTGGTCACGCTGCCCAAACTTGCCCTGCAGGTAGAGGGTTGTGGGGCAAGACTCTACACAGAGGCACAGCACTGGCCCACCGTCAGGGCTCCAGTTTGTCCCTGCTCGAATCATTTAGGACAACAACTTCGGTGCGAAACCCTTCTCTTGTGGCAACAGAGGCTTTGCCATTCATTCAGAGCAGTAAGGAGGGAAGGGAAAGAAAGTTTCACCTCCAGCACAGACAGTGCCCCAAGTAGCCCTTGAAGATTCAGGTAGCATGTGCTTAAATGGGATCTTTTTAAAGAAAATGCGTTGCTTTAATGAAATAACCGTTTCATTCGCAGGTGAGGACGGTTAGTGCAGGATGGGACTGCTGTGGCATTTTGTTGTGACACTTTCCTCACTCTCTATTCCAAACAAGGTATGCTGTACTGCAAGGTAAAATATAAATTGTACGTAAATTTTAAAAACTCTTTGCCCAGCTTTCTTTTGGTCTGCTTTTTACAACATTTAACAGTCATATTTGTGTTCCCTCATGTGCATGAGAGTGATGTCTGACTTTTGAAATTAAAACACAGAGCTTTATGGAGGCAAAACTTTTACATGAATTATTATAAATTGTGATGTTTTAAAGCAAAAGAGAATAATTATGTAAAGCTCAACTAACAGTTTAAAATTTTTGATCAGGGTCTGTTTCAAAGAACTGTTTAAATCCCTGTATATAGTGCAAAAAAGTGTAGAAGAGCCCTGCTGTATTTTTTGCCTTTTGTTCCTATTAATAGATAGCTCTGTACAGCAACTTTCCCTTAGCAAGGTCTTTTTCTGCACTTGACTAACGTTGACTGACTCAGTGCAATGGCTCATGTGCTTATAGTCACTCAGGTGCTTTAGCACTTCACTTAATCAGTGCCTAGGGCAACGAGGATGAAGAGAAATCTACTGCCCCAGAGGGACCAGTCTCTTTTCTGTGACAAAGGCAGAAAATTTCCGTAGACGGCTGAGAAAAAAACACATGTAAGGATCACTGTAATCAGGATATCTTCAGAAACTTTATCTCTTTTGGCCTAGAAATGGCTATAAAAGGGCTACAGATGCATCTTGGACATGCTAGTGTTAGGGCCACATGACTAGTCCATCCAGACGCAGCATGTGTGCAGGAGGCCTGCGGTGGGAAAACCACAGCCTCATGCAATATCCAGGAGAACATGTATTTCCCAGCGTCCTTCCCTTCAGTTGGACTTTGAGGTTTTAAGCTGTTCATCAGTTTTATAAAATGTGGAGCTCATCGTTTGACTTCTCATCCTTTACTCCCCTTTGTCAGGAAGGGACTGACCTTCCACTTTACCTATCTTCTAACCTTCCCTGCAAGAGCATAAGTGGATTTGATGCATATCATCAATGGCTTATCTGTGGTGTAGTCCAGAGACAGCTCTGGGTAGAGCCTGTACACAGCTGGGAGCACGAGGTCCCTGCCTAGAAGCGATGCTCCATTTTGGAGCACCACTTGTTGTATCTTCTGTTCTAGAGAGTTCCCAGCAACCTGAAAATGGGAGATTGTTTTCATGTGAGGCAAGATTCATCACTAAATTCAGCCAAACAGACCCACACACATTACCGCTTCCCTGTATATTACTACTGGTGCAAAGCCCTGTTAGGTGTTTTGTAACTAATCCGTACAACCATTTCATCTTTACAGTGTTTTCAGTTTAAGGCTGGTGATAAGTGTGCACGATGGTCTGCAAGAAATCGTAAAGCCCTGTGCAACATGTGGGCACTGCTGATGTACAGGTGAGATGGATGGAAAGATAAAAGCTACTTCGTTATCAAGATGTTCCTTTTAAAATGATTTTTCTAGATTTAGGTTAGTCCCATCTAGAAAAGAATAATTTCCTCCTGACAGTTAATCTGCTGTTAAAAATAGCATTGCAAAAATACTGTTTATAGTATTGACTGGCAGTGACAGCTCTTAAGGAGTTCAAGTAATATAATTAATAAGAAGGTGATGAATTAACCCCCTTTTAATTCAGTGGAGTTATCTCAAAGATAACTTTGACTCCAGTTCTTGTGTTCGTTTGACCCTTTAGAATCGTTTTTAACTATCAGAGAACCATGTCTTTAGAGCAAGTGTTTTTTAAAAATCAAATGAGGGAAAACTTTGGTATGAGGTTTTTATACGTAACTGTTTCTTTCTTGGACACGAAACAACCCCATTCAAAGTATCAGGTTTCCATTTATGAACTTATGTATTTTACCAACTTATGAAATTAAGGTTTTTTTGGTGTAAATGATAGTTTCAGCAAAGTTCAGTGATACCGTATGTGTCCCACCACCCCATCCTCACCCCCACGCTGGTCTGCAGGCTTTGAGGCTGCTGTTTTAGTTGAAGGTAAGCTAAGAACCTTTTTCATTTGATCTTTTTATTCCACATCCACAAAAGAAAATGCTAGGACGTTGCTACTGATTTTTTCCCCCCAATATGTGGTCATTATAAGCGAAAAAGGAGCTCACACTTCTACCTCTTAATTGGGCATTTAGCAGGACAATGTTTGAAAGCAATTAATGGGAAAAACATTTTTGTCCTGTTTTATCAATTGGTCTCCAAGAAAAATGCTGTCCAAAGTAACTATTATGTGCAAGCCAGGAAACTGTTGTCCTTTTCAGTTTTTCCCATGTCACAATTTATTCATTTAATTCAGTTCTCCAAAATTACTGCAGTGCCAATTATCTCTCTCTGTGTAGAAAATGAGTTTGGCCTACTTCAGCTTTTCCTTCATTTTATGCCTGTTTTCTGCTATTCTTCAATGAGTGAGTAATGTGCGATGTGAAAAAAGGGAGGATCTTCAAAAATATGTGAAGTGTCTAGAGTGGCTTTTTGGTACCTGTGAAGAGGCCCCTTGAAGAAGCTTAAAGGACAATAGAATATTGCGGCTAGCAGTGGTTTATTTTGTCCACATGACTCATTTCACACGCACCCAGGCAACTGATGAATGGAGGATTAACACAAGTTTTCACCTTATTGAAATGAGTGATTCAAAGCAAACAAATAGGACTAACTAGTTTGGAATATGAAATTAAAGTTTCTCCAAGTCCTTTTGTTATGCATCACTTTCAAACTTAATTAGAAATATGATGCCTCTGGAATTGCTTTTAACCAACTTTGTTAAACAACAGTAGTTTAATGTTTGTTATTGTCACACAATCCGCTTGTCTCCAGCCTAAAGAAAGACTCCCAGGGACTGTGCAAACACATTAACAAAAAGTTGTTTTAAAACAAAATTAAAAAATACCACATAAATACATATATTCACTCTTTCTTTGTGCATGTTTATATAGACTTACACGAAGAAAGAGCATTAGATGCAATTTTTATTGTTAGCTGCATTATATATATACCTATAAATGTTTATAGTTGGGTAGGTAGCACTGTACGAAAAGTGCTGTAGATGCTATCTTTATGCTAACTTGTGCGACTCATTCGACTCCTTAAGCTTTGAATTATCTTCTGAGCAGGTTGTGGTTACCCATGAACACCATTCACCCTCCGTGACTTTACATGGTGCTAAGTCACAACACCCTGCGGTTGTACGAGTCATAAGCTCCCAGTTCACAATTTTCACAACTTCCCTTAGGGATGGTTCAGCATCTTTTCGTGGTGTAGTCAATGTTCAGGGCACACAAGTGCTTTCAAACCAGGACGCCTTCCTCCTATTCCTTTTAAGGATGCAACAAGCTGATATTAACCCCCTTTCTGGGGAGCAGAGAGCCAAACACACCTAGCTGGCTGTACAGTTAATGGGTCATATGCCTTTTTTCCCTGTGTTTTGGGATGATGCTCTAATGTTCTCCAGTGCCTCTCTAACGTACTGGAAGCTCCCTGCAGCTGAGTAGTTCAATCGGCGGCTTCTGTGGAAGAGCTCCATTAAACCCTGCATGCAGCATTGCACAAAAGCTTTGGGATGCTGTTGAATCATGACTTCTGACGTTAAACTTTAAGATTATGAATGTGACACTCTATAAGGAACTTCTGCAGAAGTGTTCTGAATTAAACCCAAGAATTTTGCTTTGGTGAGTGGCAGTAAAAGGGAGAAAAAGGGATAGTTGAATTCACCACCTAACCTGGGGCTAATCCTTTCTGAAGACTTGTATGTGTGTGAGGTAGAGGGGGACTAGAGGATGAATTTTGTTTCTGTTTCCCACATGACCAGGAACACTATGGGATAGCTCTAGTGAGACCCATCTTTGTCATGGCATTGCGACTCCTGGCTGCAGAGGGATGGCAGGGGTGTCATGCAGCACGGAGGGATACTGTGACCACAGGGTGACCGAGACAAGTTGGGATATGGGATGACCTGTTAGCATTTCCACTGAAAATAGCAAATGTTGGCCATATACTGACATTTATTGCTGGTTTGTGAGAGAGGTTTTGATTTGGCTCGGCATCTAGTCACTGCTCAGTAAGGCAGGCAGGAGCTGTGGCAAATTCAGCTGCCAAAGTTTAATGAGTGTCCACTGAACACATCCAGACTTTAATTTTTCCTTCCCCAGAGTCTTTCACCTTCATTGCTTGGAGCATTTTCACAGATGTACAGGGCTTTCCCATAAATCAGTCTCTTCTGACAGTTTTAAAAGCCTCAACTGGGGCATGGAAATGTGAGAGCTCAGCATAAAGTCTATGGGTATTTTCTTTGCAAAGTGGAAAGGATAATTTATGAATTTTGCTTCTCTCAACCTTAAAAAGCAATTAATTTTTGTTGTTGTTGTTGTTCAAACTTTAGAAAGGATTTCAACTGAGGCAGGCTTTTGGTATGGAAAACCTCACAACTCTCATTGTAGCAAGTGACTGAGTTTGGGTTCTGTACAGAAGCACGGAAAACTCCTGGTAAACAGAAAGTTTACCAAAAATAAAATTCTACCTTTCTGGGAAATTTAATGATCTTCAATTTTGCTTTGGTTAAAAGATTTTAAAAATTGATTTGATTCTGGAGCCCCACATACAAATTTGAAATATTTAATAGAAAATAATTCCCAAGGCTTGCTTCATTTGGAGGAGTGAAATGATTTTTGACCATGTCAAAGAGATGAGCACATTTAACAAAGAAAATTGTATACACATTATGCTGAACAGTATTTCACTGTAATACTAAAGCAAAATAAGAATCAAGACAATTTTTTCTCTCGTCAAACAAAAAAGCCAAATTTTTCATTGTGAAATATTTAATTTTAGAATTATTGCCCAAACTGTGTGTCTGGCCCAGGAAGAGAAAAGTTATGTTTTGATGATGGAAGAGCTGACATTCAAGCAAGTGCTGCTGACTGCAAACCCTGGAAGCAGCCTGGAAGCAAACCGAGAAGTGGGTGGATGCTATTGGCCTGTCCCTGCTCCCTGGTGCTGTGGTCCTCCTGGAAGCCTGGGCTCAGCGCTGTCGGGGCGATGCTCAGTTTGTCCTGCTGAAAGGCAGAGCTCTCAGGCCTTGCTCCCTCTTCTCTCCATGCCAATGGAAAGACTTCTTTGGTTTGTTTCGGTAGGGATGAGCTGGATGCTGTTACCTACTGCTGCTTGTCATGCTGAGAGGAACACTGCATCCCCATGAGAGCCTCCAAAACGTCTGGTCCTTTAAGAAAAAAGAAGCCACTCCTACACATGCAGGAGCAACTCTGCCAAGTGATGTGGCTAGTTTATATTGCTAAGATGTGCCGCGAACACCTCAATTTTGACACTACTAAAGGTCATCATCTAACCCACGAATGCCCTTTCTGTACTAATCATTCCCAACATTGTACAGCATGATGTATGGCCCGTTCGGGCTGGATCTGGAACAGATGTGTATTTCACTCTGAGAACTCTTGATAAGGTCAGAAACTGGCATTTATTGTTTCGGGAAATAATTCTATAATGGAAACGAGTCCTCTACTGCAGATAGTAATGAAGTAACTGTATAATTCAGCCCAGTGTAATCACCAGACTTTTAGATTTTATGTGTGTCTGATCTTTGATTTGTTATGAGAAAACCCATGGAACCGGCGAAGAATTGAGAATTCATGTAAGATCAAGCAGCAGCAGCACAGAGTTTCTCTGGATTTTATCCCAGATCTCATATGAAAAGCAAGGTTCAGAGCACAGTCACAGACATCAAACCAACATGCCAAGGTTCTCTAGGAGCTTGCCGAGACCCTTTGAACTCTTTCACCTCATACAGTTTTTCATTTCCACAAAATTCAGAGTTAACAGGTGTGAATCATCTCCCATCTGGGGATTGCCATCACTGAAAAATTAATCTAGGTAACCACTAGAGTCGGCAAGGAGAGCAGCCTTTATAGTTCAAGGAGAAACGCAGGGTGCGTATCAGAACTGGTATCACCACAGCCTACACTGAAACCAAGATTGCCAGTCTCAGGGTGAAGCAAACAACATTGACAGCCTTTGCTGGATCAATTCTAAATGTTTCCGTGCTGTAAAAATATCTCATCCAGCCAAGATTTTGACATGCAAAGTCAGTGGTTTAATCTTCAATCAGATCTTGGACTGGCAGAATTCTATGAAACATTGGTATTGCATTTAGCGTCATGAAGGATGTGATAAAGGCAATGCTACCTGGACTATGAAGAAATGATGTTAATGTTCTTTTCAACAATAGAGACTAATTTCTAACATGACAAGCATAAGAAAGGGTTCCCATATTCATTCGTGCTCGTTGGAGCTCTTCCACCTGAAGATGATCATCTGCATACCTACATGCATCAGGAAAATCCATGTGTAAGAAACACCTAATGTAAGCCCTCTTGTATTTTAACTCTGACAGCAAGTATTTTTACACTTCTCCCCGCGCAGCACACTAGATCTTTCTTTCATACCAATCCCATGCAATTCCGAAACCCAAGGATAATTTTTTTCTGCCTTTTTTCTAGGGAGGAAGGCAGCTTCCCTGGCACCTGACCAATGGGAAAGGTGAGTTTGCTGAAATATGCAGAAATTTGTACTGTCCCCAGAAACTCTGCACCCCCTCCCTGGGTGGGACACCTTTGCTGAGGCAGTTATACCGCGGGCAGCCCAGCTGCACGCTGGCACAGCTGTTGTCTCCAGACACGGCTTCTAGGCACCGTGTCGAAAACAGGTTTCTGTGACAAGGTACAGATGTCACAGAACATATCGTCAGACAATATTACCTTTCTTTTGTGTTCGAGTAGGAATGACGCAGGTGTTTTGAAAGAGAACTAAAATACATGAGGGTGGCAGCTTTCAAACCTCATGAAAACATGATGGGGACTATGACCTGAGAGACTATCGTGTGGTTCCTCCAGAACTGCCATCGACGGGTCTTCCGCACAGCTCTTGTCAGAGTCCATTTCACAAGCCAGTAACACGGTTTCCAGCCCACCTTCTTTCACTTTGCAAACTTGTTTTTATTTTTATTTTTCCTCTGTCCTTTGGTTTTAAATTTTTCAGCTTTCACAAGGGTGATGGTGTTAATCTTAAGAAGCAACAGTGCAAGAGAGAACCAGGCTGGAAGCACACAGTAAGATCAGTAGTCATGGGTGCCCAAAACTGTAAGCGAACATAAAATATAAAATAACAATTGTCCTCTTACCACCTCAAGAGTTTTATATTATCAATCCCGGTATCCAGACCAGAATGAGCTCTACACAGTACCGGTTAGGAGAAGAAAAAAAAAATTAAAATAAAAATGAAAAAGAGAAACGATATTATTTTCCACTTAACACACTGATGTGGCAGCGTTGTTAGCGAACTCATCTTTATTCATTCCTCTCCCTCATTCCATTAACTCACAAATCCCAGGGAAGTCACCACCCCATCACACTCCTTTGAAACCTTCAAGGAATGCATGCGTAAACAGCACTGGCCAATCCAAGCAGTCACACCATGCCCGGTTTATTGTCTCCTGCCGTGCCACTGGATGCTGCACCGGGTCCCGCGGCCTGTCCAGAACCGCTGTAGAGCGCTGCTGTGGGCTCTGAACCAGCTGCTGCATTGCAGACCGGGAATGACAGCTCATCAGGAGGGAGTTAACGTGATTCCTCTCTCTGTAATTTGTAAAGTGCTTTGGGGTTCCACTCGGTGAAGTCTGCTATCTAAATGTGTTATTGCTACATCTTAAAGGTTACACAGTGGAGCACTGCTGGGTCCCAGTGCTTCTGATTTTTCTGACGCTTCTCGGGGAAGGACATCTGTGAACGCCTGGCTATGTCTAAAGACTGAAAATGGGGGGAAAGGGGTCGTTTGGCTGGTGAGAGGGATGCCACGTGCCCCACTGATGGCAACGTGTGGAAGGTCCACGCAGGCCACAGGGTCACCTAAGGGAGAAAATTAAGGAGAGTTTTGTTTGCCCAGAGGGAGAAAGCAGACAGCTCTGGTTTATTGAAGGCTGGAGCCACGATTCACCTAAATCCTGAATCTTCACGGATGCCTTCTCCGGCTCTGCCGAGCAGCCCCGACTCGTAATCATCTCCCCCCCGCTGCAGTCTCCCCCCTAGTCCAAATTGAGAAGGGGCTGAGAATTTGTCTCGCTCGAGCCCTCGCCAGGGCCACGAGTGTCAGCTGCTCTGTCTGATGACTGGCGCGCTGATTATGCACCTATCCAGACACATGGAAACTCCACAGGGAAAAGCTCCCCAATACACACACATTTGTAATCTCTTGTGAATAGAGTCCTAAGTGCCCATTAACTATTGCTCAATTACACGGGAACTCTGCAGAAGTAAATATGGCATGCACATGAATATCAATTAAAGCCATTATGATCAGTGTGGTCGTGAGTCAGGAGGGAAATGTGCATAATCTTGACAGAATAACGAAGACACGCTTCATTTTACTCGTGTGGATTGGAATAGTATGTTAAGCTAATAAAAGCTTTTGCATTTTTAAAAATAGTTTAACAAGCCCGGAATAGTTTCGAATGATAGCCGTCTGTGATTTCAGTTGTTAAACTTAGCTTTGAAGTTCTTTTTTAAAAGACAGAGGGAAAAACCTCTGCTGCTGAGCCTGTAATTTCTCAATTTCCCTTTCCTCCTTCGATTGTTCAGCGTTCATAATAGCCCTAACCTACCTAACACCACACAGGTATAACCAGCAATCAGATACTTGCACAGAAAAAAGGTTAATAGCCAAAAGACCAGACACAAATGCAGAGCACGGGACTGGCAAACCATTTCGGCTGAAAGCAAAGGAGCTCTTACACTCTGGCAGCTGAGCATCTGCGCTGGGGGATCTTATCCTGCACCCTCCTACCCACCTACCGTCTGAGCAGGGGTAAATCCCAAGCTGAGACCATTAGCTCTAGCCTAAGTGCAAGGTGTAAGAGAGTGGCGCTGGGTAGCAATGAAGGCTTTATACTGATGGATGTCGTCACTGCCATGGATGTTTGCCTCGGGAGGACAAGGACAGCTGATGTACGAGTACACCTGGGGCAGGCTGAGTCCAACAGCATTTATAGCACTGCCCCAACGACACTTTACTTACCAATGGTTGTGGCCTCATTTCCACCCCGATGGAAACTTCAATGCAGTTTTGCAAACTTCCCATATAATTTTCTTTTGCTGAGCCAAGCTATCCTAGCATCCTTGTCCAGGAGTGACTGAATTTTGGACAGCTGTTGTCTAGCAGAGGACGATATAGGCTCCTCGAGCCAAAATGTGGGGTCCTGTCTGTCGTCTCTCTTCTCTTAGACCATTCTCCAAGGGGCCTAAATGCAACTTTGGCAACACACGTGCTTATAGCTTGAAGTGCATTCATTCTGGCTTAAACTCATGATGAAATTTTCATTATTTTGAAATCAGCTGTGATGCCTCGTGAGCTAAAAAGGACACATAGGCTGCATCTGTGGGGGCAAACTGGACACGGCCAATGAAGCCAGGCACTGACCACCCGCACTGTTATTTGATGTCTGGACATGACCGGGGATTAGCCTGGTTTAGAAGCCCTTCCTGGTGGACCTGGAGGGTTTTGCTCTGTGGATCAGAGTTACTCTCCGAACTCCAGTTTGTTTTATTTACAAAGATGTAGCTGTAGCCAATATCTATATTCTTACACAAACGAGGAGCAGGGCAGGGATTCAAGCACTCTCCTGCTGTGGTCCATGCCGTTTAATTATTGGTAACTTTCCTGGCACATGATGCCCAGACACAGTGCAGGCAACAGCACTAGCCAGGGACTGTTCCCAGTAGGCAGGATGGGAAAAGGAGGATGTAGCCACATGGTTACAAGCCTTGCCTTGCCACTTGCCATCAGGGCAAAGAACAGGCCCTGGCCCATTTTATGTACTAGGACAGATGTAGCCATAGAGACTGGAATGTTTGTACTGCCTTTAATTAAATGGAAATTGTGTTTCATGGCAGTTCTCACAACAGTCTAAATCTGTGGGATCAGGGTGATGTCTGACCACTGGAGTCAGAGACTGGTATGTAGAATGAAAATATACGTTGATGCATCTGTGTCAGGAAGGCAGGTAATTACACTGGATGCAGTACAAGTGGGCTGACGGACAACATTGTATTAAATAAAGCAAACAGTCTAGTTTCTGAGTGTAATGCAAACTCGAGCTTGCGATAGTTTCTAAAAAAAAAAAAATTGGGACAGTCCTGGGGGACTTCTTCAGAATTATTGTACTAGAAAAATACTTAAACATTTTAATATAATTATTTTAATTTTGATATAGTTGAGGTAACAGCTGGAAGATTTTAGAGCTGTGGGTACATTTAGATTATCTACCAATTTGCAGCAATGCATACAGTTACATCTACAGATAAAAAGAAAGTTATATAGTTCAGCAAATACAGCCAAAAAAAGGAAACATGAATAAGTAAATATTTTGAAACCTGAACAAATGTCAGCTGGCCAAAAAAATGAAAGTATGGCTATGCACGATGGCATACTGAGGAACAATTAGTTCAGCCCAAACCTCAGTCTGTGTTTGCAGAAATATATTTTTACATAAAAGGACTAGAGTAAGATGCATCCATTGATAGTCTTTGCTAAGCAATATGCTTTGTGTCCTTTGTTAGGGTTGTATGCCACAGACAGGGCTACGTACACCAAGCTCTAAGTCTTCAGCACAGGCTTTTCAGGATAAATATTAAGCAGTTACAGTACTCAGATTTCTTAGCTGGATTGGGGCCTCATTGTCTGCAAACCAAAACTTCTCAGTAGCAATTTTTAACAGACTTGTACTGTCCTGTTCTTTAAGTGCCCAGGGGAGCCACTGGGGTCTATCACTAGTTGCCATCTTAGGAAGGGATGGACCTGAGGTCCTGAGAACATCTAGCAAGGAGGTGCAGAGCTTTGGCTTTCACTGGTTTTACCTGACTTTGGGGGTTAAACCATTCAAACTTTCAGTCTCATTTATCTGATCAATAAAACATTCATAATGTCCCCCTTCCAGGAAAGGGTTAAATTTAATTAGTTAATATTGAAAAGCACTTTGGAGATGAAAAGTGCTTGGCTGTGTAAGTGCTGACTATTAGCCATTATTAGGTCCTTTCTTGGTTTTCATACGTTAGCCCATCTAAAAGGCAACTCAAAAACTTGTTCGTTATGGGCAGGCGTGTGCCAATTTAAACCAGCCAATTCAAAGTACATTTAACAAGTAGGACTGGTATATTTTTAACGGCCCATAGCAGGTTTGTGGCAAAAGGGGCAGAAAGTTAATTTTTGCCTCTGCTTCTTTAAATTAATAGGATGTAATTTGCGGTGAGGGACAAAGTTTCCTAAGGAAATCATTGTGTTGGCAAGGCTGGTTAAATAAAGCGTCCTACACGAGCTAGGTAATAAATAAAAACCCTGCCTTCACAAGGCTTTGTCATTGTCTGGAAAGCAGAGAGAGAGAGAGAGAGAGAGAGAGAGAGAGAGAGACTAAAATAATTAAAGGTGCTTATTCTAGTGTAGTAGCTCAGTAAATGAAGTATGCTTGGATTTTCCCTTCACAGGAGCTAAATCTGTGACCTTCTGTACCAGAGGAAAGAGTCTTTTGTGTTCTGAGCTCTAATAGCCTTACCACGGTTTCATTCCTACCCGGGCCCATGAAACACTTGTTATATTTATTTTCATTACTTCCATTCTTTCTCTTTTGCAACGAAGCGTTAGTTCAAACTTTGAGGAAGGAGTAGATTGGTTTTGTTTTTTTTTTACCTTGATGGGTTGTATGCCTTTATATCTTTGGTTTATCTCCTGTGTTTCAGAATGTTTCTTTTACCTTGTGGAATACTGTTAGAAGTCTCTGTACAAAAGCAAAAGCTGTGGTTGCTATAGCAATAACCAATCTGATGAAGCTGTGACCTAAATCATGACTGAGAAAAATAGTACCTTTTCTATATCACTGCAGTTACTGCTTCCTTGGATTATGCTACCGTTATGCGGGATTTATTGCCTAAAATGAACTCTTTGGCTCCAGGATACAAGAAAAAGTAAAGTGATACTTCTATAACTATAGAGTTGGGCTGAAATTTATAGGTGAAAAGGACTTCTGCTCTTGGTAGCGCACGTGCAGCTAGACCTTAGTGCAGCACAATCTATTTCTTGAAAACCCAGGGAGCTTTGACTGCTGGAAGATACTTAAATCATCATAATGTACAGCTCAGATTTATTGAGCATTGCAGAACCAGCAACTTGCCCAACTTCCCGAAGTCTTTACTTCTGCCATGACATAGAGTCATTGAGTAGGAAAGGAGGGAAACATTCTCTAGGAGCAGTTGCTTCCTTGCTTGCTGAAAATCTGGTGTGGAAATTGGTGCAGGCATCCAAAGACCATTACCTAAAATGCAAAATTGGTGTTTTTTTATTGGCTCTATTAACGAATGCCTCACCTGTAGAAGTTACATATGAGGTAATTTCTGCACATGCTTTACATTCTTAACCAATAAGGGAGTGTAACATGGTAGCTAATATCATGAAGGATAGGATGCCATGGGATTTATCCTATTGGGCTTCTGAAAATTAGGCTTTGAATCTATGCTTATCATCTAGGTTCCCTCTATAGTCAATGAGGAGTGTGGGGGGAGAGGTATATGTTTTTCCTCTCCTAAAATAGGCATTTGGGATAGATGGGGTGAAAGTTTAGAAGAGCATCTCTGTCCCTCTGTGGACTGCAGAGGGGGCTTTGACGGCTTGCTTAGGGCAAACCCCTATGGCTGCAGTTACATGAGCTGAACCCCATTCATACTAAAGGTGTTATGCAGCAAATCTAGTACAGATAACCATTGCTGTTGTAACAATGTGATGGGAGAGTAGTGGTCAGATCTTCAACTTTAACAGCAGTAGCTTGCCCTGAGCTCTACCAGAATCGAGAGTAAGAAATGACTGAGCTGCAGGAAGGTGGGAGTCGAGGCAATATCGAAATTACTTGTATTGGAGAGGATGGGGAGTGGGAAGTTGGCAGAGTTAACTAAATCAGCTTCGCTGGAACAGCAGACGCAGGTTGGCAATTGTGACTGCATTTAGCCTGACAAGTAGCTAGCTGAGAGGTACTTGTGCTGTTATTACCATCCCTGCTAGTCCCTCACCCGTCCTGCTACAAACCCAAGTGGATAAATCCTAAGGATCAAGAGACAATTAAATGTGTTTCATGATGCTCATCGGGAAATCAAAGTTGCTGTCTTTGCTGTCAGAGATTTGGACTGGAGATGCACAAGCAATGAAGAAGCCTGGCTGCTGAACTATTTGGAGAGATCTAAAATTACCCATTTCTTATGGCCACCTGGTCTCTTCAACATCTGCTGCATGCTTGGCTCAGAGACTGCCTGCTCTCTGAAATCACACCACACATGACATAATGTGTCAGAAGTAGTGTGACACAGCAGTGACATTTAAAGGGACACAAGCTGGGCCTCCAGCTTTTGTAGGACTCATGCTCTAGTGCTTTCCCGGTTTCAGTTGGTTGCAATATACAAATTAGATCATTTGTGACCATTTGCAATTGTCTTGGGGTAGAGGACCATGGTTTCGTGAGTGGTCAGGTAGAAACAGGAGTCACCTGTAGTGCAAGGACTTAGGATTCCCTTTAATTTTGCAAAAGCTCTTTCACCTCCTCCGCACTCGCGTCTGATTGATGGTGGTGCATTTACGAACTGGAAATCATGTGGCTATTGGCCAATGTGATAAAATATCACAGTGTGGAGACTTAATATTTCACAGCTAAAGAAGCTGAGAACTGACTCTTGCTGGAAATAGCACCCAGGTACAGCCCTAGCTGAGAACAATAATCCCAGTGATCAAAATAAAAAGGGTCGGGGCAGAGCCCATTGAGGCTGGGCTGCAGCACCAGTACTAACGCCAAAATGTTCAGCTACTCCAGTAGCTGCTTGAGGCAGTGTGGTCTTCTGGTGTCCTTTGACCGCTTCTTCAAGAGTCCTTTTCAAGCAGATGCTCCCCATAATCCTTTGCTTAGCTTTTACTATTTTAGGCCACCGCACTTTTGTGCCTACAACATCCTCCTGTTTAACCTGTGGCAAAGGACAAAAATTGTGCATATCTGCCACAGGAAAAAGACTGGAGACATCAGGGGCATCAGCAGAGCCTTAGGTCCCTGGAAAAAGAGAGGATTTGTTAGGAGAATTGTCCATTTGATCCTTGGGAGTATGTTTGTGTTAAAGCTGGATCTGTTTGACAAATTCGTGTGTCCCTGAGGCGAGGGGTTTTCCGGTTGTAAACCTGCCCAATGACCTTTTTAAAAACAGCTTCAGGCTCCATCTGTGACGCCTGTTCAGCTTAAATCAGCTAATGTGTAGCCGTTTCAAACCACTGACTGACCTTCCCTTCGCTTCCTTCTTGCATTGCTTCTTTCTGCTGCCTTGTGAAGACATTCTTTTAAAAGCATTTTGTAGTATTTTAAAGTATTAAATACTTTAAAAGCATTTAAAAGTATTCTTTATCCCAAAGTCAACTCTGATGGCATTTGGAGAGAGCCTGAGACTACAAATCCTCTCAGCTTTTCTAACCCATGTGCTTTGTTTCTATTGCATTCGTATTCTCCCTTCCTAGACCAGAGCAAATGGGTGCAGAGATTCACCCGGTCTTGTGTTCACAGTCCCCTTTTGGGCATCCTGAATAGTCAAACGTTCGCATGCATGAATATAGAACGAGATGTCTTCTTCCAAGAACTGGGACTCTCCATTTTTATCGACTGTCTGTTAGAAACAGAATTTCCTTCATTGCTCAACCTCTTTCTTTATATTGTGGCTGCAATACGCCATTTCAGAAGTGTCATCACCTTTATCTTTTTACATTCTGATGTAGTCTGTAATCAACACTAGCTTCAGCGACTCTCATTACTAGCTCTTGAAGTGATTCTTCAGACTCAGCAAGAACAACATCATCATCAGATTACAGCATCTGCTTCCTCCAATTTCAGTCTTGCCACTGCAGCCAACAACAACGCCGCACATTTGCATTTCAGTGCGCAGAGAGAGCTGATGCCGTGCCACCCTGCAGCCCGGCTGGACTTTCTTCCTGCCCATCAGCCCCTGTGCAATGTCCTTTGTCGAGTCTTTCTTTTCACTTGTGTCTGGTCACGTACAGCACAATAAATTATATAAATGTATAAGAAACTCTCCCCCAGATATTAAGAGAGCTCGGTGTAGCATTCAACTGCTTCTTTCTGTTCTATAGCGCAGACCCTTTTGCACTAGGTTTTTTTGTGATTTTTTTTTTTTCCCCCGGCGTTATTCTAAAAGCTGATTTACATCATTGTCATGGGTAAACTAGCCCGTGTTTTGTTCTTTCTGTGCTCAATTTTGCTTTCGTATTTTTCAGCCCCTTTCTCCAAACACTAAGCCCGTTTTTTCTTTGTGCGTTTGAATAGCAAGTGGAATTATTTGGCAACGTGCACATCCTCTCAGACTCCCCTTCTCGGAGCACAGAATGAGTTTAGTGTCTCTCATTAAGTCCCATAGCCACTGCCCTGTTTTTCCAGAGAAGTTTGCAGATCTTACGGGAAATCTTGATACCAGTCTAGCGTTAGAGTGTTCTCTTCAGGTACACAAAGCAGGCAGGCATGAGAATATTTGAAGCACATAATGATGACTATTTGAGTTAATGATGACTCTGTCTTCCTGAAGGAATAATTCAGATAAAGGATGAGATAAGAGGTTCTGATGCTGAAATCATATTCTGATACACGAAGAGACTTAATCTGGCTTTTTTGTTTGTTTGGTAATAACATATGCGCTGACTTAATTTCCTTTATCTCTGCAGTACTAAACAGGGAAGAATCTTTATAAAACAGTGAAGAAGATGTACAAGCCTTGAAGGCAGGGTCCCGCGCAGACCCTGAGATGTCCTGCTGCCACTCTCAGCGTGTGCCTTCCAGCTTTGCTGTGTCTTGCAGTGGCAGCTGTTCCTCCTGCAGGTAAATGCAGGTAAATGGACTCACCTGAGATTCACAGGTGGTCACGTAGGATGCTATCCACATCCCTCCCTCATCGCATTTTATTGCAGAAACTTGTGGGGTTTAATGCTGCTAGCCAGAAGGCTCACCTAGTCTTAAGCAAATGAGCTGAAACTCCCTTTCGTATGTCTACAGAGAGCCTAGGAAAATAACGGGGAAAAAAAAGAGCACCAAAATTTAAAGGCCAAATTTGAGAGTCTCAGTGCTTACTCAAATTTAGATGCATCCTCTGTGCAACTTCTGTGAGAGAGATGAAGAGCTCCAAAGAAGCTTGAGCGAGTTAAAAAACATGGAGAATATGGAACCGGTTGCTTTGGTTCCTAATGTTGAGGTTCCTAACCAAGCAGGACGAAATTATTATTATTCTTTGCAAAAAGAGCTTTAGGCCTGCTCCAGGGCCAAAGGAATCACTACAACCAATTTTAGATCTAGCTAATCAGTCACTGAAGACCTCTTATTGTAGAAATTAAATGATTAAATCCTTTGAATTCTCAGGTGGCAGCCCACAAGGAGCACCCAGTCTCACTTCTTGTGCAATGCAGGCTGATGACGTTTGACAGGGGTTCATTTTCAAATTCCTTTTATTCTTTTAAAACCTTTTAATTTTCTATTGAGACGCTGTGAAAAATTCAAACCTCATTGAATATTTCTATTAATTTTCCTGGGTTTTGCCATTTTTTTTTTTCCAGAGGTTACAACATTTACATCTTCCATTACAGGGAAATTCGGTCATATCTGTTGATCTCTTGTAGAACCAAAATACTAAATTAAAGGTAATTTCTTACAATTTCACAATGAATGCTTTTGCTTTTTGCATCTTCACATGCCCAGGCAAATTATGAGCAAAGTTAAGCCATCCTGCAGCTTAACTCCCATAAAAAAGTAGGAAGAACTCGGAAGGCGCGTAACTAAGCTCTAGCTTTTTACCTTTCTTATCAAGTTTGTATCCAACATTATTAAAGGCTGACAGTGCTTCCAAGTGCAGCCCTGATTCGTTCTGAGCAGTAAACTATGTGAGAGGCACATCGGTACAAGTGTTAATAAAGTCTTAATAAATCCTCACTATGTGGGAGTGATATTGCAGGGTAGGCATTGATAGAGAGTTCTAGGTCACTTACAAGGGCTGGCTGGGATCCATGTGCTCACCTGTCATCTCTGGATGGCAGCTAAGAAATAGGTACTACACTTCGACATAGGCAGCTTCAGCATTTCTTAACATGCTTCTTAATATAAGCAACAATTCTTTATACATTATTTAAAATATTCTTTTCATGTAAACATCACCTTATTTTACAGCATTCGTAAGAAACACATTTACCCATCAGAAAACAGAGGAGTCTAAATAACTCAAATCAAATCAAAGAAGAACAAAAACCAAAACCCCACAGAAAAACAGAAAGGAGAAATAAGACATTCTGAAGGGAGAAATCCTCATATGCAGCAATATGTAGAACATACTTTTCTTACAAGGTGAGGACACCTGAGGATTTTGGCCCCCACTCTATCTTCTCCTGATGTTCTGTTGCTGTAAGACCCATGCCTGAATGTAATACCCAAAAAAACGCAGGCTTCCGTTGGCTGTATTTGCCATCAAAAGAAATATTAAAGAGATTTTTTGCAAGATTTCTGGTCTGATTCAGTTAGTGCCAGAAGGTTTGAATGAGTTTTAGATAAGCAACCTGAAAGAAACCGTAACTATAAATATCTATTGTTTATCCATCTATCTAATAATATCTGGTTTATTCAATAATGACCCTGGGGACTGTTGCAAACCATTGCTGTTTTCTAACCAGTCTTATGGAGTATATTACTTTCACAGGGTTAGAATCACTGTTATTGGAGGCTAAATTCCAGATAAGCAATACGGCTACACTGACAATAGAAGAACGCAGCATGTGAGCAAACTCATTCAGGAAAAAAAAAATTATCTATCTACAACAGCTTAACAGAGAATGACAAGAAAAAGGGATCATGGTATCCAAATGTGGAGGTAAATGATGGTACAAGGTGACAACCCACCAAAAAAGGTGAGTTATTTGTGTTAGGTTAATAGCAGCAAATCTTCAGCGATCTCTTGGTCACGTTCAGTACCTTAGAATTTCTCTCTGCAATACACTGCGCTTGCTTTTCCATGCTCTACCGCCAGGTTCATCCCACTGCAATTAATTGGGTTATACTGGCACAGGATTAGAGGGACGGACCAGAAAAACAACACTGTTGCATGTGAAGAATGGAGCGTCACGAAGGGAACGAACGTTCATGGTCTTAAAGCCAAATGCAAAGTATAAATCTGATGAATTATAAATTCTTTTGATTTAGAGCCCAACAAGAAATGTACAGCTGTAAAGTCTTTGTCAGCTCAAATCAATATTTCATTTTGCCAGTTGAGGATAATTTAAATTCCATGTATTGCTAGAATTAAATGTAGTGATATGGACTTGGGCAGAAAGTGAAAAAAATTAAATGTTGGATACCACTGTGCTAGACAGAGTTGTACTTAAGGGCAAGACACATGGAAGGGTGTAAAAGCAATTAAACATGAGGTTGTCAGTAGGCAGAGAATTAGAGAATTCTTTGCGTGACAGGGACAAGAAGAGGAGGTTATTAAGGCACACGCTATTTATTTTAATATTGTTCATGATCTGTATTGTACTAAAATTATAAATAGGCTAAGTGTGAGTGACCCAGAACAGTTTGGCTTCTGTCCTAGCTGGATTTAATCGCAGTTCACGTTGTCCTCCTTCCTACTCATTTTCTGCCTTCAGCAGCAGCACTGCCAACATCTGAGATTTCTCTCCTGAGACTTGCATCTAACCTTTTCCTTCAACATTTAGCACTCAGCTCCTGGAGTCATGTGTTTCTCATGATATATGGGTTTTTTGGGGGGTATTTAAGTAGCACCTTGTTCTGCCAAACGATCCTCACAGCCGTATTTCATGCCAATAGGCATTTACAAAATTGTACTGATATAACTATCCTGGGATAGTGACTCCATCACAGGGCAGTGTTTCGGCTGCGTTTTGGAGGTGAGTTAAATTATAACTTTGCCTAAGCTACATCAGCTAGGTCCCAGTGTGAGTGGCCAGCTGGAAGAAAAGGTTATACTGATCTAACAATATCTTTTTAAATTCACATGTTAGGTTATGCCAAAAAGTAATCCCATGTAGGCAAGACCTACATTTTTAGTCCTTAGGGCTGTGGAGAAAACACGACTCAAGTGTATTGAAAAGGCTTAGATACCAGAAGGCAAATAAAAATAACCCCAGTTGCAGTATTATTATTTTTTTTCAATTTCATTATTTTTGTGCCAATCTCAAGGTTTTGGGGGCCTGAACTCTGTAATCGTGAGCCCTTGGGGACGACAGAAATATTGACTATAATTAGATGGTATAATCTTTGGGACAGGGACTCTGCCTGCTTATGTGCTCACACAGAACTCAGCACAAGGGGCTGCTAACCAAATACAGGCTTTCTGGTCCTACCACAGTGCGAACAAAGAAGGGATGCTAATACAACACACCCATCCCGCTTCTAGGTGCACATCTGCTACGGGTCCGCAGTCTCTGCTCATTTCCCTTATTCAGACTAAAGTTACGTCCTCCCACCGTTTGTCTTTATTTTGACAGAAGTCCTTACCTTGACTTTTTTATGACTCTGTGTCACCCTTAAGTCTTTGGGGCACAGACTGCACGTACCTTTCTGTGCGCCTGAGCGATGTAGGGATGCTTTAACAGGTGTATTTAGACACATGACCTGCTGTGAGCTTACAAACTACATGGGAAGATGAATCATGCTAACTCTTCTGCAAGGAAAAGGGGAAAAAACCCTAACTCTTGCTGCCTGCCTGGATTTAGCTTTTGTTATTTCCTATAGGATGAATATTGCCCCTGTGCAGATGGTTCCCATAAAACCCTGCACATCACTGAAATCATAGGTAATCAATTAACATGTGGCTGTAGAGCTGTGTATGTTCCAGTCGATGTCCCATGTTTCTGTAGTAATGAATTATTAAATTGCTTAAATGTAAGGAGCTGGGTCCTTTTGCCCAGGACTCCACAATTACACCAGAAGATACAGGTCCAGAGTTTGATGGAACTGCTGTGGTGCCGCCCACTCTTTTGCGACAGACCCTGTAGAGTAGTATTTCCTACTACAATTTCCAGCCCCGTATCTCACTGTTCCTGTAAGAAATGCATACGGACATTCCTAGGAGCCAGGTATTTTGTTTCAGGACCACTTATTTAGAGAACATAGAGGACAAAGTACACAACCACCCTTATGAGCCTGGAGAAAAAGCCTAGCAGGTTCTCGAGTTAAGGTAAGTTTCGTCTCAAGTGCTCTGCACTTGTACGTAAGAGTCTCCCGAAGGTAAGCACCAAAGCTGTGCTCAAAAATTACTCCATCTCTAAACAGAGACATTTCACAGCATTTGTGAAATGGAGAAATTACTTTTTTGAAGCTATTTCAGCATGTGTTTAGTAGGTAGATTGAGCAAAATTTTATCCCTTGTCATTAGTTAGTAGAAACAAAAATTAAATGTAGAACATTTTTTACAGTACCTCTAGCAACATATAACCCGGTTGCAATTCAATCTAATTGTAGTCTTCCAACCTCTTATTTTTATATACCTCTTTACAAACATTAAAGGATGCAAAACTATCAATGCAGGTGTTTGTTTTAGTATCACAATTTTATAGGACTGATTCCAGTACTTCAAGTGTGTTCAGGAAACTTCAAAACCATATATTTCATGCCAGACTGAGTGGGCATAGTTAGTATAAAGAACATTACGAACTGAATTAATGCTTTGATGAACTCAGCGCCTTTATCTGTTCCCGAACTCCCTTATTCTTCATCTGTACTGAGAACCAGCACAGCATTTTGTTTCAAAGACCTCGCTTTTAAAAATAGCCCCTCAATAAAGTTTATGGAAAAGGACCAAAACACAGTCCATTAAAAAGCAAATGCAGGCAAGGCCGTATGTAGGTGTTTTTCACACCATTGCATTATCAGTAATAGTGAATTTTTTCCCTAGCAGCACCTAAGAGAAATCTTACGTGTTGCACTTAATAATTGCTGTCTTTATAGTGGCTGGGGGAGGGCAAGCGTTGTGTTTTGGTGTGAATGATTTCTTCAGCAGTAATAAAAGGTGGTATTAAAATGTCACTGCAGTCATTTAAATGACTGTTTTCTAGGAAATGAATGATTTTTGCAGTTCACAGTCCCTAGCTGTTAATAATAACTGAGCTTGTTCTGTTCAAGAACAAGTTAAAATGGCATTTTGACAATAACTCTCCATTATCAACCAACATTTGCCTTCTGTTCATTTTGTGTAATTATCACAATCTTTATATTTTCTTAATCTATTCTGGGGGCTCTGCAAAGACGATAGCAGAAGGCCAAGCTTCTCAAGGACTAAGAAATAGTATTTGTTTTCCTCTTCAGGAGCAGCAGCGCTGGCAGTTGAGCTAGTTCTGGCAGTATGCTTTCCTTGGGAGTGTTTTAACACCCGCACCTCGGGTGCCTGATCCCAAGCACCAGGGGCCAGATCCTGTGCAATCGGGTGCCTGAGTCCAGCAATGGGAGAGGCTACATATCGTCCTCAGCCTGAGCCTCGTACAGGGCAGCTTGTGAGCCACCACGGTCAATAAACCTGGTGACACACCTGCTATTTTGGCAGTTGGAGAGTATGTGTGTGTGTGACACAACCTATATTACAGTAACTACAGATCTCTCGCACTAATGCCAGGAAAGTAGGATGTGTTCCCACTTCTACTGGTGCCAACCATCTCAAAGGAACTAGAGCTGAAAGAGAGAATCGGACCCACAAACCGGATACTTCGGTATAGACTTAAAGCAGGGTCAGAGAGGTGTGGAAGGACCGGAGACCCCAGAAAACCTGATGGGCCATGGGAGAAGTCCTAACTCATCATGGACACGTTTGCACAAGCAGAAGGAGCAGGGAGAAGCACTCGCTGATGCTTACCCTGACCCACTGAAGACCTGGAGAGGTGAGTCTCCAACTGCTGCACTGCCTCCCCATGGGGAGAAAATGGCATACCTGCCTGGGGAGCTTGGGCTTTAGTGACTACCAGCTCCTTCAGGAGTGCTTTGGTAACTCTGCTTATGAATAGATGATCATCATAATTTTCTTAATGCCAGCACATGCCCTGGGGCAATGGTCCAAGTGCTGGAGTTTTATGCGCCAAAATGAGGAAAGTTAATTCAACACCCTTGATAACAACAATAGTACTTTGTGCTTTTGATCTTCAAAGCACTTTACAAACATTAGCTAATTAATTAATCCTTACAATACTCCTCTGCTATTATCCCTGTTTAGCAGATGGGGAAATTGAGTCAGAGAAGTTAAATGACTTGCCCAGGGCTACGCAGGAGTTGGCATCAGGGCTGTGATGGGGAATTCCTGGCTTCTCCTTTCAAATCTCCAAAACATCTGTGGCTGCTGCTGCAGACTTGAGACTGCCTCAACTATAGACATTGGACTGATCAGCTGGGCAGGAGCACTGACTCCGGGGTGCACCTAGCCCATCAGATGTGGGCAGATTGAAGTGCCACCTATAGACTTGCCTTGTCGTGTCAGCTTCAGAGATTGTTAGGCTTTGTGAACTTGAACACTCTCTTGTGCTCCCCTCTCTAACAGAGCTTCTGGGAAGGAGCTGACTCATGTCTGGCCAGCCTGGCCCTGAGCTTGCATCTGCCTGGGGCAAATCCCTGTACCCATCCCTCACATAGGATTCTCCCAAAGATGCTGCCTTTACAGTAGATAACGAAACCCTGATCCTGCTTCATAGTCAGAAGGTAGAGAGACAAAGACAGAGGTGGGGAGAGCTGAATATAGCCCTTTAAATCTTTGATTGACAAAGTCCCCATATGAGGAGTGAACTGAGAGGTGACAAACAAATTGTTATGGGTACAGATAACATGCTGAGGAAATAACCAAAGCTCTTAATTTTTTCTCGCCCAGGTGGTTCTGTATCTGATAGAGGACCGAGATGGTAATTTCCTCTACTGCTTAGGGACAGGGTTGCTCAAGATCTATTATAAAATCAGGATAACAACAACTTAATATCAAAGGAACCATCTTCCTATTTTGGCTCCAGGTAATCTAGCAAACCAGGCAATACTACTAGATAGCAAGTATGAATTAGTCAAATTAAGCTTATTGAAAGTAATTGTAGTTTTAAAAGTATATTCTTGTCTGCAATGGATTACAGTGCTGGTTATCATCACCACAGCTGCACAAAAATATGCTGTAGAATAAAATAAAGTGAAAAAGTGAATAAGGAGAATCTTTCACTTCTGCAAGATTGTGAGAAGTATTTTTGAACAGAGGTATGCTAAGATACTGTGTTAGAGAGATTCTAACTCTCCAAAACATGGAAAGAATATCTAAATTAAAGAAGGCAGTAAACCCAAAGTATTCTCCCAAAACTGAGGGAAATTAGCAGAGAATGACAGAATGGGTGAGGCTGGAAGGCACTCCTGGAGCTCATCTAGTTCAACTCCCCTGCTCAGAGCAGGGTCATCTAGTGCAGGTTGCTCAGAGTCATGTCCAGTCAGGTTTTGAGTATCTCTGAGGACAGAGACTGCACAACCTCTCTGGGCAGCCCATTCCAATGTTTGACCACCCTCACAGTAAAAAAAAAACCACCTTATGTTCAAATGAAATTTCCAGTAGTTCAGTTTGTGCCCACTGCCTCTTCTCCTGTTCCCAAGCAGCACTAAGAAAAGCCTGGCTCCACCTTCTTTACTCCCCCTGTTAACTGTTTATACACACTGATAAGATCCCCCTGAGCCTTCTCCTCCACAGGCTAAACAACCCCAGTTCTAGCAGCCTCTCATTGTATGACAGATACTCCAAAAACTTTGTCTTTGTGGTCCTACACTGGAAACACTCCAATATGTCTGTGTCTCTGTTGCGCTTGGGAGCCCACCACCGGACCCAGCACTGTTATGCAGAAGGAAAGGATCACCTCCCTTGACTGGCTGGCAATGCTTTTCCTAGTGCAGCCCAGGGTGGTGTTGGCCTTCTTTGAGGCAAGGGCACGTTGCTGGCCAATTTGTCCAACAGGACCCTCAGGTCCTTTTCTGCAAAGCTGCTTTCCAGCTGATCGGCCCCCAGCCTGTGCTGGTGCATGGGGTTTTTCCTCCCCAGGGGTTCCTGTCAGCCCATTTCTCCAGCCCACCCAGGTCTCTCTGAATGGCAGCACAACTGTCTGGTGCATCAGCCATTCCTCTGCAAACTTGCTGAGTCTGTACTCCGGCCCATGGTCCAGGTCATTAATGGAGATGTGAAACCATATTGTCCCCAGAAGCAACTCCTGGGGCACACAACCAGCAACTGGCTTCCAGATGAACTTTGTGCCACTGATCATATCCCTTTGAGCCCAGCAAGTCAGACAGTCAGTTTTCAATCCACTGCACTTTTCTTTTCAGCATAAAGGGCCGTCAGGTTGATCAGGTGTGATTTCCCCCTCACAAATCCATGCTGACCACTCCCCACATTATGGTTTCCAGAATTATGGTTTCCAGGGGCACTTATTTTAAAGAGTTGGATATTCTTATTGCCCAAGAGCCATGAGTTCAAAACGTACCAACGATGGCAAAAAAAGAAGACAAATGTTTTGCTTGAATGAAAGTAAGTAGATAAATCTCTTGGGTTCACGCTCTTTGCTGCCATATATAAATTTAAAACTTCATAGTCTGCACAGTCCTTACTTGACCCTACTGCTGAGAATGTCTGCTGGGAACGTCTCTCCTGTGGAGAGGAGGGAGATTTACCAAATCACGCAGAGTCAGTATCCCAGCACCTACACTCGCAGAGCAAATGAGATGTTTTGAGCAGGCTGGATCTTAACTGGGCTCTTTGCCTTCTGATGGGAACCATCATCATTTGGCACAGGATGGAAATGCTCACTTAATGTGAAAGATACTGCAAAACCAGACCATATAGCCAAGGTGACACAACCATCTCCTCACATGCAGGGTTGGTCAGTGATTATCAACCATGCATGAGACTGTCCAGAGCTGTGAATAACCCCAGACATTTCTGTATGGCTATAAGTACACATTTCCAAGAATTCAAAAAAAGGAGAGAGGGAGATTCCTCTTGGGGGTGAACAGCAAGGGGACGGAAGGCAACAAACACATGTTGCAACAAGGGAAATTCTGACTAGATAGCAGGAAAAAAATACTCATAGTGAGGGCAGTCAAATACTAGAAGAGGGTCCAGGGAAGTTGTGGGATCTCCAGCTTTGGAGACATTCACAGCTCGACTGGACAAGGTCCTGAGCAACCTAAGGCGGAGACTGGAATAGATAACTTACAAAGATCCCTTCAAACCTCAACTGTTCTGTGAGTCTATGAAATCCAAGTTTGCATTAGGACTCCACCCAGCCTTGGGGTAGGAATGCAGTTCAACCAGGAATGTAGGACACGGTGCTAATCTGCTAATATTTCCCAGCCTGAAGGGAAGGGAAATTATACCCTATCATTTCACAAAAGATGGTCAGGCCAAATCCCGAATAAATGCATAGAAGTTACGGCTATTCCTTATACTCCCGTAACAATGGTTCAGCTGGTTTAGTAATTAAACTGCTTCCACCAATTCGTTACTTCTGGCATCACAGAAACGGAAGATTTATGTGATATTAAATAATTGCAACAAATCCAAATATAGTGAGAGGCATATAGTACAAGGGAACTTTACAAGAGACATGAAGCGTGCCCATTTTTAAGAGCTTTTTGTATAGAATTTGTAATGGTGTATTCATGTTAAAAGGAGTTCAGTATGTTTTTAGTGGAAAAAATAGCTCTTGGTACAGATAAAAATAAATTGGCCTGGGATTTTCCTTTGTTAGAAATTAAAGTATCTCACAAAATTATTAATAGCTGTGTGTCTTCATCGTGCTAGTGAATTTTTCTATGGAGATGTAATGTGGTAGAGGGTTCTGATATTTCTTCTTCAGCATTCTGACAAGAAAACAATGTCTTCTTCACTATTTATCATTTTAGAAAGAAAGAGTAATGCTCAGCCATTTAACCTCAGAGGTGTCTGATGGCACTTTCCACAATCGGCACTGACAGTTCAAGGATGAAAGGTATGGGGTATATTCTAGTTACTGAAGGGTTAAAGAGGGTCCCATAAATAAATTATGGATGCATTTTTAGAGCACTTTGCTAAGAACAAGAATGGCAGAAAATATCACAAGGCTGTCAAATCAGATTAAAGCCCATGTGCTCTGAGTAATCTGTGGGGAAAACTAACAAACTGTATGTTTCTCACGTATTAAAGATATTTTCTTAAAAAGCTGGTTGGCTGAATGAACATAGAAATCCACCCTCGTTTTTTCCCCATCTCTCACGGTTTCTCTCTTATGCTTAATTTTAAGTATAACTTACAAAATAATTGCAGCTAGCAACATATCTCAGGTGAACTCTATGAAGAATAGAGCTGTGGAACGGAGAGTACCTATTAATCCGTACACATGGGTAAAAATTCATAGTATGTATATACATTTTCTCAGCAAGTCTTTCTAAACCCAGTCACTTGGGTGCCTTGAACGTTTAACTTCACAACTTCTGCTGTTTCATGCCACATAGGCAGAAGGCTTATTCTTGATCTTCTCATAGCAGAATTGGAGGAATTTACATACATCCCTCAGAAGGGCAGAACTACTGCTACAACGGTTTGCAAACCGTTAATCCTTTGTCCTAAAGATCTAGTATTCGAATCATATAACCTACATAAAAGATAAAGATGTGATTACAGAACGTGGTGTCTTATCAAGTAATTGTGTCAAGAGGGATGCAAGGGTCCTGGTAGGAAGGATAAGAGGATAAGCACTAGCTCTGACTTTCTAGAGCTGTCCCAACTGGCTTTTATCATGGATGCGCGCTCTGGTTGCCTCTGGACTGCCTGTTGGACTAATACCACGGCACACCCCACTGCATCCTCTCTGACGTGTTTTCCATGGAAAGAAAGCCAGTGCATGGACTAAAAGGATCAGGCTTGGCCAGGCTTTTGTTTGGGAGATAAAGTGCTTAGGTGTGCCCCAGGCTGCCTGAGCCCAGCTGGGCAAGCGCACGCTGTAGGCATAGTAACTTGTATCTGTCTTCAACCACCCAACAGAACAGTTTAATTTTTCCTACATCAGTTTTAGGAATAAGAGACCTGCATTGGGCAATAAATCTATCTTTTTTCTCTACTCACATATTGGACTCAGCTGGACTCAGGGGCAACCCAAAGTAAACAAAAGACTTTGATTTGATAGATGAAAATGCTCAGCAGAAAAAGGACAAAAGAAATAACCGAAACCCTCTCATTGAATGACACCTTATGATGTGGCCCCTTGTAAGACGTGTAATGTGTTAAACAGTTGAGGCAGAACCCAATGAAGTAATTAATGCCTTCTAATTAGAGTAAGATGCCTATGATGCTCTTAGATCAAGAAAAGGATGTTCAAGTCAGCCTTGAATTACCTCTCTATTGGACTACATTGGAGACATATATGAGATTTGGATCAGATCCCAAAGCTTTTTCATGCCCTTATCATCCTAGGCATGTCTGGATAGACGCGTCTCTCCAGATGACTGACAGGAGTCCAGGATATTAGTTATCATGAGGGAAAGTCCAAGCAAAAGTGTACCAGCACGTGCAGTAAAGCCCAGGACATTTTATAGCCAACCTGGTATGATACTGTGTGTCTGGAGGAGGAGATTTGTGGTTTTTCTTTTTTTTTTTGGTTTTGTTTGTTTGTTTGTTTGTAGGTATTTTTAATATAAACTGACCATTCAATAATGTCTTTCATTGTTCACCGCAGGGTGGCCCAGCTCCAAGAACAGCCTCTCCTAGTGTAGAGTGTAGTTTGTATACAAGAAGATAAGTTTCTAAAAGTTGAGGCATTCTCCACAGCTGTACATTTGCTGTATAAACGCTTTATGTGCTCTATATATTCTATAAATTCTATGCTGTGACTTAGTACAATAACACTATATATTGTATAAAACAGATCAGCATGAGTCTACGTCACTCTCTCTTTTGCAGGTTAGCCTTGATTTTTCAAAAGCCCTGAAAAGGATTAATGAACATTTCTCTCAGAATTCCCATTCATTTTAGTGGGATAAGGATTTCTCCCAGTAGTACTTATGAACAAATATGAACATGTGTAGCATTGAGCCACGTTTATGACCCAAAGAACTCTGAACACATTGGACCTTGAGTCACCCATTGTGGAAAACACCTCTCAGTACCCACGAGATTCCTGCTTCCCTGCACTTGAATTCAAAGCTCGGTAACACCTGTGGAACAAAATTATTTTATAAAATCATAACTACAGAAGTTTCTACCACACATGTAATCAGAAGCTTAAAATGCCAAAAATAAGGGTAGTAATGCAGACAGGAGCAATAATTTAAAGATTTTAAATAAATTTGAACAGTCATTAGCAAATGGCAACCTGAAAATACTCAGCATTACAAAGGACAAACATTCATTAATTAACTTTTAACAGAAGGAAAAAATCACTGTAAGTAAAAGATTTGATCACTTTTGTTGACAGTTTCCAGGTTACTTAGGAAAAATTCATATCAGAGAAATGGATTCTTGAAGTAATTTCCAGGACAAGATTTTTAGAAATCGGTAACCATTGTCAATCTCATAATAATGGCTTGACTCCAGGAAAAAATACATTGACATATTCAGCCATCCATTACTTTCATCAGAGTAGATGGGATAAATTCATTATGGCTGGTATGTTAAATGCTTTGTTGAAGGGAATACTGTGAACATCGTGAGGGTAAAGGTTGCAGGCACAAAAAAGCTGCCATTTTACCAAAAATGTATATGTTTTCAGAAAAGGACATTGCCTGGCAGGGGAATGCAGGTGCTTGTGCTGATGAAAAGGACATGAGCCACCAGGCATTTCAGATCTGCCTCACCATCTCAAGATGGAAAGCTCAAAAAACAGGCTTCCCTCCGAGATAAACGCAACATCGCTTCAACTGCCATCCTGCACGGACAACGTGTTTTGCTTAACATGCTTCCAAGGGGGCAGGTTATGCATAAGAAGGAGCATCTCCGTGTTTCGGGAGAAGTGGTGCCACGGGAGCTGCCTGCGTTGCCGGTTTGGTTGCATAACTCTGCTGGTACCACCCTAACTAGGCCACCAAAACTCCTAGGGTATGTCTGCACACCGTATTATGCAATTTCACGCAGGGATACCCAAATTCAGACTAAATGATTCTCTCTATTGAAGGCAGTCAGGCCGTGCTAGCACTTCGTTCTGCCTTAGCTGTTTTAGTCTTTTACGGGCTTATTGAAAGCCAGCTGGGCATTTCTACATGGCACTACACTGAGCAATACTGTAATTAACCTGGCATTATCCTGGTATATTTTGCTACCTAGAACTGTTTCTAGAAATTATCATGATAAAAAATACAGAAAAATGCTGATACTCTTGCTTTTCATAGTGGCAATTTTCAGTGCCAGCAATATCAAAAAAGCATTGCTCCTGGGAGAAGCGTATAAGTTTGCTGCATGAAATGAATTGCTGAATTTCTTTTCCCAAAGTTTGAACTTGTTCAGGTCTTGAATTTTGGCACAGCAGACTGAGGAGTTGCAGGTTTCTACTGAAATGTCACTCTTCGTTGCTGTTCTCAATTGTGTCTAACTTTTTTTATCAATTACAGCTATTCAGACTTTTTGTAGTTGAAGATATTTGTCATGTATAACACCATTTTGTCCCTAAAAACATTCTCAGGGAAAAATGCTTTAACAGAAACCCTACCACTGCTGAAAAGGAAAGATTTTCCCTGGAAAAAAATAAAGGAAAAACATATTCAAAAAATTACCACAAGAAATTGTGTGTCTTTGCAATGAGTCAGAGTTAGGCTCTTTGGTATTAAAAAATCATACAGAGGGTTATATATAAATACAGAACTTCTCAGAGTAAGGAAAGATGTAGCAGCTGCCCTTAAGAGTTTATAGTTTAGTTTCTGCTGGTACTGACAGAGAGTTAGGGTGCCTGGGGAACAGAAAAAGAGGAATATAAAGACCAGGAATTGCACAGTCAAGCAACCCGCATGCCAAATCCAGGCCACGATGTGGTTTGTCTGTCGGCTTTGCGTGCCTAGATACAATCACTTCTTAACCACCTAAAGCTAGTTTAAAGATAATCCATGCCACAAAGATTGATGCTGTTAAGATGGATCAGAAAAAAAACTAGCTCAGGGTATAAATCAGCCTGGTGATCTGGGTGACTGGAGAGGACACCATGAAAACCCCTGACAGTCCTTGCCAGCTCTACCTGGCAAACAGAAAAATTCTCTCCCCATCTCAAATCTGGCAATCGGTTTAACACAAGCACAGGAGCAAGAGGCGCTCATGTGGTCCTGAAATGTGATTCGGTCTGCTTTCTTTTCTCCTGTGAGGAGGACAATGTGTTGGATAGCTTGAACCAACGTGTATCAGAAGTTTTTATTTTTAACTCAGGGATGACCATGACTCATAGAACTTCCTCCATGACCATGAGCAAATTCCTCCTTCAAACAATGTAGAAGGTGGAAGGAGATGACTGGTGGTGGTGTAATGCAAAGCCAGGGCAGACATTAAGCAATATATTTCTGTAGATAGCAAATGCTCAGTGTCAAGAGAGTTAACAGAGATTACTTCCATACTAATGAATGAAGTGTGCCTGACACAAACCCCCAACACGGAGCTCAGCTGCCGTGGAAGAGCCCATATTCACACTGTTAACTTCCCTTAGCTGCCAGAGCGGGGTCACTATGTGCAAACCCCTTATTGGAAGCAGCTTCTGGCCCACAAGTCATACCTGGGAACTGTTTGGAAAAATGTTCATTAGCTCAGGATAAAATACCGCCCGGAGGTTGGGTAAGGTGACCACAGGGGTCCCTCACAACCTTAATTTTTTTGTGATTTGTTCGTCCTTCAGCTGTTCCTTGGCACTACTTGGTCCAGTAGTGTAGATGTGTCCATAGAGTCCCTCCTAGGGAATGTCAGAGGCTGGTGGCTCTCCAAGCTCTTCTGCATTGGAGAGCACTGGGCCCACCCCAGCCTGGAGCCACAGCACCATGTGGATGAGCACGGCAATCGACTTTTGTTCATTTTCTGTTTCAGTGGTCTGGAAAAATGAAAGGCCGGTAAGGAGGGACAATTCCTGACAATGCAAAATCCAAGAACAAGAAAACACTAAATGAATTGGAGTCACTAAAGAGCGAGGCCAGACAGGTGCAATTGCAACCTGAGAGACAGAGATTGGGAGATGAAGTTATGGAAATGAAGTCAAGGATGACGTGTGGAGAAGGAAAACTCAATTAAGGTCTTTTGATACTTGAATGTAAGCTGGTGAGCACTGGTTGTAAACAAAAATACAAACACTTCTTGTGCTTCTCGGGAATTCAGAAAATAGCTTTGCCCTGAACAATTTTTGAGTTGTTTTCTAGTGCAGAAGATTCTCTTTTCTCAAATTTTCAATGCAAAATTAAAAAGGAGTCATGCAAAAATAACACACACTAAATTTGTTTCCAAGCATTTAAACAACACATCTTTTCCTAAATTCTAGCCATAGCTGTATATATATATATATATATTCTGTCTGACAAAACTTTTTAATCAGCTGTTTTCAAATGTTAGGTCTTTTAAAAACATGCATGTCCATAGCCTCCCCGCCCCCCCCAGCTCCCTTCTCTCTGTTTCTCGTCAGTGTAAGTGAATGCTTTAATGGGGCAGGGAGGTAACTGCAAGGCGCCAGACACTCGGTTTCCATCGCTAAATACTGGAGCATTTTTAAAGAAGGTCGTAGTGAAGAAACATACTTTATACTGAATTGATACTGAATTGGTGCCCAGTGGCTCAAGAGTAAGATTTCAACAAAATGTCCTAACAGTAAGATTTTAATATTTGAAGGGATATTTTCCTCTTCTGTCTTCCCCACCCAGATCCCACTGTCAGGTATCTGGCACTTTAGAAGAAGGCACAAAGCTGGCAAAGCCGTAGCCTGGTGACTATTTTGACCATATCCCAGCTACATTACTCCCTTTGGTATTGTAGACATGAGAGAGTTGTACATGCCGTCTTATAGAGTGTCCCTTTCTTCTGGAATCTCCTTGGCTTTCATCACTTGCTGACTTTTGGATCTATTTTAAGCGGTTTTTTTAAGATGCTGTCACATTCAGCCATTCCCACTGAACTAATTTTGCCAAAAGATATGAGTGAAAAAAACTGGACGGAGTCAACTCCCTTTTTTCCCTTGAGTCACTGACAGATCTCTAACAGCTATGAACAACTGCTAAAATACAAGGTGATGTAAAGATTTTCAGAAAAGACCATTTCTTTTAATTGTTTCAATACCAATTTTTTCCCAAGGAAGAAAAATTAAACAAACGTGAATAAAGCCAAACACCCTTTAGCTGCATTTACAAGAAATAAAAAGAAAAGCTAAACTGTGGCTTGATCTGAATAATATCAAGCTGTGTACTCAAGCTGGGGCAACGTAGATAAATTTTAAACGGTTACCCACCCAGTCCTCTCTCTGTATACAACATCCAGAGACACATTTTTTATGAAAGAGCCAATGCTTCCGTTTTAGACACAGGTCTATTTTTTTTTCTGCGCTTCTACCAATAATAAAAATCAAAAATTGTTCTAGATGGTGTCAAAGATTTTGGTAGCTACATCAAGGGTCAAAGAACTTCACTGATTCACTGACACTTGAATCATTCGTTTCCACTTGTCCTCTCTGAAACTCACCCCATTAATTACAAGTACAAATGGTTTATTATCCTGTAATCTAAATGATGAGGTTGGGTAGAGAGGTGCGTGGCATTTGATGTAAAGAAAAAGGAAGAAATAATAAATAGTACATTAAAACCGGTCACCCTTGAATGGAAAGGCTACAGCTGACCCCAAGCCTTAGGCTGGCAGATCTTTATATTAGAGCAAAGACCCTACACTAAACTTGTCCAAGATCACTGTGAAAATAGAACAGGTTCTTAAATTTTTGTGTTGAGCATTTACATCCCCAGATTTTATGTTCTCTGGAGAATCTTCACTGCTCTAGAATATTCTCAGATACAAAAAGGATGTTAAAGAAAATAATTTATTTTACTCAAATTACAATATAGATTCATCCAACATTTATGTGCTTATGCAGAACAATTTTGGAAGGGAATGGTAACTGGAACTTGGTTTTGGGAAAAAAAAAAAAATAAAATCGTACATACACATATCTATGCAGATTTCTCCAGCTGTGGGTTATCAAGCAGAAGTTTCCAAAGGCTTCAGAACTGTCAGGTATTAATGTAATCTCAAAGTGCATTTTAAAGCTTTGTGAATCACTGCAGAATTTATATAATTGCTGGTGTTCCCATCTCAGTGAACACAATCGTCCATATTTCTCTAGCTGTACAAACAATAAATGCAATATTAGCTGCAGTGTAAGATGTCCTCTAACATAGGATCAGGAGAGTTCAAGAGGGATCAGGTGGGGTGAAAAGGTAATTCTTGCCACATTTACTGAGGTTAAAAGCATGTGCTCCAGCCAATCCTATCTGTAAAAAGTGTATTGTGGACATATATTCCCCTGGGAAACTGCCCTCAGGGACACGGAGGCAGAACAGAGCTGGCAGATATTTAAGGATGTTTTCCACAGAGTGCAAGAGCTCTCGATCCTCAGCTGTAAGAAACCAGGAAAGGAAGGCAAGAGACCGGCATGGCTGAGTCAAGACCTCCTGGTCAAACTAAGGGGCAAGAAAGAGAAGCACAGGCAGTAGAAGCAAGGACAGGTATCCTGGGAAGAGTACAGGGACACTGCCCGGTTGTGGAGCGATGGGGTCAGGAAGGCCAAGGTGCAGCTGGACCTGAACTTGGCAAGGGATGCCAAGAATAATAGGAAGGGCTTCTACAAGTATGCCATCCAGAAAAGGAAGGTCAAAGAAAGCGTACCCCCCTGATGAGCAAAACTGGCAAATGGACGAGGAGAAAGCTGAGGTACGTAATGATTTCTTGCCTCAGTCTTCACTTGCAACGTCTCTCCCCACACCTCTCAAGTGGATGGACTGCAAGGCAGGGACTGGGGGAGAAAATTCCCTCCCACTGTAAGAGAAGATTGGGTTCGTGACCGTCTGAGAAACCTGAACATACAGAATTCTATGGGACCTGACAAGATGCACCCCAGAGCCCTGAGGGAACTGGCTGATCTAGTTGCCAAGCCACTCTCCATGATATTTGAAAAGTCATGGCAGTCAGGTGAAGTCCCCAGTGACTGGAAAAAGGGAGACGTTGCTCCCATTTTTAAAAAGGGGGCTTGTAAAAAGATGGGGACAAATTTTTTTCACAGGGTCTGTTGTGATAGCAGAAGGGGTAATGGTTTTAAACTAAAAGAGGGTAGATTTAGATTAGATATAAGGAAGAAAGTTTTTACACTGAGGGTGGGTGAAACACTGGCCCAGGTTGCCCAGAGAGGTGGTAGATGCCCCATCCCTGGAAACATTCAAGGTCAGGTTGGATGGGGCTCTGAGCAACCTCATCTAGTGGGAGATGTCCCTGCTCATGGGAAAGGGGGTGGACGAGATGACCGTTAAAGGTCCCTGCCAACCCAAACTGTTCTACGATCCTATGATATACTCTGAAATAGACTAAAACCAACTCATTCTACCTGGACTAATCAGCTACAGCTAGAGAGCTGCCATTTTGAATTGATTACAGAGCTATTAGTTGGAGGTGACAGTTTCTATAACCAAGTTAGTCTTCTATAAAGCTGGAGGGAAAAAACCTGAAAAATACGGTTCATTACACATTTGCTAAGTTTATTTTGCTTATGTTTTAGTGGATTACCAGCATAAAGTAAATATCTGACATAATAAAATGTGTCTGAGCATTGCCCCATGCTTAACAGTTGCCTGCAAATGCTTCAGAGTATAAAGAAAGTGTAATAAAACCCCAAGCTTGCCATATTACTAACAAATAATATGAATAAATGACCTGGATTATAGCAAAAATTGCTGACTGAATACCAGGGTTATGATCCAATAACAATGACTTACAGGGAAAAGTGAAAGAGTTATGATGTACATGTACTAGTACAGGAACATCTACCTATCGCATTCATTCAGAGATAATCCAATTAGGGAAAGTAGTGAATCTACAGAATGCTTTCACTAGTTGTAGTGGAGGGATTAAGAACGATCACAAGGGACAATTCACCTTGGCAAAAAGATCCTCTGCAGATATCTTAAAACCTTAGGTTCTACCTAGAGCATCTCTTGGTGTAATTTAACTCTCCTTCCCTCTCATAAAATTGGAGTTGATGGAAATCATGGAATTTTTTCTCCACCATGCTACAGCAGTTCTTGTGTGCATTGGAGACTGTGGACTGTCAAAGACGTGGCTGTAACCCTGTGGTTCTTAGATGCCCAGCCGTGTGTTGACGTAAGGAACTGGAACAGCTTAAATTGGTACCACCACTTTGGGTCTCTGAGTGACCCACTGCCAGGGGGAACCTGGAAGACTGGGACCTTCATCTTCTGTGGCCCCATCCATTCTCTCACTCCTTTGCTTATGTGTAATATACTTTTAGTTCCTTAAGGGAGGAAAGCCTCCCAAGGGCAACTCTAAGCTCATTACACAGTCAATGAAAGGGCAATTCACCTACCCTGGAAACATTTTCAAGGGTGGAACAAGCTATCTATCTTTGTTGACTAGAGGACGTGGCTATTTTAGACCTGCCTACCTAACTTGTGGGCAGATAAACACGAGACTACTCACAGTTTTTGTATGTGTCCTTGGCATATTCTGAGACCCATGTTGTGATTGTCAAAAACTGTGTCTCTTCCTTGCACCTTTTTCTGGGATAAATGAACTTTCCTTCCCCACACCCTTGCTACTTAAAAAGAGTGATTTTTTTTTTCCCCACAATGGGATCAAGAGCAATAGAGCAGCAACATACAGGTTACAGAAATTAATGGAGGACTTTTCTTTAACCTTAGCAGATACAGATATCCCTGTCCCTTAAATTACCAAATGTGTCTTCTTTGGGGTTGATTCCACAGTTTGAAAACTCATTTGTGCAGGGACTGTATTCATACTGAGCTTTATACAATGCTGATCATAAAGTCAGCACGTAATACGTTAATAATAATAATAGAATGACATATTGCGAGCCTAAAGGTTTATACTTTCAAGTTTTATTTTCTTTTTCAAAAACTTTGAAAAACACCTTCCACACTATATTTTTGTTTTAAGTCTTAATCCATAATTATGGAGAACTAAGGTACCAATGCCAGAGTAACAAGATTAATACCTTTTTGACAGAATTTAATAATATGGTTTTATAATATTTAATTTTGTTCATAAAATATCTCTCAGTAGGAAACTTTTTTTTACTTACCTAAACATTATTGCTTTAAAACAATTTAATTCATATTTCCTGGCACAAAGAATTTATTATGAAGGCTTGTTGGGAACAGGTTTTTATAGGCTCGTGCAGGGATTAGCTTCAACTTAATTTGGATATTCAACCGATTTTGACAAGTATAGTCCACTGAATGTGGGCTAATAATACAGTCCTTAATTCATTTATCCTCTTTTAAATGTTCCAAGCCCTTTAAAATCATGTTATAGATGTAGTCTGGATAACAAAACCCGTGTTGGTCTTGGTTTTGATCTCTAGAGAAAGCATCCAGCCATCAGTGCAGCTGATAACGTCTTTGCCTAAGTGAAATAAGAATGAGGGCAGAGCATGGACCATTCCGTAATGTATGACACAGAATGTCAGAGAAAATTCAATCTACAACACCAAGCTTTCTGCACAGCGCATGGGAAAGCAGAAAGTCTTGCTTCTCTGCTGTGCACCAACAGTAAATATCTTCTGTGGTAAAATCAATTGCCAAGCAGCAAATCCGTATTCATGCCGTGCATACATTTAATGAGTTGGAAAAACTGTTCCTCAAAAAAGCCCAGAGAGCTAGATAGTTGCCGTTGCCATGCCAAGACAGACCTATCACTCAACTGCAGCCTGGACCCTACCAAGTCCAAAGTTCTGGAGGCACCAGCGCAGCCTGGGCCGCCTGTAGTGCTTGTGGGAGATTGGGAAATCACAGGGGTCCATTTTTGCAGTCCTCAAGAGAAGAACCACCTGGGGAAAAAGCCCAAAGTGCCTGGCTGGTGGGAAGATGTGTGGACAACGATGAGCAACTGAGATCCACACCTCTATTCAACCTAAATATTCTGTACATAGCTAACAGGTGACAGCTTGAACACTCCTCTGAGGGCTGCGGGTTTGGAGAACCAATGCAGAAATGGGTTTCTAGCCCTACTGTTAGTTATCTATACATATCAGTGAGAGATGCAAATGATCAAACCAAAACTACAAATGAAACTGAGGACTCAGGTCATCACAATTTTCTTTCCTTTACCTCTAAATAAAATATTAAATCTCTTGGGACAGGAAGACATAATGAAGGAATGCAATCGTATGAAAGAAACCCCATCATTTCCACCAGATTTGAAAGAAAGAAACATTGAACTCGCAAAACTCACTGCTACCTATCTGGAAAAATGCCATAGTTTTTTTCAGAGCTTTAACTTCATCCTTCTTGCAGCTGAGTTCCTCTTGTCCCCCATGGTACCATGACACAGCGTCGCCGCGTGGTGAGCCTCCACCTGCACAGGAGGTTGCATGGGGAAAGGGATGGCTCCAGTCATGAGGAAACTGCAGCGAGCAACATCTGGGGAGGCTTTCACAGATCGGGCAGAGTTTCTGCTGTGTATCAGATAGATGATCCCGACCCTGCCAGCACAAACACATGGATCCAGTCCTATTCACATTGATCCAAAATCCACCCACTTGCAGAATCCAAGATCACCTCCACTACAAGATTCAGTTGCAAAACTGAAACCCAAGGACACGAAATGAACGCATCACAGTCAAAGCTGGGGTGAAAGAGGAAAAAATTCTACCGTTTTTCAGTTTAGGGGGGGTGTAGCTGTGTGAATATATCCATATAGTCATAAAAAGAAAGGTGGCGTATGTCTGAAACCAAGTCAGGACTTTTTCCTTCAGTATTACACGTGATGTGGAAAATATCCCCTGCAGCTTCTGTGGGGTAAATTGCAGCATGAGCAGAGACATGGATCAGAGAAGCACGGAAAGCTGCTGAGAGCATAGGTAAACTCTGGCTGCTTTCTCCTCTGACTTTACCTCCATAAGTTTGTTACCTTCCTCTAAGTTATAATGGCATAACTGAAGAAAAAAATTATTCTTGTCAGAATGTGTATAAAAATATTTGTCCAGAAAACTCATGCCAGTAAGCTTGACTAAGCGCTTTTCTGCCAACACTAAGAAGAAAAACAAAATAAAGGTTTACACAGCTTTCTAAATCTTGCATGGGAAACATAAATCAGAATGATTTTTCCTCTTTACTGGTAAAACAGGAATTAATGGAGACATGCAGCAGTCAGTAATCAGAAGATTCAAAACAAGCAAAACGAAGGATTTTTTCACCCAGTGAATTGTTGCACTGTGGAACACGCGGCTGCAGGATTTTCTGGATGCAAAATGCACAAAGCAGCTGAGGAAAAAGGCAATTAACCAAGAAACAGATAAAAGCTCTGGCTCAAGAAGTCTCTAAACTGTGGATTAGCAGAGCTCGGAAGGTATGGCTCAGGAAAAGGCACTGCTCTTCTCGCTCGCTTTCTGCAGGCACCTACAACCAGCTACTGATACCAAGCACAGCTCTGGGCAAAACACAGACATTTTCTTTAGCCCAGCAGAATGATTTTTATATTCTTCTTCAGTACTATTTGATTTTCACACTCCTTACTGTACTGCGACTTTTCTGCTAGCAGAAGTGATACCGACTGCCGTTTGGTGTTATTGGGGCAGGGAGGGATGCTCTGCCCACAAGCCACAATACATGCATTGATCCTTCATGAGTTTCTAGTGCCATGGATGCTCTGAGTGACACAAAGACTTTTTGATGAGCACCCGCTGCTCCGTACTAATATAGTGTAAAAAAATGGGGCTATGGAATTCAGGTATTTACAAAAATGAAATACCAAAGACAACGCAGCTGGATACATAATGCAGGAGAAGAAGAGCAGGAGCATGTCATTTTAGCTGTCTAGAGAACTAGACCATACGTGCGTATGTCTGTGATTTCTGTCTGAGGGATTTAAATCTTAATGTCAGCAGCACAGTAATGTTTTTATTAAAATCGTACCCAGGCGTTTCCCAAATCCAGTATATATTTTTAATTACAGTCACTTCTATTTAAGCCCTCCATTGTATTTTAACATCTTTGCTTCTCGGCTTACAACTGAGTAGCATGAAGGTCAGTGCTTAACGCAGGCTTGCAGTAAATTACACTTCTTCAACTGCACTTTCAATACACCTTCGTCAAAAATCTTTTAGGAAAACTGCCATTCCCACTAATGACAGATTTCATATGCTGGTTGGTCTCTGCCTCGCTAACTCCCATTCGCTCTAGCATTCAGAAAATGGCTCAATTAGTAGAGACTTTGAGAGATGTTGCTGCAGGAGATTTGTGAGGAGAGATGCCAGCAGATAACTGTGAGTCATTTTTCAGCTCGGGAGGCTTCGGCTCTGATTGCACAGACTGATTCTACTTAATTCATTTCTTTCTTTCCCTGTATGTGAGGGAGACAGCAGGTGAATAGTAAAATACAAAAACTGGAGCAAAAATGGGTGTTATTAAAGTGAATCAAAGTAACAAATGGATTGGCAAGTACACAGGTAGATTATCTGTGATTCATGAGCCTGTATTATTTTTAAAATGCCATTAGCCAGGAAATAACTATACGGAGATGCTAGTAAATCCCCAAAGTTTCCTGAATTTTATAACTTTCACTATAAGCCTCTGATTTCATACAGCTTTGTGGAGGTCTGAAGGCTGTGCTGCCTCGGCTCGGAGCGGGACGTTGGAGCAGAGAACTCCCCTGGTCCTGCCCAGCCTGAATGACTCTACCGTTAGTGTCTCCTGTTTGAAAAAACTCAACACATTGTCTCTCCTGGGAGTGGAAAAATACATAGTAGAAAAAAAACTTTGGAGATGGCTCACACAATAAACAATGGATGTGGACACTAGAATTGAAGACTTCCCAAATACAACAGTCTGGAACATACTGACCAAAAATGCATTTAACTGAGGGGATAAAAGTAATCAACTCACAGTCGTCTAGGCGTATGGGGGAGTCATTCAGTGAAGAATGAAGTGCAGACCTACTTTCCATCAAGTCAACAAAAACAACCAAGCAGTACCTGACCAGTCTGCTCTCCAGTATTTTGAATAAGGATGGCAGGTTACCTGCTGGTAAAGACTAACGTGTTCCAGGTGAGCAATGCAAACCCCGGTTTAGAGGTGGACTGTGAAACACACAAACTCAACAGTTTAAGATGTGAACTGCCTTAGTTGTGCTGGTGGAGCAGCTGCGACTCCCAGCAGAGAGTGTCCCACAGGAACTCCCCAGGCAAGGGATGGATTTACAGTCAGAAGCTATGGTCATGGCTAGGAAGACATTAAAAGATTCAGATGCAGATAACATGGCTTACAGAACAAAAATGGCATAGCGTGCAGCCCTAATTGAACTCACATTCCTGAGCAGTGGGGTTTGGTCTTCACTTTACCTTCTCATTTGCCCATTCTGGAGGGGTGAGCACCGGAAAATGAATGTGGCTGATCTTCTAACAGCATCTGGTTCAGTAACGATACAGGAAACTCTTGAGTTTTGTCCAGTTTTAGATTTCTTTGGTATAAAGAGTGCTGAACCTTCTTAGATGCCTTATGGGGTCCAAGTCTTGCCAGTCCTTTTTCATATATAATCGGAATTCTGCTCTTTCTTCAGATTCCTGAGTTTATGCTGATTTTTTAGTAAGCTGATTCCTTGCAGACTTTTCAGTGAAGGTTTCTAAGTTCTGCACACCTTAGAACCACAGAAAAAAAAAAAACCAAACACTTAAAAATCTGCAGCATGAGTTTTTCTAGGAAGAATGAGAAAATATTGAAGGCTTCTACATATTCAGGAGCAGGCAGGAATTCCTGACGGAAATCAAGGGATATTCTTCTTGACTTGAACAGGAAAAAAAGATTTCACCTTGAGATGGTAAAGAATCACTTGGGGAAAAAATAAATAAATCTGGCAGTAGGAATTTGAAGAGTGATTGAAGCTGAAACTTTCTTCAGAAAAGGAGTGGAATCAACAAATTTCTTAAGTTCACAAAAATTGGTGGTTTATTTGTTTCCAGCTGTCTAAACAATTCAGTTTAACATAACTATATGAGTACTGGATGTCTTCTGGGTAGAAATTATGTTTTGTTTTAAAATGTAAAGATAGGCATTTAATGCGGTTAATATGATGTAAGATAGAGTCTGAATTTGCAGTAATTTAGCTCATCTGTGGTAACTGCCTGTGGGGAGGCTTTTACATGGTTATAAATGTGTGGTAATTTGAGGTTGCCTATCCCTCTTCTGAATTCCCCCTCTTGGAAGTAAATGATCTTACATTTACTGATGGGTAAGAAGGTGCACAGTTATTACTAAGTAGCCTAACACTTGTGGCAACTTGTTTGCAAGTCCTTAAGATAAGCTAATTACAGTAGGAAAAAAGAGAAGCGATTAGAGCCATAACAAAGAACTTTGAAATTTTCAAAAGAAAATTATTTTATTTATTGAAATTTAATCTTTTATAGGTTTTCTATTCATGTAAATATCCAAGAGTTTTTGCCATTCTTCCTGACTCAGTAGGCATTATTCACAGGCACTATTAAAATTTTCGGTGTTTTTAATCTAAAAAGCCAAGTGCCACTCCAGAGTAAATATTCCGTTTTGCTTCTGCTCTGTCTCTGACTTGCAGCTGACCAAAGTGAGAGCCGGTTTTTTTTTGTTTAGACTGTGAAAACTTTTAGATGATTAATTGTGAACCCAAAGACTAACTTCCCGTTTAGTCGCCTGTTGACCAGCCTTCATCAAAAGAATTGTTTAGGATTTCAGGCAGGAAAACGCATCAGCGACCAAGTATGACATCTCTCCTGAAGGCTAGTGGGTCCTGTGTTCAAAAGAAGTAAACAAAAGGGGTTCTCTATGCAGCAAGTAGTGAACTTGGGATCTCCTCACCATGGGTGTTATGGCACCAAAACTTTATGTGAATTCAAGGGGAGACCTGAAAATGACAGTGCTGCCGTGCAAGCCCGGGTCTTTAATGTCTCTAACCCCCTTCCTCTCCCTTCCAGTGGATCTAACCCTAATAACCAGGAGAGTAATGCAAGACAGAAAAAGAAAGTTTGAGAACTCATATCAAATGAACATTTCTGGATTAAGTTCTTATAATAAAACATCATATGAAATTTCACACATTTTCACAACTGTTACCAAATGTTACACCATTTATTTTCACAACAGTTGTCCAAAAATATTTAACATGGCTCTGTACTATCCCTCCAGTAACAGAAGTTGTTGACTAACTTTACCGGAAATCTCCTTTAATTAAAAGTGGCCACAGAGTTAGTCTTTCATACAAACATTAAATTAGAAGTGTCCACAGGGTTGCATACAAATCAGAATCCACGGTTGCCAGCCAAACCACACACCGTAGATGTGGCTTTGTTGGGAGAACCCAAGAATTTTCACTCCAAAACCACAGGTGCCTACCACTATCTTGTTTAGCTCTAGCGGTAATAAAGCTGACAGCTTGCACGGGAACCAGCAACTCTATGTCCACACCGTGGAAGACATCTAATAGCCCATTCATTGGCTGGCCTTAGTGAACAGCCAGACGTGCCACAACAAGATGAGTTGTCCCTTGAGGAATTTAATATTGCCAGTAATTTATGTAATTCATGGGGCTGTTCTGTCTTCTTCTCTAGAAACGAATCACATACACGTCCCCCATTTTTCTGTTCCACCTGCATGGAATTATAGAGAAAGGGAGAGAAATTTACAGCTGATATTTCCTCCTGACTTCAGGTGCTTCTTAATTTATTTTTTTTTACAAAAATAGAGAAGGAATAGGTGAGGTTGGAAAACAGGGAAAACTACATCTGGCCCAACTCTGCTGTGATCGGTTCATCTCATCTGAGCAAATTATTTTCACAAGCGTGAAGGAAGCATCTCCAAAGCTGGGGAAGAAGTGCTCCACTTCCTGCACGCCCACCAAGCTTGTAGCATCAGTCATGTGGTGGGAACCTGCCTCCAAGTTCTTGGCCTCCCAAGGATCCCGAACACACACTGGTATCGGATTCTTTCCCAGTGTTGCCAAAACATCGTGAGAGACCTCTTTCCTTATTCCTTTTCAAGTTGCTCCTGAAGTGGTGTAAAGCTCAGTTTGAGTGCCTTGCTCCCACTAACCAACGCATGTAAAGGAAATATCCCCCCTGCTCTACATACAGAGTCTTAAGGATGAGCAGTGGTGTCTCCTGAACATCAGAGCTCGCAGACAGCAGAAACAAAAACAGCACATCTTGTGGGGAAATAAACATTTCATAATTGCTAATGTTTCCTTTTGGATAAGTAAAAAGCCTGAACGCATTAAATAAAAAAAAAAAAAAAAAAAAAAAAAGAAAAGAAAAAAGCAAGATTTAATTTCTAGTTTAAATACAGCTGCAGTAATTCTTATACACCACACAGCTGTTCAGAGGCCTGGCAGCTGTCCATATCTTATGTGTCCTATCATGCGTTTTCCAGTGTTGTCTTCTTGACACATAAAGACTGTCTTTAACTCTTGGGAACAGACTGTAATCCTTGTCAGGTAGAGACTGCAGCGTAGTTAAACACATCCATGTCCCATCGCTGCTGGCTTTTGCACCTGTCACGCCTCTTTACTTCTCTCCCCGTGACTGTGCCCTTGCTGCAAAGGAGAATCATTCGGTTTTGCCATTTCTTTCTCTGACATAATCCTGCATACTGGCGGCAGACCCCAAATTGTACGCTTGTTTGTTAGACACAAACCAAAATCATAGCTAACACACATTTGTATTGTGCAAATAACTGGGATGACAAATGTTTCGCCCAAAACACCAACAGATGTGTCAGTTCCACTGCCAGTGCAGAGTGGGAAAGGAGGCCGACAAGTTTCCCTGCCAGCACGTGATGTCATTCTGAATTCATTTCTTAGAGAATAGAATTTCGGCCTTTGTAGAGAAAATGAGAATGAAGAACAACTTACCCAGTTACCATGAGCATTTTTGTAAATAAGCTTCTCAATTTTTTCCTGCCAACTTTTATTCCAAGCAGAAATAGATGTGGTCGCAATGCTGTTACTCAGAGTGCATGGAGAACATATATTATAACGTTTAGCTAAAGATATCGTGCAGCTCTGGGAAAGGTTTCCTCCACTCGGGCTTCTGACAGCTTCCAAAATACCCGTTACAAAACCTCCCAAGATGCTTGTGCAACGGGGGCAACATTTTCCTTTTACAGCTGGAGAAACTGAGGGCTGGAGACACAAAGTTCTCCGTAGCACATGCCTAGCGTTATTCCCTCAATACCTTTGAAGGGTCGCTTTACAGAAAGTCAAAAGCAGAGGTAAGGTGCAAATCGGCTCTGGGCAATCTGTCTGTGCCTCCTCGGCTGGGATTTGACAGTCTGGTGCAGCGGGTGCTCTGCTGCCCGTACATGTGCGTGGCTCCCAGGTTGGTGCCAGCTCGTGCCCAGCCAGCTCGGAGTGCAGCAGAGGAGTGCGGTGCTTGCAGCTGTAGGTGCTGCTTATCTCCTCTGTTATTATTAAATATAAAAATGACCTTAAAAGAACATTAAGGTTAAGCAATAGACAAGCAAAGGTTTGCCTCCGTCATGCATGGCACTGAATCTTTTTTTCCATTGTGCTGTTGTGTGGGTTTTTTTTCTTTTTGTAGAACCATAGATTAACTTCTGTATCACTTGTTAGCCCCACCTTGCCTCCTCCCATATTTGAATTAATTTCATTGTCCTCATGTTCTAGCGTATCGAAGCAAGATGTTTTTACATGATAAGTTCTCTTCTCTCTGTGCAATTGGGTAAATAGTTTTCCCAGAAACATTTCACTCACTACTGTGTTACATACGTCACCCATAGTTTGTAGTTGAAGTAGAGTTTTACCAGGTAACTATTGTACAAAGGACATTCCCTGGCTCTATTCACCCTTAATCTGGGAAACAACCACAAGTTGCTATTCCTGTGTACCTAAAGATGCAGAAAAAATATTAGCTCAGAGACAACATGTTATCGTATTTTATAATGAATATACCCTTTTTGCCTATTCATTCTGGGCACAGGTAAGTTCATTTTTAAGCTTAATTCTGAGTCCAATACCTTGTGGCATATGAAAGTGTGTAGCACTAAAATCTGTTTACAGAGCTATTCATTTCCTGGACTATTTTGTTTTAATAAAGGAAAAGGGGAGGCCCTCCAGAGATCAACAGGTGAGCAGCTCGTCACATGTACCAGCTCTTCATCCTTTCTCATATATCACACATTCAACAACAAAAATGTATTTTGGATGGACTCTGTACTTTGATTTTCAAATGTTAACAAGACGGTAAATGGGAAGAATTTATTTCCAGAAGAAAGCTGCACACCTCTCTTAGCCAAAAGCTATTTTCAGACAATTTAAGCTTGAGGCTTCTCAGCCCTGCTTTACCGCAGGTATCCACAAGAAAGCATTTTTATAGAAACGGAGTTATGAAAGCTTCTGCAAGAGCAATGGAGATGGGATTAACCTGTGACATCTTTCAACCGCAGCTTTTTCACAGTAGCAAATTTTCAGTTTATTTTGAATCATAGGAAAGGTGCTTTGTTTTCTTCTTCCTTTCTTCAAAACTAGGAAGACTCTTTGGTCAAGCTTTCAAACAAATCCACACCAAAGATTAGAAATATTCTCTGAGAGTGTTACTGTCCCAAAATGTACTGCTGCAATAGTTTTGCAGCCTGCCTTAGGGGTCAATCCCTCAGAGTTTCCCTCTTGAATTTTTCCTGATAGACACCAGCATATCCTTTGAGCCAGATTTTCTTTCGTAAACCCCTGCAACTACCTCCTCTCTTCCCTGGTGCTTACACCCTCCACTTACTCATAGGCCCTCAGCATGTCTCCCTTTAGCTATACATATTCAGTTCTTTTCATCTTTCATCATAAATCAATCACCCCAGTGCTTAATCATTTGTGTTCTTTTCCCTGAAATGCTCTCCTGCTCCTCTCTCCCTCCTGTCAGTGTTATGTGCCCAGAACCAAACTCATTTTTCTAATTGCGTGACCAGAAAAAGAGTCAGCCAAAGCAGGACGGCTGTCTTATAAGTACATCATGGGAGTCAACAAAACTAATAAGAATATAAAAAGACAAAGTGTCTTGGCTGGTGCATCATCACTCTCTTTGGTAGCTGTCAATCTGTGCATTATTTTGGTGTTACTTCTTAAAGAAGAGGGATTTGAGAAAGTAGCCGGGACGCAGACGAGGGTGGCATTTGCCACTGATGTTTTGTTTCAGATATGGAAGGACCCATGAGGCCCAAAGCCTCACAGACAGTGTGGGAACTCAGATCCAAATGTGGTCCCCGTGGCTCACACCATTCACTTTTACTTGAGGGATTCAGCCTTGTAGCTTCCCTGAAGAAGTCAGGCTATTCCCAACTTCCCAACTCACTCAAGCAACTTCCTAACTCACTCAAGCAACTTCCCAACTCCAGTGAAACTTCCTGACCGATCAGGACAAAAGTCATCCATACGCATGAAAGCCACAGAGTTTTCCCTTTGAATCACAAATTATCACTAGGAAAGGAAGCAAAAGGGTAAATAAGACACTGGAAAAGCTGCCAATTTTTATCTTCTTTATTGACCTGATAGGGAGAGGGACAGGGACTAAAATTGCAGCTCATGGGTCCCACGGAGCTGTACAAACCTGGCCTCTGAAGGTGCACAGAAGTGCTGTAGGTCCAGCAGCTCTCCTGGAGACGCCGGGTAGGGTCTGGGAACAGGACAGTGCTCCCTAGCGCACTGCTGTTGCTAGAGGAGATGCTATCACAGGTAAAGGCACAGTGCGGAAAGAGACCGTACAAACACAGGCGAGTGTGAAAAGGAGACCACGTAGACACAGGTGAATATGAGCACAGACAACGTCTGACAGGGGAGCTACTCCTAGTGGCTTCTGTAAGCAAAACAATGTTACCCCCTTCAAAGGCAAAACAAGATCCAGTATACTCTGTTTATAATTTGGGGGATTTTTGAAATCATAACTCTTTCATTATAAAATGCCTTAAGCCCTGAGCCACAGCAATCAAGCCCTGCAATATCCGGTGTCATGTAAAGAAGCACCTTCTGTATTGTAACAAACATCATCAAAGGGCTTAAGTCTAAATCATGGTAGTTGTAAGAATGTACTGATGATATTTCTGATGAGTACATTTCCTTATCAAAGATTGTATGATTCTTGCTTTCATAATCATCTTCAATGGTCAAGGTGAAAAAAGCATCCCTAAATAGGAAAGTATTCAAAGGTGTGCTTACATTTTCAGCCTTCTTTCCATCCTTGGAACCAGGCGGGTCTTACCCATATTGTGCAGCATCTCTGGTTCTGAGATGCCCCCATGCAGTATTGGTGACAACCTATAAATATTTGTCAGAATCAAATTTTTTGGCAGATCATTTTTGCAAATATATGCTAAACATTTCTAGAAGTACACTGCTGCTCAACATTTTTTATGACAAAGTACCATGGGCAGAAGAACCCCACAACACATGAGACCTTAGTCTTACAATATAAGCAGAGTGTTGCCTTCCGTTAATTGTGCCCTCATTTACTTGCACGCACAGTGATGAGATCCAGCCAGTTACCGTCTGATAGTGACTGGAGGTCGGGGACAAAGTCTTAGCTCATCTTGGTGATATGAATCTGTACCAATATAACCCACTGCAGGTACCCAACAGAGCCTGAGCATTCCAGGCAGCCTGCTTAAATCACAACTTTCAGGCAGAAGAAATTTTGCACGAGTGAAAGTTCTGCACTGTCGCAAGGGAGTTTTTCATGGTAAATATTAAGCCGTAACGTAATAGACAGAAGCAACTATACGCGTCTGCGTGTGGTAATGTTTTAATGCAATACTAAGAACCCAAGGATTGCAAATCCTGAAATTTTCTCTTGCTCTTTTCAATCGTTGAAAGACCTTCAACCTGCACACTTTGTCTGCAGTCAGATCTTATGAGGTTTGACGCAGCACCATACCGTTGTGATCTATTGAACTGCTATGTCTTCCCAAATTGTATCCCAGAGGTGCTGCACTCCAGCAGATCCATCATCCCCAAGCCAGCAAGATGTGGCCACCACTGACTGTGGCCGAGACTGAAGTAGAAAGGTGAGAAAGCTCTAACAGTATAAACCAAAGTAAAAATCCACAGCAGCTTATTTGTCTCCTGTAAATACCTAGGAATAATTTGAAACTAGCTTCTTGAGAGAAGAAAAGCTGAATAAAGACACAAACTCTGTCAATGTCTATCACCTGACAGATGGCATAGTGAGGAATATAACACCTACCTGTAACTTACACAGAGCTATCTCAGGTTTGTGAGAGATGCTTGGATGGGTATTTTTCTGTCTGTTGCCCTAAGATTTAGAAGCTATATTTGGGTTTTCAAGTCACTGGTATGCTCTGAGAATAACCTCTGCAAAGATTACATATTTAGGAAAAGATCTGGCAAACTTTCAGGCATTTTTCAAGATCTCTTGTATATGCAAAGAGAACTTTGATTTCATGATTAAGATAGATTTATAGCAGCAGTAGCACCTATTTAAATATTATGATAATATATGAAAAAAATATTTTATATTGCATTGAACTGAAATGACATCTGTTGAATGCTGTTAAGTTCAGAGGTGATTTCTCTCTTCTAGTATTTGTGGGTATTCAGGATTTTTTTTAGGCATAACATACATTGCAAGAACGACAACCAAATAGATCTGATCTTTTAATGAGCCCTGTAAGTGTCATAGCATTTCTAGAGTAATTTCATTCACAGAAAGAAATTATATTTCTTCACCTTCTCTTTCAAAACCTGTCTGAACTTTTTGCCTACATATCTGCCCATTATGTTCTTCCACAGGTGAGGACTGAAGCCCTGACTGAAGACAGGATTTTGGCATTGCGATGTTCAAAAATCCAATATACAGCCATGCTACTGTCATCAACCTGGCAAAAGAAATGAGATCACGCTCTAAGAAGTCAATGTCAAATGCATCTAGTTTTGAAATCAAACGTTCACTTAGGCTCGCATTAAACTTGAAGCTAAGTGCCTGATTCTTAGGTGTTATGGTAGGTTTCTACTCCCAGGAATTACTGATGTTGGATGTTAAGCTGCAAAGCTTATGAGAAAATACAGATCCATTTTCACTGAGGGGAATAAAAATCACTTCTTCAATAGATACAGACATATCCATAGCAGAGTCATAAATAGACAAAAGGAACTTTTTCCTGGCATTGTCTGTGAGTTTTAATTTTTTAATCTGTGGCCCTAAAATACATCGCTATGTTCAGATGTGTTGTGTGCATGGACACTCATTGTTGTTTTCTGTAAGCAATTGTGATAAAGTAAATAAATAAAACACATCCCTGTAAAGTTCAAGTAAGATGTGACATAGGGCTTCTTGAATCTGTCTTCTCTCAGCCACTCAGATGTCATTTTTGAGGCCCCTTGTTTTACTGTCAGACTATGTGACAGAATTAGGAAAAATCCCTGTATTTTAAAGACACTGTGCAATTAATATGTTACTTGAGAATTCGTGGCAGAGCTAATTCCCAGCAAAGCTGATGAAAACCAGGTTCAGTCTGATGTGTAGATGGAGGAAAACTTCTCAATCAATTGTAAAGGTGAAAGTTCTGCATAGAGTAGGCTCAATATCGTGTTTGGGTATTCGAAGATACATTCTCCTGCTGCAAAGAGACTCTTTTCTAAGGCTTATTAAAATTTTGCATCAACGCTACTTTGGAATCAAAAGCAGATTTTCAACTAAATTTTTTATGCTGATTTTTTTTTCTTTTTTCATAAAACATCAAGAGTGGAAGTCTCCTACCCAAACACAGATGACACAGGGATAACTCTGAGCTAATCAGCTACACTGTTAGAAACATGGTCTTGTAGAGTGTGGTCCGTTTCACTTTGTATCCATATCGGCTTTGTAAATAGAGCTGATAACTCTGAAAATGTCTATTTCACGCCATGACCATAGGAACAGCCGTGAGGGCTACGTGGTATTTGGTTATGTGGTGTGCATTTCCACCAGTGGGGAGATCCGCGGGGAAACTAAACACATTTAGTTTCAAATAACTTTCCACCTTGGTGGAAAAGTTTTGACTTTTCTGTTAGAAAACAAACTCATCAAAGCCTGAGCTTATGGCCAAAAGCACAGAAAAATGGAAGAAGAATAGACTAAAGACTTCAAATAATTGGATTTTCACCGTAAACGAAAGCCTTTTTATCTTTAGGGAATATCCAGTTAAAACAAAACAGAAATAAATATTCATGTTTCCCAATGTAGATGTAGCAGTGTATCACAGTTTTCACTACCCCATCTTTAGATGCAAACCAAAAAACCCTCTTGTTTCTAATTCCTATGTTGTTTTTTTTTGTTGTGTTTTTTTTTTTTTTGGAAACACATTCAGCCTGCTAACACTGCCAGGAAAGCGAAGTTAATAAGCCAATTTGTTTCTTTTTCAAGCAGACATCCTTGTGTTTTATCTCAAGTTGCTTTTCAAGCTAGGGAGGAAGCACCTGTAAACATGTGTTGCAGAACTACCTCATTATCCTCGTTCAGACTCTTTGCAAGCACCATTAGTCAGGCACTGTTTTCAAGCTGGGTCTGTAGCGTAAGGTGCTTCGGGTGATGACTCCTTGTTTTTGTGTGCGTTGTTTATAATCTTCTGTACAAGAAAGTATGTGCTGTCCGCTGCATGAAGATGGTAAGTCAGGTAGTCAGATGGTCCACGATAAGACTACAAAAGCCAACATGAGAAGGAACAATTTGCCTTCAAGCAGATGCATTTCTGAGCTTAATATGCCTTTTCCCAGTACATGATCCACCCATCTAAAGTGATTATAGTGCTGTAGCTCCTGTCCAGCCTGGTGGTCCTTTGCATGGAAACTAGACAAACTATTTGAAGTCTTAATTAACTGGAGGACTGACAGATGCACAGACTGATCACAAAATATTTCTTTCCAAGGCACCTGATTCCTTCAGGTTTCATGAATGAAAGCACTGGGTTCCATTTTGGTGGCTTTTAGAAGGAACGACACCCAGACCACGGGGACTATCAAGTGGTTGGCAGGCTTTTTGTTCCTCTGATTTTTTTTAAATTTCAGTGGGAAAAGTGGTCTTCAATTCCTGTTAACCTGGTTTTGCTCTATGAATCTATTTGGTATTTTACGTTTATTTCCCTACGTGATTGAAAAATTCCTGTGGATCTAGATTGTGTGGCTCATTCAGATACACTTATTTTAAGGCGACATGTGGAACTGAAGATCTTCCAGGATGTCCCAATGAAAAACCAAAGGTATCCTGACTTCAGGGCCTGCAATGTAGCCTAACCTTTATCACTCCAACCCTTAAAACCTTTGTTTTCCACTGCATGCTGAGTAAGGTTTATAGCAAATCTATACTTCTACTTAAGCTTTTACGATTCTGCTTGTCATCATGTTCAGCCAGCTCCGTTCTCCTATAGCAATGACAAAAGAAAATGACAGTCAAATGTGTCTCAAAAAAAAAATAAATCAAAGCAGGAATTCGAAATACTGGTTCAGCGTGTCTCTCCTTAAGCACATTATTATTCCAGGTAGCAAAGTGAATTTAGGCAGAGAGCAATTTATTTTTTTTCTACAATATACTTGGCGATCAATAGGTTCACATTGAAAGGGAGTCTAGGAAAGGGAATGACAGGGAAATCCTGATGGGGAAAGAAATATGAAGAACGGACTGTATCAAATACATTGAAATCCCAGTAACTTCGTAACTTCAGTGGTCATGCCACATGGTGTAGAAGACACAAGAGAGACAATGAATTTCTTTGAAGGCCGTTGCTTAAGTTCATGGCTATTCACAGAGACAATACACTGTTAGTTCATTGAGGTCTCTGAGCTCTCAGTATGGGTGACTAGTGACAGGAATACACACCCCTGACTGATAAAGCAGTGACAAGGAGAGAAGAGTGAAGGCACTGAAGGTTTTACTGAGCAAGGATGTCGTAGGAACAGCTGGACAACAGGTTCCTCGTCCTGTTGGCTGGTGGCTCTCTCCACACATCAAAGAGGCAGAGCTATTCTGCACCAGTCAGATCCCATGCTATAGACTTTCAATCAGCTGAAAAAATATTCACTTTTAAAAGATGACAATTTAACAGGCAGCTCTCCTTACTTTCTATTTACTGGAATAAGACAGGCTATAAATATGAGACTTGGTACAGCTCAGGGCCAAGGTATGGGTCCGTCCTGGCTCTCTGTATATAAATACAGGTGAGTCACTGGATGTGCCCGTACACACCTTGAAAGAAAAATACCTGAAGTGATCACTGACTGCCAGAAACCTGTGCCAGATCGTTTGCAATGTCCTTTGCTTCTCCTTGGCTCATCTTCATTCATGACTGCTGAGCCAAGTTGGAGTCTGCCCTTTGGCTCATTTCATTGGCTGGCTCTTTGCTCCAATGTACGCGTTTCAAATGAAAGATTGTTTACTCCCATGTACATCCACACACACACACAGACACACACAAATTTCCAACGGGTTTTACCATGGCTTGTCACAAGTTTAATGGCTCTTCTTCCAAAAGGTGTGTAGAGAATTATTTATGCTTGTGACAGCAGGCACAGAAGTTTCTGTGCTTCCGAGGATTTTACTTCAGTGTTTGCTTACTTGCTGCATGGAAGCCTGCCTGGTATTATTTTAATTTGCTTAGATGAAAGAAGAGTCAAGCAAAGAATTTCTGTAAGTCATTGAAGTAAACGCTCCCTTTTAGAGTGAAATTTGTGATCAAATAGTCCAGTTCTGATCTTGATGATGTGGTAGTATTAAGTAACTCCTATTAATTGTGTGGAGTTGCTGTAGATCACCACTGGCACAGCTGAGGACAGAACTTGGTTTGCAACCCAAAAGAATCTAAACTGCCCGTTTTCTCTTTGTTGATGGCGTGCATGGTGCAAAGTGCTTTTTCGCTGTAGTGGGGTGAAAGATGTTTTCAAAGATACTCTTGCAATAATAAAGTGAGTGTGTGGTACAGCCAGGGCTTACCTGGGAAACGCTCCACTTTTCGAAAAGGTTTTCTCCTCCTCTGTGCAAGAGCTTTGCCAAAGGGTGTACATGTTACTGTTGCAGCCAAAATTACTGTTATAGCCAAGGGATGTACACGTTTCTGTGTAAATGCGTTGCCAAAGGGTGTGCAAGCTACAGTTCAAAGTTATAGTTGAAGGGGCATTCCTAGCTTTAACGTATGTGATCTGCTTATCCAGTCAATTAAACGCGGTTTATTTTCAGATAGCTGAGGGGATTGCTCATGTGATGCAGAGCCTATTGCTATGGGAGCCCTTAAAAACAAGCTCCCTTTTAACTTTTTACTGTTATGCAAGGTATTACTGGTACTCATGGTATTCCCCATTCTTTGTATAATACATGCTTCTACAAAGAACAACTTACCCCCAATTAAAGATGGTAAAAGTCCTGCATTTTTTTTTTCTCTAAGGATGCCAAATATACTGCGAATTTGCCCCAGGCCACGCATGGCTGTTTAGCAGGCTACTGTGTGCAGCCAAAGTCACTTCTTGTGGGATTTTGAATTAATGGCAATTGCTCAGGAAACAGATCTGGTTGGCGTACTGAATTCTACAGCATAAAATACCTTCTCAGTAGACAGTGGGGTCAAAACCACAGCAAATAAAATGCAAGAAAGGACAGAAAATGGCTCAAGAATATAACAGAAGAAAACAAAACTAGTTGGGAGCGTATGATGAATCCTCCATATTTTCTGGCAAGCTCCACTGGAAACCTGATGGCTCTGGTGTGCCGGGTAAATGCTCTCTTTCGGGCACTAATTTCTGAGGGTAATCCATTACTGTTGTGTCGGAAGTCCCCACCAGTGTCAATGGGTTCATCAGTTGTTGTGGGTGGTTCTAAACAGATGTTTGCATGCTGAAAGTCCAGGCACAGTTCTTCTGGTCTATTTTGCTTTAGAAAGAAGAGTTGCATCAAAACTTCCACTGATGCTGTTCGCTAGACCTCCTTTGACCATACAGAGAGACCGGGGTGGCTTCCTCATCAGGAAGAAGCCTTACAGCCACCTTTGCCTTTAGATATTTACAGCACTAACATTCGCCTTCAGACACCTACAACAAGACATCAGGCAGTGCTAGGTATTCACTATATCTGAACCAAAGAGAAATGTCTCTAATCTTTCTGAAACAGATACAAAAATGTTACCCTCTTGAGGTGCTTGTTTTTCTCCACAGACCAGTCAGAGAATTTGCCAGGGTTAAATCAGACTAGATTAGGTTTAACTTCTACATATTTAAAGTTAGATGAGATAAATCTCTTTGTCTCACACCTGATTCACAGCAGAAACAAGGTAGTTCAAAGAAAGACAAACAAGATGAGTAGGAGCAAGGAACGCTTCTGTTTGACCTGCATATGATGAGAAATTAATTTGGTGGGAAAGCAGGTAAAGAATAACATGATAGGGCTGTTCACTAGTAGACTGGAAGAGACGAAATGAATGCCGCTACTTACCCCATCCCAGTCAGGATCAAGGGAACATCAAATAGGATGGAACAAGCCTGAATATGGAAAAGGGGACTCCTTTCCTCCATACTGCACAATCATCCAATATCCATGACACACCAAAAGTTTCAAAGGACTCAGGAAAAGATGTCACGTGTATGAAGACAAGGCGGATATGAGCAGTTGCTTTAGTTAGTGAAAAAAATGCAATTATTTCCTCACAACGGGTAAAGGGATACCCTATTCTGTTATGATACATACAGATTAGTGCAAATTCAATTGCTGACCTTCTCATTAGTCGTTATAAGAGGAAGAAAAAAATAGTGTTCATTTGCCCCAAGCCTATGTTTGATTGCTGGATCTGTAGCCATATTTACCTAATGCTTGTAAACAAGCCAAAACTTGCATACATAAAATTGATATTTTTCTTTACAAATTTGTTTAGAATTTGCTCCTTATGTTGCATGTAAAAAGTAACATCGCTTTTATTTGTTGAAATGAAATCACTTCTAACTTTCTCTTTTATGTCTTCCACTTTTACAAGATGTTTCTTCTGGCAATATCAGTCAGCTTTCTTTACCTCATTCTTTGTTCCCACATTGCCGATATTTCTGTGCTGCTGACTTCTGCACATATCCCCAGGAGTTTTTCTGATGATACTGTGAACAGGAGACCCTGGATGTTTACCAACTCCTTACTTATTTATTATACCTGGCTCACTTCCTAGGACACAGTGAAAACAGTGTCTGTTCTTGTTGATCGCTAAACAAACCTTGTAAGGAAACAGTCCTCCAGTATGTCTAGGAACATTGCTTCTTCCTTTGGGACCCCATCACTGTCGTCAAGGGCAACACCTGGAAATTAGTGGCTGCCTGAGCTTTTCTACAAACTTTGCTACCTATGTATTTATCCATATTTTTTTACAGTATGCAAAGGACTGTCTATTCGGTCTTCTTGATGTTGTCTTTAGTATATCACACCTCAAAACCCGTGACTTGCATTGCCAAATTATGCATATAATTTATTGAAACATTCTCTCCTACATTTGATCCAAATCTTAAATTTAAACATACAGCTTTGACAAACTCACCAGGGTGGGGAAAGCTCCAAGGCTTGAACGAAGGTTTCTGCTCCTCAAAGAATCTCTGATCCTGCTGCAGGGGAATACACTTGCCGCTCTTCCTTGTGTAGTTTGTCCAGCATTATATAGGGCTGAAATTTTCAGCACTGCCTTAGGGATTTGGGTACTCATGGCCCATTAAAACACCATCCTAGACATTTCCAGAAGATTTCCAGGAATACTCATACACCTATGAGTCTTTTCCCTCGTCTCTGACTGGCCTGCCATTTAAATGTGTATCAAAAATTAAAACTTGCATTATCCCAAATGAATCATGTCGGACCTCCACGATAGTGTTGCCTTTTATATCGGTCATAGTGAGTTTCCAGCAACAAGAATTTGCATCTTTTTTTTAAATCAGACATGAAACTTGTGTTTTTCCATCTTTTTTCTTCTGGTCTGCTTCAATGTTAATGCAGTGATGTTTCTACCAGAACTCCTACCGTGTAGCTACTATTTTAAAGCTGAGTAGTGTCTGGCAAAGGACAGTCAAAGCTTCAGTTCTGAAGGGCTTTTTAAGCAAGAGAAAACCCTGGCTGTCAACTTGCTACACAGCATTTTATATATGCCTCCTTCACACCACAGGTCTCTGGGGTTTGTCAGCCTTTAAGTGAAACTGTCCAAACACTGGAAGTCTTTCAGTGGAAAACACTGTTGGCAAAGCAGAAGAAAGAAAAGACAAGAAGCAGCAGAGAGGAAAGATATAAAAAAAATGAAATCAACCTCTGAGCTGCTAATGGTATTTCTAATGGTATTTTTTTTTAACTATGCTAAGTCCCCTTTCTCCCTGAAGGGGTTTGACTTCTCTCATTGCATGAGTGCAAGGTGCGATCACAGAGAGGACCACAGTATCAGTTCCAGACTCGGACTTCTTGGTGTGCATCCCAAAGGGTCTCCTGCCATAGCCCCTATTTCTGCTGCCCCCAGAAAAACCTGGCAAGCATTCCTGAGTGTATTCCTGAGCAGGAGGGTGTTCTACCACTCTCCTGTACCCACCTCACACCACAACCAAGAGGTGTTGCATTTCTCCTTGTCATGCAGGCGTTCAGGGCAAATGCAGACACAGGACCTGCTGAGCCTCCTTCAGTGATTTCACCCAAACCCCTTCGCTCCTCCACACCACATGCCTCTAGAAGCCCAGCCTCTATTTCTCAATTTCTTATCACCTGACAAATTTCCAAGACCTTTCAGTTCACTCAGTCTAGCAGGAAAAGGATATCGCTTACACTCAAATTCCCATTACACAGACTGTGACACATGTCCCACTGTTTGATTCCCGACGTGACTGGGGAATCGTGTGTAACGCTACGGCAAGTTTGTTCTTGCTTCGACCTGCAACTGCAGGGACAGCTGACTCTGTAGCACAAGAGGTTACACACAGCTTTAGTAACTATAACGCTGTTACTTTATCTGCCATGTTGAATGTGTGTAATGGCAAATATGGAGAGCAGACAAGCATCCATGTGTGGCGTAGGTGGTAAAGTCAGCCCAAGTGTGAAATAGATAATCCTGTTTACCTCAGCTGTATCAGCCTTGCAGAGCATCCACGTCTTGTGTCTGTCTTCTGCCTGCAAAGGAGCATGAGGGCACCTCCCGGTCAGACACTTCCAACCTGCTTTGCAAGTAGAAGAGTCACAGCCCCACTCAAAACGTCCTTAAATAGTGTAAGTAGGGGCTGGCGTTCGCAGGATGGGACCGAGCAGGGACACAGCTAATCCAAAGTGAGCCATCCACTGGATATGCTGGGAGTCAGCAAGCGTCAGGGTCCTCAGCAGAGACTGTGTCCATTTACTGATTAGCATAAACTACTCGCATCAGCATAAACACTGTACGTTTGTCTTGCAGTTAGAGCAACTGCCACTGCACACAAGAACATTGTCTTCAACTACATGTACCTTTAATTTGAACAAATACAGTCAATTTTACGATCTTTATGTTCTGAATGGTCATCCTACTTGTACAACGAAGCTTACCCTGCCAGAGAGCTCAAAAGTCGGAGAGCATTCCAGAACTGTTGAAAACACTCATATTTTTTAGGTACTCTGGGCCAAATCACCCAACCTGATCTAACTTGTGTAAATCAGTGGCCTAACATTCAACGTCCCTGGGCCATTCCAGGCTTGTACTGGGACTTTCACAGCCCCGGATCTACCAGTGCTCAAGTGAGGATTGTGGAAAAGCAAGCTTCTGGCCTCCCTCTTTATCTTTTGCGGAAGCTAACCACAATAGAAGTTAGTTATTTATACAATACTTTGGGCTGGTCTGGAAGGAAAAAAAAAATCAATCACACAGCTGTTTTGGGTTGTTTTTCTCTCTCTTGCTCTGATGCACAAATTAAGCCACTGATTAATCAAACAATTCATTGACAAGAACCCTGATTTATGTCGAGTTAAGTTACAGCATGCAAATATTTGCATAGTGCTGGATGTAGACTTAAACACAGACTCCATAAGTATTTTTTTTAACCATGAACATTTCTTGAGGATAATCCAAGTGCAAAACTCAAGCTCTTCCTACTTCCTGGTGATTCCAATGGACAGACTGTGGCAAGAGTCAAACTATTTGTGTTAAAACCTTAATCTGATAAATAACTCTCAGGATGATTTTTAAAAGGACAAAGGGCAGTAATGTGCCTTGCTCCCACTAACAGTTCAACAGAGTCAGGCACCGTGCTCCAGTTTACATTTTTAAAAATCTCCTTTCTTTGTCCTGAAATCTGTGTTGACAGCAAGCTCCATTCAGGACGTTCTTCAGAGAGAATCCAACAGGCAGGCTCAGACCTTCCTGTGGACGTGCAAAGAACGGAGTAACCAAAGAGCAGGGAAAGAGACTGATGTGCTGTAAGTAAGGGAAAAATAAACTTCTCAAGGTAAAGTTGTCAATAGCCTGTCTGTGACACAGAATCTGAAACCTCTTTTAAAAAGTGACTGCACTGTGTCATATATATGATGTTATTCAGGTACCAAAAAAAAGATCTGCTAGGCTTATATTCTGTTGTCAAAAAAGGACCCAAGGATTGCTCTGGTTTGAGATAGGCCTTTGGAGAGGTAAATCCAGATCTCCATCCTGCAGCACTTTGTCTTATTCTGACTCTGTTCTGCCCACCCTATGGGATGATGTTTATATGGGTTTTTTTAATGCAATTTAATTAATTCTGTTCAAATCTATTATTTTACGACTGTTTAACCCATGGGTTAAAGGGCTAGATTAAATAAATATTTGAGTCTTCGCTAGAGCCTTTTGGTTGTTTTGAGGAGATGGATCTAAATCCTGTTTTGGTAAACCAGTGCTAGGACCCAGCAGCAATTCAACTGTCTCTGCTTCAGTTTCTTTACGCATTGGATAGCAATTTTTTAATTTTTTTTTTTTACAGAGGCAAGCTGTATTGTTTGCAACATGGCATAGTCTGCCTGACTTTTCCTAATACGTGGGAGCACGATGCAACTCCTTTCTTACCTTCTGTTAAATCCCGCGCCCCCCCAGGGCTCTGCTGGGCTCATCTCGTGCCAGGTAATTCTCAGCAGACTGGTCTCTGGGCTGTTGCTCCCGTGCAAGCAAAGCTGTCGTGACACAAGAGCAATGCCTGCAAGGTGCCCGCAAACAAAGCCATTCTTACGGAGTTTATCTGCATGAATTGGTAGAGCTTGCCCATTCCTGCCCAGTTCTTTTGGCTCAGACACCTTAATACTGACTATATCCCTTGCTATATGCTGAGTAATCTGTTGTGAAAAATGCCTGCGAAGAGGCCCCATTATGCATGCTCTCCTACCAGGCAACATAAAAATCCTGCCTAAGCGGCGTGCTGATTAAAGTCCGATAAGTTTTTAAATGATTACTTATGCTTCCCAACCATTATCTAGTGATTGTTGAAGCGTCTTGCTGGAAGCCTTCTTTGTGGTGAGCAATGAAATAATGCAAATTGATGGGACCCGGTGCTGATTTTTAAAGAAAAACTGGCTTCATTGGATGACAGGATCAATGTAGTCTGTGTGAGCTGTTGAAAAGATTTGTCAAGGGGCACGTCAGACACCCCATCGTGACAATCCATGAAGGAACACGTCAGAGATCAAACACCTTCTGACCTCTCTGGTTGGACGAAGGGATCGAATGCACCCTCAGTAAGTTCGCAGATGACACTAAACTGGGCGGGCGTGTTGATCTGCTTGAGGGTAGGTTGGCTCTGCAGAGGGATCTGGACAGGCTGGACCGATGGGCTGAGACCAATGGTATGAGGTTCAACAAGGCCAAATGCCGGGTCCTGCACTTGGGACACAACAACCCCATGCAGCGCTACAGGATTGGGGCAGAGTGGCTTGAAAGCAGCTCGACAGAAAAGGACCTGGGGGTGTTGGTTGACAGCCGGCTGAATATGAGCCAGCAGTGTGCCCAGGTGGCCAAGAAGGCCAACAGCATCCTAGCCTGTATCAGGAATAGTGTGGTGAGCCGGACTAGGGAAGTGATCATCCCCCTGTACTCGGCACTGGTGAGGCCCCACCTCGAGTACTGCGTTCAGTTTTGGGCCCCTCGCTACAAGAGGGACATTGAGGTGTTGGAGCGTGTCCAGAGAAGGGCTACAAAGCTGGTGAGGGGTCTGGAGGACAAACCTTATGAAGAACGACTGAGGGAGCTGGGGTTGTTTAGCCTGGAGAAGAGGAGGCTGAGGGGAGACCTTATCACCCTCTACAACTACCTGAAAGGAGGTTGTAGAGAGATGGGGGCTGACCTCTTCTCCCTGGTGACAAGTGATAGGACGAGAGGAAACGCGTTCAAGTTACGTCAGGGGAGGTTTAGATTAGATATTAGGAAACATTTCTTCACTGAAAGGGTTATTAAACATTGGAATAGGCTGCCCAGGGAGGTGGTGGATTCACCGTCCCTGGAGGTGTTTAAAAAAAGGGTAGATGGGGCACTTAGGGACATGGTTTAGAAGTGGCTCTTGTCAGGGTAGGTTAAAGGTTGGACTCGATGATCTTAAAGGTCCCTTCCAACCTCAACAATTCTATGATTCTATGACTACCTGGGCAGTGTTGCCATGAGTATGGCAACAGAGAGGGGAAATCCTCGGTGGACACAAGACATGGAGAAATCCCAGAAATCTTTAAAGCTTTTGGCTTCACATGGCTGCATGTGCATTGAGTTATGGATCATCATATCCCACAGATTATGTATTTTGCCACCATCCCAAGACCGCAGAAGGGAAGAAATGCAGCTTGCTTGGACTTCTGGAATATTCTGTGGCTAGGGCTGAGAAAGGACAGGGTGAGGTTCAGGTACACTTTAAGATTTTTTAGATAATTTAGGATTTAGCATCTTGGCAACAGAATACACAAGAACCTACGAATCCTAGATTTACCATTTTGAACATGATTTTGGCCAGCTATGGTTGAAGGCATTGTTCTCTGCACTGTGTTCCAGTCTCTGGTATTTAAAATGAACCAAGAGACAAGCTCAAGCCTTAAGACCACCAGCTTCATGGAACAATCATCTGATAAAAGTGAGAACAAGTGTCAAGAGAAAAAGCTGAAGACCTGAACTTATAATGCAGTTTTAATTATGGTTGATACTAGGATCTGGGGATACTAGGAGCAGGGTATTAGGTACTAGGATCAGTGGCAGTGAAAACTCATAAGCAGCTCTTTTCAGGCGTATTTCTGTTACCTCCATGACTTTGGAGTAACCTCTAAACATTAACAAAAATATGTATAAGAGTGAACAGTAGCTCTTCACTTTTTTGGTTTCTCTTAGAATTGAGGGTGTTCAGTGTGTGCTAAAAGATGAACATTTTATTGGTTTCCTTTTCTTTGTTTGCTTCTAAGTTTAATTGGGCATTGTTCCTGTGAAAAAGCTTTGACTTAAAGTTGCTGCATTGCAGTATAATCTGTTCGGTTGCGAGGCTCAACTCCCAAATGGCAGACTAGCTGAGATTCCTCCCAGCTAGGTTTCATCTAAACTAAGTCTGGCAAACAGCACATTTTTATTTTGGAGACAGACTTTGAACAGAAATGTTAGAAAAATATCTTGATTTGAGTATTTAAGTGTTCTTGGTGTATAAAGCTGTAGTTCATGCCCCACTCCGCTGTGGTTTTCCAGTGTTATCTTGTCCACAACATTCAGTGTGAGATCCTGAGAGCTCATTTTGGTACATAAAATTGAGCTGAGTCTAAGTCTAGCTGCCTTAGTCCAAGGAAATGATTCAGAAACCTCTACTTCCGATAAGAACCCTGCATTTACTTGATAGCTACATGCAGAGTGCCTGGGTTCCTGCAGTGAGGTCCTCAGGCTAGTGTGGAAGTCACTCAGTTTAGAAACTTAAGCAGCTAGTTATTTTTTTCTAAGCTCTGGGGACCCAGTACAGCATCTAAAGAACAGCTAATGCGCACAAACGTGATTTTTCCCAGCCCAAAGAAATGCAGTTGTCACCACTGCCAATGTTTGCATTGCTGTTAATTAACCACATTTGGCTTTGCTGGTTTGCAAGAGAGGAATCAACAGCTCCAGACACCTGTATTAAAGAGAGTGCCAGTATAGAGGTTTAATAGATGGAGTCCATGGGGTCATAGAACGGATTGCTGAATATCCTCATATTAGGAGGCACGGGATCATGACACTCCAGCCATCAATATACATCATATTTATAAAAAAATAAATGAAAAATGAAGAATTGCCAACAGCTGTAGCCCTTACATTATAAAAAGTGCAAATACAATCACTCCTTGAAAATTTCTATAGTAAAATTTATGTCCATGCCGAGGATCTTAAGCGATAGTCTGTGGATACCTCTTGGACTGAGGAGTTAGAGCTCAGAGCTACCACTTTCCAAAATAGAGCCTTAACTGCAGCATGTAGAATATTTTGGGGACATCGTGTAGTCAGATGTATAAGAATGGTGGGGCCACATGACAAGCAAAAGTGAACCAAACTAATGTTGATGAGGACATGGATTACGGACTTTATTCCCAAGCTCATTTTTGTTGGTTGTTGGTTGTTGGTTGCTTTTTAGCACAGAGAAACAGCTCAGATATAGGAGGAACCCATTGAGAACCTCTCTCCCTCTCCTATCCATTTAGATTACACACACCTAGAGCCAGGAAGGGGACCTCATTAAATGAGACCGCGATTCCACTTTTGATCTCTAATTGATGAGGACAATGGTGAGGATATGAAGACAACGGTGATATTGCTGATGTCTGTGTGTCTCCATCAGGCTCCTCGGGGATCTGTGGCGGTTTCTGTGGAATGTGATGTTCATGATACAGTTCAGCATTTCTGATCTCTCTTGAATGTACAGCAGCACTGGAGCCTTCCCCTGTTTGCAGTAACGTGACTTTGATTTGCTCTCTGGCCACACGAATCACCTCTTTCTAGCTGTACACATAGTGCTTTATCGTGTGAAAAAGTGCTCCATCCAAACAATGTGAATTAAAGGTAAAGCAGGTCTAGAGAATTCCTTCTTTGTAATAAGTTATCCATTAAATACCACTTAAGCTTTTCTTGTTTTAAAGCATATGTCAACATAATCTCAAATACTTTTTATAAAGTACTAGTAGTAAGTCATTAAAAATGACAAAAATGTCTTTAATCTATAAAAAATATTTTAATCAACTGAGATATCTTTTCCAACATAACAAAACAAACACAACCCAGACTGGGCTATCTAATCTTCAGCTCACAATGGGATGACTTTACAGCAGAGTGTCAGAATCACCAGCTAAATTCATTAGGTGCTTACTGCTCTCAGGAGCTTTCAGGTATGTTTTCCTCACTACTGTGGAATATCCTAGTTCTTTTAAAATATTTACAGATGTTGAATGTTTATGTTTGCATTTCTTTGGGGCAAATGCTTGCACTTGCTGAAAGGTGGTGTGACTGAGAAATAGGAAATAACTTTTTGGTAGCCATTGATCAAAGGTAAGATAACAATTCAATACCCTCCCTGAGCAGCCGTTCAGAATTTCCATTCCCTTCATTTAACTAAGATGACCAGGAATCCTGGAAAAGGCAGAGTTAGGAAAACAAGAGAGAAAAGAAGATGAACTGGTGTAAATCTATGAGAATGCAGTGAATAATATTTGTCTGTTTGCTATGACATCATTCTTTTCTGAGCTCGGTGCTTTGGGACAGTTCACTCACGGCAGAGTTAAACATCTGCCATGTTTAACTTCTAATTTTAGTTAGTTTCAACACACTTCTAATGCAGGATCTAAATGTTACAGTCTGAACTGCGATGAAGTCACTGATCTGGTCTGATCTGCGCCCACCATTGTGGAAGCTTGTCTTGAGCTCAAGGACAGTGGAGATCAGATGAATCAGCCTCTCTGATTTATTTTCTGATTTTGCTGATTCCTGTGGCCGATCATGAAGTGGGACAAAACTTATCTTGCAGAAGATGTAAGACCATGTCACAGAGCACAACCTCAGCGTGTCACTGGGAGGTGACGGTGCTTGCTGGGGGTCCCACACTGGAGAGGGACCGTGGGCTGCAGCCATGCTGCTTTCCTTCAGCCCCCTGTCAATGTGCCCATACTGTAAATTGCAAGATATCCCTGTGCCATAGGAGTCCCTCTGTCCTTCCACTTGAGATCAAAGACCTCATGAAGACCAGGAACACCAGCTGGAGTCCTCCTGCGTAATGGAGTTTCACAAGGTGTGGGCCATGCCCATCTGTGAAGGGCACAGAGGTTTTCACCAGTATGGACCTTCGTGTGTTAAGATCACCTCAAACCTTACCACTTTCCACCTTGAGCACAGGCCTTCTTTGACTTGCTTTCACTACTACCTATCTTTTCTACTTCAGGGATAGTTTGGTATAATCATATACACATAACATTAATATTTTAAATTTAATATTTATCCACATAGTACACTGCATAGTTGGGAAACTACGTCAAAAGGTGGCCATCTGTTTTTAGAATTACTCTAATTGAAGCTGATCTGTATTTTATATGGTGAGGCCATAATAAAGAGCAAGACTCAGCATAAAAGTTTATGATAATAATGAGTATGGTTCACAATGTATGCTTGATCTCTGTTCATATTCCATATTTTATTGTATCACTATCATCAAATACTTCTTTTCTGTGATACTTGTTTCCTTTCCTGCTGCTTCTAATTGAACAGAAGAGATCTAGGCAGAGGGTTTTCTACCATTTAGATATACAAATAAAGCTGGAAATCTCTCCGTGTTATTTCCTGAAGTAAATATTTGCTGAGACTTAGTAGTCACAGTGTCTAGCAATGGACAAATTTAACTTCAATTCAGACCAGTTTTGTAAGCTGAATTTCATAGATATATCTCCTCTCCACAATTTTAAGCTATTTTTTGTTTTTAATGGAGTTTCTAATAGATCACAGGAAAGTTTTACTCATCACACTGACATAACCAAATGGACAATTTGATATTTATACTTCTTTCTCAGTAGAGACTTCCTGCTTTACTGCTTACCGGCAGTGAAATAATTAATTAAGCTGTTATTAATTATAATGCAAGGATGCTGTGGCCCATAGCAGGGGCTAGACCCCTAGCACTGACTGATGGGAAAAGGTTTAATTCATTTCCTTGGGACCTGTAACACTGAGCAAACACAGGATCATCACCTGAAGTGAAGACCCACCTCAAGCCTTGTCCAGGAGAAAAAAAATGGGCATAAGTCATTATTTTCACACCTGAACTGAATTATGGACATCACAGAGGACAGCCCAATGGAGAAATACAGCTCTATATAGCTGCTGTGGCATGCGGGGTGGCCAAAAGGACCAAGAAAGAGTGGACCTTGGCCTTGCCTGTCTTTCAATGCACCCAACACTTGGCCCAACATTGTACTTAGGAAAAGTAGGGAGGACCAGATGGTGGTCTGTGCTGTGCTCTGCCTAAGGACAGGGGCCTGGTCCTGAGGTGGGGGTTGGTGGTCTAGTAGATCCTTGGCTGGGGGGGTTCACACACAAGTGACATCGTGTGCTGCGGACACAGTGTCTGACTGTGGTTGTCCTGGAACCCACGCTACATTCAACCCACATCCATTTTGCAGGAAAGCAATGTTCTCTTGGACTGAGGGACTGCTCTGAAGCTCTCTCTTCACACCTAAAGATATGTAGGTGATAGGTTGTCGTGGCTTTGGGTTGTGTGATGGTTGAGATCTGTGGCTCAGAGTGTTGGGAAATTTGGCCATCCCTAACCTAGACTGGCAGGTTGTGTTTTCTGCTGCCCCTGAGGACCAGGAGGACCTATAGCTGTGGCACCCGCCAAGGTGTCTTCAGTACAGGGAACAACATCCAGGCTTTCACCTCCTGAGAATTTGCAGGCACAAAGAGCAAATACCTTATTTTGGTAGTGAACGTGTGACAGGAAACTAACGTCTGCATTTGCTGACAGTTGCCTGGTGCGGTGTCCTAATTCCTCTTTATTAAAACAGTAAGCACACCATGTTGTGTGTATGTCACACATGCACACAAACGCACACAGGCCTCTCTCAGTACAGGCAATACAGACATCAATCTCACATTTCGTACTGGGGTCTTTTTATACCATTCTTGCAATAAAGGGAGCCGTGTAGTGTAAAGGTGAATCACAGCTGGCAAACCCCCATTGTTTATTACTTATTTTCTCATATACTATGCATGCAAAGGTAGACAAAAGTCACTCTATTTATTTTATTTCTGAGATATTTCTTCATAGCTTATTTGCCCCAATTTTCTTCAGAAAAGGGTAACCAATAGTTAAAATCTCTGTGAATTTTTACTAAAATTGCTAATTTGTGTATGACTTGTTAGCCATGTCTGCTCTTGGAAAGTAGTATGCCTCCTCCACAAAACAGTATTCCAGTAGCGCTTGCATTTCTCACCTCTGGGCCGGAGAGACTATGAAAAGTATCTCCTTTTTTTAACAAATCTTTCAAAACTACTCAGCCCCTTAATTTCATTATAAATTGGGCTTGTACAAATCCTTACAAGTATGGTTGCCCTTTGACAGTTCTTCCTGCTTTAGTCTAAGAACAGCAATGGGAACAGGACTCTTGATCACAGCAGGAATGCGTTTATGATCATGCATTGCTCAAGTCTGTTTTTATTTCTCGTTTTATGTAAAATGCTGCAGTAATCCCTTTAGAATTCCCCTCAGCTTAAATCTCAGAGACTGTTCAAGACTGCCTCTTAATGTCTCAAGAGCACTTCAGCTCACATAAGCCTCATATTCAACAGGTAAAGCCCACTTTGTTCTATAGAGATGGCTGAAGTAATGTAAAATTAAAGATTTAATCTTCTGTGGTAACTCAGACTGTCCTCAGTCCAACACAAAGACACTAAAAGTCTGTTAACTTTTAAGTAAGTAGAAAATTCTTTGATTGACAGTGGTCTGCTGTATTGATCCCCAAAACTATGCCACAACAAATTTTATTTCAATTGGGTGAGAAGACTTACTGCACACTTTGGGAACGCAAGGGGATTCGTTTCACTATTAACAGGTTTTCTCCATTATAAATTTTAATTGACAGGATTTAAAAGCAATTATAGTCGAGACCAAACATTTTGGACAAATTAAGGAAGGATTTTTTGGGGGTTTTGTTGTTTTGTGGGTTTTTAAAGCTAAATTTAGACTGAAGCAGTCAAAAGAGGACTGGGCACTTGAGAGTTCAAATGATTGGTAATTCTATGAAACGGAATATAGTCTGTACGCTTTTATTCTCATTAGGAACTTCACACGGGAGCTTAACTCATCTTTATCTTTAATGTGTTTTCTCCTAGTTAGCAGCCAGACGCTTGTACGAGTAGCAGTAATGTAGCCTAGGCTGACATTCAAGGTGGGTTAATATGGACACAGTCAAGCTTAACATATATTTCCTCAGCCAGAGATCTATCAGATACCTCCCAAAACTGCTACTCTTCCCTCCAGCAAATCAACAGAAGATGTTTTAAGGTTGTCTCAGCTGATATCCCTCATTTCTACTAACAAGTTTGCCACAAAAAACAAATGCAGCTAACAGATGGCTCCAGAAGCAAAGCAGCTGGGTATTTTGGTGTTGCTGCTCTGGAAGTAATTCTGATTATTTCAGAGGTGCTTTTCTACCTTGAACTGAGACCAAAAGTTGAATTATTACTTTCTTTGTGCACATTAATAGTCTGGAAAATTACAGTTTGTCAGGCACCTAAAAGAAACTTCATTTTTTTTTTGAGAATAACTGGAACCAACCTGTTTCCACCACTATGGCTCCAAATTCTCATCAAAGATATGGAGGACCAGGTAGGTACCTACTTCAGGGTGAGCTGAATAGCTCTTTAGACTGAATTGATTAGACCTTACATCAGATTTTCACTGACTACAGTGGAAGCTTAGACAGCTCACTCATGTGAACAAGCACACATATACACACGTACTTAGGCATCCTAATATGTGAGCTGAATCGTATCCAGAGTGGTTACTCTGCTTTAGCTTTCTACCTCGATTTGCACATGAAGACCGCAGCCTTTGCAGTCTGTCTATCATCTCCTTTAAAAACGTAATATTGGATCACTCCTGACCTGATATTCCTGCTGTATTTTAAATTAAACATTTGGGAACTATATCTCTTTGGAGCGAATTTCTGAGATTTTTAAAATAGATATAAAATATTACAAAGAACTGAGGCCCGTGGGTCATTCATTTTTGCCTCAGTTTTGATAGATCACTACCTAGAAGTATCCAGTGTTTCCCATTCTCCACCTTCTTTCCTCTGCTTTCTTTTGCTCTTACATCATGAATTGCATCCAAAATGATTAATTCAGTATAAGACAGAGGAAATTAATAGCAATATTCACAGACCATTATCAGTGAAGTAGCTGGGTGGCCACGGCCTCATTCGGGAAGCACTTCCACCTGAAGGGTGTTTGGATGTAGTGCAGTGGGCCTCAGTCTTTCCTTTATTATTCTGTTTTCAGTAAAGCACTATTCTGTCATTGAGACAAAGACCATAAGAACACATCTCTTTTCCTTGTTTTGGGAGATGTCCCAAGTCTGCAGCCAGTGGACACCTTGAGCATGAGGAGCACGGAGAAAGGGCTGTTTCAGCTGCTCCTTCTTACCCAAAACTCCCCTGTAGTGTAGCAGAAAGGCAGAAAATTTTGGGGGATGCTGTCGTCAAAAACTGCTCTGGGCACAGGTTTGACATAGCTTACACAATGAGGGCAGTACAAACCCCCTTTACGTTTTAAGTACAAGAGAAGTAATACTATTTTTACTTTCTTTTCTCTTTCAGAAGCCAAAGGTATTTACTTTCAGTTTCCAAATGCCCACAAGTGAACAAAATTATGTATTTGGGCAAATATATCTTTTGACAACCCCCTGTAGCCCTGAAAGTAAAAACCCCGACACCTCCCCTAGGTCTGCTCGGCACCATCCAAAATCAGGCACTTGGCTGTCTCAGAGCTGCAGCTTCAAATGGCTTGCTGAAAATGTACCGCCTCATAGACAGTTTCATTTTGTAAATGTAGGCTCCGTGAGCACTGCCAGGGTAAATACAGGGCTCTAATTACTTAAAGAAAAGGCAAGTAAGAGGCGATGAAAGTTGCTCTTCCAACATCCATCTCTCTAGCTTAGAGCTTTACACCATTGCCCATCGCCAGAGCAGCTGAATGTCTGCTCTATGGAAGGTCGTAACAATATAGGAAGGCTGGGAAGAAAAAGGAGCACATCTACAGAATGTCCCAACTATCATCTAGTCTAAAATAAATAGTTTCGCAAGATCTTTTTGAATATACAACTAGAAAAACGCAGGTAACCTGAGTGTGACATACTGAGTCTGGAGGTCCTATTAACTTGGTACTGCCATAAAGTAGGATCTCAGGTAAGTTTTTGTAAATTTTCAGGATCTTAATTGCTTATCCTCAAACTAAGAACAATTCTGTAGTTTATATGGCAGATAATACTGCATACAGGAAAAGCTCTGGGGCCAGGAACCAAAACTGAGATCTCTCTCTGCTTAGTTCCCAATCACTGCATTAGAGTTGCTGTGTCCAGCTTTTTTCTCATCTCCCCCCCCCCATCACACACACACTTGAATTTTGTACTCCTTTCACTGGTAAAAGGTCAAAAGGAGAGGTAGAGAGTGCCTCCATAAAACCAGCTGGCAGGTGCGAAGCCAGCGTGCTCGTTGGGGTCGGAGGGATTTGATCCCCTCAGAGGGAGACTCTGGTCCTGGCTGAGTTCCCCGTGAGACTTGGCGTCACTTTTTTATAAAGACCCAGTCTTGCTGGTGTCTGGTGAACCTTTAGGCACTAAGATGACAGCATGAAAACCTGCAGCCCCAATTCGCTTTCAGCTACTTCTAGACGCCTAAAGTTTTTATTCACCGTGGCCCGTGAAATCTGCATGTAAGTGCTGAAGTGCTTATTTGGCTCTTACCCCTTTTGCGGGATGATGTTCTCACCTCATGCAAATCAATGTGTGTTTTACCACTGACTTCAAGACAGCTGGAATTTTTCCTTAATGTCTTGGAGCTATATAGCCTGCTACTTGCTACCAGCTATGACTGGGCGATTTTTGATTTAGCTGCATAGATGAAATGTTCTTGAGGCACCAGCTAAACTTTTTAATCAATCCAATGCAAAACCCCTCTTCTTACTACTAGAATATTCTGTTTCATTCCTCTCCCCGGGAAATCCCATTATCTTCTGTCATGTGTCAAAATATATCTACTGAGTATTGATACCAAGCAATTATGTGAGACAAAATCATTCATGTATGGTATGAGGGCAGAAAGAAATGACTGCATTCGGAACTGCATCTCTTTGTAGCAATGTAGCAAAGGCTTCAAACTTCATATAGAAATGAGCAATGCATGTAAATTACTTTGTCTAAATGGATTTTCATTAGAAGTGGAATCTAAGCAGTTCAAAAAATCACTAATGTTCACTGGCAGGAGCCAAATAGCTGAGTCAACATCACCTTTAGACTTTAGTGTCTCTTTTCTGTAATGCTGAACCACTGAAAGAGTCTGATCAAACTTGGCATTGCAGCAAGTGCCCTGTGCCAGATTAGTTAAATCATAGACTGACTCATCCTCGGGGTATGACAAATGCTAAATGAGCTACTGATCCTTTGGGTAGCTGGGTACAGCTCCCTGCGAGATTGGGACACAGACAGTAGGAGATATTAATAGCGGGAGGCTCTGTCTGTCATTCAGTTTAATTATTCTTATTTATTCTCCCTAGGTGTCTCCTCTTCACCCTAGATGCTGATTATTTTAGCTCTGGTGGAAAGGAGAAAAGCCCAACACTCATAACTAAAAAAACTAAAGAGTCATCAAGATTCTTAAAGTCATTTTGAGCAGGACTCAAAGTTTAGATCTTAAATCCTTCATCTGTACATGCCACGACCTCCAGGCTATGAAGGAAGAGGTATACCATACTCTCTAGGCAGGTTTATGCGTTGAAGAGATAAGGACTGCGCTCTGCTGTGCATCCAAGAGCGTCTCTGTGCTGAGAGCATGCCTGACAGGGCTGTCCCCATCAGACAGTCAGGCTGCAGGTAGCTGCTCCTCCGAAAGCAGATCCCTCACAAAGGCATCCGGAGATCCAAAACACAGATGTTGACTGAAAGCCAGAACTTGCAGTGCTCAGCGATGACTTTTTGAATGTATGCATCTAAAGTCTGCTCATGTGTTTTAATAGGAAGATATCCTGACAAGCGTCTGTATCAGGTGCGGAACAGAGACAAGAAGCATGGAAACATGGTGACAAGACTCTTAGCAGTCTTTCTTGCTGCCTCTTTCACGATGCACAAGTTTTCTCTGTAAGTCTTAGCCTATGACTGTGAAAGGACTTGCAGCTTTATGGTCTTGTGCTCTGTGTTGGTTTTGCTCTGAAGAATTGCTTTGGATTCAATCAGCAAGATGTGCTAAATGGAAAGCTGTTCTCCTCCTAGTTATATTTCAAGGCAATTTAGTTTGCGTTATTGGCCACTGGGGATGTTCTTATCGTGCTATTTGTGTGCAGAACTGTTATAACTAACACAGCCAGGCCTGCCCCATCCTGGTTTCCCTTGAGCTTTGTGGCATCCGTTTCTGAATTTTTACGGAACATAGGAATGCACAGTTCACCTTTACAGTACTAACTGGATGACATTGTGTTTCAGTAAAAAAAAACCAACAAGATTTGGGAGCTGGCTTGGTTTGGCTCTTTGTTCATTGCCAGAGAGTGACACCATTCTGCCTGAATCCACCTCGGTGATGCTCATCTGGTGTTCTCCTACGTGAAATGTGTCGGGAGATTTTTGCCATTTTAAAAATAAAACAGACAATATGTTTAACAGAAAGGGATGCTTTGTTATACTTGCTCACTTATGAAATGGAGGTCCCAGTCTGCAGCCCAAAGGCAAAACATCTGCTCACAAGCCAAGCAGGTGGTTACACTGAGCTTGTGCTAAGGTTGTCCACGTTGTCCTGGCACTAGGTACAGATGGAAGCAAAGAACTGCAGCTGGAAAGCAGTATCTGCAACAATTTCTTAGCTGATTAAAGTCTTAGCCAGGTGGTATCAAGCACTGGCAGCAGCCTCCATCTACCGTTACTGGCTCTCTCCCAGCTGAGACCGAAGGCTCAGGCGCGAGTGCGCCTCTGGCTTTCGAAACTGTTATGCAGGACAGCTTAAGCTGCCTCTAAACTTGATTTTGCAACAGAACCGAGCATTTGAGAAACCTGGGCCTTCTTACTGGGATGTCTGCGTGGTCGTGCTCCTCAGGCCTTGGGCTGTGAGTCCTGGTCTGCTGTTCCTGCCCGCGTCTCAGCACACCCCGTGCCCATGGCTGAGACGGTGCTGGGGGCTGCTCCCCTGCCCAGCTGCACTCACCCATAGTTTGACTGCATGTTCGTGGCGCAGCTTTGGTGCATATTGGGCCGTAGTATCTGGGGATTTCAACTTAGCAAATTAACAGTTACTTATGCAGTTCCCAGTTTGATACAGCAAAAGTACAGCAAAAGCTTACGGCAACCCTCTTTTTTATATCCCGGAGGTTGTAGCAAACTGGGGTCAGTCCATGACAAGAGCTCGCAGAAGAATAACACAAGGGCTGAAGTGCACTTGCAGGCTGTAGATAGAGGTTTGAATAGCACCTCTTGGTCAGCAATAGCAATCCTTCACTACCTCAACCTTTGCCAAATTAATTCCATAAATGTTTCAGTCTTAAAATATTGGTAAGCTGGAAAAATTAGATCTGGAGAATGAGGTATTGTCTTAGTTCAAGAAGGCATGCAAGCCTTTAACAAAGGCAGGTATGACGTCAAACTAACAATCACAAGTTTAGAAACTGATAAATGCTATTAAAAAACTGCTCACTGCCTTGGTATCTAGAGAGCATAAGACAGGCCTAAAAAGTGAGAGACAGCTGTTGCTACTGGTGGCTCCTGAAGCAATGAAATATGTTTGGCGCAGACGTTCACTTTCCAGGTCTTTTAGTCGCACAGATAACCACATCTTGCAACGAGACACGCTTTGCCCAATAAGTTGACCAGGCGAGGCTGTTCATTTGACCTTAATTACCCAAGTGTTCACCCAATACTATGCAGACAGACAACATCAGTTGACACTTTGGTCCTGCTAATAGTGATACTTAGCACTCCCTACCATTTTTCATCTTCAAAGCACTTTCCAAATTTTACTTAATTAATATCTTTGAAGATGCCTAACTGTTTGCTGATATTTCACTGAGAGTTTCTGCTCTTTCCAGACCAGAGGACAAGATGCTATTTCCTAATTAGATTTTAGTAAAGACACGACTGACTTCCCCTTCTTCTCATCTGGTTTTCAGTATCCTTCTGTTTCCAGCAATCTGACCTCTTGCCAGTCAGCACCTGGGGAATTATTGCCTTACTTGCCTTTCAAATTGCAGATAACAAATTGTTGCCAAAGTAAAACCTCTTCATTTTTTTTTTTTCAGGCAAATTTAAATGTTATGCCATTAACTTTCAGAACTCCAATCCTTTTACTAGGTAATAAAGTAAGAGGCAATTAGTTACAAAAAATTAAGCTTGGTATTACAGTTTTTCTATCTTTTTTTAAAGTTTCTTGAATTTGTGCTTTTTAGACTCTTACAAACATTTATCAGATGTTTGAATTACGGTCCACTGTTTCAGCGGAAGCTTTGGCAAGTTGTTGAAATACGGATGTGATTCCGGACTTCTCATGCTTTGATGGATGGTTGAAAGCCACATACAGTATATTACATATCATCAGCCCTGCTGCATCTGTCACCATGGGAGGTGAATGGGCTGTTGGCAGAGTGCACTCTCTAAAGTCACAAACAAGCATTTCCACTGAGGTCAAGAAGCCTGCAACCTTTATACACAACAGTGTATAAAAGTATTATTTTGCAGAAGAATAAAAAGGTGCATGTGTCTGCAAAGGATGGTTTTGTCCCACAAAATGAAACGGGAAAGAGCAGAGTTTCAGTAGATGGGAGAACAGTGCATTGCTCGGATGGTTTTACAAAGTAGACAAAGACCAGGTTGTTGGCTCCTGGGCCACTGGAAAATTATGCCTTACACCGCATTACAAAACTCTCCCCTGTTGAATTTTAAATGACCTAGACATTAAGGAAGATTAATTTCCTTCTAGTCCTTTCCTTTTCATTTTGTTCCATCCACTCAACTATTTCCTCTAATTCTGCTCTAGCTGTAATCATCCTTCAATATGTATCTGCCAGACATAGTACTGTCCATCAGTTGTCACAGCTTAAATGCACACACGCATGCTCACACTGCACACACATATTTGTGTCTGGCTGTGGTTCTTTCATCTGCAGTTCAGCAAAGAATTGAGCCGGCTTGCATTCTGTTCAACAAAGCACTTAAACATAAAAGTAAGGCCAAGGCTGAGGCTAAGCACATTGCAATTAGCAATAGGTTATTTAATGAAAGGTTGAGACGGACAGTCCTTACTGATACCTTATGAACTGTAGGAAGAAACCTCCTTCCACTAACTTTCTGAGATGCAAAAAAAATCTATTTCAGTCAGACAGTGGGTACTTCTGCCAGCAGAAAATCCATCTGGCCTAACTCTAATAGGATGCTAAAAACAGTAACAGTGAGAGAAACACCCATATCAGAAATACTTGCTAAAGATGCTCTCAGCAGCCAGCATACCCCTTGGGGACTCACTGTTTACTCCTCTGGAAGTATAGGGTGAGCTTTTCTAAAAGAATAAAATATTGATAAAAATATACCCACCCCACCCCTGCCACAAACACACATACACAAAGGGGGGGGAAGAAAAGGAAGAAAAAAGCAATTTGGAAGTAAAAGAAAAAAGAGGAGAGAGATCTCAGAGAGGAACAATTTTAAACCTACTACTTCGCCCACCAGAAGCCATTCATGGAACAAAAAGCCTCTGAGAAGGCGTGGACTAAAAGAGCTCATATAGGAGATACGAGAGATAATTTGATGGAAAGAGAGAGCTGCAAAGCAAAGGTCACTTCAAAGGCTACACGAAAATGGGGAATGTTGACCTGCTCCTCCCTTTTACACTGTGGTGTCGCCACGTTAGTGTGCTCTACCTTACTGGTGAAATTACTTCTAAACATGGACTATCTTGGGACCGTTTTCCTTGTTCTCTGCCCAGTTTTCAGGACCAAACTGTCCTCAGAGCTCCAGGACTGAAACACAGTATATTTTAGTTGTAACACACCCTCCTGCAAAACGAAATGGCTGGTTGGTTGGTTGTTTTTGCACAGTTGTATTTCTAATCCTTCACATATATCTCAGCTGGGTGTTCAAAGCTTTTCTTCAATTGTGCTTATTCTTCTGGAAGTGATCAGGTACATCCTGCGCTGGTTGCAACTGGATGACAAAAGAATGAGTGTAAGAAGAGCTCCATTGTCCTGTAGCAGCCAATATTGAGGCAAACACATACACTGTGAAGAAAAAGAACTTTGTCAAAAAATTAAGAAACTAAAGGCATATTGCCCTACCTGTTTCTGATGTATTTTGGTTGACCATCAGTTTGGACTCCTCCTGAAAGCTAATTTTCTATTTCTGGGCCATTCATAGTATTTCAGTTCCCATTTGGTGTAGCACAACACATCTCAAGGTGAGTCTCCATTTGCTCCTACAACTGGGATGGATGGAAACGTTTTGCATGAAAGCAAGGCAGTTTCCTAAGGAAGTCTTTAACGGTTTCTTTTTCTGACCGTTATTTTTCAAGAATGCAAATTGACAAATGCATTGCAACCATCAGGAACACGTTAAGTTTAAGTAAAAATTGTGCTGGAGGAAGGTTGAAACCTAGTAGTATGTGGAAAGCCGTTCTGCTTTTGTAAATCCTGTTTCTGCTAAAATAAAGGAGTCTGAAGAAGACACTACAGACTTTTACTTCTCTAGGACTACAGCTAGTCTGGCCCTCGCTGGCCATGCTCTAGAGCATTGGCCCTTGGTAGCATTATCAAAATAGAAAGGAAAGGAAAAAGAATTCTTTGCTTGTCTTCTGCTTACCAGTTCTGCAGACTTATTTTTCTCCAAGTATACGTATTGTAACACTTACAAAATGAAATCAGCATCTAATCCATCCATAAGTAATTTAACTTGTAGGAAATAGAGAACAAAAAGAGTGCTTTTAGATAAATCCTAATTAATTGTACATGCAAATGTCTTGGATGGATGTGGTCATGCAATTCAATTAGATGACTAATTATGTTGGAATTATAATACCATATTTAAATAGATAAACACACATAAAAGTGCCTGCCCAGGAGTTTGCATGCCGGAATCTGGGAATAGAATCATTTATTGGCTCTTTAGTGCCACCTGTTGAAAACTGAAAACGCATGCAAATGAAACTGCGCGCCAATTAGACGTCCATTTAGAAGGGCAATGTCCATTTGCTTGGCAGGTGTGAAACTGTCATAATCTTCATAAATTTAACAGCTGGGACGGAAGCATTTGAAACATGGTTGTCACCCTACAAAGAAAAGAGTAACATACTATTGGGGATGCTGGGAAGCAGAAGCCAAGCTCTTGGGACATGTGACACATTCATAATGTCACACCTGTTCAAAAAATGAACTGGTTTCCCTTCTTGCCAGTAAGCTGTCACAGGGCATATATCTAAATAGACATCCTGATTACAGAAGCCTCCTCTTCCATGAGCAATTCCATTGTAGCACTTCTCTGCTAATTAAGAGCAAGATTACTACTGCCTTACTCATGCGGAGTTTTGCTGGAACCAGACTGACCACTTGTAGGGTACCATGCTTTGCAACATGAGTAGGGGAAAGTACCTGCTGTGTGTGTGGGAAACAAGCAGGAGTGAATTCAGTATAAGCAGCTCTGCCAATGCACTGTGCCCAGCTGTGACAACATGGTGGCCAAGTTGCTGACCTCATCTCTAAGGTCAAAAGACCAGATCAGAGTAAAAAACATCCTAGAAGTTCAGTTTTCAGAAAAAGTATGTATTGTCCGCTTTACTACTTTACTCTACAAAGAGCATCCCTCTTCGGCTACGTTTCCCCTTGGGGTTTAATTTATGATCAGGTTCCATGAAAAATTCATAATATGGTCAGATCTCAGGCCTGGGCTGTCTTCTTCATCGCAGACCAAATGTCACGGTTAGTAGGTTTGTCAGAGATGAAATAATGTAAAATTTCTTATTAAAGAAATCAAATCTATTTCTTGTGCAAAACCACTCATTTAATCCCATTACCTACAATGTGAAAGGACACTCTGCTAATTAAAAAAGAATAAGAGGCTTGACAACAGTATTCAAGGTAGCAGTAAATCACATGGCTGCTTCACAGACATCCCTTTGTAAAATGTGGCGTCATGGCTCAGTCAAATGGCACTTCAGGTGAAAAAGGAACATCCCGGTGTAGCAGGAGAAACCGTGATGGAGATTTTGGAGAGTATTGAGGCCTACAGGATGGTGCAGGGAAGACAGGACAATTTAGGCGTGTTCTGTGCTCCTCAGTCTCTCTCCATCTCTGGAGGAACACCAGTCAAGGAAAGACAGCAAGAGTTTAAGGATATCAAGTTTTCCTTTCATCATGGACTTCGAGTAGAGTTTTATGGTGATAAAGCAAAAACACTATCTCAAGCTCTTTGCCCCTAGCTCTGCTGCACCTTAAAACATAATGGTTCATGCACATTACTATCTAGATGTTGAAGGACCAGAACCTACTCCCAGAGCTGGGCAGAGAAAAGTGACCCCATATTTTTCAGAGTATGTTAGATTTTCCAAAACCTGGTCTCATTCTCTATCGAAACAAGCCTCCCCAGATATTAAAATCCATCAAGGAGAAGGCGCCAGGCTACAGCCCCAGCGCTGTGCACCTACCTTCCTGCAGCAGGGCCTGCATTCCTTCCCTCGGGACACCTATGAGGTGAGTTGATGTGGCTGGGCAGTTGAGGGACAGCACTGAAATTCTGCCAATGCCAGGCTAAAACAGGACCTTCTTCATTTCACCGCCTTATCAAATTCCCACCCACTTTCACTGCATTTCTTTGAGCCAGCCTTCCTCACAGCTTTAAGCTAAACGTATTATTAAATCAAAGTATTACGATTGTCTACAGCATTTTTGACCTTTCTGGTTGACTTTCACTACCGCTGACAGATTAGGCTGCCCAGATGTTTGTCCAGGTGTCACTTTCAAAAAATTGCCAAAATACAGGGCGTGTCCACCCATTTGGCTGGGCTTTCTAACATTTCTCTGCAGGTATTTGAAAGGATAATAAGATACAGAAATCATTCCGCCCAAATGAAAGTAAACCTTTGTCTGAAATATCAACTTTCAGATCATGAGCAACCTTAAGCACAATATTTTTGGCACAAAATACTTCCTGTTTCAATTTTAATCCTTTTTAAACACTATTCTTTTCCAGTTAAACACCTGTTTTAGCCTTACAGAAGCTGATTCTGTAGAATTATATTCAATACCTATTATTCTTCCAAGTGGGAAAGAACTTCAGAGAGAAAAGTAGAATAGCTATTATGACAGTAGCACTTTATTATGGAGTAGCTTTTGGAAAAAAAAGGTAAGTTGGTGGCTTTGACAGATAATTATGGACTCCTATTACACAGCAGAATATCATAAAAAAATTAAAATATGTAAAATGCCTTTCACATTTGAAATAAATGTCGACTACGTTTTTCTCAGTTAATTGATTTACCAATTTAATGAAGCAGAGTTCTTTTAAATGTAAAATATGCGCTCTTCGGGTTTCTTGCAATATTTATGTTAAAAATATTGTAAATATTGCTTTCACGCATTGTTTGTCTCTTGAGGAGAAGTGTTTGGAAATGATTCAACACACTTAATCTTGTTCGCTTTTGTCATGCAAAATGAGCAAAGATTTAACAGTAAAACACTCAACTGTACCAATATTCTACTTCTCTACTAACGTTGCTTGAAAATACTTGTGATTTCAGGATTAAGCACAAATATACAGCACACATAAAAGGCGCTTTGAGATTCCTTGTAGTGCATTTATATTGTGCCATCTACCTTCACTCATGAGTAAAGTCATTTGGAAATCTTTTGTTGCTGGACTGATCTAAGCACTCCAGGATGAGTAGCTCGAGCCACTTAGAAAAAGCCCGATTTGCAGAAATTGAGGGACTCCCTCTTTCTATCTACTACTACTTTTTAAAACGTGCTACTTTTAAGGAGCTTCAAACTGGATACCCAAAATCAATACTCACTTTTGAAATTGGAGGTCTCAGGCTCAGCTCCAAAGAGTGAAAGACCAGTCAGCAACTGGCTGTATTGTGCTGTCTCCATTTCTGGGCTCCCATAGAAGAAAACCTCAAGCTGCCTTTGTAGCCTCACGAAATGCAGGCATTTATATTTGCTAAAATGAATCCCATTGCATGATATGTCCTATCTATGTACTCCCTGCAAATTTCTCTTGAAGCAACATAAAATAACTTATTTCAGATCTTCATCCCTACCTTAAGGGAGCTATCAGGTTTCACTGTATTGAAGAGGATTTTACCAATACATCCAAGATATAGAGGATTGTGTCAAACAAGACAAGATGACATCTCCTCAGTATTGCCCTTGGCATTTGCATTCATATTTGCTTGGGGGTTTGTCAGCTGGTGCAACGTGGAGAGCAGAAGAATGATAACAGTAATGGGATAAAGCAAAGTAGCAGGCTAAAAACCCAGGAGCTCTGCCAGACTCAGAGAGAGCTTGTTCCACCAAAGATCTAAAATGGAAAAACTATCATCTTTCTCTCTTTTCTCCAAACACAGCAGTTATTAAGAGGACTTACTCTGAGCTTGTCTCTGCTGCAGTAGCCCAGTAGGAGTGGCTGTCATCTCTAGCAAAAGGCAGGAGCATCTCTTGCAAGACGAAGAATTGGAGGGCAGCCGGTGAACAGTGTTTTGTAGCACAAATTCCTAGTCATTCACTGATTTCCTACCTTTCTTTTTTTTTTATTTATTCCTGAAGGATATATCCTGGGAGTAGCAACTCAAAAGATCACTTTGGACATCATCTAAAGAGGTTTTTTTATTGCATACTGAGGACACTGCGATCCTCGCCTGCTATTCAACAAGATAACAGTCCTGCTACATGATGGCTACCTATTCCACTTCACAACAGTGTGATTTCACTGATTTCAGTTAAAAAAAAATTCATTATTTAATTGCATCTGCACATACTATGCACTAAAGGTAACTCATATGTTAATGGAGTCAAAAACCTTGGAAAAAATTGAGCTACTGAATAACAGGAGTTCAGAGTAAGCAGGTGAATTTATTCATATTTCGCTTTGCAGGTAGTAGGTTTACCCAATGCTAACTTGGACCACATCTACAAATGATGGTGATAAAAAAACACTCCTGTTTTTCATTTGATACACATCAGAGAACTCCACTACCAAACCAAAAACCACACTCAAACATGTTCCTGGGAGAAAAGTAGGCTAAAGATATTGTCTCTCTACTTCCAGACAGGGCCTGTTCGTTGTGGCTGGTGAAGATGATTATCTCGGATTCAAAACCAGTAGAAATAACCTTTCCAGCTGCCTGAAAGACAATGACTGTTCTTAAAAATATAGTAGCTATTGCCTATACACAGTTGTTTTCCAAGACATTTTTAATTCAGGGAAGATTTTTTTTTTTTTCTAGTGCGAGAAGTAACTTAAGTAACTTTATTGGAACAATGAAGCATAATGCCCAAGGAACAGGTTTACATCAGTTATAACTGTAATCGCAGTTGTATGATGGTATGCAGAGTGTTCTCCTGCAACTGTGCTCACAGAATTACCCTTTTTTGAATATAGATAGTAATGGCACTATGCCAATAAAGACTGTGAATCTCTTATTTGTCACTGGGATCTACCAGAACCCTTTCTTCTTGATTAGCTCTTCTCTCAAATTTCCTTGTGCCAAATCCTTTTTGTTCTACATGGTAGAAACTGTCTGATGCCTTTTGGCTCTGCCTCCTATCCTGTGGCAAGCTGCTAGGACAGCCCATTAAGAGAGAAGACCCTGTTCAAAAAGCATCTTTGAATGTACCTGATGTAAGTCTCTACCTTCTTCTGAAGCAGACAAGCCACTGACTTGTGTGGACAACAGGGACAGCAATGAAATACTAAGATTTCAACAACAACGCTTGGAGTATTTGCTCTAGATCACATTACTGATGCTACATTCATCAAAATAAACAACTGTTTGTGTTAATACACATGGGTTTGGATTCACATACAAAGGAGTTTCCCTTCTAAACAAGATGGACTGGATTCCTGGTGAGAGCCCAGGTGAGGTGGACTGCAGGAATGATGGCCTGAGATGGGCAGCACCAACAACCCCAACCCAATCCTGTGTTCACAGCACTTTCACAGTGCCAGGGGACTTTGGTCTGTTCATAGAGTTAGGTGCAACCATGGATCTGAGGCTATCTTCACCATGAACTAGAAAAGATGTAGATTAATCTCCGTCTCCGCACCTACCCATTCTCTGCTTACACCTTTCTCTTACTCCATGCATTTGCAAGGTGGCTGGTGGAGACCTTACTTCTGCTGAGTGGAGGTTCGTTCCAGATCAATGACATAGCTTGCTCACTCAAGGTGCTGCTTGGGGGCTCCAAATCAGAATAGGGTCTTTGCCAGATACTGTGCAAATGCACAGCTAGAAAAAGTCTTGTAAGAGCATTTTACCCGAGCCCACAAAGAAAATCAGAGACAGAGCAGAAGTGAACATAGATCCCCAGAGTGATGCCTTTACCACTTCACCTTGGATCAAGAGTTTGCCATGGATGTTCACTTGGCTGCTTATAGACTTGCAGGATGAAGACCTTGGATTCCTTTGGTCGTAATTCAGTTTGGAAGTGGCCACCATAAAACATTCCGTAGTGAAAACATAGTGAAAGGTCTTGAAATTGTGTCAGCATTGCCAAGCTAACCATCATCTCAAAAGCCAACTGTTGATTTTATACAGAATCACTAGACCATACAGGTGAAATCCCTCTTTGCAAATGGTACTTTCTCATTATTCCTCCTGGACCTCATTCCAGGCTCATTGATAGGACGTTAAAACTTCAGGGGAACAGGACAGCAGCTTGGCCCCCCAGTGGTAGCCAATTTGCCCAAAAAGCTTGACTGTATTTGCCTCAAAAGAGTTAATGGCATGACTTGCTGCAGCTTTTTCATAGAAAGCTACTCTTGCAAACTTGACTTGTCAATCCGAGATGTTGTTTTATCTGCAGCGGCGCAGAGTGGGTGGAGCGGAGATCACAGCTGAAACGTGAACTCTGACAAACGCAGACAAGAAAGCGTTTGCAGCCACTGTCTGTTTGGTGCAAAGTTTTGGTTCATTAGCCTTGAAATGTTTCATTAACAGAATGCTTTTGGTATGCTATAAACAAACTGTGAGTGCCCTTGCATGCAACAGCACTCTGTCAAAAATGAACGTGGTTTATTCCCTTTTGTAAAATATTTAGAAAGTGAATGACAAAGTTAAGCAATGGTCATATTTGTGAGATCTAAACAAAAGAGTAACATCGTGGTAACAAGCACCTAAAAATACATTTGTTCGTTTCCAGTTCTCACAGCGCTAGGGTTTTGTTTGTGGCTCAGAAATACAGTTCTCTCTACCTTTTGTATTCTTTTTCCAAATGTTTTAAAAATAGGAAAAACACACGAATACATACTGGTACATTTAAGTGTTCTTAAAATTGTTTAAGGCCAAAGCTTCTTTCTACATTTGATCTGAACTAGTTCGTGCCCATCCCTGGTCTTGGACGTAAAGGTCAAATATTGCAATTTTTATTCTGGCAAAGCTTTGCGTGAAGGCAGACATTTCTTGTGGTACATAAACACAAGCTCCAGCAAACAAACTGAAGTCAGATGGAGTGTTGCCAGAAACAAAGACTTTGTAAGGAGAGACTATTTTAGATCAAATAAACAGAAAGAAAGAAAAAAAGACATAAACAAACAAACAAACAAACAAACCCTGATCTGAATCATAGCCCAGATTTTAAACTTAATCTTCTCTGAGATTAGAGAAAATTTTGCTCCTTGTCCCAGGCTTTATGATATTTGCGCACATATTTTGACAACAAATTGTCCTGGTTCAGGGCAATGAGGAAGCCAAAAATGCTCTAATACAATGAAGCCCAGTGTTCTCCTTGAAGTACTTGATCCCATGAAAAAAGGCAATTTTTTCTGTCTCTCTTTAGTTGCGGATAGCAATTAAGTTAATAAGAAGTTATCATACAAACAAGATCTCATAAAAGAGACTTCATAATATTTTGAAAATGTGTCCCTCTGTAGTGTGAATCTCTCTTTTTTAATGGTTTGAGTGAAATGACAGATCCTAAATAGATAATCCTGTGTATTAACCTTAAGAGTGGTCGGAGCAGAGGGTGTAAATCCAAGGAGTTCCTAAATTACCTTGGATGACTCAGCTAGGCCTAGATCTTTTGCAGGATTTAAGTTTTTAGCTCCTTCACCTATGCAAAAGTTTGAAATAACGTCAGTCTTTGTGGGTCAGCTAACACAAGACAGGTCTAACGCAGGTTGAGGGGGGTTGCTGAATTCATACATATTTTGCACAGGTATCGGTCTCCCTGCCCAGGTTCAGCATCGTGGTGCTCTCTGAAATCTCCGCTGGTGTGCCCGTTGCAGTGAGACAAACAGCGGCAATTGCCTTTCAGGGTCTGTGGCTGTTTATCAGTGTAGGTATATTTATGACTCAGATGTACCTTTTCCCACCTGGAAAAGTCTACAGTATCGGGGGTCACAGCAAGTACCATGAGAAACGGGGAATAACCCCGTGGGTCTTCAATTCAGTTGAATTTCCAATTATGTCAGCAATAATGCTGGATACAGAACTGGGTCCGTTGCTATGAACATTTTTTCAGGAGTTAAGCTGGATTTTGTCTAACCAATCCATTTTTGCTAGGGGTAATTTCGGTTTCAGATAACTTCAGAAGAAGAAACAAGAATGGAATTGGGGAGGGGGATAGACAGGGGGAATTTGGCCTTAAGTCTTTGCTATAGAAGTGACCGTATAACACTTTATTTGCATATGTAGCATTTAAAGGGTTACGCATGTAATTATTTAACGTAACTCCGAATAAGCTGTTTGATTTTCTTTCATCATGAGCCAAACGTTAGGCTTCGAAAGGAATTCCTTTAAACTTCAATAATATAAAGGCACATGGCAATGTGAAAGTTACAACTCCAGCTTAAATGAGTCAGACATAAAAGTATTTATGACTGATATTCTCTGAATATACCAACTTCAGACACTTTAAAGTCTAGTTCTGCTGTGCAAGGATAGGTACAGGAATATCAGCCATTGCACATCTGCAGAACTCTTAAGCAAAGCAGAGTCCAGTCCCTAAACTTTTTTTTCCTGTTCTAAGAAAAAAAAAAAAACCAACATAGCAAGCCACACCAGGCCGTCAGCACCTGAAGCAAGTAAAAGCAATTCCTTTATGAACTTCCCACCAGTTATTTGTTTTGTGAGGCTCATGGAGAAAAAGAATAAAAAAAAGCTAGTGAAAAAACAGCATGTCCCAGTGAAAAGCAGTGCACATGAAAGAGAGAAAGAAATGAACTGAATGTTGTTTTTTCTTGATGAAATAGCAGATTGGATCTTAGGCTTTTTACAAACTCTAGCACAGGTGATCATCATTTGTTCTGTCAAAAGCATTTTCAATGACATGACCAGAACAATGCGGCTGTGATTACAAGGATCAGCATGGATTGAAAGATACTCAGGGCATTTACCAAAGGGATATTTATAGCAGTGCTAAAGACGTTCGCTCTTTTTAAACAGACTCACAAATTCTAGGAACAGAAGATTTGAAATCAGGGTCGCTCCATTTGGGTTTGTATTTGCCATGCTAACGAGCACAGCCATGTCCTCTGACAAACGAAGGCTGAATAAGCCAGTTGAAGTGTTATTGTCATGAAGTCAAATCCAAATGCTGAAGAGAAAAATTGAGACAGTTTTCATTGTGAACTTTGATGTGAAGCATCACAGCTTTTGGAGGACAGCCATACCTTTGATCTTGCAGTCATTGTGAGGAATCAACCACCTTCAATCCCAGTCGTTCGGCAGGTGATTTATAATGTTATAATATGACTTAAAGGACTTTTCCAAAAGTCATGTAACCAGCTAAGGAAAAAAAAAATGACAAAGATTTAACAGAAATTTAAGTAATTCTGGTAGCATGCAACGTAAAGTTCATAGCAAACTCTTCATTTTCTGGCAGAAACTCTGAGACATCCAAGCTTCAAAATAAGCCTGCCTGACTTCTACCAGCACTGAAATAGGTAAATGCAGCCATTTGGGTGCCTCAGCCATGCGGAGAGCCACGGGGCTAGGACAGTGTTATGCAAGGAGAAGGCAGAGCCTAAGGGAAGCAGCATCTCCTGATGGCCAACCAGCTCCCCAAAGCCCGTCTTCAGCAGGAGGGAGCGGAGAACAGCTGCAAGGCAAAGGCTGCCAACTTTAATTCGCTCTATTAGTGGCTTATTATCAAACGAGGAGGTTAATGAGAGTGGGGATTGCCTTTGCAGTAAAAGGTCTGCCCCGTACACACCCAGGCCCCCTTCCCTGGTGGGTCAGGGAGCCCTCACTGGCAGCAACCCTCAGGAACTGCTGCAAAACCCGCTGGCATGGCCACTGCCTGGCAGGTGGGGAGGTCCCTCCAGGACAGACCCTCTGGCTGCTGCCAGAAACACTTCCCCAGGTGGCTTGTGTGAGGGCAGAGAGAAGGGTCTGGGGTTTGGCATCTCCTGTTGGCAAAGCCTGGCGCCCCAAGTCCTCTGCTTTGCTGTTGACCACAGCTGCTCCCATGTACCCCCAACCACCGTGTCTTTCAAATGCACGTCACTTACGGCTTGAGGCCTTTCCAAAGAGCTGCATTTTGTTTATGCTAAGCGAAATGTCCCTGAGGCACATTCTACTGTTTTCCCTGAGAAGGACATAGTATGGGTGATCACAATACCAGAAAATACCAAACAAGATAGATTTTATGTCCTGTCTCTGACTTAAGGTTAGAAATCATATAACTGAAGCGAGCAGAAGCTTTAGATTTGAGATATATCTTCTTTTAGAGATGCTCAATGAAATGAATTTCTCAATAGCATTTCTACATCGATGTGAACAAGTACAGAGCTGGATGAATAACTGTGTTTTCAGTTGCGTGGCCAAACTAGAAGAATAAAAACAAAGACCGTGACCTTAATCTAAAAGAGAGGAAGGACTCTGCTGTTATACTTTTCCTGAGCAACTATTTAAAATTCTTCCTCCAGAGCATAAGCAGTACCCATAATGAATTTTTATTCAATGCTGAACTCAAATACGCTTTTGAAATAATTTTTTTCACTCAAAATTATTCACTTTGTTTAACCCAAATTCATCAATAATTTCAGACAACCCCAAACTGTATTTTGAGGGTACAAAATATTCAGACTAAAATTATCTAGCTCTAGTTAGAACAGCAGATCCTTAAAAGCATACATGCAGCATGGATTATATTGCCTTTTCATAGTTTGAACCTTACTTGAACACCAGATCCTGAATTTCCTCGTGACGAATATTTGTTTCTTGCACTTTCACACTTAGTATGTTTTTTGCGGCTTTGGATCTACCTTCCCAAATAACTTTACTAGTTCAGGTTTGATATTTTTAGAATGGTCTGTTTGGGTAAAATTACTACCTGTAACCTACAACAGATGTTTTTTTGATACCATCGCTTTTTTCCTTTTTATTTTTTGGACATTTGTAGGATACAGGTAAAATTTAGCAAGACAAAATTTCTCAGTGCTTTGAGATTCTCCTCCCATAAATTTTCCTGCTAAAATACATGCTAGGCACGTCTTAAGAGAAATCATATACAAGAACATGACTTGATCAGCATCCCAGTGAGATACAGGATATTTTTCAGCGAGGGAGTTAATGGATGATGATACTATATTTGGCCAGCAAAAATAATGACACACTTTCCCCTGGTCTACAAGAACTACTCCCACATTGATTTTAACTTAATATCTCTCTCATTAGGAACCTGCACAGAAGTTTGGCAGAAATACCCAAGACACTTATTGGATCATTCGCTGGTAATAATAGATATTGCTTTTTTTCTGAGAGTGTACAGGCTAATCATAAAAAGGATAGCGTTGAAACAAAAGCTTTTTACAAAATACAGGTTTTTATCAACTCTATCACTGTTGAGGTTAAATATTTTATGGAGCTAAATAAAACTCGGACTTCTCCACTTTCACGTTGTGGGATGCAGTAAAAACTTAAGAGCCTGATTCGCCCCACTGCTGAACGACATCCATTACGCATCAAATGCCCTTCACTTCACAGTGGACTCTGGCTCTGATACAATCAGACTCCCAAAGCTCAGGTATCTTGATATACAATTTCAAAATGGAAAAGTCCATGCCAATAGCTGGGAGTGGCTTTTCTGGGGACCTGCTGTGGTTGAAGAACTGGATCCACGTGCTCACTGGCCAAAATGCCACAAAACACTCATGCTTTTCCGTAAATTGAGCCAAGCATTCAGATACATTTCAGCTTATCAAAGCAGCTGGTTTAATTCCATCAAACTCAACAACGTGCTAAACTTGAGCCTTGGACATGTCAGGCCAAATAAGTGCTGGCACCTGAGTGCTGTGAGCCCTTCTGATGGGACAATGAAGGGATCATCAGGCTTGTTCCACAGCCAGGAGACCAGGAGGACACTCAGCCGATAGCTCTTGTAGCTAACAAAGCGACCAAACTATTTAATGGTGACACAATTGAGACTAATAACTTGACTAATAACTGATTGCCTGATTGGTTTTTTTAAGTGCACTTGTGAAAATTAAAGCTCTGGGTGTGGGGCATGAAACCATTATCTATACAACAGCTCACAGAGAAGGTTATCTAATAACATGAGAAATCTATTAGACTCAGTGGAAGCAAGAACTAAAGGAAATAAATCATGCAATAATGGTAAATCAGATCTCTAATTATGGCCCCACACAGGAGGCCAGAGGAAAAATATGTCCCTAGGACCACTACGTGGTATTTCTCGTCCTCTTACTTGTGTTAGAAGCATTCAATCATATCCTCCTGCCTAAATTCCATCAGTCGCATGGTAACTTCTGAACAAAACTGGCATGCTTGGGAAGGAGATGACTAGTGAACACCAGTATGTTATTTCTTTTGAACTGCTCAAAGACAAGGATCCTCACACCTTTTTCTCTGCCATTGATGCTGGAAATCCTGCATCTAAAGCCTGTGGGGACAGAGGAGCTTCGAGCTCTGTGCAACTCCTTCACCACAGGCCAACTCTGCCTGTGATGGACAAGAGCCCAACGCTAGTGTCTGTTCTTGCACTTCTCTAGTTAAGTCCGCAGGTGCCTTCGCTGCTGCCCCAGGGAATCTGAGCCGTGGCCCAGGATGAGACACAAAATACAGAAGTGAGGGGGAGCAGATCCATGATTAGCTGAAGCACATTTCACCTCTCATTTCAAAGGCAAAGGAGGAAAACAGCATGTGGCAGTAGGACCCCAGAGCACCATATTTTATTTCTCCACTGCTCTGATGCAAGGCCTCAGGCAAAGCCACTCCTATCTCTGTTTCAGCTTTGAGGGTTTTGCCAGGTTTAGCACACAAGTGTGGATTCACCTGAGAAGGAAGGACTGTAGTGCTGTTCAGCACTATTTGGGCATGGGGTGCAGCACTATTCTCCGAGCAGCCAAGCCCACCACCCCTCCTTCCTACCCACCACCAGAGGCTGCATCACATATCCGCAGGCAGATGTGGAGGTGCGCGACCTCCTTGGCCCCGAGATCTGGAAGCTCTAGGGGTACCCTGCTATGGTGGTGTCCTGTCTCTGAAGGGTTCCCCAGGGCGGTTGGGTGTATCTGCCCTGTGCACCGAGCTGTGCTAATGCAAACACACCATCAGGAGAAAACCAGTGCAGAGCACCAACAGCAGAGCTTACACTTATCTGCAGCGATCCAGGTAAACATGTCTTGGTGTAATGTGCAGGCAAGGTATTAAGGGTCGGATTCATCTCACCTAACTTCAGTGTCTAGAAGGCAGTCAACATGACTTTCCATGTAGTCCCATTTCCAGAGGGAAATAATTTAATCTATTTGGAGCAGATCCTCCTGGAAACTAAGCTAAGGCACATGGAAAATAAGGAGGTGATCTGTGAGCTTCACTAAAGGCAAATCGTGTCTGACAAATATGGGGGCCTTCTATGACAAGGTTACAGCTTTTGTGGATAAGGAAAGAGCAACTGACATCATCTACCTCGACTTGTGTAAAGCATTTGTGACTGTCCCGCGTGACATCCTTGTCTCTAAATTGGAGAGACAAGGATTTGACGGATGAACCGCTCGATGGATAAGGAATTCACTGGATGGTTGCACTCAAACAATTGCAGTCAATGGTTTGATGTCCAAGTGGTGACCAGTGATGAGTTGCATTCCTCAGGGGTTGGTACTAGGACTGATACTATTTAACTTCTTTGTTGGTGACATGGATGTTGGGATTGAGTGCACCCACAGCAAGTTTGACAATGACACCAAGCTGTGTAGAGATGTCAACACGCTGGAGGGAAAGGATGCCATCCAGAGGGTCCTGGACAGGCTTGAGAGGTGGGCCTGTGTGAACCTCATGAAGTTCAACAGGGCCAAGTGCAAGCTCCTGCATGTGAATTGGGGCAATCCCAAATACAAATACAGGCTGGCAGAGAATGGATTGAGAGCAGCCCTGAGGAGAAGGGCTTGGGGGTGTTGGTTGATGAGAAGCTTAACATGAGCCAGCAACAGACACTTGCAGCCCAGAAAGCAAACTGCATCCTGGGCTGCATCAAAAGAAGCATGGCCATCAGGTCAAGGGAGGTGATTCTGCCCCTCTACTCTGCTCTTGTGAGACCCCAACCTGGAGTACTGTGTCCAGCTCTGGAGCCCCCAACATGAGAAGGGCACGGACCTGTTGGGGTGAGTCCAGAGGAGCACCACGAAGATGACCAGGGGGCTGGAGCACCTCTTCTAGGAGGACAGGCTGAGAGAGTTGGGGCTGTTCAGCCGGGAAAAGAGAAGGCTCTGGGGAAACCTTATAACAGTACTTAAAGGAAACTCTTTACTGTGAGGGTGGTGAGACACTGGAACAGGTTGCCCAGAAAGGTTGTGGATGCCCTGTCCCTGGAGGAGTTCAAGACCAGGCTGGATGGGGCTTTCAGCAACCAGATCTAGTGGGAGGTGTCCCGGCCCATGGCAGGGGGGTTGGAACTAGATGGTCTTTGAGGTCCCTTCCAGCCTGAACCATTCTATGATTCTGTGATTTTGGACCCTTACCTTAGGATGCCATCATTCTCCCTGTGGATTGAGGAGGGGTCTTGTGCTTGTTTTTCCCACATCTACTGCATAGCTTGACGACACATCCCTCTCCCATATTTCTGATCTCAGCAACATATAGTGGGTGATCAGTGAGAGACATATCTATGAGAACTACAAATCAGAACTTGATACCATCTAGCTATCATGAGCATCACTAACCAGCAGTGCAAGATTTTTCCAGGAGCTACACAGTCCTACAGTAACTTTTTTATTATTTTGCTGGGACTGAGGACACTGTGTACTTGGGAATTGTCCTGGTTGGAAAGACTTCACACTAACTGGATGGACCTGACTCAGTAGAAATGCAGCACAAAAATCATTGAAAGCATCTAAATAAAAGTAAATAAACCACAGAGTGTCTTAAATAATCTTGCTGAAAACATCATCAGACTTTTAATTTTAGCTCCAAAAAACTGTTGAGGACCCAGTTTATTAGGAAGCAATGACTTCTTTTGCTGTATCTTAACCACTTTTGCATACGCAACTGTTTTCTTAGACACTCACTTTCGTCCAAGTCCTTTTCTAATTTCTTTCCACAGTAATCAGCATTTCTCACTGACAGGAGGCACCTCTGCAGCGCTGTGGTTTTCCATGTAGAGGTCAGTTCAGACGTCTGTGCATTTGTAGAGCTGTTCTCAGATAGCTTCCTCCACCTGGGTGAAAGGAGAAGCAAGGACTCGGCGGGTGCGCTGCAGAGAGGAAGGACCATTGCCCCTCCTTGCCCTTCTGTGGAAAGCAGAGTTAATAACGGTGGTCTGGTTGTATCTAGAATGCTAAGGAGATACTGCAATTCATGCTAAATAAAACAGGCCTAAGGCCAAACGGCATGACCTGGTCAAATCCATGTTGCACAACACTTGGTCCTGGGTTTCTTCTGGACTGTGCGGTGCTGCCAATGGAGGCTTATGGCACAGTGATCATCCTTTGTGTGTGCTTCTGTAGTTCCATGTTTTTCAGGTCAGGTGAGGGCTGTGTTGCTTCCCATCAGGGTGGTGTTTTCACAGCATGAAGTCTTTGGTAAGAATTGTTTGGATCGGGCAATGGCATATGAGCATGCATTTAAGGGTATAAATCCTGCTGGGATAGCGTTGGAGTACTGTGTAAGGTGGAGGGAACCAGAAAGTTTGCAGTCTCACTCATACTGCCTCTTGGGAATGGCCACGGGCACATCCCATCCCCTGATGGGGATTAGGAAATGTCTCGTGGGGTGTCAGTGTGCAATGAAACAGTGTGGATGATGGGGAACCACCGGTCCAGTCTGAGCCAGCCCTTCTTCATTTGCAAACATAGACATATTTGGGGAGGTAAGGTTGTCATTAAGTATAAGCTAAGGCCAGTTTTCACCCACAGAAGAGATGACCAGTCATCCAACATTCCAAACGACATGTTCAGATGGATACTGACTGTTCAGAAAGGGTCTGCATCCCTCTTTCCAGTGAAACAGTTGTGCCTACAAGGAAATAACAGAAAAAAGGTGGCTCTTGAAAGATGAAGTTTATTTCATCTGATGTACATTTTTAATGAGAAAATTATATACTTAGAACTTTACACTGTTCCCTTGCAGCAAGCAAATCTAGCTAAATCTTTGCGCAGTATACTGAAAACTGAAAAAAAACAAAAAAAAAGAAAAATAATACTAACCCTTTAATTGAAACTTTTTCCATTTACACAGGAATGAAACAGAATAAACTCCACATTTCTACACTCACATATTACTGTAGACATAAAAATATTCCTGTGGGATCACACAGTCAGAAATCACCTACTCAAGGGGATATGAATGATGACTTCAATAGAAGATGGACATAAATTTTAATTAGTTGGTTATTTGATCTTGTGTTGTTAGTGATGGAGGATCTCAGAAGGGAATTAAGTATGCTTAAGACTGAAATTGCTTAGAACCAAAACACACTGCAAGGTAAGTTAGATGCCACTAAATTAAAAGAAACTTTGCACCAATTAGAGATACAATAAAATAAAAATGGCAAATACAATTAACCAATCAAAAAATGCGAGTGAGATCAAACCAGCTATGGGGATAACTAAATTTATCCTTAACTCTAATCAGACCTGCTAAGTATTTTCAAGCAGATCTGAGAAAAAGTATTAACATTCCTGGGAACATTTTCTCCTGGAAGAGACAATTTTGGAATAGAGAAACTAGGTCCAGATTTTTTGCTTTTATGTGTTTCTCATTGCATTTCTCCTTCTATTTATATATCCTAAGCAAAGCATCTCTTGCATCATTTATATACTTTGCTTGCTCTCGCCAGTATCCCAGTCATTCCACCTACTGTCTATTACCTTATGTCAGGAATACCTATAAAGTTGTCCCAGCTTCAAATAAAAGAGGGCAAATTATTTATTCTTTTATAGTTTTTCAATCAATAAAAGTGCGCATGTGCAGCTGAACATGAGGCTGGGCATGTAGGACTGCATCCTGCTTTGGGAAGCGAAGCAGGACCAGGAGAGATGCCTGCGCTCCGGCCAGCCATCACCCATGCCGGGGAACTGCTGGCTCGGCGCGTGGCACAGTTTTGACCTGTGCCAAGTGTCTCGTTTTTCCCTGACAAGGTCTGGGCTCAGTTCAGGGGTTGGTGTAGACCGGGTACCACTGCCAACAAACAGCAGGGGATGCAGCTACTCTTCCGGGGGCTGGAGAAAATTAAGCCGCATGGGTTTGAGCCATGCCAGGCCACGCCAGGTGGCCTCCGGGCCAAAGAAAACTCCCATTTGTTTACTACTGTATATCTAGCTTCCACACACAAGTGTTTAGACTGCCCTAGCAGCGTGTAATGAAATCAGTCAGTCCTGCCTATCACTGGCACCCCTTTTTCCTGTTCTTCTTGATTTTCAGCATTTTGAAATTGCTGTATGCAACACTACAAAGGAGACTTCAGCTGTCTGAAATTTCTGTGGCGTTGCACAGGTACACATCAGACTTCTTTTTAACAATCCAGTCGGTATTAGATAAATGGATGTTTAACAGTGGAAAGTTGCAAAGAGTAGTTTAGACTTTTTATCGTATGCTTAATGACAAAAATTTATTGATGGTTTAGGTGAAAAATTGTAAATAATCAAACCATCAGGTAAAGCTCATGAACGTTCTACAATGTCAAAGAAATGAACAGCATGGACAAACTATATTCAACTAAACTCGTGATAAGAGAAGACTTGTGATCACTTTCATCCTCACGTATAGTTTCTTCTTCCCTTTCAGAAAAAAAGGAAATAATTTGCCCAATCAACTTGCTACTGACTTTGCTTTTTTCATCCTTTTTTCTCCATCTTACATAGGTCTGACTGTTCAGCATGCAAGACCATCACAATTTGTTGACATCCTTCTACCATGATCCCCTGTGACCTTCTTGTCCGGCAGGATGTCTGTCGGAAGCTACTTGCGTGATCTAAATCACAATTGTACTTCATTTACCCCTTTGAATCCTCCTTTAAATATAATTTCTATTATAGGAACAAAACGGGCCAGTTCCATTTTCTAATAAATCAACAGATTAACTTTTCTAATGAATACCAACTTTTCTAATAAATATCAACAGATCCCGATGCAAAAACACGAATATAATAAAAAAGATTCCTGCTAAATCTAAGTACATAACACCTTTTCCTTTCATCAAATCTTCAACAGTATAGTATCAATTTACATCCTGACCCTACATGTCTACAAGCTTAAATACATGACAGTTCATACTTAAATTCACTTTTTTTCCCCTATTTTCATTATTATAATTCACAAATAGTCTGACTGCTCCTTGCCTGAGGAAGGGAGGAAGAGCTGACCCATCATCACTAGGGGAGAAAGGAGCCATTATTTCATTCTATATTATATTACAGATGTTGTTTTTCTGTTTAAAGTCAAGCAAGCTTCTAATGTTTGCAGGATTGGAGTTCTCTGGGCACTTGCTTTAAAACAAAGTAGAGGAATTAGCACATTGTTGGCCCTATATGTATTCCTGCACATAAAAGAGTCTATGTACATTAGTTATAATAATATGGAGGAACTGCAGTAAAGGAGTAGGAAAACAAAATGTCTTACCAAGCTTAATGTTTAAAAATAGCCACAACCTCACAATTATAATTTGGTAAGCAAAATGTGAGTCCCTGACAAAATAACAGAACAACTTTTAACACAAAAAAATCTGAACACATAGGCAGAATAATAAGCTGACAAATGAATCAATAAATAAGCCCGAATTTATCTAAGGCTCTTTAAGAAAGCAGATTATGTCAGATGAACTAGACAGTAATTTTTAGTCAAACTACTCCATTCATGGATGTTAAATATCCTAAAGTTCTTTGCAAATGGAAAACTTGCAGAAGAACCTCCACTATGCACTTAGACATGGATTGAAAGCAAATGGCCAAATAGTTTTTTCGCGCGTAATACAGATGTGGGAGTGAAGGGAGTTTTGGCCAAATAACTGTTAACAACTTTAATCAAAATCCCTGTGACAGCTTTAAGTTTGATTTTAAAAATAAGTATGGGCAAATGCATGCACACAGCTGTATTTAAGCCTAACTTTGAGGAATCCAGCTCTGAGGATTCGTGCAGAGTAGTTAGGACATAGGTCGTTAAGGTCTTATCTAAAAGATAATCTCCCTAAAAAATAATGGAAGCCTATTGCTCCAGTCACCCAGAACTGGACAAGGCATTGAAGAACATGCTTCAGGAGTAATCCTCTACTGGCAGGGGAAGAGATTAAATGGCCCAATAGCTTTTTCCATCTTTAGTTGTTATGATGCACTGTAATCCGACTAGTGCCACTTGCCTGAAGAGGGGAAGAAGACCTCAACCTTGGGGGTAGGGAAGGACACAATATTTCATTGTACACAATATTTCAGATGCTATTCTTCCCAGAGAGCTCCTCTCAGATTAGTGTTGTTGGGAAAGGTTTATCATTTGCATTCCCATTTCTGCAGTCAACCCAAGTAATATGATTGTGGCATTAAACTTATCCTACAAAAGGTATTTGTTTAAGACATTTCTTTTCCATTATTACTCACACAATGAATGTATGCACTAGGTTTCTAGAAGTCTGCACCAAAAACAACTTTTAAGCCCAGAATCACATTTCCTCCTCCATCGGCCTTAATTCCTCTATTGAAACTTTTTGCTGACTAGTTGAAAGGGGCCGTTCACTCACTTTGCAAAACCCAATATGCGATTTATTCCCACATTTCAAAGGAAGAATGGGAAGCTTTTAAATCTCTACAAAGGAACCGAGAAATACTGATCAAGCCCAACTGACAAGGGGACAGATGTAGGGTGATGAGTGAATTCTGTAAGACGCTTTAAAATTTGTATCAGCGAAGACAAGTGTCTTCCAGGAGTAGCAATTTGATTCCCCCCAGCACAGTTCATTCGGCTGAGTAGAAATGCAGCAATTCCTCTCAGTCTTCAAGAAGCACAAACTCCATCTCAACAAGGTGGACGTGTTGAGGAGATAAAGCATACTGCGAAAGGACGTCACCTGCACTGTAATTTATTAGAGCTTGTAAATCCAAAAAGCTTGATAAGGAAATGGATTTGAAACCCTTTCTCACTCAAGAATATTCTTGCTATTGCTGGCTCTGGAACTGTTTATCAGCTTCATCTACATGTTACTCCTTGTGCCCCAAGCTTTCTCGAGTTGTCTCCACTGTTGTGTTATTCACAGCATTTTTAACAATAATTTCTCAAAAACACCCCTCTCGGCTCTTCACTACATCATGTGGTGCTTCCAGCCATGCAGCAGCATCAGCTGCTCTCGTGCTTTTAGCTCCCTGCAGAGCCATATTTTGGTTCTTCTGTTATAACCGAAGGATCTGACTTGGCACTGTTTTGACAATGAATTTTACGCAAAATTTCCTATGAGATTCATCCCATTAAAAGTGGGCAGGTTGCCATGACCTGCTGGGTCCCTGATCTACTATCAAAGCTGGTGCATCCCTGAGCATTTCTTGTCCTTTTCTGACTTCGTTAAGGCTCTGATCAGGGTAGGAATATGCCCGCACAACAGAGAATAGAGATTTTGGACCCCGTACCAAAACTGTGAGGCCCAGCTTTGCTAACATCTTAAATCCAATTCATCATTACAGTTGCAGCAAAAATAACAATTCTTACAGGTGCAAAATGGGTGTAATGGGAGTCAGGAGTATTCTACCAATATAAGAATGGTCACAGCTTTTTAAACAGTTGCAAACCACTGGAGAATTTAAGTACAGAAGCAGCAAGATACAAATGAGTTTGGCAGTTATTTGTACCCAGCAGAGAAGCTTTCTGCAAGAGTAAATAAGAAACTAGCTGTAGAATTTATTTTTCACCTTCTGGCTGAGGACAGTTACCTCATTTTCAGCAAACACAGAATTTACAGTGTTTTTCCTTGAGTGATAAAAACGTCTGTTCTGACATTTCTGCTACAAAAACAATCGGGAAGATATGTTGCCTTGACTTTTGGGGAAATACAGGTAATTATTGCAACAAGATTTCTGAAGAGGGTTTCTGCATATACTTTAGAACTCAAGACATTTGCGCATAATTCATAATACATTTTTACCATATTTCCCTTTTTGAAGAATGAGCCAATGATTTCAAAATGTCATAGCTCACCACTGGAAGCTGTGCAAATAACACAGCCTTGCAGCTTCCTTGCGCACAAAAATAAACAAACCTACAACAAACAACTTCACCTTGCTATCTTAAAGGCTCTCCTTTGCTCCACATCCTTATTATTATTTCAGTTATTGTACTGTAACAAGTGTGGTGAGGACTTGTAGTTTTTGGAGGGCAATGTAACCTGTACTTCCTCCGGTGAACTCTGGTATGTGTGCCCGAGAAAGGAACACCGCGAGTGATGGAGCTGATCTGGCAATGCGGGAAGTGTCCTGCCATCTCAGACCTGCCTCGCACAAAGCTGCCTCCTCCTCCGCGGAGTCCGTCCGGTTTTGATGTACAGCTGTAACTCAAAATGCGTGGAGTCCTGAGGGCCTCTTTCCATTTTGTCCCGTGCAGCTGAAGCAACTTGAAATAAAATAGGGACCTTAACCTTTGAAAAACAGGAGAAATTTAGAGAGTTAGTTACATAAATGGAAATGACTTCTGGAAAAAAAAAACTAAAAACGTGAAGGGAAGAGGTAGCTCTTTTAGTTTGTTTTGTTTGCTTACCTTCTTCCAAGCGTGCTAAGGGGAAAAAAAAAAGATAGACAGACAGAAAGATGCAGACGGAGATACAGAATGTACCCATTAAGTATCTGCGAGGAATGCTTTATCAGCTTGCTCGTCGGCTGCCGAGTTGTGCATTTGAGGGCATTAGATTCCCAAGAGCGGGGATCTATAGAGGATTCCTACCTTTGGAAAAGAACAAAAACACAGAATAAAAGCCTTAATCTTATAACCCCCAATCTAGCCAACTAAATCCCCAATTAGCAATTCAAACAGATTAATATAGTCCTTCCCTCCATTAAGCATACCCGACATCATGTGGTCGTGTATTTTAAAGTTACATTTTTCTTGTGTGCAGCTCTCTTTCTCACCAAAGTTGACAATTCCTTTCAGACCATCCTACTTTCCCATAGACTGGGAACGGACTCTTCCCCCCCCCCCCTTTTTTTTTTTCTTGTAAGTGCAGCCAGTCTTTTTGATGCACTCTGGCAGAATCTCTTAAATTAATGCTCTCCTTTATTGTGCATGTCTCCAAATGTCTGTCCACCTTGCCGTTTCCACACTGCGGACTGTTTGAAGAGTTCGCACCGAGAGCCATGCAAAGAGTGGAAGTCGCGTAGTTCTCCTGCTTGCTGGAGATTTCATTCTTATTCCCATAAAACTCATGCGTGTTGTAACTTTAATGACTCTTTCTCCTCTTGCCTGAGGAGAAACTGAAGCAAGGGGCTGCCCCGGTTCAGAAGAAGCACTGCTGAAGCCTCCCTGAGCAAGGCAGGTTGGATCTTTCCCAGGTTTCAGAGAGTAAAACAGTCAGTGCCAAATGCCTTCAGACATACCAAAAGTAGATTTCTAGAAAGTATGAATTACCTGCAACTCCCAGCGACCACTAGAGGTGGCCAGCAGTCTGTTGACTGACCCTACTGTCCTCCCACTTTTGCAACCCCATTGGGGAAGGTGTAGCAGAGGACCATGTATGTCCAAGGTCCTCTCCCATCCCTCACTCCACTGCATGTAAAATGGTGGGGGAAACGTTTTGATGCTTCTCTGCCTCCCCCCATCACCACCCTCTCATGCAATTTTCCTTCCTAAGTAAAGGTAAGTAAAAGCTGACCATTTTTTCGTATATTTTCTTAAGTAGACAATTTTAAAATCACCTCCTTTTCCATCAAACTGCTGTAGATTAGCAGCAGAGAGGCTTTGGGAGGAAAGTCAGTCTTGCAACAGAGCATGTCCATGGCCTCCCATAACCACCAGCTCTGTTACGCAATTGATTTTGGGAGCATTGGGGTTCTTGCCCATGCTACAGGCTTTCCTTGGACACAGGTGCAATAAATCCTCAGCAAGGGTGAAGGTGCACAGGCTTTTTGTCCTCTTCCACGTGTCTGCTCTGCTTCAGACAGGTGACTCAGAGGGAGACTACTCGGTAAAAGTAAACTTGAAAGGTTTAAAACTCTTACAAAAATACAGTTGGTGCCAATGTTTCTTTCACATCTGGTCCTGCACTCCAGCAAAAAAAGCAAATAAGACATGGTTTCGTAGATAAACTTAGGCAGACAGCTCATATTTTATCAGTTCTTATCTTTGTGTCTTTGGAAATGAGTAGTGAAACTTGAAAGAAAGTTTAATAAAAGGAACACAGGCGTGAATATATGGAGTTTATTATAATGATCAGCATTCTGCATATTTCCAATCCATTCTGCATATGCCCGATCACAGGCAACATTTCACAAATACTTTGCTACACTATCTAACATTTTACATATACAGGTGTGCTTATACCGTATATAGACAACAATAGGGCCCAGCCTGACTTGTGAAGCAGAACAGGAATAACAAATACGCGGCTGCTTTACTTGGATACCAGGTGGAACAAAGCTTCCCTAAACATTTTTGATCAAAGGCACATTGCATCAAACAAACTTTTTGTCTGTATTTTAAAAGTTTAACTTGACTTTTTTATATTTTAAGTTTGCTTTAGTTTGTTTTTTCTTTTTTTTTCATTTTACTTAGGGTTTAAAAATCTAATAGTCAAGAGAAGGTGGTTCTGCTTTAGAAAAATAATATTTTTAATATTTCTGAGAAAAAACTATATAAATTTTATCAGCTCTTGTCTTCAGCTTTAAGAGATTCATCAAGTAAAGAACTCCTGTTCTGGTTGAACTTGCCTTGAAGCTTTGCTGCCACATATCAGAATAGCCCATATTCTTTATTTTGTTTCATGTCTTATAGTCAACTGGTGACTTTCTTAAAGCTTACTCTATTGGAATAAGGAGTTTGTTCCAAAATACCCATTTTCTCTTTCTATGGAAGTCTTTAGCCCTTAAGATTTAAGGATTAAGATGGGAAACGTGATCAGAATGTATCTCAAACACTTTGAAACTACGCAGCAAATAAAATTACCTGAATGGATGTTTGTTATATTTAAATCTTACCATTTGTTGGTAGCTTCACAGACTCAACGTTTTACATTGACCATACTGAAGTATCGAGAGCAAACTTTATGGAAAGTGGGTTGTATGGCTATAACAATAACAGATGGATGTGCATAAAGACGTGGAGTTCAGGGAGGGCCTGAACTCACCTTTGGGTGAAGGGACCTTCTCACCATCCAGAAGACCAGGCGGTGAACAAAACAGATGGGAGAGGACAATAGAGAATAAGCAGATGTAAAGACTCCACATCTGATGAAATCCATGTCGCCGCAGCTCCTGGCCAGTCTGGTTCACTCATGGTCCCTTTTGATGTATGGATCAGCACTCCACAAACATGGACACACAGGGCACAAAACCAGAGATGAGTTTGCAGTCTCAGCTGCACGTTGGGTGGAAGTATCACCTGGGGTAGATGGGCGCAGGCTGGCCCCGGGGGCATGAGCGGAGGGAGAGGGAAACTGAGTGGGGATTTCCAGAGCTGAGCTGGAGAAAACAGGCGAGAAGGAGGAAATGTTGGCTGAGCCAAGCCGTGTGGCATGGCTCCCAGAAAAGGAGTCAATATCACAGGGATCTGGAGGCATCAGAGGTGGTTTTCAACAGCTGGCTTTAACAGCTGGATCTGCCTACTTTGCCAACTGTGAGACTGCACAGTAGCAGGGATGGGAGCAAATGATCTCCTGGCTATCCCAAACCCACGCGGGCTGGCCAGGTGGGAATTGCAGACAGCCAGAGATTTTTAAATGGAAGCTAAATGCTTGCACAGAAGTCAAACGCACGGACTAAGCTGACTGTGGGCAGAGAACCACATGCTGTACTGATACGGCCCATGAGTCATGGGCAACATTTTCACCAGTAGCAGAACATGACTTTTTTTAATAACTCCATTAATAGGCACCCTGCAAGATCAGGCACACACTTCTTCTTGCTCAGCCTATTTGCTCTTTGCAGTATTCTTCTTATGCCCAGTGAGCTCTTAATTTGCAGTCAAGTTAAAACCTGACCTGGTTCCTTCCACTGTCAAAAAAATAGCAATGATGTCCTCCGAATTCCTTGTTGCACAGAAGAGCCAAACCTCACCCATATGCTGGCAGGTTGCTCATTTTTGACAGCTAGTGGCTTGCAGCAAGCACGCTTTTCTACCATCAGGAGCCAGGTTAGGCCCAACGCTGCTAACACTTGGTACTAGGTATAGACCTTACTCACAGAAGTCAACAGGCATAATTCATTGCAGGAAATACTACAGCTATTAGAGTTTTGCAAACCCTTTTTGCTCAGATACTGATAGAAAGTCTCAGGCGTTCTTATTTAAGAATATGTTTGAGGTTGTGTTTCACTCTCCTTTAGATGTAATGCCATATACAGTTTCATTTATCAAGGTTTAAGTTCATTCTTCCTGAGATATTTGTATTCTTCTAATGCCACTTCTACAATACAACCCACCATAACCTTCTTTGTGAACACATTTTAATAATAGAGTCAATAAAGACTTCAGTTGCAGATACCGAAAGTAACAAATGATAAAAGTCAGCAACATACACTTTGTAATTTAATGAAAAAGTATTTTAATGAATGACAGTATTAAGGGGAAAAGAGTGCTCATAATCCTATCGTAATATCTCTAACTATGTCTTCTAAACCAGCAGATTTATGTTTCAAGAGGCTCTGATGCACAAAAGGGGGGAAAGCTACCAACATCTATCAAAAGATAAAACACAAAGAACCTAATAAAAGAGCAAAACAGCAATGAAAACAGTAAAAATGACAACACCTTGGTGCACTAAAAGCTGTGTAAGTTACCAGAGGCTGCACTATATTATGGTAATAGTTTTACCAAAACATATGTAAATGTTTTGCACAAAATTATGTCATCTGCAATTTTTCCTCATCTCATTTTTCTCTACCCTGTCCTACTATGATGGATTTTATGTCCTAGCTATTTCCAGATCTTTCTAAAGCAGGGTTCATCACTCAAGGACACAGACATATACATAGATACAGAACCTGAGAAGTCTGCATGTTTTCACACGTGCAGTTGGATGCACGTGTGGATGGGAGGAGGACACAGAGGCTTTGCTAGCAGGCCCCACTCCAATGGAGACTGGGAGTCTGATAAATACAGAATATGGCTGGGCATAAACAGCAAAGAGATACAAAGCTTAAAGGAGCTAATTTGCATCCTCAAGCCATCACTTTCATTCTCCTTGTCTCCTATCTCTTTTGGCAGGAATGTCTTCAGGATACAGGCCATCTGTTATGGGTTTGTATGGTGCTGTGTCCATTGGCCTTCTATTGGGGAATTCTTATTGCCCTTTGTTGTGCTCCGGGATCCTCATTGACCCCCCCGTCACAACCATGGGTATATACACCTCAGCTCTACATTAGCTGATAGATTCTTTGTCAGGAAAGCCCCAGTTCAGATGTGTTATTCATGTCAGGGTCTGCGCCTGGCGTATGACATAGATACAAGCCTACCTACCCATTCAGCCTCGGGAATTGAAGCCATTCCCTGACATGGGTAATGAGGACAAGTATGATATGGAAAAGCTGCCCTTTGAGTGTAATGTTGGGGTTACAGAGTCAGAACTTCACCCCAGGACTCCCAGCCCTCAATAAACTAGGGAAGCTTTTCCTAGACTGTTTGCATGCCTCCTCTAAGAGTAAGCACAAACCCTTTGTCCAGCTCTAATCATGAGGTTTGGTAGGGTGACTGGGCCCATTTACTCAGGCAGAGGCTCCTAGGCAGTGCGAGGGCTATTTGTAGTCCACCTTTTTCAGAAAAAGTTGGTCTTTCAGACTGGAGAAATCTGCATCTCAGGGATGACGGAGCTTTCCCTTGAAGCTCCCATCCTTGCAGCAGTTTCTTTCTCTAGCCTGAGCATGCACCCCCTCCACAGTGGTCGATAGTCCTGGAGGGCTGGTGGTGCTTGACTCTTCCTTGGTCATCACCTCCAAGTTCTGTTTCAGCCCTGGTAGCACCTGCCCTGGATGTCCCCGGTGGTGCTGAGCAGGGCTGCGCAAGTTCTCTTTGCCCATCAGCATCCTGGGGTGAGGGCAGCTCTCCGGAGGCTCCTGGTGCAGCCGGTCGAGCTCCATCAAAGGGCAGGACGAGCAACGCCTGCAGCCTCCCACCATGGCAGGGAGGCAATGCACAGGCACCCAGCCTCACACGCTTTCTACTTGTAAAAGTCACAGGCTGTTTTATTAGGCTTTTTCTTCCCATTTTCTCACCCTGTGGTTATAGCAGCCATGGATAAGACAGGACATTTAAGTATCAAGGTTATCATCCCTCCCACCTCCACCAAGAAACCTCCCACCCCTGCCTAGACACGCTTTCTGACATCTCAGAGCCCAGTATCCTCTTGATCCTTTGGCTAAACAACAGACCTTCAGTATCACTCAGGAAGCTGAGCCTTTGAACTCAAATCATGTATGTTTAAGGTGGGGAAAACCATATCTCTGTGTACGGAAAAAGAACAAGTTTTCTTTTTTTTTCTTTCTTTCTTTTTTTTTTTCCTCAGCAGCAGTTTTAATGTCTGATTAAAATAGGAGGAAACAGAAAATCCTGGAAAATTTCAGGTTGGGTTACTTCTCTGCAGTAAGAGGAAGAATCCTAAAACAGAAAGGACGCCTGACTGTCATCAAATATTCCGCAGTTTTGGCTCAGAGCGCTAGCAATCACAGAGCTGGTAACTTGGCTCTCCACGCTATTACATTTTAACTCCTGCACATGCAGCTTCTGAAGACAAAAACACATGTATGCACACACACAAACTAACAGTGACCTGATATCACCACCTTAATGAAATTACATACTTCATGTAAAGATTTTTGAACTGATTTTATTGCATTACTTGCCTTTTTTTTTTTCTCTAGCAGCAGACAATTGCTACTTCAAGAAGGATCCCTTTAAATATACTGAAGCACATTCAAAAGGCTGACAAGTTGTATTTGTGGTTTTCAAAGAAATGATTTTTGAGTAGAGCTACCTTTTTTGGCATAAAGTAATTGGAAAGTACCATAGATATCTCAATAAAACACATCAAAAGTAACTTTCTATAGCTTGTTTTGACATGTCCACTTGTGGGTTGTATCAACTTTAACTAAACATCAGTTTTTCCCTCCGTCAGTACAAACCATTAAAAATATTCAACAGAAAAAGCAAATAGAAATAACTCAGTATTGTGTTTGCCTATTTTCAAATAAAAGGAGATACAGAAAGGAGTGGTCACTGCAGTTGAAAGTGCATTTTTCTGATTCATATATTTGCTGTAACTATTTGCATAGGATTTAAATGTCTAAGAGAAATACCCAACGATTTGAAAGAGAATGCTGCATTTGAAAAACCTGAAAATGCTAATCTGGTTTCATATTTACAAAGGTTTGTTTACTGGATGTGTGATCAATTCACCGAATGACAGAAAACTTTGGCAAATACAGTTTTGATGCCGAGACTCTTTGACCTGTTTATGGAGGAATAGAAACCTTATCTGCTCTAGAACCAATCCTAAAGGAGCACATTGTGCTGATTTCATTTGAGATCTTATCCTCTCGCTCTCTTTCCTTCTCTCTCTTTCTCTCCCACCCTCCCTTCTTATGAACGCTGAATGCTAAGTTATTTCCTTGTCAGGGTTGCTTATCAGGACTAGATTTACACTCGATATCATTTTGTAAACATGTAGCAAATGGTTTATACATTAAGAGAAAAAGGGAGCAGACAGTGTTTGCATCTGAAGAGGAAACAAATCTCAAGAAAATATATGGCTGTTAATTAATATTCTAATAAATAATAAATAAAAAATCATTCAATCACAGAACAAGTCTAGGAAACAGGCAACCAAATTAAGACTGAGAATAGGTCTGAACACTCTTTGTTTATCCTGCACACTCAGAGGCACTTTCTGTTCAGTGGTGCCATGCAGGTAAGTTAAATGTACTGTGGAGAATCTTTTCCTTAGGAAAAAAATAAAATGTCTCACACGTTTCAGTGCATGAGCATCCTGCCACTGCTGCAGCAATGTTTAAAATGACAATGATTGTCTTAAAAGAGAAAAGCCTGTCTAAGGCTTCCTTATGCCCGATCCAAGGTAACCGCATCATTTGCAAAGTCAGTAGGCAACTGGGTTAGGAGTTAGTCAATGAGAGAGATGGAGAGATAATCTGTACTGAGTGGGCTCGCATGCTGCCTCTGACCCTTGTCGAGCAATGCGTGCATAGACGCACAGATTGTCCCAGGGATCTCAGTGCTGAAAGTTTCAGTGCTTAAGTATTCCTGTATCTTAAGTGCTTTCGCTGGAGAGAGACCCATGAGAGCCCAAAGCTTATTTCAGGGAAGCGGAAGTCTAAGGTTGGGCCAGCACCTACCATAAAGGCAGCAATAGCATCTTCTCTAGTGTGTGAAAATGAGAACCACAGATGTTTTCTGCAGGCTTAGATGACCCTAAATGAAGAATTCCAAATGGTCTGTTACAAAGAGATGAATCTGTAACACATTCCTACTGAATAACATCCATATAACCCAAATAACCTGCAAAAACTTATTACTGAATAAAACACCTATAGTGTTACCTGTAAAAACTTATTACTGAATAAAACACCTATAGTGTTTTTCCATGACTAAATCCTAAAATGCATCACAAGCATTTTGTACTGCCATGATAAAGGTACGGGAACATATTATATTGGATAAGGCTAAGTGCTAAATGTACCGCACATTAAGTTCTCTGCATTAAATGTCCATATTCCTGCTTTTCTTCTACAGTTCACGTGCATTAGTACCAGGCAGCCAGCTCCTCAACAGGCCGGCTGGTTTCCTCAACAGGAAACCATTTATACGTGCCCTTCTTTGGGGGCAGCATGCTGGGAAGCAATATTCTCCTGTCCTCTCTGCTTAACCTTAGTAATTCCCTCATGGGCTCAGGTTGTCTGAAGCCATCCAGGGCATCAGGTCCCCTCCCGTCATCCTCCGTGGACTTAGGGAAAACAAGCAAAAGTGCAATGATCTCACCTTGCCTTTCAGATGTGGCTGTCAATGGATGAGAGTGATCTAGGGCCAGGCTTGAGCCAATTCCTGCAGCTTTGGAGAAGAGATCTTCTTTGCTGTACAGCGCTGAAATCCTAATTCTCTCTAGGTGATGTGCTACAGACTGCCAGAAAGGGAAAATTAGATCTACTCTTCGCCGCTCTTTTCTGATCTGTTTGGCTCTTCTCTCAACCTGCTCCCCACTTTCCCTCCTGCAACCTGCATCATTTCCTGATCCTTGTCATTACATCTCTGTTCTTTACTAATGTATTTCTGTCTTTGTCCATTTTCTTCTGCCGCCTTCTCCTTTTCCCTTCTCTTTCCAGAGCTGTTCTTTCAGCCAAGCCTCATCCTGTGCTTCCTGTTGTGGAGTGAGCGATAGGAACCTGAGGATGAAATTCCCTCCCAGGGAAGATGCAGAAACACAGGGATCTCACCATCTGTTAAAAAGAAGTTGCAGCGATGCAAGATTTCCAGTGTCTTCTCCATTAAAACTCCCAAGACAATTCTACGCGTGAGGCGGAAGGAAGGTAGCCATGACAACTGGAGGCTTAATAGTATCTGGTGCCTTCTGCTGATGAGCCTCTTACGGACCCCAGAGTGGAAACTAATGATGCCATCTCCAGGATGATGCATATCCTCCGCTATGACCTAATGGACTAGAAAAGAAAAGGGGCAAATCTGGCATAGAGAGCATTCTTTTGAATGTAAGCCAGAAAGTTAAGATACACCGTTAATCATTAACAGAAAAGGAGATATCATGCCCTATTCAGGTCCCAGAGAGAAGCAGAGGTTGTGACCAGACCACCTAGACTAAATACATAACTCAGAATTTCTGTCTGTCTCTCTGAGTTGACTGGACAAGGATCCAGGCTCTGCAGATTGGCAAGGCAGTCTGCCTCATCAGTCTCTTGAACATAGATGACGCTGAAGGTACCAATTCCAATGCCAAGTGTCATTGCACGTGATCTGAATACACCCCTCCATGGCCCTTCATAAAGAGTGAATGAGATGTTTCAGAATGTGATCTATGGTGTGGTCATCTTAGAAGAAAAGCAATATGAAAATAGGAGGCCTAAAAGTGAGACAAACAACAGACCCCACCAGAGGGACACTGCTTCCTTCACACAGACTATGGAAAGAAAATGTGACTTCTTTATGGTGGTGTCGTTGTGGCTTCCCAGCCATTCCCCTCTTCCTTGCCAAACTCTGCCTTTGTGAGTCTGTAGTAACATTGTATTGGGAAGACTCCCAGACATGACCCTAGGAATTCAAGCGGTGCTTCTAGCCTGTTGTGGAATCCAGCCTGGCTGACCAGACTCCCAAGCAGCAGACACAGAGAAGGTGGGCTGAGGTTCCATGAGGCAAACCAAGGCAAGAAGCCAACTGCTCCTTAATATGATTGACTCCTACTAGTGGACCTTAGTCATTGAGCATGGAAAATAGACTAAGCAAGAGAAGAAACTTTATTTTTTAATAACTCAATTAAGTTGTGCATGATTTAAGACGCTTCTGACAAGAAATGCACTTAGGAGCTCTACTATTACATCACACCAAGCAGCAATGGGATAAAGGTTAAAGTACTTAGCTTCCAAAATAGTACAGAGCCAAGATCAATCAAGTGGGAACAAGTCCTGCCTAACATGTCTGCCTGTATTCTTCATAGTATAGTGGCACATAACGCAAAGTCAGATTCCCCTAGTTAATCCCAAGGGTAACACAGGCGCTGTGCCATCTAGTGCCCCTGGTAATTTCTGAGCCTTATACCATGGAGCCAGCTGAATCCACAGTCAATCAGTTATGATTTTAATTGCGCTCTCAAACTGATTCAGGTAAGAACGTAGAAGATGTGTTCAGGACTCATCTAGTTTGCTGCTCTTTGTGAAAAATGTGGGGCAAGTTCTAACTAGCCCTTTGGTGCCTTATTCTTCATGAGGCACTCACATTTCATAGATTTTATCTCCTGATATCTGGTCATTTCTTCAGGATTCTGAAGTCACCTGTCTATAGATTAAAATATCTGGACTCACTTTTCAGTGACATCTTCTGCTTCCCATTGAATTCATGCTTATGAAAGAAACCTTCAGAAGGTCACGTTCAGTCTTCCTTCACACGGTTTTACAGGATCTTCTGTTGTGGTTAGTCATCTAAGGACAACCCTGCCATCTACACTTACACTAGCAAAGTGAGATGGATAGGGACAATTCCTGGGCCCTGAGGCCAACTAGCACTGCCCAGCTTGCTTTCTATGAAGGCAGAGCCTTACCTTCAAAGCAGGTGGCCACATTGAAACTGCCTATCGTGAATAACTGCTGGTCTGTTCGATCCAAACTATCCCTTTGCATTTTCTTGGTAAGAAGATTTTCTCACAGTAGGCACAGGTCAAACCCATACCAGGGACTAAACTGATAAATTAAATGTGACGGCCCTCCTGCCTGTCATGTGGCCTGTCTAGTTTACTAGCATAGGCATAGCCACAGGGTCAGAAAGGTATCCTGCTGCCTCCAGCAGCATTCAGCAGTGGATATTCAGGAAAGTGCTTAAGAAACAAAGTACAGTATGATGCTACCATGTCATCTAATCTCCAGTTCTGGCAATCAGTAGATAAAGTTCTCCATAAACCGGATTTGTACACGGATCATCATTTCTAATAGCCGCCACTCTCCATTTTGTCTAATTTGGCATTTTTTCTAGCATTTTTGAACCGACAGCATTTCCACACTCCACCACATCCTGTAGCAACAGGTTAGTACTTTACTACTGTGCAAAAAAATTCTTCCTTTTTTAATTTTGAACCTGCTGCCATTATGAAAATAGTGAATCATCATCGTTTCCTCTTTAGGTTCTTCACAGCATTCATGGATGTTTAGATCTCTTATCATATCGTTTCTTTATCTTCTCTTGTCCAAATTAAAGGAACCTTGTCTATTCAGTCTCCGCTTGTATGCAAGTTGTTTCATTCCTCCAGTAATTCTTATTCCTCTTCTTATTATCTTAGAGAAGGAGTTACCAGAAGTTCATGCAGTACACAAGACACGCAAGGGTCATGGGTTTATAGAGTGGCAGAAAGATGTTCTTCATTTTTCTGTGATTTGTTCTGTTGTCTATATTGTTGGCTTCTTAAGACTAACAAAGGATGTTAAAATCAGCATAATTTAAAATGGAGTTTTCAGAAATGTTGAGGTAAATTGTGAACACAGCCTTCACTAACATTCAGCGAGTGCTGTGATCCTAAGATGCTCTTAAAAATTGCATTATTATGCACATTCACCCATCTTTTAAAGATTTCAGCCCTTGCTTTATTCTCTCAGCCAGTCAGATACTATTAGGTGTTACAAGAAGAGCCTTCTCCTAAAAAAGAAATGGGAAAACTCTTACAGACTTCATTAAGAGACAAACAAACCTACTTGACCTATTTTCACAGTCTTCAGATAGAAACACAGTGAGCTCTTTGCCCATATCTCTGCTCCCGTCTCCATGCTTTCTATTATCTTGGGATGACTCTGAAACCATGGGAGCACGGACTGAATCTTGTCCAGCTGGCCCCAGTGCATACTTTGGCTCAGAGAGACCCAGAAAGATAACAATGTCTTCAGCAAGTGTAAAAAGACTTCACCCTTACAAAGAATTTAGTACATTTTCGCACCCTGTTAATTAATTCAAGGAGAAAGTATTAGGCAGACTTGTGTAATTGTGCTGGTCCACTAATCTAAGGAATAGTATTTGTTTTGACTTGCGAGTAATATATGATACATTTTTTCATAATTATGAACTTCATCATAAGGATAGGCAAAGAGATTTTAATCTCAAGTTGATAAATTTTGCAGGGCTGGGTAACAGGTGGAGACATTTATCTCTGTACTAACTTGATCGTGTTTATGAACCAATTGACGAATCCCTCAGAGGAGTTCCAGGCCCGTCTTGTTACTTATTTATTAACCACAAGGATCCATGGGAATCCAAACTGCGTTTACAGTGCAACTTGATTATCCAAAGCCATAGCTGTCCACAATTCCCTCTCCCTCAAAATAGAGATTTATCCCTGCATGTCTATTAGTTACAATGAACACCATCTCAATGGTCAGAAGTCTCAATTATCCAAACAAATCCCTTATGACATTGGGATAATTGAGCTCAGACACTCTTGTGGATTGTTGAAATACCAACATTCCCATGTAATTTCTCATTAGGATTTAAGTGAGCTTAGATTATATCTTAGAAGTCCGTCTTTGATCATAGAGCTATAATGCAAACACACAGATGACATTATTCCCACACAATTAGTCATTTTCTTAAAGTGTATTTTAAATATTAAGGATGATATGTCTTCTTGTAAACTCTCCCCAGTTTACCCAGAGAACTTAACTGCTAAATCAGTATACCAGAAGACCAGGATGGTGACAATCTATTTTTTGTCAGAAAAATGAGATACCGTAACACAGCGTAATTTAAAGCAAGCAATCGCTACTCTCAATGGAAACAGGAGCTTCCAAACAAATCATACAATTGTATTTCTGAAATTAGATGAGAAAATTAGTTTAGGATAATAATACATCAAGCTCAATGTGGCTAGAAGATAAGCTTTTGCCTCAGTGAACGCAAATTGTTAGTATAACCCCACTGAGAAAAGACCACCAAGGAAAAAAACATTTCATGAGGAACTGGACTGTCGCTGAGAGCTGGTGGGACAGTGCTACAGGCACAAAGTCTGGTGTTCAGGAGTGGAATTTGGCCTATGTCAAACACAGACAAAATGTCTAATCTGCACCTAAACCTGCTCTCTGCGTGCGTGCACATCTTGGCCTTCGATGCTGTGTACAGCACAAGCAGAGGGACCCTTTGGCCAGGAGAAGAGTGGGGTTTGTTCGTGGAGTCCTGGAAGAGAAAGGTGTAGAGTGGAGGGTATGGGGCATGGGCACTGGTGGAAGACACACTTGTGGCTTTGGCCTCATTTGATAGCAACACTAGGGATGGTTTAGTCATACGGGTCGGGGCAGAGTTCTGCGCTCAGGGCAGGGATCTCAGCTTGGGAGCGAGGAGGAACAGGGGTGGATGGTGGGAGAAGAGGGGAGAATGGGTGGGCAAGCTAGAGACAGGACCAAGGGCAGGTCAATAACATCAAAAGACATTACTTGGAGGATCACAGAAGTAAGCCCAGCATAATGTCTCAGTTCGTGACTCTTCCTTCCTTACTTTCCCCATAGGCTTTCCACCTGACTGCTGCCTCCCTAGAATTTTGCAACACTTTTGCAGCTAGACTGGGATAAGCTTGTAAAAACATTGCTATAATCAACAACATAGGAACACCTCCAAAAATTCTCTGCTCACTGGTTATTTTCAGGACGTAGCCAGTCACCCAGCATCAGCCAGTCCCTGAACACTGTATCAAACATTTTAAAGATTCTCCATGGACCTGAAGTCCTGAACCAGACGGGCACAGAAAGTGAAATTCCCAGGGCACTTGAGGAAGTGTTGGTGTGTATTTCAACTTGCAGAAGCTCCCAGTGGCAATGCCATTGCACACAACTCCCACCAGCAGACCGATGCATGCACGTGTTAACCAGCTGCTGTGGCTGCCTCCAGTTCATAGACGCTTACCAAAGATGTCTGGGGTCTGTCCATTTTGCAAACACCTGAACGGACTGGAAGATTGCTAGTGGTCGAAAGGGATAGAGACAGACTTCTTAAGCTCAATTCCCACCCACCCTGCTGCTCGAGCAGGGTGTGCCCCAACCGTGGTATTTCCTGAGGCTACTGAGCAGGCTGAAGGAGTACTCATTTTGCTCCTACCACTGCTCAACTTGCTCGGCTCTCTCCTCTAGCTGTTAGCAATGGTTAGGCATAAGCCTCTTCCCACAACAAGGAATATAAAATACCGCTGGAGCCGGTGTGTCTTGGTGAGAGTAGGCAGCCATGATAACAGCACAGGGGTTGGTGAGAGGGCCCTGGATGAGGGTTTGAGCTCACACCATCCTGGGTTTGAAGGGTCTAAGGGGATGATTACAAAAGGGACTGCTCCTACTGCCAGCTAACCCTGCTTCAATGATTGCTCTACAGAGCGTTTTCTTCACCCTCATCAGTGGGAGTTGTCATTTCAGACGCTGGCGAGTGGCAATACGGTATTGACTGGAGAGACCTGGGCCACCTGGCAAACATTCTCCTAGAAGAAAGAGGGAATATCCACTGTTACTTTTTTTTCTCATACAGATGTTTTCCATATGGAGAATCTATAACAGTTTTCCCCTGGAGCTGATCAAATTATCCTATAGGACATTTCCAGGAGGATGGCTGCTAGAAGAACCTGATCTTTTGGAAGTAAACGGCAGAGGGCAATGGAGGTTGCAAAGGAGGTGATAAACAATCCACCTTATATTGTAATCCCAAGACTGAAATTGGGAAAAAATCAAGCAGGAGGATTCTGGGCTGGGGAAACGAGTGACTGGGAAGCTTAGCGTGGATGAAGGCCTCTTGCCTTCAGTGGTTGATTACAACTTGTCTTTTAAGGAAAACAATTATATGGACTTGATATCTCTTTGGAAGCCTTCACCAGCACCAGCCTCTTCCCACTGGCTTTATGGGGACACGCACCTGCAGAAAGCAGTGTTAGCCACCTTCTAAAGGGGCCTTTCTCTCACCAATGTCATAAGGTGACCAGCTTAGACTAGATACCTTTTAGGCAGATGAATCTCATCCCAGGAGCCTCAACGTCAGGCACAGCTCTAGGTGAGGTGGCTACACCCAGCTGCATAGAACTCTGACTTTGCGTCTTTTTACAGAGCAAAGACAGGATCAAGAGGCGGGTGAGGCGATTAAGGCAGTGTGGGATTCTGCATGTTCTCTCAGCTGTTTCCATTCACTGAGCTCCTGGAGAGCCCCAGTGGAAAATGAAAGCTGCCTTTGCTCCTCCGCAGTATCCTCCAGGGAGGGCAGGAAAACACCTACCCTTCTTCACAGCAAATCGCCCCTCGGGCACAAGGCCTGGCTGTCACCGAGGGACGTGATTCACCTGCCGTCTTGGTACTTAAGATGCTCCTATATTTTTGAATCACCCAATTCTATCAAAGTTGTGAGGAGAAGCAAGAGGCTTAAAATAGCTAAAGCAGAAAATTCCCCGACTGTCAGGTTTATAATTCTTAAATCCATTCCAGGAAAGCTAGCTTTAGCCCTATTTCCTGATCACTCAGAAAAACTGAGACGATCAATTAAAGTTTTCCCATGCACCCTCTTGGACAGATGGTTGAACCATTTTAATTAAGTGTATGTATTGGACTGACAGAGTTGATGTATCTGACGTGACAGACATTTTCTGTGTTCATTTAGGTTTTTAATCTTTCACTCTCTTTAGTATGCCCAGAATTGTGCTGTTTGCACTGTGCTCTCAGAAGAATTATTCAGTACACAGTCGATCGCTTGGATTATTAGATTTTTATTGCTTGTTATTGTTGGTTTTGTCCACGATGAAAAGCTCCTTAATAGCAATTAGCTACCACTCTGGCTCTAATAATGAAAGGATATCATTTTGGAAGTCTCTGTTGGAAGAAGAAAGAAAGGGACAGATTTTTTAAGACACTTAGTTGTCTAGAGGGGCAAATAGCGGCCTATTGAGGCTTTCAAAAGCACCTAGGTGCTAAATACCTCAAATTTCAATGGAACTTAAAAGATGTTGAGCTGGTTACCTGCAGCTCTAGACACCTAACCACCTTGCAAGTCTGCCTCGCCACGGTGGCGGATACTCTCTTGGATTCCCGTTTAAAATTAAATTAAATTAGCCAGGTGCTCTTGCTCCTAGGCATTTTAAAATGAGTCACGTGCTTCTCTTTTCTTATATCCTTTTACATTTGGTGGCCTTGCACGAGGTGGACATTATGGTATATGGCACCAGTGGCCTTCAGATTGAGAACAGGATCCCGTGGCATATAGGGCTCCCCCTTACATGACTTGAAGGGTGGGAGCTGGGTAAGAGCATGTTCCTAACACACACAAATAGTCTCACAATACAGCTCTCTTCCTCAAGTGCATTGGTCCATAAGTTTGTTAAAATATAACTGGTCCACAATAATGTTATAATGCATATTTGGAAGCAGAGAATTGTCGGCATTTTTTCTTTCCTTCCCACCCAACGGGTATTTGTACAAATAATAGACATTGCTACAGTATGTCCAAGCCCTCTGACTTTACTGGGCTTCTTCACATGATTTTTTCAGTCCTGTTTTAATATTAATAGACACTAATAGGTAGATTTGGTATTAATAGAATCTAGTCTCTCTAGGTTTCAGCGAATATCAATCAAAAGCTGCAAAAGTACCATATACTGGAATATTGTAGCGGCTACAAATACTTTTCTTATTTCCGGTGCCTTTACTGGCTGACATGAATGATTGTTTTCACCTAAGATAAACTCCTGTACTCTTAGGTGTTTTACGGCAGAAAAAGCAGTGTCTCCTGCTGGTGGGAAAACCATACTGGAAAAGCGCTTCTACAGAGACCTGGTTGACGTGTTTGGTATAGAAAAGAAAAACAGTCTTTATCTTCAAGACTTTCCAAAATCATATTGCCAGGATCCCAGGATCCCTCAGTTCCAGGAAGTTTGACTGCCTAAATGGTCTTTGAGGAAAAATAAGTAGAAATAGTAAAAAGAATGGACGTGGTCACACGCCTGACAGTTCTGGAAGGTATTATATTTGTGACCTAGCAGACAAGCAGAAAGAAAAGACTAAGGAAGAAGTCAGGTTGTTCTGCTCAGGGAATGCAAGAAGACCTGCGGTTTAAAAATAAATATATCCTCTCCTGGATAGGCAGAGTGAGTGAGAGAAAGCCCTAGGTATATTCATCTTTTAATAACATGTATGTATAGTCCAACCAGTGCATGTACAAACCCTGCACTCCTCCACACACTTCAAATACCTGCAGGCATAGATAAATACCTGGATAAGCACATACCTCTTTGCTTGCTTACATGGGAGATTTTGTTCACGCAGTAAAGGCTGAGCACTTCTTTTGCAAAACCTCATGCTACATCTGCATATGTGAGTATTCTGGGAAATTCAAAATAGCCACACGTCAAATGTCCCAATAACGTGCACTATGGAGGGCTCTTGGAGAGTAGGCTAATGAATTTACCTAATCACTAACAATTGCTTTTGAGAGGTGGGGTAGAGAGGCAGAAAGTGGTGGGGGAAGGGAAGGCGAGAAGGAAAGAATATCACGCTGCTCTGCAAAAAACGGTGAAAAGCATGATCTTGGCAAACACTGATTAAAAAGCAGAGCACTGAGCAATCTGCCTCTCTTTTCTAGCAACAAATCAGAAATGTTAATATTCTGTGCAGTATTACAGTGGGTGTGATACATTGCACTGTCAGATCCACGCACATGCGTTCGGTAAACAGATTCACTCTTTCTGACCAGAATCAGCAATAACACTTTTGATTTACTAAAAGGAGCATCTGATCTGATCTAAGAATATCAAAAGGAGCCAGTAGCTCAGACTGACATTATTACACAAGCAGTCACATTTTGATATTTAAGCTTGTACATTCCTTAAGCCTCAGTCGAATTTCTTGGCATTGTCAAAAAAAAAAAAAAAAAAAAGAGAAAAAAAAAAGAGAAAGAAAGAAAAAGCAAGCCATGCTCCTGATGAAAGCAGCTGTCATTCAGCACTAGGACTTGCCCTTCGAACAGCTGTACTTGATCTCAAAACTCTCACCTGCACAGCATGGTAGGCTGAATCAACTCCGCTCTTTGTCTCGCTACCTCAGATAAGCCTGTCATCAAAGTGAAGAGATAAAAAAGAGACAATCATAACTCTAATGTCATATTTGACAGAGGAAGCTGTTAGTCAAGTAGCTTTAAACTGTTTCTCCTCTGCATGTATCGAGTGACGTCCTGGCACAGCGACAAGAACTTATCACGGTACTTTTTATATGAGAAAGAAGAAAAAAAAAAAATACCAGAACAGATGTGTCATAATAGACACACCTTTTAGTGGACCTTCAAAGCGAAGAACTGGAGAGGCTCTTTCATAAGACAAGTGTCACAACAACTCCATCTTCCTAGAGGTGCCTACACAGGCCACTGCAGACAGCACGGAGCAGATTACTACAGGTAACTGCGCTAATAAGGAATTGGCTCAAAGTGCCAAGAAAACAGGTTTCGTAGGGCCAGATCCTGAATTTGCTACTCAGGCAAAATGCTAACTAGTGTAGGAACTGGTCCAAAGGCAGCTTCCTAATAAGAAACTGAAAATAGCTTGCTCATCATAGCTGGCATTCCAGGAAAGGTGAGGAGGAGAGCTAGCCCCAAATGTACAGACCGGGGTGTAGCAAATTTAGGTTGCTGACTACTCGCAAGACAATCATTAACTGATCCATCATATCACATAATTATCAAACCTATATTTGGGTATCATCGAAATTCCACTTTTAGTAGTGCCGCAGCTTAAGTAGTACCATTTGCATTTACGCCCAGCGTTTAACCCAGGGATCTCGCAAAGCTTGAGAAATTATACTCATATCGTTCTGGTCAGATGGAGCTTTTGGGTACAGAAAAATGCTTATGCTGGAAAAGTGTAAGCACAGCCCTGGGCCTATGGGGCCCTATGTTGATATAAAAAGGAGATGAGTTGGACTTAATTCAAGAGATCCACAGTAATTTTACACACCTAAACTACCTTGTGACTTGTTTACCTGCCTGAAGCTCCCACAGCGATCTCACGCAAAACCTTCAGCATCTAGGAGTTTGCCTCGACTGGGAGCTTATGTTTTCGGCACCGTGTACCTCTTCTACAGGTTTCAGCTGGATCAAGGTCAAAGAGAAGAATAAAAGTCAATTAATTTGGATCCTAATCCTTTAAGTTTTGACTTAAAAAGTGCCTAAAATACAGATGCAGGTGGTGCTAGCTACTAGTTATATGCATCTATAACAGTATTGTACGGATAACTCCAGTACCATACCTCACCCTAGTGTTGGATTAATCTCCCATAAATTAGCATCTCATCTAAATCTTAGATCTCAGATGCCCCTGAGGTCAGTGGAAAGAGGCAGAACCCTCCATGAAGCGAGTGACCGTGTCCTGAGCTGGGTGCCTGTCGCAGGGAGGCTGCTTTGCCCTCTGATGGGGCTGAGTTGCTGCTGTGGGGATGTGAGCGAGAAGGTTTGCTTAGGTTAGACACATGTCTTTTTGGTGGCTAGTGTTAGGTGTGATGAATCCCGTCCATAGAACCAGATCTCTAAATGTTTCAAGGTCCTTCCAGTGTAAGCAGGCAGAGGGATTTTCAGAGGTTCCTGGATGCCCAGCTCCCACACAGCTCATCAGGAGCAAGGTATCTCTGGAGTTTTTAAACAAGCCCTGCAAACGCCCATCTGCATGGTTAAGTGTTAAATATCTTCAGGTGTCTGACTCTAAATCTCAACGGAAAAACAGGAATGACAATCAATTGAAAAACATAGCTACTTCACAGAGTTGCTGGGGCAATAAATACTTGTGCTGGTTGAAGATGACCATCCAGTATGAAATTAATTTTGGGGTTTTGAAATATATCCCTTCTCAGTAAGAAAAATGTGATCAGATCACTTGAAATGTTGTAATGTAACGAAAAGATTTTCAGTCTCTCTGATTTTTAGTTGCTACCAACAACAACAAAAAAACCCAAATCATAAGCACTTTTAATTTTTTTTTTTAAAATCTGTTGTTTTTCCAAATGCCAACACATTGTGACCTCTGTGTTAAAGCTGCTGCATAGCTAGTAAGTATACGTGCAGCTATGTGGTTCATGATACGCAGTTTTAAGGACAAGTGCTGAACCTGAAAGCCGATAAAGCTCCCTCTCTGTGGTCTTTCACTGATACCAGAATAGCAAATGTCCAACTTCTAACCTTCTCATGGCTGCTGCTGGATTTCAAGAAAGTCCCTTGGGCAATGTGCAAAATGGTCTAAATGTTCTGCTGCTATTTCTCAACTTATTTTAAAGGATTTTTTTTTAATTTTACAAACTTTACACATTATAATTATCTATAAGCTACCATGTTATTATGTCCCTATAAAAACTAATTATGCACCTGGGAATAAGGAAAGATTGGAAAAGAAGTATTATTCCACCATCAGAGTATTTCCAAATTGGAACGGATGTCGCACACTGTATCTGAGTGTCATCTGACCACAGTACCCACGAGAAATATTCCATGAAGCACCATCACGTGTCATTGTGGTGGAGTCCCAGTGTTGTATATGCAACTCAAACTCTCATGCTCAGCCCAGAACAGCAGTTCAATGAGTTTGTTTTACGTGAGGCCGTAACGGAAACACCACGCACAAACAAAAAAATTCAGTGTTGAGGATAATGCTGATTTTTTTACAGCCGCCTGTTAATAGAAGGCCCTGAGCTTTTCTAGGCACTGCCATCCCTCACAATTGTTTCCCTTGGTGGCATAGACTAATAGACACAAGGGAGCAAGAGTGGCTCTTAGGAGTGGAACCCTTTTCTGCCCCGTGGTACTGCCTGCATCCCACATCACGGATGCAGCAGGAGGTCTGGCCGGCTTGCTCCCTGCACTGCCCCGGGCTTGTGGGGTCAAGGGAGAACCACTTCATCTGACCTGAAGGGAAGGGAGGAGATCCCCTTTCTGAAGGTATTGGGTCTGGCTTTTATTTTGGCCCGCGAGCAGATGGATGGGGACGTGGACAGCCCTGTGAAGAAGGAAGGGGAATGAGCACTGAGTGCCAGGTACACCCTGCGCCAGCCGCTCTTTCTAATGAAGCCTCAACATACTGAGGGGCAAGAGCATTGAGTCTTGGGTAATATTTACATCTGACCTGTGAAATGCAGGTCACTCGGCAAGGATGAAACATAATACTTCCTAAGACCCAGAGCGAAGAAAGGTTATTCCTACTGTGTCATAGCAGCTAAGCCACAGGAAGCTGTTGAAACACTCTGCCAGCTTTCCTGAAATAAAACAGTTTTAGTTTCATGCATGTAGTGAATTTTTACCTTACACTTCTGAATTTGAGCCATAATTATCTTATCTGTAGGGTGATTAAACAGCCTATTCTCTTTCCTCCTCTACTCCTTAACCCAGGAGAACTCTCGATGCCTGGGAGCATCCTGCCTTTCCTCGCCGCTGGTGGCTTTGCATACAGGTGATGGACTGGAGCAGGTTTGGGAGAGTTTGCTGTTTGGGCAGGGACCCCATCCAGGTGCCGAGTTTACATTGATAGCATCATCACCCAAACATGCTGTTTTGCACCCTAGGTTATGTTGTTCTATGGATTTACTTCCTCCACATTTCTACCAACTTTACTTCATGGTGCTATTTTTGAAATCACACTAGATCAAATTCTCCACTCAGTTCCTCTTGCGTAATCTCTGCAGGGCAGCGTGCATATAAATGAGGGCACGGTTTAGCCCACTGTGTATAAATTAACGTGAACTTGGATATTAAGCACAGGTGACTTGCAGTTTCCTTGTCATATAAGCAGACTCTGCTCTGAAATGAGAGTGAAATAATTACCTTTAGGGTAGTGCAGAACTCAGCAGTTTTCCCACCTGCTCGTGCAAGTGAATAACTCCTATTTATGTCATCTTTACTGTTGCCATCAACGGTCAACGATGATGTAGACACAGGGTTTACCCACTTGCTAAAAGGAAGACCATTCCTGTGGATATAAGAAAATTGCTGTAATAAGTATATTTTAGAGAAATTTTTTTTAGCCGTGCCTTTCTGACACACCTTTATGGTGGGTTGTTGGGCTGAAAATAGTAACTCAGGAAAACTAAACCAGAGCCAGCTAACCCCGAGTCTATAAACACACATTCCCTGTGTGATTAATATCTGTGTGTAACCAGTTTGGGTCTCGGGTAGGCAGGGACTGCTGGCAAGCAGGACTTTTTCCTCATCTTGCACTGAGCAAATCTCGGTGCAGAGACTGCAGCCTCGGACTGCTCCGAAGGAGCCGTGAATCCATCGCTGGGTTAGTCACTTCCTTTCTCTCAAATTATTCTCCTGCCAGGCTGTTGCTTCGTCTGTTATGATGCAGCAAAGGGATCCTTTCTAGATCCGTTTGTCTTCCTTAAGCCTTGAAGTCATCAAAACATGTATTATGTAGGGAGTGTTTTATCCTGTATTTCCAAAACATGACAGAAGCATGGCTACTTTCTCTTCCCTGCTGTTTAAAAGCTGTGGGTGACTCTGCCAACTCACAGCTTGCCGTAGTCTGCTTTGTAACATCAGAAAGAACATGAGAGTGTGGCATCCCCTTACTGCTCCCTGAAATACAAAACTCATCTGATGTTTGAACTTTAAACTTGCTAGCCCAGAAATAACACACATAATGTAAAACATAGCTTGCAGCTCGAGGCCCGGGCATATTAACGTTGAGAAGACTGACAGCCTAGGGGCTGCTGCTTCTTACAACCAGATCAATGGCTGGGAAATGACCAGTAGCTCCTTGGGCCCCATCAGAAGCTTCATTAACAGTGCTACATGTCTCTGAAGTAGCCAATGTTACCATGAAGCATTACCCATATCTAATACAAGCTACGCATGAGCGTCATTATCTTTGCTGGCTGGTATGTCTGCCTTGACCAGATTCTTCTACAGGACCAAGACTACATGGAGATTTTGCACGGTATCCACCTGATCACTAAAATTTATCCCAAGAATACATGGACTGAAGTCTACCTTTGGTATCAAGAAAATTGCTCTACGACTACATCAGCTAGACACTGAGGAGGCCAGTGGTGCCCTCCCTGTTTTGGGTCATTTAAGCCCTTGCAACGTGGCATGAAATGCTGCCTCTCTGGTCTGAGAGTGATCCAAACCCACTTGCACTATGCAAGATGTGATCCACTGATGAATCAGATCAACGTTCTCCACTCAGATGCATAAGACACACGAGAAAAGTTCTGCCTGTGAAAACTTTAAATGCACAATAGCTATTTGGCTGGTAGAGCTAAAGAAGTTAGAACATCAAGAAATCAGACCACAAATTCAAGGTCTCTGGCATTTGGAACTACTTCACACAAAGCTACATTCTCACCGCCCACTCTCCAAACACACTCAGGTGCTGGCATTTTCACCCAGACTAATTAACAAATAGTGTGGCAATTAAATCACATGGCCTCACCATTGAGTTCAGAAAACTCCCTTACATTGCCGCAGAGTATAGCAACATAACTCATAAAATTATTTTATAACAACAATTTAAGTGAAGCAAATATCATGAAAATACAACACAAATGTGATAATTATTCTAATTTATGTGATAACAATGTTACAAGTAAACTAAACTGTCTTCCCGAGTCCATCCAACTTCAAACATCTTCCCTGCTCCACAAACATGCCTCCGGCATCCAGCAGTGTGTGTGGAGTGGCATAGGGGGTCTTTTCTAAATCTGACTTTGCAAAGCCTCCCACAGCAGTCTATGGGACAACAGCCTTTTTAGAAGATCTTCCAAGAAGGAGAGATTTAGCTATCAAAAGGGTTGTCCCGTCTCACCAAGGAGCTGGGAAACATAAGAGCAAGGTGGTCCTTGAAAAATACTATGCCCCAGTAAATTCGGCACTGCCAGACTTCATGGTCTGCTTCCCCATGTTGTATTGATTGGTAAGAGCCAGGAGGGACTGATCAAGGCCAGGATGTTGTCAAGAGCAGCCCTCGTGTGGTTTACAACCCCAGAGCCCTGATTGTAAGGAGTGTCTGCTATATTTGGTCAATGAGACGTGTGCCTTCCTGTTCCTCAGATCTTGACTCTTGGACAGCTGCAACGAAGATAAGAAGAGCCTCAGGAAACTAGAAGATACTCACTTGGAGAAGGTATCTAGAGGGGGAGGTTAATACACAAACAGAGAAAAGGCAAGTAGTAAAGTAAAAAAGAAAGGCTTGGGGTCATTTTTTTTTCTTATTTTTAAGGTAGGGTTAGTTAGTGGTGGAGAGATATCATTTCTATGAAGGGAAAATTAAAAAGTCCACTAATTACATACTATATGAACATGAGTAAGCCCAGCGTTTTCTGAGTCACAACAAGCAGTTATAGAGTGACAGGGAAATCTTTTTAAGTGATGATTCAAAAATAAAAAAAGCATTTGGAGTCATTGAGCGTGCAGAGTTAGCCCAGGTAACCACATGATCTTATCATTACTACCCTTCATCTGTCTGCCGCCCTCTTCCCACCTAGCGTTTGATACACTCACTTGTTGCATCTTGTCTTGCAAGTGGCATGACTTCAATTGCACTAATTGTGTGCATAAAGTTAACCATGCATGTAAATGTTTGCAAGATTGGAACCTCAGATTATAAACACTGGGAGAGGGCTCATCTCCTCCAGTGTAATCATGGAGTGCGGGATGCAAGGGGGACTCAGACATAAGAAGAATTTATGTGTATTATAGAAATCACATGATTATTGTGCTTTAGTATTTATTTTTTGATTCCTTTTGTCTTTGGTTATTTATCTCACATCCTCGCTTCCCTTCTGTGTTCCTTCTTTTCTTTAAAAACATGGTGGCAGAAAAGGAGCTGTAGGCATTCAGACAATTCCATTTGATTTCAGATGGAAGGATTATTGTTGTGTATCCTCTTATCTGAATATGCTTCTCCCAAGGTAGATACTGTGCTAATATACAAAATTACGTAGGTGTTGCATGAGGCTGTAATTTGCACTAGAGGTTTAAAGGTTGTTATTATTTATTACCTGCATCATGGCAGTATCTCAGAGGCTGGTGGGGAACCAGCGCACTGCGTTCTGCACAAACACAGAGCAGAAGGAAAGTCCCTGACCTAATACCAACCATGAGCTCCACAAGCAGATCAGAGAGCATCCAGGTGGGGCCCAGGGCAGCGAGCCAGAGTGGATTGGGCCGCCCTTTTGCAGGAGACTGGGGACGTCGGGGTCCGAGTCTGTTCAGGCAGAGGAGAAGTAGCCGCCTGCCAAAACGGGCTCGGATGGCAAACTTCCCAGGAAAGGGGGGCAGCGATGGCAAGGAGCGAAACCTGCTGAAGGCAATGTTTAGCAGCAGATTCCCACTGCCCAAAGCAAACCTGCCCCTAGAACAGCCCGGTCCCTGGCCCACAGAGATTGCACTGGAGGCCTATGGGCAGCAGAGGAGTGCAGGCAGAGGGAAGGGTGCAGGAGGTGACAGGACAAGAGCGGCCACTGCATGGGCACGGGGAAGGCCACGCTATAAGACAGTGTAAAAGAGACCCCTCTGCCTTAAATTTACAAAATGACTCACTAACCTATAATAACATTACCTAAAACTCATAGCGAGCTCTTCATCTTCAAAGCACTTTACAAAGATTAACTAATTAATTTCACTGTCAAATCTTTTGCAGATCTAGTAATGCTATTTGGCTCTACCTCAGAGAGCAATTTTTTCCAGGTACTGGCAGGGTAAACATTCATAATGATATAACCAGTGGGAAGAACGTTTTTAGCACTTGAACGATATTTTAATGAGAGACAAAGGTTAGGGATTGACCCTAGACCAAAGGGCTTCACTGGGCCACTCACTTTGAAATGGGGGCTCCCTCTTGTTCCTAGACTGGTGCCGGCACTACAACCCATGTGGCTTGTGCGTACTGTATTTTAGGAAAACCCAACTAAAACGCCAGTTATTTACAGCTGTATACATGGGTAGGGCTGCTGTTCTCAGGTTTCTGCCTTGTGTGCTCATAGGTTTTCCCTCCTGAGGACTCACTGCCTCTGTCTGTCACTGCTCTGGCCATCATGGGTCCAGCCTGGACCCTCTGCCAGCCCCACTGGGAATGAAAACATGGCAAGAATCCGGCTCACACAGACGAGTTTCACTTTCAGTCTCCTGGCTGCCTTGCAAAGAGGCAGAGCAACTCCCAAAGGCATCTCCTGCCTCCCCATCCAGATGCTCCGCGAACGCGGGCCCGGCATGCTCTGATTTATGGAGGCAGGGCCTGGCTAACAATGTTCTTCCAGAACAGCTATATTGGCTTCAGTATGAAATATTCACCTCAGCAGCAGCCAAAATTAGGCTGAAAAGAAAATCTTCCACATGGACACCGACAGGAGAGATTTTATCAGTGTAGATTATGTTGCCCAAAGAGTTATCGACAGTAGTAGAAAGTCATCTTCTGATGCACGCTGCATCAGTATTCTGAGGACCTGCTGGCACTGCTGTGGGGCCAGACACCTTCCTGTAGAAACCAGGACAGATACAGATATAATATCTGGTGACTTTTGTTGTGTTAAACCAGACTGTCAGAGTTTACCACATACTGAGAGCTGCCGTTCTAAATGAATACAGGGTTTTTCTTTGTTTAAAATTAAAGCTTGTTGGGAACTAGCAAAAATTAAGAAAAGCTGATGCCAGATCATGCATTTCTAGTCATTAGTTAACAAAATGTTAGGTATGTACAAGAACCCCCTGATTGTTTCTCATAGAATAACTTATTTCTCTTAGAGTAACAATTAACAGAGAAAATAAAATAGTTACCAGTACAAAAACCCATACAGTAATAACTTTGTAAAGGAACTGAAAAATTATCTATTCCATTTCTCTGTGGGGAAACAAAAACAGAATATAGCTATGGGTAACTTGGAAATGACATCTTTGATTTCTATTGATGGAAATGGGTAAGGAGAGATGTCACCGCTGTCATGGTCATTCTACTAAGATGACCAGCTTTGTATGCTGGGAGTGAAGAGTAACTTCACAGGCTGCTTGTTAAAGTTCGACACTTGGGGAAAAAATGCCTGAAAGTTGGTGACAACTCCTCAGACCAAGTGTATGTCAACTATTTGCACTTCACATCTCAGACATAACGAGATAAAAATGTTACAGGAGGTAAAATATCTTGTCAAAACACCTTGATCTCTCCTTTTGCACCTAAATCTCAGTATTGTCTAGATTATTCATGGCCAAGTACAGAGTACAGACCTCAGTTACGACGGTGAATCTCATTAGACAGGTTAATATAAACAAAATCCAGGGCAGAACTCCACACAGCTTAAGGTGTATATTGCTAAAAGTTGTCACCTTCATTTTCCCAGTTGCTCCAGAGTGTAAGGTATTTCTGGAACAATTTAGTGGAAATTTCATTACATACCCTACTTCAAGCTTGCTGCCAGCTTTTCCCTAGAGCAGCAATGGCACAAACATGCCATTACCAATCACAAAATCAAAGGTCCCCAGTGCGAATTCAAGGCCCCAAATGAGAGTTTTCAGTGCCAAGAAGGGACAAGTTTGGGTGCAGAATATTTGACACCAGCTGTCTGTGTCTCCCTGGGTTGGCTGGGAACAAAGAGCAAATGACAGCCATTTTGGGCCACAGAAGAAAAAACTCTGTAGGGCATTTCCAGACTCGGAAAACCTCTTTGCTGCAATGAATGAGGTTGTGCTGCTGGCCGAGGAGTTGTTGACCCTTGCGTGTCCTCTGTTACCGGTGCTATCTTGGAATGCAGGGAGACTCCAAAATAAGAATGTAGTGTTTCTCGGTGGCCAAGAGAACAAAACTTTCAGCTTCAGGAATGTGAAGTGCGGTTGCAGAAAGCCATCAAGTAGCGATAGTAACAAAAACACCAATGGCATCTGTTATGGGTTGTAGCAAAGAAGATCCAGCTAAAACACACAGGATCATTCTTTCAGTCAATACAACCAAGACACAACTGCACATGCCTCTGAAAGCTAAATGAAAAAGCAGTGCTAGTGCTATACAGGGAGTTACAGCAAGGCATCTGCAAACATACCCTTGTTCTAGTCTACATAATGTCTGTGTGGTGATTCGCACCTAAAGCATAGCCTCTGCACCCCTAAACTCACCTGCCAGATCCCTCAAAGGAGCAAAATCTAAAATGGAGGCATTAACTATTAGTTTTCATAAGAACTCGTAGCCAGTGCGCGCTAATGCCTTTGAGCATTCAGGCCCCCGAGCCCCCCTCCTCCTCTTGCCTTTCCGTATGCATTCTGCACTTCCCTGCTTCAAAAGGACTTCAGTTTCGTGCTGTTTGATGCCCAGACTGTCAGCCTTGGTGCCACTGCTGAGAATTGTCAGACAGATGAAGACAGCCACAAACCCTGGGAGAAAAGTCGTCACTGTCTCCGTGTTCTCACTGTCCCAGTTCAGCAAGCCACATAAATACAGGCGTCACCCGTATGGGCATCCTGTCTGCGTCCCTGGGATTGTTTGTGCACTGGGACATGTGATAGCGCTTATGCCCATTGCTGAATCAGGCCCTAATTCATCCGAATTACACGTCAGCCCAACATTATGGATCAAGAGTGGAAAAAAAAATGAAATCTCCTTATTGACTTTGATGGCCCCGGGACTTCGCGCAGTATTCTGCTGCCTTAACAGCCCTCTCTGCCCCTAAGTTTATCATGGCAGAATGGTGGTGTCTTGGAGTCTTGTCTATGGGTGCACCCTTCGAATCGCCCACTGCAATAACGGGCTATGGCATGTGGGAGGCTAAAGACCATGTCACTCCCAGCCTTCTCCTCCCTCTTGTTCCCAGCCCTGAGCTCACTGGGCTGCTCAGCCCAGTAGAAATTGGGCTCAGGCATTGCCTTATGTCTTAATTCAAGACACTGTTTGACTCACTGCCTCCTTTCCAGAGAAAGCAGAGCAAAGTGCGTTATGAGGTTGTTTAAAGAGAGGAGGGAAAATAATAAATAAAGACAAATTACACATTTTCATAAGATTTTTTCAGTATGTTTCTTCAAAAATGTGCTGATTAAGTAATTTACCTCCAGTCTCAGAACTGTGAGGTTTAATGAAGCTGACATTTCTTCCCCTCCGATGTTATGTCAAACTAAAAACCTTTTCAACTTATAATAGATACGTATAGTAATAGATATCTGAATGAAAGATCAAACAGACATTAAGTACTGCAGAAATAGCCTGCTAAAAAGATGAAGTCACCCTCTAATGACATTATTATGACATACAGATTAAAAGAAGAACCAGTAAAAAAGAAGGATGATAATGCTATTGTGTTACTCCACTAAGGTATTTTACCAGTAGAATGAAGTTACTTGCTCTCTGCATCTATCCACTCAACTGACTGATGTTTTCAGAAAAAAAAAAAAAGTACAGGAGAACAGAACTGTTCTTGAAGAAGAAAAAAGCCCACCAAGCAAACCCTACCTGTATTTGGGGTTGGTACGTAGTATCAGATGAACACTGCATTTCAAGCGTTTGATCCTGTGCCTCCAAAAACTACAAACACCATAAACCAAAATTAAAAACTTCGCCAGCAGTCTAGTACACATAGTAGGTTCAAACTGAACCCCCTTGAGGAAAGGATAATTACTACCTTGTTGTAAAGCAGATGCATTTTTGGAAGCAGATGCGTGCAAGGTGACCCTACTTTGGGAAACCACATTTGAAGCAAATATTTATTTGTATAACAAATGGAATACTTTCTACCAGCCCATTATGCAGCTAAGATTAGCTCAGACCTTTATAGTGACACTACATAGATAATAAACTGAAAGTGAATTTCAGCTGGTGCAGTTTCGCTAGTTCTTCAGCTGTCCAACCATGTGTGGGTCGAATGGGTGGAGAGCAATGTCGCAGTCTGCCAGCAGTAAAGCCTCCGAGACAAGGGGCTGTAAGGGAGGTTGTAAGTAGACCACAGCACAGGATCAGCAGGATAACTCCTCATTGCCAGGGAAACATCTTGGAAACTTTCCTTGAGTAGACTCAGGCTTTTCTACTTTTGTGCACGTAGAGACAACCATTCCCTAAGGAGGTGAGCGGTCGTGGACACAGCCCACCTCTACTGCAACCTATTTATATCTGCCATACAGACAGAGGACAAAGTGATTCAGATGTTAATCAGTTTCTGGCAGCATTACACTACCTGCTTGAATAAAAAGCAATGTAGTTCCGCAGCTGAGGCAGAAACACATGGGGCTTCGCTGAACTCTCCTACTACAAGTGCCTAACTGAGGCACAGTGACTGCTTCTATCCACTGTCTGCACAGGGAGCCAAAATCGAGCAGAGCTGGGTAGTAGGCGTCTGCTGTGCTCACGGCTTTATTGAACTAAGTTGCCATAACAGTCATGACAACCGAGCGAGGCACCTATTGTAGGTGGTCTGAACACAACGCACACTGCCGGAGTGCTGTTGTCTGCCCTTCATCTACTCCTCCCCAAGCCATGAAACCAAAACACCACCAATTTGCTACAGGCTGCTGAGAAATGAGAAGCTATTTCCCCTCTACTTGCCTCAACATGGACTTTAAATGCAACTCCTCTCTTAGAAGTACCTGCAAAAATGGCATTGCAGGGTACTCTATCACATTAGTCCTATTGCATGGACTGTCACAAAGACTGCAGGTTGCATGTGCTCACTTTGTGTGTAAACGGTTATTTTTTTCTAACTGTCCATCCAGTCTGAGGACTATATGTGAAGGTGGGTTCTCTTAATGTCTCTTGCCATTGCAGAGGGGATTCTGCAGACCAAACTGCCTCCTAAAGTCCCGGTCTTGAGGAATTCAGGGGTCCTGTGCAATCCAGCTTCCCTGAAGTAACTGATGCTTTGGGAGGAGCAGAAACCAGCAATGCAGCCAGCCCTAGATGCCCAGGACTTGAAAGGCAAATTCTAGACTATGCCCTTTTACATCTACCTATGAGTGTACCCAGGAGCACAAGGAGGTGCCATTTTTTGCAATGATTTTTCTGAACAAAGCAGCGCTGCAGATGGACAGATAGGCAGCAATAAGTTAGGTTCACGAAGCTTTTCTTCCTGTACTGTAGGAGCAGCACTTTAATGAAACAGTCAATACTTGGCTGCTTTTTTCCCTGCCCTGATCTGCTACCGAAGGCTGAACTGGCTGAGTGAACTGAGTCTCTGTAGCTCCTTTGGAAACCAATATCTTCAGGTTCACTTTGAAGAGGTTTGTGTCTGTGATGCAGTAGTTCTGTTACATCCCCAGTAAGTATTGGTTCTCTTGATGTAGTCACATTATGTCTACTTGCTGCTCCTGGGCTTTACTTATCTCTTTTTCTATTTGCCTAAATAAAATGCAACCACAAAAAAATCACCATAGTGATTACATGACTGAAATGCTGCTTTTTGAACCCAAAATGAAACTCAGGTTAGCTTTATACTATTTTATAAAAAGGGGACAGGGATTATTAAATAAAAAGCAGGTTGACCTCCAAACTAAGCAGTAAGGCCTAGCTTTACCCATGCAATTGGCTCTGGGTTTCCTTTGGGCTTCATTTGCTGCCTCCACGGCCCTGGGACACGACATTCTTCAGCTGCAAGTGTCTGAAATGATGCGAGGGCTGTGCTGCAGCCTTGTCAGACTGATGCTTTCGGAGCATGAAAAGGAGGTTGTAGGTAGACCACATGGCAATGGTGGAGCGCTGTGAAGTGGTGAACCATATCTGGTGCATCCCTGTCCCAGGACTAACTTATGGGTCATCTTTCCCCAGAAACATGCCCAAGCAATGTCTAGGGGAGACTGGTGTTTAGCACATCCACAAACCCTTTCAGGGAACAGGCCAACAATTGAAACATGTGGATGATCAGAAGTCCAGTGCCTGAGCTCACTCCCTGGGGATGCCTGAATTATCTGACATGTCCAGAGTGATGTGTGGTTAATTATTCTTTCTTGGTGACAACTTTTCTCCATTGACTATAAGGAGTTTGAAAAGTTACTTGCTTAGATTTAAACTCTAAATTCCAGATGGCAAAGGAGAGCAGATGAAGAATGCCCTTTACTGCTGCATTGATACCAACTAGTTGATGTCAAGTAAGCGACCGTAATACAGGTGGAATCTGGCATTACAAATGATCTGCGTCACAGTAGGTGTTGCAGAAGATTACAAGGCAAAGATGTATGATCCTTACCCTGAATATCTTAGGATCTAAGCGAACAGCTTATATGCATACTCCTTGATGCATTTTATGACCATAAATCAGTATACAGTTGTCTGAATTAACACTTTTTCAAGAAAATAATTAAATTAACGTATTAAAAATGAGCATATTTCATTTCCCTATAAGAAAGGAATAAAACCGTAAGCAATGCATCGATCAGGAAATGCTGGTTGTCACAATTGTCACAAGCCTTTCAGTGGGCCAAATTTGTCAACATAGCAATAAAATTTACGTTAGCATCAGCAAAGAAGGGGAGGAATCTGATGCAACCACTTTCTGATGCAGCAATCTGTGGGGCTCAACTCCCTCTGGAGCCTTGGCCATCGCATCCTCATTTATATGAGTGGGTATTGATTGTACAGTGGCACAAAATGGAAAAGTGGTGATTCATACCAGACCTTCATCCATTTGACAAACTGGAGGGCACTAGCAGATTGTGGTCCATAGATCTCTGGCAGAATTTAAATACTTCTGCAGTGTCCAGGGAAGGTTGCTAAGAAAAATGAGACAGTCCTTACCTTGCACTTTGAAAGCAAATCGAGAGGATTCTACACTTTCATTAGACATAGGGGACATAATGAAGTTGACATGACAAAAAAGTCCAAACGTCACTGCAGTAGAAGTCGGGGACATCCAAGTCTACACTGCTGGAGGCCTGATGCCCTTGCTTATGACAGCAGCGTGAAAAAGAAGCGGCTCCACAGCAGGAAAACAGGTTATGCCAATTCGTTGATGCTCGATTGCCCCAATCCCTAACCCTTGGTAGTACCCCTAGATTTACCAGTTTTTCCAGCCACCTTAGGGCTCATGTTTTTTATGTTTTAATCTCAAAGGTAATATTGGGGGGGGGAGGGCGGTGATGAAAAATTTCATCCATTTTTGAGGATAAAAGCAGCAATATTATCTTAAAGCATGCTCACATCTGGAGTGACCTGCAGAGGACTCCGTGATAGGCAGTCCTGATTACTGTTTAATCCATTTCTTCACCATTTAATTGTGCTGAAATGCCCCAATCACTGAGCATGTGACCAGCAATTAAAGACCAACAGACCTTCAACCACAATAAAAACCATGTTGTTTAAGTAATCTAGATAAATTCAGGGCATTTTGTGTAACAGAGGTAATCACATACAGGGTATGTACAAACGTACATGGACAGAAGAGGAGGGAGGAGCTGATCAAACATATTAATAATGCAACCCCAACAGAATTCGACCTTATCGCTAGATCATGCAGAGGTGGTTAAGGCTGAGTGGGATTTACAGATATTATTTTGGCCACCAGAGGGTTCCCATATTTTTCTATTTGTGCAATTGAAGCAGTGAGAGAGTAAAGAGCGTAGAAAAGACACTTTAAAAAATGTTTGAAAGCAATAAAGATCAAACAAAATGCATCCCCAAAGTAATGGCAATAACCTACCTGCAGGTCTAACTTCATTACTGTAAAATTCAGTGACTGCATTTTGCAGAAGGAAAATAGACATTTTCTGCACTGGCTGCAGCACCCTCGTTCTTATTTGCACCATTGCGCATGAGATCAGGATTCAAGCAGCTGACGATAAATTCCGTGCATGTAGGACACCTATTAAAGGTTTCATGTGATGTTAGAGTGAGTAGGTTAGTACAAAAGAAACCCCACAAAGTAAATAAGATTTCAAACGTTGTGGTATTGTCAGGGCAAAACCCCAGATTCCAAGTCAAGTTCAATCCTGCAAAGCTAGTAATGGCAGTGCTATTTTCCTAACTTGGCTTCAGTCACTACCGTGACTCTCGATTCTCAAATAATAGGTGATTCATCTTAATGTTATTTAGGGAAGGAGTCACAATGGCTTTGATAAGTCAAATGATGGTCAGATATTTTTCTTACAGCTCATTAATTTTCCCAGGAAACAATGGGCCAAATCCTGCTGTCAGTTATGCTACCAAAGTCAGTGTACTGCAGATTCTTTTCAACCTACGCTAGATCTAGATCCCCCCCAACACGTATAGGACGGGCTCTTCGGTTTGCGTTGTCTGACATGCTTTATCAGACCTCTTGTGGCTCTCCTGAAAATGTCAATCAGAAATATGTTCGTTGCAGCAACCTAGTAAAATGGCAGTCCAGAGAGCATGATCAGGGACAGCCCCTGGTCTGAGCGGGATCTTTGGAAACTTTATTCAAGGTTTCATAGTTCCACGCCGAGACTCGGAGCCCTGGATGGGGAAAAAAGTTCCTCGTTGCCTGAAATGGCAGTATTAGAGCTCATAGGGCTGCAGCAACTTCCCTTTGGGGTACAGACAGAAGGGTGCCCTTATTGGTAAGTGCGGTGATCGGAGGAGGCAGCCCATGAAGGTGTGCTTGTGGCTTTCCTTGTTTTGCCACCAGCAGGAGGGGGTCGTATGGGCTGTGCAGCCCAAAGAGCAGCTCTTGAAAGGGACCGACCGTTCTGCTCTTTCCTGAGATAACTCATAAGTCTTAGCTGTTGTGCAGATTTCTTCTTCGTCGGCATACCAGGAACTCCACTGGCTTGTGCAATATGGTCCAAAGGTCCAAATCAAAATCTCTTTCCTTATTTGAGTCAGAGCCTGGTGCCTTCAGTCACAGCAAAGGGAAACTTGCTGCACAGTCCACTGACTTCAAGGAAGCTTCTCATGAAGAAATCTATTTATTCAGTTTGAATAATGGGCACAAGAGTCTGGCTTTTGCTAACACAGGCACAGCAGCTTCTCAGGTGCTACAGTGTTCAGTATTATTCTAAATTTTCAATTTTTATTTCTAATAAGATGCTGACCTTCTAGACTTCATATGATGCATTATAATTAGAAGACTTATTGAGAAGCCTAATATAATATTATACCCGCTGGGGAGTCAAAAGTGCAAATAGTAAAAATATCAAATCTCAATATTTAATTAATTGAAACAAATTAAATTTCAACCTATTTCTCATTTCTGTTGCATATGAACTTTAGAATTCATGCAGATTTCCCCACAGAGGTTCTGAATGGGAATTTCAAATAACTAAGATCGTGTTTTTAACCACAATTTTCAGCTTTTCAAAGACCTTCTCAACAAGAGCTTCCAGGGCTGTGTGGGAGCAATTCATTGAATATGCCTGCTGTAGTCAGGTGCCTAAATGGGACTCAAACACTTGAAAAAACTCAGCCTTTCTTCTTGGTGCAGAAGACTTCTGGAACCCTATCTTTCAAAGCTCCCCAGTCAGGTTATCCAAATTGTTTCAGTGAGACAGTGAAGAGCAAAAAGCAAATCGAAGCAGCTTTCACAAGAGAGGGGATGACTTCCATTTTTGTGTCATTTCTGACCTTTATTCGGCGTACAGAAGGCCTTTCTTGTAGACAAATGGAATTGTGCAAAAAAACCTGAAGAGCTATTGCAGGTGTATTATCAAATCACAACAACAGTCTTGTCCTCGTTCCTTGTAATGATATCACTACCAGGACTGCATTCATTTGGCTCACTGCTGGGTAGTGATTTGTTGTTAAAAATATATAAGTAAATGAAAACAGGCACTCAGTAAAGGTGGACCTGCAGTTCCTCTGAGGAGTTTATTATTGCTAGACAGTCAGCATGGCTGCAGTTAGTCCATGGAACTGCCGTTCTGCAGTTGCATTGCTCTGCAGTAAAGAAAATTTACAGTACTCAATCATATGCCACGGGTCCTTTGATTAAATATGGATTTACAGTACATGATAGCCCACAGCAGCTTAAGTACTGTACAGTGTGTTACATAAATGCACGTTCAGGATTATTACACATACCAAAATAGACATGTACTTGATAGAGGTTGTTATGGTTTACAATTCCCTTTTCACTTTCCCTCTCTGTGGTAATAACTATACATGTATTGGCCTTAAACACCTACATGTTTTAAGCACAGGTTAAATTATAAAAGAGATTGCAACATCTTCTTTGTCCATCATCATCTAATAAATCAACAGGTCCATTTCTCTGGATTGATGTAATGGCATTTATGAGCATTGGCAAAGTCATATCCACTTAACTGATGCAATTAAGTAGTGCCGTGCTCCTATTATAATAATAATGGATTGACTGATGAGTAATTTATTTCTTTCCAATGTAACTGACAAAAATAGATTATATTCATAGACAACGCAATGTATTTGGATCATAAAACTGCTGCCTTCTCAAATCCACCATTAGCTTAGATTTATCCTTACCAGAGAATGGCGGAAAACACTTTAAACGCAGTACCACGCTTAATGAGGAATCCTGGCCCTGCTGCCAGCAGCTGAAGTGTTAAGTCCGACAGAGAAGGTGAATATTTCACTGACTATCTCTCATAAGAGAAGCGCTGCTGAACACTGTCATAAAGAACCAGCTCTTAGAGCCGCCAACTGAACTCCCTCGTTTGGGGAAGGAGATGGTTTTGTTTGGTTTAATTTTAGCTGAGTTTCCAGGAAAAACATTTCCTTATTGCCACTTGTTACTCCGTGCATTCTCCCTGACACTCCTTTCCTATCAATATTGCCTGGAGACCTGTGCAAGTCAGTGCTTTCATCACTCTCAACATGACCTTTTGTATCTTGTTATTGATGTCATCGCTCTCAACATGACCAGAGTATCTTGTTATTTCCCATGTTTATGACTGTTATTTACACATGTGAAGATTAAGGGCCAAATTATCTGCTGGCTGGGATTTGGCAGGGTTTCACTGACTGCAGCGGAGCTGCTCCAATTTGCAGGCTGCAGGGGGGCTGGAGATGGGCGAGAACAAACACCTTCCAGACACCCCAGAATTTCTGCACTGCAGCCTGCCTCCGCTCCTCGCCCTCACTCTGTCGCCTGGTTTGGGTATAAAATCCCACAGTTCTCAAGGGCATATTACATCCATTTCCATCATAACTCCCTTCAAATTACGGCAGCGACAAGTCTGTCTTCCACTAAGTACAAGCCAAATGTTCTAAATTCTTACTTCACAGTTTCACAGGGTTCAAGGACAAAAGAAACCACCAAATTATCTCATTTGACCTCCTGTATAACACTCAAAGAACAGAAAATACAGCCTGAGATTCTTACATTAGCAGGGAACTAATTAGGATAAGCCCAAATAATCCCAGCAAGATTTCCACTTTCTGGGGAACAATGGAAGGGGAAGGATCCTGCCTTTTGCAATCTTACCACATGTAAAATACCTTCCCAACCCCGAAATCTGGAAATCAGCGTGACCTGAGCCCATGAACAAGGCATGCCAGACAAGACCTAGGCCAGGATGATTCAGCGCACCTCCTGGGAACACTATACTGTGCCATCTGGGGTCCTTTCTTTACCTGTGGGGCATATTCTTCATGTTCCAGTATGTGTGTGTGAGTATGTGTGTGTGTCTGCGCACGTGCACGCAATTCTTCACCAAGGGAAAATTCCTTCCTTGGTCCCTGAAGCCCGAGGTCCAATGTTTGTCGTTGTTTGAAAGTAGTTCCATTTGTCAGAAAGAACACTGGGGACAGTTCAGAGCTTCCTGTCCTCTGCATGGATTATGAATGCAAAACAGGAGATTTCACAAACTTCAGGGCCAGCAGAGATCACCACAACCACCTCGTATGTCTGACCAAGGTGTCTGTGACGCCCTCATAAGCAGGGAACAGCTCTGTTGATGGTGGCAAAGATGTCCACTGCTAAAAAAAGAGATGGGACTTCTATTTCTTCTCATTGAATGATGGCAAATACCGTAAGTTTCCCAACACTGACAGGCTCATCTTAAGCGTTATGCCAGGAATCTAAAGAGATCTTTCAAATGCACAACATGATCACTAACATAAAAGTAGAAGATGTGGTTAATAATATTGGCTGGCCTAAGATGGAGAGAAAGATCTGCAGAGGTTTATTTACTGCTTTAAGAGTTAACAGAGTTTGAAATCAAGGTGTTTTATGACTAAAGACAACAAATATGTGAGTTTATGCTCACGGTATGCAAATTTCTAATGCAAGGTTAACTCATTTTCCTCACCCCCAAGGCATTATGTATTTAATTTTCAAGACACAACTGCATGTTACATGATGACCAATAAGGTCATCGATGCTGGCTTTTATTTCTGCTCTAAAACCTCTAAAAGAAGAGAAACATCTGATCTCTGAGAAGGTGTGATCTATGCCTGCACTCATGCACTCATAAATTATTTATCTTGATCTACAAGTGATGTCTTATAAAGGGGTCCATGGAGGAAAATAAGAGCCATTTGTGCTACCTTTCATCAGAAATGTTTATATAGGGTCCTCTCTCTCTGACCACAGAGCAGACATCTCATTCCTGAAACTACACCTCCTCACAGGAAGAAACACTAATCGTTCTCACCGCTGCAGAATGTCTGGTTCTCGTTGTGACCTAAACTCGTGGCTTTAAATGCTCCTTCCTCCTCACAGATGGTGTAGCCAATGCCCTTGCAGACTACTGATATTAGATCTTGAAGCACGAGCCTCCTAATTCCCTTCTCTGGACCGATCCACACGAACAGAACGCAGGATCTTTGTTATCAAATAGCTATTAAGAACGGTTACATTTCTTTGATAAAGCCCTTTGGTACAGGAGAAAAACAAACGTGAAATAACATCGCGGTGTCAAAGGTACAGTGTCAAATGCTGAATCATGAGAAATTCCCATGTAATGAATACCCAAGCATGCCTCTTCTAGGTGCAGTGCCAAGATGTTGGCCTCTGAAAATTCAGCAGAATGGATTCACTGTACTGGTGACCAACATGAAGCAGGAAAATGATAAGAAAACCAAGAAAAATGACGCTGATGGACAGGCATGTGATCCAATGAAGAGAAGGTTACAGCTTCTGGCTTATTTATAGTCCAACGTTTTTTGCTGTGCTGCCTGGAAGTTGAAGAGCTGTCATGAGAACACAGTCACCATACAGTTAAGGTCTGGAATGTGATGTGCTGGTGAGTTAAGAAAAACTTTTTGATTACCCATGCTTTGCACCTGGAATTTAAACCAGGGACTGGGTATGAAATAGTGCTGGATGTGCTTTGGAGATAAGAGCTCACTCACCATGCTAATAGTGTTCTTTTTTTTGTTGTTGTTATTTTATTTTTTGTGGCATTTATTCCAATTCAATTAAAATAATTGGAGTTAATTTTGAAGACATATTTAGCTTACTGAAACTTGAGAGACATAAAAATAATTGGCAGTGGGTTTCAGATTTCTCTGAAAGAAGAGCGATCAGTCAATTTGCAGTAATGAAGCAGTTTCTTACTACGTGGTCAGAGGGAAGACAAAAATGGTCGTGCCTGAAGAAGAAAGGGACAGTTCTGTATGGGTGAAAAAAAGTGAGAATGAGATGGAGAAACATAGCAGAACTATTTTCATGATTGATCAGTAGCGTCAAAGGAGAATCATATTCCTAGCCTGGGAAAATCGACAATATGAAAGGTTAATGTTTTTCACTGCTGGGTAGGCTACCGGGTCCCAGCAACCTTCATAACCTAGAGATATAAGGGGAAACCTTGGGTGAAAAAAGAGAACATTCCTGATTCTCTGGCTACTTCTAAAATCCTGTCGCTGGTCTTCCTGCTTAGTCAACATCTCTAAGAAGGCCTCAGGGATCAAAAACCAAGACAGCTGTTGCCAAGAACTGTGTGCAGAAACAGGTCAGGCTTGAAGGATCGGTAGATACTGAGTCTGCCAGAAGATGTGCATTGCTGTGAGACGCTGTGCCTCTGCCTGTGGGTCCTGGAAAGCCAGATGAGTATGAATAAATTGTAGCACACAGAAGAAGGCAAGGAATTTACAGGGGTTTGGGGGTGACGAATCTGTGTTGAGATAGGACGTGCAACTTCTGTGTATTACATGCATAGCTGGAGCATGTTGATAAGGGAGATACAGGCTAGATCTACACTGCCTTTTGCAGCCATGCCCAAAAGGGCCTCTGTATTTTCCAGGTCAAGTAGTGCTGGTTGATTCTCTCCTCTTCTGTCCAGGATCAGAGTCTTTTCGGGTGGACATGCCACATCCATGAAATAGCATGTACCACAGCACAGTGCTCAAAACAAGATGCTGGAGACTCAGGAAAAGGCTAAACACCAAAATCCCCAACACCACCTGCACCACTGCAGCTGGCTGAACCTGCCACAGCTTGTGGAATCTGTTCAGAAGAGGTGCATACAGGCGAACCCAGTCCCACAGACCACTTTTAAGCAGCCTGACGCTGCCAGTTCTCACTCCCAGTACGCAAGAGAAAGCCAGGAAGCCACTTCATATAAAGAGAAGTGCCACACGCTAATGCTTGGGCCCATGTTGTCTCTGCAGTACTCCCCTCCCTTGTTCTCTGAAGAACTCTCTTTCCTCCTCTCCTGACCCATGCCCCACTCCCTCTTTCTCCCACTTGAATATTCTCCTGCACCACCTCAAAGTCTGTGAGGAACAGACAGTGAGCGGCTGTCTAGCGTGCTTTTTAGGAGGCCCCTTTCAACCCTATTGTCTTCTCTTTATCAGGAAGACACAGTGTACCTGGCAGCAACCTCTTTTCATGATCATTGCTTTTTGAGGGAAGTTTCTCTGTTTATCCAGACACCAGACAGCCTGGACCTGGGAACGCTTCCTGTAGAAGGCCAAAATCTATTGGGAGATGAAGGAGAGCACATAGCTTTGATTAGAGAATGCATTTGTTTCACAAGTGGGAACTAAACAGGCTCGGCCAGGCCAGCAGACCAGAAATTCTAACCAAGCACGTAATATGAATATAGTGAAAAGGAAAAAGAATAGCACAAAGGCATAGGGACCAACGAGAATACCTTCAAAGTGGGACAAGATACCAGAGGTCCCACACGCTTTCTGCCTTTCCTTCTCCCTACTGGTTCTGTCATCCATAAATGGTGGTGCAAAATATAAGGTGTTGGAGCATCTGTAGTGAACAGCCTCTGCTGCAAGTGGTCCTGGCTCATATCGAATGGCAAAGCAGCTACTGATTATGTAGGTAGCATCTAACTGACACAAACTGCGAGAACAGCATTAGTGCCCTTGGGAGAGTCTCGTCTTTTTCTCAGGGCCTCTCTCCTTCGAGAAACTGAAATGAAGAGTGTCCTTGATATCACCCTGCATGAGACACAACCTCAATGGAGTGGAAGTGCCCACCTGCCCAGTAGTGCAGACCACACTGAAATGGGGCTAGAGTTATTTTTGGGTCTTTTCAAGCGCCTCTGAAGGACTTGCTGGGCACCTTGCTTTTGTTTGAGTATGAAGATTGGTGGTAGCTTGGGAGTACACGAGTCTGAAGTGTCCCCGTCAAAAATGCCTGAGTTTGCCCCCGCCTCTTGCATCCCAAGGTCAAACTTTGCCTGTGGATGACCAAGTCAGACCTAAGATGTGAACTGGCTTCCCTGCAGTGGGGATTGTCAAGGGGCGAGAAAGAAGAAGAGAGCACCGCGACATGAGAATACAGCTATTCCCATACCGCACTTAGACCCCCAACATTTGCTACGACGTCCTTCACTGACACTGTTTAGGGAAACTGAGCACTTGTAGGTAAAGAAATTCTTGGGTTTACCAGTAACTAGATAAAAGATGGGAAAACAAGACTAAGAATGGATGGTCAGGTTTTACCATGGTGAAAATTATCAATGGAGTTTCAGAGACATCTGTCCCGGGACCTATGCTATTCAAAATATTCATCGACAAACTGGAAAAGGAGCTGAGCAGCAAGATGACAATTTTTTGTGACACAAAATTGATCAACAAAAGTGATGGAAAGAACAAAAAAACAACATCAAAAGCAAAAGTAAAAGCAAAAGATGATTGTGACATGCTGCTGAAGGATTTCATGTTACTTAGTGACCAGCTGATGAAAACTGTCAGATGAAATTCCGGGTTGGTAAATGTAGGATAGTACCTATGAAGAGAAAGTGCCCTAAATATAAGAAAAGGATGGTATGTTCTAAATTAGTTATTACCACTCAAGAAAGGGGGTATCAAGGAAGGATATTGAAAAAAATTATCAAGTAGCAGATTTCAAACAAAAAAATAAAAGGAATTTTTTTTCACGTGACGCATAATTAAACTGTGGAACTCATTGCCACAGGATGTTGTAGAGGCCAAAAGTATAAATGGGCTCAAAAAGCAATTAGACAAATTCCTGGCTGAAAAAATTCATCGAGCGTTACAAAACGCAAAGATGCAGATACAATCTCTGGCTCATGATGCCCCTAAGGCACAGACTGCTGGGAGGGTGTGCCAGAATGAAGTATCACTGTATGGTTGCTCTGCTTTTACAGTCTTCCCCGAAATACCTGCTACGGGCCATTGTCAGAGACACAACACTGAGCTGAGGGAGGATTTCTGCAGCCACTGGTATGGGAATAGGTAGTTATGCATAAAGTTAAGGGAACAAAAGTAGGAACTGAATCCACGTAGGGGCTGCAGCGTTTGTGACTGCTGAAAAACTGAGTCAGAGAGGATTTGAGAGCTGTAAAGTGAAAAGCAATTGCAATAGAAGGAGAATATCAGTTTTAGCATATGGGCTGGGCAACGTATAGAAAACAGTTATCAGTCTTATACTGTTGGGTAGAGAGGAGGCTGTTAAGTGGCTTGTAAGGCTCGTGGAGCCATAAACCATGTTAACAAATGAAATCCACACAGAAATACTTTCTAAGACATCATTTAGTAAAAGGCATCTAACAAATCTGTGGAGTTATAAATGTCACTGATATATTTCCTGAAGCTTACCTTGTTTTTCACTAGAATCCATGTAAAGCCACTTGTATTTAAATGACTGAAGAAATGGTGAATTGTTTCATTTGGGAGTTTAATAAATGGTTTGCCCTAGTTTGTCAGAGTTTTCCGTAATTTTACGTGACTGGCCACATAAATTTGCCAGAAAAGATCAGATAGGAGGAGGTTGGCACAGCAGAGGAATTCCAACAGAAGCACAGAGTTAATGAATCTCCACCCATGTCCAGACACGCGGATGGGGAGAAGTCCAGCCAGCAGCACCCAGCTGGGTTCCTCCGAGCTGAACACAACGACTGTGCAGCGAATTGCCTTTGCACTGGTGATGGCACCCGCAGGGGGGTGGCAGAGACTGGTAAGAAATGAGCTATATCCAGCCCCCTCTGACCACAGCTCTAAAGAGTTTTCAGGAAATAGAATTATAGAATTGTTATAGTTGAAAGAGACCTTTAAGACCATCGAGTCCAACCATTAACCTAACACTGCCAAGTTACCACTAAACCACGTCCCTCAGCACCACATCTACACGTCTTTTAAATACCTCCAGAGATGGCGACTCGACCATTTCCTTGGGCAGCCTGCTCCAATGCTTGACAACCCTTCCAGTGAAGGATTTTTTCCTAATATCCAATCTAAACCTCCCCTGGCACAATTTGAGGCCATTTCCTCTTGTCTTATTGCTTGTTCCCTGGGAGAAGAGACCGACCCCCACGTGGCTACAGCCTCCTCTCAGGTAGCTGCAGAGAGCGAGAAGGTCTCCCCTCAGCCTCCTTTTCTCCAGGCTGAACATCCCCAGCTCCCTCAGCCGCTCCTCGTAAGAGTTGTGCCCTAGACCGCCTCTAGCCATGCCCAGAAGGAAATTACGATGGTGCTGAAAGTCATTGGTGTAGTGGACACAGGCTGCTACATTATATCTCCTGGTGTTAAAAAGCAAGTTCATTCGGGCAACTCACATCCACCAAGACACGGCAGCGGAGGTGCCCAGCTCCTGCTCAAAACTCAACTGCACCTTCAGCTGCGTAGGGACCATGGTGCTGGGTTGAGTGGGTGTCCTGGCCTCCCCACAGCCCTCACCCCATGTGCCGGGGCTGAGCAAGGTGTGCTTCAGCTCTCCAAGGGCCGTGGCTTGGCACGGTGTGGCATTTCATCTTCCTGTCACAATCTATCCAGACTGAAAGCATGTGCTTAGTTCCTGGGTTTTAAAGCATCTCATTAACTGTTTCAGCAATGAGGTAACTTCTTTTTAAGTCCACAAGTCTATTATTCCCCTTAAGTTACCCACGTAGAAACTCTTCCTAAAGTTAACGGATTTGAAGGGAAAAACACGCCCTGAAGTGCCTGTGATTTCTGGTTATCCACGTTGTCTGTGCTCTGTGAATCAATGCACTTGAATCTGGTCAAATCTGTAGCCAGACAGGCTGAGAAAAAATAAATACAGCAGAGGTTTGAACTTCTTTCATACACCTTAATAGGGATATTATGCTTAAACCCCTTTGTGACCATTTAAGTGGTAAGACTATTAAAACCAGTGGCAAAAACAGCCTTCATTATGAAAATGCATTTTAAGTGTCTAGTCGATACAGTGTTAATCTTACCTATCAGTACCCTTGCACAAAAATCCACAAAATCAGGAAAAATGCAATCCTGGTCTCAGCTTACTACCTGGGGACAGTTTATGCATTTTTCCTACTTAGTTTTGATGAAATGCAAAAGCTTCTACAAGGACAAGAATCTTATGTTTACAGAGAAACAAAATATAACAGATTTTTTTTTCCCTTTTTCCTCCTGCATATTTGGATTTCTCCTGCTCACAGTCTATGACTTTCAGCTACAGGCTATGACTGATCCCTTGACAACTCTAGTCTCTGCGATAAATTGTTCAAAGTCAGACCTGGGGCTGTGTCAGTTCCTAGAATATCTGGGTTTTATATCTTCTCTAGCCTCATTTTAAATTTAAATGATAACAAATGCAATCTGACCTCAGATGGAACAGAACATATTTTTACATCAGACTGGTGTTCTTACTAATACAGCTTTGGTAAGCGTCTCAAACCCCACAATCATTTATGCTGAACCCCTACACGCTTTCTAAGAAGAAGAGGGGCCAAGAGCCACCACAGAAATGATGTACAATCCCAATTATTGCCTTGCAGGAACGCAGTGCCACGGTCTTCTGGGCACATCTATTCCCACTTTTGTCCCCAGTTCCTGTTTGTTTCTGAGTTGGATTTAGCAAATTATTTATTTGTTTCTTGTGTATGTTGGTGGGAGGATTTAAACTGATTTTTTTTTTAAAGTGTCTTCTTTTATTTGCAGATGTAGCTATTGCATTTACCTGTGCTTTTGAAAATGTACTGCACAACCTATGCTATTCCTGGAGTTCCACCCTGACAGGATTTGGACCCAAAAGGTGGGCTATTCCCTTTTCCTTCCCCCACATTCCTTTTTGAAAAAATAAAACCAGAAATCTGTAAAATACCTTAAAACAGGCTGCCCCCCCTGCCCCCCGCATTGTTTGGAAGAGATGGTCAAGGAAGGCCTGAGGCTGGAGAGGACAAACCTCACCATGCAGTTGCATGGCAAAATGGCAAAAAGGCTCCTCTGTTTTTGTGGGCAAAGGGAAATGGCTGGTGGCTCGGGCTTTATGGTGACAGAGCTAATGGTCTGAACTGGCAAGGCGCTTCTTTCAAATACTGGTTGAATTCGCAAGCCTTTTGCTCTGGTATTTAAACCTCGTTCTCACCTGTCACTAATCCCTTTCCTGTTTTCAACCAAAGGAAAGACTTGTGCCATGAACAAAGGGGAAAGAGACGCCACATATTAGTAGTCAAGATAAGGTACCAGTATTTAAACAACACCAAATGCTCAGTTCAGACAAAGAGGGATATCTCCGAGTCCAGTGCAAATACACACCCTCACATCAACTGTGGTCATCTACGGTACCCACTTTGGTTGGATTTTTTTTCCCTCTTTGACCCCTCATCACCTCTTTATTCAGTCTCCCCCAAGCAGAGCATGGTGTCTGAGTCAAGCTTTTGAACTCTCTGCCTGTAAGCAGGTTTCAAAGTAAGCAAACAAGCTCATACATCCCTTGCCTGTGTAGGTGTGTTCACATATTTTTATTTATTAACAACAAAATAAAAACATAATCTGATACAATTAAAGATGTCTTGCAGAGAGTGGTCTGTGCTGAGAAATGCTTGCACCTGGTATCGTAATTCATAATGTTTAAGAAACAAGTTGGCATTAAAAAAAATCAAATGACAATGCAGACAATAGGATCCAAAAGTCCCTCCCAAATCACCGAGCAGTGGAGAATTGGATAAGATTCTGTCTGTGTTTCCAATATTTTAGAGTAGTGGTTGCCTGCTACGCTCAAGCCTTTGATCTCATAACTTTGCCAGCTGACAATGAGATAATAAGTGTTAAGGACAATACAGCAAGAATAAAAATCAGTGCATTTTCTAGGAAGACGCTGAGATGTGACATGATCGGAGAAGCCAAGTGTATATGAAGGGCAAATTTTGCTCTCAATTGTCTAACATACATGCAGAGTTCTGAATATGGCCCGTTGCAGGAAGATCAGTTCAAAATGTTAATTCAGCAAATGAAGGAAAAAGCAGTTATTCCACTTTTTTTCTTTTTTTTTATTCCCTGAGCTGATGGGACGTCTATTATGCACAGCTCTTGCTGCATCTGTTTGTTAATCACATAATATAGCTAACACTGCCAAAGGAGGACAGAAACTATATAACAAAGCAACTGAAAAGCTAGCCTCACCCAAAAGAAAAAGATGGAAAACCAGACTCCCATTTTATATATATTTTCTGGATTGAGTGAAACAAAAACTCGTCAGGTCTGTAAGACATCATCTCAGAGTTTGGGAAGGACCACAAGGCAGAACTCTGTCAGAGCCATGGAGACAGGAGAAGTCCTGGGGGTCCTGAGCCCTCCAGACCCTGGTGAGACAGTCACAGTTGTGCCCAAAGTGAGCATGGAGGTTGAAGGTGGATGTGTAACCCATCTCAGCGTCCTTCTCGGAAATACTAAGCAGACAGAGATGAAGCAAACGGGAGATGGACACCACAGAGAACACCTGGGTAGTTTGCATCCAGGGAGCCCTTGGCAGCAGCCAGTGGAACGGAGACGGTCCCAGCCGTGGGGAAGGAAAGCTCCTGTGTGGTTGCACAGGCAGCACGTGCGGCCCCTGCCTGCATCCACCCTCAGCCTCTGTGTGTAATTCAGGGGGGAATTTGGATCACAAGTTGCACACGGATCAGAGTGGTGTGGAAAGGGCAGTGGTCGGGGTCCCCCACTGCCTCCACCTGGCTGTGCCTCTGTCTCAAAGGCTGCCAAGCAGACGTGATGGGGGCTTAGCCTAGTGGGGCTCAGCCTAGCGGGGCTCCTGCCTTTTTCCCCTTCAGCTGTAGGTCAAGGCAGGGATCATCTTATGGACAAGCCATGTGTAGTTCATCTCCTGGTCCTTTCCTGGGGCTGTAAGCCTGCCTGGGTACTCCCAAATCCGCCAGATTTTTGTAGTGAACAGAAAGATAGGAACCAGCGAGAGAACAGCTGGTAAAACCCACTCTGCTCTCCTGTTTCTTTGGCTGGTATACTAACTGCAGGCAACCGGCTAAAATAAATGGATATTACTGGCCCCTTGGCTTGGTCAGTAGAGGGATACATTCTCCTTCTGACTGACATTCTCAAACACAAAGTCTTCTGCAGGTAGTATTGTACGTATTAAGATGAATTAGAATGAGTGGAAAGGAATTCACACATACATTGTTAGCAGTATTATAGGAAAAATAACTTTCCTTTTTCTTGCACCAAAGCCACCACTGGCACTCAAAGACAATATTCAACAGAGGCAGAAAGAACTCCAAATACCAAAGACCTAAGACCCCCGTTTGCCACCCCTGTGGGATTTTCCAACGGCGTGTGACTACTGAAGTTCAGCCTAGAACTTGGCTCTGGACCAAAACCAAGGCCAGCAGAGCCTGAGTTTGTAGTTTTTTAAGAGATCCAATGCTGCCATATGTTTACCAGCGATATCGTAATTGTCTGTGCAGTACTCAGTCTGCTATGGATTTTGCAGCAGCTGTCAATAGCACTCATTCATCACGGGCCCAAGATAATTGAAGCGCTCCATCTGCTGCAGGGCCACTATTATCAGCACTGATACTTGTGTCAGTAACTTACTGAAGAAGGGCCTGAACTTGCTCCTAGTGAAAAATCAATGGGAGGATTCCTGTTGGCAGAAGTGGAGGCGACCCTAACCCTTTCGGTACTGAAACCCTGAGCACCTGCTCAGCATTGGACAGTGCAGCATCCGTCCCCGTTCTGCCCCCGCATCGCTGGGAGGAAGCAAAGGCAGGAAAAGCTCTGCTGTTATCACAGAGCCTTTGCAAACCAGCCCCGCAAAGCACTCCCGAGCGCAAATCCCGGCCGAGGGAAAGGGCAGGCAAAGTAGAAAAACCAGAAACGGGCTGAAGAAACAGATGATGTCAGCTCACACGGACGAGAGAGGCAGAATTCAAGTTATGCGTTCAGTTTAAAGCCCCTGACTGTATCAACAGTCAGGCATGTTTACAGGAAAGTGCGAAAGGAATTAATCTGTTACTCAGCAACACTAATCAAGACTCCTACCCCATGCAGTTCATAAAGTCTTGCATCCATGCATACCTTTATATTCGTGTTCACAGTCAGCCCCATTCCATCTTCTGTCTGCTGTACAAAGAGAAGGAAAAAACAAGGTCTCTGCAATAAAACCAGTTATTGCATTAAAGCATTATCTTTTTCTCAGATAAAACAATTATTTTCTATCATTTGCAGTTCTCTCTTCTCCTATTTTTATCTACTTGTTAAAAAAAAAAACAAAAAAGAAAAAAGAAAAAAAACCTAACCCTCTTTTTCTTCTTGGATTTTCTTCCAAGAAAAGAACAAACTTTCAAAAACCAAGGCTAGTTTTGACCTCTTTAACAAAGAGGGGAAAACAGAAGTTGTTGTCCTGCTGTTGCGAGTGCAGATGAGATCAAACTAGAACTTTAAATCAGAACACCCTTGAACTTTCAAGGTCAGGTTCACGTCTAAACTTTACTGCTAAGGCGAGTCAAAGCCTGTGCTCAGATGGATGTGGATGGCTCCCACTGAGTTCAGTCAGCATTCGCTGATTGTAACGGTAATATTTTTGTTGCGTTTGTTTACTCCAGTGCAGATTCTCAAGGATCTGACTTCATTTTCATTCTTTCTTGTTCGTACCCGGGATAAGAAAGGTCACTTGCTTGAATACTTTTAGGTTCTCTTTATGCGCAGAAGGATGTAAGATTAGGAAAACGAGAGATTTAGTGAGGACAGCCATCCTTGCAGTGTCACTTCGACGACGAAAAACAAAGAGTGCCGAAGGCTCAAAGAAGATAACGCTGCAAGGTCCCAAAATACAAAGCAAAACCATGATTTCACGTTTCATCAGAGGAGCACAGCAAGCCAGGCACTCTTCTGCTGGGCATTAATTCAGATTTTTTTTGAAATATTTTGTTGTTTGGTACATTCTAGACCGGCAAGGTTTTAAGGGATGGGTACCATTTTTTATTGGAACAATGGGAATAGCTGAAAGGGCAGTGCATGTTTGAATTCCCTGCCAGTGAAAGGATTGGGTCCCCCAGATTATCCTACAGCACCACAAGATGGAGGAAGGTCATGTGAGATCTCTGTATTGAGGTGACTGAGAAAACTGTAAAGGAAGTTTCCCATGTTGTTGTCTTTGTCTTCTGAGGATGCCTCCTTTACTTCCTCCAATACACAAGGAGTCAAGGTAGGGGTTTTTTTAAGCAAAATGGGCAGGGGGAAAGGAGAGAAGAAAAAGCAACAAGGAGGAATGTTTTGATGAGCGGCTGCAGTCAAAATAGAGATGACCCCAAGAAACACAGACATATTCCTTTGCTAAAGAGAATCATTTCATACCAGAGGGAAGAAATGAGATTTTCTTTTATATAAACTGATTTTTAGAAGAGACGTAAATCTTCTGCCTAAAAAAGATACCTTTCTTTTCAATATTTAATGAGCCTTTATTTTTGTCCATCTACTTTCAGTACATGAAAACAAGCCTCTAACGCAGGAACACACTCTCCAGCTGCGGTGTAACAGATGTGCAAACCATTAGTATCTGCTACCCATTCCAAGTCATTAAATCCGAAACCCTGCAGGAGGAGTCAAAGGTACCATCAGGGGACCTGTGGCAGTTATGGTGTTTCTACTTAGCTGATTTCACTGGAAGGGACAGTGTTTTACCTTGAGGCACAGAGGGGAGTAAGGAACTCAGAGCTGGGTTAGCTGTGGACAAAATGACTATGAAAATGTGTGACTTGACTCATAGGATCAGTTTCCTGAGCCCTTCACCATGGTGAAGGGGAAACGAATGGTGCCTCACTGACAAGGGAAGATGTAAACAGGTTCCAATGAACTTAAAAACAGTGAAAACAGAGAAGACCCTGAGCTAAAATGCTCCAGTATGTGAGGAAAAGGGCAGTGCCAGGATTTTGATTCATGAGAGGTCAGCTCCAACAGTGAAGTGATGGAAAATCCAACAGGGCAGCAAGGGAAACCTGTTCAGAGAGTGGTTAGCGTCCAGGCAGGGTCTTCATCCACGGGTGTGGAGATCCGGGATTTGGGAACCACCCTGTCATTCGCATTTAGTGCTCCTGAAACAATCACCTCCTCACAAGCCAACCAGCACTGCAAAGGGACAGTCCAAGGACTGAATGGAAAGATGCACCTTCCCATGAAGCCAACGACAGTGTAGGCCGGGGAGTTGAGGTGTCTCCAGAAATCCTCCTGGCCCCTGCCTGCTGCGAACACAGACAACCCTGGTGCGTGCTGAAACTGGACCTTGGCAGAACCTGACTGGTCAAACAAGAGCAGAAACCTCATGCATCTTCCAGAAACCAGGGCATCTCAGTGTGCCTCAGGCATCCCAATCCCCTTCCCCGTTCAGAAGATGCTGCTTCTCCTTGGACAGAATTTCTCGGCCTTAGAATGCCCCAAATTCACAGCATTTTTGCAGACTGCATGGCATTCTGGCAGCCAGCTGACTTTCTGATGTTGCACGTGGGTGAGCTTTTGCTCGCTCTCTTGCCATCTCTCTGCAAGCAGCGGGAGCCGGAGCGGGGCAAGTGTCACAGGCAATATTCAGAAGCAATTCCGGAAACTTTATTGCTCAGAAGTGGCACTCAGCCAGCAGAGGAGAAAGAGAAGAGCTCATAGTTGTGTGCTTGCACACACTGACAAAACTGCTACTGATGAATCAGAGAGAGAAATCTGGAGAGGTGACCTTGGGAGGTCACAGAAGACTCGTTTTTGCCAACAAATATGAACATTTGCAATCAGACTGTGGCCTGGTGCCAGTCACTGTTTTATGTGCTATCTCATCAAAACATATGAATTTTCAATAGCTGGTTTAGAGGCCTACTTGCTGCAGTATTATATCTCTCCAACTCCTACAGGTTTTGAATTGTACAGATACAAAAGCAGGGTATTGAGGAAAGCTGGCACACGGATTTGCATTGTTCTCGATGAACATTTTCCTGCATTCTGAAAATCGCCGACTGGTCAAGTGCCGGAAGGTCACTAAGCAACGTGGCAAAACTGATGACAGAAGGGAGGCAAAAAAATCTCTGGAAAATGAAACTCCTCCATTGTCCGGCCTGGAAGGTCAAAAATTGCCATTTTAAGATTGCTTGTGCTAACAGAGGCTCACCCACCATAGGTGTCAGCCCTTCAGAGAGAACTACTGTAAATATCGCCATCTGTGATGTTCCTGGTGAAGGACTCTGCTGATGTAAAGGTTATTACTCATTTATAAACATATGGCTGTTGTAATCATTCGGTCCTCTATTCGTTGTGGGATTTGTGTTTTGATGGAGCTCAGTTTCAAAATAAAGCTGTTTTTTCGCTACTCAGCACTAAGGGGAGATTATCAATTTAGTTTATATTAATAACAACAACAACAGCCCACTGTGGCAAATTCTTAAATCAATAGATGTGATCTGACATTAAAAAAAAAAAAATCTCATTGAAAGCAGTCAGTCTGAATGAGCACCACCCAGTGCAGTCTGAAATCAAATCTACAGTGACTGCAAAAAAGACTGGGAACAAAAAGACAGAGGATTCTGCTGCTCATCATTGTCCCAACACAATAAAATAATAAAAGCTAGCAGAAAATGTGCGTCTTTTTGGCATTATTTCCATTTTGAAAATCTAGAGAGCTAAAACACTGAGGTTTCCAGTACTTGAGCTGACAGCATCTTTTTAGCGGTACAGTGGGAGCAACGGCTCCGAAAGTGTGTTTTCAAACTATGGATTTTATTGCCTGTGTGTGTGATGTGTGAATATTTGAGCCTGTGCGTTTGTGCATATACATGCCTTTCAAATGAGCCCTTTAGATCTAAGATCCCATTTCCTCCGTATAGTCAACAAAGACCGTAAAGCAATTTCTGTCGGAGCAAGAGTTCACGTAGAAGACCTGAAAGCTAAAAATTCCCACCAAACCAGTTCAGACACAATGCATAGCTTACCTGTTGTCTGTCTGCTTCCAGAGGCAAAGGGACCGCTTCATCTGACTTATTGTAAATGTCTAGCTCAGGCTGAGATGAATTGCTTCCTAAAGTCCATTGACTTTGTGGAGAGTTTTTATTAGGCCCTTGATCAAGAGTTTTGATGACAGTGGAGCCTGTGTTTGCATGGCTGTCCCTAATATTATGCAAACTCTGAAAAAAAAGTATTTTATTCATTGCTGTACCGAGATATCTTGCAGTAAACCACACCTCCGTCCACAAATAGGCACGGCTGGGTTCCACATACCAAGACATCTCTCTCCATACTTTTCACCAGCAGATCAAACAAAACAAAAATTACCAATACACGATCCTGTCTCCCGAGAGACTTTTTTCCTAATGGGAGACTCATCTGCCGTATTTTAGATCATGTTTAAAAAACCCCCTCATCACTGATATTGCCTTGGATTGCTCTAACATAATACTTTAACGCCCAGCCCACTTTTTGTCATTAATAATATTTATGTAATGCAGCTGCAAGGCAAAGCAGCACGTTACATCATCGCAGCTGAATGAAGGGCAAGTTGCGCTTTCTAGAGGACAGCACTGTGATGTCTCCGTTACCGACGCCGAAATTCAATAATGAAAAAAGACCAAAAAAAAGGAAACGATCATGTTGGCTTTGGGATTTTTAAAATTAAGCTTGGGGAAGGAAGACGAAGATGTACTTCAGCATCAGGGTTTTTTTAAAACTTTTTTTGTGTTTAAATCAACTTAAAAATAATTTTGGTTTTTTGGAATGCGGAGGTGGTAATTTTTATATGCAGTCTTAGTTTAGGACTTATCTTGAGCCCCTGAAATACGGTGAAAATCCATTGGAATCCACTGGAGAGTCCTCATGTCCATGAGAAAGCTTCAAATACGGAGATCTGGATTTTTTTTTTTATGTGAAAGTGTACAAATATCCCTGATTTATGGCATGTGAACGCCAAACCGCCATGGTTCTGCCTGGAGAGCTGTGGGACATTCGCAGTACGGCAGAACCCCCTGCACTTTCTTGTAGCAGAACTAAACATATCAATGCAGTTAGAAACCTCACTTAGAAACTTCGGTTTCTAATAGTTAAAATTTTCTAACAGTTAGTAGTTTCCAACAGCTAACAGTTTCTAACAGTTAGAAACATCAGTTTCTAATAGAATGTGTAAAATGTCCAGGATCTGGAATTTTTTGAATGGTAACAGCTAGTATGTCAAAAAACTTCACCTGTACATGTTTATGTTTTTCCTCTAATACACGTCATTTAGTCCTTGAGCCAATGCGATTTCACCCTCAGTCCATGCCTGGCAAAGCTATATTAATTATGGCTGTTTGAACGGCAAAGAATAGAAGCACAGAGAGGATAAATGACTGGGCAGAGCCAGAAATAGAATCAAGATTTCCTAAAAACCATTCCAATGCCTCAACCACAAACCGGTTCCTGGGAAAAACCCAGGAAGTATACCATACTTTCCCCACCCCCCACCCCCCAATTTATTCCATTAAATGACTACAAAAGGTCTGTGGACATTCTTGCTACAGTTTAAATAGTAGCTTAATTCAGTTTATCTTGAACCTGTTCCCATTAGGCTTGAGATAAATCAAAGCATCTCTGCAATGCAGGTATAAGTTTTATTTTTAAGCCCAGTGTTTAACTGTTGATGATTTCTCATAGCCCTGAGACGTGGGCCTGAAGAATTCAGATCTGCTTTGCACCCTTTGCAAAATTCAGAGGTATTTGGATTTAGGAATTAATAATTACAAGCAGACCATTTGTTACAGATCTGCTTCTTGGTGAATTTTAACATTAAACTCTTAGCGACAACCACTCTCCCCAAAGCCCAGAATAATGTCGGTTGTTTAAAAAAATTGTTTAAACTCATTGTTTAATCGTTTTTACAAAACAGCTCCAGAGGCAGTTTCGTCATTCCAAGGCACCATGACTGGATAAAATGCCTGCAGTATTTCTTTTACTTTTCTCCCCCCAAAATTCCATAATAAACACTAGAAGTGAGTTTGCCGAGTCTGTACTTACAGGCGTAATCTCCTATTGACACATGTATAAACTACAAGGGGAGAAGCCCTATCCAGTCACAGTGTAATGCTCTATCAGTGAGATTTCTGGGATTTTTGAGCAGTGTACTCTGTATATGGCAACTGCTGGCTAGTGTTTGCCTATTCTTCACTTGCTTAAAGCCTCTGGTTTTGTCTTGAGGGTCCACATAAGGTCAACTTCCCACCCCCCAACAGTGGCATAGAAAACTGCGCTGAAGGTGGAAGAAAATGCCTCTCCTTACCGAGCAGCCAGTGTTGATAAAACAGCTCTCTGTTAGAATAGCTTTAAGGGCAAACAGTGAGGAGGTTTACCCATTCAAACAAAGTTAAGAGTGAGCAAATTCTCTTAAAGATGTACCTATGTCTGAGATCTTTGTTTCGTTTTCAGTTACTTGATAGAAAATAAAGATAAAGCCAAGAGCATTGAAAAAATCCCCAGTGCTCCTGAAAATGTTTCTTTTGTGTTCAAGAGAGAAGCGTAAGAGGCGGCCACCTTAGTTAAACTGGTATTAGTATTTTTTTAAAAAATAAATCACAACCTCTTTGTTTTGTGTTTTTTTGGGGGTTTTTTGAGCCCTTTTTAACCTTTGCTTTATTTTTGGAAAGGAACAAGCATGGGGAATGCACATACTTTGCCACGTCTAATTTCCTCGCTTTTATGTGCTCAGGGCTTAAGAGAAAGCGATCAAAGGTGAGGCTGTGCGGTTTGTAAACACGAGACTGTGGTTATATCGTGAAATTTGCATATAATTCTGTCACCCGCTTCCGTTCGCTCATCCTCTCCTGGAGTTTTAGATGGCATCTCGACAAGGACTTCCCTAAGAACGTATCCATTTATAAAGTAAGACTGTGGGGTTTTCTTAGGGGCTGTCTGGCTTGGGGATGGGATTTGACTGGTTGGTCTGGTTTCAAATTTAGATGAGGGCCAAACTGGAAATTCAAGATGCCGTTAGGAGAGGACCACAAATGAGGAAGGAGTTGAGCCCGAAATGTGGGAGCAGCCCAGAACCGCCTTTGCCAGGCTCACCAGGATCAAATAATGACTCAGAGCTCCTTGAAAGAGATGCCAGTCAGGAGCCTGTCCCACATGAAACACACCTCCTCCCGCTTCCAGGGGTGCGTCCTTTGAAGTAGATGTCCTGATATTCATGCATATGTCACCAGGGATGTGGACAATGGCTTCACATGCAGATCATGTTTAAAAGGGAGGAAGAGAAATCCCCTGCATCTCTTACAGCCTCAGCTTCAGCTGATTTTACATTTTCTGTTCCTTGGACACGGAAGGCTCGTCTCTGCCCAGCCATATCATCTCTTCCATAATGCTGGAATCACACCAAGGGTTTGCTTTTCTCCCACACAGAGCCTACTCTAGGCTAAATCAACAGGCAAGTGGTGCTCAGCAAGAGCCATGTTGTAGACTGCTCATCCTACTACCTGTGGGACAAATCTTCAAATGCATGGAAAGGCTTTAGTAAACAGGCTTTTGTGAAGGGTTTTGGGATGACCTTGGGGCTGGCGGGACAGCACCTTCCCCCGTGCTGTTCCCCAGTGGCCACCCTGCCACAGGGAGGGAATAGTCTCTGCTGCTTTTGCTGAAACACCATCAATCCTGTGGTGATAACTACAGTCTGAGAGATGTGTTCTGTGTTGTATGCCTGGGCTCATTGCGACCCTGCAGCCTCTCGACACATTTCCATGGACGGGTCCTGCATCGTGCTCTGCTCCACTTGTATCAAGCTGTCTTCAACGAAGCCCTTCCACAAGCCTACTTCTGCCCTGTTGGACCACCTATCCCATGGCAAAAAAGCACACTATTGCCCTCCCAGTATATATTCCTGATTTAACAGGTTGTTATGGGGCATGCGTATTTTTTTAATTCCCTTCTAGGTGTTATCTTCCACGGCGAGGAGCTCAGACGTCTTCAATGAGAGCAGGAAGGACCGCATCAGAAAAGGCAGCACAGATGGAGAACTTCACCTTCTTGAGAGCTATGAGCTCATTTGCAGAGATAGAGCACTTAAAATGAATTAGTGTATTCCAACACAGCAAAAGCTATAAATAGAGCGCTTATAAATAAACTAGTTTTGTCCCTCGCTCAGGCACCAATTCAGCAGTCTCTCCCTCCGTGTCTAACACAGGCGTGCACTTACATCCCACTGATTGCGATGGGATAAGGTGCTTGCCTTCAATTAGGCATGTTTTTTCTTAATTTAAGCCATAATGCTAAATCTGTCCAGGTACCAACCCTTCTTTCCCGTTAAATCAATAGTCCTTAGGAGCCTAACCCCCGCTGTGAATCCAGATCTTACATTTTAGGATAATTTCAATGTTTTATGAATGAGAGGTAGATATTTCCTCTTTGAAATAATTCTGTTCGCGGCTCCTAAGTGACTACTCTTCCTTCCATAAGGGAGCTACTATTTGCATAGGACATCTTTCTTATTCCAACACATAAGCAGCCTCCTTATGTTGTGAAATAAAAAACATCACAACTGTTACAAATCTTCTGAAACAAGGTTTAATTTGAAAGCAAACGCGTGCAGTTATCACATGTAAGCAACTCCAAACCGCCAGCACTATCATATCAAACACATGTTGATAGACCAAGCCAAAAAAACCCCGAGCCTTTCAGAGATGTGCGTTTCTGGATTGGCAAGAAGAGCTAGAACGTATGGTTCACACACATCTGCTTGGTCAAACATGCCGAGGAGAGCGGTGGCATACTCAAGGAAGTGGTCAAACATTGGATACCACCCCATGCGCATTTGGATACAGGTTCACGCCACCACTTCGCACCAAGTATGCGCAGACTGAAAATAGCCACCAGCCATGATTGTGCGGAGATGTTTGAGATGCCCAGATCAATCTCTGAGCCTATAAGCAGACAAGACGACCACAGTGACTCAAGGCGGGAGCCTGCTGTAAGTGGACAGGATTTGCACCACAATTTCTGTTCGAACATACCAGCTCTGCGAGCAGTATCTGATCTTGCAGTTTAAGCCTGGCTTGAAAGCTTATACTGATACAGAGAAATACCTCAGGTGATAAATTAGCTTAAATACAGCCTTTCTTTACCTGCTAATTGCAAACATGGTTTTGCCCTCGCCGTGTTTGCTAGCTCAAGGAATGTCATGTGGGTATGCGAGACGCCTCTGAGCGCCTGCCGTCAGGTCACCAGCCTCTCCGATGAGTCCTCCTGCCTCTTTAACCATTTTCTCCTTGGCTGATCTTTACATCAGAGTGCAAAGCTTTTTCCTTGCAGAAGTGGTGCATGTTCCTGCTTGCTGCCCTGTGTGCCTTTTAGTTTCTTTAAATTTAGCTGCAAGTTCATTTTCTTTGCTTATTTTCACATGCTTTCTGTACATGCACCAAAAATACAGTCATCAGTGCTTTGTTTTGGTTTTAAATAGGGCAGCTAGTTTCAGAATAAGCTGGCACAAGCAAGTGAGAAATCTACCACGTTTACATCAGCTGAGCAGCAGGCCCAGAGGCTGAAGACAAAGCAATGCCCAACACCAAAATAAGATACTGGGTTTTGAAAGGTTTGGGATTTTTTTACCCAGCTTTAAAAGCTAGCTCTTCTAATTGAACCATAGCACTGGGAAGAATTTTGTTGCTTTAAAGAATTCTGACATAATTAATGCCATATATTAAGCTTAATGGTGGAGCTGACTTTATATACTATGAAGTCATGCATTTAAAAAAATTCACTTCCCCTACTAAGATGCCAGAATATGCTGAACTTCAGGCTGCAGAGCAAGACCTTTGTCGGGGCAAGTGAAGCAAATTCTATATTATGAAATATTTCAGTCTTTTCAAATGACAAAGTTCCGTGTATTTGTTGGTACACAGGTTAGGAATGATTGCAGAATCACATAGACTGCCAGATGGGCACAGTTGGGCTCTTCCACCCTGTCTCTGAAACTTTCGGAGGTTGCCACCAAACCTCTAAGCACAAAAGTTTCTGCGGAGCCCTCTGGAAGCAGCCGTTAAGTTCAACTGTGCACCCCACCATGCAAAAATCAAGCCCATTTCTTGCAGGTGATGCTGAAGGTCATTCCTGTCTTTTGTTAAAAACTGGGGCAATAGGGAAATAATTTCACTGTGTAACTTTGATTATTTTTTTTAAGGAAAATGGTAAGAACATTTAAAATAGTAGAGCATTTCATTTTGTCTTGGTCATTGCTAAAAAAATCTTACACTTTAAAACAATTTTATAGTATTTTCCAGCCACGGTGTCTGGAGATGCTAAAAGAATCTGCCAATGTCACCTGGACTTTAAGAACAAACACATTCATCTTGAAAGAAGACAGACTAAAATAAAGGGCCGAACTCTACTCCCACAGAAATTTACCCAGCAGAAACATTTCTAAGGCACCGAACAAACCCTGCAGTGGCTGGGTCCTCAAATATTCTGTATTAAGTACTGTCTCTGGAGAGGTGCTTAAAAATTCATAATACGGTGTATCTATTGATGTATTTAACGGAACTCTGGAGTAAGGAAGTAGAACTCTCCACCACTGTCAAGATAACACTGCCAAATTTTCCTTTGGATCTGTACACCTCCAGATGAAAACCTGAGTTCCCTTGGGGCCCAGATATTATAGTTGGAGCTGACAGCTTGGATCTCTATTGTAAGAAATTATTCATGATATTAGCAGTTCTTTCCTCTTAAGGTAAGCATGTGAAATATTACATCTTCACTCAGATTTCCTGCAATAACCTGATACATAACTCAATATTAGGAGGCATTCATCAGCAAGAACAAACGTGTAAGCGTTAGCGTGGCAGTATAATATAACAAAACTCGATACCAGGATGTAGCTGTTGAAGTGAACTTGCAAAGAATAGCAACTATACAGACATTACATCAAGTCGGGAGCCTTTTAGGGAAGGCAGCTAGATACACGCACTGTGAGGCTTTCTCGCTATATATCAAGTCCTTCCTCTGCATGAGAGGAGTCCGGCTTTACAATAGAGCTGCACTCGCTATTGCACTGTGAAAATATTTGCCCTTTTTTATCTGTTACCCTAGTCTAAGCCTGTCAATTTGTTGAATATATGGGAGTAAGCTGTGTGTTGCTATTGAAATGCTCCATCTGAAAACTCTGATATCAAACATGCAAGAAACAAGAGGGAGGTTGAAGCCCTGCGTGGGAACAGGGCAAGGCTTTCCATTGAGCGTAGCTCCTTGAGTGCGGGGTTTCTGCTTATGTGACTCCCAGTTCAGAATTATACCATTCAGGAGTGGTGATGCCCAGGGAGAGGAGCCATGCCGGGGACGTACATTATGCATACCTAAATGAAAGCAAATTTAAGTCATAAGGGAGTCTCGGCTTGAACAAGGTGCAAATTAAATCAATTGGCATTATTCTCTACATTTGACCAAAACCTGACGGTGCCTAACATGCTCTGAATACATTCTTAACATTTAGCGTTCTTAAATGTTAAATCCTGCTTTCCCCTGACAAATAAACAAGGGTGCAGCTGATGATTTGATTTCAAAACTTTTGTTTCAGGTTTCACTGTGCAGTCGTCTTTCAGGGAGTAGGCTCTCTCCTCGCTCAGGCCCGAATTATGCAGACTTACTTTGAAATACAAAGAGCTGTAAAGACTGAGTGCAAACCCTTCTAACTTCAACACCTGAGTGACCCTCTTCTCCTTCTGAAAAGGAAATTGAGGTCTAAAAGCAAATACTGTCCTGTGGTCGGTACAATTTTAAGTAATCATAGGCACATATACTGAGCAGCTGTAAAATCCTAAGAAATGAAGCATCTTTTCCCATCCAAAGCTGAACACTTCTGAAGTATTATTTAATTTATACTTTTCCAGATATGCTTGATGTGAGAGGTATAGTCCATAGCCCATATCCACGCTGGATAGCTTTATATGGCATCTGCTTTTCCAGAACTCAGCAATCCCTGAAGTGCCCAAGCAAGTCTAAGGTCTCAAGAGGTTACACATGCAAAAGAGTTTAACCTGAATTAGCCCAAGGCTTCTCAACACCATCTTAAAATCAACTACTGCTGGTCCAAGGATGAGTGGCAGGAGCACGAGGGATGCTTTTTCATGGGAAATAATGGCAGAGAAGTGGTGGATGTACCAGGGATGGGAGGAGATCTGGGCTTGGGGATCTATAATGGTGGAAGGAGTTGGGGCAGTTGTGCCTCCTGCTTCCTGAGAGGGATCTCCCCCTTTCCCAGCAGGAAAGCTCTATGGCCCAAACCCCAGTCCCACCAGCAGCAGCAGCCAGGCTAGCTATCCAGCACCCTGGCATGAGCAAAGTGGGCAGTGGGGCCCTGGCAGTGCTTGGCAGTCCTGACACAGACAAACGGATGCTTTGCTGACCCCAAATGAATTCACAATACTGCTCTGAAGGGAGCAACATTTTTTCTCTCTTTTTCACAAAATTACAAATGGAAAGGTTAAAGAAATTCCTTATGACTTATCTTGTGGCAAGTGGCAAGAATAAAATGTGCACTTCCTGCCTGAAAGCCATGCCTTTACCCATAAGGCCACTCTTGCATCCCACTGACATAGTTGAAGAATTACATTGAATGAGTCACCCATAACTATTTATATTTGAGGGCTTAGAGCACATGCTGTTAACTAGAACACAAAAGTTACGCTGGGCTGCTGCAAAGAACAACTTGCGATGCCCAGGGAAGGTCTCACTTGTATTTCCAATCCATCCTCCCACACTATCTTTGTCATAGGGCAACAAGTAGCACAGTGGCATTTTTATGTGTTGTTTTTTTCCCCACCCACTCTCATTTCCGCCTCCAATTTGACCTTTTGTCTGCCACAGATGTCCATTGGAAAGCCAACTGGGTTGCCACGTCACATAAGACCAGCCCTTGCCCATTTTGATGGGCAGAAGTTTAGTGGTCTCCAACACACTTTTCTACTTCTTTTCTACTACAGCTCAAAGATGAGAGAGTCCAGCATAGGGCAACAAAGATGATGGAGGGATTGGAGCATCTCCCTTATGAGGAAAGGCTGAGAGAGCTGGGACTCTTTAGCCTGGAGAAGAGAAGGCTGAGGGGAGACCTTGTTATGGCATACAAGTATCTAAAGGGTGGGTTGAAGGAGGACGGAGCCAGACTCTTTTCAGTGGTTCCCAGTAACAGGACGAGGGGTAACGGGCACAAGCTGGAACATAGGAAGTTCCGATCAAATACACGGAAAAACTTCTTTACGGTGAGGGTGACAGAGCACTGGAACAGGCTGCCCAGGGAGGGTGTGGAGTCCCCTTCTCTGGAGACTTTCAAGACCCGCCTGGATGAGGTCCTGAGTGATGTGCTCTGGGCAATCCTGCTTTAGCAGGGGAGTTGGACTCGATGATCTCTAGAGGTCCCTTCCAACTCTGAAAAAGTCCGTGATTCCGTGATGTCAGGAGGAGAGCTGAAAGGCTTGTGTGCCCCATTTTATACAAACAGACTCCACGGACTTGTGCAGCATTATGGTTTACAAAGAATGAGCGTGGTAAAGTATGTTTCTATTCTTCATACAGTGTAACACAATTTCATTAAGAGATTTAAATAAGAGCACAAGAAGTTTGTCTGTATGTATATATTTGCATGGACTAGACCTTTGGTTGGTGTAAACCTACATAATATTCTGTAATTCCCGTGCACAGGCAACGCAGCCCTCTCCTGGTGTGGAATTTACTACGGTCTTTGCATGTTAGGTTAAAAAGTCCAGAATCAAATGGAAAAATAAATAATTGAGCATTATGTTAAAAGCTATAATAAGGCTATGATCGATTATTAAGGTACGTTTCATAAATGGTGATTCAGTTGTTAGAGTCCAACAGGTTTCATGTAACCAGAGCTTACAAACATCTATTACATTTCCTTTTGATGTGCTTATAACCATCTATAATAATTATGTATGTAACACTCTCATAAATCTACTGACTCTATATTAAACCTCTCTGAACCCTTCCTAAGTGGAATCTTAATACAAAGAGTGAAAAAGGTACTCCATTATGGAAATAGATCCAGAAAGCAAGAAACATCTAACGTTAACAATTTCAAGTGCCTGGGAGGGAGTACACTAAACATTCTAATCCAAACTGGGACAAAAAATTCAAGAAATACATTCTGAAGACAGAGTTGTAGAGCAGTGGATATCAAAATGCTGCCCTATTAACATATCGCACTGTATATACCTATTAATACATAACCATATTTGTTCTTTTTAAGAAATTATCTTTTCTAGAATTTTTTTCCTTCAAAACCAATAATGAAAACATATTCATAAACGCGTATTTCTAAACGTAAGCCAAGAATTAGGCCAAATCCTGCTCTTCACTGCAGCCATTTTCCTGAAAATGAAATCTGAGCACTTTGTAGAAAAAACACGGTACCATCTTGGAGAGAAGTTTGCATGAGAGTAGCCATACTGATTTAATAAAATGCAAGTTTTGTCTCTCCCCCATGCAAATTTGTTCCCATAGACTTCAGTGGCCAGAAGCTCTAACACAATTTGAGTATTTTTAAAAAGAAACAAATAGAGGGATTAACGCAAAAGCGAAGCGCTTAGACACTTGTGCATAGGTTTGCATACTGGATTGTCTGCCGAAGCATTTCACAACCTTTCTTAGTCCCTGACTAAGGGGAACAAGGAGGCATTTTCATTTTTCAGAGATGCATTTATACTGTGTAATCCTGTCCAAGGATCACCTAAGCTTGATTGTTTAATCATTTCTTTAAAACAATGCAAATGGGAGGCAAAGTTATTTTGATCCACCACCACAGGCTGAAAGGCCTTGGCTGAGATTTCATACCAGACAATAGAAGAAAGACTGCAAAGAGATAACAAGGAAAACATGATTAAATCACAGAAGTGACACAAAATCAATAGAAGCAGGCAAGGATCAATAATTCTTTGCTCTGAGTAACAGTCAGTAGCGATTGTACTCATTTTCAGATTTTTCCAAGATTATTTCCTATTTGATTTGTGTAGACAGAGACTTTCTTTACAATATTGCTTTTTTAGCATTTTTATTAAGATTATTCTTTGTAGGTATTTATTGCCTAATTCATTAGCTACATTGGCTTCATTTGTGCTGGCTTATACAGGAGCCTATGACTAATCACAAAATAGCAGTGTGTAGCAATTATTTAAGAAAAGTTGATGTGAATTTACAGCCACAATAAAGGGAAATTTTCAGCTTTTTGTACCTGTACAGCAGGTTTTGTCTAGTTCTTCATTTAGTGTGTCAGTTCACCGTATTTGTTACTAAAAATCCAGAAGACAGTGACAATTATTTAAATCAAGACGTTCTAAAACAGAGCAGCTGAAGCAGAGAGATTCACTGCCATGGAGTCAGAAGGATCTATTGCATTTATGCTGGAGCGAAAGAGGAAGAGCACCAGACAAATTGCATTTTGCAAATTGCCTGAGTTGTACAAACACATCACAAATAAATGTTGAAGCCTTTTCCTCAAGCTTTCCTAAAGTGCCCGTTACAAAGCAGCCCAAGCCCATACAATACACCAGCGGAGACAACAGTACAGATGCAGGCCCGTAACACCACGGATTCATCCCATTACGGGTCAAGAAGTGAATATATCTGGTCCTAGTCCTGGGTTAACAATTAACACAATGCTAAACCTCAGCCCCTGAGAACTGTTCGCGTACCTGATTGCCGCTGGGTCTAAGGGTGCAACTGCCCCCTATGTTACGCCCTGCACTTTGGGGTCGCTGCAAAGTTGTAAGGTGGCTGCCCAACGTTCATGGACCCCAAGCTGGGGTAGCTCGCCCATTCGTGTCGGCTTTCGTAAGTATCCCCTGCGGAGCTACCCAACTGTATCAGCAGCTAGGAGTGTTTAAAAATCACCGGTCAGGCGACAGAAAACATAAGTCTGGCTTGCAAACCTCAGGAGGTTAAGAAAAAGTTATTTTTTCTTTGCAATCTCATTGCGTGTAGTGGTAGGCTTCGTTCCAGTCTAGTCTCCCTTTGTATCATCAAAGTTTATTTCTTCCTCACGAAGGAAGGAAAACACAAAGTCCTTACCTAGATGACTCTCACACCTGGTATGCAAAACACCACCCAACCCCGCTGCAGTTCGCCTGTGTTTCAATATAGGGCCAGGAGTTTGTCCCAATGACTTGTAAAAATCATGACAGTTGGTAACATCAAGCTGCTTTATGCACTAGGAGGCTGTCAGCTTTTGCATTTAAAGCCTGTGAAGATCCCCCTCAGTTAATTTTGGTGGCTCTCTCCCATCACAGCAGGGTAATTGAAAGGGGTTCCCTTCAGTGACAGCAGCACGAAGCAGGAAAAACACTATGGCAAAAACAGGTCCCCGAAAAGGGGTGTGAGGAGTTCAGAGATTTTACATTATATATCTCCAAGTATATCCTACCTGCATTAATCTATCAACTCTTGGTGTTCTTTCCCTCAGGTGCTTTGTTTTTTAACTACTTTCAAATACACCTGATAGTCTAACAATAAACTTACTTAAATTGCAATGTAATGGAGCTCTTCACAATCCAGCCTTGATCCTCTGGCCAAGTGAAACAGAAGGGCAAAAAAGCCCACCCTGAATTTTCTGGAGGTGGCAGGAATTTAAAGAAAAAAAGTTGTTGGAAGGACAAACAGAAAAGAAAAATCCCCACAGCTCTGCAGATGGGTATGAGGTTCACCTTTGAGTGTAAGGAATAGGGAGCCATAACACAGCCCACGTACGCTCTGGGTAGCTTCTCCCTAAGGAGAGCGCAGCAGACATGGATCTTTCCTGGCTCAGTGATCACCAGAAAGGGCGAAAAAAGAGAAAATCAGCTGAATTGTTTGATCGCCAAGATGCCCTAGCCAGGTGGAGAAAACAACTGGAATAAAGCTAAGGTGGTAGGACTGTCAGCTGCGTGCCAGTGTTGCCTATTTCAGGCAGTAATGATGCCCTCATGCTGGCATCAAGGAAATTCACATTTCTGCAAGTGCAACAAGACTGTGAAAGTCCATCAGTAACTGGGTAATACGAACTGGGCACATGAAGTAGGTACCAGAATTACAGAAGGCAGTATGCTGAAAAAAATTATCCTCATTTCAAAATGTTCACATTCAGCAGGATGTGGTTCATTATAAACAAGTATATTATTATAAACCCAAGCTAGTGAAAAATATCTTGTTAGATCTTGTAATCATCTCACGACGTTTCCGCTCAAGCCCATGTCCAGTGCTAGATACAGTCCGGACAAAGTGAATAGGAGATATCAGCAACTGTCAAATTTTATTATTTGGAAGGTCTCCAAAAAAAGAGCTCAAGTTTTGGAGGTGCAGAGGAGCTCAGCAGACATTAACTTCATACAACCTTCCCTTTCAAGCCTATTCTTCTAGTGATTAAAAAAGGCCTTTGAGGATGGAAAATGCAAATTTGCTACAAGGAAGACACAGCTCCAGCACATCCACTGTTTAGACAGGACATTAGTATTTGGCAGGGATATATCAAATTACACCAACCTGTGTGAAATCCCTACTTTAAGAGAAAATGTAGGAGAATTATGAGATTTAAGCGGTAAACAGCTCATGGAAAGGCTCCGCTTCTCTGTGCCTTTTCAGTCTGTTTCCAGATCAGGAATGTCCGCTTGCCCTAGCAATAGCATTTCACAAACTGCTGTAGCTGCCAGGGATAAAACTTTACTCCTGTAGACAACAAGACTACAATAACTCTGGGCAAAGGATCTGGGACTGGATAGTGACAGTAGTCCTACCAAGACTTACAGGGTGCACCAGCAAAATGCCATGCAAAATTCAAATTCAGCCTGCCTAACGACCCCTCTCACCCCCAGCCCTCCCCATTGGTGGCAAAAGTCTTTGGTGGCCAAAACAGCCATGAGACACGAGAAAGAAGGAAACGTGATGGGTTTTCTAAAGACTCAGAAAATTCTAAAAAAAATTCATTTGTGAAGTGTGTAACAAACAACATACGATTACGTGATGACTTGTATAGCAATTTCTTTTCACCGTCAGTGGAAGAATCCTTGAACGGTATAGACTGATACACTCTCATGTATACCCGCAGTGGTATGACAATGTAGCACACACATATACCTATACGTACATATTGGAACACACAGGTTGAAATGGCATTCCTGGACTGCCTGCACCTGCTTGCACTGCTCATACCTTGCAAAGTCAACCTAAAATTGCTTGTACCTTGGCCAATGCCATCACCTAACAACGTACCCAAGGAGCATTTTGCAGGTTATATTTTTCATGTGTAGACAGTAACATCTCAGGCTAATGCCATGCTGGGAAATACTATTAACTGATAGAAATGGGAATACAATATCTGGGGAAACTAGAACCCCCAAATGGAAGGAGAGTCTTTTATTGTGATACCAAATAAAGTTCTTTCCCTCTTCATTAGGACCTATAGGATTTACTTTAGTTCTTCAACAAGGAGCACTCGGGAGAACCCCAGGTTGTTCTGTTGGTCCACGGTTCTTCTAACAAAACCTTAGAAGAAGGTCTCTTTCTCTGGACTGAGCACACACTGGGTGTATAAATAATGAAAAGAGACATCTGTAGCTGTTGAAGAGTGGTAGGGTAGCACGTTTCTAAAATACTCCTTGTGGAAAATCCACAGAAAACATGGATTTCTAGAAGTTTCCTTTGCCTTTTAGTATGAAAAGAGAAAAATAAAAGCAAGTATTGATTTTTTTTTTCAAAATACCACATTTTAGCCCTTTATATCTTGCTCTGATAAACAGGCACTGCCTCCAAGCTGAAAGTTTTAATTTAACTAGATTTTAATTGCAATCAGAAGTTTATAGTCCGACTATATATAACCCCGTAAATCATCATTAAAATGCCTCCAGTCATGAAACAATGACCAGAACAATAATCACTGTGTATATCAAAAGTGAGAGATTTACACTCCAACCGAGACAATAGCACAACAAAGCAAATGTTTGCAGTCTTCAAGAATATCAATGTCATTTATAAAGTATGAGTAATAAAATCAATACTGTTGATATTAATCAGTATCTGGGTGGACCTTGCTCTTGGACTTAAGACAGGCTTTCTGATAAGATAGTCAGCTATTTGTATTCCTTTTTAGTAAATAAAAATATATTTCCTTGAAGATATAACTTTCCAGCTATAATAACACGCCGGTGTGCTGATGATTTATAAACATATTATGACACAGCAAGGCAACAGCTGTGGAAATAAAATAATCAGCCTTCCACCTCTCTGTTACATTAGGTCAAACCTCGTATTTGCCTGTAATGACAATAAGGAATAAATAAATACCCCCGTACCTGATGAGGGGGGCGAGGCTGGCTATTCTCGAGTATGTGCTCTGCATCGCAATCAATGATGTGTACTGAGGGAGCCGAATGACACATTTAACCACTCACTATTTATAGGACACGTAGAGGATGTCTCTTCCAGAGACTCTAACCTAGGCTGAACTAGAAAGGCACTTATAAAATTGAATCTGCTGCTCAAGAGCTTGGGCTCCGCTGTAAATTACAATCTCCAGTTCTGCCTGACTGCTGAGCCATGATGAGCTCACCCAGCCGCTCGCATCCTCGCTGAGGCCGTGGTTTCAGTTTGTGTTTTATGCAACTGGCCTTCTATGTCGGACGCACACACAGACACCCAAGAAATAATAATCAGCAGGCAGAGGAGCACGTCACCAGGAAGAAAATGTTTTGCAAGAGCAGCTTCTAAAAGGATGTATGACTTTGCCTGTACAACACAGCCCTGGCTCAGCAGTCCTGCTGCAGTCTCGTAGTCATCTTGGGAGAATTAATCCAAACTGGTACCAGCGTTATGAAGAAAAGAGAGGAACTGGTCCTTTTGCAGGTCACAATCTTTCTGCTTTCCCTCTCATTTGTACCTCTTTTATGGGCCTCCGTCACACTGTGGCATTCGCAGGTCACAGTAGCATTCGTTGGGTGTAACACTTATTTAAGCTTATCTGCAGAAAAGAACCTGGCAATGATCTACCTGGAGCTCTTTTACTGCTGGAGATGATCCAGGTTTTCCTTTCCTTCCTTACCCCCTCCTTCTCGTCGCACGAAGCAAATACTAAACCTACCTCACCGAGCCTGTATTTTGCAGGAAGGGGACTGAAGGTCCAAGGTCAACAGAACACAACTTCCTTCAAAACAAAGGAATTCTTTGGGCTGTTCCACTGAGTTACAGAGAGCAGGTTTCAATCCCACAACTAGCACTGGAAATAAATCAGAATCAGTCAGCTGTTCAGTGAGACACAGAGCACACCAGGTAATTCAGCTGGCTAACAAGCTGCAGCAAATAATAAATTTGCATTTTTGCTGTTAAAATCAATTAGAGAATGGTATATTCAATTCAATTCAATTCAATTCAGTTAAAAGTCTCACAGTAGCGCTTGCATGCTTCCTACCTTTTGATTAAAGTCACTAAGAATTATCCCCATTGTGCGGAGACTGGCAAAGTAAAACTAAAATATTAAAACCTGTTTTGTCTGCCAAGCACAAATAAGTGTTAAGCTGGCAGAGCTTGGAGCCTGCCAGAACCTCATGATTTCAGTACTTGTGTTTGTCCAATAAAAATAATTCTGAACATTTTAGATCTCAACACAGCAACTCGCAGCATAAAAATAGAATGCTTTGGGATATCAATTTTGCAGGCAGAAGTGCACTTTGAGGGAAACCAGCTAGATCCAGCAGAGCTGGGACTGCTCCTGTGAAAAGTTCATGCTCATCTGAGTTCAGCAGCCCAGAACAGAGGCTGCTAAAGCAGTGATCTCAGAAGCAAGATTTTTCCTCTTGTCTCACTCCACCAAGATGGAAAATACTATAGATCTAGAGAACCACTGATTCAAAGTGTGAGTTGGCCTGGATGATTTAGAAAGAAATGAGTCAGGTCAGCCTTTTTTACTGATGCACCCTCAGAAATATAAATCTTGATATGGGGCATGCATATATCTATATATACATGTACGCATGCATACGCATCTTATAACCCTAGAGGTACTTCAGTGGTCATGTGTCCAAAGCCTTTCCAAGACAGAAATGTAGTCTTACAGCCAGATAGATATATTGTTGTCATTGTTGGTGTTGTTTCTCTGAAGAGGAATACATGCTTATCTTGTACCATGTTTTCCTCTGTACACAAGTCTTATCCAGGAAATGTGATCAAAAATAACGCTTAAGATCAAAAGGACAAGAAGTTACAATTCAGCTAGAAAATTAGATATGACAAATCCAGCACTATGTCTGTGAGCTGGTGGGAAGGAGACCTCAGAGGACTCTCCACCACAATTACCTTCTCTTAAATAATTCTGCAGCAGGAACTCCATTATCACAGTGAGACCAACAGGTTTCTTCCTAGCTCCCCCTAGTGAGCCCAGTGACGGGCTCCTGCTTCATCCCACTGAGATACCCTCAGCCTAGGCCAGGATATTTTCCTTTAGTGTAGACACTCCTTCCATGTGGACACAGATTTTTTTTCTCCTGAGTCACCGGTGGAAGAAGATGAGGCCGTTGGAAATTAAGGGTGGGATCCAGTTATCTCATCTCCGACTATAGCCCATGAGAAGTTAGACATTTACTCTAAACTAGCTGTCTGAGCTCCACCTACGTTCAGCATAAAGAGACACAAACACCTCCAGAAGGCCATTCATTGCACTCTATCTTTTTTCACTGACAACAGGGGGACTATAGACAACCCATTTAGATTAGATAGCTGGGTGTCAAGGGGATAAATTGAGGTGAGATTGTGACCTGACTTCTCAACCTTGGCAGTATCTTCAAGACCTCACCATCCCTGCCCCTTGGAAAATGTATATATTTGATATGGCAGGCCAAAACCTGGCCCTTCTGTTACTCTTATTGTTAAAGCCTGTTCTTGTTAATAAAGTTTGTTCCTAGCCTTGGTCCAGAATCGTGAACGACTTGATTGAACAAAGCGGAAGCAGAGAAGCCTTCTGAGAATGATGAGCCCAGCACCATCACAAAGCAGGCAGTAGGTACCCACATGTCTCTCTGATGGAAAATAGGTCTTGGACGAAAATACAGAACATTTGAATCCACTGCAAGTTCAGACAACCTTTGAACCATTGACGTAGAAGCGTAAATGTCCAAGAACTAAGCAAATAGTTGCTGGCATGAGTTCATCCTTTCTTCTTCTGTGAACTATCCGTAGGAAAACATTTTCTTGAATATCTTCTCGCTTTCACAGATTTGGTTTCTACATGTACCTCATAGACTATTCATAAAAATTTCACTCTGAGAATTGAAACAAACTGATTATTAAAGGCTGCAATGCAGCAGTACCCAAAGGCACTGACCGAAACTGAGGTGCCATTGAGTGAGGGGGCGTGTAAGTACCTTGGGGCCAGACTCACGTACTTTTACTCCCATTGGATAGTCCTAAATAGTCTCACAGAAGCCAATGGGATTGCTCAAGGAGTATGTTACTTAATGGGAATAGATGTACCAAGATTTGGTTTACCCTGAGGATCTTGCAAGCCTGAAAGAATATGGGTGAAATATTTGGTCCCATTAAAGACAGCGGCAAAGAAAACAAAACAAAACAATTAATTTCAAAGCGCAATATTTCACCCAAAGAACAGGCAAAGGGAGGAGGACACATCATCTGCACGATGCAGTCAGAATGGCAGCAAGCATGGCTTGGCTACCTGTTTTCCATTCCCAAGGAAAAAATCACAGAAACATACTCAAAATTTGTGGAGAAACAAGCAATCAAAATGTCTGCGAATGTTATTATTAATATACCATGTATATGTACACTTTTGTCTCCTTTGTACACTTCTCCTTTAGTTTCCTTTCTAATTGGAAAGTATGAATTACGCCGGTTGGTTAGATCACACAGCATGGCATTACTCCTCTTTCCTGGCTGCTTAAACCCACCCATGGTCAGAAATGGGTTTAATAAAAACATTTTTCCCTTGGAAGCCTCCAGTTAGGTGTAAACAGTACTTGTAAAAGAAAAAGCAACCTCATTCAATAATGACACTAAGTCTGGAGCAGAGGTTTTGGGAGAAATAAAAAGTGTGTACGCATGTGTGTGCATAAGAGAGAGGAAAAGCCTTGATAACCTAATGGCTAGGACATAATGAGGGATTATTAAAAAAAAAAAAAAGTGGGATACTGTCCCTATGGTGATTAATTATTTATATAAATGATCAAGTTCTCACAGGAAAGACCAAGCAAATTCACTCCCGAAACAGCTCTCTGTTTAGGACGCACACTGGAAATATGGGAAGCCCCGTCCTCGGTCTCTGCTCTCCAGCAGGCAAAGCAAGACCTTCCTGCAATCTTCTGCATCCCAGCTGCAGATGGAGGCTGCCATCAAGTACGCTTTTCTGTGGTTTTTTTTTTTTTCATGTGAAAAGTCTGCTGGCTCTTGCTTTCATCCCAGTGTGGAAAGGGGTTGAAGTTCTCATTATGCTTTATGGTGGGAAAAATTCAGACCAGGTTCTGCCACTGAAGACTCACATCCTTCAGACACTTGGGCTCACCTCTGCTAGGGGAGCCAGCAGAAAAGCTAAGTTACTGTATTTTGGGAGGAAATTGTGCCATTTCTAGTATCACTCCTTTTAGAAAAAACAGCTCTGGACTCAACTACGTAATGGCAATTTCCTCATTTAAACCTTCAGCAGGGCAGGTAGGAGCAGGGCCCAGGAGTGAGCAATACCCACTATGGGTCATGGGGTGGGGAAAGGACAGGAGTGCACTATTCCAGGAAATACCTGGAAATGCTGGGGCTCCTTTGAATATGAGCACTGTCTGATTGCACCATCACACCTGCCAAAAACCACCCTGACTCTCAAACAGAATGATGCAACTTTTGTGTAAGCGCTACAAAGGTACCCTCTAATCCTTGCCTGGGTTAAGTGCCTTCATGTCAGGATTATTAAAAGACGTTTGCTGAATATTGTCATTCTAACAGCCTTCTGTCCCATATGAAATATGCCACTCCCAGTGGAAGTAGCCACGTGTGGGGAAAATGCGGCTTTCCACAAGGATTTCTTTTTGAAATCTCCTTCACTGAAAATCAACCGCCCGCACACGTCACACAGCAAAATCTTCTGGCGTTTGCAAAGTTCAGCTTTATTACAGAAAAAAAAATCAGTCAATGGTAGTATAAAAATGATAACAGATTTCATATTTTGATTAATATACTGGGAAGTTACTGGAAATATTAATCAGGAACACGGTAGGGGAACACTAGAAAGTTATCGTTTAATTAAAGATAGTCGTAACTAGAGAGAAATCATGTGTAAGCAAATCAGAATTCTTGACTTTTGGATATAGCACCATGCAAAAGCATAACATCATGCGTAAGTATTGGTTGAAGGGCAAGACACTCTGTTGATAAAGAACTGACCTACAGATTAAGTCCATGTGAAATCAGGTGAGGGTAGGAGGGGAAAACTCAAAAGGATTAGTATGTGAATGAGAGTTGCTAATGTAGGTACGCCAGTGACACTAAAGGACCAATGAACCAGGTGATTAAATTAGCCAGACTGTACCTCCTTCGAGAGATGGTCATTAAAGAGTTCTCCAAACCTGGGATTAACTTCTTGAATTAAGAACATGAGGTGAATGAATCTGAATGCTATAGGGGATATATGCTATATAATAGAAGCTATTACTAAGGACGAGTCAGAAGTATTAAATAGAAGTGCAATTTCTTTTGTGTTGGTCTAACTCTTCCTTTTCAATCTGGGTGAATTTTAGCACTGCCCTGGGTGGCAGCAGCTGTTGGTGCAATGCCATATTAGAAAAAGAAGGACAAGGTTGCTGTAGTGGTTGGTGGCTCCAGAGTGAAGTTTAGAGACTGAATTCTGCAGGAAACTGGACAATATTAACATGAGAAATAAAAATGAGAAATAAAAATAAGAAATAAAAAATATCCACATAGCTCCAAGACTGCAAATCAAAGGAGACAGGTTTCAGACAGAACAAATGTTCGACAGTAGTGGTTGTAGAGATGTAGAGATATATACAGGCCACAGAGCTCTGCCAACCTGAGACAGAGACACAGTAGAGACCGCTACAGTGGACGGTGAAGTCCCAAATCAAAGGGAATATTGTCACCTCTGCCACTGTGCAAATCACTTCTGCACTTGAGTTACAGTAACACCCTTTCCCTGTTGTATTTGTTTAAACAACACGGTAGAGTGTTGTTTGTGATTTAGTATTTAAACATAGCTCAAAAAAATGGGACCATGATTTCATTGATGGTTTGCGGTTGGCATTACAACAGAAATAATAATAATAAATGTTCATTTAGTTTTAAAAGGATGCAACAGAAAGAGAAGCAATCAAGGGCACTCGGAGCAATACTTAGATTCAGGAAGTTCATCTGCATCAGCATGTGCAGAGAGGGTTGTTCGCATTCATTGTAAAGGAAAGGACACATATGGCACATGCGGGGCCTGATTCTGTGTCTTTTAAACTGGCAAAGTTCTTCTGATATATTTATTGTAAGGTTTCGGTGATGAGAGAGTGTTAAAAAAGTCTAAGCATGCTAGGGACGCCAAGAGATTGTCTCCTTTATTGATAGACCTTTCCTGAAGACAAAAAAAACTTGAGAAGACAAGGCTGAAGATGACTACTGAAAGCATCCTCACCTAGACTTCTTTTTGCAGAGCAGTTGTAAACAGGAGCTGTAACTCACAACTCAGACAGGACGGATCCAGATGGGCCCTTTGGCGTCCTTCCATCATAAAATCTGTAATTTTCCGAAAGAAAATAGCAACTTCATGCGCATGCTGCTTACTTCAGAGCAAAACTTGGTTTACAAACTCAAGTAGTTTAAGGATTAAAAAGTTTAGTCTATCTCTGCAAATGAACTTTATCAAAGTGCAGGTAAAATCGAGCCTTCAGGTAAACAGGAGCATTTGCCAAGTGGAAATCCCAGCTCTTTGTATATTTAGTAATGAGTGAAGATAAGATTTCTTTTTTTGACAGCATGATGGATACAATCATAAAAGGAATCATGCTGCTGTAACAGAGTATACTTGAAGAGTGAATTTGATGGCTACGGCTTTATTCCCAAACATGTCTTACCTTTCTTTTATTTAAAGTACATGAAAGCTAGTTTTTCTGGCATGTGAAAATGTTAAAGTTCTGTTGGAGTTTTTTCTTTACTTCCCCCACCCCAATATGGACGTGTTACGTTTAATTGTCAAACTCAGATCTGCTTCCCAGTTCAATAATCACTGACTCATTTAAGCATATTTATTTAATTTTTGTATAGATAGAAAGGTACGGTAAGCAAAGAAACACAAGCCCTTGGACGAACACGAGCTCATAAATTTTTACATGTGATTCTGCTACTGTGCGTTAAAGGAGGGGGCAGCACCAAGAATGTGGTGAAACCAGCTGGTTTGAGCCCTGGTATTTCAGTATAAAAGCCACATTCAAGTCTGCCATAGATTAAAAATGAAATGAGTTTATTGGTCTCAGTCTGTTACTTTTTGGGTGCTTATCCACATCAAAAAACCAATCAAATCTGACGTGACTGGCAGTCTCTGCTCAGAGAAAAACCTTGGAGCTGCTAGCCACTTCTGACTGAAATCTAATGACCAGGCTGTCCTGGAAAGCTCATGCAGAGATAAATTCTACTGTACTTTGCTCAAGAGGTATAGCACCAAGATAACTATCTTTAATTAGTCTTAGCATTCAGCTGAAACTTGAAGGTACTTGAAGCACTCAGAGGATGTAGCTAAGCATAGGTTCCAAAAGAGTGGTGGGCATTCATCGTAAGGGATGTTTTAGTAATTTGTGGGGGATTCTCTTTTCCCTCAAAGATCTGCAGAAGAAAGCCCAGGGCATAGCAGAGTCATAGAATAGAATCACAGAATGGTTCGGGTTGGAAGGGACCTTAAAGATCACCTAGTTCCAACCCCACTGCCATGGGCAGGGACACCTCCCACTAGACCAGGCTGCTCAAAGCCCCATCCAGCCTGGCCTTGAAATACTTCATAACACCAAGCTCACAAATTGCACAAGTAACAGAGGCACCTTCCAGGTGTATCCTGGGTCCTTCCTCCTTAGATCCTGGATGCATCAGGAGATCCCAGCAGAGAGAAGATAAAAGCATGAAAACAGGTTACCCCACAACGCAGTGATAGTCTCTTGTTCCATGATTGTCCTCAGTATGAGGTTGTGAAGATGAAACTGAGATTTTAGCTGATGTCAGCAGGCCAAGCCAGTCCAATTCATCTAACCAGGAAAAGGTCCCACAGGTCACTGCCACCTGTGCCTTGTTCTCTGTCCATGGAGGGAAGGGGCCTCATCTGAGCCAAGCCACATCCTTCCACAGCACTTAGATCAGGAAACAGGCATTTGCAGGGTTGAACTTCTCTGCGTTTAATTTCTGATCAAAAGTAGATCCAGGACCCCAACCCAAAATAAGATCTACACCTTCATACCCAGTGCAGTGCCAGCTGAGGTTCCTCACAGTCTGATAGTTGATGGTTTACAAATAAAGAAAATGTTCTTATATAGCAGGGGAAAATGCTGCTTTTCTCTCTTAGTAAAATTTACCATTCTGAAAGGAAAAACCAGACATGCTATTTTTGATCATATTACTTTTTTAAATGTCTTGAGGTTCAAATCCTCTGCATTTCTCAGAGACAAAGAAAGTAACAGAGTTCTCAGAAAAACATAGGTAGAAAACATAGATTTCCATTCTTGAATATAAGACAAATCATCCACAAAGGCACTCGTTGCAAAGGGTGATACCTGCAGATCTGTGTTGCTCCAGGAATGATGGTGAAGGAGGGCAGCCTAGTGATGATCGGAGCTGGGAGCACTGGTAGCAGCACCCCAAGCACTGGCAAGAAGTTGGCCTTTAGTTGGCACCTAATAGGTGCAAACTTTCTTGTCTAAAATACAATGGATTGGGAGATTTCAGTCATTACAATGGCAGATTGGAGACGAACTTATTAATTTAATTTATAAAAAATTCCCGTCGTTATCATTTTAAACATTTCTTTTTAAAAAATGATCAGTGAAAAAACATTGGGTTTCTATGTCAAGAAAAATAATTTTAGATTTTGATCAAAAATGTCCGTGGCTTTGCTGCTTAGAAACAAGTCTTTTGAGTTGAGCTCTGCATTTTAAAAAAAATTTGTATTTGTTCTGGGAACTCTATCGGATACAAAAATAAATTCAGTTGATTGGAGAGGAAATATTTACAATCTCTCATAAACTATATTAGGCTCCAATAACCCTCATGGGGGCATTCTGTGGGCCTTGCACATATAGAAAATCTGGTCTAACAGAGTCACACAGAATCACAGAATGATGGGGATTGGAGGGCATCTCTGGAGACAGGTTTGTACAGAGAGGTGCCCATGAGTTCAGCAGATATCCTTCCCACCAAGTGCTGTCCTCACAGTGCGGTGAACAGTGTGAAGAAAATACTGATTTTTCTTTCCAGTCTGGAGAGAAGCAGGTTCTCTGGTAGTTTTGCTTTCATTTCCCTTGATCTCAACCCCTAACGCTTTTTTGTTTTGAAGGTATTCTGTAGAAAATCCAGAGTAGAAATAACTTATCTTAAATACTGTAGCACAGAGCTTAGAAACTATGCCTTGTTTTTAGAGGGCCTCTCCAAAGTCATTGTGATATTTTTTGGAAATATACAGTACAGATGCTTTGTCAAGAAGAGCTCTGCCTTCCTAGAGCCTGTCAATGGGTTGCACCAACACAATCAGAGTTAAATTTTTGAAATGATATAGTATGTGAATATGCCAGGTTAGGATATTACTCTTACAATTATTGACACTATATGAACTAAACATGACTTCTATGGAGTCATTCCAGAGAATTCTGCCAATGCAGATCAGAAATAGTGTTCTTTTGAAAAAATATGAGTATATAATCCTCAACAGGAAGTTATGCATTTTCCTTAGGGGGGGAAAAATTGCACAAAAGGTCAAAGAGTTTGAAGAGGATATGGAAGAACACTTCAGCCCACCTCCAAGAAGGAGGAATGGTCAGCAATTACCTATGAAGTACCTGCTGCTGGGGCATCTGCAAAAGGGCTGAAAGGGGATGTTGCAGTTCTCTCTTGATGAAGCACAAGAGGATGCACAGTGTTGTAGACAGTGCTTCTAACACGCACTTGTTCCAAAATCTGCATTTTTAGTAATGAAGCCGTCTATATGTTTAAATAGGTGATCCTGATGTGGCACAAGAAGCAAAACTAGATAAACTTATCAGGCCGTTTCTGATTCTACCCCATAATTGCGCTAACCAGAACCTAGGGGCTTTTTTTAATAGCAAATTTGAGGGGTTTAATATTTTTTAACTTTAGGGGGGAAAAAATAAACAAGGAAAAATTCTGTCCTTAAATTTGGGGTGTGAGAGTCATTTATTATATTAAAAGGACTATGGTTAGAAGTAGCAACACAGGGCTTTCCAGCATCCCAGCCAGTGGGACATGGCTTTGCGGGTCTCAGACTGCATGGATCCCAACAGAGGTACGTAGGTATAAACAAAGGCAGAATTTAATTACGAGCACACATTTTATTGCACAATACTCTCTCAAAAATGCCTACCTGAAGTAGAAACTTGACGCTTAGTTTGATCATTTGTTCGAGGCTCTTTGTTAAACAGAATGAGTGCAGTGTAATGCACATAATACGCTGACATCTTCTTATGGGCCTGATATTTACTAAGGTAATAAATTGAAGTAATTATGTAGACGTATAATAAATGTATTCAACAGGGAATAAAAACTGTACAGTGCAAGAACAAAAAAAATCTTGTTTTTCTAAGTGGCTGCCGCACAGAAAACTGAAGATGTTAGCAGAGATTTTTTGGAGGCTGATAATATCTTATAAGCATAGCTTGAAAGAATCCTTATTTCTAGTGAAAATATAATTTCATGTAATGAACTCCAAGACATCAGATTAGAAAATGGCAATACAAATTAAAGATATCAATTGTCTCTGTGGTGTTTGTGACTTGAAGAAAGAAAGATGCGGTGTCCTTTTTCTTCTTTCCTGTAGAAGACTTGCCATCCGCAGTCTGATCCTTCATTGGCTGAACAACTTGGACGTTTTCATAACTAAGTGACATTTTCAAAAGCCTGTTATGGATCTGTAGGATTCAAAGAAGCACTGTGGTGACAAGGCTGAATAAGTTACTACGCTGCAGGTCACTCACGCATGCTCTCCTGGCTTACTGCACCTACCACTCAACAGGAGCTTGCTTAGACTGTCCCCTAATGAGGATCCCCCCCTTGGCCAGTCACCATGAAGTGACTTGTGAAGCTGCTGCCATTCAAACTTGTGCCAGAGCTTTCAGATGCCCAAATCACTCCTTAAGAAGGGCCTCTGTGCTACCATGTCACCAGGGGTCTTTGAAACTTTTCCCCCCTTGGCTCTGGCCAGGCCCAGTGACTACTGTTGGCTTACCCTCAAAACGGGTATTTACACGGCAAGGTGTTTAAAGGGAGAGTTTCCTTCTGGCTCCAGGTAATCAATGGAACTTTCTGTCAAAAATTACTAAAGCTCACACATCATTTAAAACTGTCTACTCAGCGTAGATACTCCAATTTTGCAAGTATCCAGTCCTTTCTGAAACACTCTGAATATAATTGCCCCAGCGATATCTAGAGAGGAGGTTGGCCAGAAAGCTTTAAAATGTGTGGATGAGACCTTCAGCCAAGGCAAGTGAGGCATTTCTCACGCTACATCCTTTTAACAGCAGCTGAGGACTTTTATGAAGTTTCTTTTTGTTACGTCAGGATGGAAATGTTAATATACCTCATTCTGGAAATTGTTCCACTTACGTCAATGGGTCTTCACGCAGATAAGGTGAAGTACAAACAGTACAAATAAAAGGGGAGGTTCTTTGAAGAAGAGACCTTCTTGGATTTGTTTGGGTAGAGCCTGATAAAATGGTGCTTGATTCTCTCTTGGCTACTAAGCTTTGCCACAATAAACAGAAATGAATAAAAATAGCAGTATCAAGCTGCACTGATGTCTGCAGCCTACTTGACTTGCCCCGGGATTCAACTGGATACTAATAGCAAGAAATACTGATTAAGGCTGAGTAATTTTGCCCCAAATTGAATTCATTTTAACAGCATAGAGGAAGGGGAAATATTATCCTGCTCTTTGCTCAGCATATTTAGATATAATGACATAATATGAACGCATTCCAAAAATTGCCTGTCTTCAGGTAGTGCATTTTGGAGTGATTTCAAAATTCCCTTAGGTTATATCAGCGAAACGTTTTCCCCTGTCTCAAAAATCACTAAGCTCTCAGTGCCCAATTGTCGGTGTCACTTACCTTGTTTACGTGGTGGGTTATTTTCTAGCCTTATTTTGTCAAGCTGCCCTTATGCTACTTTGGGACTATTTTGATTTTCAAGCCTCCATGCATAAATTATGATTTATTTTGCTTTCCGAAAGGAAGGCTGAGTGAAGTAATAGAGTGTGGGTTTTTTGGTTTGTTTTTTTACTATGAATATTTCAAGAGTGTGTTTTTTTCTTACGAAGAAAACTCTGCACTTCCAGCAAATTTATTTTTTTCTTCTATATTGAAAAAATATACACAGAGAAGAGCTGAAATACAAAGGAAAACATTATCCTTTGTTCAAACCAGGAGAGATGCTGAGTTCTCATAACTCTAGCACTGGAGTGAAAGATACATCATACTCCTCAAAAGTGGCCTTCTTTGGTCATTAACGTTATTTTAAATATAGCTGGGTACACTGTGGCTACAGTACTGTCAATGCATTGTTATTGCATGCCCAGAGAGAAGCCATGTGCAGAAAACATGGTTATAGGAATAAAATAAGCATCAACATCAACACTGGCTGATTTTGAACACTGAAGTAGTGAGGCATATTACTCTTCAAAACTTACTTAGCTGTTTTTACGACAGCGAGAGCCAAAAGATGAGGGCATAATTGAACTATTGCCCAAAGGCAATTACTGATTGAAATTGATTAATTCTACAAACAAATTTGACCAATGGATTAGTTGTCACGTTGCGGCAGATTGGGGCAATGCTGCCGCAGTCGTGAAGGAGACGTAACCATCTAGCATGAATAGTTAATACAGTTTGTTACCCTCTAGAGCTGCTTGTTGAGTTACCCAAAGAAATCTCACCAGGGACCTGAGCAGGGCATGCTACTTTGATGCTATAAAACCATTGTGTTACCTCTCTGCTTTTATGTATGAATCTGAGGAATTGTTAACAGCACCAAGAGCAGTTTGCTCTGAGCAACACAAATGTAACCGACTTAACATCAAAGTGATGCAAAATCCACTGAAAACAACAGAAAGGCTCCGGCTGAATCCAGAGGACTTTGAATCAAGGCCTACCAGGGTCAAGTCTGCTGTCCTAATGGGTTTTCTAAGGGGATCCTGTGGGAAATTGGAAAAAGGATTCCGATTTCTTGAATCCAGGGATTACTAAAATTTCAAGCTACTGCTTTTGCAAAATCATTGGTTCAACTTTAGCTTCTTTCCCCTTCCAGCCCACGACACAACAGCACAGGAGCGCAGAGCTTCATGGTTGCGCAAAGGACCCTTTGCACCCAAGAGCCCTTCCTCCCTCTGGCCCCCCAGGAAAGATGCTCCAGAAAGCCATTTGAGGTAAAAATGATGGATGCTGCTGCTGTATACCCAGGAAGAAGCTGCCCTAAAGAGTTCCTTACATCATCACCTGACAGAGGATGGGGGAGGTCTAGATGCAAATCTTTCTACAGGCACCCAGACCTTCCACGCATGGAGATTAAGCTGATGAAATGGGAATTTCATTACATCATTTCTGAAACGAATCTGGAAACTGAAGATGATGTGGAGTGTAGTGGTCTGCTCCTACTTCTGTCTTCACACTGATTTCACAGCCGTTATTGGTGACTTAGTTTGAACAGGTTTCTACACAAAATTCAAGGCTTCGGTTTTTGGCATAGGAAGCCCCACGAGGCTTGAAATGAGTGACCAGAAGACTTCCTGAACTGTCACACAACCCAGTTGCAGAGGTGATCGATGAAAGAGGTTCTTCTGAGGTTTTCTGATGTTAATATAAGTAATTTCATGAGTTGACTGTGCAGAGGATTGGGTCCTTCTCCGTTCACGAGGATGTATCAGCTGATGGAGCATCCCACATGCAATTTCCTGAGCTCTCATATCTGCCTCTTGGATTGGAAAGGACAGGGTTTTGTTAAGCTTTCAGGAACATTTCAAAGCCTTTTTTTTTTTTTTTTTTACTATCAAGGTGTTTTAGAGGGAAAGGACATAAATGGGCAATGTGATAGATACGGGGAGCTCTTATTTTGGTTGGGCAACAGATGAGGCATATGGGTAATTTATTGCACTATAATTGTGTTATGTGATATCGATGCTGCAGTATTAATGACTGCAAAGTGCCCAGATTGATTCAGATGGCCATTTACTGTCATTATTACAAATCTAAATAAATAAATAAGAGCAATTGAACTGATGTATCCAAGAAGTGTTTCAAAGTCACCCGGTGACATATATGTAGGCGCTTGTGAACAGAGAGCGGCTCAAACGGTAACAGGGACATTTCTTATTGGGGTCAGAAAGAAATAGAACAATTAAGTCATTTTCAGCCATATACAATATATTAGGAACTGTTTTAACAAGCGCATTGCTAAACTGACTGGCATGAACAAAGCATTTTAAAAAGCTGGGGTGTAAATATGCCAGGAAAAAAGAAAGAAAACATGTAAACTATGCTCAAAAATAGTCTGCAAACGTAAGGAAACAAGAAAAACTAAGACAATCATGCACATACCTCTCCTGCTACCATGGCCCAGTGAATACAGTGGTTACCATGGCTGGATCTGGCTATGAGGTGGACTTTAGAGGGCAAGCTTTGTTTCTGATCTCTGCCTAAACAGAGCGCCTTGATCCAGTCTGTTGGTTTGTGTACTTTGGGCAAGCCAACCTCACACTGCAAGAGCCAGCAAGCGAAGTTTGAATTTATCTCATGCCTTCAGGTTTCTCTTAGCATCCCCTGTCTGGCTGTCATATCATACAGACCGGGAGATGTATTATCACTCCATATTCCAAAATATGACTCTGCACTTTTTCCCTGAAATGCAAGAGCAGTGCAAGTCAGGCAGCCAGCATTACTTGCATTTCACAACGCTATTTATGTATCTGCCTTTTTTTTTTTTTCTGAACAGAAAACAGTACCTTTAAATGTAGATTTTGCTAAAAGGTAATTCTTCCGTTAGCCATTTGTGGAGAGTATCAATGTATCGAACATAGGCTCTTTTTTTGTGTTAAACACGTTTATTAGCTTCAATAATCATTGGTACTGAAAGCAATGAGAGCAAGCCTGTTAAAATAAATTGCTTCTTCATACTCAGAGGTACATTTGAGAATAGGTGGGACCCCAAGACAGCCAAGTGAGAACCTGCTGGTATTGATCTGCATGGGGAAAAAAATCTATTTTGGCTCTTCATACACCCACAACCTCTAATGATCATTGACTCAGTTGCCCAGATAAATTCCTTAGATAACCAACCAAAGCACAAATTTACATACTAACCATTAATAATCCAGTTAACAATTTTTATAACAACAACAACAACAACAAGAAAAAGATTTCTTTTGAAGGTTTATTCTTAACAATGTTTATGTGATGCAAACATGGGATCTAAGTCACCTGCCAACGACCAGGAAAGCAAGTCAACTTTACAACTGGGACTGAACACCGGATATTGTCGTGCTCACGGCTGGTGCTTGAGCAGCTACATTTCAATATCTTTTAATTTTATGCATCATCACAAACTTGAGAAATACGTGTCATGATTAGTTCTCGCCTCCGTGCACTTGGATAGGCTCACACACATGCTTCACAATTCTACGGACAAGAAAATAACTTTCAAATTCTATAAAAAAATGCTATTAAAGGAAAAAAAAAAAGCTTCAAAACGTGCCCATTTGTTGTGGTTTGTTGCTGCTTTTTTTAAATTTAAGACCTGCTTCCAGGCTTCCTCTGCTGGGTACTGCAGAAAGCTGTGCAAACTGTGAGGAAGATGCTGGGAGGTTACTCCCAACATCGAGCTCCCCTAGTGGCTGCTTCCCTCCCACCTCCCCTGCCTGGACAGAAACACCTCGGTTGGGATTTTCCCCACTCATGATCAGAAGGAAGTAACTGAAAAGGGATGCGGATCACAGTCCAGGAAGGGAAAAAAAAAAAAAAAAAGTTATAATCATTCCTACCTGGGCTTTTCGGTATGGGAAAATGTTGGGTTATTCAAGGAGAAGCGAAAAGACCTAGAAGAGAACTCTAAGAGTCTCTCTGTAACTCTATAATCAGGCACCACGTATTGCCCTGCTGAGGATATAAGGAATCCTGTGGGAAACTCTGCTTTAAAGTTTGAGCTAACAGTAAATATACAGTCAAAACATAGATAACAATGTCTTATGAATCATGCTGCCTACGTTGATTTTGCGTGTATGATGGATGGCTTTATTGGCCATATTCAAGCCCACGATTAGCATTAATCCACAAGCAGATGGATATGAAAACTGCAAAATCAATGCACGTAGACACAGTTATTCTGCCATTTTCTGCCTCTCCATATGCAAAGAATATTTTTTCCTGTAGTAGAAATGCTTATAGACTACTGCCAGACTAAGGGCACATTGGCGCAGATACTGGGCTTCAGTTGCGTGACTCCCTAAATTTTGCTGACAAACAAAACTAAGTGGAAAACTAGGAGCTTAATTTTTCTTGTTGGTGCCAGGGCTTTGGTTTTTTGGACGGCAATTCCAAGGAATAAGACCCGTTCTGCTTGTCACTGTAAAGGTATTGTTGCCAGCCAGCCAGTAACTCTGAACTGAAATTTCTAAGCTGATTTTAAAGGTAGATTTTGCAATACCACCAGGGCAGGCAATGAGAGATGTGTAACAATGCCTTTAAATAAAATAGTTTAACATCTTCATGAAGGAGGGTGGGGTATATAAAAGAAACAAACAAAGCTTCAGATGAAAAGTGTGCCCGAGTCTCCTTCCATTTGCACCAGTTTTACTCAGCATAACATCTGATTTCACTGAAGTTATTCGTGATTTACTTCTCTGTCAATGATCATTTTGGTACCAAATTTCTCGTGAAACATCATAGGTGCGAAGAGGCTATGGGAATGAAGCTTTAAGACTCTAAAATTGGATAATTTATTAAAAACTCTTATATTAAGTGTGAGTGCAAATGGTGGCTGTTCAGTGTGATAAGTAATTAAATTAAGACCCAAAAATTTGCCTCTCTAGTTTTCTGAGGGAAACATCCTGTATTTTGGGATTCGTCAGCCAAAATATCAGTGCAAGAAAACTCAGGGAGCTTAAAATGGCCAACAAGCAACCTCGCTACTGTGGTCTGATCCTTCCCCTGGCTTTATGCAGAGCAAACAGCCAGGAGCAAGTCCAGATTTAAAAAAAAAAAAAAAAAAGACGACAAATAATAGCTGAGATTCTCAAATAGCTTGGCCTGGGTCCTGGTGCACCCACTGCTGCCCCTCCTCAGCCTGGGCCCCGTGGGGATGGCCCAGGCCACTCTGGCCCTATGGCCCCGTGCGTGGCCCTGCAAGGTGGGGAGAGCCTTGGAGCTGCCACATCAGCGAGGAAAGCTGGGCCATGGGGCTGTGATGGGTGCTTGCACAAGGGCAAGAAAAATAGGACTCTGTGGGGTCAAAGGTAGATGCTCCTGGGACTGCGGCACTTGCTGCACCCAGGAGAACCAGGGGTCTGGGTGACCCAAGGGACTCCCCACCTCCCTACCAGAAGTTTGGGGACCAACAGGGAGCCCAGTGGCCACTCCATGGGCAGGGGTTGTGGAGCAAGCGAAATTGCACGCGGGGCCCTCCCTGGTACCCTCACCCTGGGCAGCCCTGAAGGCACCCTGGGGGCCGCTCCCCATGGGGGACAGCAGCAGCTTTTGTTTGTGGTGGCACGGGCAGAGGGGTGCAGAGCATCTCGCTCCCCCTCCAGAAGACTGGGCCAGCCCCAGCGTCTTTCCCCAGGGAGCCAAAGGGCGGCCTACAGGTTTGGGGGACACCAGGACGCAACGTTGGTTTTTATCATCCACAACCAAGGGATGAATCCCTCTGAAGAAGGCATCACTGCCCGACGGGTGGCTGCTGTTGGTGCTCCGTTTGGGGGTTCTGCTGTTGTTGTTGTTGTTAAAGGGGTGGACAGTTGAAGGGGTGGGTTGTTAAAGGGCATTGATGCTCCCCTCAGCAGCGCGGGGCTGGGGCGGGCGGCTGCGGGCGGGCGGCGGGACAGGGACAGGGACACCTCGGAGGGAAACGCTCTCCGCTGCCTTTGCCCGCTGGTGGGAATTTGGGGGGGGGGTGGAGGGGATCGGGGGTTATTTTTCCCCAGAAGCTATGGTATTTAAAGGAAAAAAAAAAAAAAAGAAAAAAGAAGAAAAGCTTAACGTGGGTAGGAGAGGCAGGGCGCATCCCGGAGGCCCGGGGAGCGGCGGGGCGGGCGGGCGGGAGCGGCGGCCCGGCCTCCCCCGGCCTCTCCCGGCCGCCCCCCGACCCCCCCCGGCTCCCTCCGCCCGACTCCCGGCGGGGCCGCGTCCAGCTCCAGCCTGCGCTGAAACTGAGCAGAGCCTCCCCGCACCCCCCAGCTCTGCTTTCTTTCACATCTAATTTGATAGGAGGGTGATTTCGAGCTTCCCACAGTTACAACTTTTCTTGATTTCTCCCTTTGCCCCCCCCCCCACCTCCCCCTCCCCGAGCATTTATTACTTGCATTTAATTAATTCCTTCTTTGCGTTTCCTTTCCTGTTAATCTTTGGGTGACTGCTTTGTACATATGGCAATCTGATAATGAGGGGAGTTTATCCTTATTCTCTATACTTCTTCATTGCGATGTCCACCCGTCTAGTGCCTGGGATATCGATCATCTTTCCCTGGGGAGGGGGACAAGGTAAGAGGGGTGATAAAAGATTTGCAGTATCCCACACCATTAAGAATAGCTTTTATTCCTTGGCACTGTTTAATCAACTGTTATATCAAGTCATGCTGTTTAAGCAACCACATCAAAAGAACATACCCTCTTTTGTATAAATTATATATTCCTTGTATCTGTCTTCTCACATGCACGCAGACGAGGAGATAAAACTTAAGTTTGTTTTTTAATAGCATGAAGCAGGTATTTAGCTGTTATACAACTTGTTTCTGCAACTGTTGATAAAAACCTAGAAGCCAAGCTGCTGGCTTCCTCACTTTTTACCCGTTCCCAAGTCAAAACTCCTAAATTTACAGCTCGGAAAGAGAAATCAATGATTCATTGAAACTCTACAAAGAAACATAAGTAGCAGAAGAAAAGGATAAGCTAAAAAAGGGGAGAGCAGCAGTTAGAGTCGGTGTGAGAGCTTCGGATCACTTCTTTCGGCTATTTTCTAAAGTTTACGTAAAAAGACCACTTTGTCCCTTGAAAAGTCCGTGCTGTTCTACTTGCTACAGTTTGCGGATGTACAACTTTTTTACTACTTAAAAACTAATTTTAAAGTCCATTTTCACATGGTTTAAGTTGATTACGACTCAGCTCGATGTCACAGACCGGAAAACTCCCATATAATTGCTCGCCCCAAAGAGCTTTTTTTTTTTAAAAAAAAAAAAAAAAGAAAAGAAAAACTTAAATAAAGTTGATTTTTTGGGTGGTTTTTTTTTTCTTTTTTTTTTTTTCTGAGAGAGTGGACTTTGAATTACTTCAGCATGTCGTCCTGGTGTTTTTAAGAACTCCTAAAAAACTCCTGAAAGTTTCTAGATCCTAGGACAAATTGTATCTTCTTAGGAGCAAAAGTAAATGAGGTCTTTACAAGCAGAAAAGTGTTTGTTCATATGGGACCCTGCTTTTCTGTCTAACCTGCTCTATCAGCCCCATCTCTGCAATTTTGCTCGTCTCTCAACACCTTTGTCTGATTAGTAGCTTTTGGAGATCGGGATAAAGACATCACTTGCCACGCTGCATGAGATAACAATTAATTTAACATTAAACTTATCCCCTTTCCATTCACTTTGCTTGGATCGATCTCTGTTAATTGTGTTTGCGGATGCTTTCAACACTGTGCTTTTCTTAAAAACTTAATGACACCCCGCAAGGAGGTGTAAGAGTCTAAAACGCTCCTCTTCGACTTCGACCAAAGAAACAAAGAATATAGCCCCAGCGTGCTCAGGAGACCATCTATTTTTAATCAGTTGACTTTTCATGCACTTCTGAATATATAGCATTATTTTAAAGTGGGCGACAGTCCTGTTGGGTTTGTGTTTTGGGGGTTTTTTTTGTTTGTTTGTTTTTAAAGTGCCATTTAGATCTCTCCACATTGCAGTTGTGTGACACACAAGTCACACACGCTGACTTCATATAGCTGCCGCCTCGCATCAGACTTACTTGTTTCTGCCTTTAAAGTAGTCATTTATCAGCTAAAAGGCGAGTGTATTTAGAAATGGGTGTCTTTAGGAGGGAAAGCAATCTCCCTTTCCAGGGGGAAGAAACCTGTTACAAAGCCACTTAGGCGGGTGCGCTCTTAAATGGCATTATTCCCACCCTGGGCGTTAATATTTCCCCAATACGTTTCTATTTGCACGGCTCCCCGATAATTCGGCATTTTATTTACCCGTAACTGCCCTTAGAAACTTGACTTGCACTGAAGCAGCCTGCTAATCTTATTTATTTTTTTTTTTTCTCTTTCACACAGGCATCTGTTCCTCTTGCTGACAAATGTACCATTCTGCCAAGAAAGTTTTTGAAAAAAAAACAAAACAAAACAAAACAAAAAAAAAACCCCACCAGCGTGTAATTGATGTTATCCCAAGAAAGCGCGATCTCCACCCCTCTCAGCTCTAAGCCCTTCAGGTAAAAGGAAAAAAAAAAATCTTTCAAGAATTTGTTGCCTTTTTGAGGGTTAAAACATCAGAAGACAAGCTTGTCTCGCCTTGGCCAATCAGCTCTCGGCCCTGGCAGCTATAATATAGAACTAAAGGCAGACTCCTCTCACAAGCGTCTTGCTTTGCTACCATTAAAATCAGACCCTTTTTTTGTCTCTCGATTGCTGTCTCCCGACCAAACTCCGATGTGTTCCGTTATCAGCGACCTAAAGCCAGCCATTCCAGCACCTGTCTTGCTAGGGATCGGTGGATAGTATACGATTCAGAAAGCAGACAAGGACATAGGAGGAGAGAGAGCTCTAGAGAGACAGCCAGGGATAGGCACAGAGAGCTTTGAAGTAATTGGATTCAATGGACGAAATGCTGCTGTTGACAAGAATTCTCTTGGTGGGCTTCATCTGCGCTCTTTTAGTCTCCTCTGGGCTGACTTGTGGACCAGGCAGGGGCATTGGAAAAAGGAGACACCCCAAAAAGCTGACCCCTTTAGCCTATAAGCAGTTTATTCCCAATGTGGCAGAGAAGACCCTAGGGGCCAGTGGAAGATATGAAGGGAAGATCACAAGAAACTCCGAGAGATTTAAAGAACTAACCCCAAATTACAACCCTGACATTATTTTTAAGGATGAAGAGAACACGGGAGCTGACAGACTGATGACTCAGGTAGAGCCACAGAGATACCTGTATTTGTGTTTGTTAACCTCTCTGAGCAATCCTAAAGGACGCATCTGTCTTAGTATTTTTGAAAGCCCCCCCCTTTCCCTCTCCCCCTCCTCCCCCCGCCCCTCCAAACTCGGCTAGTTTCCCCCATTGAATGTAAATACCATCTATCCAGACAAGTTAGCAGGGGCTGGAGCCGGAGCTATCTAGATTATTTGGTGGGGGAATCTGTGTGATACTTACAGTCATTACCGTGCCATGGCGTTCCCTGTAACTTGGTTAGAGATTGCTGTTTGCATTTGTCCCCAAGGATGCACTTTGATCAAACGAATTGCATACAGCTCAGAGGACCCCAAGTGTATAGTGACCGCCAGGCCACTCACTCATTATTACAAACGCAGTCCTCGGTTGCTACGCCTGCTGACTTGATTTTATATATATATATAATTTTTTTTTAATTTCATTTCTCTTTTTTTTTGCTTCATTTCATTTTAGCCTTCATTATTACTATTATTATTTTTTCTCTCGCGAGCGTATTCTAAATTTAGTAGGCATGCAGTCGTGCACTCACAAAAGGCAGCTGAAGCCGGATCGACCATTCCTCTCCTGATTCCGTATTATATAGCTCGTATTGCAATACCATCATTTGCAATTGTGCCCATCAGAGCGTAAATATATTGATATTTCTTTAAGGATGCTCGCCACCAATGCTCTGGTACTTCCATAGGGGAGGGACTTGCAACTTATCGGCATTGCATCACCTTCTGTTTTAAAAAATCTGATGGCACAAGGTTTACAACTGGGTAAATATTGGATCTCGGGTGGAATCAGATTGCGGAACCATTTTATGTAAAAAAAAAAAAAAGAGAGAGAGAGAGAGAGAGAGAAAGAGAACCTCTCCGAGAGTCACCTCATAATTATTATTCATGCTCAACAGAGAGCTCGGTGAAGTCAATTGCTCTGCCAATCCCGGAGTTTCTGAAACTACATGCAATCTAGACACTGGAAATGGGTTTCCTCCAAATATAGGTCAACAGCGCTTTTTTAATATTAATACATTTAAGCCCCACCTTCAGTGCTAGAACAGGACTCGCCTGGAAGGACTAGGCGGGGAGTGGACGCGGGGAAAGGCGGGGGGGGGGGGGGGGGGTGCGGGTGGTGGGGGGGTGGAATTTCCCAAACTCTCCCCGTTCCTCGGCCTGATTTTCCGCACGTTTGCCGGGTCTCCCGGGGGCGAGGGACCAGCGGCCGCCACCATCTCCTCCCGACCACCTTAAATCGCACCCTCCCTCCCAGCGCGGCGGCGCGCCTCCGCCCGCCGCTGCCCCGCGCAAGGGGTGCGGAGCGGCGCGCAAGCTCCGCGGCTTTCCCGTCTGTATCCTCTCCCCCGCACCCCTTCCCCCGCCTCCTCCACCCCGGCTCCGCGCCCCTTCTGCGCACCCGCGCTCCTCCGCCCCGGCGAGGCGAGTCCAGCCGCATCTCTCGCATTTTCAGCTCCACTTAACTCCCCCCTCGCGTATCGATCGCGGCTGCTCGGGTTTCACCCTTCCCTCCGCAGCCCGGCGGCGGCTCCGCGGGAGACGGGGCTCCCGCCGGGGCCTCGGCGCATCCCTCCCTGCGCGGCTGCGCCGGTGCGTGTGCGCGGCGGCGGAGCGGGGCAAGGCGCTGGGGTGGGGGGGGAGGGCGGGCGAGGAGAGCGGGGGGGAAAGGCGGCCGGGAGAGGTGGGCTGCGGGCCGGGGGGCGGCGTGCGGGCTGACCCCCGGCCCCGCGGCTCTCCCGGGGCACGCCGCGCCGGCTACGCGGCTGGCCGCGCTCTCGCTGCATTAGCTGGCAGCGTCTGAACTCCTGACCTTCTGTCAACTTCCCTCAGACGAACGAAACGAAAACAAATACTTTTTTTTTTTTTTTCCTTTCTCCTTCAGTGCTTATTGCCGTGCCTTAGACACAAAGCGCGGGGGGGGGGGGGGGGGTGGCGGTGGTGGTGGTGTGTGCTGAGGGCAGCGGGGACCGGGAGGCCGCAAGGCTGGGTACCCGGCGGCAAAGAGGGGAGCGAGGTGGGGGGAACAAGCCGGGCTCCGGCACCCCTGGGCGAGGCGGGGAGCGGGGCTGCCCCTACCCACCCTCCCCCGGGCACGGCCGGGTCCGCAGCGGCCCGAGGTGCCGTCCTGCCGCCGGCCTCCCTGCCTTGCTTTTCTCTCCCTCCCTCCCTCGGCCAGCAACCTCTCGTTAAATCCCAGCCTTTAAACGCCTGCTTCGCGAGCCCTTCAAGCATGGAGAGATCTTCCCTGAATAGAATCGTTAAACTTGCAGAATAGTTGCCGAATGCATTAGCCGCTGGTTAATATTAACTCCAGAAGGGGGGGGGGGGGGGATGTTGAAAAAAAAAAAACCGCAAACAGAGGTAGGTAAGTCAGGTTCTCAACTTTGCAGGTGACAACAGCAGTTTGCTGAAGGCTCCCCCCTTCCTCCCCCCCACCCCAGCCATTGGCTGGATCCGGGGGAGAGATAAGGAGGCCAGGTCAGTATTGATAAAGCTGGAATTTGTATGAAATAAAATAGCAATCGTGTAATGCAGGCACACAACCGGTGCGTGATGTGAGGAATTTAGAGATCAACTTGGCATTTAGGAAGCCCACCAGGTTGTTTACACTGACAGGTACCTGTTAAGTGTTTCCTTCAAGCAATTCATTTGTGAAGAGATTAGGAGCTGGCAGGAGAGGGCTTGTTGAACAACTTTGCCTCCACACAAAGCGTTAGTGGAGGCAGCCCTGCTGAGCTTCACGGTGGCTGAACAGAATTGGGCTTGATTTGTGGCACACGACCCAATGAATTAATAAATAGTCTGGGCTTCACGGCTTTTGACTCTGACAATCCAGCTCAGGCAGTATAAAAGGGAGGAAAGTCCTTTAGGAGGTCGTTTCTTCTTCTTTATTTCGCCTGAAGCCGGGAGCTGGTGCTGGCAGGGCCGGAGCGGCGGGGGTCCCCCTGCGCTGCCCGCCCCGCCGCCCGCCGCTCCGCGCCCGCTGCTCGCCTGCGCAGCGGCGGGGCAAAGACATCGCCGTGTGGCGCAGGGCTGTCGCTTTATCGGTAGCCGAGACGTTTGATCCTTCGCCCCCTCTCCCCTCGTAAATCAGTGGAGGAGCGTTTCCATCCTCTCAGGTGTGCGAGGGAGAGAGGAGGAAAAATAAATCAAACTCAGCTTCCTTGTGTTGCTGCGCTTTGCTGCCGGGAACGGTGCCGAAACCCAAACACCCGTCTCTTTCCATAAAACGGTAGGCCACAGAGTCCAAAGTGAGCTCAGGATTGCGTTTTATATCTCTCGGGGACCTGTGTATTGCTGGAATTGCTTTTTATGGCTGTTGATAGACACAGGGGAACTTTCTTGTTGAGCAACCTTGTCACGTCCCTAGAAGTGGCGTCGCCGGGATAATGGAGGGGTTTTGCCTTTCTGGGAGCTGTGAAGGGGGCCTGTGCAGTCTGTTATTGGACTTGCTGGGATCCCGCTGGGGAGAATGGTCCTGCAGAAGGCCAAGCATCCCAGTCAGGCCAGCAAAAGTGAGGGAAGAGCACCTTACTGCATCCACCCGTGGCTTTAATCCACATCGATATTTGCATCAAATGGGCCCCATGGTGTATATCCACGAGTTATTTTCCTCTCAAAAAGGGGGGGAAAAAGTTGTCAACTTGTGTATTTCCAGCTCCGTACTTTTGGCCAAATGGTTTTCAATGCTTTCGGTGCTGATTTCCTATTTCGGGGGCGGGGGGGGGGGAGGCTGCGAGTCGTTTCTCCCTGTCGCCGGCTTGTTTTATCCCTCCCCTGGCTAAGATAGGAATCCCTCCCCCCCAGACTCTGAGGGTTTCACGTAGAGCTCGTCCCCCTTTCAGGTAGAGATGCAGCCCCTCTTCCCCTCCCTCCCCCCTCATCCCGCCCGCCTCATGTCCTCCGTCCCCGCGGGCCCCCGGTGCTGCAGGGCCCAGTTTAGCCCCGAGGAAGGCCGGTGGCTCCGGAGGGGAGATGGAAAACCCTGTAGTGCTTCTCCACGGAGTTGGAAAACGTCTCACTTCACACAAAGGGTCTCCTAGCTTGCATAGCATCCCTGCTTCGCTTAACTTCCCTCCTTGGCCCTCCCTTGCTTTTCATCTTCCCACTAAGAGCTATATTATTGTATGGATTTGCTGGGCTTTGTAGGCGAGCGCGGATGTATGTTTGAAGCGGAGTGAATGCTCCCAGCCCATGCTGCTTTGAGGGCTCTAATGAGTGATGGGAGAAGGGAGCGAGAAAAAAAAAAAAAGAAAAAACAACACCACAACAAAACACCCCTCCCTCCAGCACATAAAGGCTGTTAACATGTATTGAGCCCCCTTTCAACACAGAATTAGAGCTGAAAAGACCCGGAGAGACATTCCGGGGGGGAATCCGTGACTCCGAGATACATGGCGAGTGTTTGTTCTCGGCAGAAACTTTGGTCTCGGGAAGGGGACAGGGCACTTAAAGGCAGGAATTTCCTCCGTACAGGTGGCTTTGAACCGCCACACTCACGTCCCAGCGCCGGTGATGGGGCGGGGGGGGGTGTCTCCCTGTCCCTGCGGCAGACGCCGGAGGACGGGGCTGCTCCGTTCCGGTGGGCCTTCGTGGTGTTTCGCCCCCTCTTCCTTCCGTGTCCCCATGTTTCACCCTCCTCCTCCTCCTCACCTGCCTCCCCATCCCTCCCTGGCAGCGGGGGAGAAGACGCTCAGCCCTGACTCGGTCCATCTTGCGGCGCGTTTTGGGGGAGGGGGGAACCTGCCACCGCTTTGGCTGGGGAGGGAGGGCAGGATGCGGCCCTGGGGGGGGTAGGTGGTGAAGGGGGGTCTTCCCCTGTCTGCAGCACCCCCCGCAATGCTCCCTTCCCCGTGTGCCCGTATCCCCGCAGCGCTGCAAGGACAAGCTGAACGCCCTGGCGATCTCGGTGATGAACCAGTGGCCCGGGGTGAAGCTGCGGGTGACCGAGGGCTGGGACGAGGACGGCCACCACTCCGAGGAGTCCCTGCACTACGAGGGCCGCGCCGTGGACATCACCACCTCGGACCGGGACCGCAGCAAGTACGGCATGCTGGCCCGCCTGGCCGTCGAGGCCGGCTTCGACTGGGTCTACTACGAATCCAAGGCGCACATCCACTGCTCCGTCAAAGCAGGTAAGGCGGGCAGCCCGCCCAAGGACACGTCGGGTTGTGGGGGGACAGCCCCAGGTCACGGCTCAGCCCCCCAGAGCCTTCCCCGCCCTGCCCGGTGCCGCCCGGCTCCCTTCTCCCCGTCCCCGCAGGGTCCCCATCCCTGCCCGCCCCGTCGGGGCTCCTCCGGGGATGCGGAGCGGAGCCCCCGAGGGCTCAGTCTACCTCTCCCCCCGCCCCCCCCCCGCCTCTTAGCGATCCCGCCGGCGCAGGGGTGGGGGAAAGGAAGGAGAGGGGGGAAAAATAGGGGGTGGAAAAGCCCAGCCAGCTGCAGCACTTTTTGACAGCACCTTTCTCTGGGTGATTTGCTTGCCCAGCCTCCCCACCAGCGCTGCGCCGCAGCCACACACCCTTCTCCTCCCCCCGTGGGATTCGATGCTTTCCCCATCTAAAGAGCATGTTCAACACAAACACTAGTGGCCGTCTCCAGCCGCCCCGCTGGCTGCACGCCTTACTCGCGATCGCTAATCTCCGAGTGGGAGCCGGCCAGGAAAATAAATAAGGAACGTGGTCCCCTGCCTTCTTCAGCGGTAGCCGCTAGGAAATTCCCAGATAGGGATACACATACATAAAATTTTTTTCCCTCCCCTGTGCTTACAACGCCACACGCTGTCTCAACCCGGGAACAGCTCGCAAGAAATCCCCGACTCGCCGAGTTAATTTTCTTGACACTTGACACTTTTTTGGGGGAGCAAAACGGTTGGCAAGTGCCACCCCACCACCACCACCACCTGTCTGTACGGCAGCTACAGCGCTTTTTAACAGCATCCTCTAGGCCAGCAGCCCACTGGAAGTGTCAAGAAACACTTGGTTGCAAAAGAGAATAATGGGCTGTCTTTAAACATAGCCGTTTGCTTCGAAACCAGCAGCCCCACAGCGGCAAAACTGGCCTGGCCTGGCCATGCCTGAACTGTAAGAGGGATTCATCCCACCACTCCCGCCCGAAGCTCCCCAGGGGCTGAGCCGAGGTAGCACCTCTCCCGGCCCATTCGGGCTTTGTCCTGAGTGCCCGCTACTGCTTTTGTTCAGCTCCCTGGTCCTTTCTAGCCCAAAAGAGGCCCTGCAAAGCTGTCAGCCGCGCGGTGATATGAAACATCCCTTTCAATAGCAAAGATGGGCTTTAGAGAGCAAGGTGTCCGATTGTGGCGCACGGTGACCTTAGCCCGAGCGCACCCCTTAATCCACCCCCACGGGTATTTCATAGGAGAGGAGCAACCCCAAGCTGCTCATTGAGATTCGGCACACACGGACTCGGGGGCAATATTTAGAGTGTGTCAGGCGGGGTCGTGTGACTGTACTACGCGGGCTGACAGGGAGCAGGCTTGAATTCCACCCGCTCAGCCTGATTTCAAACTGTCCAAACCTCGTTTCATGACAGAGCATCTTATGAGAAGATTAAACCCCATAAAGCCAGGCAGGAAGATTCTTTATCTAGATCTCTGTTTGCAAAAAGTATGATCCCGGAGACTGGAATGCAAAGAAGAGTTCCCCCAAGGCCTGAATTATTGTCACCAGGACAGAGGAGGGAGAGGCAGGGGTGGTAAAAGGGACATTGATAATGCGCTACAGCAAGTATTTAGAGCAAGCTTCTACATTTAAAATTCAAATACACATCTTGAGTGCCTTGGAAAAGTGGCTCTGCTGTGCAAATAGTGCTTGGAAGGTCCTGGGTTTTTTGGAGAGTATGTGTGTGAATTGGCACATAGGGTTTCTGCACCTGAACAAATAGGGAGGGGGAGAAAAGGGGGGGAAGAAGCTGGGAAAAAAATGGAAGTGTCCTCTCTTCCAAGAGTGTCTGCATTTATTACATGAATCAGAATGACAATGCTGATCCTTTATTGGATTTTAATTAGAGAACCCAAACAAGCGCTGCTCAAAGAAGCAGATTTTCACACCTCTGCCAATTCACTGGCATGTTTGTAGAGCTGCTACACTACTAGATCTATTCATCAAGTCCCTGAATATGCAAACAAAGCTCAAGCCAGACCTTTACCGCCGGCTTGTAGGAAGGTGTAGTTTGCTAGCGGAGGGCTCCACACAAAGCACATAGCTTGTTTGTTGCCATGTCCTCCCTGAAGAGGCCTTGGAGATCTCGCTGCTTCATTTCTGAAGAAGTGATAAAGTCGTTAGCAAATCAATAACGGTCTAATTTTTGCCTTTCCTGTCCTTCCTGAGAAAGTCATTAGGAGACGCTCTGAGGATTTATTTAAATCATAAGAGCTTCACTACCAGCCACAGAGGCAAAATATAAAACCTGACCACCTTTAGGAGATAAATCACCAGGACTCTAAACTGGTATAGGGAGTAACTGGGAGAGACCAGGGGAGGGCAAGGGAAGCATGTGGAATGTCAACAGCTGTAGAAAAGACACTTGCTACCATGACATACCGTGGGCTACAACCCAATATATACAAAATCAGAGGTTTTAGGAACACCCCAGAGTCCCTCGGTTAAGTCAGAAACCAGCCTGGAGAAAGGCAGAGATCCTCCACCGCCCTACACGTTGCTGAACTTCCAGAAAGGTATTTGCAAGAGAGACTTAAAAGTCTTGGCACCATTTCTGCTCTCTTTAAACCTGTGATTATTCCTCTTGGGAGCACCGGAAAGCAGCAGCAGAGCCACAGCATTTAGTAGCTAAATTCTGAGTCACTCCGAGAGCAGGAGGAGGTGAAGGAGGGATGTGCTTGGGTCTGGCACAGGCATGGGGCTGCCCAGGGACCATGCGCCCTGGGACAGGGAACAGCATCCTCCTTCCAGTGGGGTGGGAGAGGCGTTTTTTTTGGAAAGAGGAGTGAACTGGAATTCTGGGGATGCCAGGTAGTGATGTATGCCCCACACACCCAGAGGGTGATGTATGCCCCAGCAGCCGCCGTGCGAAGCAGGAGGGCTGGAGTGCTGGGGGGCAGCATAGGGTCATACACAGGCTGGTGGAGCGGGGCTCAGAAAATCCAGGCTGTTGCTTTCCAGTGGGGCAATGGGCAAATCCGTGTGCTCCTCGGGGCAAAGCCTCCTCCAGCTCTCTACTCTTTGTTGCCCTACATGGGCTCCTTGAGTAAGAGCTATGTGGGGACCCAAAGCATTGTGAGCAGAGACACTTGCCTAGAGGAGGTGAAACCTTATCCCAGCAGAACCACTCATCTTTGAAAGCCTGCGAGTTATCCAACATCAGGTGTTGGGTGCAGTTTGCAAGTGGGAAGCTCTTCCAGAAGAGATTTATAGAATCATAGAATGGTTTGGGTTGGAAGGGACCTTAAAGGGCATCTCGTTCCAACCCCCCTGCCATGGGCAGGGACATCTCCCACTAGACCAGGCTGCTCAAAGCCCCATCCAGCCTGGCCTTGAACACCTCCAGGGATGGGGCATCCACAGCTTCTCTCGGCAACCTGTTCCAGTGTCTCACCACCCTCGCAGTAAAGAATTTCTTCCTAATATCTAACCTAAGTCTACCTTCTTTCAGTTTAAAACCATTACGCCGTGTCCTATCATTACACTCCCTGATAAAGAGTCCCTCCCCATACTTCCTATAGTCCCCTTTACTGGAAGGGGTTATAAGGTCTCCTCGGAGCTTTCTCTTCTCCAGGCTGAACAACCCTAACTCTCAGCCATTCTTCATAAGAGAGGTGCTCCAACCCTCTGATTGTCTTCTTGGCCCTCCTCTGGACTTGGTCCAACAGGTCCATGTCCTGGAACAGCTTTTTCAGGGAAAACATTTTGGCCCATTTCCTCAATGAGACAAAGGGCCCCTGTAACTCCTAACCCAGAGTGAGATGCACCAGAAGAAATCTGGAAGGGGGACTCTCCCTTGACCCATTAAGTGCAAAAGGGGCAAGTTCATAGATGAGGATGGAGGAATTTCAGTGGGGAGCAAGGCCACATCCTGCACTTGTGCCTCTTGGGGGGGTCTGGGCTGCCAGGGAAGCGGCACATGTCCCCATACCCCCATGCCCCAGCCTGGTGGGTGACCCCACTAACCTCTCTGTGCCTCTCTCCTTGCACAGAAAACTCGGTGGCGGCCAAATCGGGGGGTTGCTTCCCTGGCTCGGCCACGGTGCACCTGGAGCAAGGCGGCACCAAGCTGGTGAAGGACCTGAGCCCCGGGGACCGGGTGCTGGCGGCCGACGCAGAGGGCCGGCTGCTCTACAGCGACTTCCTCACCTTCCTCGACCGGGAGGACGGCTCCCACAAGCTCTTCTATGTCATCGAGACACGGCAGCCCCGGGCCCGGCTGTTGCTGACAGCCGCCCACCTCCTCTTCGTGGCCCCCCAACACAACCAGTCGCAGGAGGGGACCCCCAGCAGCCAGGCGCTCTTCGCCAGCCGCGTACGGCCGGGCCAACGGGTCTACGTGTTGGGCGAGGGTGGGCGGCAGCTGCTGCCGGCGGCCGTGCACAGCGTCTCGCTGCGGGAGGAGGCTTCGGGGGCGTACGCCCCGCTCACCGCCCAGGGCACCATCCTCATCAACCGGGTGCTGGCCTCCTGCTACGCCGTCATCGAGGAGCACAGCTGGGCGCACTGGGCGTTCGCTCCCTTCCGCCTGCTCCAGGGGATGCTGGCCGCCCTCTGCCCCTCCGCAGGGGGGGCTCCGGAGGGTGCCCCCGCCTCCCCCGGCATCCACTGGTACTCTCGCCTCCTCTACCGCATCGGCAGCTGGGTGCTGGATAGTGACTCTCTGCACCCGCTGGGCATGGTGGTGCCATCCAGCTGAGAGCATCCCGCACTGCCCCGGCCACCCGCCGGCCACCGAGGGAGAGACAGAGACACAGAGAGAGAGAGAGAGAGAGAGAGAGAAAGAGAGAGAAAAAAAGAGAGAAAGGAGAAAAAAAAAGGAAAAAAAAAAAAAGAAAAGAAAAACCTAAACGAAAAAAAAATTACATATTTTTAAAAGAGAGCACGGATTAAGACTTAAAAATAATAATAATAAAATAATAATAATTAAGTAGGACAGTCCAAAGTAGACTTTAAGGGAAACAAAGACCCCGGGATGTTCTGTTCTGTTTAGTTTATAAATATATATATATTTTTATTTGTTCTTTTGTTTTGTTGTTTTGTTTGTTGTTTTATTATTTTTTTCCTCCTCTCCTGGATATTTATTTCTTTGGTATTTTGAATAGATGTTTTAAATGATATGAACCGGACCTTCAAGAGCCTTAAATAGTTTCTTTGATAATTTATTATCATGTGAACTGTACTCACAGGGGAAAAAATTATTTTGTGAGGCCAAGCAAAACTGCGCAGAGTCTATTTTTCTACATGTCACGTGTGTCCTGACTTTCAGAAAGCAAAATTCTGTACTTTCCCATCTCTCCATGACATTGCTCCTTCATTTCAGCAAGCCTAAAAATCAAGCAAGCAAACAAACAAATACACAACAACAAAAAAAAAAAGACAAACTTCATGGGGGTCCGTAAATTATATTTTTATACACAGAATTGTAAATTAGATTTTTTTGAGAGATCAATACTTAACTGAATCACATTTCGTTTTTTGAAATAGTGTAAAATATGAGAATATATTATTTTAATTTAAATAGTTTCAAATGTAATGTCATTTCCTGTATTGTTTTCCATGTTTTGCTTTGTAAAAACACCATTTGGCCACGTTCATGGAAGTCAAGACTGTTACACAAACTTTTTATTTGCAAAACCGTAAGAAACTTTGTTATTTTTAACTTCAAAAAAAAAATTTATTAGAAAATAATATTTTTTAAAAAGCGCACATGGCGGCAATTCTGTGACGATGGAGATGGTAGTTTGTACAGAGGGGAGAAAAGGATGTTTTGCATTAATAAATTGAGAAATAACTGCTGTAAATTTACTAAAATGTATTTTTGAATATTTTGTAATAGTTTTAATAGTTTTATAGAAATAAAATGTGCCATGCACAGTCTGGTTAGTATATAATAACTAAGAGTTCCTGGTGCATCCCATTTTTTTTTTTTCCTTTTTGCTTATTGATTTAGGAAACATGATGCCTAAAGGAGTGCCCGTTATTTTGTTTAGATGTGTTGCTTATAACTTTTAATTTTGGAACTTTAATTAGGGAAATGAATCCATCACACCTGCGCGTAACCTGGAATCTCTTGTACTAACAGTAGAACCTCACTTATTTGCACGAGTGACCGGGAGACGCGGTTTCCTTTCGCCGGAGCCCCGGCTCCTCGTCTGTGCTCAGGTGATGCTCCTTCTTCCAGCTCCAGCCCTGGCTCCAGGTCCACCTCCCGGTCTGGTCCAGAGATCACAGACATCTCTTAAAATTGATTTCTGAGGGCGTTAAATCAAGTTTGCCCTTTGAAGCATGTTAACCTGAAGGCAGGCAGCTGCCTTCACCTTGCGGCAGCACCGGGATTTTAATCGGCTTTAATTTGGGTGCCCGGAAGATGGAAATCTGGGGGAGCGACACTGACTTTGGTGAATTAACTGGCTTTCATGCGGCTGATGCTGGAAGAAGGAGATCACCACTGGATTTCACTGGCCACCTTGCCGGAATAAAGATGTGGGGCTTGTGGCCACGGAGAAAAGAACAAAACATCCTTTGCAAAACAAAAAAAAAGGCATAAAAATTTATTCATTTATTCTAAGAGACATTCCTTAGCTGTAATGCATCACAGTCCATCCTGAGCCATCAATAGGTGAATGTTTTGGAGATGTGTTTTAGATGAGTGGTGGGGCCAGTACTGCGTCCCCTGCCCGGTCCCAGCGCCCAGCCCCACCGAGGGGCTTGTCCTGGCCGGGTGCCGATGAGTGAGGTTCTGCTGCGCCGCGTGCTCCTCCCCGAAGGGTTTCCAGGATCCCTTTAAAAATTTCGCAAAACATTGTGTGTGCGTGTGTGTGCGCGTCTGCGACAGGACCGTGCCAGAAGGGAGCTTTCCTTGAATGTCTTCTCACCTTTTCTTCGGTTTTCATTACTCGCCGGTCTAGGACGTTCATCCATCGGGCAACCTTTTGCTCCAGAGACACAGCCACGTCCTCCACCAAGATGGACGGCAGCTCCAGCTGGTCTCCGGGGATGTCCCTGCCTGGGACCACCTCCAGAGAGTGTAGAACACGCTCTTCCACGCTCAAAGCCTGGGATCTTCCAGAGCGGCGTCAGGATCCGGTGGCTGAGCCCCGGGCACAAGCACCCCGTGTCAAGCCCTAACAGATGGATGTGGTCTCTGCTTCTCGGCAGCTTCACATGGTCGCCTCCATGCTCTGAAGCTTGATGATGGTGAGACTTCAGTACAACCGCCTGCGTGTTGCAGTGCCCGTGTGAACCACTGGGACAGGAACCAAGCCACCCTAATGCCCATGTGATGTGGAGCATCACGGGGGACTGCGGATTGCCTGGTGGGTGCCGTGGACCTGCTGCCCACCCTGGCTCGGACTCTGCCACCTTCATGTCTTTGGGGTCTGCTGGTACATCGGGGCCTGGTTTGGGGCATGTAAAAATGTGATCGTGGAACAAATGAGTCTCTGCTGTAAGAGTATGGCCTTTGTATGGTGCTGTCTGGGCATCTGAGCTCTCTTACCCCTGTCTCTGAACAGTGGCTGGCATTTTGTAAGCCCTTTATGGTCAAAAAATGACTGTGTCAGAGCCTACTTTCTCCAGAGGTCAGGCAGTGGAGGTGTTTAGGGATATCAGTGATAGACCTTAAGCCATTGGCTTGGGGGCTTTGGTCTAAATGGTAACTAAAATGAAAAAGATCCTTTAGACCAGAGCCCATGCTTGTGTCAGGGGAGGGTACGTGCCCCAGTAGGGACCATACGAGACATTGCCACGTTTAATCTTCATTGAAAGGCTGAGACGAGCTCAGAGCTTTGCAGTGTGAGAGAAGCTGAGATGCTGTCTTATAATATGATCAACCTGTTTGCCAAGCAAAGAAATGCTGTGCCGTGTTCTCCATCGCACGTATTTCGTGTGACTGTATGCCTCCCTCTCACCATATATTTATTCCATCTCTTCCTTCGGCGCCTCACGTCCGGATCACCCCTCCGTGGTATGCATTAGAAGTGCTTCGTTAGATGGACCGATCCAACCTATAGCTACAGCTCTCGTATGAAGGATGTACTCTCATAACATTGTGCAAAACGTCTAGGAAATGTCACTGTCCATTTTCAGGGTCTGAGTACGGCAATAGTTTGTATAAAATGTACACATAGTGGTGGCTACAGAATAGTTTATGACTAAATACATATCTATTACTGTTAAAATAATGTATAAGAATGTACTTGAAGCTATTATCCTTGTGCTCTGTTGTCTGAACAATTAAAGAAATTACAGAGACTTCCTGAAATGTCTGTTATGTGATGGCATTCCTCTCGCACGCTCTCAGTTCCGTGGTTTTTACCCTGGTGACATTGCAATGGGTTGTGGGGAGCCCAGCGCTTGGTCCTGTGGGATTTGGCATGGGAACCTTCAAACACAGTAGGAATTGTGCCCTTGCCGCCTCATGGGATGGTGGCATCCTCCCTCTTCTTCCACCTAGAGCCACGTAGACAGTCTAGCATTTACCTGTGAAATACCTCGTGGCTCCGCAAAGCCAACTCATTTGGCAGGGTTTTGTTGGGGGGCAGAGATGCCCTGAAGGTCAGCCCACCAGTGGCTGTGTGTCCTCCCCAGCCTCCCCCATCCAACCCAACGTGAGAAGTGACCCTAATGAGACTGGGGCTAGCTCGTGTTTATCTGACCGGTCTTTCACGCAGTGCCCCGGTGCTCAGACATCAGGTAAACCAACCAAAGGGAAGCTTGGACACCCCAGTGAAAAGAGGATCATGTTCACTATGTAATTAAAATCCAAACAAAGCACTGAAGTAAACCACGTCTTTCACAGCCAGGCAGCCACGCTGTACCACAGCCAGCAGCTCTTTGTGCCCTCACATACGAAAGTTTGCTTAGCTATATCGTTTCATATACATATGCACATACATGTATACATATATAATATTATTATCCCTATATTAAGAGCTCAGCATATCCTACTGGGCTATAAATATATTTACATTGGCCCTCCTGAGCATTCCACATCACGCCGAGGTTGAGCAGGCGGTGTAAATCAGCCCAGTTGGGCGATAATTGGGCAGCAGATTTGCAGCTCCAATCCAACATCTATTTCAATTACAGGGGGAAGGAAATCAGAAAGAGCATTTTATTTTACTCATTACTGCAAGCCATAAGGGACCACTAGATTTCCTAAGCTTTTGAAATTCTCTCTTCAGCAATTTCTGCTTTAAAACTAGTGCAAGTTATACCAAAAAAAAAAAAAAGGTAAATTTTCCATGTACAGAACATTTCAGAGCTTTCAGTGGAGCACTGTTAACGCAATCCTTGGCCTACGCAGGCTGGAAGGGAAAAATCATCTTTAAAAAGTGCATCTTTACAAGCGATGGAATTGTCTCAGGTTTTGACGGCAGCAGGACGAGGCCCACGGGCACTGTTTATGCTGAGACTGTTAAATATAATTTTTAATCCTTTGCATTTGGGATGTTTAGGTTTACGTATTTCAATAATTTTGGTTTTCGGGACTGAAAAGAAGAGAGCAAATCCAGGAAATATGAGTTTAATAATGCTGTCCTGGTGCCAGTAAAATCAAGAGCGGCATCCAGAGCTGATCCGGGTGCACAGGGAGTTGTGCTGTCACCTTAAAGCCCAGTGCAGGACCCTGTATAACTTCTTTTCCTTCCATTTTTAAGTGAGAGCAAGCTGGCTCTTCAGACAAATGCTGCTGCAAATCAGGAACGAAACCACAAGGTCAGGAAATCTGTTTGGGGTAAAAATATTTGTTTTGATGTCCTGTGACCTAAATGTGAAATAAATATTAGATTTGCTCAGTTTGGTGTAAACAAATGTCCGTTCGTATTACCGAGGAGGAGAGGTGACAAGGGATGCTCTCTGTGGCGTGACTGCAGAGGGTCCCCTGGCCACCAAACTCGCATCTGGCTGCTGCCCAAGGGCAGGAGGGCTGGGACGTGGGCAGGGGAGCAGGGATGCCGCGGGAGCACCGTGCGCTTTGTGCGGCTCTGCCCAGCTTGCTCGGCTCTGGGGATGGCACGGGGAGCCCTTCCTCGCCCCCTCGCTTGGGGCAATGCTTGTCTGGACCAGCTCTCTGGGACACCGTGATGTCTCCCTTGAAGAGGGGATGTGCTCACAGGAAAAATATACTTGGGAATGCTGTATCGTTCCAAGTTTTGAGTCTTTTGATGGCATTCACTGCAAGGGAACGGATGATAAATCTGTATGCAATTACAGCAACATCCTTTTGGTATCATCACACACAGGCACTATGTCACAGACCTGCCACAGGGTTTCACTGGGTGGAGGGAGTTTATTTTACAAGCAGGGTATAGTGCAGGCTTTGGCCAGTTTGGAGCATTACAATATGTTTTTTCGAACAGTTTAGGTTGGAAGGGGTCTCTTGTGGTCCCAAGCCCAACTCTAGCCCATACGGGGCCATTTTAGAGCGTGTTACTGGGGGCCATCTTCCTTCAGGTCCCACGTGTCTCCAAGGATGGAGAGCCACCACCCCTCTGGGTAACTGGTTTTGTTAAATAAGCTAACGCTTTGCCTAAATATTGCAGCGTCACGCTCCATCTACCAAGAATCTCCCTTTGTATTCTCGTTGTATTTCTTCTGGGGGGAAGGACACACAAGAGTTAAAAGCAGATTAGTTTTAAGAAATCCCAGGTTCCAAATCTGGGACGTTCAGAGGTCTGCTGAGCTCTGCTTCTGCTCCTGCAGCCTGCACTGAGCAGAGGCAGCCGAAACTTTACTCGCCCAGCTAACCTCTTCTCTGGAAGTCAGTCCCGTCCTGTTTTCCACAGCAGTAAGCACTGGTTTTAATTATTAGACTGTGATGAATGTAAATAAATATTAGTCTCGGGATTGCTCATGAATTCTCTTGGAATAGTCACCAGTTTGGTGTAAGCTTTGTTGGCTTTGCCAAATGATGCCCTTTCTACTCTGCAAAGTTTTTCTAGAAACAGGGGCATAATAAATGTACAGTATCAAACAAGTCTGTTCTGGCACAGTATTTGTATGAATAACCATTTTGTGCTAAAGCCGGTGGAAGCTACGGGGTTCACAGGCATCAGAAAGTCCAACTGCCATTCAAATATTTGCAAATAATGAATCATGTGATCCCACAAATAACAACAAACCAACCTGGTTGCTTTCATTGAGGAAAATGATTATGAATCACTGTGTACCGTGGGCTCAATCCAACAACCACCAGCGTCAAAAGGAGTCTTTCCACAACTTCAAACAGGCAGGGAGCTGAGCTGTGTTTGCTCAGCTTTACCTGCTGTATCCCTCGCTTTCATATTGCATGATTAAATAATAGAATTTTTCGGGCAAGCAGGAATTTCCTAGAGCAGCCAAGAGTGGGCAAATGTCACCTCCTGATGGCATATGTGCAGCTCCCACTGATGTCAGTAGGGTTATGCATGGGCAAAATGAGGTCAGGCTGTGTTGTCCTACTTTAGGTGCCCTGTGGTATTACACTCAATTAAGTTTTGTCTCCCAGGAGGCAGCCTCCCTCCCACTTAAGTCACCAGGAACTTTGTCACTACACGACAGCGAGGGAGAAGGCAGGAGATACTAGTCTTTGATCTGGAGTGCAGTAAGGTTTAACTCATGCGTTCAGGAGCACGCAGCTGCACTTTGAAAAGAGGGGCTAAACTCAGTAGGAGGAAAAAAAAAAGTAAATCTATGAAATCCCAAAGTGGGGCATCTTCTGGAGAAGGTGACGGCTTTGCAAGCTCACACGCAGCCCTGCAGAGCACGGTGGCAGAGGTCCTTTCCAACGATTCTGTGTGGTTCTGTGATTCCGCGGCCTCGGCAAGAATTTCTTCCCAAGGCATCTTCCCTGCCCTCCGCCAGCAGCTCCCCACAGCCCCTTGCAGAAAGATCCTGGATATCGCGGGCAACGCTTTTTAGGCAGCGCAGGAGAATCGGCCACATCTTCTGTGTGGGTGACCACATGCTAGACTACTTTGAAAATATTAACCACTGGTTATGAAGTGAAACTATAAATAGCCGTAGGAATGCCAGCTGAAGGAGAAAGCAGTAAAAAACCCCTCAGTACAAACGAGTTGCCAGAACGATGCTGTGCTTTGAGTGAACCGGGTTTGGTCCTTACCCCTTTGATGGGGTTTCTTCTGATTTTGAGCAAGTAGCTTGTTGTCTCTCTGCCTTCATCAGAGATGTGCAGAAAAACATCTCTGAGGATAATTTTCTGTGGTCTATGTGGTCTACATGATGAGAAACACAGTGAGTCAGATATTATCTACTGCTGTGTGCCACTCTGAGGGATCTCCTCTGTGTGTGCGTGGTGAAACCCAAGGACGATCCAGAACCTGTACATGGCAGCCTATTTGAAAGCCCTCTTATTTATACACTGGTTAACAAATTGCATTTAATTTTTAAATCTCTCACAACTGCCAGTATTAGCCATCTGTATATATAAAAAAAGCATGTTTCCTACGGGATTTTTAAGTCCATTCTAAATACCTTTGGAAAAGAGGACAGCTGGCTTTCTACACGGTGTTAAACTTTACACTGTGCACGTAAGTCACAAGGAGGAATCACAGGGCAGTAGCCAGCTCAAGATTAAGACACGATTTTGGCTTCTGATTGTGTCTCTCCGTGCAGTCAGTGGGGCCCAGAGGGCAGTTTTGTTCCCCTGAATTAGGCTGATGGCTGGCTGAAGCAGTCGAGGTGGACAAGATCTCCACGGACTAACGAGGGAGCTGGGACACCAAGAGTTCACACAGACATCTGCAATTATGTTTCTGAATGTAGGTGTCCTAACTTTGAGCTGAATCCTGCCCAAAAGGTCACTTCAGCCCTCTGCTTTCTGGGGAGGTTCCCCATGGGGTACTATGTTACATTTGGGACATCCTTGACTCATCCAGTTGTCCTGGTGTGGGAAGTGTATAGACTTTCCATAGCTCTACAAAGTGACAGAGCTCTGGGTGTTGACATATTCACCCCCTCTGTGTCCATGCCAGGGTAAGCCCGGTGTAGTCCAAAGCCAGAGATTTCTCTAGGGCTGGTCCTCCACTGTGGGACGAGCTCAGGACTTCAGAGAGGCCACAAACCTCAGCATCTCTGTTTCCAAGAGCGAGGCACGCTTGTTCAGCCTTGCCTGCGTTGGTATAAACACCACGCACGTACAGTGTAGTTAATTAAAACTATTCCCACTCGATTTTCCCCTGGGGGAAGGAAAGGAGAATAGATACATGCTCATGGGAGAGGTGCTCATCGCATTGCTTCACGTGTTCTGGGGGGGGAAACGCAGCGCTGTGGGGATAAAAAGCCGTGGAGGGCTGAGGGAGCACCATGGAGTGCATGGAGAGCTGGAAAGAGATTTTCCTTACTCTGTGTGCTGCCGAAGGGAAGAAGTGCTGTGTGTTTCCAGGAGAGAAAGCAAGAGACCAAGACCACCTGCTCTCCAAGGCCAGGAGGTGTGGATGGAGGTTTGCCCTGACACCCACCCAACGCTGACTTATTGCTCGGGACTTTTGGGATCTCAGGAAACTCCCACCCTCCAAAGCCCAGATTTTGTGCAACTCATGGAAAGGACAGAAGTCAGAAAGGGCTGGGCGTGGGCATGACACAGCCAGGTCTGTGCACCGGTGCTTGGTCCCGGTGACTCAGCCCTGACGCCAGGACCTGTTCCGGGCATCAGACACAGAACAAGAACAGCCTACAGCTCTCCCGCCTGCTGCTCCCCGACTTACTCATGGAGACACCAGGGAGTTGCTCAGGCTTTTATTTTGTGGTGTGTGGGTGCGAAAGGGCTTGTTCATGGAAAGCAAGTGCGCTGGTCTGTGCAACCAACACTGTGACATGCAGGGCTGTTTTCCACCTCTGGGAGAGGCTTAGTTCCCAAGCAGGCATCCTATGTACTGAGCACGGGACATGACACAAGCCCTTCTGAAAAGTTTTCTTCTCGAATCAGCTCCGGTGTCTTGCTTTTGTCAGCGCTGAGCAGTGTGGCACTGAGCTGGTGGTGCTGCCGTGGGAGGGACGCAGCCCGTACCCAGCAGCACATAGGGCTGTTGTGTTTCGTCAGGTCCCTTGGGGCCTTCCATCACGTGTAGAACAACACCAGGTGCAGAAGAAAAGGTGAAGCTTTGTGGGACTTTGCCGGTGGGCCCTGGCTGATGCTGCAGCAGTTTGCAGCAGAAGCTGACAACAAGAAGGAGCCAGGCACCACTGAGGGATTGCCACCTCCCTGGGTAAGATCCCAGAGGTGCAAGGGGGCTTTGCTTTTCCCAAAACCAGGAATAAAACGACTGTGTTTAGTGACGGGTAGGATGCTGCTGCTCACTGGGGCAAGGGGATGTCTCCGTATAGCCCCAGCTCCAACGGGGACTGAGTGGGGGGGCAGCGGGGTGGCACCAATGCCATTTCGGAGGGAGCTGTGACACGGGTTCCTCACCTGGGACTCAGGCACTTGTGAACCCCCACTGAGATGAGCCGGCAGGGTAGGGCCCATGCAAGCCCAGATGTCGAAAATGAAAGAAAAGTTGGATTTCATGCTATAGGTTCCCGAGGAGGCAAACTGTCGCTTTACGAATGTAAAAGAAGTCAAGTTTGGGCTCCCCTTGAGTTCCTCTTTGCAGCAGGAAAATGTTTCGGCTGATCACGAGGTGTTCAGTTTTAGGGTTTTTTTCTCACATTAAGGAAATGTCTGCACTTCAGTTATCAACCGAAGCTGAGAATGAAACACACCTAAATATTATTTCACCTTTGGGTGTAACAGGATAAGCAGCCGAATTAGAACATCTTCTTGCAGTTTTATGCATTGGAGCTATTCTTTTCCTATTTATAGGGATCCTGACAGGACAGAAGTATTTATTGAGAGTTAAATAATGACATCTGTTATCAAGAACATCAACTCCAGTGGAAGCTGTTTCATATTAAAATAGGAGCTCAGGGCCAAATTTCCTCTCGATGAATACGGGCAGAGTTTTATAAACTTCTTTAAAGTTTCACTCTTTACACCAGAATAAAATTCAGCCCAAGGAGCTTATATGAACCAGTACTACGCACACGTGCAAAAAGAGTTTGCTTTTAAAAAATGTCTCACCGAAAAAAGAAGAACGTAACAAAACCCCAGACCTTTTTAGGATTTGTTCCTTTAGGTGGAATCGAAGTGACCTCTAGTGATTCCCCGTTAGCCGTGCAGCTCGGCAGCCGCCAGCACAGAGCAGGAGTGGTGCAACGGTACCACGCTCCCTCATCTGCTAGAAACGCAATCAGTACCTGATTAAAGCTAAATTATAGCGATCGATGCCTGTTCCAATGACCATTCCTACAATTCAAGTATGAAATATTTTCCCAAACTCTACCGTTTCTTTTCATGCAAGTCGCGCACTGTTAAAAGAAGAGGATTGTTTTTATTAGCCCATTAAAAATAAGCGACACAATGAATTTATTAGGAACTTATCATCCATGTGTCTTCTGGCACTGCTGACGTGCTGTTCTTTGGGAATAGGCAGGATAGGAAGTGCGCTAGATTTGTGATTTAACTCGTTTGTTCCTACTTTTTGGAACAATTGCAGGCTGATCGGAAAATTATTACCAGTTGTGCAGCAAGCGTGGAGTGCTCCTGTGGGTCCAAGCCATACCCATCCCTGGGTTCAGCCGGGCTGGACAACGGGAGAGAGATTTTCCCCTCGACAAGGTCATCTTTTTCCTTCCAAACTATCAAGTTTAAAAAAAAAAAAAAAAGAGCGTAGAGAGAGGATGTGACAATTCATCAGCGGTGGGGGAAACTAAAAATACATGTCAGTCAAATTGTGTCGGTTTACCATGAAAATCAATAGAAAAAGGGGTTAGAAATGGGATGTAATCATTCAGGGGCAGTGCAGGGGAAGCTCTGTCAGGAGCTAGACGGTTGCGTGCTCTGGCTTAATATCCCCCAGGGATATTTCAGGGTTGGGGAAAGCAGCGAAAACCATTGATTCTTTTGGCGCAGGAGATAGGGACGGGCACGAAGGAGATGCTGAGCTCTGCTGAGACTCAAAATGCAGATTTTTAATTTTTTTTTTTAAATCTTCCATAGGTTAGATATGTCAATCTCTGAACCAGATCTGGGTGAAAACCAGGACGATTTTCCTGCCAGAAAAAAATCACCTAACTTCTTTAGTTTCATATGCGTTTTGAAGAACTTCATCTCCAACCTGCTCTTTGATTCTTTCCCTTCCCATCTCCATTAAAGACCGCAAGGTTTGGCATCTGCCAAGATGCAGGAAGAAGGACAAGAACATTGCTTCCCTCTTGCTCTCTTTCGCTGTTACCGGCTCTCGGCAATGGTCATGCCGAGAGCAAACTGCTGTTTGAATCCTTTCCAGGGCTCCTTCAGCATTCCCTGTAATTTTCGCGGCGGCTCTGCCGCAGCCGCTGTAATGAAACGTGCTCCCTTGTTGTGGTCAGTGCTACTTTCATCAGCCATTTGCAATAAAGCTGCTTTTTTTTTTTTTGCCTGTATTCGTCAGCACCTTCCACTCCCACCAGCAAGTATTATTTAGGACATTCCTGAGATACGTTTCAGAAGGACTTCTCATGGAACTGAGAAGTTTTGCAACTGGTGGTGTTTGACTCGCCAGCTCGGCCCGATGCTCTGCCTGCCCTGCGAGGGATGATGGGGGAGCCCCCTGCCTCTCTGGAGGTGGTCCATCATGTAAAACTGGGCCGTATTCCTAATAACTGCTGCTTTCTACCCCCAAAATGCCCCGGTGAGATGTGGATGCTGGGCTGTTATTAATTGTCAACCCGTGGTTTCACCTGCCGCCGCTCAGGAGCATCTTCTGGATTCAGCCTCCTCCATCCTGGGGCATGAAATGACTTGAATGAATAAAATTATGCACGTGTTTGTCCAGGGCTTAGAAATGAGCCAGAGAAGATGGATTTGTCATCAAATAATGAACCCAGCTACCAGAGAGCCCCAGCCCATGCTCTCTGCTCAGTCTGGATAAGCCTTCTTCAGAGTCACAGCTGGGGGGGGCCAAGTAACAGGCCATGTTCATGTTTCTCTGTTAAGTCAAATACAACTCGACCTGTGTTTGCTTTTAAGGCTTAGAGACCGAAGGAAAAAGTTTTTATTTGTCACGAAGAGCGTATCCAATAAAAAGAGGTCGGTAAGAAGAAGCGGGGTGCTCAACGCGAGTTATCTTTTACACCTAGATATCTTTATTGGTATTAAAACAAACCAGAGTCTTTCTGCATTTTTAGTTCATTTCTTTCCCAAATAAACTTGCACATTCTATTAAGCTCCTTATTAATTTTATTTTCATTTTGGATAAAACGATACAATTTTAATGAAAGGCAACAGCTAGAAAAATGCATTTTGTCTTGCGAGAGTCACTTTCTGCTTAAGAACCATTTCCCTGTTTTTAAAGCCAGGGCTGTGATAATCCAAAATACTTGCACAGCCTTTGTATCCCAAACCTGAAAGCTGTAAAAATATAATTTATTTTATACATGCATGCTGTAGGTTTATTTTTCCAGCTAAGGAATGAGAATACAGAAGCTGGTTTCACTTTTGTGGTTTAATAGGTCAGTGCAGATTTACCATTTTAAACATGTGCAGCCATAAATACACAACAAAACAAATTGTTGCTGCTGCTGTCATCCAAACCCCAAATTAAAAACAAATACAAATTAGAAATCCCCTTTAGAAATCTCAGCTGTCTAAAGCTGCTGAAATATCATCTTGATGACAGAACTTCTTAGATAACAACAGCGCATAATAGTTGGACTTTTTAGAGTATTTTTACTAAACCTCTTTTTTGTTTGTTTTGAGTATCCTAATACTTAGAGGCATTTTTTAATTCCTGACTTTGTGGGCCAGGTGATTGCATGCAAATTTCAGATTAAGTTGGTTTTTTTCAAGTTATCTTACAGCCTTCACTGTTTGCAGCAAAGGTGTTAACCTGAAATCTTGATGACCTGGAGGCAAAAAAAAAAAAAAAAAAAAGGAAATTAAAAATAAAACTTGATTTTGAATCTTGTATTTGTGTCATGGCAAATTTTGCACAGTTGAAGTTGGCATCAGGAGAGGAGTCAAAAGTAGCACAGTGGAACATTTAAATTCTTTGATGCTGGAAGCTACAGAAAAGTATAAACCCGCTGTCTGGAAAGCAGCGCGCCCAGCTCAGCCTGTCTGCGAGAGAGTAGGTCACCCTGGCCCTCCATGGGTGTTTTTGAAAGAGGTGAAACATGATGGTATTGCATATTTTATAAAAGGTTCACCGCTGTCTGAAGGAAAGTTTTCCTAAGGAAACTAGGTTTGACAACCTGTTCCTTAGAAAAGGTTTCATCGGATTTATTGGGAACGAGAGTGACAGTGGAGAGCAGACACAGAGACTACTCAAACAGCCTGGAGAAATAAGAGGTGCATAATATGCTCCTGTGGATCCTTCATGACTATCTGTGGAGTTTCATTTTTCTTGCCCTGGCACCCAAGAGTGGGTTTAGAAATGCCAGAGGAGGAAGCCAGAACCTCCTCACGTGGGTTTCCAAATGGAACTTACCTCCCCCATTTCCCTCCTACCAGACGGGAGCAAGTCACAAAATAACAGCACAAGGCTCCCTGGCTCCAGTGGGGCTGCACAAACACATTTTGAGGCCAAAAGCAAAAAAAAACCCCAGTCTATCAACAAAACCTTGCGTTAACTGAAACAACAATGTCCTGATGCGCTGCCCAAATGCACCGTGAAGCCCTTTGGAGATACTGAAACCAACGACCATTTGCTCCATGTCTTCCTTGGCCGTGTTTTGGGCCAAGGAAGATAGGGCCAAGGTTTCCTGAGCCAGTTTTGGGATATCAGTAAAGCGGTTCTAGTCCTCTTTAGGCACCGTTGCACAAAGCAGAGCCAGATAACAACATAACTGCAGGGAGACCAAACTCCTGGAGACAATTTGGCAAGCCACTGAACAGCAGAGAAACCAGTCTTTTTGAGGCTTTACAAGGAAAATTGCCAGAAGTCAGGTTTTGTAGCTCAGCTTTGCATAGGAAAAAGCCAAATGTTCTTGAAATGCCCAGATAAAAATGAAGCTGTGCAAGGATAACTTTCTTCTGAGATATGGCTTAAAAAGTTCCTTGCCATGGTTTGCAGGAGGAAGCTGGTGTTGAAAGTGGGAGGAACAGAAAAATGGCTAATGGTGACAAGGAAAGGTATGGAAAATGACTGCATCCACCATGGAAATGAAACTTGTTCTTCAATGGCCTTAAAACGAGAAGCTTTGCTGCTCTCCATCCAAGAGCAGGAGAGAACTAACACGTGAGATGGAGCGTCCAGGAAGGATGATGTTCAACACATCCATCAGATTGCCTGTGTTGGCAGGCGACTGGACAACTGCAAAGGCAGAAACTGCAATTTGTGGTAGGGAGAAAGGGGCCTGAGCAGTCACGGGGTGAGTGCCTTGACCCCAACATTGCACAAGAAATCAGAACAGGTTTTAGATGAAAGAAGGATCAAAAACAGCGAGCCAAACAGAAAATGGGATATATAGTACCGGATTGATTGTGTCAGTTAATGTAGAACGGTTCTTTGATACAAGTCAGCAATTTTATTTTATTTTTAGACAGAACAATTGATCTAAGAAGAATTTGCAGCAGTGTTACATTAGTATATGCTACCTAAGCCCAAGACGATGGAAACAAGTGCGCGAGCTGAAAGCTTGGCAACAAGGGTTGGGAAGGGCTCACCGTGAGAATGGAAGGAGACAAAATGGATTTCCTCAAGCATTGATCGTTTCACTCATCTATTCTAATACCCCTGGCAGAAATTTAGGAGTATGCCGTGATGGGTGGCGAGAGCCGCCAAGGTCAATAAAGGTGACCAAAAGGCCAGTCAGGATGCATGAGATAACCTTGACTAGATAATAGAAATTATGTAAAACAAAATAATCAAAGGTGCTCCTGGGCCACATAAGGAGTAAAAAGCAGTTATTCCTTTAGAAACTGGAGGTAAGAGAGGAGAAATGAGTCCTACAGGCATCGGCTACCACCATATAACTGTCATGACTGTGGCATGCCCGTGCAAAAAGCTAATATGATGCTAGGAGGTACCAGGCAAGGTATTGCCACCAGAGCTAGGGGAAAAGCTCTGGGAAGCAGCACATACGCATAAGAAGGAAGGGGGTTTGAAGTTGACATTTTTGCTTAGGATTAGCGTGAATGTGGTGATGACAGAGATGTAGGAAGAAACCCAGGGGCTTGTGAGCTCTGAAAGATGAAGGCTTAGAGATGGGTCCTTTACTGAAAGGTGGCCTGTCCTTCATGTACATTAACACTGGTCAGTCACACCAGTCATGGAAAAATAAGCACTCGGCAATACATCACATTTCTGTAGGAGGTTCACCAGGTTTCACAGACATCCATAAAGCTAATTACTTGTTAGCAGTGTTCAGCTTGCACTTATAGGTCAGAACAGATTTTCAGGGCTGACAAGCCCAACGTATAGTTGCGGGAGCAGTGGTTAAGGGACGGGTGGATGCGTGGGTCACACTGAAGATATCCAGCCAGGTTCAAGCACTGGTAAATCAGGCACGTAAAACCCAGAGGCTGGCTGTTTGGCAGGCGAGAGCTCCGGACTCAGCGGCAGGGTGGGTGTGCAGAGTCACAGCCTGGACGGGATGCTCAGATGGGATGCTCAGGTGGGATGCTCAGGTGGGATGCCCGCAGGGCTTGCTTACAGCCACTGTTATTTTGGATGGCTGCAGTGAAAGGGCTGGCATGATGTGGATTAGAAAATAACATTATGACCTCTGCGGTGCGGGCACAGGCCAGCTCTGCTCCTGTCCAGGGGCATCACCCCACCACAGAAGGGTGCACAGGGCAGCACCCAATGGAGGGTCCAATTTTGGGCTGTTCCTGCATGGACAACCAGAGTGCACTGCTCAGAGCAGAGCCCAGTTTCTCCCCAGTGTGATGAAGGGACCTTTCCCTGGACAAACCTTCAAGTGCAAAAAACCCACCCCAAATATCTGCCCCCAGCCCCGAGCAGGTCTCTGCGCTCAGCAGCATCCCTGCCTGCCCCGTGTCCTGCTGTGGGACCTGCCGTGCCTGGGCAGAGCTCCAAAGCAGCTGACAGAGAGAGCTGAGACTGAAAACCCGTAATTATTTAAGATTAATTTGCATGTCGCGTTGGCACTTCGTTTTCTGTTAGATTTGCTGGGTTAGTGCTTTGATCAGCGGGAAGGATGCTTCCAGGCCGAGCATACAGAGCCGGGCTCCGTGTTTGCTTTTCCCCTGCTCTGAGTCCTCCCCAGGACCGATGTGCCTGGCAGCGGGTCCGATCCCACGTTCCCCAACCCCTGCCTGGGTGGAACTGGGAGCTTCCAATCCAACTACACAACAGAGGCCCATTTCAAGGCAGCCAGAAGGGAACAAGGAGGGCAGGGGAGCGTCGGGGCCCTTCCCTGGTCGGGAATGGCTGAGTCACGGCCCTGCTGCCCACCGGGGGTGCCTCCTCCATCCCCCCCCCGGCCCTGGAGCCCACGCTGCCGCCCGGCTCCGCTTGTGTCCGCTCCTGTTCCCAGTTCACTCTTTCTCACAGCGAGTTTCCTTCTGCTCAAGAACCTGCTTTTCTTTAATATAGCCACAATTATTATTGAATCAAAACCTCCCCTTTTTCGGCTTCACTCCAGGTAAAGAAAATGACAATTAACCTGATTCGGTTGTGAGTTAATTCATTTAATCTCCAGGTGCCCTTAGTCTTGAAATTAATACCCCTAAACCGCCGCTAAATATCTCTTCCTTTAATTATGTGTATAATGAAGCTCATTTAGAAAGCAGCCAGCAGGACGGGGATCACACTGCGGGCTTTTCGCCTCTTTCCCGCTGCCGTCCAAATCATTTTTTCCAGGTTGGGCTGACACTCCAGGCTTCGCTCCCCTGCATGCGGCCGTGCCGGCGGCTGAGGGATGCTCTGCCACCCAGCACCACCTGCCGACACCGCTCCTAAAAACAGCCTCGCGACGCCTGGGAGTTTTCATCTCTGCCAAATAACAGAGGAGAAACCGTCTCGGTGGACTCGGCTTTGTGGTGTGTTGTGGGTTTTCCCTGCCATCCACCAGCAGGTGAAGAGGTTTCACTGGCAGCAATCGCTTCTCCTTCCTTCCACCTCTCCCTGAATTAACCCTCCCCTCTGCCGCACACCAGCCAGGCTCCTGCATCCCTCGAACACTGTAACTGAGCAACAAAATTGAGTTAAATTATTGCCTTCTACGTGATCTCTGTAAATCTGCTACTTTGTTTTCCTACCTGGAGGCGGGCCGTGAGCTGGACGGTGTTTCCACTGAGTCCTCCAGCCAGGACGACACAAGAGCTTGGGGAACCTTCTCCCCTGAAGCTAAAACCCAGTGAAAGGACTGAGGACGTACAAATCTTGCCCTGGCCTCCTTCGGCCACAGCAAGGAGGGTGACAGAGAGGGCCAAATGCCCGCCGTGGGCTGCAGCCCTGCAGTGGTGGGCAGCGAGGGCAGCATGGGGGGACAGGGCTGAGCCCCCCTCCCCATGCTGGGGGGGTTTGGGCTCCTCAGCGCCGGCACCAGGTAACCAGCTGCCACCGGTGTTTCATTTGGTTTCCGCAGGTCACAACGGCCCCAGCTCCTGGAGATGTGTCCTGCAAGGAGCATTGCCCCTGTCTCCCCGCTGCGGCGTTCCCAAAGCTGGTCGCTTCCTTACCTCTTCGTTATGCTTCTGTCTAAAGACTTCGCTGGGGATGCAATGGGGGAGAAAAAAAACACACCCAGACTCCCTGTAATTGGTTCCTGTAGCTGGGTTTCAAACCTGGTTACATCTTCATCTGAGTCTGACCTAAGGGTTCTCACGCCCTTTCCAAAATCACGTGTTAAAACCAGTTCTCTGAAAATATTCTGGGGCACTTGGTATAAACAAAGCTGGTCTAAAGCTGTAACAAGGGCTTCTTTGGGGTTTTTTTTGTGTTTCCCAGGAGCATTTCTAATAGTGGCACAAGGACCATATTCCTGCAGGAAACGTGGTCTCACTCTTCCCGCCTGGTGGCAGCCCCCGGCCCACGGGGAGCTGGGCAGCGCCCGGCTGGGCAGCCCGAACCCCCCAGCGCCTCTCGGCGGACCCCAGCCCCTGCCCAGACCCCTCTCCCGGCACCGCTGTGCCTGGCAGGAGCAGGAAAAACTCTGGCAGGACCAACGCCACGTTCAGCATCGCTCCTCCCTGGTGGCCCAGCATCGCCTCTGCCCACCCCATTGCTCCACGTGCGTCCACCTCCCTCCATCGTGAAATCTTATGGTAGAGACAGGAGGAGGAAGGGGAAGGTAAGCGCTTAACAAACAATGGATTAGAGAGGGGCTCAGGATCTTCTTGGGATGCCCGTCCCACCGCCCGCGCTGGGAGAGGGCAGAGGGATGGGGAGGGGGATGGGGAGGTGCCGTCCCGGGGGCAGAATCTCTCCCCGCGGCTGCGGGAATTGCATCATGAACTGCTGGCCCGGGGATGGGAAAGGTGTGGTTGAAGGACATATACCAGACGTAATTATTTAACTTTATGAGGCTGAGGAAGAAGAAAAACCCTTGTACCATCATGCCCAACATGAGGCCTCGCAACCAGGGCCAAAAATCACCTTCCTTCATACCTTCTAGAGAGCTGGCAGCCGCCGTTCGCTCTGTCTCTCACATGGGCACATCCCCCCTGAAGATACACTCACCAACATAACGCAACCTAAAAAAAGCCCTGAGGATATTGTGAAGCTTGGCTTTTGTGTTTCTTGTCATGGGTAACTTCGCACCTTCACTCAGGAAGCAAATGCAAACCTCTTGTAACTAAATATCACCTTCCTGGAGAAGGTTCCCATCCCTTCTGTTGCCCACTCCACACTTTTATAAACCCAGGGGATTTGAATGGAGCATGTCGGGACTTTTTAAATTTGCTTTCAGGTTTTTGATGCTTCGAAACACTTGCCTTCAACACCTTGACCCCATGGACAGGAGCCAGTGAGGAGGTGGGTGCTGATGACGTGGCTCCTGGAGATGGAGATTTGAGGATGCTCTGGAGGGTGGTGAGAAGGTGTTTCCCCACCAGCTGAGCCTCCCTCACGCACCGCGGCCCAAACCCTGGCCAGGGCTGTTTGCTGGGGGCTCCTGTCACCCCAACCCCTTCTTTTGCTTTGCAAAGAGAAGCAGACAGATACACAGGAAAAAGCCTGAAGGGGAATAAACTCTGCTTTTTCCAGGAGGGAGGAAAACCCATTTCTTTCTGGTTGTCTCCTCACCAGAGCGTCTGGTCACCTGGACCATCCTTTGGCATTGAAGGTTTCTCCTCACCTTCCCTCGGGTCTCCTCCTGATCCCTGGGGTGAGGCTCACCTTCACCTGGCTCCTCGCCCTGCGGCCAAGCCCCCTTGGCCGGCCATCCTGGCTCTGATTCATCTCCTCAACGTTTGCTTTTTGGCAGGCACATGAAGCTGGGCGAGGCGCAGGGCATCTGCTGGTGAGCAGCACCACCGGCGGTGGATGGAAGGACAGAGCCCTTTCCCGCTCGACTCTTTTCATTTGGTGGGTTGGCTGGTTTTGTGGGTGGGGTTTTGGGGTTCTTTGGGGGTATTTTTAGGCTTTTGGGGGTATTTGTTTATACTTTTTTGGTAAAATAAGCGTTTCTGTGCTCAGTAAAGCCCCTTGCTTCATTTAGCTGTTCCCACAGGAGGAGAGGGAAAAGTGAGGATGCGGCAGCTCCCAGATACATTTCTTAACCCTTCCCTTTCCCAGCAAAGAAAAACGAGTGAATCCTTTCCTACCAAAACAGAGAACACTGTCAGCAGGGCAGGGAGAGGAGCCCGGAGGACACTGTGGCTGCTCTCCCCGGGCTCGGTGGAGATACACTCCCCGATGAAGACCTCCGGGCTCAGCCAGGGGCTGTCGCTGGGGTGGCCGTGAGGCTCGGCGGTCTCTAGCATGCTGCCTTGTCACCAGCGCCCACCCCATCTCCTTCTAAGACCAAACCGAGAGGGAGGAAGCTCAGGCGGCATAGCAGGAGAGGGCCAAAACAGCGACATGTTGCATGCGCCCTGAATGGCTTGCTGCAACCCATGGGGCCTCAGCCCATGGCTGAAATTCTCATCTTCAAACAGAGTATCATCAGAAACAGCAGCTTAAGAGAGGAGCAATGAAACAGAGACCAAAGCAGAGCCTCACCAAATTGTTCCTTCGCTGCTGAAGCTCCCACCAAGCCCTGTTTGCACCATAGTCGTTCATGGCAGCCATCTGGTGACCACGGCCATCGTCGTCTAAAGAAACGAGATGAGTGATGGTGACAGAGCACTGCCAGGCTGTGGCCACAGTGTCCTCCCACCCTCCTGAGCTGACCTGTGATGGCACCGGGTTTTGCTTGGGCAGGACGCAGCAAAGCTCTGGACAGGCTCTTGCACAGTAATAATTAATTTAGCCGTCTACTTCCCTGCATCCAAAGTGTTTGCATCCTCATCAAGGCAGTAGCGTAACCAATAAAGCCAGAGAAGCATAGTGGCATTCAAGCCACCACAATCATGCTTATTTCTGTGTCTCGTTTCATGTTTCTTGCATGCTCAAAACATTTAGGGTTAATTTGTGTTTAAAAAAAAGGATTTGGCTTCAGTGTTGTCTGTGAGGACGCAGGTTTCACACTGGAGCACTGCAAGACCTTCCCTTCCCAAATCGACATCAAGGTATTCACCCTCTCCAGCCTGCAAACAAACGCACTCGTCACATTTGTTCCCTGCAATTGATTAGAAAAGAAGGAAAAAAAAAAAGAAAGGTGCTTTTAGGTGCTAATGCGCATCTTTGCAATGAGAAACACAAGGTCTCCGGCTTTGAAATAAAAAGGGCTGAGACACGCACGTTTTAATCAATAACGCAGGGAATATTTTGGCCCTGGGCTCATCCCTGCAAGACAAGGGATACGTCAAGGTTTTGAACCTCCCTGAGACCTGAAAGACGGCAGAGACGCGCTGAGTCACCGAAGGACATCACCCTATACAGGAAAAACCTTAGCGCAAGATGCTCGCCAGGGGTTTAAGCAACCGAGATGTAGGCGTAGAAGCTGTCGGAAAGGCTCCTGCCTTCTCCCGGGACGGCCCCTTCATCAGCAGCATTCACTGTGTGAGGACCCATTTCACCTCTCTGAGAGGGGGTAATTATTTCTTGTCAGTTAGGCTCAATCACTGAACTCTGAACAGCTGGTGGTAGAGAACCATTTAGCCTCATTTACCGCCGTGATAGCCTTTTAGCTCTTCCACATTTCACACAGTCTCTGCCATTTCGCCCATAAATTCTCCTTTAAAAAAAAAAAAAATCATAAAAATTTATGAGGGGGGGGCGGAAAAAGGCATAAAATGGAGGCGGCTAAGAGAAAAGGTACTAAAATTTTCAAATGAAGATGAGGTTACGTACCCCCAGCTGTTTGAAGTGCAGTGATTGAGGGTCTCGCTGATGAGGGATGATTACATTCCCCCTGCTCCTCACCCCCATTAAAGCGACGTGCATCCTCCCTTTGGATACAGCTGATTAACAGTAACGCAGGGAAGACCTGCGAACAACCGCGTCTTCCCTGTTTTGATGCGATCCATGAATTTTCCTGACCTTAGTGAATGAAAACAAGCCCTTTCCAATAAGCCGGCACCTTTAAACAGCCTGCAAGGTTTACAGCAATAGGAACTTTAGGTATCGCTTTGCAGAGAGGCCCGTTTGTGGCAGTCTTTAAGATGGAGAATGTAGGAAGAAATGATTCTCCTCATTCAGTTAAATGGGATTGGGCTTCCAGGACTGATTTTCTCACCAAAAATCCAGGCTAGAAATAAAAAAGGACATATTTACAGTGCAGGGGTTCTCAAACAGCATCTCGGGCTCCCATCGACCGAATCCCAGTTATTTCCCCGGGACCCAGATTTTGCATCCAGCCGTTGTTTGCAGAAGCCCCAGTTTCAGTAATAAGGTTAATAATGATAATAATAATTAAAAAAAAGGACAGCAAATGATAAGAAGTATCGAAGAATAGACAGATATCAGGGACAAAGAATATCTGCGGAGAGATCTTAAATCCATCCCGGAGCAAATTCACAGCAGACCCTCTGTTTTATTAAAGACCTATCTAAGCACAAAATAGTAAGGATTCAGATGACGGGTGTTCAGAGCGTTATTTGTAATTTGATTTTCTACCAACTTCTCTTAAAGTGTTAGATTTCAGAAGGATTTTATAATTTTTCCACGATCCGACCATGCTAGCGAACTTGATTTTGCCCGCACGCCGAACACCACTGCTAACATAAATATTACCCAGAGAGCATCCCACGCTCACGAGTACCCGACCCAGGACCATTTTGCTCTGTGCAGCGCTAAATAGATGCTTCATACCGGAGAAGGTGCCCAAACTCCCCGCGATGGATCTTGGAAAAAAACAGCTTGAAGAGCCCAACCTCCTCTGCGACGAGGGCTGCAGGAGCAGCCAGGCATCCCAACCCCCTGAATACCTTTTGACCACTATCAAAACAAACAGAACATCTTCCTTTTACCTTTTTCTTGGAAGCATTTAGTTATTTCCGCAGCCCCCAAGCCCCGCGGAGCGGGATCCATATTAACCAAGGCTGTGGAAGGCACGGAGCACGGTGCCGTGCGCTTGACTCACTGCATAGATGCATAAAGGAAAAAAAAACTGCAAAAAACTCTCTCCCTCTGTTCCTGGTAGCTTTGCTGCAAGGAAAGATTGTGTGATGCTGTACAGGAATATCCAAGTTTCGGGATACACAGCCTAATTTGTTAGTGACCCAAGAAAACAGGACTGGAAAAGGCTGCTGGGCTGTTTAGTCCGCTGTTGTCTTAAAATCCTTCTCATGCAAGTACAACCCTCTCATCAGTAATTTAATGAGAAATGGTTGTTAACGAGCTAACAATCAGTGGAATGCGGGACTAGAATCAGAAGAAATGGAAATGCCCAGCTCCCAAGTCCTCTCCAAAGCATCCCCAACACCGACCGTGTCTCCGCAGAATGATTTTCCCGAGTCAGCATCTTTAATTTTTCACCAGTTGAAGGCGAACCTTCCCCTGGGATCCCTTCAGAACAGCACGGATGGGTGAAAATATTTAACGTATATTCAGCAGTTACCAGAATTGACATTTGAAACCAAGGAGCAGTGGCACCGTGTGACCAGTCAATTCTCATTGAACCCACCCAAGGATGTTTTCTGTAGCTTAAGCCCTGGTCTTTGAAAGGCTGAGCGTGTAGAGCGAAAGCAGAGGAAAAAAAAAAATAAAAAATCTTCGATAGCTGAACCGTTCAAAAAAGCTCCCTAAAAATAAATATTCACAAGGGGGTTTCTACTTAGGGCAGTCTGGAGGTGGGTGATTGGGTTGCTATGTTGAAGTCCAGCACTAAATCTTCATACCACACATGCAGTTGCTGATGGTTCAATTCTGGAAGTGCCGGCCCCATCCACCCTAGAAAGGCAGTCGTCTTTTTTCTCATCGTTCACCACATCCGCAGATCGGCTAATCTGCGATTAGTTCACTGCTCTTCCTCTTTTCTCACTGACTTCTACAGCAAAAATCCTTATTTATTAATACCAGAGTGCACACTCTTGCACTTTGCAAGATTAAATTTAATCTCACTTCTATTCTAATTCTCCGGCTCATCCAATTCCTCTAAGATGCTCCCACCCTCCCCCTCATCCCAGCCCTCCCTCACCTGGCTCCAACACGCTTGGTGAGCACACTCCAACTCTTCCTGCTCAAATCATTACAAATTAATTGCGATCAATCAAGACCAATTTTTGAAGCACTCCACCAGGCATCTTAAAATTTGGTTTTAAAGGTTTATTTGTACCCCCCTTGGTCACTCCCCTTCCATCCCTTCAGTAGCTCGTTTTTAGCCCCATTGATTTCCTCCCTCACCCTGCAGCTGTCAGCCTTCCGATCCCCAAACCACACCCCTGCATGAACCCCGCACGCGGCATCTTACAAAATTACAAGTTCATTAACGGGGCATTTTAACTTCTAAAGACCACATGGGCTCGTACGCCCAACCCTAACCTGAGCTCTCAAAAAGAGCGCGTTTTTCCCCCACGCCGTGCAATGGTTAACCCACCCAGTTTATTGCAAGAGTGGATCCGAGGAGCCGATGCTCGATGGTGCATCAGCTTCACTAAAACACAATTCGTGCCCCAAAAGACCGCAGATCAACAGAGGCAGGGAAAGAAAGTATAAAGCAGCGAGGAGAAGTGACTTATCAGCTTTGGGAAGGTTTTTGGTGGTTTAACTTTTGCTCGGAGCTTTCTAGAGAGGAAGAGATGTGGAAGAGGTGATGCTGCCGTCAGGTGGATATTTACAGTGTGCTCCTGCTGTTAATTCAAAACAAAACGACAAGTTGAAAACTTAAGTTGGAACTTCGTAAGCAAAGATGGTTACTCTTACATTGCTCACTACAAAAATCACCGCATCAGAGGCATTTTTTTACCTCAATGAGCTTTCTAAGGTCACTGCGTCGCTGGTCATTATTATGTCCTCTACCTGGGTACAGGCGGAAACAACCAACTTGGAGCATCACCTGTCCCTAAGTAACAATGTTCTCTTGAGATCTACCCCCAGTGTGATGTGACGTCCTCGTAATGCTTCTCTGAAAACGTACACGCCAGATCACAGGTAGCCACTTCCAGGGATATCAGGGCGATAGTGGGATGTTTTACATTTACCTTTGTGAATAATTTTAACAAACTATTAAAAAAACCCTACGAAGTGCAAGGTGGCCAATTCTGACCTCTTTTATTGATACAAAATACGTCAGCAGAATTAGCCTTCATTTACGTTGACATAATTGTGTTCATAATGTAATTGATGGTGACCGTACTGAGCTTGCCGAGAGCTCCTCTTTACATCATAAATAAAGACCAGCAATATTTGAAAGTAGAGATCTTCTATTAGATATGTCAGTATGGCTGAAAAGAAGCAGAAAAGCTTCTACACTCATCATCTTTCCTCCTACACCCATGTTTTGAGATCCCCATTGGCCTCCGGACCCTTTGAATACCCACACAAGCACGAGCCCCGTTACCACCACCTCCCCTCACTCACTCATTTTTCCACCTGGGGCACGTTGGCACAGCTCAATGACCCCCCCCACTATGGTGCTCATGTAAAAGCAGGGGCCCAGAGGTGCTACCATAATAAAAACAGTAAAATAACGCGTTATGTGACGCTTCTTCCAACAAGTTAGAAGTTCAAGTTGAAAATCAAGCGACAACAGACGATACGTGATAAAGATCAAGTTTTATTGACATATTTTAGGTACAATAAATATATTTACATGTTGACACTTTAAACATGGAATTACATGTAAAAAACCCAAACTTGTACATGAGATCATCTTTGCGTTTCCATTTTTACATTCACTTAAATAGGTACGACAGAAAGATCTCTCATGCAAGCGGAGAATTTGGTATAGTCCAGTATTACATTCAAGAAATCAGTAGTAAACACCTTGTGCAGATGATGCTGTAGAAAACATGAGGCAGATGAGCCCCCAGTGGAGTCAGTATGATACAGTCGGCTGCTGAATTTATATCCTGAACTGCTAATAAATGAACTCTGTAATCCAGATTAGAGCAATACATTTGAAGTGATTCTCAAAAGACCTAAATACGTACAGTGTTTAAGACTTTACAGGTTAGGAAGGATCACATTCAGTAATAGTAATAGGAGGTAGAACTGTGTCGACAGTGTTCGTATTTCTACGTGGCAATAAACAAAAAAAGTGCTATTACTATCACTGAATTCAAGAACAGAACTCCTGGAGAAGTGAAAAGGATAAAAGAGTTGTTAATCCTGTTTCTCCTGGCTTGCCACCAATGCTAGAACACGCACGCATAACGTTTTAGTTCTCCCTTATGGGTAAAAACTGCAAAGCAAAACTGTTAAAAGTGATGCTTCTCCAGTGCTTTGGGATGGGCAGCATCTCCTGAGGTGCGACACCTGTAAAAGCAACCTCAGCTTTATATATCAAAGCGCGCAAAGAAAAGGACAGCACGATGTGATTTCAGGGTGGGAGAGCTAGGCTCTGGGTATCCTCAAAAGAGCTGTAAGAAGAGAAAGCAGAGCAAAAAATTGAATGCAACGCACTCAGGAAAAGGCCCGGAGAAGCAAACAGGGAGTGAAAAGAGCAGGAATGTAACAAGGATACAAATATCCTTGTGGGAACGGAAAACTGGGGGCAAATGAGATGGAAATGAGGAAAAGCATAGGGCAGAGGGAAAGGGTGCCACGGGGAAAAAGGAAGTTGACTTGATTCTAAGGGCACTTTGTACCAATAAAAGTTGTATGCAATGGTACGGAGGATCAGCTGTGAATAAATGAGTGTTAGCATCTTGTCTTTGCTGTATCTGTAAGTGAAAATGGGTATTAATTAGAAGTTAAACCGCCGAAAGACATTTCACCGCCTGCAAAAGAAATCCTGCAAAAAAAAAAATGGTTTTGTTATTCTATAAATAGAAATAAAATCATAAGGTTCCAAAGTCAGCCTGACAGACGCTAGGGAAAAATACAATGCACATTAAAAAACCATTAGACACACACAAAGAAAATCCTGACCCACTAAACAAACGTTAACATTAATACAGCGGTGTCTGGTTTAAATTGTGATCTTCCAGGTGACTACACACAACATTGCAATACAGCCAACACTGAACTGTACACAGGTTCTTTTGCAAAAGTTTTCTTAATCTGTAATACCGTTTAAAATTATTTAAATGGCAAAGATCGCTTAACCCGCGTGGTGTTACATTAAATAAATGCAGTGTAACCTGTTGAAAAACGGTGTATATCTAAAGCCCATTGCCAGTTAGTTAGAAAAATCAGTGCATCCAACCAAGAAGTGAGAAAGCAACACAGGCACCTAAAAGACCCAGTGAGGTGAAACTTGCCCTTTGAGGTTTTCTTTAGTGCAATAAGGACCATACTTTCCACCAAAAAAAAAAGCACAGAAGGAGAAAACGGAGGTGTTTTTTTAATTGAAAAAAACCCCAACCCTGCAAAAAGCAGCGTTATAAAGAACAAAATGATCCTTCCCAACCGTATTACACCAGAAGATGGTATACGTAAGGATCCAATATGAATCAGTGGTTTTGTACACAAGACGCTGTGCTCATGTGAATAACAAGTCATCTGTACCATTAAAAATCAGGTTACAAAAAAACCTTACATAAAATCCTTAGGATTTGAATACTAATTAAAGATAAAATCCTTTCAAGTATTTAATTAAGTATTCCTTAGAGGTTAATGCATGATTTAAGGTAACATCGAAACAAAAGACCTATGTTACCCTAAATGACCTCTATAATACAGCTAACTTTCTGCTATTTGTGCAGTATTGGTTTCCTTCATATTTAATTTCTCATCCAACACGCTGCTAAAAAAAAAAAGATAAAGAGGCACAAAAAATAATTTTAGAAAAAGGTTCGTGTCTGAACAAAAATGCCTTTTTGACGGTGACCAGGTGAAGCCAGATTTCTGCCTTCGAGCACCACGACCCACGTAACACACACAGCACTACGCGAAGGACAAGAACAACACAATACTACGCCAGAGAACAAACCCAGGGTATATCCCGAGTTAAGACAAAAAACAGGCCAAAAAACCCCCCAAAAAACCAAACAACCCCAAAATGGGAAGCCCGCGCCCTCCCGCCCCCCCTCTCGCCCCAGCTCTGCGGGCAACGCACCCACGCACACATACAGACACGCAGTTACTGCGGGCAACCAGGGGAAGCGCCTACAGCAGCTGCTGGGAGAACTGCGCGATTTCAAGCTAAACAGGTAAAAAAGATAACTATGTTTTTAAAAAAATACTAAAAAAAAAAATCAGCACCAAGTAGAAGGTGGTGTTTGTTTTTTTTTTAAGCTTCTTGTTCTAAATAGCTAGATAATGTTAAGGAAGAAATGAAGACCCTCAAGGTTACTCTGAAATAACCCACAGTTTGTAAAAAAAATAAAAATAAAAATAAAAAAAATATCTCATCTAAACACTTGCAGTGGAAACCTAACACCAAAGTACTAAAATGCACAGTCTGCTTGGCATTTTAATGGCTAGAAGGAAATTCTTTTTACACAAATTTAGAAATCTGAAGTGAGTCTTCAGAATTAAAGTGGGGAATAAACTAGGTATCTGAAGATACTTCACAGATGAGGTGCTGGTATTTACTCTTCTTTCGCAAAGTCATATTGGAGATGGATGCGGTCCCAGAACAATATCCCTGTCTAAATTTATTCTCTGCCACTACTTAAGAGTTAAACATTTGCATGGCAGCCCTTCCTCCAGCTATGAAGATGCTGCGGACCTGTCCTCCTCCTGCCTAGCGCCAATGACCCCGAGCTTTGCAAACACCGCACACGGTTCCACCATACACTTTACGTGCCACATCAGTTGCTGACATTTGTGACGAACCAACGTGTTACATGACCAACTTGAATTATACGGGTAAAACCAAAATATCCCAAACTTTTGAGAACAATATGACACGACAGACCTAATTTGTACTTGTACAGCACAATGGAACAAACCTAGAAACCCCATGCCTTGGTCTGACAGTGCACTGTATTTCCCCTCAAAAGTTAAAGGACAGAGGTAATTTTTTTAATAAAAAAAGAAGTAGAACATTCTACTAAAATACCACAGATCATACGGCCAAACCAATCTTTTAGTCAAGGCAAAATATGATTAGATATAAAGAGAATTCTCCAGTGCTACAAGAAGAAAACAAAATAATTCGGAAAAAAAAAAGGTTGGCTCCATATAATCACCTATTGGAGTTGCCTATTAAAATCATTATAAAATTATGCTAATAAAAACTGAACAAATAATACACAGATCAGGATATATGTATTGACTTACTAGCATCTTTATAAAAATTTGAAGATATACACAAAAACACATCAACATTTATGGAACTGTATCCATTAAACTTAGATAAGACAACACAAAAAACTAACAAATAGCTAAGATGTGGTTGACTGTAAGCACTTTGAGTAACATTTTAATTTTAAAAGGTCAATTATTTACATACTACATTAAATGCCTTTTTTTTTTTTTGCATTTTGCGTTGTATTTTGAATGCATGAGAAAGAAAGAACAAGATAATGGTTGCAACAGATCTTCCAAGAAAGTTAACTTAAGATGCTCAGATTTAACTATGTGCTGAAAGAGAACATGGCAAGAACACGTCCGTCTACCTTTACCTCTACTGCCTTTGTGGTTTTTTGGGAGGAGACAACAAATGGATCTAGGAGAGCTGTATTGTCCAAACTGACCATTGCCAAGAGATCCACTTTTAAGTTGGGATTTCAGAACTAACAAAACACGAATATCTGAACAAACGACTCACCTAATTGCTACTTTTGCTACTGAGTTGTTAAAGATATTAGAGAGATATGGTGACAATACAGGGTGCGAGTATGTATGTATGTGTATAATAAAATGCATATAGACATACATACATATATGTAGTATGTTTACATATAGTGAGATACCCAGGCACTGCAATAAGCAGCTAAAATCCCCAGCAATCCGCCCGTACTCTCTGCACAAGTAATAATTTACTGCAACCGCCTTTAAAGAGGATGCATTTAGCCATTAAACAGGCATTGCTTACGTTGCCTCCTACATTTAAATAGACCTGAGGCGATTTCATGTCTGTATTCCAAAGCCACGCATTTGTCTCTTTTTAAAAAAACAAAAAAACAAAAAAAAAACAAAAAAACAAAAAAACAACTGAATAAAAATTCTTAAAACTTAAATTGGCTGAACCTCAGCCTCTTTGGGATGGATTCAAAACCCAAAGCAGGAGCGTTTCTACAAACTTCTTTGACTTTTGAATCAAACCCATATTCTCAGGCTCCAAGAAACCCTCTAACCCCAATAAGGTTTGCTTCTGACAGGACAGCTGATCAACTGCAGATGTTCCTACTGCTGAACTCAGCTGCTGGCCTGCCTGCTCTCTGCACCCAACCCAGGCTCCCAGACACGCACGACTGTCGCTCCTCTCCGAGGTCTTCCCATCCTCCTCATCACAGAGAAGCTGCTCCCTAACGGGATGAATAACTGTTTAATGACTCGCTTTAAAGATAAGCATTTCTTTCTTAAAACTAAAACGGACACAACCTGAGGAGGCAGCATGGGGGTCCTAGTGCTCAGGGTGCGAGGGATCGAACAGCACAGGGCGCATCACCTCGCACGAGTCTTCGGGGTGGGCTCCCACCAGGCGCTTCCTACCTGCGGCTCGTTCTCTGGCGTGGGCTTGGGTCTACCCTGAAGCACTAACAGCACCTTACGTAGAGCCGTTGTGCTGGATGTTATTTGAGTATTATGCATAAATAGGGAACTACAGACGGGTGTAAAACTCACTTGCACGCACAAATTCTCGTGTTGTTACTGCGTCCCGTCACTAGGCTGTAAATGGGCTTAGAGTATTCTCTCAGACTTTTTTCCCCAGTGCAGTATTTCCAAAGCACCACATTATTCTGTACTATTTCAGTGAACAAAGAGCAGTTTTACCTAGCAGACTTTTGACAGTATTTATTATTCAATCATTATTTTTAGTAACTTCTACTTAATTGAAATTCTGGACCAAAACTGTAAGAAAGCCAATTAGGTCTTTGGGACTTGGTTACCATTAAATCCTCAAAAAAACCCAACCTACACTACTATAAACTTGCTTAGCTCATCCTTCCACACTTGGCATGCCTATTTTGGACCCTGTTCGCGGCTGTTTCATTACATACCAATAGTGTTCTTCTGCCGTCCCTCAGGTAACAAACCTATAAGGTTTCTATAAGTGCCCCCCCCCCCCGCCCCCCGCCAAATAGTAGGTGGAGTGCTTAAGAGTATTCCTAAAATAAAGGATGAAGCAAAAGCTCACAGTCTAAAAACTAAGGAAACGTTCATAAAAACTAGAATCCAATATAAAGATGACATTTTAATAAGTTTATTCAGAAGTAACTGAGGAAAACCTGTTCCTTTGGCAACACCATCTAGATGGTTCTAACCAAAAGGAAATATTATGGATTTTACTTTGAATAAAATATAAGCTCCTTAATGTTTGCATGTGATTTTGGGGAACTGCCACGTTCACCAGCAGATTCACAGTGTCCTTATAGTCCTGCATTTATTGGGAACAACAGATCAAACCAAGTCCTTTCAGTTATGGGTTTCTTATGATTCAGCGTTAGTCACAAAATAAACCCCAAAGAAAAAAAAAAACCCTAATCAAAATAAAGCATACGGCAATCACGAAACACTAGCCCAAAAGAACTATTAGGAATGCACCGCTCTTCCTGTGTAACATTTTTCAAGTGAGCCACTAAATATTTCTTTTTCCTTGTATCTGGCAACGTCATTTAAAACAACCTAGTTACAGCTTGGGAGTTCACTACCCCACGATGCTACTGAAGGGCAAAGATTCTTGTTTTTAAAAACCAAGGGCAAATACAGCAATGTTATTCCTACGCAGGGTTTTACGGAATAAGCGGAGTTGGAAGGAGAAGATGGAAGTCTGTGTTGGAATAGAAAAATGCAAAGACAGACTAAACATATTTACAAAGAGCGAAACTACAATTTTCCAGTGTCACCTCCAAAGCTTCTCAGCATACTGCTATCCCGTGAAGTAGACCACCTTTAAATCTATGCAAGAAAACCTTCTGTGCTCTCGGACACACAACGGAACTAATGTGTTTTGTTTAGAAAAGTGAGTTTTCGTTCAAATACCTCGCACTGAAGATAAGAGCAACCATTATCAAATATTCTTTGCTATGAAGAAAGTTTTTAAATCTTTCGATGTAAACGTTCTCTCTCAAGTCACTGTGGTCACACAGTAGGATCTTGAAGAACAGTGTCTACATGCACTGAAAGCATTTTGAAAAAAATTCTGTAGTTCCACGTGGTTACAACAGAACGTGAACAAACCGAACAGAAATTCCACCTTTGCAGATCCTCTCAAGTTCAGCTCTTCTGGAGGACAACTTGCTGCTCTCTGTAGTTCAACACAGCAACTAAAGACTAAGCTGAAAGGTTTCACAATCCGATGGTTTTGCCACTGCGTCTTGTGCAGGTCCACAGCGCGCTTCTGTTAGTGTCAGGGTTTCTCTCAGCAGACATCACTCAACTATCAGTGCCACGTTTATGTGGGACAGATCTATCATGTGCCTGTTAAAGAGTTAAAAGAAATTTAAACCTGGTACTCAAACTGATTCTAGGGGTGGGGAACAGACAAGGAGGTTCTATGAAGGTCACTAATAAACAGATGCTTGATTGGCTTAAGAGAAACATTGAGCAGAGGCGACTGATTTAATCTTTGAAGGGAGGGAAGGAACCGAGGCGGCAGCAGCGCTTAGTTATTTACCTGTGGAATTTCTGTTGAAATGCTAAAGCATGTGCTGGCTCCTTGAATTTTGCTATGGCTTTCCGTTGTTGAGGAAGCATCTGTAAACTCTGCAGAGACAAAAAGCCAAAGTATATTTTTAGCATTCACTTAGAAGTTCCCTTTAAATTAATTTTGCATCAAACCCGTTGAAATTTTGTCATATTTCTTTTCTCAGAAACACTTATTGGTGTCCAGGGAATGTAAAGAGACTTCCGAGACTGCAGCTGGGGCCCCAGCTGCAAGTGTTTGAGCTGAAGCATTAAGCAACTGTACTAACTGGAAAACCCAGACCATCACTCATTAAGCAAAGGCAACAGCTCTTCAATTCGATCCATAGAGATGAAACCAAACTCTGCAGCCCAACTCTCACCAACTGAATGAGAAGCGTTCAACTGGGAAGAGCTCAACTTCACACACAAGCGCCTGGAGTCGTTCACCTGATGTACGTTAAGGGATGGAGGCTTTCCACAGGTTAAACAGGACAGAAACAGGAAAAAAGCAACAGGTTTTGATCCCTAGGCTGTGTATCTTTGCACTATTTTAACAAAAACAAGTGGCTAGGTTTTAACAGACACTACCAACCACATGACCTTGGATGAGACCTAGGACACCACTTCCAAGTCGTCCTAGTGATGGGAAGCCATGGAACACACATCTACCCAGGCAAGTCCATGAGATATGTGCTTCCCATACCAAGAGAGCAGCATTTCACAATGCTGTGACTGCCAAAAAAGCCGTGTGTAGTACTGAGGTCTCCAAAACTACAGCACATCTCAGCCAGGGCTCTGGAGAACTCATGTCCTTGCTCCCTGTTGCAGCAGGAAAGTCCAGGCAATGCCAAGATGATCCAGGGGAGCGATCCCGCGATTCCAGTATCTCACAGCAGGTTTTGGATGTTTAATGACCTACACCGCAGCACGTTCAAGACAGAATTGTGCTGATTCAGCATCCAGTTTCCAGTTGCTCTTATGGCTTTGGATGCAAAATTAAAGAATTCCTGACATCTCTCTTTTCTGTGCATAAGTTCCTACATAAAGCCAATCCAATTGTGTGCTGAGATTTATGTATTTATATGTACATATATATGTACAGACACATACATATATAGGAACCTTAAAACTTTTCTAAATATCATTATAACCTCCCGGTGGTTGTGTATAAATGCAATTCTCTCCTCCTGCATCTCGCCTGGAATTCAGCAGCATCCCCCTGTTTTGGATGATTCCAGCACTCTGGTGGTAAGTCTCCAGAATTTTAAATTTCACCTGAAAAAACTCTGTATCATCACCTAGACTATTAAAGAACATACCACATATCTTTACACTAACAACTATTCCTTGGGAATCTACGTACAACCCCACTTGTTGATACATTTTAAGGGTGACATACTTTTAAGATCTCTCAGCAAAAGAATTTTTAATGCAGCTAATGTGTTCCCTGTTCATTCAATCTAATGCAGCATTTTAAGCAAGATGTCAAATGCCTAGAGGCAATTTGCTACTAAAATTGCCTACTTACATCTTTTTTGAACAGGTAAGACTCTTGTTGATAAGATGCTTATTTAAACAAGAGCCTTGGCACCTGATAGCCATTTTCTTTGCATTCAGGCCTGACAATTCAACTCTAGGCTCTTCCTGTAACTTGCCTATCTGTGATTTTGGAAGTCATTAATTTTGGCAGTAGCTACTTTGCACCTTCTTGTAATTGACAGGAATCTTCCCTCTTGCCAGGAAAACCACGGAAGTTTAATACTTCCATCACTCCTGTGATTTCAAAGCGGAAGCTGAGGAAAAGTTAAAGGATTCAGCAACCCTGATGAGCTTCAGTGGGTTATTTGCACTGTATAGTTTTCGGAAACCTGCTATCGTAGAACTTGCATGAAAATAGATGCCCACCTATAATGTTTTCAGTATTATTTTTGGTTCCCCACAGCACACCTGATCTGTATTTCCAGTGCGATGCTGTACAGCAGGAAAGATTTAAACTTTTGTGATTTCTTTTCATACTGCCTAACTACTTCTGGAGAAGATGTTATAACAAGTTTAAAAAGTTTCACCGAACAAAGGCTCTTCTTGCATGATTCTCTGTATAACTAAATCAACTAATCTAGTATTTGTACATTTTTAGCTACTGACCTTGTTTGCTTTTGAAGTTAGTGACATTTATTTGAAATTACTACATGTTCAGAGATGAGGGGTTTTTGAGTTAATATCTAATATCATGACCAGAAACTACATGGTTTTAAAGGAAGCAGTTAAGTCTAATTTTTGGCCTACCAACCTCCCTGGCTGCTAAACCTTACACTTGAAGCATGAAATTATGGATGCGTCTCCTACAAATCGCTATATGAGAAGCCTTGAAGCAAGAGCTAGCTGTAATAGCAAGAGGCTGGGAGGATCACTGCCAGCGTAAGGTGGGAAAAAATACAGATCTAGGGGGGCGGAGGGGGAGGAGGAAGAAATCTGCAGTATGTGATAATTAGGAGGAAGATAACAATTTTTAATCCTGAAGAAAATATTTCTGCTTGACGATGTTTAATACGGGCAAGACTTACAAAATTCTAGTTTGCTCAGAACAGGTTTTGTCCATCATTTAAACCAACAAAGCCAAACGGACCTACAGCAGGTCTCTGCAAAAATATCAGTCCTTTGTGAGAAGTGCCAGCCCCCCTGCAACACCACATCGCCAAAAATACCACAAGGATTGCAACAGGGGATGGCGCCAGTGACCTGTCCCAGGTTCAGGTCCTTAACAGCTCACGCGATGGCTGATACCCGAGTCCATAACACAAATGTCTTGCACACTATTGGTAGTAAGTTGTTTTTTTTTTCCCCCCTTACAAAATCCAGAAGACTTCTGGCTTATGCTTTAAGGCTTAATACCCTGCTATATGTTAGCGACAGACACATCTGAATCTGTATTAAATCCGTCTTTCAATAATGCTCAGATAGGGCGAGTACCACAGATTAATGGCATTTCTGAAAAAGTAATTCATTGTGTTGGTTTTAGCCCTGAGGTAGTATCACAGAGAAGAGCATCGGACAGGTCTTCATACAGTACTAATGACAGCTGTTCTTCTCAAAGAACACATAATACTAAAGTAATCCTTAGTCTTATGATCTCCGTTATAATGATAAAAATATGAGTCTCTCTTTCCCAAAGTATCATGCCTCATCAGGAATTTGATCTGAATTTAGTATCACTCTGTTATCTGCTGATTTTGCAGGATGCCAAAGGCTGGTCGGGGGAGGCAGGGAACAGCCAGCCACACAGCGCTGCCTCTGGAGACGGGCTGGTTCTACTGAGCATCACTTGACTTCCCATTTAACAAGGGGACACTCACGTTTCCCCCACAGGAGATTTCCCTGCTGCCACTCTGTGCTCCACTAGAATCTCCTTCTATCATGAATTCCTAAACTGAAATACCACAATCCTTCCAAACGTCACAGCTCTCAGAAAACAACTTCATTCACATCTTCTCTTTTAAGTTGACCTAGTCAGACGTTCACCAGAGGATGAAAACCCCTTCCCGGATCCACTCAGGTGTAAAGGATTGACGATATACACAATAACTTCCAAGGGATTTCAAATGACTGGTTACTTTGCGGATTCAGGCATACAGATCTGCCGTACAGCACTTCCCGAGACCAACCTGAGATTAGGGGTATTCTGGGCATGTTCCCATTTGACTCTGGAGAACAGAGATTACATCCTGACGTATTCCTGGCATTAAAAATAATAATAAAAAAAGACGGGTTTAGGCTGAGGAGGAGTATTTTATATGGAAAGGATTTAGGCAGCATGGAGCTCACACTGATTTTGATTATCTCCTTTTTCTGCTTCCTTAGGCACTGCCGTGGGAAGATGCAGATCTTGTACTGAATGGAAAAATGCAACACCACCAATCAATATTTCATGATCACTCATGCCTACAACCGGTTTAAAACATACTATTATAATTCAACAATCAACAAAACCCCCAAACATCAGAAGCTCTGCCTTTTTCTGCAACTGAACTATTACCAGTGACTAAGGCACAAATATCATAAAAGGACCGTTCCCTCTGCAGGCATTTCTTTAGGCCTGCAGACCTACACTGCCCTCAAATTTCTCCTTTACACACGTTCTGTCATGAAATCTATACTTTTAAAATATCACTGAAAATAATACTGAAATAGCCTGTATGATAATAGCAGCGCAATGATCTCTCGTTAAGCTTCTCTGCAAAACAAAGAGCCTTGAGACAAGCCGCGGGACATCCGTGAGTAGAAAGCGAGAGATCTCTTGCAGGAAGCAAACATCTTTGACACCAAAGCCCTCAGAGGTTACACAGAGGAAGATGTTAAAAGGGAGATAACGGAGCACTGGGAGGTGGAAACCAAGCAGGTTTGAGTAAGACTGGAGCAAGCGCTCATTTCAGTTATAGGAGACCCACGGGAAATAAAAGTTTCCTCCTTTACTTAATTTCTTTCACTGAAGTAAATGGATTACCTAATAGACTGTACATTCAGTTCATCGGTGAGTTTGGGACTAGAAGTGGCAGTCCATACAAGGCTGCTAAAAAAGGGACCTATGGAAAAAGAAAGTGTAAACTTTCCTAACTAACACCATCTCCGGTGTGTGATCCAACCTGCTCTGCTACAAGACAAACAGCAGCACAGCAGGAACCTTCTAAAAAGAAAGACCGGATTCTATTTATTCTTCCCTCTCATCAGTAAATGCAGACAAATTTTAAATTTTGTCACAGTCTCCTGACACGTGAAGCACCTTCCCCGGGAGTGACACTTACTAGCCATTACCAGGCAGAGGCTGGGACAGAATGTATTTATTTCATCCTCAGCTGTTGCAACTGACCTCTTCCACGTTCTGTCCCTCCTTCCTGCTTTTTTGGCACTTTTGACTTCCTGCTTTCTGCCTTTGAAAGCACTCAGCTTTCCATCTCCATATGCGAGATGAGATGGAAGCACCTTCTGCTATCACAGAGACGGGCACCTCTAGCTCACATACTGCTCTACAGCAGGGCTGACCTGCACAGGCTCATTGCGGAGCCGCTCTTCTCTTCCCCAGCCCCTAGGATGGAGCAGGACTGCCCATGTCTTCTCCCACAGTCGGTGGAGCTGGCAAAACCTCTTGGTTGAAAATGGTTTTTACAGGTAGGAAGACCACACAGGTCACCACGCCAGCCCTGCACGCCCTGTGTGCTGCGTCACGTGGGGAGCTTGCCCTGCTGACCCTGGCAGAGCACTCAGGTTCTGGGCACGCTCATCATCTCCACCGAGAAGCCTTTAAACTAAAAATAAATTAATCGATTTTGAATATAGCGTCAGTGCAGACAGCTGCCTTTACCCTAGCTGAGCACTAGGTCGCACTGTCACTCTAAGAAAGCGGAAGCACATCAACATGGCAATTGTTTTTCCCTTCTGAGACCAGAAGAGAAAGGACTGCATTATCAGAGTAAAACATGTATTTGTAAAACTACTCAAAATACACCTACAAACGCAACATTCTCATCACCTCTGATATACAACGGTTGAGTTTTTCAAGATTTAATTTCCCCCCCCCCCCTTTTTTTTTTAACATCAGAATTTCTGATCTTCAGTCTTCACAAAGCAATACTGAGATTTTGCACTGATGTTTTATGCTTGCAACCATTTGCTGGAAGAAAATATGATTAAAGACGATGATCTCCACAGAACGATCACTCAGTACTCAAATTATCTGGAGATGTAGCAAATACTCCCCCCTACCTGCCATCATCCTAAAAAAAATAAGTAAAAATCTGAAGGTGGCAATAACTAGCTGAACAGAATCCTCTTTAGGCAGTATAAACATTAAACCCAGATTCAAGAGCACCAAAAAAAAAAATGCACTGGGTTTTGCATGACCTTTGCAACTTATTAGTAATCTACTTTGGCAAGTGGTTGTGGATGGATATGTACTGAATGTCACTGCTGCAGTGCAGTCCCCAGGAGGCTCTAGTTTGGTGGTGTGCTCAGAAATCTTCTGTACTTTCCAACACTTTGGAATGCGTAATTTTATTTATGGTATGTCATTATTTTAGATTTATCACTCAGATTTCACTGCAGGTACATTAGTTGTATCTGAAAGCTTTTCTCCAGAAACGAGTCTGACAGCAAACCATATGTTGAAAGGAAGGACGTTTCCTGCTAATTTAATCATGTTTGAGTTGTAAAATGCAGCTATGACTAAGGGGCTGTTCCTGGAGCCCCAAAGATTTTCTTTTATTCAGTACCTTGAGAATCTTAACGGTATTTTTTTTCTCCTATGTTAATAACAGAGCAGCTTTAATGAAGCAAGGATGAGAATTAAAGAGTCTTCAGTGATTAGGCAATAGAGGGTATTTTTTCAAAGCTCATATATGGGGAAAGACAATTTTCTCCGTTTCTGTGGTATGGAAGGGGAAAAATGCTGAATTTCCAACTTCAACTGTAAAAGTCTCCTTCATCTTCTCTTATGCATGCCCAGCTATCCCCAAACCCTGATTTACAGAACCATCACCTCAATGCAAGCTGATGGCAAAGCTAGGAGCATCGAACCTCATAAAATGAGGGAAGTTTTCGACTTCCCAAGAACTGCATAAAGTACTTGTACCTTGATAACGACACTGACATGAAAAAGCTAACAATAAAAATCCAACCCTTTTGTACCCAGGAAAACAAAGCAATCTCTTCATCCCCATTCACTCCATTGCCACAGACTTTTTCCATAGATACATTAAAACTTTCCATTATGCCAGCAAAGATCCTCTTCCCAAGACAACACATGCAGGATAAACACACTGCAACAAAACCAGGAGCCAAACTACACATTTGAAAATAGGAGCGGGTGTGGGCTCCGTCGCTCCACCGATGTACTAGAACGGATGGTGCAGATTAAGCTGAGGTCTTGTACCAGATGGGACAAGTGCTCACAATATACTCTTGTTGTCCAAGAGCAGAGATAACACTGGGAAGTATTCCTTCCCCTTCCCTGGGAGCTATGCCTCAGTGCAGCCATTCCCACGTTCACGTCTGGACCGCAGCAGAAACTGATACACAAGAGGCAATATTCAGACTCAGGAGCTGCGTTTGCACGTCGCTTTGAAGCAAGATGCTTGCTTACCATTAGAGGTGTACCTCCTACGGTTTGGGAGTCTTTACCTTAAACCAGGGATTTGCTGCTAGTCAATCGGCACGCGTCATTTCAAGACACCATCCAGGCAGGAAAAAACTTCTTAAGTTCTTATTCTGATTTGAAAGGCTTTTTACAATTGCGAAAAATAAGCATGAGTGACACACATCCTCTACCCCCCACGATAAATAAAATTCAAGAAACTGATGTCTCAGAGGAAAGTTCTGCTGAATGTAGTCAACAACTAACGAGAGGATATACTACATCCTAAAGATGGAGTCAGCTACAACACACTCACCTTCCCCTGCTCTCTTGAACTCCATCTGAATAACCTAAAAACCTAGGCACTTTGCTTGATTTCCTGAAAAACAGCTAGAATTTCTCCCCTGCTGTTTGCTCACAACAGCCATCTCCCCAAATCCCTTCTATTTCAGTTCACCCAGCTGCAATGCACCCGAGATTTCTTTGCTCTGGTGATGGCCATGGCCTGTCCTTGCTTCTTAGTTATTGTCCTCATGCATGAAACCCCCAAAGCCCACCTGGCAAGGAACCCTTCCGTTCACTGCTTGGCTCTCTTCAGTGGCTCATGGCTGCACTCCTCACTGCAAGTCACTTATATGACGTGCATTTTCAAGGAAGAACGAGGGAAGAACCAAGTATAACATCCCTTCCCTATCACACCCTCCTCACCATTTCCACTTGCAGGGGAATTTGTACAGCACTGAGCACAAAACACTAGTAAAAACAATTTATAGCTACAAGAAAATCCTCTCGTGCACTCCGGGATTTTGACCCCTTCCAAAATCTAGCACCATCTGTACAGAGGCCATTACTGTGAACAGGTACAACACAGATTTTCTAACGTTTTGTTTTCAGTTCTTGCCTTACAAGGCACTTAAAATTGCTGCCGTCTTTTCCTCATTGGCTGTGTTAACACTTCTATGGTACACCACACTACCATAAAAAAAAAAAAAAAAAAAGAACCACAAACAAAACCAAAACCCAAAAAGAGATAAATACTGCATATGGTGGTTCCCAGTCTCATACTCTTTGTACAAAAGGATCGCTTCTCCCCCGCACATCTCACTATCCACACTTGTGAAACATTATTCAGTCTCAAACTAGCCAGGAAATTTCTAGCTTTCTACAAGTCAGACTTGAAATTCAAGTGCAGGATTAGCACACAAGCCTTCTGCATCGCTAGCTAAGTTCAAGCATCTCTTTTAAGTACTACTTCTAGATCTCTGATATGGTGAAAATAGATGATGATTTAGAAACCATGATTTCCAAAGGTACAGCTGATGCTGCTGCAAGAATACAAGCTGTGCAGGGCACTGCGATGTACCAAATCCCACTGCAAAATTAGTTGTTTTTTTCCTGTAAGTACATCCCTCTAAATTTGTCTGTGACATTGAATTGAGACACCAGAGTTTGGAGTCTGCCACGAAACAGCAAGTACCGAATAAATTTTTTAGCACATTCTCAATAACAACTTCTCAATTGTGAGGATTTCCTAGCAGGTTTTCTATTAATCTCCTTCTAATATTCTCATGCAAGATTTAGCAAGTAAACACTGAATAAATGCGTTTTGGAACTGTATGACTAATTTCCAAGAGTACTACGGAACATGAAGGGACAAAGTATTTTGTGAGAGTATTTTTGCTTTCACAAACAAATTAAACCTCTCTGAATTGACGATGTAAATAATTCAGCATTATTCCATTTACTGAGTTGGGAAGAAGTGAGGCAGAGTGTACATCTTTAGGAGAGCCGTGCGTTTTGCAACAGTGAGACGATCCCACTAATAGAGAAGTCTCACAGAATAGCTCCAATTCATGCATTGCATCTGTCTGCAAACGCTGATCCCGGCAAAAGGGGCACCCAAAACCAAAAAAAAAAAAGCAAGGAAAAAGAATTTCTCATCTGTATGTTTCATTATTCATTGACTGATATTTTTGTATGTACTAACAATAAGTCAGACAGGGTCTCCTAAGCCTTTCAGTGCTTTGAAAAGCTAAAGTCAGTTTAACTGATACATCAGTTACAGGAGGCAGTATACAGACAGAGGCGTTTGTACACAACACAAACATAGTGTGCATGTGTTATAACCTTGCTCACGAGTCCCTCCTAAAGAGAACTTTCTAAAAAAAAAAAAAAAAAAAGAAAATCCTTCAAAGGAGACTGTGTTTTCATCTGAAAAAATAGATGGTGCTCCACGGTTCAAAATGACCGCTCCCCAGTGGTCATTAAGTGCTCTTACCCCAGGACTGCAATGACAGGAATAGGTAAATGTCAAACAAAGAGGGTAGGTGCAAGTCAACAATAAAAAGGACAGCGGCCAAAATATATTTGCTTTGATACAATCGTTGGGCTTAACCTCAGAGAATGGACACGCTCGTATCGTCTAAGAAAATAACACGGGCACAAGAACTCCAAAATGAAGGAGACTTTTGCAGCAGGAATGTGACGGTTAGCAAAATCCTCCCGTCCCTCCCGTGCCGCAGTATCATCACGCGCTTGTCTTTGCTACCAGGTGTAGCGTGCGTGGGTGCCTTCAAACATAAATTACCAATAAACACACATTGTATTTAGTGTCAGGGAATTAATTGAGCTTTCCGGAATGAAAGCCTTTTGGCACAAAAATGATAAACCGAGGTTGACCTACCTGAATGGGTCCCACTGACATCAGCAGGTTTTTCAGTTGGACATCAGTAGTTGATGAAGAAAGCCCTTCAACTGACACAATACAGGGCTGAGGTTTGCACTCCACCACTCGCAGGTTCTGTTTATTTGGCATCAAGCGTCCTCGGCCCATCTGGCCTGCTACTCCTCTGCCTCTCCCGTGCATAATGACCTGCCAACAACAAAAGTAACGGTATTTTGATTTACTTACCTAGTGCTTCTGCTCACCGCGTTTGACAGACGATACAAAAGTTGGCGATTTACTTAAAGACTTGATTAAAGTACGCGTTGATTCAGAACAGCTTGTTGCTGTTTGCCGATTTGAAAGGCCGCTTATTAACATATTCATCCACTGCTTATACAAACCTCTTTTAGGAGGATAACAAGCTATATATTGGGGTTTATTTATGTAAATATAAATATATATATAGCATGGAGGCTAAAAGCCTCAGCATCAGCACAGATCAACTAAGCAATGGAGGCTCTCAGATCAAAATATTTAACCTAGTTTTCAACACTGCTCACATTAGCAGCAGGTGTTCGGTTCCCATATTTTGAGTCTGGCCAAAATAAAATGCAATCAGTGATCCCGCTCCCTTTTCTCAACCCATGGGTAAGTTTAATGTACCCACAAGACCAGCAAATTGCTTCAAGTGTCTCCAGTCTCTACTGGTACCAACTCTTGGGCTGTTACCAGAATGGAGTACTCTATGCGTATGGCAAATAATGTTAAAACGATTTTTTCCAAAGTTCCTTTCCCCCAAATCCTGTAGGACCTGGCACTACAGTATCCTCTGGTGCAGGAAATGCATGGATTTAATTCTTGTAAATTAAAGGCTGAACAGTTAGAGAGAGGCAAAATAACCACAAAACAGGGCAACAAACATTAAACAGAGTTAACACTTAACACTGAGTTAACACTCAACATGGTTTCTCAATCTCTACTTGAAGAGCCCATGGAGGGTTTCACACCCCTCTGCATCAGCGAGGTAACTTAATCCTGACATGAAGCAGGAAGATTATGGCCAACAGTTCAAAACCAAGATATAACTTAAGAGCCAAGACACCAGCTATCTTTGGGGAGCGCGACAGTTTGCAAATGCAGAGACGACACATGCCAGTGCCACCAGAAACCTCTCCCCGCCTCCTCCCAGTGCACAAGCAGTGCCGAAATCCAGTTACGAGATCACCAACCATTTTGAGCGACACCAACTCTGAGGATCGACCAAAGACCATCCTGAAACAGTCACTGCGTGCTCCTACGTATGCAGGAAGCAGCCGGAATAAAAGCTTAAGCACAACTTCAGAAAAACTCTTGGTTTTAAAGCCAGAAAGCACGTCGGATACCATCTCCTACAGCAGCTATCTTGGGACGCAGGCGTTTCGACGCAGGCGTTTCCCCCAGGGAGTGCTGTGCTGGCCAGAAAGTCAGCAGATGAGACAACCCGCAGGCATCTCCAGTCTGTGCTGGGTACAAACAGGCCTCTCTAAATTAAAAGCTTTGTATGCAATTATGCATCTCCCGGGTCACTCAGCCCTGAACTAGCAATTGACAAACAGAACGCTCATTATTAATAGAGCAACACAGCTAGACAGTAAAACTTCTAGCAGCAATATGCATCTAGAACAAAAAAAATAAATCACCTTTTTAGGCTGATGGATTCCCTGGATGTTTTTGACTCCTTGAGGAGCTGGTGAATGGATCTGTGCCTGCTGCTGCTGTTGGTGCTGCTGCTGCGGCTGCATTCCCTTTGTCAATGTGACCTTCCGCACTGGCTGCTGTTTCGGCTCCGGGGGTTGTTGAGGCCGCTGGGGCTGGCCCTCTGGGTGAAAAAAGCCAGCATCCTCTCCCCCCTGCTGAAATCAACAACACAAGAGGCGGCTCAGCGTCCAGGCACTGCAAACCCTCGCCCTCAGCAGCCTCCTGCCACATCCAGCGCGCCCAGCGCCCACGGAACGCCCAGCGGGTTTCCCTGCGGAAGGAAACCAGCAGCCGTGGCTCGGCCTGGAAATCGTGCTTCAGCCCAAAATAAATCCACGGTACCTGAAGTATAGTTTACTACGCTCAGACTTTATTGTAATTACAATGTTCAGTAATGCCTTTTCATATACAAAGAGGCACGGCATTTTCACTTCTCTTTGCAAATTTTTCTTTTTTCCAGGGTTGTATGGGAACTACGGTGCGCATTATTTTTGTATCGTTATTATATTTTTTTATTTTTTAAGAGAAACATACTTATTGCAGAAGAAGCAAAGAACTGTGAAGGCTGGAAGAACCAGACAAATACTCTGCTCATCTTTAAAACTCCAACCTCTCTTAAGGTTAAAAACTGGTATTTATTTTGAAGCACATACTTATTCCACCAACTTCTATACCAGCAGCCTTTAAAGCAGTCTCCTTCCTCAAACACTGTCTGTACTTGGAACAGCTTTTCCCCAAGGAGTTTTTGTTTGTTTGTTTTATAAAGCTTTTATTATAGATATTTATAATCACAAGCACAACAGAACACCACCTCCGTGCTCCTCTCATCCCGTATAGCTTTTTCCACTACATCTCTCAGTGCAATCGAGTAAAACATAAGCTGAAAGCACCTGGAGAGAAATGAATCCCTTCCACTCTCTCTACCCAAATAGTTTGGTTTTTTTTCTACAACCAGACAGGTGATTCTTGAATTTGTGTCCTGCTGTCCAGATCAGATCAATCACTGAAAAACATCCCCTGGAGTGAGAGACAGCAGAGCCCGAGATAAGATCAGGTACTTTTACATCTATAAAGCGCACCATATTATTGCACGATTTCAACAGCGGTATCTGTACCTTGACTGGACTCCAACTTTAGAACTCAAATACTAGTGAACATTACATCTGCAGGGGGAAGCCTTCCTCTAATTCCCTAACCAAGCCCAGGCAACTCTGCAAAAGCTCTCAAATAGAAGGCACGTCTAAAGGAAAAAAAAATAAATTATGAAAGCATCTTTATTTATGTAGAGTTTTTTTTCCCTTTCCTTAAGTATTTACAAGTCAAAACTCCTTTTGCATCTGTAACGTGTCACGAACCAGAGGGTTCCACACTGACTGGCAGATTTCTTGCAGACGAGGAGACAAAATACAACGCTGCTGAAGGAATAGGTTTATGGTTTAAGAGTGAGATTATCTCGATTGAGAATATAAATCATTACCTCTCTACTGGGATCAAACAAAAGCAAAAGAAACACCTACTGAGGACTGGTTACTAAGTCTCTTTGCTATGATTTGAAGAGAAATAGTCCTGTACTGGTGGTATGTAGGATAGTCTCACATTTGCAAGTTCCCTAGATCACAATTCGCGCCCCGAAATCAAGCCTTCTGGATTATCAAGCATATGCAGGCAACAACTTCTGAAGAACTCAACTGCTTAAACGCCAGACAAATCAGCTTCCTCACCCCCCTGCACTCTCTGCACTTCAAAAGCACAATCTGTCACAGGGAAAATCTTGAAACTCTTCCCATTTAAGGGCTTTCGTCCAGTGTCCAAAGCAACAACGCAATAGAAAACTGCATCTAGTTTTTCCACTTCTAATCACATATGTTTTTTCTCTGCAAAACTGAAAGGCGCCGTGGCTTCACAGGAAATTTTTTATATAAACCTTTGAGTGCAGTAACTAGTGAGAAATGATAAAGCCTTCCCTTCAGAGTCTCTCTCTTCAATTACTGCTCAAAAACATAAAAGCAACAGCTCTCCTCCTCTCCTGAAAAACCCAAACGTACGCACACAAACAAAACCTTACCAGGAAACCAGCATTAAATCCTCTTCATTTTAATATTAGTTCCAATATCAGCATCACCACAAACCCTATGCCCTGATCAGATAATTTCTTTTGTTCAGCCATACAGCAGCTGGAAGGTGATGAAACTAAAAGGAACAAAAAAAAATTCTAGGAGGAATTTAAACGCAATAATTAGGCAGTAAAATCTAATCACTGCTAACTGCCTGCTGTGAAAAACAACCATAAACCTTCATAACCATCTCTTTTCAAACCAAAAAGCGATCCCAGCACATAGGAAGAGCATCTGAGAGTGAAGCCCTCAGGTACAAAACACACTGAACACGCTCATTACTGAAACTTCAAAAGCAAACAATCATTTCCCATAAAAGGCTAGGATGGCCAACAACCACCCAATATTGAACTACCAAGCCCAATTATCACCAAATAAAACCGTATGAACTAAACACACAACTATAACAGAGTCAAAAGGCACAAGCACACAACATTGGTTCAATCTGATGAAAAATTTGACGGGGTTTGCTCCCTGCTGGGCTCTCAGATGTCACCTTTGGGCTTCACTGCTAGCATGAGGCTCCTGCGAAAGTCTGAAAAGGTAGAAACCTCTCTGGACTTTTTAATGAATTAATACATTTCAGAAATAAGAAACCCCACATAAGACAGTAAAGAAAGTCTATAGGGTAAGGAAAGGAGATGGAGCAAGGTCTGCTTGTTCCTGCAACAAGAAGGAAGAAAAAGCAACTGGATCAAAGCCTTTTTTTGTACCAGTGCTCCGAACATCTACTGCTTTAGGAGATGACTTGAAGAGGTGAAGCAGAGAGGAACCCACAGCACCACTTCTCAAGAGAGGTCCCTGAGCGAGCGACTGGGTGCTCAAGGACTGACAGCGCTCCCTGCAAGTCAGCAACACATTGTTTCCCATTACAGGTAGCCCTGGCTTCAACTGAAGACAAATCTGGTGGTTTTCTTAAGAAAATGAAAAGCAAACTTGACTCCTATCAGCCTAGGACGCAATACAACAGAGCCTCAGATAACAAATTTTAGCACCAATTCCTTTTTCACAGGTTAAAGCCGTGACAGTGCAAGGACAAGCACTGTCCAAGCAAAAACGAGCAACCCATGCAGTAGTATTTAGCAGAAAATTAGACTCGCCGCCGACATCATCCTTTAAACTTCTTCTACGCAAGACAATTAGTGGCTTCTTCAGGCACCTCAATGAAGATCTAAGTCAAGCAAAACACCAGCAAAGAGCTTTTAGTCTGGACTTAAAGCCATAAAACCTCAGAACATTGCTTACAGGTCACACGCTCATTTGAGAACATTAACATTTTGGGGGAAAAGACGTTTGATTGCAAAGATGACTGCACATAGGTTGACTCCTGGTTTTCACTCATGAGGTATACATAGAGCCAGCACCCAGAAGGTAAATCAAAATACACAGCAAAGCTACAGGCAAGCAGGTGAGTGAACTGAGGCTGTACTGCAGAACCTACCCAAAATGACATCTAAATCATAGAAGGTAAATCGCTAGCATCTCTTCTACTTAAAATGTCTCAGCTCCAGCTCATTTGAAACCAACTTTTGCTTTTCCCAAAGATAATTTCTCTATTGCTAATTTTTCATTAGCTTATATCACCGCCCTCCCCAAATTTAAACACACGTAGCAACAGAAAGAAGTATTAAAATTTTAAGTCTTCTCTTGTCAAAATACATTTTTAGCTGAGTTTTTTTCCTATAGCATTTTGGGACGTACAGGGCAACACTGAATTTTTCAGAGATGCATCTATTCATCGTCATGGCCTGCCTCATACAATTTGATGCGCAAAGCGCTGAAACCAGGTAGAGTACTTCTCAGTCCACCACAGAGACCTGAGCTTGATTGATATAAGCTCTGAATTGGTACTGGAAATTTCCTCTAAAGTCCTCAGCAAAGAAGTGAATTTCCATTCTTTGTCTGCAACCCAATAACGGAAGAAAGTTTTTTCTGTTATTGTCTACTGTTTAATTCTATATTACAAATCGTTCTGACCTTCAAGCTCTGAATTTCCAAGTTTTAGAAAAGGTCCACCTTCCTAACAAATAGCCAGGAAAGAGTTCTCTTGAATGGAACTTCACCATTATTAGGTTAATTCTGGAGTAATGAAAATGCCTTTTTTTAAAGTGGCAGCAGTTCTCTTCAGGGGAAAGTATAAAAACTACCTTTCAGATTTCAAGTACTGCAAGGTCGTTAGCAGTGCCACAACGATCAGTTAATTTCAAATACTGAGTGTAATTAAACAAAACTCAAAAGATGAAGGCAAATGGATTTGATCTACATGGCGGATGGTTTACGGACTTCTACTGTGGGAGAGTCTGCACAGTTTGATCAGAAACTGGGCTAACAAAAATGAGAAATTACACCATTCAATGGCCATGAATTTTAGAACCGATTCCCTGACGCTTATCGAGGCTGTTTTTCAATAGTGAGACTCTCACTGTACATATATATATATACACACACACATATATATAGGCAGTGTTGTGTTTTGAGAAACATAAAGACTGTTCTGTCACAAATTCTAAAAGCAGTATTTTATAAGGGATTGCTTGAATTTAGCCAGCTGAAGCTCTCTACTCTATCATAATCATTATGACAGTTTTACAAGGAAGATGAAGTTTATTTGCCACCAACATTAGCAGGACAAATTTATTTATAACAAATGCTTTAAAATGTACTGATAAAAATGCCTATTGATACTGTCAGAGCTGCTTGCAATTTGACAGATCAAATCTTATTTTCATTCTTAAACCCCATGAAGGAATGGTATCACCAACTTGCATTCTGTAGTGAGCAAATTGATTAATCCCCCTCTATAGAAATCTCAACTCTTGATTACACCTATCAGACGTTAAGCAGCATTATTCTAGAGTGACAACACTTGACAAATTCCCAAACCATTTTTCTCAGCCTTTGTGGCCCTGCTAGCTTGTATTAACCCTGATGAAAAATTAATTTTCCTTATCTTCTGCTAAACCCCAAAATCCAAATCCGCCAAACTGGCAACTCTTTCTGTAAAGGTATTATGAAAACCTCTAAAAGATTAATTGCATGTCTTCAGGTGACATTAAATTAATTTCTGTACTCTTGACAGACATTTGATACTCCGTACTGAGAGGACAGATAACATTGTCAGGATACACAGAAGGACAGTGGTGCAGTGTCCCAGGGCAGCCTCTTATGAATTCTCCTTTCGATAAGGCCATACTTCACTGTCATTGGCACTGTTAGTGATCTTGCAGCCCACAGACCTCGCTGCACAGGTTTCTATTAACTACGACAATGCTGCGTCTATCCATGTAATCTTTATAAAGCTAATTCAAAATCACCCAATAGTAAAGGGATGCGCATGCCGGATAAAGCACTTAAAGGAAATAAACTCCGGTTGATTTGTGTAAAAATCACGCAGAGAGCTAAAATGTTTTCATCTTTTCTCAGATGCGCTATAACTCAAATTCTCTGGAACGAGATGAAGGCTTAAGTCTTAGAGGGAAATCTCAATCCAAAAATGTCTCGTAATTGATTTCCTTTAAGAAAGGAGAAACCCCTCATCTGTTACCAGTTTAAGTCAGTATTTCTAAAAATGAGTACCTCTACAGTATCAGTAAGAGGGGAAAAAACCCAATCCTTTAGGTTACTAAATTCATCTTCCCTTCAAGGACAAGAGAAATTACTGTTCACCAGCTGTATACGTTTTCAAATGTAAACTTGTATTTTACTGATACTGCAAGTAACTATAGTAAAGAAGACAGATGTCTACACAGACAACTGGGATCCCCATGTAACGAGGAAAAAAAAGCAGTAAAGCAAAAACAATGCAGAGCAAGAAAGACTATCACCTAATATTATACAAATATTTTCCCACTACAATTATCAGAAACGTATATTAAAGGCAAACCCCTAATAATTAGCTATTTCTCTTTGACTGGAGCTCCAAATGCTTTACCACTTTGATACGGCCAGTTGACAGACTGGGGACCTGGGAATAGGAAGCCTAATCACTTGCCAAATATCCCACAACCAAGTGACATGACCAAGCACTGTTTCTGAACAGCTGAAGATCTGTTTTCAATCTGTCAAATGCCAATGAGAAACACCTGGAGGCTTTTTTTTAAAGGCCTTCTAAGACCTTTACAAGTCTTTTTTAAAAACTCAACAATAGCAGTACTTAAAAGAACTCCTGCTCTCCAGCCAGGCTAGATACACTATTCCATCAATAGACAACTCATCATTAGCAACTGGTTTAAGACATAATAACGGTCTAGTTTGGACTCACAGTACACACAGAAATAAAAGCTACATCAGACTACAGAAGTGGCGGAACAACCAAAGCATTCCCCGTTCACACCAGAAAAATGACACTTCTGGGGCTGGGCAGTGAATGATGGGTTATTTTTCCCAGCCTAAAGCTTTTGCGTGGGGCAAACTTACCTCAAACAAGAGCACCCAGATTAAGCAATAAATAAATAAAATGCAGAAACAGTTCTCCTCCTGCGATAAAGACACTGTTAAGCTGCTTCAGCAAGCCATGAAGTGATGACTATCTTCTCTTCTGTGCCTAATGGCGTATGAAAAGTCAGAACAGCAAGAAGAAAATGTCTTGTAAAAAGAGCAGCTAATTCCATTTAATCCCATGTACTAACAGAATCCTTACCTTAAGTATCTCCTCATCTGTCTGACAGGAGAACTAAGGCATGGAGAAGGACTGGCCAAAGAGATGTCAGAGAATCCTAGCCATACCCGTGCTACACTGTTTCACCAGGAGTGACAGAAATGCAGTTCATCAGATGTCAAATCATGACTACGTGTCTCTCTAGTACAACCACCCACCAGTTCATTATGAAAAAAATATAAATTCTGTGTCAAAGCTACAGCAAAATCAAGGTTCTGGATTAGACATGTATAATACTCTCAGAAATACCTTCACTTTTACATCGCTGTCTGCAAAATACATACTCTAGATGTTGATAAACATGTTTTTCAGCAAAGTTTCCTGGTTCCCTTCTCAGTTGCCAGTCTCCAGGATAGTTTTTTGTACAGAGAATTTTAGTGAAGACTGCATATGCAGAGAAATCACCAAGAGAAGAGGCTCCTGTTGGAAAATATCAGCAATCCAGAACTGATGGGCCAGAGCTCCTGAAGGGGCACTTCTCAGCCAGACATCAGCCATGGCACAGAGAGCCAGCACTGGGTAACAGAAACAGTACAACCAGAGCTTCCCTTCTTGTGTCATATCTAGTATTTCTAGTTCATGTTCCTTGAAGCTTAAAACTAGTGGCAATTTGAATCCCTCTGGTGTGTTGCCCTAAGCTCCTTGTAGAGTTTTGGCACGGACAACCCCCACGGTCTCCCCGCCCAACCACTCACAGTGCCAGGAGTCCCCCGGCGCAGAGCACACCTCTCTACTAAAGGTCTATTCCAAGCGGTCAAACCTGAAACATCACTTAACAAAGGCATTTGTGACTTCTCGAAATATTAAATTTAAATTGGACAAATCTGCAGGTTGCCCCCTTCCAAGTTAAGAGATTGCATTCCATCAGTTTTCATCTGAAAACCAGCTCTTTCTCTTTGTAATGCGCTTTAGTGGTGTCACAGTTGCCTTTAGCCATTTCCTATCAGGAAACTGGGCTACTAGATACTCCGTAACACCAACATCGTATCAATATGAATTTTGCACTGTAACACTTATGATGACAGAAAAACTCTCCTTTGAGGTTTAACAAGAGCAACAAGCAATATCAAACACCTTGCTTTCAGGGTGTTCGGGAGGAAGCAGCACTCTTCTTCAACACACAATTTAAAAGTCTCCCGAGGAAAAGGAGAAACCTGTTCCGCAGCCTACAGTAGGAAATACTTTATTGCACTTTAGTTCCAAGTTATCCACAGCAAAGTTAAATTCAATTTAGGTAGATACCTCTTCCCCCTTTTGAGGATTTTATTACAAACCCATAAAAAGTACTATCTGCGTCTGGTTTGGTTGTCACCTTAAGGCCCTCGAGTTGCCTGTGTCCACACAAGCCCTTGTATTTCATTTTCCCAATAACCAAATATGCCCCAAACAGTACAGCACAGCCCGTCTCACTGCCCCCAAGCCATGAAATATTCTGTCTCTATACAGCGGCCATCCTCACTGGAGGTCTGAGAGGAGAGGGTTTATTGCTCATTTCCAAATGCTGCATGAAAATACTACGCCTTTTTCATAACCAGAATATCACAGGGCTCCCCGACTTCCTTTTTTTCCTTTTGGTGGAATTAAGAAATCAATGTCTATTTGTGAAATATTTCCAGGGTGAAATCTTGCAGGCTGTGGCAGGCAGAGTATTTTTTCAACAGCATTTACATCAGTACTGCTTCAAAGGTCTTGCCCATTTTGACACTCTCCAAGTGACAAACACGGTATCTGGGCATTCAGGTATCACGGTTTCTGCAGCTCCCTCAGTCCACTGCTGATAGAATATGGACATTATCCATGGCTCCTTCAAATAATGGGATACGAATAAACCACAATGCTGTTCTCCTGCTTCTTAAAAAGTAATAGAACCATATACCATAGGAGTTCCTGTGTTGGTTCTGGCAGCCGGTAGCGCTGCAGAGCTGGGTGAAGGGCTCCCTCAGGAACTTGTCACGCAAATGCCAAAAATCTTAAGCATTCGTGATTCCTGACATATTTAGATGAAAGGCGCTATAGAGCTTTCAAGTCAAACATTTTTAATTAAACTTGAACATACACATGCAAGTAGAAACAAGTACAAACATTAAGCAAAGTTTGTTGATAAGGTTACATTATCAAACAAGAATCATCTCAGTAAGTATCTTTTTCCATATTTAGAACTCCATATTCATCTCTTACACTTCCCAATTACTCTAAATACGAATAAAGTTGTGTATCTTCCATTCCGTTTTTCTTTTTACAATCCAAGAACAGTTTTTGTGACAGGCTTTTAAAACAAGAGAACTTGCCAACTCTTTCTTCGAGCGTTTCAGATGAAGCATTTCAGGTTTTCAGGAATTAAGATCGTGAGTAAGATACTGCTTCTAAACCAACGGGGAACACTGAGATTTTAATGTATTTTTATATATATGTATTTAAGAAAAAAGCTCATTGTGCAGTTTTCCATAGAGACAAAGAATGGTGTGTTCTCGTTGCAGCATAAGAACCAGGATTTTCAGGCGTTTGGGACAGACACACATCTCTCTGAGCATGGCAGGCCATTTTGTGGCTAGAGAGAAATCACCCAACAACAATATAAGACGACTGAACGATACAGAGATTTTAAGATACTACCATTTCCCCACAGAACCTCTAACTAAATGAAAAACATGTTCGGCACATATTTCATAAGATCTTAAGATATATAAGGTTGTAGCTGGTACAAACCTGTTCTTCCAGGACTAAAGACACCTCTAACATATTGGCTCAAGGAATTCAATTGCACTTGGTACTAGAACTATCTACCGACAGACTCATCACAGGGAGCCCAAAGGAGACCACCACAAACAGCCAAGGTGTTAGTAAAACATGCCCCATCAAGAGGGAGCGAAGGACGTGAGCGTGCAGAAACAGTTGAGAGATCTTCAAAGAGACAGCCAGCCAAACTGGGATATAAATTCTTTTCCTTGTCTCTTGAAGTATAATACAATTAGTCGTAGATTCAAAATGGCAGTGAGAAAATGTGGTTTGGTCACAACGAAAATTCTCCTAAACATAAAGGTTAGACACTGGAATAGATGGCCCAAGAAATCTCCAATAATGAGATCTCAGAAAAAGGTTGGTCAACTCTTTCAGGAATGCTACAGAGTTCACTCCCCCTTCAAGACAGAATAAGTTATTTCCATGGTCCTTTCACCCCATTTTCTGTAATTTTATTATCACATTCTTAGATGACTTATTAGGGTGTTCCCAACAAACAACATTCTGCAACCTCACTGAGTTTATCTTCATGCATATCCTTAGGATTGACTTCAGGCTCCTCACAAAGCCAGGCAAATCTTAGACGTTTTCTTAGGAAAACATACTAGTATGAATACTTAGCAAATATGCTGAACTCCTGTATCTGGAAAGGATGGCTCTGAAGATGTGCCACAAATCCATAAAGCAGATCAGATCCATCAAAACATGTTTGGGCCTCCATGAAAAAAAAACCAACACAAACCTCAAAATTCACCTGCTAATCATTAAGCAGTGAGTCACTTTCCAGGAACATAACCTTTTAAGGAGTAGTTAAAATTGAAAACTATTCACTGTGCTGTCATTCCTGCAAAAATTACAGGAGTATTAGAAAGGGATGGGAATATCAGTATCAGGGGGGAAGGGAATTTGTTTTAAAAAGCATCAGACAAAATCATCAATGATGGTACCTAACATTTGTCACTTTGATATAGAATGGTTTGGGCTGGAAAGGACCTTGAAGACCATCTAGTTCCAACGCCCCTGCCACGGGCATGGACATCTCCCACTAGACCAGGCTGCTCAAAGCCCCATCCAGCCTGGCCTTGGACACCTCCAGGGATGGGGCATCCACGACTTCTCTGGGGAACCTGTGCCAGTGTCTCACCACCCTCATAGTGAAAAATTTCTTCCTGTTACCTTATATCTAAATGTACCCTCTTCCAGTTTGAAGCCATTACCCCTCATCCTATCACTACATGCCCTTGTACAAAGTCCCTCTCCAGCTTTCTCGTAGGCTCCCTTCAGATATTGGAAGGCCACTATAAGGTCCGCCCAGAGCCACCTCTTCTCCAGGCTGAACAATCCCAACTATCTCAGTCTGACATACAGGAAACGCTGAATCATTTTCTACTTGCCTTTTCTTTAAATATAAGAAGCCATAAATTAAGGCCTCTGATGCATCAAATAAAGCAGACAAAATATTTATTGGAATGTAATTAGTAATTCCTACAATTCCATACAAATATTTAAAAAGCAAAATCCTCTCAAGACAGAATATTGTGGAAATAGATAAAAGGCCATTTTACCTTAAGTAACAAGTGATACTTCTACCTGGAGGTCGGAGATCCTCAGTAGTACTGCAATGCCCAGCAACACAAATAAACATAGTTAGAAGCTTAGACTGGGAAAGATATTGCCCTCAAGAGAAGAAACCATTCTCTTCTGACAGTATTTGTACACCATAAATCTCACCAACGCACCAAGTACATCTCCTTTACTGTTAAACACAAAAACATCATCAGTAACGCAACCCCATTTAATCCTGTTCTACGGATGGTCCTACTATATCTAGAACAGCCCTTGCTTCCAGCTCCTGGTTTAGGTCAATTTGCTCTAGACAGAGTTAGTAGGGGTCTGGCCACCAATCAGCTCCTTCAACTGACAACTCCACTATTGTGCAGTACCATGGCTGGCAGGCTGAAAGAAAAAGGACTTTCCAAGTCTACCGATATGAACCAAGAGAGCTTCGAAAAGGAAGGCGCACTAAGTCTAAGCGCAAGGCATCTCACTCGTACACGGGTATTCAAAACACCTCTGCACAAAAGAGCTACAGAAAGGAAGAAGGGTGCAAGTGATTAGACTGAGAGAAGCGGCAGGGCTGCTCAAATGCAGGATCAAGTTAGCGCACATCCATAAGGGATACGAGCCATCACTTTGGCCAAAGGCAGGGAATTAGCTGAAGGACTATTACACACTACGGAGAATGGCTAGGAAAAATGAAATTTAACTTTTGCTTTATATTTAGGGTTGAGGTAAAAATCTGTGAAAACAAATAAAGCATGTGGTAGGACTAAACACTACAAATGGAAAACTAAACAGGATCTGTGATCTTTATAGTATTCAGAGGCAAAGCAGCTTTTAATTCTTCTTTAAAATCCTGTCCAAACGGACAAGATTGGCCCTCCTGCTGCTCAATTTTTTCTTTTTCCTTGTGTGGTCAGAGAAACAAAGTCATAGATTCAGCTTGTCACTAACTGATTAAAAATTAATCAACTATCTCGATCAGGGCTAAACAGCTAATTGCAATGCTTGCTTTTTTTCTTCCACAGCTGGAAGGAAAACTTCAAATGTCCACAGCAATATGAAAAAAGTAACAAAGGCTACATGTAAAGAACCTGTGTTACCTTGCTAAAACTTTAGTGTCTGAAATTTAAGAAGGACAGAGCAAGTCTTTTCCTGTATACAATGGAAGAGTGGTTACACATGCATTTAATAAAGCTAATTGCTCTTGCTTACCATAAGACTTATCTGAAACAAATCATTTATGCTTTTCTGAAACAGAGCATTATGATAAAAATTATCTCATCGTGAATGCTACTGTGGGCACTGATAACCATTTGTTACGAAGAGCTGTATACAGTGGTGACTGGCATTGTTTTGTTTCGCCACATAATAAAAGAAGTTGTGCTTGATTGCTTTATTCAATTATTCATGAACAACAAACCTGTCAGCTCTTGCAGGCCACTGGGATTCCTGCAGACATATTTATATATAAATATTTTTAGCCCAACAGAAACAATTTCTTTCAACTTCTTGTACTGTATTCTTCTGTCCTTAAGTTATTGTGTCTGAGGAATTAGACATCCTCCAAGTGAGGTTGTTGTCAGCTCTACATAGCCAGTAAGGCCATTTATGTTACTATTTTGAAAGACCATGTGGTCATAATGCAGTTCACAATTTTAAGTGTATTTAAGTTTTATGAGCTGTAGAAAAACATTTTTAAAAACAGTTAAGACTGGCATTTCAACTTCCTCCCCATTTCTACAGAGTACAGCCTAGCGTCCAAGGCCTTGTTCAGTGCCTGTTAAAACACCATTCACTTCATTACAGATTACAGCAGTTCTGCAAGTTTCCCTAATTAATGCTCCAAATAATTTAAGAAGCATTCTTCCAAAAAAATCACCTCCAGTGTATGACAGCATTAAACCACATTTCCTTCTTTCCTCTTCAGCATAAACCTGAGGACAGATTTCACCCTGACAACACAATCTTGCTATGTCCCCTCATCTTGTTTTCTTTACAGCCCTAACAAATTAACTTGTCTTTTCACTAAGACAGAAGAAATTTGGTTGAGATACTTTCTAACCAAAGCCCCAGATCTTAAATATGCACACTGCCATCAAGACCAGCATTGTAAGTCCTCCACGACACGGTGGCTCAAGGGACACTCTGCAGATAATAGACCCCTCATCAAAAGATAAGGAAATCTCATTTAGATGCAGAAGTGAAATGGTAACGTTTTAAACCCAGCCTCTACCAGAAAACATCCCCCTCCAACACACTGCTTAAATTAGTTTCACAACATGCTTCCCAAGAAAATGACAACAATCTTCCCTTGAGTGCAGAAACTACACTAACACCAGGATCTGCACACAACTTTAGGTGGTTTCAAATACCAAATAAGCAGAGTGCAGTGTTTTAACTGGACCTTAAAAACAGCCAGCCAAATCTTTTTATCTGACCAGTTATCAGACCTATCAACCTTAAGCAAAAGGTGCTCACAGTTGAGGAGTCATTCAGACTCAAGTTACAACTCAAAACTCAAAAGAAAGTATTATTTCAATGTGATCTCAGAGGTAACAGCCTGACAGTAAAGCATTACAGGAAACATGAATTTCTGAATAACTGCCAATAACTTACAGTTCTGAAAATATAAAATATGGCCTATTAGGTCTGCTAAACCTGCTACTTCCCTTATTATCTTCAGCCCATTTTTTATTTTGGGATTACACAGAATGAAACACACAAAAACAAACCATGACGACACACAGACACGAGATGAGCCTTGGAAACTTACCCCTCCTGACAACTTAATCACCCTGACTTTGCTGCCGACATGGGGCCCATCTCCACTACCACTGTTTGTCCGCTGCATGACAGTCCTTTTCACGCCAGGTTTCAGTTCCTGGGGCCTTGCTGGTACCGAAGCCACTCGAGCAGTCTGTGTCGGGGGCAGTGATGCTGCAGCAGGTTTGGTCTGTAACGCTTTCTGCGGCGCCGGAGGCTGACTGGGAGGAACTGTTCTAGTCTGCCTCAGCTGCTTCACCGGCTTCAGCTGCTGTCCTTGATAATGCATGTTCCCCCCGACCTGTGGGAAATCTGTGGGTTTGGGTTGGATATTGGGAACTACCATATCTTGCTTTTTAACAAGGAGTCTGTTTTTCACATTTTGCCTGGTCTGTAAGCCAGAGTGGGGGATGTAAGGGCTGCCATTGGCGGGGAACTCAGAGTCGTCGTCCTCCTGCTGCATGTAGGACTGTTGCGTAGAAGGTTGCTGCTGCTGCTGCTGCTGTGCCAGTCTTTCCAGCAATTCTCTCTTCCTAGCGCCAGCCTGCTGCTGCCGTCTCAGCTCCTTTTGTTTCAGAATTTCTTCTCTCAGACGCTTCTGCTCTTCTATCTTCAAACGATAGAGTCTAGTTTCTTCATCTTCATCTGGATACTACAAAGGAAAATACAAATTAATTTATAAAGTTCTCAATAAATGCCCAGCTTGGTCAAAACAACATTAAATTGTTTCAGATGTCATAAAGCTTTAACTCTCTGAAGAGCTTTTTAAATTATCCGTGACACCAAACTAAGGCTATTAGAGGAGTGTATCTGCTGGTACGGTTTATTTGCTATTCATCACAGATGAACAGCTCAAATCTGGTTTAGAACTTAGATATACTACTTCCTGGACAGGGGAAAAAAAAAGAAAAAAGCTATAATACCAGTTGAGAAATCTTATCAGAATACTAAAAAAAAAAATTATTAAGTTTTACAAATTGGAACTCATTTGGAAGTTTCTAAAACCAATTAAACTATTAATATAATTCTAGATATCAAAATATGTTTCAAATGGAAAGCAACAATACGGAGGCAACCTACTGTCACACAGGTTTTATCTTGCTCTTTTCTGACAAAGTAACAAAAGGTAGGGTGGTAAATGACCTGAAAGGCCCTGATTAGAACTATTGATTTTTCTCACAGAATTTTCAGCCTGATCTCAAACTCATTTGTCACACAATAATTGGTTATAATGAACAGCACAAGTCAATCTCTGTGACCTTGAACTCGTGCACTCTCTTCAGAATCAAAATGTTGCCAAATGCAGCGTTAGAATATTAATGGTATATAGAGAATGCCTTTAATATTCCAGCCCTGGGCCCTCCCGAAAGTATTGAACACCATCAAATTTCTAAAGATTCTTCAACTTTGGCACAACGAGTTCTTATGAAAAGCTGTATAAAAATGGACAAAGTCAAGGAAATGCAGATCCTCATCATCCTAGGAAAGAAATCAAATTGCTTTTGTGATCAATCACATGCATTTTTCAAAATTACAAAGCATGGTTTTTCATTACATTATTTTTTATTTTCAGCTGTTTGAAATACTAAGATAGAGACTTGTGGAGACTGCTTACAGATGGTAATGAGCATAGCATTCTACTCGAGATAACCTGATTGCCCCTAACAAAAACAACAGGCTCTCAAAATGACAACACTTTGCATGTTGGTAAATTACAACAGAAAGAATGCTAAAACATTTCTCAAATACCGGAATCCGTTAGGAAGTTATTTACCTTGCAGTAACTGGGCGCAAGTTCTTGTCAACACAAACGTCATTTTTTGCACATATAGGACCCAAATGTACAACAATTTCTAAATTTTCTTCTTTTAAATTCAAACACACTTATCCCTGGTGTGTCCCAGAATCCTCCCCAACCCAAGGGAAAAAAAGAGCAGAACAAATCCAACCATAAAGTTGGTTCACGGACATAAAAGCCCAGCAGAGCAATATTTGTACTCATAGAATCCAGATGCACAAATCCTGAATGCTTGCTTCCTTTAGATGTAACGGCTTCTTCCCTGAGCACCTACTGATAATAGGGATTATTTCTACAGTAAGAAATAGTTGCATATCTCACACTGAAACACAATGGCTAAAATAAGACTTCAACAAAACTGGATTTTAGTATTTTATTTATTTTTTTAAATATAGGCTATAGTTCTGAGATGAGGTCTAACACTGTTCTTTTTAGGAGAACGCTTCACATACCATTAACGGGCTGTAGACAGAGCTAAATCCTTTATCTTTATAAACAAGTTGCTACTACTATTAAGTACTCAGTAAAATGCACCCTTGCAGATAGAGTAAGACCAAACAATATGACAAAGTATTTGAATAAGGAGTGAGGTTTAACTAGAATTAGTTGTGCAATGACCCAACACCACAGATTTAGAATGGGCAGCAAACTCCTCACTAGGCTGAAAACAAGGGTAGTTAAATCCTCTGCTGCTTGGCTTTAAGAGCACCTCATATTTTACACTATACTATGGAGTGCGTGTGTGTGTATATAACATACAGAACAGGCAAGACAGTACGTTGGGTCAAGGTGGAAACAGTACGCAAAGCCTACTGTTAATCATTTTTATCCCATTAGTTTAATAAGCCCAGTACAGATTTATCCAACAGGCAGGAGCACTGCCAAAACAAAAACAAAAAAGCAACAAACAAAAAACCCAAAAAGAAAACAACCAGGAGAAAGCAGACATCCTTCAAAGATGTCTTAAAGTTCACAGATTGTGTTTGGAAGTTTCCTGCCAAAAGCAACATTATCTGTAGGTGAAGAAGCAGAACTTGAAGCAGCCTTTTTCCCAGATAAACGCTTGACACTTCACTTTTTTCTGCAGAAAACACCACAACGTGAAGAAATGGTATATTGTATACGGCTCCTCTGTTTACAGGAGACTACAGAGTACAAGGCCAGAGATGCAAAGCAGTTAGTAGAATTAAATGCAGCCTCTAGAACGAGATGCTATAACCAGTTCTGGTTTGCTATCAAGGAACAAGAAAGGAATCAAGTAACCAGGCTCACTTGTGTCCCTCAGTAGAATGGCTGCAAGGACAGAGCAATCAAAACGGTTCGATCTGTGGCATATACACAAATCTATTCAGCAGGTTTATCTTTATTTTTTTCAGTTGTAACATTAGAAGCAAGAGAGGCTAAAATCATTTATCCAAAAATTCATGACAAGTCTTCATAAAAGGTAAGGCCAGATCCAAATTACATCATTTGTCTGCTTGTGTTCAAAACCACAAACTATCTTAAATAAAGGCACCTACATAGATACCACACCTTTCACATTACTGATGACATCAGCTCCCGAACCCTCGGATGGTATGAGTCACACTACAACACGCAGGTGCTGTGCTTCTTGGACAAACAGGGAGAGAACTAAGAACAAGGTTTCTTTGAGAAGCACACTGCCCTCTTGTGATCTTCCAACTGGAAAAAGACTGTGATAAGAAGAATCTTCTAAGCACAAGACAGGAGGCACCATTATAAAAATTTGGAAATTAAACCTATTTACACTGAAGAAAACTCAAATTTAGACATGTACAATTCTTCAGGTAGTTAATTTCCAAAAATATGAAAAGTATTTAGAAAGATTTGCTCCAACAGCAACGTAACAGCAACTATTTTCCATATTGCAAGTCATTTTTTAAATAACAACATAAAACCCAACAACCCAACTTCAAATTTACTGGATTTGGGAGAATGGAATGTGAAGGTTTTCTTTCAGTACATCAGGGTCATTAACTGCAACAGAAGTAGTAACATCAGTACACCTATGATTATGCAGTGGTCTGCTAATTTCTCTTCCTGCTCTGAGCTCCAAAATACATTTCTTCCGAAGAGATCCACATCCCCTTTCTACATTCTCCCCCTTCTTTAAACTCAAAAATGCTTACTACTGCCTTAATTCCTCTTATCCTAAACTGACCTCAACACGAGCAGAATTAGGCCTACAGTCATCACTCATCCTTTCCAATTTCATTGACAAAATGATTTTTCTGACTGAGGATATGCAAGTGTAAATCGTGGAGAGTTACAGCTGTTGCAAAAACAGACAAAGGCATTTAAAGTATTTTGCAGCCTCACAGGAACAGGAACACTAGCATACCAGTAGTAAAGTAGAAATACAGTGTTTAATCTTCTAGTCACTCAGGTTGCAAGTCCCTCAAATACCTATTTTGAAGGTAAGCAAAACTTTTAAAAGCCAATATTGCTATTTTTTTGGTGCTTCCTGAATGATAGGGCATTCATAAATATGGCCACTGACTCTTCAGGAAGAAGGATGCAAAGAAAAGTCTTAATAATTTTCCAGTTGAAGACACTTGCCTAATTCAGTTATGAGCAATACAGCTAGAAAAGATGATAGAACTTAACTCTTTCTCATGTTCACAGAAAGAAAAAGAGGACAAAGTTAGCTAATTAGAAGAAAAACACGTTAAAAAGACTGGAAAACATTACAATCTGCTTAAGGAGAGAAATGTAATAACCTACATTACAACAACAGTGAAAAATATGATTAAATGCTTAGAAATGAACATTACAGTGCAGCAACGCTGTTTGTAGAAGTGACAAAGTGGCATCAGTGAACAAGATTAACGCAGCGGTACACCTGAAAAAGGACAACTGCTACTACACTGCTGTTTGCAGCACAAGGCTCTATTTCAAGTCCGCTTTGAAAGGAGAAGGGTTCTGTGCACGCACAGATTCACACGCTTTTCTCATACTTGCCAAGTGTATCTACAAAAGGCTTTACTTTTACAGTTGATAACAGGAAACACTAGAAGACATCACAATTGTTGCACCAAGGCAACAATTTTTTTTATCCTGTTTTGCAAAAACGTACGTGAAACACACACCAAACTGTTCTCAAAGACAGCTTTGATATAGAAATATAGCTTAATTTGTAAAACCAAGAATTCAAATGAGTAAGATTAATTAGTTTCAGAATTAAAGATTAGGATATGTTTAAAACTGAAAATGGAGAGAGCAAGATACCTGCTTTGCTTGTGTTTGTTTTTTTTTTTTAAATTAAGAGCAGAGATAAAACACTTGTTAATTTCTCTAAACACTGCCAGAGATATTTCGGAACTAATGCCTTAAATTTCGTATGACTAAACTATGAAAGAATGATAAGATTCTGCAGAGGGGGAGGCCTTTGCACAGCTCTTCAAAACTTACCTTTACTAATGGCCTGAAAGACAAGAAACTTCTGTAAGAGGTACTGCATTTTCTGTGACTTAGATTATTCCAAGAGACTGAATTGAGGGGAAGGGGATTACTTAAGTCATTTTTTTTTTAAAAAAAGATCAAAATTAAAAGCTGAAAAGCTGAAATAAGGATTTATTTTTTTTATTCCTGTTGAAAACCAAGTGCACAGGAGGTCAAACTCTGCTAGCTATGGGTTTCTTTTGTGCCTCATTTGTGGAAAATTAGTTATGACCATCCCTAATTCAAGAACAAGATGAAAAGCTAATCACAAGCAGCTTAAAGGGAAGGCAGTATTATCACAATTAAAGCTTTCCAACAGTTGTTGAAGAAAACCTGGTCCTTGAGACAAGATTCATGGTCAACTAAACTATCAAGATTTACAGTTCTCCTCAGAATAACCTGACACAGAAATCATACAGGGCATGTATAGCCATCACATTCCTCTGGCACCTCTTGGTGTTTAGGATTAACAATGCCATCAGTGCAATCCTACCCACTCTCTCACACTAACAGTGCCCATGGAGAGTCTTCTCTAGCTTCCAGGAGGATCTGTGCAGAGGAATGGTCATCTGTTCACACTGCATGACCTAGCAGAGCCCAGAACACTGGCATCTCACTTTTTGGTTACGCAGAATACTAGCAGAGCAAACACCATCTTTTTCTCTAAAATCAAAAACTTGAGAGCATCTCCTATTTTCCCTCATGCCAAAGGGTTTCGTAAAAGAGAGATTTCCTTCTTCAAGAGCAAAAAGCTCCATGAACCATGCAGCTGCAACCTCCCCCATGAGTGCTCAAGACCCTAGAGAAGACTGAGCAGCCTAAAGGAAACAGGCTGATGAGGAAGATAACTCTCCAAATAGTCGTTTTTGTTTTGTTTTTTTTTAAGCCATAAAACATGATAGGAAATGGAAAAGAAGAGGCTTTCTGACTTAGAAGAATGAGATTATCTGGGAAAAAAAAAAGATAATATAATCCTGGAAGATAAAAATGGGCACAATAGGTATTTCAGAGGCTTGTATCATTGATGACCTTTACTCAACCTCTGCCTTTTCATAGTAGGAATGACCCCTCCTCCTACAAAACAGACTCACCACAGCCCTGCCAACCTTTTTTTTGGCAATGGAGACTGGTTTTGTTATCACATTGAAGAGGAAAGTGCAACTCAGAAGGGAGGCCTCTAGTGGCACCAGAAAGAATTGGGTGAGTAATACATTAAGTGTGCTTACAGTTCGCAAGCCAGACTAGAGAAGGTGGGAGTTTTTTTTAAAAGGTAGTAGTTTTTTGTGGGTTTTTGTTGTTTGTTTGGTTTTTCTTAAAAAAAAAAAAAAAAAAAGAAAGTACCTTACCTCTGGTTCAGACTTTACTTCTGATTTTGCTTGGCCCACTGGTGTGATTGTTTTAGCTTTCATCTCAGGCCTTCCCTGAGAGTTTCCGACAGCAGATACAGACTTGGTGGCAGACACTGTGCTGGTAATAGGTTTGACCTGAGCAGCTGGGGTAGAGGGTCGCCTGTTGTTACTCATTTCCATAGCATGTGATGGTGCTATTGGCAACTCACGCAAGTTACTATTTCTCGGAGCAGTTGACTGTAGCTGCTGATTTGGACGCTTGACAATATTTTGTGATGGTGTATTCTGAAAAGCAGAAAATTGAAAAATGCAGACTTTCATTACAAACCAGACTAAAGCGTTTCTTGTTTCACATTTTCATGATTCGGTTAATTGGGGGGGAAAAACGCTTTTCGAAGACGCACAATATTTTCAATGTGAAAAGAGAAATTATAGAAGTGAGAACATTTTAACAATGGTTTTATTTTTCTTTAATTAAAAGGAAAACTGAATCTCACTTAACATCTTTCTCAGAAATTTGCTTCACTGAGTGATTTATTTTCCTAATCAAAGCAATCAATTATTGTAAACTACAGTCATGTTGTCTCAGTGCTGCTTCAGACTGTTGTGCTACCCCAACCTACCGAGCAACAGAATACGCTGCACTGGAGCAAACTCCCAAGACATGAATAGCACTACCTGAACCAGAAAGCTTATTAGCACTGGTACAGAGAGGCCTTCAAACTGAAAGCCAGTGACAGAGAACTGTGCTCCCCCGTAATCACAGACTACGAGCAGCTTTAAAATCTTACTAAGCAAACCTATCGTCCAAAAAACCCTTTATTGCCAGTTCTTGGCCAACTGCATCATCTCTTACTGGACCCAGATCAAGAACAACACTGAAGACTGGAGGAGAAAATAAAAAGGGAAAGACACACATGGTATTTTTGGATGTAGGTTATAAAATGATCAAGGCAGAAAAGGAGCAAGAAATGGTGAAAGAAGGTGACAGAGAAGGATGGAATAAATGGGTCCGAGAAATGATGCTTGTGAGTTTTGAAACCTGTGTTTACATGCCTGTTACCCAAGCAAAACTATGCAAGGTAACACTGATGTATGTGGTACTTACATGCCTTGGCTTCATTGGACCCTGTCGTGGCTGACACTGCATCCTGTTGTTATTTGGCTGCTGCTGCGTGGCCTGCATATGAGGCCTGAACTGTGGTTGGTTCATGGGCATTAAAGGCTGTGGTGGCCCTTGGAGATGATGATGGTGCTGCTGCTGCTGCTGCTGGTGATGGTGTTGCTGCTGCTGCTGGTGATGGTGCTGCTGAGGCTGAGGTTGTGGCTGAGGCTGTAATGGAGGATGCAAGGGACCCTTCACATGAAGAGAAAGATTATTTGTTTTTAATTTCACGGTAATAAACTCCTGAAAGGTAGCTCCAGCCTCCCAAGTCCTCAAAACTTCTGTAAGCAGCCACGGAACCACAGAATCATCTAGGTTGGAAGGGACCTTTCAGATCATAGTCCAACCATCAACCTAACACTGCCAAAACCATCACTAAACCATATCGCTAAGAACCACATCTTCCCATCTTTTAAATAGCTTCAGGGATGGATATTCCACAACTTCCCTGGGCAGCCTGTTGACTATTGACAACTATTTTGGTGTAGAAATTTTTCCTAATATCCAATCTAAACATCCCCAGGCACAACTTGAGGCCATTTCCTCTTGTCCTATTACCTCTTATCTGGGAGAACAGACTGACCCCCACCTCCCTACAACCTCCTTTCAGGTATCTGTGGAGAGCGAGAAGGTCTCCCCTCAGCCTCCTTTTCTCCAGGCTGAACAACCCCAGCTCCCTCAGCCGCTCCTCATCAGACTTGTTCTCCAGACCCCTCAATCAGCTTCGCTGCCCTTCTCTGGACACTCTCCAGAATCTCAGTGTCTTCCTCGTAGGGAGGGGCCCAAAACTGGACACAGTATTCGAGGTGGGGCCTCACCAGTGCTGAGTACAGGGGGACGATCACTTCCCTAGTCCTCCTCACCACACTATTCCTGATACAGGAATACAACTATGGACCAGGCTAAACAAAAAACAGATTAACAGAAGCTGTGCACAGTAGTTCTACATGTAAACCAGTGTAAGTCAGCAGCTGATGTGGAAGAAGAAAGATGTAAGGCGTCCCGCCCTTCGTCTCCTTTTCTAATGACTTTTAAACTGGTTGGGGTTTTGGCGTTGGTTTGTCGGATATTTTTTTTCCCCCTGTTCAAAACACCGACACCATGAAAAGACGCACGAAGCGCCCTCCACGTCCCCAAAACGTTTACCCGCTTCAAGCTGCGATTCAGGAGGTCCCCGGCTCCCTGCCGGGCTCCGCAGCCGAGCGGCAGAGGGCGCTCCCGCCCCGCCGCTCACCCCGCCGGGGCCGGGGCCGTACCTGCATGCTGGGCTGGGTGTGGGCGGCGAGGAAGGGCTGTCCCGGAGCCTGCAGGAACTGCTGTCGGGGAGGGATGAAGGGCCGCGGGTTGGCCGAACCCGGCTGGTTGAAGTGGAGAATCCCCACAGGACCCTGAGGCTGCATGTTGGGGCGCACCGGCCGCTCCCGGGGAAACACGGGCTGTTGTCCCTGCTGGTTAAACGCTGGCCCGGGCTGGCTGAATGGCATCGGGTTTTGGGTTGGGACGGGATGGGCGCTGTTAAGAAGAGGGGGAGGTGGCGGCGGTGGTGGGCTCCGCTGCTCAAACAAGTGATGGCTCGGAAACCTCGGATCTGTGGGAATCAGGGGTAAGCGATTAAATGACAACCCACCCGGGACACAAAATACACTTCCGAAACTTAAAGCTCAATTCTGATTTGGAAAAGCAAGCTGAAATTTGTCAAGAGCAAAATTGTATGGGACGTTTTAATTTTAAGAGCTAACTACCCTCAAGGTTATGTTTCTCTCACTTCTGTCACTTGTGTATAAAAGGAATTGATGCTTGAAAGACCAGCACAGCTGGTAATTCGCTGGAATTAGCAATACCTTTTAGAAATTCTACTTTAATGAAATCAATGAAGGATTCCAGGGATTACAGTTTATACCACACAAGAACTCATAAAAAGTTGATACCATTTGCTGACCAGATACTTAACTAATTTTTACTAATTTGTGTGCGAAAGTGTCTATGAGATATATTATATATATGTATATTACATATATATGGTATATACATATATCTATATATGCACACTACACATGCACTTACTATCTGTTTGCTATGCTGTATCATATTTTAGCTAATTTCTTACAGTACATATACACAGATTTCTTACAGTACACAAAGTCCAGACAGTTTAAACAGTTACTAGTGGAAACCAAAGCATATGGAGAGTACTAGTTATCTAAAATGTAACTAATCACAACAACTTTATTGCAACAATCACTTAGATACTAATTTTATTTTGTATCTGTATAAACTGATTGTATGATTGATGGTAGTTACAGATGGAGAGACACAAGATTACATCAAGGAAGTAAAAAGATACCAGACCACCACAATTTTTGGCATGTACTAGTCTGGCTACATCAAAAAGGATCTTCTGGTCTTCAGGCTCTTCTGAACACTTCCATGTTATTATATGATGCACACACTACAAGAAGTGGAATTTTTATGTTAATGGCAATGCAAACGCTTACCTGCTATGAAGAAAGGATCTCTTTCCTGAGGAGGTGGAGGAGGGAGTGGTGGTGGTGGTGGCGGTGGCCCTCTCCACTGGTCCTGGATTGGCAGCCTTGGGGCTTGGGTGAAGTTGGTGGGAACTGGTCCAGGCGTATGCTGCTGAAAGTCTGGAGGGCCCTATTTAATAAGGCAGAACTAAGATTAAGGCTACCATCCAGGAATTCTCCTATTGCCTGCTATAACTTTTTTCTCTTAAAAATACAATTGCTTTATGAGTTCCCTTTTATCATCTGTACAAATTGGCAGCCCTTACTGAGTCATTCTTTCACAATGGAAGAGATATTAAACCCGAGCGCAGTATCTTGAAATGAATTCACGATGTTTTAATAATCACTAGCACCGCAGGAATGCCATTTCTTCTCAAGCTTATTGAAATCCATGCAATTATTGACCTTCTTTCCCATTAATCCAAAAAAATCTGAATGTCTACTTTAGAAGACATTCTTGACATTTATCTTCTTAAACCGAGCTATTTTTTGCCATCAATTTAGTACAATGTAAGCTACAAAAGTGAAGCAGCTTTACTTAAAAAAAAAAAAAGGGGGGGGGGAGACAATTTATGGTATCCAGAAAATTAAAGAAATCATCTTTCAAAAAGAAATAACAGGAGAGTAACACTTCTGCCTACTCACGGCTTACCATCTGAAAGCTTAAGAAAGACTGCAACATTATCTTTCCTCCAGTAAGTTTTTTTTAAATGTAAAGTGAGCATATTGCTTGGATGTTAATCCAAGCACAGAACTTAGCAGAAGCCACACTTAATTGAGTAATTCACACTAGTATCATTTTTTCTTTTACATGAAAAGTTGACAAAGTATGTTGGCAGCCTCTGAAAACCAAAGAAGCTATGCCTCACATAAATCATCGTATTAACAAACATTTCCTTATTATGTGTAAGTCGAGTAAGTAATGAAAATAATCTAAGAACATCCTTGTTCTCCTCTTTTATGAAGATCCTGAAGTGAGTGGTAGCATCTATTCTGTCTGTCTGATGCTCGTCTTAAAGCTTAAAACTTGCCATTGCTGATGACAAGCTTCCCGAAACGGGTTTCAGACCAAACACGCTCTGCTAGACTGAAACATGGTCATCAGCAAAGGACCAAACTTTTTTGTGGTGGCTTATCATTTATCTATTAAACTGCCCTCGCCAACAGATGCGCAGTCTCACTCTCCCCTATTTGTACTGCAAAAATACTAGCGTTTTAGGAAAAGAATTTCTAACAGAGCAAAAATAGGTATTTGCCCTGCAAACTGAAGTCTACTCACTACTCAAGTAGCACAAGACAAAGCAGCTTCACCCCCTTCTACCAGCACGATACAGCTGTGATTGGCAAGGCCGAAAGGAGCAGGTGAGAGGCACTGAGGATCACAGCCATTATTAAATCTGTGGCTGCCTTGAAAACACCCAAACATGGGCATGTGAGATACTAAGACCTCTTATTTGGAAGCAAGACTGTGACTACTTATTTTATGTCATTATACAGTCATCAACTGTAAATACTTTATCATTCCTAGAGATTAAAGGGTCTATATCCCATTGCCAGTGCGCCGAGTCAGCCAGTCTCCTGTGGGTATTTCATTTAGTGGAAAGACATTATATTACACTCAAGCATGACAGTCCTCGGAACATACACACTGTTTGTAGGAGGAGCTGCTACAATTCTGCAAGTGAACAGTTACCAACGCAAAATATTCTTGCCACCTCGGAAGAGACTAACACCTTTGAATTTCACAAGACATCTGCAAACAGCAGCAGCCGGAGGAAGAGGGAGCTATTTCAGAGGGAGAAAGTGACATTTATTTGTCCCATCAAAATCTGTTCAGGTTTAGCTGAACAAGGCTGTTCACCTGCATTGCCCTTCCCTGGTGTCGAGCAGGACAGCGCTGGCCGACTGCCAAAAGAGCAACTGAACACAAACCTTGAGGATCCTGACCCTTCGCTCCCAAAACGCGCCTTTACCATCACTGCACGCAGGAGCTGCCAGAGGTGCTTTCAAACTAAGGTTAAATGCTTTCCCTCATCTTGGAAGCCTTGGTGATAAAAGCCTATTTCTCAAAGCACTGCTCTTACAGCCATCCTAAGGAATACACAGCGCTGCCACAAGCCCCACGGCCTCGAGGGAGGCACCCAGCAAACCGACTGACATTTAGCTATTTAGTTATTAGTTTATCACTGGATAATGCATAAGGTCATTGCAACAGAAGCAGGGGAGAAACCAGTTCATCAGGGCCGTTTCACACAAGATGGTCTTTATCTTGCATCTTATTTACAGCACGTAGTCACATGAGTGTATCGCACCTGGGGAAAGAAAGCGGTCTCAACAGCCAGCCTGCTTTTTCCTATTTTCAGAGAGCTTGACTTGGAAGCTCTGAAATTCTCCCTGTATTTTTCTCTAGACACAGTGTATGCCTACACAGATTGTAGTTATTTCTAAAATAGCCAGCAAAAAACAAATTATGTGGGAACTTACTGAAACCTGGGCTAATAAAGTGTAAGTATCACTTATTTGCCACCCGAGCTGAAGAACTGGCAGCAGTACTGATCTGGCTGGGCTTGTTTCCAAGCACCAAATGGCACTGCAGTGACCGTAGTCACCTCTACCTGTTTCTTCCAAACTCGACATATTCTGCCCTGGTAGAGGTAACAGATCCTTATCAGTCTCTCCCCTCGCTCCCAAACTTCAGTTTCAGCTTGAGGTTATGAAATACAGGCTTAGGCTACAAAATAAACAGGCATCTCCACTTCTATGACTGAGTTTGTAACCCAGGCTCAGGCGTCTTGTCCAATATTAATTCTTTGTCTAATTCACCTGTTCTCCTCATCCTGCTTGCTCTTCAGATACTTTCTCTCATCCCCACCACATCTTTCACTTTGCCCAGTGGTTCCTAACCCCAGCTAGTGGTTCTGAACCCCCATCCAGTTTCCCAGCTCCCTGACTCCAAGCTGGTGGTCTTGTCTTGTGGCAGCTGGTCAGGAGCTCCGATTTACCCAACCCAGCCCCTGCCTTTCTTGCCCGTACACTTACTCCAGCCAATTTCCCCTCTTCTTCTTGCCAGGGAATGAAAAGTAAATGAGAGCGCAGTTTGAAAAAGATCCTCTACTTGTATTTTAAATAAACACTTCTTCATACCAGCTCTCCCTCTGCTGCCAACCCCATACCCTTGTTGTTATGCCCAGATATACCTCATCCCAAAGCAGCCCTGAATTGCAAATGCATGGAAAGTGCTGTTGAATTTCACACAGCTCTTACATACTCAAACATCGTCAGTGCAGTCAAACTCAATTTTCTGCCTTGAAAAATTGAGCAATAATAAAACATTCATAAATAACTCACTTGGGCATATCAGTATTTTGCCACCATTTCAATCTTGGAATGCCACCAATTCGATCTTCGGAAAATTTCAACCAAAATGGTTGAAATCAAGGCAGAAAAACAGCACATCTTGGTTCAAACCACTGAAGTCTGGAAGCAGCACACACACTGAGAGCAGCTCTATATTTCCCATCATAAGGAAACTTTAAACCCTTAGGAAATAAGCTTTAGTTAAGTTTTTGAACTGAGTAAGACAAAGTTATTTCACATCTACGAAAGGTCACACTTCAAAAAAAATAACATTATAGTTTACTTACCAAAAAAAATTACAGAAACCAATAACCAGCAAGATAATTTATTGTTAAAAATATAAGCAATGCTGATTTCAAGCTCCCTTCAGTACCAAAGGTGTCCATTTGGCTTAATTTAAACAGCAAATATTTACTGTCCTGTAAGTACTTTCACCGATTTTAAGATAAGGTAATAGTTATCCAAAACTCCCAACAAATGCCCACCAAGATACACTGAGAAAATAGGGTTTTGCCCTCGTTTTAGTAGTGGTATATTTCATACAATTATATTCCACAATAGAAGTTTGGGTCAAAATAACTCCAACGCAGTCCAACAAAATCAGAGGGAGAAGGAAATATCTGAAGTTTGCAACTCTTCTTATAGGCCTGTCTCCTTTTTCTATCCCCCACAGTTAAGAATTCTGGGGTTTTTTTTTCCACTTGCTTCTGGAGTAAGATTCCAGTTAAACTTTGAGGCTGAGAAGTTTTTAAAGGTAACAAATGTTTTCTAGTCCTAAATCCAACCCCCCTTCTCCATTTTTTGTTTAAACTAACATGAAGATCCTTTCTATAGCCTGCAAGGAACATGAGTTGTCCCTCACCGTCAAGATTCGTTAGTGCCGAAACAATGACGCTTCCTGCCAGAGCACTTTCTCCAGGCACAATGGAACAGAGGGCTGGGGTTTCGAAATCTAAAAGTTTCAAAAATGGCAAAACTACAGAAGTACGGCTGATATAAATCACACAGCAGCAGAGCTGCATGCTATACAGATAACTGGGTAGCACTAAGAAATACCTACTTATTTGATCACTGAGCAGGTTTTAACTTTACGTATATGACATTTTGCACAACTACTAAAATATGACTGATCACATTTCTTGGCTGATAACCAAAGGCCAATCATACAAAGTTAATTGCAAAGACATTTGTTATTTGCTGAAAAACGAACTACCAATATTTGCCTCTAAAAAAAGAAAAAATAAATTAGTCTGATTCTTTTCCTTCTAACATCCATAAAAAAAGACTGACCTCCACTTTTTCCTCTAAACAAGCTTTGCTTCTACTATCCCTAAAGAGCGAAATGAAAATCTGCCCTAAACTACAGAAACATGTGTAGGGGGAAGCTTGTATTTTCAGATTTTACACTGGTGAGATTTTTCTTCTGAAAAAGTTTTCAGGACAATTCCAACAGGAGTTTGATCGTGTGATAGATTAATTTTATACAGTACATGTGAAACTAAAACTCTAAGGTTCAGCCAGAGCTGCTTACTATCAGACACAAATGCACTTTTTTTTTTTAGTAAGAAAGTATGTAAACTACAGTGGATATATTTTTTTAAGTTATGAGGTAGTTGTCTATTATTCTGAAATTTTAAGAGGGGATTATTTTACCATTAATGTTGAACTCTACATTCAGCAAGTATTTGCTGCTAATAACCCTCAAGTGCCCTCCGGAATTTTGTAGAAAAGACCATGCAGAGCTATTTAACTTCAAAAATTAATGAAGAGCAGGTGCAAAAGACAGTTTTCATAATGGTCCATTTTTGATAAAATAAGCATACTGTAACATAGATGCATAATAAATTTTTATATGCACAGTAGTTATTCCCATTTTTCATGGTTTTGCTATCTGGACAGTTTCAAATTACAACCAACTATTCAGTACAAGCATCAACTAAAACTCCCTACAAAAAAATATTTTTAGCTATTACTTCACCATTATTAAATCTTTTAGGAAACTTCCCTACTTAATAAATCTCAACACTCTTCAAAATACCTGTTTTCAAGTTAACAGGTTTCAACCTAACAGGAGACAGAATTGCAAATTCCTATGACCAGCCAAGGCTGCATGATTCTACTTTTCAGTCCAACATTCGGGCCAACTGTGACACTGAGGAAAAGGACAAGATATTTGTGTGCCTTTCCAGCGACATCCCATAATGCTGGTTCACATTCATACAGAAATGGTTACAAAGACTAAGCTACCAAATGTCCATATGAGAAAGACCCAGCAGAGCACGTATGGTAAATTTTTGGAGGAGTCTTCTCCCCTTCTCATCATTATTGCGTTATATAGTAGCATTATTATTGATTCAGTATCCTTAACATTGATTATTTAGCATCATTATCATACTGATTACTTCATACAGTGCACCAAATTGCAAGGAAAGACTCCTAAAATGGAATTTTTAGCTCGATTTAAAGCTAGTTGCACAACGAGCACATCAGCAAACAGCAGATGATGTGAAGCAGGGATGTACCCATCAACAGCAGATGACCTGAAGCAGACAGGTACCTGTCATGCCACAGCCTGGCCTCAAAGTCCTTAACCAACAGACACATGCTCCTTCACAAAACTGCAACCGCTTCAGCACTGTAGTCCCTTCTAAACCACTACCTGCAGCCCTGGTGTTAGTATTTCAAAGACCTGAGAGAGAAGTTGTAATTTTGGAAGGCCGGAGGGCTCTCGAGCAGCCTCTCAGCAAGGCTCTGTGGGCTGCACGGGGACACAGCTCTGCCCATCCTCTTTTCTTCTGTGAAAACATGGCAACATCTAAACACCAAAAGCAAGGTACTGAGCAGCAAGATTTTTCTTAAACTACCAAAGAAAGTAATTTTTGGTCTGTACTTTTTCCTGGTTTTAAGCATGTTCAACTATCATTTCATTTATCTTTGTGTAATTTGACTTCGAAAATTCTTACATACCATCTCTTTTGGAATACAAGAACTGAGGTCTAGAAGGAAATTACACTGGAAATAGGGTTCTGTGCGGATTTCCAAAGAGACCACAACCACAGACATTTTAGAAATACTTCAAAGGAAGAGATAAGAGCACACTGAAGTGCTACTGACAGGTATTTTATTGTCTTAAACCTTTAATTTTGTGAAATTTACTCTGACAAAGAAAAAAAAAGTACCCACTCTTCTTCCCACACACACTATAATTTACAGCACCTCAGACTGACATTTTTATACAATTCCACATGCCTGCAGGTTGTACAATTTCCCCTTTTACTAACTTCCATTATTCAATATAGCTAAGGCATAACTTACACCTTATCAATCACTTTTGGAAAAAAAATGCAACGCAAACTTGTGTCTACAATTCATTAGAGTTGTGAATAGCTCATTGAACATGACTTTCACACACTCAGGCAATCCCACCTTCTGAAAGAACACGAGATAAGGTTACTTTAATCCTTTCAAAGAACTGCACTATTTTGCCTTCCTTTTATCCCTTTAAATATCCTTCCTAGTTAAGAAATTAACATTCTCTCTCATACAATTCTTACACAAATTGTACTTTTACTTTTCCGCATCTCTTGTTAATTACATGATGTTATCTCCAATAATCTATTCATGAAGCACAGATAACTTTGGTTACCAATAAAAGGGAAAACTTAGCATAAATTGCTTAGCACAAAGTTAATCTTATAAAGCAAGGAATAAAGAGGATCTAACAGCTATTATATGACTTATCAGCTTCTCTAAAAGGGTCACTCTACTTTTTTTTCATGAGACTAATTAAATACCTTAACAATGTCATTGAAACTTCATGAATCTTTCAATAAAATACAGCCTGCCTCTACAACATGTTTTCATTTATTAATCTCACTTAAAATGCAAAGAGCTAGGAGAACCCCATTGACAGTTAAGCAGGGCCACTCAGTTAATTCTTCTTATATGGTTTAAATGCAAAGAATAATGACCACTATAACCTATGACAATTAAAACTATAGCCATCTGTCACAAGATGTTAATCCTCTTATTTCAGCAGCTACTAGACTTTTTGAAAAGCTTTCCCAAAATGCCTACCTTCTGGTGCAAGGAATTGACTTTTCGTCCTCTTGTGTAGGAAGCCCTGCATCATATATCTTGGATATGGTTCAAAAATTTGCAAGTAGAAATGTACATATCCCACAAACCACGGCTCTTCCCTTTCAAGTTTCATAGTATTCTCATTTATGGTGCACAGCATACAGAAAGGGAATGATTCATTGAAATTTTATAATAAAACTTATTTTTTTATTTCCTTAAATACAGTCTAAATGACTCAGTAGTGTCCCTACGATGACTAAGACAATCACGTAATTCCATGATGTGAATTACTTTCCATCAATGCAAACTAAAACCTAACAAGCACCATGATTTTCCCAATGGATTTATTATTTTAAGACGATCTTATATAAAAATTCATGCCTTAAATACATTTCAATCAAGGACAAAAATTAAAGTTCAGAGTAATCATAAAACTCAAGACAATGATTGTATGCTACCCACACATGAATCCTTTCAAAGCTTCTGGAATATATTTTCTGAGGGGAAAACGCAAGGAGAGAGCAAGTGCTGGTTCAAGTATGTGGACTGCACAGATCCTAGTAATACAGGCAGACTGAGTCTGAGTGAACAGGTTGATATTTTCCTCAATTGAGTTGAAAGTAATTTTTAATATAACGTTCCACATAACTTGGATGAGCTTCTTTTTGATAGTACACAACTCCAAGTGATAAGAAAGTGCGTTGTGGGGTTTAGCCACAAGTCCAGGTCACCTGGAAGAGAAATCTTCAATGCCTGATTTAACTGTTTAAGGTCCCAAAATAGAGTTCACTCATTGTGGAAAAGCAGTACAAGCAAGGAGAGAAAGGCATGGAATCCCTTGTTATTTAATCTAACTCATGATCAAATAGCTAAAATAAGGACACAGGCACTACAGAAAAAGATGGTACTCCCAGCATACTAAAACAATCCCAAACCAGTTTGATAAAAGCTAAAAATTAGTTTAATTGTTTATTAAAAGTATCCCTTTTCAGCAAGTTTCAGGGCAACCCCCCCTAATACATCAAGCAGGGACATATTCATATTGCAAATGGGGAAAAAATACTTCCCACTTCAGTGTGTTTCTCTGAGAAGCAACAAAGCAGAATGGCCCACAACCGTCCAGTTCTACACAGAAGGATTCACAGGTTTCTCGAACCTCCACCTCCTCTACCATCGAGGTATGTATGTTAGAAAAGGAAAACCTCCAGGACAAATGGGCCCATTCAAGAACAATTGTCAGAAAACACTCCTAAATGCAATGCAGGCCTAGGAAATGTATTGTTAACTAAATCCCAACTCTAGCTTTAAATCTCTAACAGCGCTGATGTGCAGAAAAACCACGCTCCCACCCATCTGGTCTGTATGGATGAAGGAAGCGTGTCTCCGGCAAGCAGAGACAAGCCATAATAAGAAACAGTGTCACAGAAAAGTTATAGCAGCCTGCACGGCCTGAAGGAAGAGTAAACCCCAAACTCTTGGATTCGAACACAAACCTAAGTAATTTCTTAAGCAGATATTTTAAACTAATTTGTCTGGAAGATTTAGTTTCACTTTAGTGTGCAAGCCTCTTCAGGGGTGTGGTGTCGAAGAGCACGTCACCGTATTTGTTTGGTGGCCTCTAACTATTTAAAACTAAGTGCAATACAAATAGAAATTGGAGAAAGAGTATAAGAGACATTAATGCCATTTAGAATGACGAAGTCTCTCTTGAAAAAAGTGAACTTTAATATTAATTTTAAATATTAAAAATATTACATATTTTAAAAATTCATATTAAAATTTTTAATAGTTTTATTTAAAGACAATGAAACCCTTCTGCATATTTTTTGTGCTGAAAGCTAACAGTTTTAGGGATGTATAAAAAAATTAGGGATTCAAAAGTTCTGGACTGCCTCTGCTTTCAGAGCTAATGAGATAAAACATCTAACAAAATTCATACCTCATCCTTGGACTTACCAGAGACTGCTCCCCGGAAATATTATTACGGTGTTTATTGACCTAGTGTATCTTGGTGACCTGCACATCACTAACGATTACAAACAACTCTGAGGTCAGAACTAAACTGGATCACGAATATCAAATTCAGGATTTCTACATTACACTCCAAGCTTGAAGGTGCAGTTAAGGTTAATTTAAAAACAATCTGAGAACCTCAAAGATAAATACACATGACTTGGGGATGATGCTTCTCCCTTCATCAAAAAATGCTCAGATTGCTACTGAAAAAGTCAAGAAGCAGCCAGCTTTATCAAAGACAAATATTAGAATTGCTGCTAACCTGGACTTTCAGCTGTATTGGAAAATGACAGTTCAGACCTAACTATTTAGTGGTTGAATTACCCAATTCCTGATTTTTAATTCTGGACGGAAATCTCATTTTTGAGATATTTTACACATCTGTGACCTTGCAAACACATTCACGTGAGAACTTTACATACCCAGAGCTCCAAATGTGCCTATAGGTACTACTCATGTGCTGCGTACAAAGGCCTGAACGTATTTTCCTTTTTGAGTATCCAATAGTCATCCCATAATATTCCTCTAGACCACCTCATTTTATTGTAAACAGTAGCATGACACTGTTTTATAATGAATGAAGCACTTTCTTCTTTCATTCTAAAGAATTAGCAATAACCGAAGGTGTAGAAGATAAACACATATATATATATATTTGTATTGTGATGACACAAATGTACTGAATTATCTTTTGAAAGAATGTTTTCTCATCTCGGTGAAAATAGCTTAAGAGAACTATACTATCACCTAGGACTCTGTAATATTATGATAAACATATTTTAGTTCTCCATTTGGTGTTTAAACACCAGATTACACTTACTACATTGTAGTAGGAAGTCAATTGTATATTTTAATTGTATTTCTTTATGTCTTGAATTCTGCAAAGTATCTCTTTAACAGTGCCTAATTAATGGCTAAATAGCTGTATGTGTAATACTTTTTCCACTTTGCCTTGATAAAAATTTGTGCTTAGCTTACATGACTTAAACTTCACGTTTCATTCATGTAATTATATCAAAAAACAACGTACACACCTATATATAAGAAAATATATCTAAATAAAAACTTTCTTACTGTGAGGGTGACCGAGCAGTGGCACAGGTTGCCCAGAGTATTTGCGGACTTTCCATCCTTGGAGATATTCAAAAGCCATCTGGACACAGTCCTGGGCAACCAGCTCTAGGTGGCCCTGCTTGAGCAGGGGGGTGGACAAGATGACCTCCAGAGGTCCCTGCCAACCCCAGCCATTCTGTGATTCTGTATGTAGCAGGTACTAAAACTGAGACTGAGGAAAATCTAGCATCGTTAACACAGAAGAAAAAAAAATAATAATTCTACAACTCTGGTTTCCTTGGCAGTGCTAAACAGCAATCACTTAACAAAAAGGTAAATGACAATAACTATAAAATATAAATGCACAAGTTTCATTTTACTATCTACAGAGCATGTGCACTGGAGCTAGCATGACAAGTTAAGGGGTTACTGTATTTAGAAACCATCTATTTCTCTCTTATTTAATAGCTGTTACCATCATGTTTAGCTGCTGCTGCTCCTCCTGCAGATGGGAATTCATTGATATGATTAAATTTGATGGTATGATAATGTATGGTAATCGTGATTAATCAGAAGCCCACTAGCAAATGGAGGATGTTGGGTATTATGTCACCTGCATTTTAAACTGCATTCCCTCTATGCCAGCCTGACAATATTTGACAGCTGGAGGGATCTCATGCTGCATCTGCTCGCTACTACTTATAGATCTGATAAGAGAAAGTGCCCATCATTCCGTCACTATCTTAAGTGCTGTAATTATAGGGCTTTGCAGTCAAGTTGTGAAAACAGTAAGTGTTAAAAACGAAAGCTTTTTGGTAGCTGCTGAACAAGCTCCGTCTCACATCTGCAAGGGCTATAATCTGAAAGAAATGTAATTTGATGCAGCACTCTCATTCAAACATGATTTGCATGAAATGCTGTATAAAGCACTATCCAAGAAATGTCAATCAACACCACCTGATACCATGTATCCTGTTAAATGAAAACAAAATGCTTTCTACGCTACCTGTGATCTGCCACTGCTACACAGTAATAGAGTGAAAATTTCATTTACTGTTACTCATTATAGTAAAGCCATAGCTAAAGCAGAATAATTGTAAGGAAGTAGGAGAACCATTTTCACAAGTGGCTTTTTATTTCCATTAACAGCTTGTCGCCTACATACATACTGTTGCAAACATGTACTAGTTACTAAATATCAATTCTTACTAAATATCAGTTTAAAATAACTGCCTTACTCAGCTACAGGACTGTTTAAATTGTCCTTACTGTGAGTCCGTGAGAATACGAGCCAGAACCTCAGTAACAGTTGCTAAAATCCTTATTCACATGCAGCAACTCACAATCAAATTTGCAATAATGGAAAAAAAAAAAAATTACTCCCTGTTTGCATTTCCCACAGACACACACACGACTGCAAGTAGTTTTGTTCTCAAAAGCCCTGCAAATTTCTGCTTCTACATATGGCAAGAAATGTTTATATAAAGTCACACCCACAGACCAAGGTACACTGTAATACCATTAAACCAACCCAAGTTTGCTAAAACCGCCTTGTAGGCTGGCTGATCCAAGTCAGCCCAAGGAACGCTGTGGGGGAAAACTGTATTCTAATGTACCTTCTATAATTAATTTGTATAGCACTAATATATTGCTTGTCTAAAAGAAATGTTTCAAGCAAGTGGCAATGAAGGACAGCAACCTCTGTTTTGAGCACCTGTTTAAAACCCTCTCACAGATTAAGGCATAAAGAAGTGTTTAAAAACAGTGTCTGAATTACAAACAACACCTGAAAGCTCAGAATTCATCAAACTGAAGTTTTCGAAATGGTGAAAAAAAATGAGGCAAATCTAATTGATTGCCTTTCACAGCATCCATTTAAGAGAACACCTAATGTCTGGGAAATCAAGTGGAAGCATGTTGAGTAAGAATATAAAGAAAGTTTACCAAGGTTTTTGCAGTTTGAGGAAAAAAGAATAAAAAAAAAATCAAGTATTCTTTGGGATAAAGATGATTTTGAAAAGAAATTGTAAGCTAAGTTCCAAAACCAAATCATGTCAAAACCCCCTGGGAAGTGAAAAGACATGTGATGTAGAATATTTAGGGGCCCACAGACAAGGCACTCTATTAAAGTCTTATTTTTATGCTGAATAAAATGTAAATTATGTTATACAATTCAACTCTTTCAGACTCGAATTCTACAGTTATCTGAAAGGTACCCAAGTGCACTAAGGTGTCCGTATCAAGAGAGAAGTGTTGTACATTAAAAAATATCAACATCTTCCTGGCATAAATTAGTCAGGCAGCCACTGGTGCCACTTCAGCTTGTGCCTCACACCACACTTCAGACTATTCCGAACTTCAGCTCCGAAACTCACGTAGACCAAAGTTAATAAAATGTGTCCGTGGGATGGACACCTGCCCAGCTCACACCACGCCCAGGGGGTCCCGTTAAGGACAGCAGCTAAATCGGAATTTATCCATATTTCCTGAAAATTCTGCTGGCACAAGGCATACAGCGGCATTAACAGGCTCTGCTCTCTGCAGCAGTTTCAGAGAAGGATCAAGGGCAGAGACAGAGGGGGAATGGCCTCAGATCCAAGGAATTCCTCTCTTCTGCCTTGAGGAGCGTGAAGCAAGTTCTCCCCAACTTCCTCTTCGCTCCAAATGCCTCACTCCAGCCCCAAATTTGGATGCTGGGGATACCTCACGATTTCTGGCTGAAGAATGGCATGACAACATTCGTTCCACTTCTGTATCTCCTTAAAAAAATGCACCTATGGGACACATGAGTATTAATTCAGTGTTCCTTAAGTTAAATAAATGATGTTTGAAGCAAAAAGTCTTCATACTTTTTTTTTTCAGGCAAACACTGAAATACCGCAGACACAGAATGTGCTCGTGGACTCACATAAGGGATAAAAAGATCGGGACCATCAACTTAACTCCTAGTTTCATATTAAGTAATGGTCTGGCCTCTATAGTAGTCACTTAGCAGCAACCTACATATAAAGTGTTTAGAAACACCTCTTCCATTTTCTGTTTAATTTCTTTTCCCCTTGTTTTACCCCATCCTTCTTCACAGAAGGCAAGAGTTGAAAGAGAAATTATCCCAGCTAACAAACAATGGAGGACAAGAACCACGATGGTCCCTCTTGTGTAACAAGAAAAAACACAGGCTCCGTACCTGCACTGGGGCATCCACAAGAATTAATAATATCATCAGAAAACGTGGAGAATTCAGAAGACCCATACAACTAGCCTATGAATAAAGTCTTCTGTCACATTCCCATAAATGTATCAGTCCCCAAAGTAGACTGTCATTTGTGAAATGCCAACTGTGATGCAAGACAGGAAGTCAGAAAAAGGCATCTTAACCACTTTAAAGCAAGGGCAGATGATAACACAAGACCTTCAGAAGGACTCATGCCAAAGAGGTTATCTTAATCTGTTCTTTAAACAGATTATAGAATGCATGCGGTTGGCACTTTCACAGTTCCAGGTTAATTCAAATACCTGGAAAAATATTATCATCAACTATGCCTGAAAACTGGATTACTATCAACTACCTGAAGAGTACTGTGCAATTTAGACAAGCAGAGAAGCCTCCACAGAACTCAGGTCTTTAACTCCCAGTTACCACAAGTTCACCACGTTACTCAGCTGTAACATGCCTCAGATCCACTATTTATTCAGTCCTAATCAGTTGACCATAACTTTCAAACATCATTTACACTGTCACCTTGAATGCTTACGGAATAAGACACAGACAACTTCCTTGCTTGAGTCAAGATTACTGTAAATGTTAAAATAACACTAAGTAGGGACCACAGATTCACATCACTATATCCCTTCTAGTACTTCCTCTCTAAACATTGCAGGAGTTAAGCTTTAAGTAAGAAATAATTGAACAATGAGCCCTACCCTGAAATATTAAAACTTAGATTCAAGGTTAAGTTAATTTAATCAGTCCCAACTCCAAGCAGGTTCAATCCTGATCAGCATTACCCCGATTTAGTACTACATTATTTCTTGTAATTTAGAACTCGCACCAATATGCTAACATGCTCATTACAACTTTGTTGAACTCTCCAATTACATCCTTCAGCAGAAGGTTGTAAGAATTAACCATTACATGGTTACAAGGCACTTCATTAGCCCTAAATTAATAACACCTGGTTTCCAATGGATTTATGACTTGCAATTGATTAGCTCTGATTGAATCCCTTCCCATGTTCAGAGCACACACAGGGTCTCTGTGCTGAGAGGTTTCTCTCCTAGGTAAGACAGGGACTCAGAGGCAAATTTTCCTTCAGTTTAGCCCCTTTTAGGTCTCTCCTTACAAGAATTTCATTACCTTTAATGTTCCTACCTCTGCCACATTCAATCAAAATAGACCATCCAGTTCAAAATTAAAGGAGAAAGCAGGCTACAAATACTTAATTCTAACCCCGTAGTTTTTTAGAAACAAAGTGCTCAGAAAAATCAGTTGACTATTGTCCTTTGATTAGGCAATCCTAAAAACAAGAGCAAATTCAAGTTATTACACATCCAGAGATTCTTTCTACAATGAGAAAAAGGATGAATGAACTATAGTCTGGAATACTTCTTTGATCTTTTTCAAATGGCCTGTCAAAGTTGTCTAACCATTGCTATAAGTCAACATTTATACATAAACAAGTGAATTATAATGGCACAAAGGCATTTGACATGTAACAGAGCAAAAAAGGTAGTTCTGCAAGATAAAACGTTCAAGTCAAAAAGTAAATTTGTCTTCAGCTGAAGAGCTAACATACTACACTTAATAAAACAAACATGAGATATGTACACAGTGACACTTAATTCCTAATCCTTATATGAGTGATAACCTATGCAAAATTTATAAAGTACTTCATAAGGGAAGTCCATATTATAACCACTTTATAACTCAGTGAATCATGAAAATATTAAGTAACTTTCTCAGGGTCATATGGCAGGTTAAGAGCAAAAGTAGGGAAAAAAACCAAACCACACAGGGCAACCAAATCAAGGTACTGTATCCTCTGAGTTAAGAAGGAGGAGGAAAAAAGAAGCACAGTGACTCTTTGCCAGTGCATTGCTTACACAAAAAGGCATCAAGCAGCCATTTTTCCTTCAGGCAAAAGGAGCAAGAGTCTTACCAAAAACGTTCAGTCTATTTTATTTCTCTTTAAAAACTGTTGCATACAAGATTAGCTAGGTTTGCAGTACTTCTCAACTTGCAAAACCAAAAGTGAACAGAATTTACATCTAATTTCACAGTCAATTTAAAAAAAAAATAATTTCCAATTTTTCTACACTGACATAAACACACTTCAAAGATGTCAATTACAATGCCTTTACAGATACTCCTTGTCCTCCAATTTCTTTTTCATCCCAAATTGCGTTTATTGGCAAAGCAACTTACAGGCAAAGGAAAACAAATAAAAGATACTTGTTTTCATAAAAAAACCAATCAGAATTGTTTTTTAAATGTTAATAAGGTCTCCACATAATACTAAAGGCTGCTGAAGAAAACTATTTCCTCTGAAAAAACAAAATATTTTTTAATAGAATCTCAAGTTAAAGTGTTGATGATAAAATTGTATATAACACGAATTTACTTAATGAAACTGTGGTTTTACTGCTTAACCTTTTTATACCTCAGAGAAGAAACACGACAATTTAAAAACTCAGTTACTGTACAAAATATGGACATCACAATTCCTCAGCTTGATGTCTTGGTCAAAAAATATTCTGTGTCAAAACCAACCAGGTATGCACATGGCAATCAAAAGTCACAGCAGGTTTCTGTAATCTGCTTCTTTCAAATACATCTGATCTCTACACAAGTAATTTACTGTGTGATACCACACTGATGTTCACAAACATCTACTTTCCTTCTTCAACATCACACACATTAACAGAGGATCATTTTTGTGTTTTATGTATTTGGGAAACATAATATACGGGTCTTCGTTTGAAAATATTTAAGGCAATATTGCATGAACTTAATTTCCTTTCACTTATTTTGATACGCAGCAAACCACCTGAACTAAAAATTTAGGACAACAAAACTGAAATGATGAGAAAAGGTCTAGAGCACACACTTTCCCCTTCATAGAATTAAAAAAAATAATCAAGTGAAATTAGCAGCTAAGTGCCTTGTTTGTTTTAGAAGTTAGAAATGCAAGAGAAAACGCAAGGTCATGCAATGCCATTCACATTTTTATATAAAAAAAACATGAGGGCATTTAAATGCCTGAAGTAATGACAAAAATCACTGCCGATTTTTACAATAAATATATATTACTGATTTTTAAGCTTAGAGATTATTTCAAGTAGCCTTTTATTATATCAAATAAAATAAGGATTCTATTTATACAGAAAGAGTCAAGTAATAAAATGAAGCCCATATTCCTTAAGACAAGATGCATTCGCGCCTCTCCCACTGGAGAGACTGGTTCAACAATTTTACAGTTAAACAGAATTAATTCTACTCTCAAAAATCCATTGACCTTAAGCTTTTAACAAACATTTTCAACTGCAGAGTGTATTGTCAATATTTACAAATCCTTAAAATTATATTTCACTAGAACAGCTTTTATTTGCTATATTAATATTTCCTTGCAAATGTATGCTTATCCATATCAGAGAAGAAGAAACAGCTGCTACTCACAGGAAATCTCTGGGGTCCTACAGCAGGTCTTGGCTGGGCTGGAACTGGCAGCAAGGGCACTGAAACAAGAAGCACCTTTTAACACCATTTGTTTTACCTAACAGTTGTTGCTGTTATTTCCAAAAGCAGTTGCAGTAAGAACGACGATTAAAATCTGCTACGTTCACCCTCAAATGTCACAGTTCCTACAATTAACTTTAAGCAACCATTCCCTCCCCTGCAACATGCAACAGGGCAATTAGGATTCTCCTAGTTAATTTACATAATCTAATTCTGCATTTTCCAGAATTAAATGGCTCCTTGTTGCAGGAAGGAAAACCAGAATACTTACTCAGCCAAAGACGTCTCTTAGACAAAGCTGACAGAGACTCTAACGATAATTTCATGTTTCAAATAAAAGAATACATGATTAATTTGCCTTTTCAACTTCATGCCCCTCAAGATTTCCTAGGTATCTCCCAGTCTTACCACCAAACTCCCACAACAAGCATGGGCATGAGAGGTTCTAGCCGGTATAAATCACTGTTCACAGGAAGGCAAAATGAGGCAGGCAGTGGCAATTAACAGCAAGCAGACGATACTTAATCTGGCCTTGCCACTGTAGTAGTATTTGCAACTGTGATCAGTTTGTGTAATCACAGAACTGCTGAACTCAGATGAAAGACTGCTATTTCATAAAGAGACACCAAGAAGAATTAGGAGACCCTTTTTCTGAAAAAAAAAAAAACCCTCCAAAATTAATATTTCAGGGGGATTAATCTGGATGACTTGTCCGTACAACTGCATTTCAAAAGACAAAAAAATATTTCCCAAAACATTTGCTTAATATTATGTCGTAATGCACAAAGCATCTACTGCTGGATCACCCTGGGGATTGAATCTTTACTTGAATCCCCAGAACACTGTGTAATGACAGATTTCCCATTTTCCAGTGCAGTTTTTTTTCTCCTCTCTGAGTTGTCCAAGTGGTTAAAAGTACAAATGTTTCAATGTTAAACAAAAGGCCTAGAGAAGTTAAATAAAGCATTTCAAGGAGCACTGAATTTATTAAATTTACTAAAAACTTTTAGTAAGGTTATTTTTCTTCAATTTGTTTTTAGCATTTCTGAAAGTGACAGGAAAATGTTTCTCACACAGAGTTAAGTATCGACTTAGTACTGTATTACACTTCACAGCAGGAAAGATGTTAACAAATGCAGCTAGTTTAAGGGAGAAGTTAGGTGTAATTTCCAACACAGGAATTTACTAAGATGCCTCAAAAATCCCTTTTTTCCCCCCTTGGTAACTGAGGCACAAGAACTAATGCATTTTGAGTTCACGTCCACGCCTGGTTTCTATCCACTTTTGTTAAGTACTTGTGGTTTACTAGTTCAGGGACTGACGGGGTAAACTAATTGCACCAGTCTTTCAGCACCGAAGGACTGTGTGCAAACTTTGTATCACATTACATGAGAAAATTAGCTGAATAGTCTCATCTCAGCTTCTAATGAACACCTGTCGATATCAAACAGCCATGGCCACCTGGAAAAAAACTGACAGGGTGCTCTTGACAGACCTAGGACTAAAATAGCTCAGGTATTACAGGTCAGAGAGGCACTGAGAAAAATCACGTAAAGGTGTGAAATGTATAGAAATGTCAACTGAACAGGGCACTTGTGTCTATTTCAGTATCCTGCCTCTGGCAGTAGCATATAGAGATAGATATATTTATATATTTTAAACAAGTTAATTTAATACTCATGAAAGATACAGTAGTTCAAACTCTGTGCCCTTTCAATCCTTGGACACTTGCTGAAACAGCAAAGAAGTTTCAAATAAGCATTCATTTTCCTGTTGTCAAATCTTCCATAGGTTTGAAAGTATATTTCAAAAATAACACACAGCATGTTGTTAGACACTATTTTAAGAAGATTAAATTGATTTTGGCTGTAAATTCCAATGCTATACCTGAACAGATGAAGAAGGAATTCCCATATTGATTATTTAGGAGAATTATAATGTAATTTTTCCCAGGACATCAAAACCATTTTTAAAAGGTAAATGGCCTACTAATCTAGTGAGCTGCTATAAACTGCTCACTAGTTCATATCAATTTTGGCAGCACCTCCGTATCCTTGAAACAGTTATTCGTGGTATAAACATTGAGGTGGAAAAAAAACCTCAATACCTGTATCACAGGCTGAATTTCACAGTATTTCATAGTGTATTTCATAGTACATCTATGTACAGACCTCCAGTATTTGCAAATTGATTATATTCGATTTCGGACATGCATTCAGCCAAAAATTACTACTTACAACTCAAAACTGATTTTCAGAATAGGACACAAAGAAGAGAGAGAAAACAATATGACAAGCAAGCAACTAAAAGAAATGGGATTCAGGCACAGCTGAACACCAACCAAACAGTATCTGCAGCAGGTATGTGCAGAGGCTCACATAACCATTTTAGGGGTTTTGATACGACTGAGTCCTTCTTAATCATTTATGAAGCTTCAAAGACTAAAAATAGGAGAAATTTATTTGAAACAACGCTGACTTGAAAGTAACTACTTTTTGAACCAAGATTCAAGGCCAGGCAGGGAGATGGTAACTCACTGTAAGAGATATGCCTTTGAGACATCAAAGGAACAGGCCAATGATAGGGTTCTTCAAAAGGGCTTCAACTCGCTTTCAGGCTGAAGTAGTTGGCAACTAGAGCTCTTACACATGCTACTTTATACGCATGAAAATTTCATAACAATTTACAGGAGGTTTGAGTCTATCTTACAAAGTACTGATATACCTGATGCATTTCAAGACTAACTCAAACCAAAAAGATGTTGAGAAAGTATATTTCTATGATTTGCAGTTAGAAAAAGTGTCCCTGGTGCTAACAATTAGAAGTATGTGAGCTTAATCCTGACATCAAATTAGAGAGGGAAAAAAAAAATGCCAGTCTGCATTAAAACATGACAGCACGCCACTAAAATTACCAGAACCTAAGTGTGCATATCATGTGCTTCCAGACATGGCATTTTTAGCTTCCAGGTATCACATTTTCAACAACAGAATCCCAATAAACTCTGCACCTATCTGGCTGTATTCTCAAATGCGTAAAATCCCTCATGTATCCGGAAATATATTCAGCCAAGAAGGGGCAGGACATCATCAAGAACATGAAGTTGATCTGATCTTTCACACTTCCCCTCATCCTGAAATACACGATGCCGCATGTGAAACACATGCTGATGTTGTCAACTACCAGCCTCTTCCTGCTGGGACCTCGGGTAGATGTTTATACTGTGGAGGACCTTAAGATGTTTAGCACAGCTCTCCCTGAGCTGGAATTTCTGTCTAACATTTGCCTGCAGCGATTGCTTAAAAACTCACCTTAATATGCAAATGCCATTGAAGATTTTAGAATTATGCTCATCTTCCTTGAAGAAGATGACTGATTTCCTACAGGTGTGCAAATGTATACTTTCATGTAACATATCCGCACTGCTGCAGACTGGGAGACTGAGATGGCCACTACTCTCAGCCACGACAGAAGACTCAGCTTCCCATACATGCTCTCTAATCAAGAAGATTAAAATTCTACAGTGATTTCAAAGACTGCATTTAACAGTAGTTAGTTCTGCACACAGTTCTGCACACCTATTAGCAGAAATATTCAGTAGCCCTGCCGAGAATTCCTTCAGTAAAACGGATGACACAAGGCCACCTCATAAGAACCAGCTGCCATCGATACACATAGCAAAGATCTGAAATACAGGTCTTACACAACTCAAAAATGGACCGCTCATTCTCCAGGGCTGCTTATTCTGAGAGGATGACTAGACTTTTACCAGTCAAGAAATGAATGTACACACTAAGTCAGCAGGTATAAGATCTAAAAAAAAAGACCACAAATCCAATCTTGAAGATCTCTTAACATGCAGGAGGTACACAACTTTGTTGAAATGAAGATCTGCAAGTAAAGATAAAAAAAAAAAAAAAAAAAAGACTAATGCTCAAGATAAAGCAAGGCCCCTGGGATACCCATAGTGCTACAGAGGTAATGGTAAGGCTGAGAAAAGCCTGAAGCCACCTGGTAATGTGAAAAAAAAAAACCACTTAGACAAAAGAAAGAAGATACACTGGTATACTTTTGGCATTAGGCAAAAGCAAAAATCCTCAGTAGCCATTGCTGGTGTTAGGAGGAAGCTTGTTCACCAAGATGCAGAAGATTTGTTGACTGTTTCACAGTGCGAGAGGACAGGCATCTGGAATACTTAAAAAACAATTGTTGCTTTTCACAAAACAAGAACTGTTGCTTCGAAAATGTTAGGAAAATGCACAGAAGGCATAAATCCAAGACTAAAGGACCTTCTGGACTACTTCCAGATAATCTGTTCTGATGCATAATTTTGTGGAAAGCACTGATTTTATTAGACAGGAAAAAGTGAAATAATGTCTATAAAGCCATCTGTGAGAAGCCTAATAGATCTCTATCAACTGACAATATCAAACCCTGCCAAATTCCTACTCTTCATTGGTCAAATAAATGAAGTAAAGATAGCACTGGCTTGGAGTTCTGATTATTTGAAGGGGGAAAAATACAGAAAACCTAATGATAAATACATATAAATTTGTATGTATTTCTTTACTTTGTCTAGTTCCAAGAGATTCACAAATCAGAGCAACACGGGTGTCTTATTTTATCCTCTTAGGGATTAAACATTTTGCAAATAAGGAGTAATGTTAACAGCTCTGCCGAGAGCTGCCCTAAAGAGTGTAGCCCAAAGAGTGCTTGTGTTAAGTTACGGGGTGGGGGGGGAAAATCTATTTGCAGGCTGCGGATCAAGCTATCGCAAACATGGCACTGAAGGAGAACTGAGGGCATGTATCTTGTTGAGTAAGGAGAGCAGCTGGTACCTTTCACAGAGCAATTACAGTGCAAGGGGTGCCTCAGTGTACTCTCACTGAAATAGGCGGGTGGTCATTCTGTGAATGCTTGGCTGAAGCTGGAATCATGTGCAAAATTATAAACTGCAGAACTTACCTAGTTTTGAAAACTGACATATGCTACTTTTTAAAAGTACATTGTCTTTTCAGTTTCCATTTTTACCGCTCTTTACAGTAGAGTAACAAAGACAATACAGAAGTTGAAAAGGCTTTACTATTTCAGCTGGTCACAGTCCAACAACATTATGTCTTACTCCAGGCAAAACATTTTTTCAAGCTTAAGGAAAAAAATATCAGCCTGAAGCGCATTTCCATGAAGTGATAAACAAGTTGTTCCTTCTCTGGCAAAGAATAAGATGTCATACTCGCATGACCGGGAAGGTGTTTCAAAAGCTCACCTTGTACAGGTGTCACTACTGTCCCCTTGAAATGTGGATTTATGTGTATGTTCTTCGGTTGCTGAGGTGTCACTGGAGGTGGAGTCATCATTATTCTAGGCGTTTCTATCTGAGGGGGCATATGTAGCCCTGGAGGAGGAGAAGAATGATGCTGATGCTGTAAAGGAAGCAGAGATTGTAACTGTTGCTGCTGCTGCTGCTGTTGTTGCTGCTGCTGCTGTTGCTGCTGCTGTTGTTGTTGCTGTTGCTGCTGTTGCTGCTGCTGGAACAGACTCCTAACAGGTTGCTGGTGTGTTGGAATTAACCTCTGTGAATGAGTCTAAAGTCAGACAAAAGAATAAAATCAATAGGCTTTAAAGTTAAAATATCCTGACATAAACCGTCACAAAACCAAGACACCTTGGAGAACAGTTAAGGACAAATGTGAAAAGAAAAACTTCTTTCCCATATCATCAACTGGAACTGTTAGGAACCATCAGCACAGGAAAGCAAAGGGACAATTGAAGACATTCATATGAAAGAGAGGACGGCAGAGCAAGGAAGCACACAGGGAATGCAGACATTCCTTCAGTTATTTTTGGCAGGGAAACTGCCTAGTTTCATATGCAGGGTTCTGCTTATGTCACTGGAAACTGTCATCAGCTGCAATAAGGTATATGTGATGACCACTAGAAATCTGAGTCCTAGTATCAGAACAAATCAACTAACTTTTGTTTCACATATAGAAGAGCCTCTCTGAAAAAAACAGACCTAACAGTAGCAATAAAAGTCAAAATATAAATTAGGCTAGATTCTTAAGATACCAGTGCAGCCCACCTACCCATATCGCTTGAAGAAAAAGCTACTTTAAAGCTACCTTTCAAAGGTACCTTTGGTAACTCAGAAAAAAGTCTCTTGCTGGCAACACTCTCAAACACAAACGGCCAAAATCAGTTATAATAAACAAAAAAGTTATCACGTTTCTCTTCAGAGACATTCTTCTGCTTCTGAACTCACTGATACTAGATATCAGCCCTAGTCCAGTAACTTCCAAATGGTACTGCAAGAAGAGTCCCAAACAGGCAACCTTTTAGTAACAAAGACGTGACACATCATTTTTTCCAGAAGCCATATACATAAAGCAAAGCGGCCACAAAGTATGCACAAGAAGAAGATACTGTGACGAGCACAATATGTTTACAACATTTAAGATCAAAATAACTAGCAAAGACTGCAGCAATACAGAAAAAAAAATTATTCCACCTTCATTGTTTTAAAAGCACGAAATATTCTACTGCAAGGCTCTCAACCGCTGAGATATCCACCGACTCCTGCTAGTGATCAGCACCTAGAGCTACTGCTGTTGGAAAAAATCCCCTTTGTTTAATACAGATGACCTTGTCCTGCAAAGACATACACAGGCTTTGTTCTACAATCTCAGCTTCCAATACATTTTATGATAGTTAATAAAAATAAGTGTGGGCTATCTCTTGATCGCACATCTGCTGGGCTTTTTTGGTTTTGGATGGAAAAAGTAACATCTTTTAGTTTGCGGGGGGAGAAGTGTAACAAAGCTAAATTTCACCTGAAATTCCAAGATACTAATTTATCTAGTAGTGCTAACCTTCCTAGGGTTTTATTTGCCTCCATAGTAGCATGGCAGGTATACAAATGGATTTTTTTTTTTTAGAAGTATCAGCAAAAATATTATTTTTACAAAACCCAAGATGTATTTTACAGAATCATATCTTTTTAAAGCTAAATTACTATTAATAATGTGGGACTGAACACGTTTGCATGTTGCACGTAGAGGAATTCTCAGAGGAATTAGCTTTTTTCCTTATGCGATCCAGTAGGTAAGCCTGATTGTGTTGTATGAGTCGAAATCCACTTTTCATTTGGAGGCTATGAGATTCCTCGAGTTGAGGGTGGTAACAGGACTAAGTACATACTTTCACAATCACGTTATGCAAAGCTTATCTTGCCTAACAGTGCCCTGAAAGAGCAAAAAGTGTACGTTGGAATACATATTCCCCCTTTGTAAAGATTCACAGTTTAGAATGCATTTTGCCATAATTTCGTGAAAGTATGTTCAAAGAATACTAAGGACTAAAAGGTACCATTGTGGATGGCTGGTTTGGCAGCAGAGCAGGCCTGTGATCCTTCATTCTTCCCCTATCATTATTGTCTCTCCTTTGTTCTCCCATTCCGTGGCACATAACTGAGCCTCCTCTTCGCCCTCCTCTCCTTGAGCCATACCGTCCCTGTTTAAGTTGCCTTTCCCTCTCTTCAAATTCAAGTAATGCTGCTTTGGCTTCTGCAGAAAGTTCTGTTAAAAGAAAGAGATGGGGAAAAAATATTTTAGTTTCATGCTGAAAGATGGAAAATACCATGAAAAAAAACATTACTAGAATTATAGAAGCATCCCTGCAACTAACATAAAATTTGCAGGCACTTTGATCTCCTTTAGGTGGCATGTTAACATTTCATTAAAGACATCTTTAAAAAGAAAAAGCACACAGACACTTATATCTGTTGCACAGGCAAAAAGCAGCAGGTAAATGAAAACAAACATGAACAAAAAGGTTTGCTTGTGGTTTTTTTTAAATGCTACTGAAGTTTGCCTTATGCTGTTAAGACGATGCTGTGGATCCTCTCACATCTGTGTTATCTTAAACAACATATCGCTTATCTGCAGAGATGTCAGGCAATGAAACCCCCAGAAAACTTTACAATAAAGGGTACGTTGAGTTTTCCATATAAACAGATTTTATCCACCAGACTCTTTTGTGCATTGGCCTGTTCCAAAGAAAGACCTTCTAGTCACTGAAGTGTTTTTCCAGTATGTAACTACTTCATATTTATTCTACTATATGCGATTTAAGAACCAGCTGTACTTTACAAGTGATAATTCCACTCGAGAGAGAGTGTGCACACTTCCAAAATCTGTGCTCAGCTCAAGCCAAATACACTGTCACTGATAACACCCACCCAACTCACATTGCAGGTAAATACCAGAGAATGGATGGTACTCAATGAAGATTGCCAAATTTGCTTGAAACCTGCGACAATGCTGATAACATGCAGTAGCAGTCCTGGGTAACCAAATTACTTGGAAGTACAAAGAAAGTCTACAACAAACTCCAGGAAACACCATGACAGTACAAGCAGTGCCATTCACCAGGTTTCGGTTACTTAAAGGGGATAAACTAACCCAAATATGCAGCTGAGGATTTTGCTACGTGGCAGACAGATCCTTTGTTACCTCTAAAATTGACTTCTGCCTCTAACAGAGCAAAATTAAATTACTCTACAAGAAACACACCCCTGGCAAATAAAAACATATTTTGAATTCATATAAATAGTAACTAGTAGAAGAATTCCAGTTTTCCATTTAAAGAGTCTGCTCTTAATGTTAAAGGAGACTGGGTACAGGGACTGCTTTTCAGGAGGAAGTGTTTTTACTTGCTAATACTACACATAGCGGCTATAATATCTGACGATCAGAATAAGAATAGTTTGTGTCTGGCAGCTGAGACAATACTACAACATCTCCACATCACTACATATCCTCCATCAAGAATACATAACTAAAGCAATTAGGAAACTATTAAAATTTCTTGTGAGTCTAACAGCCAAAGCTACTTAAACCACCATCTTAAACATCTTCATAAGTAATCTCAATTAGTCTTTGAAGTTGAGGATTGACAGAAGGGCAGAAGAGGGTGAGCGCCACGCATTCCCACTACAGCAGTTGTTCTTACTTGGCTATAAAAGCTACCTGCACCACTGAGCTGCAAAGACTGTAAATTTGCGTGCCCCAGTTTTCAAAGGTATTCAGCACATCCAGAAAAGCAGGGGCTTTTTGATTAAAAAAAAAATTTTAGAACTTCCTGACTGTCTAAGACACAGCAAACATGACAGACTCCTAGAAGCCCAGGATTTGCCATATAGCTTCCTATTTCAATTCTGCATGTTGGTAATGAGACAAGTTTCTCTACCTCCTTTTCTCTCCCCTCTCTGACACCACAATTAAGTGGCATAAAGCCTTAATTTACAACCATACCAGATACTCTTATGAAATGCTACCTTTGCCCTAGGCACCTGCCTCAAGAGATCAGCAGAGCCCAAGACAATCAGGCTTTATCAGGAAAATTGCATAGTACGCTTAGAAAGGGGCAAGGAATCACGCTCCCTAAAGTCTTAGTGTGGTATTAAATTTGCACACCATGGATTTCTGAGGAAAATTAAGACAAAATGTACTCTTGTCCAAAGCAATCAAAAGCATTAGAAGGCGACTAAAACGACCACCTTATCCATCCTTAGCTGTCAGGGATGAAAATAGCTAGTTTAATGGGAAAAACAGAACTCTGATTTCAAACCTCCTTCCTATTCGCACCTGCAGCAAGTTCAGTTTCTTTGCAGGCTTGCAAGTGTGAGAGGGCTAACATGGGCTTTTAGTTGGTCTGCAGGAAAGAAAGATCACCAGCTCCCATATATTTATGGGAAGAATGGTGCCATTACGTTGCAAAGCAACAGATCTCCTTCCTTTAACCAGGGAGGATCCAAATCCTACAGGACATGCAGGAAAGTTCTTTTTCCCCAAGAATAGGACAGGCAGGGCAATTTTTCTGTCATCTTGCACGCTATACCCCTGAACTCAGCAAGACAGTTTGGAAAGCAAAGTTCCTTCACTGCAACAAGTACCTACCACTGATATTCACTCAAGGCGATAAGAAGCTATTTCCTATTAAACAGATTAGAAGTCACATGTGAGGAAAGCAACTCTTAATGAACCCAGGAATAGAGCTAGTCCTCCTACAAGATTATGTCTGAGTCTCTCAGCCTCTTGAGCACACATCGAAGGACACTGAACAGAAACAACTTCAGAAGAAAGAATGAGCTGCTCCAAACAAAATGACTTCAGAGGGCTGCCCTGACTAAGTATGGGGAAGGGATGACAGCATCCAGGGCCAAGTCAGTCTTGATGATCTTCATTGTGCAGATATTTTTCACCCTCTTCAAAGTGAAAACTAATAAATTGTTTTCCTACTCGCTTTACACAAAAGTTCTCAAACTTTAAAGGCTGTGTCTTTAACGGCACAGTCCACATATTCAGTTTTTTCAGCCATAAAACTGAAAATATGTATAACACTGACCTTGGAAAAAAAATCCCAATCAAAACAAACCCCCCCGTGAATTCACTGCATCATTACATTCACACCACATCTATAACCACAGAAGATAACTATTTAATATTTTTTTTTAAAAAAAAGGAATGCAAGACTGAATTAACATCAAGCATACTTCCCCCACAACATGCCACTGAAGGCAACAGTGTCCTACCTGTGAAGGATTTTGATTACACAAAACTGCAGGTTCAGAGCCTTCAAGACAGACTGCAAAAGTGAAGACTCATGCAGTGAACTAGTGTCATGAATACCTCAAATGCTTTTTATTGCTACCAGTCACTATGCAGCAAAATATACAGTCAGCTCAATTATTACGTGGTCTGTTTCTCAAATTTGAGAGCATTGTGCCACACATGCAGAGATCGAGGAGAGGAGGTTTTGCAGGGAGGGGAGCAAGAGAAATAGTCCCTGTCTTCCCTGAAAGCAAGATCAGACTGCTAACTAGAAAAGAGGTGACGGGTAGAGGAAGAAGAGACCATCTTTCCCTCCGTAGACTCTTCCAAAGCACAGCCAGGCATTCATATGAAAAGGCGGACTGCTTCTCCTTGGCTAAGAGCCTGTGAGCACTGTCGGCAAAACAAACCGAGCCAGACTGGCGGCTGCCATGCCCCCTGGACAGTGCGTGCAGGCAGCTGCAGCACATGGCCACCAACTCCTGCCTACACCAAGCCTGAGCAGAGGGCTCTGCAGCTACAGCTGCCTTGGGTGGCTCCCCGAGAGCATTTCAAATCCCCAGGTTTCAGAATCCCCGAATCCCTATTATCCCGGATAATGCAGAGATAAATCACATTCCAGAACAGCTACACATATACATTTACATACATATAAATCTAAACTGAGTGCGAGAGAAAATGTTCTTTTAACTTTTTTCTACGCATCATCCAGACCCGCAACCTGATTCCACTAGGTGCTTCTGCACGCACTGCAACAGGACGACAGTGAAACATTCATTTCTATTTCCTCCTCTTGCCTGAAATCTCAGCCACTAGTTATCAGAGTGAACACAAGCCAACTAAGCAGGACATAACAAAAATACCACATCCAATAATCTGTGTTATCACTTTGCAAATGGCTCTGCACGGTAGGGTTTTTGGCGGTTTATTTGTTTTTTGTTGTTGTTTTGGTTTTTTTTAATTAGGTACAGAGAATACTTTAATTCAGTGATGCCATACAAAGCAATTTCTCTTCTTCACATTCCTTAACGGGTAACTAAATCCAGAGCATAATGACAATTCTGACTCTGGGAAGACTTCAGCTACATGCACTGAGAGAAGTTATATATTTCTCATCAACAATGACAAAGTCAGTATCTCTAGAAATCGACTGAATATTTGTCCTTCAGTACCTCTTTTAAACTTTTCAAAACCACTACTTATATTATCTTGGATAGAGAAATGCTTGGGAAAGATCTCAGCTACATTCAATATACTCTATATTTTTACATTATTTTTTTTACCAGCACACACTTATTCCCATCTTGACTGTACAGTTCTCACATGCACAGTTAATGCAGTGAATCAGCAATTATTTTTCTAGTGTCTCTAAGTGTCAAGATTAATTTCACTATCCCTGGTAATAAAATGGTTTCAAATGACATCTTTAATCAGCAAGTAAGAATGCACTCCTCCAATAGAGACAAGCTGTCACAAAAGGTCACCAAAATGTGACAGGATGGAAATTACGTTTGTAACTTCAACTGAAATGTTAATTCCTCTTTAAGTGTTTTCTCAACTATGTTCAGATTTTAAAGTAAGGAAATGTAGCTCTGTGACAAAGTTTCATTTTTAAACCAGTAGCATCTGTAAAAATTTGCTCTACAATCTCAAAAGCAAGGAGATATTTATATGCAAACAAGTATTTTTTTGCTGTTTAACTTTCCACCACATGGTCAATCATTTGGTCTCTTTATCAACAAATTAACATAAAAAACTTGTATGAATAGAAACCATTTCACAACAGTAAGACTGTATATTTACCAAAGATTAGTTTCAAAAAAAGGTCTTTAGATTAAAGATTCACCCATATTTGCATTAACTTTTCCTTATATCTCAGAGCTACATCCCAAAGGACTTAAAATTACACTTAAAAGTAAGTCTAATTGGAATCACTGTTCCTTTAACAGTCAAGCTCCACTACAAGTTTTCTCCTTATTGGCTGGTCTTGTCTTTACATTAAACTATAGAGTAAATCCACAGATAAGACAAAAACACATGCAACTGTCATCACCTCGCAATTATGTGCGACAATTTAGCTATTCCAGTGCACTCTTGTTTTTAAAATATTCTGTTTTGTAGAGTCACCAGCACCTTTTGTGAAAATAAGGTATGTTCTGTATGTGGTATGTAGATATTCTGTCTTATGGTTGAAGACACATTTGGAATGCACCTCAGCTAAAATATCCCTTGCCCGTGTAAACTACTCTGTGCCTCTAGAGGGTTCCCTTCAGTCTTATTCTAATCAGAATGAATCCCTGATTATTAACACAATGGTGAATAAAGGCTCTTAATACACACTTTGCCTGAAATTGTAAGAGGAGCTATTTGCTAAATACGAACAACAGATAAGAAAGATCTTGATTCAAAATTATGCACAGACATCTCACTCACGGCACGACATGACCTACGCAAATACCACTGTGGAAGTCTGGCTCAGCCTCTGCACCTGACTCCTCACTGCTCACGAACGAGTCTTTTCTAAAAAAGTTTTGGCAAGCCTGTCTTTTTTTTTTTTTAATTATAGCTCTTCAAAATAGTCCTCTGCCACAAAACCTCACCCAAAGTTTCTGGAATGTTTCTCCTTTCTCTTGTCACATCTGAGAGCCTAATTATCGTTCCTTCTTTCCGTTCAGTTTTGAAACGTAATCGTCCAGACTCTTCATCATCATCCTCCTCTTCATCAGATTCTTCTTTTGTTTCTTCTTGAAGTTCCAGAGATTCAATAGCTGCCTGAATCACAAAATACAGAGGAAATGCACACTGAAAAATCTACTTTCTTGAGATCATTGAGTGTTAAGAGACAAAGCTTTCTTTAAAGGTCCCTTTGTACAAGTTTTGTTGGCATTATACATTATTCTCATACATAACTCAGTGAACATTTAAGAGCTTGAATTTTTTACAAAAGAAAAGATATGAAGTATATAATAAATTATATAGTAAAATCTACTCAGAAAACCCATTTTGCTGCAATATTTAAGGGAATATTGAAACTCCAGACAGAACCACCATCTGATTATTAGCTGCTTTTACACACAGAGCAACACTTTATCACTGAATTGACTAAGATGCAAATGTGGGATACCAACAGATTCAAGTAATACAAACATTAAACCATTAATATTTTTTTTTTTTGCCATTTGTTAACAACTGTCAGTAGCATGTTGTTTTAAAAAAAAACAAACAAACAAACAACAAAACCTTACATCCCAATTTTATTCCTCTAGGTATGTATAACTGTACTTGTCTTTACTTTTTCTACTCCTTTAGTATTTCCCAGTTTCAATTCAGCATTTCATGAAGGGAATGGAGAACAGTACTGGATAAAGTTTTTAATATGCTAAATTTGTATACTGGAATGCTACTCCTTTATCCTCATTTACTTTCCAGTTCTCTCTCCAACAGAGAACATTTATTTAGATGAAACAATGTCCCAAATGAAAATGGATCCTTCACCTTCAAATAAAAAATAAAAAAAAAAAAAAAATCAATTTCATTTTCCTGTGCTGGCATGATAAAATTAATGTTCCGAATGTTACACAAGTTATATTTGATTTCTAGAGTTGAAAATTAGAAGTGTTCTAATTAGTACGATTTTCCATAAAATATGTGGTTACTGTGTATTTGCTTATTTCTTGTGCAAGCCTACTTGCTCATTTCTTAGATCCTGCACATGCATGTTAATTCTTTGCAAAGCCACTAAATACATCATAGCTTTTATGTTGCTTGAGGACAGTTAAAAAATTAGTGAAATATAACATGCAAAAAACGGTTTAATCTTCTAACTAGACAGACTGGTGCAGTAATTTATATGAAAAAGGCATAGCAAGTCTGTTAGTCAGGTGGACAAATACTAGGTCACAAATCAAGAAAAAGAATTAATGGCTAAATGGTGCAAGAGATCGTAAATGTCTTTATCCAGGAGCCCAACTTCATCCAAAACCAAAAAAGAAACATGGGAAGCAAGATCAGAGATAGGTAAAATAAAGCATACCATATGAACTCAAGCTCAAAGGTACTTTGGTCTGGTGAATAAATGATCTGTATAACTAGCTACTAGACTTGAATGAGCCACTGATCCCAAGTTATTTTCATTTTATCATCGCCTTATCTCAGAATGTGTTTTATCCATTCCAGGCAAACATTCAAGCACTACATTACTACATTTCCTGACCTCACAAAAACACTCTGAGAATTAGCTAAGAGAATAGCCGATGTTTCCAAAAAGCTTTAAGGCTTATATTTAAAAAAGATATTTACTTCTACATAACAACTGTATCATATCAAAAAATGCAACTAAAAACAGCAGACAGGATAGCAGGCAAAAAAAAAAAAGAAAAACACAAAACCCAAAACACAACCTTCAAGACTGAAAGAAATCCAAACCTCAAAAGCAAACCCAAAATGAGCACAACCGGTCTGATTAACATATCCGTGTACAATCAAAGCACCTCTGAAGACAGGCAGTTGAGACTCATGGAACAGAGGAGGGATGCTAACAAGGAAAGAGATGCTAACATGGGTTAATAAAAACAAACAAAACCAAGGGAGAAAGACAGGGTTAGCATTTTACTTTCAGAAGAGGTAGTCCCAAAAGATAAAGGAGTAGCAACATCTCTATCAAATCTATGTTTTTAAATATCATAAAACCTGTTAAGTTTACTGTCTTAATGCCTGTCTTTAAAAACTTTCCATCAGGATTTGGAAGTCCGAACTGGAGCAGCTGTTCTGCAAGACATACTCTTACTACACTGAGCCTCCTGCTTGACTTCAGAGGATAAACCACAGACACATCCACTCTCTATGTCTGTGCCCCTTAAAAGCTATGTTGGAATTCCAGTTTTTATACATTGAAGACTAGTCTCAGTCATGTAATCTCATCTGTGAGCGCAAAACTTACTTGTGCAAGGCTCTACATGTGGCTCAGACTGCAGAATCTGGACTAGAATGGTTAATGCAGTCTGTATTGTCCTGAAAAATTCCGCAATGCCTCAATGAAATGCTACTAAAAATACCCGTGGAAACTCTGTTGCCTTTTGATGATTATTCATTAAAAAAAAACCCCAAACATTTAAAAAAAAAAAAAGGAAGTTGCAACAGACTACAAGACAAATACTTTCCTATGCAACAATAAAAAACATTTCTTAAACTTTTTAGACCAGCACTATTCTATTGTTAGCCACTTATACCGACTATGTAGTCTTCTGGGTCTAACTCACTTTATTCTTCAGTGTAACAGTCGTGCCACCTATTAACAAACAATAACCTTACAAGCATTAAATATCAAAGACCAAAAAAAAAAATAAAATCAAAGGAGCTAAGGAAAAAGCAGGCACCAAGGAAAGGCAGCGCTCAAGAATGCTAACTGACCCACGTCCAAGTCGGATTACATGTATTATTGAGGGATTTATATTAGTTGCGATGGAGACACAAACATGTCTGACAGCCAACCATATGCTCTCCACATATAGCTCCAGGAAAGGTTATCTGAGCTCTGTAGGAGCATACACCCTTCCCCTGCAATTTGTTCAATAGTTGTAGCATGCAAGACAAGTTTGGATCATCTTTTCCAACTTCCAGCCTAAAAAGATGAGTTGTTTTGCCAAGATTACAGTATACGAATGGATTCTATGTTTCAAAAGAAATTTATACAGGACGAGACAAGTACAGACAGAATTAATATGTACTGGGACTTACAGGATTCTATTTAATACTTGCTAATCATGAATATCTCTGCATATATATATATATATATATATATGAACAGTCCTTGAACAGCCACTCGAGGTCACTTGACTAGACTAGCCAGCCAAGGCTTCTCAGCAGCTCTCCTCAAAGGGAGCTTAACATTTCCCATTATGACACCTTGCACAAAGCTACCAAAGAGCTTTGCTGACTCTTCCTTATGAAGAAAAATAACGACCTTTGTTCTATCACAAGGTCAGAGTTTTCTGCCATCCTCATTAAATAATTATGCCATAAATCCCAGTCACTGACCAGAACTCCCTGTGCAGGGTTATGATCTGCTATGGAGCAAGAGTGAGAGCTCCTGCTCCAAAGAGCTTGCCATGCTCTGCAGTTGCAGGACTGATAACAGACATAGCCCAAGGAAAGCAGGAGAAAAAGCAAGTCAGCATGATAAACGCTAATCTTAGCCCTGGATGCTCCTAAAGATGGGACTGTCGAGTGTTCTGGAGAGCTTTATGCCAGAGTGCCAAGATGTACAGAACAGGTAAGCATTGTAAAAGTTAAACCAGATCTCTTCCAGGTGAAACATTATGAAGGTGAAACAAAGAACTTTTATTAACTAGCTAGAAAATAAGCAGTAGAGGCTTCTACCAGAGGCTAACACTGAGGCAGCAGCAATAGCTCAATCCTAAGGGAGCAAAAAAATAACAGAGAGCAGATAAAAAGATCTTACACCTATTCCAAGGGCACCTCCACTTCACACATGAAAAATAGAAATAAAAACAAACCTAAGAGCTTCTAAATAGGTTTAAAGCTTGGCGGTTTTGATTTGGACTCTTTTCATCATTTTCCTCCAGGCTGACAGGTAGCGTCTTCAAACTTGAACAAAAGAACTAAAATGCAGAAGTTTTGACTAAACACAGATGGAACAAACTCGCAACGAACAGAAACACTGGCCTTTCCTTTTTTGCTAGTCTGCATTCTATCAAAAGGAAGCTTCAGCACTTCTTCATGAAATGTTTTCTTGATCCTCATCACTTCTTATCAGCATAACCCAAAGCGTGTTTAAATTTATGCAATGAGAAATCCCCATCGCATATTTCACAAGATATTAGTTCCAATATAAAACAAAGAAATTATGAATTTTAATTTTAGGAGGTTATGTTTTTATGAACATTTTGTAGAAATAATTAGTGATAATATTCCTCCTGTCATGGTTTTGGCCAGATTGGCCAATCAAAATGACAGATGGCCCTCCCCACGCCATCTCTCCAAAGAGAGGAGAGGAAGAAATAAGGAGATTTACAAGTTTAGAAAAAGAACTAGACTACTTTAATGAAAATAACAATAAATAAGGAAATAATAAATCATAATAGAATTTTTTAAAGTATACAATATATACAAAACCATATCCAGCTCCCAGGATGACAATCCCATCACCAGCAGGCACAGGGAAAGTCCCAGGCTGGAGTCAGCGACAGACAGGAGCTGAATTCCAGATCTGGAGTCAGGAATGCTCGGATCAGGATCAAAGGCGAACAGACAGGGTCCTCCTTGGATGTCAGCCATTGAAGAAAGAGACTTGACCTTTTGATCCCTCAGCTTTTATACCGAGCGTGATGCAGATGGGATGGAACACCCTGTTGGACAGTCTGGGGTCACCTGTCCTGTCCACTCCTCCCTGCAGGTGGGACCCCTCCACGCTTTTGCACTTCTGACCCTCTAACGGGGCAAATAACGGAGCTAGCTGACCTTGGTTGTGTAAGCCTCTGTGCACACCATTCCTTGGTATAATCAGGTCTTATCACTCAGAGTGAACAGTTGCTGTTCATTTCAGACTTTAGTCAGTTAGAAGAGGCCCAGCTAAAAAGTTAAATTACAAATCAGAAAATTGGTTCTGTTTTACCTCAAACCAAGACAATAATTAGGACATGGTAACTCATGTAACTGACAGTTTTACTACACCTATTTGCTGACAAAACTTCTGGATATTTGGTTTTGCTTTGAAACTCAGGAAGGCAAAAACATTTTCTGAAGCATCACTGCATTTTTCAAGGAGTGTTATTCATTCAAAATCCAAGTTCCAAGCACTATTTCAAACTAAATAGCAAGTAAAAAAGCATGCCTTGAACCTGATCTGGCCAAGGACACAAACTTTTCCTGCTTCCTCCTCCCACCTCAGCACCACTCTTAACAGGTCTCACACCTCCCTTATTCACCAGTTTCTCCTCATCATGTTCCAGTTCCCCAGCCAATCAGCTTTTCTCTTGGTTTACTAAATTTATTCATGCAATACAATAAAAGGCTTTATTTGTTTTTAATGTGGAAACTGATTAAAATACAATACTACCAAATACTTTTCTCTATCAGCTCGCTCTCAGTTATTCAGGTGTCAAATTTCAGTCAAGAAATAATAATGTTATTTACTTGTATTGCATCTTTCACAGATCCATTCTTGTGTTGCATTTTCTACAGGAGAACACCAACAACTACCCTTGTTCACAAGCAGTAAATGTTATGGGATGTAAGGAGAAGTGCTGCTACGTAACACTGGAATAAAGCACAAAACTATTCAGAGCTGGAGGCGTGCATTAAACCATGGAATAAACAGAAATGCGTACTCTACAAAGGTTATCTCTCTTGGTGGTATTCTCAGTTGGAAAGTGCAATTGTGAGCCTACAAACAAATGTAAATAAGCTACATATGAAACAATAACGGAATAAAAAGATGGTACTATTTTGGAAACAAGAAACCTGTGGCAATCTGCAAGCCATCAGAATACAGCCAGAATGTAGATTAAGTGAACGAAGATATGGCCAAAGTGTTCACATTACATTATGAACAAATTACCTAAAAGCTCTATCAACGAAATCAATTAAAAACTTGCATTGATGTTATCTTCTGCATGAAAGGAATTTAACTGTGAATTGGACAAATATAGTCAACATGATTATTACAGAATTCTCACTAGTTCATACCCTAAAAATGAAGCTGTGCTTTTTAAAGGAGTAAATTTGCCAGTGAATCCCACCTATGTACTTAATTTTACATGATGTGTGGTGTTTTCATCGTCTCATACAAACTGTGGCTGCAGACAGCACAAATGCATTGGGCTGCTTTTAAAACCACTAGAACAAAAAGTTTTCAAGTGTTTCACAGTTCTTCGGAAGGTTAGATTTAATACTTAGGAAGCAGGAAATTAACTATGTTTAAGGTACATTTGGTGTAAGATGTCATGCTTGCAACAGCAAAGACTGAACAATGCAGGTGGCCCCTTTCAATGCGTTTCTCTTCACCTACCAAAGAATGTTGGTTTATTATAATGTTTGATATAACTAGAGAGTATCACAGCACACCCGTTTGTTAGAACTTCATAGAACGCTGCTGTGTCTTTGAGGAATTAATTTCCTGATGAGTTAAAGCTCCGAAGAGGGAACACACTCTGACTACACTTCTCAGCAGGTAATCCATTCAATCCTATTTAATTAAGAACTGGAATAAAAGTAATATTAAAGCAGATTCCTGGTGGGGAAAGGAAAAAAATCCCACATCAAAAACTTGCTATAAATTAATAACAACATTAATACCACTGTTCCAGGCTAGAATCAGTGAACATACACTTGACAGGTTTTGGCATAAGCTTTTTTATCAGAAATTAAGGAACTCATCCTTTTTCCTAATCAAAGAATTAAGATAAACTTCACAGAAATTTCAGTCCCAACGCAGCTTCTTTCAAAACAGCAAGCAATCTGAACTTTGCCTTTCTAACATGCAGAACCTTCTGTGCTCATGCTCCTCCTCAAAGTGGAATACCCGAGAACTGTATCTACACTGCCAACAGCAGCAAATAATCCATCTGGAAAGTGAGGCATGACAGCTACTAGAGATTTAACACACAGCTTGCAGTATTACAATCACTCTCCTACCCAAAAGGGTCTCTGAAGTCTCTAATGTCAAAGCTAAGATTAAATATGAACATTTTGAGCTCTCCCTTCTGATTCTCATCTCCAGGGGGAGGGGATCTGATGGACTGACAATATAGATAGTGTCACAATTCATCTTATACAAAGAGTAATACCACCACTAACTCGACATCAGCAGTTGCAACAGTTCTTACCCAGCAATGTGGACATTTCTACAAAGTCAAATTCTGAAACAACTAGTTATTTTAAGTTTCCATTAAATTCACAACATACCTCTTCTGATTCATTTGTTATTGTCTGAGATTCTTCCAGCTCCTCATCAGCTGTATATTCTTCTTGTTCTTCCATGGCTTGCTCGTTATATGATTGCATGTAATCTTCATCCTACAGCAATAAACACAATAAGGTGAAGAGCCACAGGCTAACTTTACAAAATCACAAACACGTTAAGAGATAGGGTGTGTATGCATTGTTACTGTTTCCATAACTGGAAGAGAAGTATTGTATCCATAAGAACTGTCAACTGTAAGTGACATATCATAGAAGGTATACTTAGCAGGGCTTTTAACTAGACAATAATGTCAGTATTATCAAAAATGTAACCAAAAGAGTTTCATTCAGATCCCATCTACTACTGTTTGGCCCATCCACTTCTGTTACTTCTACATCCTTTGATTACAAATTCATGAAGCAAACACTGCAGTACTCTCTTACCAAAGGAAACATGCATCTATGATCTACACATATATATACATTGACATAAGACTTTTCCCCATCAAAAATATGAACATTCTTAAAACATTCTACAAGTGCTTACATATGAATTGGGTTCAATTCTGAACATAAAATGCTTGTATTTTAGAACACCTCACTGATCGCATACAGTTTTAATTAAGATTAAATCATTTCACTAGCAATTAAAGCCAGCACATGTTTTCTAATACACTGCTTAAATTATATTGAATTATGCAGGTGACATTTTCTGAACTAACCTCCAATCTCTTTATTCAGGTTTAGACAGTTCTCAGTTACAAAAAGGATGAACGAGCAGGACATCAATCACTTTGGGATATTAGCACCTTAAAGATGTCTTTAGCAGGTCAATAATCTTTTCACCTTCGAAGGACTTTATCAGATCTTGTCTAAAGCCTGGATAAAAGCTTTTGCATTAAGTACTTCTAACAATTGGCAGTGTATCTCCACCACACAAAGCTGTTTTCTTCCTTAAGGATACAATCCTCAAGGTCATGATTCTCAACTGCCTTCCAGCATGACAAAGGAGCATTACCTACGGCCAAACAAGCTGTCAACACAAACTTTGTCACAGCCTAGATAAAGAAACTGGCAGACAGTGATAATAGGTCTAATTTCCCCTCCTCCCTAGGGAGGTAAACAGATTTCAAATCAGTCTAAAACCCTATGCACATGAAGCAATGTTATCTTTGAAGATACAATAGAAAGAAACTCACTGGAAATTCATCTAGGGGTTCATTGATTTCAAGGTCTAGCACTTCATCTTCGTCTCCAGGCTCTTCCCCATATTCTATTTGGTCTTCTGTCAGTTCAGGATCATTGCCTTCATAATGTCCTTCCTCTGCATACTCTGAAGCATACACTTCAGGTGCTTCAGATTTGTCATAAACAATTTCATCTTCCCCTTGGTCATACTCAGACTCATGTTCTATTGATCGATTGTTGATGGCCTCAGAGAGTTCGTATGATGCATGAAGCATGCTAGATGTAGCATTGAGGCTAACTGTGACACCTTGAGAACTATGGTATGGGGGGGGAAAAAGAATAACCAGAGGTTGAAGCGTAACAGTCAACTACGCACAAAGATTTAGCAATGCAAAGCCAACAAACAGAAAATCTCTTAAGTTGGTAGACAAAATTATACCTCACACACTATTTGACTCCATGCCACATTCTCATAATGCGTACTGTACTGCAGCTTATCACCAGCTGCAGGCTATTTGACCAGGGGAATCAAAGCAACCAGATGGTTTAGCAGGTCAAACTGGCAAAAGTCCTGCTTGGTAACCAAAGCAGACTGGATTCAATTTTAATTCCAAGACTAACAAAAAAAATACACAAAATTACTATAATTGCATCTGTTTTCCCAACCTTTCAAGACAAGCTAGTAAATTATTTTTATTAAATACATTAACACTGTTCCTTCTTGAGTATCTTGAATTCAGACTTACACTTTACGACAGATTTAACATTCTACTCAAAATAACATAAAATATATAGTCAAGAACTGCCATTTAAATACCTAAGACATTCTAAATTAGTAATAGTATGGGCACAGACACTGAAAAAAAGCAATCAATATTAAAACTGGTAAGATTATAATCTAGAGGAAAAGCAAAAGTCAGAATCTCCTATTTACAAGAGTTAGTGCCATCAACACACAATGACTAACCAACTAAGACTAGTTACAAAAGCTGGGGGAAAGGGGTTGTCTCATTCATTTGAGGGCTCCGAGTACAAGGAAAACAAAGGTTGAGGGGTTTTTAAATTACATTATTACTATTCACTATTTTCATAAGTTTGAGGGAACAAGATCCAGGCAGCTTTGAGCTATTTGCATCTATCAGACAGGGAAGATTTAACACGAAAACCAAGACATTATGTAGGATTATCATTATCCTCCTAAATACAGAGGCATAAATGAGTTTGAATGGAAATAGAGGGAGAGGGGAAAGGAGTGGAGCAAGGCAATAAAACTGCTAAAAACACAAAATTTGTCTACAGAAACTTGCTTCCACTAAGCACTATTATCACACTTCATATACTTTCTCGTCACTTGTGCAGTCACATAGCCATCCTTGCTGCCCAGGGCTCACAAGGAGGAAATCCAGAGAAGAAAAAGCAAGGGATGGGATTTCCCATTTTCAAGGGAACACTCTAACCCTCACTCCTGCAGGGAGGAAAAGAGCAACCAATGGAGAGATTAATCTCTCCAATCTCTCCATTGGAGGTATCTCACCACACACTCATCAATACAACGCAGGGACAGGACTCCTCATCCTAATTCCAGCCAAGGATACAAAGAAACATATATATATATATGTTATACATACATACATATATGTATACATATTCATACTCCTTCAGACAACATGTCTACATAGCATGCAACAAGTAAAGGAAAAGCTGCCAAAACACAAAGGCCATTAAAAGCCAGCAGCGGTGCTGCATCATTTCTGCATCATAAGCATCTTTCCCCCTTCAGTCCAGCTTGAAAGTAAAAATGTCAGAACACTCATTTTGACTCGTAATGCCCATAATTCAGTTGTGGATTTGTATCACCAGAGTATTTCCAGAGCAGGATCCTCAGTAAACTCCCAGGGAAGTACCTGCTCAAGCCTATGAACTCTGTACAAAATATTCTGCTGTGTAATTCTTCAAAAATATCTAAGCCAAAAATCAAGCCTTACAAACTATGATGCTGCCCTCCACACGGTCTTTGGAGGTAAGATATATTTTTAAAAGAAAAATGGCAGAAAAGGACTTAACAGGAGAAGGAAGCCTACAACAACACCAAGAAGGAACAGAACAAGAGCTCTGTAAATATTTACAAGTAATTCTAAATGCACAGGAGATGACGCGGTTTCTTCTTTATAAGCTTTTTTTAATGGATTTGAGTTAAACTTATTAGATTCAAATAAACAAAAAATCACTTTACTGAAATGCTAACAATGCTACTGTTATATATACATGATTAAGTCTCTGGCTAGGTAAAAGCAGAAGTATTTTAAGTATATACCAATAACTTCAGTTTAGTAGTTATTAGTTATCAGTAGTAGTAGTCATTAATAGCTTTGAGTTATCCAAAACACAAGATTTAGTAAAGAGATACCGAAATTCTTGTTCCTCTTCATTGTCACTTTGCAGAAGATCATCATTCAGCTCTTCATCTGACAAGTCTGACTGATTCTAGGTTTCAGAAAAAGTCAATCATGAACATAAAAAAAGATAGAAACTTTTAACTAAGTACTGAAACTATTGAAACTTCTGAACACTAAGTATTTTTTATGAAGTAGGCATCCCAGACTAAGACTGTATCTTCAATGAAATTACCTAACTCAATGAGAAAAAATACACAAGACAACAAATCTGAAAATAAATGTTTGACAGTCTTACTAAAATTTACAAAACTCAAATTTGCCTAGCCATCAACACTTCTCACTGATACATTCCAAAATATAGCCAAAGATGACAACTCACTTGAGAAGTACCAGAAAGAAAGAAAGGTTAGCTTTAGTGCTCTTATTTAACTGCCTTGTGACCTTGATGCATTAGGCAAGTTAAGAAAAACCACTAAGTTACTGCAGATTCTAGACAGCAGAGATACTTAGGAGACTGGAGGAAATGATATGGAAAAAAAAACCAAAAACATAATTAGTTTGTTAGTTTGCAAATGAAGAAAAAAAACCAGATCTTTATCACACTAAGTTTTTTGTTTTGGTTTTGTTGTTGGTTTTTGGTTTGTTTTTTTTTTTTTAATAATTACCCACTAGGATAGAGATAACTGCAGTTTTGCTCAGCAACATCATTTCCATCCCCTAAAGTAATAGGGGCAGAAAGGTTATACAAGGGTAGATTTATCTAGAAGTACTAGGATGAGATTAAGTAGAAGCAAGTTTAGCTTCAATAGCTCAGGGAAAACTTCCTGAGAAACCTATTATTACTCTACCATATGAGTCTATACCCACAGATACTGCTCAGAGCCCTGTAACATGGAAAACTGAAAACAAGAATAGAAGAAGCACAAGAACACATAATACATTGGAGAAATTTAGTACTGGTTAGTATTCATATGGATAACTTTTTTTAAGATAAGTAAGTAGCTTTATCAACTCACGTTTCAACTACAAAGATGTACACAATGTTAACTGCTTATATTTTTGATAATTGCCTCACACAGATCTGCAATCCCTATCCTCCTGGAATTTTATTTTGTTTTATTTTTTAAACCAGTACATGAGACAAAATAACTTTCTATCTTTAACAGGGATTACTTACAGAGTAATTTCAGGAAGCTAACTTCCAACATTTAGAGTGTGATTTTAAAATGGTACATCAGTTGTAACTCAACTTTTAGCAGATCTGTGTTTCTTAACAAACCTACTCATCTGTGGCCAGCCGGGGAGAGGGGGAAGTGATGGTGCCTCTGCCCTCAGCACTGGTGAGGCCTCACCTCGAGTGCTGTGTTCAGTTCTGGGCCCCTCTGTACAAGAGGGACACTGAGGTGCTGGAGCGTGTCCAGAGGAGAGCTACCAGGCTGGTGAGGGGTCTGGAGACCAGGGCATATGAGGAGAGGCTGAGGGAGCTGGGCATGTTTAGCTTGGAGAAGAGGAGGCTGAGGGGAGACCTCACTGCCCTCTACAACTCCCTGAAAGGAGGCTGTAGAGAGGTGGGTGTTGGCCTCTTCTCCCAGGTGAAGAATGACAGGACCAGAGGAAATGGTCTGAGGTTGCAGCAGGGGAGGTTTAGATTAGATATTAGGAAGAACTCCTTTACTGGAAGAGTGGTCAGGCACTGGAACAGCCTGCCCAGGGAGGTGGCTGAGTCACCATCCCTAGAGGTGTTTAAGAAACGTCTAGATTTGGCACTTCAGGGCATGCTCTAGTGGCAAAGATTGTAGGGGGTTTTTTTGTGTGTGTATGATTGGACCCAATAATCTCAAAGGTCCTTTCCAACCATGAAGATTCTATGATCTCCAACTAAAACTTTGAAATCTATTTTCTAAATTATTTCATTTAGCAGATAAAGTGAAGAAAGAGGCGACTAGTCAGTTTTAATTTCCTGCAGATATCTGGCAAATCCAAACATACATTTAGTTCTTTGCAAAGAGTTCAATTTTGGAAATAGGTATCAGAGTGAGGAGCCTATGGCAGACATGGGGAGAGTAGTTTATGCTCTCCAATGCTAGCTGCTTCCATATTCTTCCCTCACTGTAGAAGGGGAAACCCTCTGCCTACTCATTAGATAAAGAAGTGAACTGTGTGCAGTGAGTGGATCTTTAATAGACACCGCTGATTGCTTTTTTATTTACTCTCTGGTAAATACTGCTGGTATTTTGATGAGTAACTTTTAATAGCCAGGATACTGGCAGTTGAAGTGAATTCTCCAGAATGATAATCAGCACTCAAGAGGCATAACTCAGTTTTTTTGGTTTGTTTTTTTTAATTGTTAAGTGAATATGAGCTACAGAGAAACTGATTTTGAGAACCATCTACTTTCTGAACTGTGTGTTATGAGAATAAATACTATCTCAGAAAAAAATATTTTTTTCTGAAAGTTTTATTTTAAAAAGCCACACCTGGAGGTCCTTCACAAAAGGAAACACAGCTCTGGGTGCAGAGTGCTCTGGCAACAGGACAAATCTCAGGTACCTGTGGCTGTCACGCTTTGTGGAAGTAACCGTAAAACACATAAAAAGCCATACCAAACAACTGAAGTGAGTAAGTTGAACAACATTCACATTTTAATATCTGTAACAATTCACTTCAATGCCCATCTCTTACCTTTTTGCCAGTTAGCAAATCCTCTCCAAGCAAGTCATCATCAAGTTCACTGGAAAACATTTACAAATTTAAGAAGTCGAACATTAGAAAACAGAAACAAACACCATGCAGGGTACACGACTTAAAAAAACAGCTTGAGCAGAATTGTTGAGCCTGCACAAAGCTTTCCTTTTAGCAAAGCATTCAGCAAGTTGAAAAGGGAGATATATATATTTTAAATGAAACAACAGACCATACATATTAAGACAGACCATTGTTTCATTTCCATATGCTCTGCTTTCCCAATCCCTCCAACTATGACACAGCACATAGACCTAGACAAAGTGTAGGCACTTCAAACGCCGTTAGCTAGGTACTCACTCTAGATACTTCATGTCAAGGCCGGTTGGGCATATTGTCCAAACTGCTGTTTCCCACCTCTTGAGAGATGCAAGTGATACATCTCACCCTACAGGCCACCATGTGGCCCAAGGTGCACCTCAGCAAGGAGGCACTGGGAGGCCAGCAGGAGCCACTTCAGCCTAGATCTTTCATAAATACTTTATTCCCTACTCAAGTTGAGGGCAAGGTCAAACACACATTTGTAGGCCAACAAAAATCAAATGCATGTTTCACCATCTTTACAAGTGTGGCTAAAAATTCAGGAAGTACAGAAATACCTGGCTTACAAAACTTCTGCCATCACATACACCTGTCCCATAAATAGGATGCAACACAAAGAATTGCGTCCAACACAAAGTCTGGATTAGTTAAATTTTAGGATAACTGCTTAATCTCATTCTTCCTTCAGTGAAAGAATTATCTGCTGACAGGAAAAAAACAGATTCCTCCTTCTATAATAAATGCTTATTACTGACAAATGCCTGTATTAGATAGAGCACATATGTCCTAAAACTAAGACGATATGGCAAAGATTTGAGATATGAGCTGTAATTCAAGAATGTGAGCCTATTTCTACCTGCACACCTTAAAAAAAAAAAAGGGGGGGGGGGCTTAGATAGTACACAAAAATTAAATAACCCCAAAACCCCAAAGTGAGCATGGGCTGTATCAACAGAATGGGAATATGTATAAAAGTTTCTTAGGACTATATAGGAAATACTTGAAAACAGGGAAAACAACCCCAAGACATAAATCAGTGCTAAAATTTGTTTTTGCAGATGGATACATCCCTTTCAGAGCTGGTTACTGTACAGATAATGCAGGGGGGAATGAAAATCTTGTGAACTAGAAGAGAACAGATGATATTCCAAATCAACACTAAATAGGACGTTATCATCAGTACACAGTATTTGTTCATAGTTACTGATCTCAAACAGTTCTGGGAATGACTGAACTAACAAATAGCAATTGTTTTGTGCTCACTGCATATTAAACAGAAATTGGGACATAAGACATATAATACATCCCAAAGAGCAAACTGACTAGAATTTAAGCCCTTTCTTTCAGGGACAGAAAACTCTACATAACAGAAATGGTTTCAGAAGAATTCAGACCCAAAACTGAAGTAGGAAAAAGTCACTAATCTCTTCAGCTGCCAGGAATCTGACAAATGTACCAAAAGGTTTGAAAATATTTCCTAACCCTATGGTCCACCACTGACAGCTTTTAATAAAGCTGCACTAGAGAATTCCAAAAGACAGCAAGAGCATGTGTTATAACAGCATTCAAAGATGAAAAGCAAGCTCAGGTAGTAAGAAATTCAGATCAAAAAGCAACTGAGAAGAAAGCAAAAGATTAATTATCTATCCTAGTAACATCCTCAGTGTGAATTTTAAAAAAAAGATTAAACGTTTGGTCAATAGAAGTAATTGCATATGTACTCTAGACTTTTTTAAAGCTTTGGCTTATTACTTGACAGTCAAAAAATTAGCACTAACACATAAATGAAGCTCATAACAGAAACAAAAGTGTTTCACAGAATGCCTCTCAAAACCTATTACAATATTCAATGTCATTCAATATTTTCATTGATAAATTGAAAGAAGAAAAATCACCATTGGTAACTTTTTGAATAAAGTAACAGTGATAAGCCTGCACACTAAAGTGGACCTATTTCAAGCTTCTTTTGAAATAGTCAAATCTGAAGTTAGATCAGAAAGAAGAGGGAGCAGGATTATCAGATCCAACTATTAAAAACAAACAAATAAAGAAAAAAAAACCAAACCAGATACTAAAAGATCTTAGGTTAGTTGAGAAACAGAAAAAAATGAATGGTTGCAATAGGATACCGCATAAAGCCACACAAAATAAATTAAACTGGAATAAAAGTACACATGTATGATAGTTCCAAAGGCAACTCACCCTCACTATCATCAAAACACAAACATCTTTCCAAAACCACAATTCTAGGAAATTAGTGTTAAGATAATCTAAGAGTTCACTGCTCTCAGAAAAGACAGAGCCATTTCCTCCCCTTGCTCAACTCCCAATACTCAGCTTTCCCCTCACTGAATAAATTCAGCTCAGCAAATGAGGAAGAGAAAATAACAAAAAAGACAAACAACAAAAAGTGGAAAGTTTTCTGCCCGTGTAGAGAAACGAATAATCACAGAAAAGGGTCAAAACAAGCAAATTTTAGCAGAAGTCAACTACTAAATCAGCCCTGACATCCCACACGATAGCACCGGAACTATACTTTTTTCCCAAATCCAAGCTTTGGGCTCCTTATAGAGATAAATGTATAAATTAACAGCCCACGATAAAGATGTCAGACTGGCCATTTCTGGCCTCCAATTTCATGAGCATGCCTCATTAAACATGAGCAGTAGCAAGAACAAGTGTTTCAGAAAAAGAATTTGTAAAAAAATGTAATGGGAAAAATTCTCCAAGAACAATGTTACATTTGTATTCCCAAATAACAGGGGCCTTCCAACTCTCAGTTATCACCTTCCAATGCTTGAGAAAGGAGAGAGATCTGGAAATTCAAAATTATTTAAATGACCGGGAGATAGGACTCAGTTAAGTAAAAACACAGTAAGAGTTGATGGTTGATCAAGCTGTATCACTAACAGCATAACCCCTTCACTCTCCCCCATAAAAAAAGTGATTTAGGTTGCAAAACAAAGCATGAAGGATTAAAAAACAAAACAAAACAAAAAACAAGTCTGCCTTTTTGCATCTTCAAGAAACTGTCCTTTACCAAATTAGGACAGTAGTTAAAAAAATTCAAGCAAATACATTAGGCAACAACATATCTATGTACAGCATTTGAAATTGCCCAGACAGCCACAGAACTTAACACTTCTGAAGACAGCTTGGCAATCTAAAAAGAATTATTAGTAACAACAAATATTCCAACACATGCAAATTAAATAATATTCTGATACAGTTGGAAAAAAAATATTTCTGAAGTGATCAGCAAAATGAAACTCTAGAATCTCCAGCACTGCACCTGAAACCACTTCTCTTATAATTTCATTAAAACAAGGTGATTTTTGATCCTCTATCTTAAATTATATGCAGCTAATAATAAATACATAAATGAAAACTTTCTCCTAAAACTGAATCCTTTTGCGCTTCTAAGTCTCAGCTTAGTGAAAATACCCTATAACCTTTCTCAAGTCCTATAAAAATAACTTTGTCACAGGGAGTTTACAACTTCCTATACAACAGCTGTTTGACTCTTACAAAATTTCTACAGCATTGAGTAGGACAGCAAAAAACAAATGTGACCAGCCAGCACTTGAAGAGCCCACCTACTCATACCATGAAGTCAGCAAAGGCAAAAACTTCAGAAAAATATTCTAACACAAAGTATTTTGCCCGTAATATTGGCTTCAGTATTTCTGAATACCCAGAGCTGGGAAGCAGCACGGTACAGTGACCCAGGCTGAGCAAGTTATTTTAATTACACTCTCAAACCACCTCAAGTTCCTTGATGCAGTTCACCGTCCAAGCCACGAACAGCTGTGCTGGCATGACAGAGAGCAGACACCCCTCACCAGCATACAGTAGAGCACCCAGCATACTGAAGCTATTGTCTGAATTCCTTATTCACTCTTACCTCCTAGAGCAACGAAAAGTACCCACTTAACCTAGCAGAAAAGCACAGAAGAGGAAACTAATCCCGCTGGAATGACAATAAATGTAGGGCAGCTGATTCACTCCAAGGGTTCAGCTCAGTGGAAAACTACTTAGGGTAAGATTTCTTTACTACAATCACTTGAATGATTAGTAGAAAAGACAGAAATCTATTTGGAATGTTTTTTTTCCCCTTTTTACAGTGAAAAACAAGTCTGAACAAGTCTCTCTGTTATTAAAAAGGAATAATAAAAAAAAGCAACCCCACAAAGACAGTGAAAAGTTTTCTCCCAAGTAGAATAGACAAGTCTAGCCAGCAGCTTGATTCAGGTCTTTCCCAACTAGAATGCTTTCGCATAAACGAACATGCTCTTATTCTTCCCCAAAATAACAAAGTTCATACATACTTCTAAATCTTTACAACAGTCATATTTTTCAATAGAAACACATACCTAAAGCTCCATTACTCTCCCTAAATGTAAAACTGAAGTAGAGGATATGAATTTAAACATCTAGTTAAAAAAAAATTTAAGTTGGGCAAATTCAAGTACTATCAAAAAATCTATTTAAACCATTGAGTCTACTACTTATTTAAAAGGAAAACCAGGACATTAATTACACACCACAAATACTTTGCATTTATCCAATTTGAAATGGTATCTCTTCATAGTGTCTCTATATTCCTCAAGGCAAGTATATGTTTGGCACAATCTAGCATCGGCTGACACATGCATAACAACCAACATCTTCATTAGTATCTAAATGTGCACCACTCTAAATGTTAGAACACAAAATACCAGAATGGGAAAACAGAGCGATGTAATTCAGCATGCAGAAACTGAAGATGAAAATATTCTACATACCTGTCCCAGTCATCATCTCCAGCTCTTCTTCTCCAAGATCTTTCTGCACCAGGCTTATCAAACTGATCAAAGTCATCATCTGTAAAAAAGGTGACTACGTTAAATAATTCTTACTAAAATGAAAGGTTTCTGGAGCAACCATTTAGGTGGGATTTTTAGAGGGGGTGTTGTTTTTTTAGACGATGCAAAAATACCTTTTTCTACTTTCCATTTTAACATGAAGAAAATAAATACCAACATGCTTCAATAATAAACAACCATAATGTACTATATAGCTTCCCCTCTTCTCACTACTGAGGTGAGGATGACACAAGGAAGACAGATAGGGCATGAGATAAATCACTGGAAAATGCTGACATCAAAGGTCATCCCAGAGACAGGAGCTCCCCAGAAATGCATGAAACTGAGGTGCAACGGAGGTGAAGGGAACCATGTCCACCAGATCTCTGCTTGCCTTGGGGGCCACAAGGCAAACCCACACTGAGCCTGTAAAGACAATTTGAAAATAGGAGTAAACCTCAGGTCAGCGTAAGGCAGGATGACACCAGCAACCCAAAACAGAAGAGGGAAGTCAGGTGTAATACGCTACCAGTTATCTCCACTGAGGCGTTAAAAACACTGTAGGTCATTGAAGCAGGTTACACCAGGTACCTAAGCATGCACATGCCTTCCAAGATAAAACTGGTGCTCCATATATTTCTCTCAACAAGTATCCTCACTTTAGCCTATCAAATCACGGAATCACGGAATCTTCAGAGTTGGAAGGGACCTCTAGAGATCATCTAGTCCAACTCCCCTGCTAGAGCAGGATTGCCTAAAGCACATCCCTCAGGGCTGCATCCAGGCGGGTCTTGAAAATCTCCAGAGAAGGGGACTCCACACCCTCCCTGGGCAGCCTGTTCCAGTGCTCTGTCACCCTCACTGTAAAGAAGTTTTTCCGTGTATTTGAACGGAACTTCCTATGTTCTAGCTTGTGCCCAAATCACAAATTACTCTTGCATAGCATAGTTTGTAAATGACAATTTTGCTACTTAAAAATATTAAATCTTCCATTTATCTGCAAAAGAAATGCAAAGCTCATCTGTTCAGATATCCAGTTGCCTCATCATCTGTAAACTGGAAGCACATACCTTCAGAAACACTCAGCACTCACTCTCCCATCCTGTGGTTACAGCCCAACAGAGAATGCACACCTGGAATTAGTGTCTTTTCACACACTTTAATGACTCTTTTAAGGGTCACACAAGCAGACAAATAAGTTACACTCAACACATGGGGAAACTGGCTGCAGTTTAATGGTCTTCAAAATACAGGCAGTTGAGCAATACAGTCCTTGCAGCCTGACAGTCTGAACTGGTGAACACTAAGATGCCATGTTTCCAATCATTCTCCTGACTCCTATTTGCACTCAACTCTTTGACCAAGTACAATGACAAGGATCAACTGGTTTTTTGTGTTTGTTTTTAGTGGTTTGGTTTTGTTTTTTTTAAATGAACCTTCAAAACTAAATCTGTCTTCAGCTCATTAAACTCAACCCAGTATCCTTTAGTGAATATTCCTCACATGCAATGACAAACCTATTCACTTCTTACTTCATAAAAATCAAAGTCAGCTGTTAGTGACCAGTCAAGTTTTAAAGGAGGTAAAAACATTAAAACGAGAAAATTCAGTTCTTGCAATGTCACTAAATTAAGAGCTTTCAAACCAAAAATTTCAATAGCTATGAAAGTAAGGTTGCCCAGTATGAATTATGATGCAACACAAGTCAAGTGTGTCAACTCTTTTGTTCTGAAACAGTAGCTAAAAACAATCCCCTTTGATCAGGTTCGCCCTTTTACTTCCTGCAGACACTTTTATATTTTAACTAACCTTCTATATTTAAACTAATTTACATGGGCTAATAGCATTGAAACAAACAGTTGTTTCACCTTTCTCTGCTCAAACATCTATATATCACAACCTCCTTCAATTCTGATTCCTATTTCACCCACAGGGGAAAGCCAGAGAAATATCCAGGCATTTGCTGCCTTCCTCTTGAACACTACATTACCCTATTTTGTCATCTTGGGGAGAAAAAAATAAAAACGCCACCTTGCTTTCCGTATGGTCATTCAAAATCATGCTGCAATGATTATTTTGTGCCATTTTAAGAGCACAAATATCCTGCACAGTCATTGTTCTTACACAGCTGGATTGCAGTAATCCACTGACTTGATGTAACCGCCTCCAAAGATTTATTTTTTTTTAAGGTAATGTGACATATTTTGCAGCAACCAAGTTACACATGTCCACATATTGACTAACATAGCTCAAGACAACAACCACCATCAGGAAGACAGTAACTTCTTTTTAAGCTATGCCTGCTTGCTTGCCGGGTATCATTATTTTTTCATGTCAGGCACCACTTTCAGAACCAGAAAGCTGTATTATAAACAAACACCACTTGAAGACAAGATCTAAGCTCTTCAGCACATAATTCTTACACAGACGGACCTTCACGTCAGCCAGGTTTAAATCTAGACAACACAAAAGTACACGCCAAACCCTTTTTGTCTGTTGAGATCTCCCTACAGCAAAAAGAAACACTCCTTGGTATAATTCACAACACTTTTCCAGGCCAGATAGTTAAGCTGCATGGCCATAAAAGTGCTTCAACCCAGTGTTACTACTAATGAAGAAACAGTACCAAAAGAGGGTCTAAGTTCCTGGCAAGTTTCTAATGTAGACCTGAACCCCCTGCTCAGCCAACATCACAAACCTCCACCCTCCAGCTCTTCCAACCACTCCAAATTTCTCACATCCTATTCCTTATTTACAAGCAGCTCCTACCAATATCCAAAGCCGAATTACATCCATGCAAAGCCCTTTTCACAAGTCCCCTCTAGTAGGAGGCATACAAAAGCCTCAAAAAGAATTGTTCAATCTGTGAGTGGTGACCACAACTTTTAGGAACTGTTACACATATGCCTCCAGCACCTCCCTGTTCTCATCTCTTCTCTCCCTGTCTCATTACACGCTTACGATATAAAGATCTTTGGGACAGAGGGAAACAGCTTTTCTTTTTTATGCTTGTATGTTCTGTGACAGCTGACACTGACAATGAGCGTTACAAATTATGCCATTTTGACATTAAGTGTTGTCAGAGCCCAAAACAGGTTGTAGCTCACCATTAGAAAAGGAGGTCACAAGAGTCACGCATCTACAAATAGCATTTATTGCCAGCTTCATCAAGAGATAGCAAGGATTGAAATGGACACAGACCTTACACCTGCAGTGTGATAAGATACCTAGCAAACCTCAGTGAGGCATCACTTTTTTTTTCCATTTCTGAAACTACACTATTTTCACTTTTCTGTCCAGGCAATAACATTGGAAAACATGATAAACAACAATCAGTATAACATTTATGGATGTTTCTCCTTGAGAAACTCTTACAAGTCAATGTTTGTGTCAAGCATGGTTAAGTGCCTGTAAAACATTAACTCATACAGAAAGTGGAACATTCAGCATCAGCAGAGCACAAAACCTCCAAAAGCAACAGCTAAAGATGTTTTTATACATATATATAATTCTCAGTAGTACTGTGTGGGAGGTGAAGAGAGAGGAAAAAAGAAAAGGCAGGAATCCATGAACATAAGCTCTTTAAGAAGGAAACTGTCCATTGTAGGAGTAGGAAGAGGTTTTATATTTCTTCCAGCAGTATCAATGCAGCCTAGAAAGCTAGTCGTACATAGTAACTGTTGCTGAGGAATGCAATGGCTACAGCTCCTCCTTTCAATTCAGGCCTCTCATGGCAAAGCTCACCAAGATATGTGCATATTAGCTGTATCAACTGGAAGATCCTGACAGATCACTAAAAACACTAAGCCCCCTCTCTTAACTTCCAGGCAGCACTAGAAGGAAAAAAAATACCCAAACAAGACCTATCAAACACCAAAAAAAGAACTGAGTAAATAAGTAGACCAGCTACACAGGAAAAGAAAAGAAATAATCCACCAATTGGCTCTTCCTACTGCAGTTATAAGAAAATCATTGTTATCAAAGTGACAGAGAAGTTGCAGGATGCTGCAGAGACTAACGCTGGCTGTTTTGTTAGACCAGCCTGTCTCCCAAGGCCCTGGCCAGCTGTGAACCAGAGTAAGCATGAAGACAAACACACTTGGTTCCCCACATTAAAAGGCTCCTATTTGCTTTATTCTTACCCTGGTGTAGCACCAGAAGTGCTATAAGCTGTTCTATATTGTTTTATGATATATATGCCCGCAACTGTTATCTTTTTTCCCCACTTAATACGAATAGATCATCCACCCTAGAAATCCAGAAAATCAAAGTCTCATTTCCTCTTTGGCCATGCTGATGGTATTTTCTAACTCTGTGGACACCCTTTCAATAAAACTTTCACTAATCATTGTTCTAATGTAAAATGGAAGTCGTAAGCTACACAGTCAAGTCTCACAAGCGTAGGAGGTGAATCAGCAGGAACACTGCAGAGCTCTTAACATCTTAAGATGGTACCAATATAGCCTAAAACGGTAGTCCTACATAGCAACTGTTGCTAAGATGGTGTATTTTACTGCAATGAGATGGCCAAGGCTTCTAGACAAGGGAAAACATCTGATGACTGAATTGTTCGTCTTCCTAGAAATATACCTGCACGCTTTCTGGAACACTAACCGCGTGCTGCTTCATAAACCTTAACAGTTCAAAACTGTGTATTTTGGTTAGCTTCAGTATTGCACTATTATAAACATAAAATATACTACTAGCTTTATGCATTGAAAAAGCATCAAAGATTTCTCCCTACCCAATACAAGACGGGGATGTCACAACGATCCAATAGTTCAATGGATAAACTATTACGCACTATTTGCCCAACAGGATTTTTAATAGAGTAACTAAACTGCACTGCTTTTGGGCAGAGCAGGTAAGGAAGCTATTAAAAAAAACAAAACCAAAAAAAACCCAAAACCTAGAGGAAAAAAGTAATTTACCTCATAAAAAAATGCCACTTCTCTACACTTAGATGTAACGCTGAACGTAAAAAGTCCATCTTGATCTTTCCTGTCCCCCGGTATCATATTTAAAACACTCAACATGACAGCTTGACAGCATTTCAAGCACAAGTCTCCAGATTAAAAACAGCTTACCAGCTTATCTTTATGTAATAGTTTATTTCCACACAATATTTTTCTTCATATTTCATTGCAAAAGGTTACACAACACACAGGTATTGTAAAGCCTCGATTTTCAGGAGCTGAGTATACCATTTAAAAACAGACCTATGTTTCTGCCTGATAGTGAACTGAATTATAGTATCTCTTGCTATGCGATACAGAAGAATAACATGAGGAACGGCTGTGCCTGAAACATAGGCTGGCAACGCAACTCTACTGTTAACAGCAGCTGAATGAAAACTTCTGGTAACAAATCATGACAGCATCTAGCAGTAAAAACACAAGTCAACAGGAACTCCTGAAGGTGAGACTGTGATGTAAACATAACAGGTCATGAAGCACACTATAAATCCAGTTCCATTTATTACAGATAATCAAGCTCTCTACCCCATCACAACAATCACATTCACTCCTACTACCACATTACCCACAGGAATACATGTGCATAAATACACCACACTCAAACATGAACTATTTACTTTATATTTTCCAGGGACAGACATCATGGAGTCTTTATACTGGTAAACAATTACTCATAGGAGCACTAGGTATTCAGTGACTAAGTATTTATAACAATGTAAGAATTGCATAACACGTCCCTCAACTGGTGTACTTCATGTTTTCTTCCAAAATTACTCCTATTTTAGCTTCCTTAGTTTAGGAAGCATTTAGCTTCCTCAAAGACATAAAGTAGAAAAATTAATTTCTACAGGAGATAAGTTCTTTTTACCTTCTCAAAAAATACCTTTTTTTTTAGAGAGTTTGTCATGATGCAAAGTAAGTCACTAGCAATAAGCAAGAACAAAACTCATGATATGATGCCAGGAACTGAAGTTCTCTTTCTAATCACTGCTTGAAATGAACAGTATCTTTTTTATTTATTTTATATTAAAAAAAAAAAAAACAAACTACATCTAAACCCCAAACCACAAAACAAACAAACAAACAAACATTTCCAAAAAGTCTGCTTGGATTTGAAAACATATATTTTCTTTGGAAAAACTTTTAAAAGTCTCATAGTCCTTGCCTCACAAACATGCTGAACAGTGAATGAAGACCAACAGTTTAAATGAAATCCACATGAACTCAGTTCTCAAATGGCTTTGGACACCAATGAGAAACTGCAACTCTCCAGAAACTCTCCAGCTTTCACAGCCACCGAAAGTTATAGTTAAAACTGAAGCTGCATTACAGCATAATGTAACACATAACGAACCAACGACATTACTTGGGAGGTTTTTTGGTCAAGTCAGTAACAACCATCACCTTAAATTATTCTGGACAACAAGTTCGATGTGACCTAAAAACTGAGGTTTAGTATTTGATGCAATAAAGCATGGTTTGGCTTTTGTAAGAACAAGTGATACTAAGGCTGTATTTAATTTTGATGACCTGAGAGAACATTCAGAAGAATGCTAATTTTCAGTGAAAGCTTGTCAAAGAAATATAAAGATTAAAAATTGCTATGCTTGAAAGCAAATCTGCCTGCCACAAGCTCATTCAAGTAGCAATGTTTTTTGGCAGTAGTCCTCAGCTGGTACAATAGCCCATGATCATATATTTCTATTTCTTGAATTGTAAACTCCACAGGCCTTTGACACTTAGCGAGGAGTTTTAGTGTGTATGTATTCCAATATATCTCTAAATGACCAGTTGCATCAGTCCACCTAATAAAGCAGAATGCAGTACCCACAGAGACGAAAACACAGCCAGCACTCCAGCCACCTTCATTTAGGCACAAATGCAAAATCTATTTCCAGCTCCTGTATGCTGCTGCTGAACAGCCTGAAACATGACAAATTCAACTGAATTTGTCTGGAGACTGGAGAATTTTTACTACATCTTTAAATTGGATAGTGACCCACAACACAGAGAAAGGTGTCTGCTGGGCTAGCATTATTAGCTTTTTTCCCAATTTTTATCAAAGCTTCGCAAAAGGTTTTTAAAGCCACTACATTGCTGAGAGCACAACAGCAGCCCTCAGATTAAAGTGAAATTAAACTGATGACAGTTTAGGTTCAAGCTAGAGGAATAACATAACATGCTAAGAGGTAGAGAAACACCCATTCAGCTACTCTTGGTACAGGACTTCCAGCAGGGATATGGAGTAGACATGTATAGATAGGGTCCTCTTCAGCTCCTGCTCCACCCTGTCCCCTGTCATGATTCACACCCCAAGGATATCTACACTCAAAGTCTTCTAGACCACTGAAGTTCATCAGAAGTGAATTAATCTGAAAGGAATAAAACTTGTGATAGTCTTCCCTTTCTTCAGTATGGCAGACAACTGGGGTAACAAGCGTTCCTTGCTTTGTTTTAGTGATGGTTTGTTGTTTACCCTGTAACCACATCTCCCTAAATGAGATTACTGCAATCAATTTACCCAGATTGCAGTATACCAAGAAAAAAAAAAAATCAGCATCTATACAATACACTTGTAATGTTACACTATATCAGATGATTGCTAAATCATAGAACAGCCCTGTTGGAAGGGACCTCAAAAGAGCAAAGGAATTTGTGAAGTAATATGAAGCTGTGAATCATTCCCAGAGACCTCACAGACCACCACTTGAAAACTTTCCAGTTTATGTTTGTGAAACCTATCACCAAAAGAGCCTTTACCTTCATCCTTAGAAAGCTTAGCTGCACGAACACAACTATCTAGTCACAAAAGCACATACGAATACTTTATTCTTATGAATCAAGCCAGTATTTCCCAGGAGCCTAAAAAATTATAAATGACTGTTAAGTCCACACATGATGTCCAACAGACAAATCACCTTCCTTCCATTCAAATGTTCAGCTGGCATAGCCATTTCACATTTCATTTTTCATCCCTGCATCATATCCTTACAGAAGATTTAAACTTCATTCTGCATTTTCAAAGTAAAAACAGTCTCATTTTGTCAACTGCTACCCTGCAAAGTCATCAAATTAACACTGTTTATTTTTCCAAGACCTATTTCATACTACTTTACCACTCGTTAGGGCTGCCTTTTTTTTTTTTTAAGAAAACACTGGGGTGCTGTCATCCCCGTATTTTAAAGTCCTCCTCACCCCCCCAAAAAATCCAAAACATTAGTTCCTATAACTAAAACTTTAACTGACCAAAAACATTTAAGCCAAATAACCACTTAGTCCTGAGCTCTTCACCCTGTATGCCTTCTTTCCCATTTGTTACTGCTATTGACTTTAGATAGCAGCCCCTTTCCAAAGAGATATACCACTGCTGTAAGTGCCAGGCTTTTTTAGTGGATTTTAAAGTGTATTTAATACTTGAAAAGTGTATTCAACCAGGAATTTTCTTTGACTAGTCATATGAACGTAAGTGTGCAACACCTCTGGGTTACTTCTTTTAGGCAAGTGGTGCACAGTGATCATCTAGACTAAACAATCACTGTTTACATGTGCTAAGGATCATATTTAGTTGGCCACCCTTTATTGATGAGCACAGTGTTAACACTGAACAAACAACTGCTTGTGCCCACTTAGTACAAAGAGATCCTAATTCATGGTTAGACACAAACGGTACTCCACAACAAAAAGAACTAGCCTTGAAACAGCAATTTCACCACCTATTTGAAGGCTGTCTATTGCATAGACATTTGTACATGAAAGCATGCTTGTTCAACTTGCAGCAGTTATAAACACAAGAACTAAAATGCTCCAAAAGTGACACTTTAAATTATTCTGTCCTCATAACACTAGAAAAAACTTCCAGAGATAGAACATACAGGCAAAGTTTACTTCCACTTCATAAATCACTCATCTGAACCACAGAAACTAGCACAGAGGTTTTTGTAAAATAATGTAGACATTGCAGTATACTTAACACCATTAAAAAAACGCCCCAAAAATACTCAAATATTTACTGTTTTACCAATCAGTGCTGTCCTTCCTAGACTTCTTCCCAAACCTCTCAACTCCTAAATTAGGGAATTTCTTTGAAACGTTTACCTTCAGTAAGAAACTCAATTGTGTTTATGTAGTTTGTTACCAGTTAAGCTAACAATGGCAAACAGTCTGACCACTTAGGTGAGTGATCACAAGGATGAGCCACACTCTTCTCTGTGACACCTACTTACAGAAAAAACACTGACTAAAGCCATCACATACTTTTGTACAGACAATGACAAGTGGGTCAACTGACAGCTCTGACCAGTCTTTATCAAAACTGTTATTCCTAGTGAAAGCAAGGCCCACAGCACCAGAAACAGACATGTTCTCATAACTGTATCTCTCATGAACAGCCCAGTGTGACCCCTGCAAGTCTCTTTTAACCACTCAACTAAATGTTCAAATTTTAAAATTTGCTTAATATACCAATCAGAAACACAGAGCATTTTGAGCTGTCATTTAAAATGCTAGCAGAAGAAACATCCTTAGTCAAGAAGAGGAGCGGTGGCACGCTTGGGAGTCCTGGGGTCGAGCACTGACTTCACATTTTACCCTTTCCAAGGGAGGCCTTGTACTTCTGGCCAGTCTGTAAAATAAATTATAACTACTCCCCAGGTGAGAGATAAGTCGCTCAAACAGGTTACATACTGGAAGTGTAACAGCACAGGAATGAATATCTCTAAATAAACACATCCGTCCCACCTGGAGGTCCCACACCTGCAGTGAGCAATGAAGCTGTTGCGCCTTCTCGGCCCTACCCCGGCCAAGGGGAGGCAACAGCTCCCATCACCGCAAGACGCCGGCTCCCGTGAGCAAGAAAGGAGCCCCTGGAGCCCTGCGGTGCCACAGGAGTTCCCGCCTGCACTCCCGAGAACGCAAAACTCGCCGCCCGAGAGGCGGCGGGGGGCGGCGGCGCCACCGCCCTGGGAAGGCCCCGCGGCCCAGGGCTCCCTCGGCCCCGCCAGCCGTTCCGCCGCCACCCAGGCCCCGCGCCGCGCCTACAGCCGGCCTCGCTCCCCCACGCCAGGCCCCAGAGCCCCGATCTCCCCTACCCGCCCTCAGACGAAACCCTTCGGGGCCGCGGCACCTACCTGCGCCTCCTCCCAAGGCGGCAGCCATGGCTCTTCACCTTGCCCAGGCGGCGGCGGCTACCAGCAGCGACTCCGTGCCACCCCCAGGAGCGGCGGGGAGCGGGGGGGAGACGGGGAAGGGCTCGGATTCAGCGCCCGGCAACTCCCCCTCCCGCCGCCCCTCCGCACGCACCCACCGCGGGAGAACAACAAACTACCACAACATGGCGGCCGCCGCCGTCCGTGTCGCCACCGCCCCCGCGCTGCATCATGGGACGGCGGAGGACCGGACCCTCCCTCGCGGGCAGGGCGGGCAGCGGGCGCCGCTGGTTGGCTGGCTGGGGCCCTCTGCGCATGCGCCGAACCACCCTCCGGGGCGGGTCGGGCGGGAGCGCGCATGTGCGGTGGCGGGAGAGGGGGCGGGGACGCGCCTGCGCGCGCGGAGCTGAGGTGGGGGTGCCGCGGTGGCGGAATGGCGGTCGCGGCTCCCTCTGGCCTTGGGTCGGTAAAGGCCCTGGGGAAAGGCCGTGGAGCCCTCTCCGGGCGGCTCCGCGCCCTGCCTGGGGTCTTTGCAGGCAGTGCGTGTTGCCTGGGCCCAGCCGCCCCCTACAGGGGAGCAGGTCCGCCGGCCTCCGGCCCTGAGGGAGGCTGTTGGCTGCGGCCTGGCTGCGTGCGGGGCCGGCCGCGCCGGCTGCAGTGACTTTGCCGGACCGGGACAAATAGTGGGGAGTGGGAACGGGAGAAGGAGGTGCTGCTTTTCAGTGCTCCCAGGCCTCCCCATCAAGGATCTCTTTGCCAAAGCGGGAGGCTGCTTACAGCACTCCAAAGTGCCCAGGGCAGCCTGGGCTGCATTGAGGCTTCAGTAGGTTGTAGGTCCAGCTTCAAGCCCCAAGTTGAGCTACCTCTTGTGCGGAAAAAAGCCACACGGGTTAATAGGATTAAAATACACCATAAAAGCCATGGTTTGGGCTATGTTGAGCAGGTCCGTGGTCCTCTCATCTTTTAAGACTTGTATATGCAGGGGAATTAACGCTTGCTTAAACTAAACTGAAATAGTTCAGGCCATGTAGTTCTTGGTTCTGCACTCAAACCTCACGTGGGTACATGGCTTTACAGGCTCAGTGTCATAACGTGCTAAATAGATTCTAGTGATAGGACAAGGGGTAATTCTGAAAGAAGGTAGATTTAGATGAGATGTTAGGAAGAAATTCTTTAATGTGAGAGTGGTGAGGCACTGGCACAGGTTGCCCAGAGAAGCTGTGGATGCCCCATCCCTGGAGGTGTTCAAGGCCAGGCTGGATGGGGCTTGGAGCAGCCTGGTCTAGTGGGAGGTGTTGCTGCCCATGGCAGGGGGGGTTGGAACCGGATGATCTTTAAGGTCCCTTCCAACCCAAACCATTCTATTATTCTAAATACAGTTTCACTGCAAGCTAAAAGTCCTTTTCTTCTAGCCCTTTGTCTAAGCCCACCCTTCCTGGTTGCTCAGTTATGTGCTCTCCTTTTCAAAGGACCTAGTGATCACATGGCTGCGGAGTATATCAATTTGGATCACTGATCCCACAGAAAAGTAATTCACCAAAAAGAGGTCTCGTTTTGAGTTTCCTTCCCAGCTTTTCCTAGTTTTCCTTTAAATGGGGGAATCAGGACTTGTGCCATTCTGCACAGACCAGGTTAAACACTGTGTAAAATTGTGCCTTGATATAAAACAAACTTCTAGGTTATGCTACCTGTGAAGAAGCCCAATCTGATCTAAAACAGTTTAATGGAGCCTACTATAACAAGACTAGTTCAAAGTAAATGGCAAAACTTTCCCAGGTGGACAAGTCCTCATGGAAATAATTAACAATGTTAGTATTTAAATTATCGGCGTTATCTGATTAAACCCTCGCTATGAGAATAGGGAAGTTCTCATGTCACTTTGTTCCCAGCTCCCTGCAGACTTATCTCTGCATTGCATTTGGTCTCTTTTTTTAGGTTTTCTTCACAACTGTACAGCTAGAGATTTATTCTTTACATATTCCTACAAACTCACAGCCAAATTCTGACTTTAATTTAGGAAACAGATTACATCAGTAATTGATGCTTGCTGATAATTTAATATGTAGTCCATCAGTCTAGCTCTGATTACCTGACGTGGAGGCAGTAAGTTAAGGGAACACTACTACTATCAATGGTAAAAAAATGGTGATTTCAGTGGGGCCAAGGTTTCAGCCATTGGTCCTTGTTATTTTCTTTTGGGTAACTGGTTTGCAACACAAAAGGATTTCTTTGCAAGGGAGGGAGTTTGCTAGACCCTTTAAAGGCAGGATGGAGGAGAAGTGTGTGAGGTGAGAGTGAGCCAGTCTCAGCAGCAGCCTGTTACAATTCTTGACTCTCTTGTCATAATTCCCTGTGTCCCATCTGTTCGAGGATGGAAAATGAAGTGTTAAACGTAAGCAGTATTCACAATGAGCATCTTTGTGGCATTCATATGTGTAGAGGAGTGCATTTTATGCTGTATATTTTTGCTCATTTTAATAGCTGATTTGATTTCCATGACTGACAGTCTGAACACAAATCAGGTTAACATTTGCTTAACACACCAACCTAATATTAAAGAGGAATAACAGAATAGTTCAGTATTACTCTGTTTGTTAATATACAGACCCTACGGCTCTGGTACAAAAAAGTGGCCGTTCCCAGATGTCTGAACTTCAGCAGGTGCGGAACAGGGACCTAAACTACGATGACAGAGGCAGGTATGGTGACTCTATTCACCTTCACACAGGACTTTCCATGAGTTTTCAAATTCCAGGAACTGTAGTTGCTCTGGATTCTGTATAATAAAAATCCAGCTTTTTCTCAATACTATTTAACCTGTGCTAAAAAATGCAAGTGTGCTCCTCTCTTTTCTATAAATGGGGGTTAGCATACTTGCCACCTCTGGAATCCATGAATTAAAATGACTTTATGTGAACTAATCATCATCAGTTTATTTAAATATTTTTGGAAGTTCTGCATAAATATTGTATTTGCCTGTGTGTCTCCCAAAGCAAATCCAGCTGCAACTGGGAACGCAATAGATTGTCTTGCAAGGAGATTAAGTAAATAACTGAGACAGAACTCAAGAAACCTGTAATCCTGGTTTTGCACTCACTTGCTGCATTACTGGGTCAGGTTGCCTTGCATCTGCTGCCTCAGATTTCCCTCTCTAAGCTGCAGAGAATAATGCTAAACTTCTTTTTTTCTGATTATTAGAAACTTTTTGGTAAAAATTGTTGTGTCGTGACTTCTCTACATTAAGCTGCTTCCACTGCAGTAGTTACTATCAGTTTTATTTTTGCTAGTTTTGGATTTTAATATTTTTTCCAAAATATTTCATAGCTTATTTTTTGAGCAGACACATTATATTTTGATTTTTTGTTGGTTTTTTTTTAATTTAAATTATTATTTATTTTTGCACACATACTCAAATAGTTAAAAATCACTGTTCAGAATCCAGTAAAGCGGACTTCCAAGTTTAATTCCATTAAACACTCAAAATTAATACGTGGGTAATAAGAACGGTGCTATCAACAGCAAACGGCTCCTAGTTCCCTAGAGAAAATGTGCTTCTGGCTGGGCTACCTCTTCATGAGCTTTCATTCTAGTCCCACTCAGGCAAAACCAGACTGAGTTTTTGTAGCATGGCAGGCTGGCCGAGATGGGTGGTCCAGTTGTGGGTTTGGCTCATAACCTTCTTATGATGAAGCTCTCAAAGTGACATTTAACTCCAAGGCACTGTCTTCCATTCAAAGTTAAGCTTGTCTTCAGACGAGTTCCTCCAAATCAAACACTAAACAAGCCTTGGTTTATTTCAGCAACATCCTGTGAGGCAGCAAATGTTCTGACACACCTGACAGGAAATTCTGGCTTTAAAGTATACAAATACAAGACATGGAGGTGCTGGAGTGTGTCCAGAGAAGGGCGACGAAGATGGTGAGGGGTCTGGAGGATAAGTCTTAGGAGGGGCATCTGAGGGAACTGGTGGTGTTCAACCTGGAGAAAAGGAGGCTGAGAGGAGACCTTATCACTCTCTACAACTACCGGAAAGGAGGGTGTAGAGAGGTGGGGGTCGGTCTCTTCTCCCAAGTAATAGGCAAGAGGACAAGAGGAAATGGCTTCAAGTTGTGCCAGGGGAGGTTTGGATTGGAGATTAGGAAAAATTTCTTCACTGGAAGGGTTGTCAAGCATTGGAACAGGCTGCTCAGGGAAGTGATGGAATTGCCATCCCTGGAGGTATTTAGAAGACGGGTAGATGTGGTGCTTAGTGATATGGTTTAGTGATGGTTTTGTCCGTGGTACGTCAATGGTTGGACTCGATGATCTGAAAGGTCCCTTCCAACCTGGACAATTCTTTGATTCTATGAAATGAGGGGTGTGAAAGCCAGTTCACTCTCTTGTAGGTGCCACTGGGCCTGATCAATGACCTAATGGAAGCGACAGCAATCTCAGGAGGCAGCAGGACCTCTTAAAAGATACAGGCAGGTGAAAGATGCTTTCTCTTTGAGCATATTCCCCAGAAGGGCAAAGGCAGAGGAGGAAACGAGAAAGACTTTAAAAACTAATATCTTACTTAAGGAAAGAGAACAGTATGAGGATTAAAACAATTAAAATATATGAAAAACACCAGCGTGGTAAAATTTGAACAGGAAACACTCCGAGTGTGTTACAGTCTCCGGACTCACCGTAGTTTCAGAGCTGTGGTCAGTGTTAATGTGTATCAGCTTTTATCACTTTTTCTTTCTGTTTCCTCCCCCATTTTTGTTGCTTATTTATCCACTTGTTGCACTTTATCTGCCTTGTTGTCTGCAACCCACTTGATGCATCTTATTTCAGCTGTAATTTCTTCAGAGCAACGTGACCTAGGGACCCCTGAAACAGCTGCTAGGGTGGAGAACAGCAGAGCTTGTGTGCTGAGAAATGGTCTAAACAAGCAATGTGTCTGTCAAGCGGGTTATTAATGTGTCATGTGTGGAGTCCCTAGAAAGCTGGTCACCCACCAAAGATTGAAATCTCAACAGAACAGATATATTGTTCAAGTATAGTGTAAAATATATAAATTATTACCAGCTGCAACTGGCTGCGGGGAGGTTTGGGCTGTAGCTTTGGGTTCTGAACTGAAAGCAGCGCGCAGAAGCCTGGGTATTGCCCTGGACCCCAGTGTTTGCAATATATTTTAGGTATCTAGAGAAACGAAATCAAGAAACATCAAAGGAATCCAAGCGTTAAACATGTTACAGCATTTTATTTGTAATTATTTCATTTTCAATGTAGATGCTGGAAGCCTTACTGACTAAGCTTTGCTTTGTTTCACCAGCAAGCCCATGTGGTGTCAGGGGCAGCAGGAAATTGAGGTGAAGCTGGCAAATGTTGGGCAGTCCTTCCTTTCAAGAATGACTCAGAATAAAGTGGAAAATGTCCAAGATGCCCCATTCTTAGGCAAAGGGAGCGGTACCCCATGATAAACATATCAGAGTAAGTAAAGGTTGAGTGTTTCCCAAGGTTTCCTGACAAGGAGCCAATGTATGGCATCGTTGGCCTTGCCCAAATGCTGAGTTTTTGGGAAGGGCTTGCTTTCTCTGGACACAGGCCAGGCTGGCCCCTTCCACTCTGTAAAGAACAGAAGGAAATGTGATGGCTCTGGGCAAACCTCAGAGCACCACAAGCAGCTTCTGTGTCCTGGATTCTTGTGGCTCCTACCTGTGAGCAAAGCCCCGTGCTCTGTGGAGCACCACTGAACGTAGAGACATTGTGCCCGGGTACCAAATGTCAGCTAACGTACATGAACTTCCAGATCAGAGCTTACGTTCCTAAGAACTTCTCATACCAGAAGGCAATAATCCTGTTAAAAGCCTCTGGGAACTACTGCAATGCAAATAATAGTAGCAATAATTAGCTCTGCTTTAATTGATACTGTGTATTCCTCAAATGTCAGTGAAAATTTACTTTGCTAAGCCAACAACTTCTCCCCTGGAACTCTGCTGGCTTTACCAGAATTACACGAGGGGTGAATTTGGATCATTGTAGGTTCCTGGCATAAATTATCAGCTGCTGATTCCTTGCCCTTTAAAACTTGGCAAGCACACAGGAAGAGTTTGCCAGACATGCGAGAACTAGGTCTATGCATTTATGGGAAAATCCTTCGGGACTATGCACAGAAAGGAGTACAATTTGCTAGAAGTACCCAGCTGTGAAATCCAAGAACTTGCACACAGCTCTAGCAACTTAGACCCTATTGAGCCTGGCCTCGATACCAATGGTTCCTGGAAGCAGGTTTTGTGCCCTCAGCTTTAGGAAAGCATGAATGTGATTGTGAAAAACCCTGCAAATGTGTGGAGATGCTAAATTTACAGAATAGCCCTAAAAGGGATGATTTTGGTTGGCATAATCTAGAGTCAGTTTATGGTTACTCCTGTTTATCCTGGTCGCCAGGACTTGTCTCTGCTTAACATTGGTAGTGTAGTTCCGAGCATATCATTGGCATAAATAAATAAAGATAACACACTTCAAAGCAATCACTGTCTTCAGTATGAACAAGATCCGCATCTGGACATTTTGTCTTACTGAGCACCCAGGAATTTTGATACCCCATCCTTCATGGACAGACATCTGTGCCATATCACTGCTACAGCTACGTGCTCAGACACTCCTCGGGGATTCTTTCTAAGGGAAGAATAAATGTCATCTAGCTCTAGCTGTCTAAAAGTTAGATGCCTAATCTAAGCTCATTGGGTGAACCTCCTCTGTTTAGTTACATCAGATGGGCTGAATGGCGGCTCTTAGCCGTGGGAGACCTGTCTTGATAAAAGTGAAGGGAAATAAATCCCAACCATAGAGTCTCTATTTTGACAGTGCTGAGCAAGATTAGAGCCAGTAGCAGATCTCAAGTTTAAAATTTTCCACATTTACCAGGGAAAGAGTGCTGGCTTCCACAGCTTCAGTCCACATTGCAGGATCAAGCTATTTCTGTGTTTGCTGGGCCTAGTGGGTAAGGGGTTTAGGCTCTAATGGAATCCTTCAGAGACTCAGAGATACAATGCACTTGATTTTATGGATTATCCATATATACAAAAGTGTTGTTGCCAAACAAACTCAGGAACGGATCACTCTAGCACATTACCAGTAAGCCAATTAGTGAAATGAAGCATTGCAATTATTAGACTTCTTCATGCAAATGTGTTTGTGGAAAAGAGAATAATTTTGCCTGGATTTAGTATTCAGGAAGACCTCACCAGTATGATATCTGGTGATGGTTGCTGTAGCTATTATTGACCACTTTCTTTTTTTGCCCTGATGTGTGTTGATATAAAAGCATTAATGTGAACGTTAATGAGTAAAATAGCCAGGATTTAGACCCTGTCATGTGTTTTTTCAGTAGCTGCATTTGTTCCACGTGTTTTACAACATCTTCTAACGTTAACTTTGGTTATACTATTTTTCCATTACAGAGACCGACAGCATCGGTATTTTATTTGGGCCAAAATCCACAAGCCTTTCACTAGTTTCCTTACAAGGAAGACTGACAGAATTAGGCCCTACATATCAAATCAGTTTCATCCGGGAACCTTAGTTTTATCTAGTTGATCCAACAGATTTGTTTATCACAGCCTGTCCACATTAAGCTGGGCACCTTTTCTATAATGAGTTCCTGGGAGCCCAGAAACAGGTTATGGAACATGACCCATTACAGCGTGCTGTGGTACAGGGAACCGATAGAGATGCATTATCCAACGCAGCCACAGTTTGAAGTGCTATCTTGTATAACAAATTATTGACTTCATTGTACATAGTACTAGGATTTAATTAAGCGATAAGACCCATCATAGTGGTCCTTTATCTAGCAGATAAGGATTTACCAAGCTTACCCAAGAGGTCTTTATCTGAAAGATAAGAAAAAGGTACATAAGGTGCCTTCCCCTGTTTTTAAATCGTTAATTGAAAAGACCTTATTTTTTAAGTTCTAGGTTGTTGTCTTTTTTTCATGGCTTAGTATTAAAGATTCAGATGGACTTTTATAAGGGAGGTTGTCACAGGGAAGAATGTTACCAGTGGCCTTCACTGGGTGAAATTAATAGGTTTTATATAGTTTTTATTCACAATGCACCAGCTCTCAGCTCAAGTGTAAATTTAGCCTCTGATCTGCAGGAGATTTTCCAGTGACTCCATGATGCCAGGGCCATAAAAGAGATTCATTCCTTGCTGATTTCAGAGGGCTACAATTGTGATTATATTGTAAAGTTTAGAAAATATCGTGATTACACAGTAGAAGAAAGTGGGGGATACGGAAAACTTCAAGACAGTTCTTTTAATGATTGTGTTGTCAGCTGAACTAAATGATGCCAAAATCTCTAGTCCTTTACCTGTGTGATATAAAGACATATAAGCAGAAAACTTGTAAAGAAATTAAGGCTAGTACAAAGAACTGGCACTGAAAAAAAGATGAACACGCTGGAAAACATAAGATAATACTACTGTTAATGCTCAGTGGAGAAGAACAGAGGAAATTCCAGAGAAAGGAGAGAAGATCACATGTTTTTTATGAGAAAGGCACATAAGGGCTTCTGTGTGGTTGAAAACAGGGCAGGATCTTCGGACTTAACAGATTTAGTCTCTAATGTTACAGACACTTTTTTAATATAATCCTTTCATAAAGGTTCAAGCTTTTTTAAGAATTACCTAAGCAGTTGCTTTCCCTTCCCTTAGCGGAAGGCCAGTGTGCAACATCCTTGTAGTAATGGTTACCTTAGATCTTCCAGTTTACAGTGTGACTGTATCCCTGGCCAGTCCATACTTGTTTGTCCTTATGTGCTGATGTTATCTTTTAGCATAAGTGACATTTCTTCCTTGCCAGCGTTTTTCCTTCCCGTCCCCCTGTAAGCCCAGAGAGCAGCCATCCTTTACTATGCTACATAAACCAAGCCCCCCTTGGACCGTTCTGCCCTTGCAGGTCCAGAAGTGACAACCACGCATTGACTCTGTACCCCTTTGGGGACCAGGGACGTATAAGACTCGCTGTTCATTCCACCTCAAGTTGCTTTGTGTGGGCTCTGTGAAATTCTCCTGAATTTCCAGGCATCCAGGAACTTAAGCTGCCAGATACTGGAAATCCAGTAGGTTACTGCCCAAAGCAGTTGTCTACCACATAAATTGATAGGGTTGGCAGCTCTGCTTGTGAAAGACTCCCTGTTCCCCAGATTGTATTAATCATCCTGCTCTGCACCTGTTCTAGCTTGAATTCTTCATGCTTGAACAAGGGCAGTAAAGCAGGGTCTGAAGGGATCAGATTGTATTAAAAGTGCTTGGAGCAATTCAAGCCAGGACCGAGTAGCGGTTATAATGAGAGATACCCTCCAGGTTACACGGGAGGCAAATTGCCTCGGTGGTGAGACAAAGTTTGTAGTGCTGCTCCGAGCTTGTTTGTTCAGTAACCAGGGGATTTCGTTTCCATTGTTGACAATCTGACACCTTTTATGGGCGATTGATTCACTTTTTTAAAAAGTATCATCAGGCACGGAAGCAATAAGTGAGTGGAAAGGTGTGAATTAAAATGTGTACACAGCTAAAGATGATTACTCAGACATTTGCTTAGACCTGAAATCCCAGCTGCGAAGCTGGGGTTATTCTCTCTTGCTCCAACTACCCTTCAGTAATTGCCTCGTGAGCAATTTTTCTGCTGTGTCTTTTTACTTATTTATTTGCAACTTTGAAAACTGATTGAGCTTTCTGCCTCAGAGAAAGCTATAAGCATGTTCCCTCACCTTTATACCCCATACAGAGCTCCCTCACCTTGGTGTAGCCTCTCATGCCTGCAAGCCTTTGAAACAGGTCTCTGATGGCTTGTGCTCCAGAGAAGCCAACAGAGCTTCAGCCGCTGGCTTGAGCAGAATAACTTTTCCACCATTTCATGCTTACTTCACTCAGAAAAAAGATTTTGTCTGAGTGCTGTTAGCAGGCACTCTGCTGTCCTCTTCTTCCCTGACAACCAGGGAACAAAATCAACCCCCTTCGCTTACATGTGGTTCAACATGAAATTATTTTGCTTCATGCATCTGAATGGTATCTTATAAAAAGGGATTTTTCTTCCTTCAAATCCCACTCTGGTGGGAGCTGCCCCAATCAGCGATGTTTGCTCTCTCGGTCTCTCTGTGTAGTTGTTCCATTAAAGTAGTGTGAAAGCTACAACTGTGTGTCCACTGTCATTCTGTGTTAGAAGTCAGGGGTAAGGTAATGGTATGCAGGCTTGATCCTTCTGTAATACTTTCCTTGGATGTACAGTTCTGCCGTTTCTGCTGTCAGCCTGCATTTAGAGTGCAGAGAGTGCTGCATGACTTGAAAGCAGCAGTAGGCAATTCCCAGTCTACGCCTTAGACATTTACATATTTATGCTCACTTCAGCGGAGTAAATATGCTATGAATAAATCCTATTATGTTTGAGACTGTACTTACAGTATAATAAAAACACACAGTACAGCGGTGCAATATCAGGTTTTCTTTCAGTGTGAATATGGGCATACATTTACTAAATTATGTATTGTTAACATGATATACAGCTTCCAGCAGCTGTTAGAATACCTTGTATAATACGAGAAAATAATGAGGGGAAAGTCCTTTAGTCTTTAAACAAGAATTGAAGAAAAAACACTGGCTGCAGGTAAAACAGTTCTGCTGGAAATGGCCAGTCCGTAAGGGCTGACTCAATAGCTGTTAATTTTGTTATTATTATTACTTTTGAAGTTGTGTGCACCCGAATGTGCCATCTAATGCAAGTGATTTTTTCCAAGGACGTTGACACGTCTTGCTGATACAATACCACAATGTTGCACATGTCACAACCCTACGTTGGTGCTGTGTTCTGGGAAGAGATCGTTTGACACCATAGTAGATGTCTGCCAAAATTTCTAGGAGTTTCCTTCCTGGAAAAGGTGGCTGGCTGATGCTTGGGTTTACACGGTCCTCTCAGTGGTTACTTCAGCATTATGCTAAGATCAGGGGTTCCTATGAGAAGAGAGATGGTATTTTCTTGTTACAAAAGCCCCAGCCAGGACACCTGGTTTCTGTTCTGGGTCTTGCTATCGACCTTTTCTGTGACCTTCCTCAAGACACAGCACCTTTCTCTGCTTCCATTTCCTTCCCATCCTTGTCCATGTCTATGTTGTGAACTCTTAATGATATTATTGTCCAAAGGAATTTTAAATGCTTTCATTATTTCAAAGCAATGATTTTTTTGGTGTGCAAATTTTTAGTGCCAGCTGTACAACATCCCACCCAAAGGAGTCCCAGAGAAACCAGCGGGCTGTTCACTGTAGGAAGCTCTGTATTAGGCTCCGCATCACTGTGGTTATCTCTTTGCTTTTACAGCTTGACCCTAAATCTGCTGAAGTAGAAAAGAATTTTGCATTACCTCAGCACAGACAGACCCCAAATATCTGCAAAGAGCCTTTCAGTAAATCCAAAGATCAAGTCTTACTCCTTCTGCTAGATGGTACATGAAGACTACACATCTTAATTGCATAGTCATAGGATTTTCCGTGGAGGGTTTTACAGCATATATCTAGGCTCAAGCTTTCCCTTTTTTCAGAGATGACCTGTATTGCAGAGGGAGCTTCCACGCTGGCAGACTCAGAGAAGCTGAATGTGTTACAGTTTTGTATATTTTGTCCCATATATATGAGGAGTGTCTTATGGAGAAAATAAAGAAAGGAAAATATCCTTACATGACTTGTGGCGTAAGGAGGGTTGGAAAAAAAAAGGTAAAGAACTATAAAAGCTGTAAAAAGAAGAAGACAGAGCTCCAGCTAAGCACAGCAGAACTCAAACTGTAGATAGTCGTGTCAGGATGTTGATGATAATTCAGGCTTTGCTGGACACAGGGATTTGGGCTGAATCCAGTAATGTGTACTTGACAGAGAAAAGATAAGTATCAATTAAATGCTTTGATATTTGCCATTGAGACCAAAATGTTCTTCTTAACTTTGAGGGAAGAATGGGAAAAAAGCCACCTCCAAAGGGTGTTTGTTGCTCATTTTTCAGACAAATTATCTGTGAAAATTCCAGATGGAGTACTTTTTAAGAGAGACCAATTTTAATAAGCAGTTGCAGGAAGAAGTGTGTGCTAGTGCAGTCTGCAGCCTGGCTGAACATGCCAAGGCCTGCGCGTTGAGTGTGTGATGGGTAGAAGAGTTGCTGTGACCTGTGCACATCTCAGGGGAACACCTCTTCGCAATGCTGGACTGGCTGTGCTTGATTCAGGACATAAAACATGAAACTTGCTCTATGTGGAGTTGCAATGCTGTGACAGTGGTTGTTTCACCTCCCAAAATTGCCCCTGTTCTCCTCTATGATCCTCAGGACTGTTTTTAAAATATATTGGTTGTCTTGCTTTGTATTTTTGCTTTGAGGTATGTTTGTCTTTGAGGTAGGGACAGTCACAAAAGCTAGGAAAAGGAGTCTCCAGATGTACTGAAACACAAAGGTCTCGTAAGAGCATCGCTTTCATCAAAGCTCTAAGAAGATTAAGAATCAATATGCAGTTCTACTCAGAGCAGCTACTGGAAAAAGTAGCTCAAGAAACAGAAGAAATATCTTGTTTGTTGTCTTTCAATTGAAGTCTAGATCAAATTTGCTTATATTACAAATAGGCCTCTTCTGGTTCATTGCAGCTTTGGTTTATGGAAAATAGGGATTTCCATGTTAGGCATCAATGCTGTCAGAAAGTGTTGAGGTTGTGACACATTCACAGGCCATTTAGTCAGTTAGCACAAAATCATTGGTGAAATGATCTACCATAGGATCATTATTAGAAAAACAAATTAATCCTTGAATGAGCAGAGTAGCCACACCAGTATCGATAAAGAGAAGAGTCAGAGATTACCCCGTGGCCCTGGGGAGGAGTGGCCTGGCTCACTGAACTACGTTACCCACAAAACAGGGTGGCCAGGCTCAGGCCACCTTGTGAGAGTGGTCCTTGGTGCATGCTAACTCCCGCTGGTGCCCAGGCAGTGTTTGGGTGAGGACCGGTTAGCACAGACTGTATTGAGAATTAAATAATGGGGACAGGCTCAAGTCCATGTGTTGGCCCCGTTCACTTTGCGAGTGTAGGTACAACTGGTGATTCTGCCGCCTGTTTTAAAGGGGCAGTTCTTTCTCGCTCAAGAAACAAAAAAACCCCTTTTCATCCAAATATTTTGAAGCTTATTACCCGGGCAAGCTATTGTGTCTAGGCAATGGGCAAGGAAACTGAGACAGATAAAAGGGAGGCTGAAGACCTATGTTTCAAAATACTTTTCCTTGACTACATCTGTGCATACATGTGTGTATAACTCCACCTGGAGCTCTCAGTACTTGATACTGATACTTTCCTCACTTGGTTGTGAGGAAAGTCCTATCTAAGAAGCAACATGTGCACAAGAGGTGACTTGTAGTGTTTCGGATCTGCTTTACATTGCCTTGTTACCTGACATATTTCAGAGTACATGTTCTCACCTCACCAGTCCGCACTACCATCCCCATTTTAAAGTGGAGAACAATGATCTAAAAGGACTAATGGTATTGTCCTGCTTTGAGGTATACGGAGATATTTGAGCTTCCTCAGCTATTGCTAGCGGTCTAGTGTCACAGGACTCAATGTAAGCTAATGTTCCAGTCTTCTCAGGTCTATGACTCTAGATATACCTTCAGGGTTACAACGCAGATCGGTGTAACCATACCGGCATGAACTCACTTGAAGCTGGCTCGGCATCCAGAAACAGCCCAGCCACAACAGCATGAGGCTCCAGATCCGCCAGTTCATCCCAGTCAGACTGCTTCCCAGACCAACCTGGGTGTTCCAGCACAAAACTGCGTCGTGCAGTGGAGACAAAACAAGGGTTTTCTCCAAGGTCATACAAGAAGTTTGACCTTACAGCAGAATTTAATTCCTCTCCCCTGGATCTCAGCCTTATACAGCATTGTTGAAGCATTCTTCCTCTCTTTACATTAGATTTCTTTTCCGCGGCAAATCAAACGCGAGTCTCTTGAAGACCATTGTTCCACAGAACATGGGCTGTTGGCAGTTGTTCCTAGACTTGATGGCCCCTAAATTCAATTATGTGATTATCTATTGGAGGGACAGTATAATGCTTGTAAAGCTGTAACAAATATATTTATGGATTGAGTCTGCTCAGATTATATTTGGTAGGAATTTTGCCATTGTTGTCAGTAAATATAGCCCTGAGATCTTTAAAAGCGCAAAGACCTCGAGTGAGTTTTCATTTTAGAAAACATGAGAATTGATATGCAGAGAAAACTTTTTTACAAACTATAATAACTTGACAGATCTTCTGCTGCGGATAGAGCACACCAGAGCAAACCAATATGTCTTAATTAATAATCCTGTCTATTCAGTACAACTGCAGTAATACTAATCGTTTCCTGAGAAGAGTCTTGGATGAATACAAAGGCTTTTTAGACTTTTGTTTGATTTGTTCTTTCAGAACTGTAGTGTTTTGAAGATAAATAAAAACTGCTAATGAATATGTATATGTTTCCCGATGTAGAGTATGTCAGTGAATATTCTAGGACGGTTTTCTAGTCTTCAATGAACATGCTTCTTTGAAGTTTTTACTGATTTAAAAATGCAGTCATTATGTTTGGGTCACACATCAGTTTACTGATTTAGTTAGACAAAGAAACTAAGCTTAGACAAAATATTTCAAGACAAGAACACTTTTCAACCTCAAATGGCAAAATACCTTGAAAGTTCTTTTAAATAGCTGCAAGTCAGTTAAAAATTCTTTTAACAATATGGAACAAGCTTGGTTTTTACCTGTTGGGAAAAAAAAAAAACAAAGCATTTTCTTGTCTGCTTAAACAAGAAAAGTGAATGAGTTAAGAGACACCAGAGGACTAGAGATGTCCATCTGAAGGTCATATGGAGACTATACTGTGCAGCGCCTGCTCTCCAGTTTGCTGACTTCATGCCCTGCCATCCAGGGAGAGTGGTGGCAGCTGGGGTCTGGTGGGGCAAGTGCCCATGATCTGCACCCCTGGGTAACCCCAGGGACAAGAACAGAACTGGCTGCATGACCATTTGCTTGGTGGCTGTTCGTGGGGTCTGATTGCAGAATCGCAGCCACAGGAACATTCTTTAACTCGACTTTGATGGAAGCCAAGGTCGGTGAAAAGAAGTCTTCAGTTTTACTTCAAAAGTAAGGGAAAAATGAAGCACTCAGTACTTAACATTACATTTCCATTTTATCTTCGTGATGTTTAACATCTCAATGTCAATCAAAAGACTTCAGTGAGAAGATCATCCTTTGCATAAGGTACCACACAAGCTGAGGACAAGGTAGTTCCTGTCCCAAAAAATGACAGTCTAAAAGGTAAAATGGAGAAGATGGGAAAAGGAATAAGAGCTTGAAGAGGCAAAGTTGCTTACACCAGGTTATAAGTGAAGAACGTGATGTCCCTTCCAGTCTAATTCACAAACTGGCAACGGATTTGTGGGCAGCAGCCTCATGGAATCACAGAATGGTTGATGTTGGCAGAGACCTCTAGAGAGGTCATCTGGTCCAACTCCCCTGCTCAAGCAGGGCCACCCAGAGCCAGTTACCCCGGACCATGTCCAGATGGCTTTTGAATATCTCCAAGGATGGAGATTTCATAACCTCCCTGGGCAACCTGTGCCAGTGCTCGGTCACCCTCACAGTAAAAAAAAGTGTTTCCTGATGATGATGGGGCCTCCTGTGTTTTAGTTTGTGCTCGTTGCCTCTGGCCCTGTCACTGGGCGCCACTGAAAAGAGCCCAGCTCTGTTCTTTTGCCCCCTCCCTGCAGATGCAATACATTGTTAAGATCCCCCCTGAGCCTTCTCTCCTCCGGGCTAAGCAGTCACAGTTCTCTTCGACTTTCCTTATAGGAGAGATGCTCCAGTTCCTTCCTCATCTTCGTGGCCCTTCACCGGACTGTCTCCAGCATGTCCATGTCTCTCTTGTGTTAGGGAGCCAGAACTGGGCACAGCACTCCAGGTATGGCCTCACTGGGTGCTGTGTAGTCTCCTAGATATTAAAAATGAAACACTCAGGGAACAAGCAATTAGGACTACCTAACGCTAGCATCTATGACAAAATGCAAGCCAGATTTATCCAACGATCTCCTTGCATTTCACTGTGTAGAACATCTGGAGGTGGTTTGTTCTGAGCCAGTAGGGCTCTTCCGTTTTGTACCAAACTGACACCTGAAATTGGATGACAGGGAAGGCATCTTACAGCCTGAAATCAAATTTTTGGGTCATCCCTGTTGGAAAATCTGTAAATGCTGTAATCTCTAAAATAAATGTGTGCATGCTTTTACCTAAAAATGTGGTGGCTTCCTCATGAGTAGAAGTCTTTACATCAGGAGTAGAACGTTTACTTAATGATATTTCCTAGCTCAGCCGAAAATAATAGACTTAGCAGAGGGCTGGATGAAACTCTGTTGCGTGTTCAGTGCAGGAGATGAGACAAAATAATTGCCACCGTCCCCTCCAATCTTGGAGACCTATGGAAAGAGAAGCTGAGAAATAACCGATGTAAGAGAGGAAAGACAAGAAAAATTAAAGCAGATAAATCATGAACAGGATTGATGCAGGGTAAGGCCATGGAAGGGGCATCATTCAGTCTCCAAACATCTTGGTGCAGCTGTTGGTACAATAGCAAAAATCCCAACCTTAGCTACACCTTGAGGTGCATCAATGAATCCTGAAGTGGAGGCAGAGATTTCCAGTGTTTGTCTATGTCAGGATGTGCCATATACATCCTTTCACACCCACACCCACACCACTTTCCAAAACTACTGTCCTAGCAGACCAGCCAGTTCCAACCATTTGGGTTACATTTAAAGTTATTTTAGAAGCAGCGTTCACCTCTGCTGTGGGATGAGGGGACACTGCTTAATATGAGAGCATTTATAAGACTTAAAAGCACAGAGAGTTGACTTCAGCCACCAATGCTGAAGCCATTGCAAGGTGCAGCCCAGACCTCCTTACAGCCCCGAAATCCTAGCTCTGCGTCTTTCTGGGGCAGACGCCGCTCTGTGTGTGTGTGTGTGACACTCCTGTGATGCAACCAACTGGGGATTAGTGAAACCCTGAAACACTCTCTTTATTGATGACTTAAAGCAGGATTCCTGGTCCCTGAGGGGGAGGGGCTGCTCCTGCAACCAGCGATGCTCAGCATCTGACATCAATACAGCGCTGCAGTCCTGTAAGAAAATTAGCATCACAATCAGCTGCACTGCATCCCCCAGAAATCCTGTAAGGCCGAAGTCTCCGGTGAGGTCATTTTTTTGCAGGCTGGTTCGCCATGGTAACTCCAATTCCGGCCTTGCACTGGTGCTACCTGGCTGGAGCTTCGTGCAGGCAAGGCGGGAGGCTCTGCCATGGAGGCTCCCCAGTTCTCCATTCGTTTAGGTCCCTGGTGTCACCTCCCAGGGTGGTGGCAGTAGCAGAGAGCCCTTGGAGCAGACCCATGACATGCTGGCAAGTGCTATTTCTCTCCAACGTAGGCACCAGACTGCAAATGCCAGTGAGAAGAAGGACACTTATCGATCGGCATCGGGCCCTGACTGAGTCCAGGTTGGGCTGCCTGCTCCCAGGCAGAGCCGGAGGGTTTGGGGAAGGTTTCAATTCCAGCTGATGAAGGTGACAGGTGTCAGGCTGCGGCTGTGGAGCGAAGGCTGCTCTTTGATGAGAGCTGCTGACCTTCTTGCTAATCTGGGGAAGAGCCGTGGCCGAGTGCTCGCTGCTGTTAGAGATTTGCAGAGAAAACTGCAGCGTCTTTCGCCTGCTTGATATTTTGTCTACATCAGGTTTGTCAACCACTTACAGAAAAGATTCATTTTGTTGGTTTTTTTTTTTCTTGACAAGCATTTTGTGTTTAGTTATTCGGAAGCCAGGGATTAACAGTCTCATTCCTCTCTTTCCAGAAGGATCTATGCCAAAATGCACAGTTGCAGTCGGGAACCAACGCTGCCTGCTTCAGTACTGATGGCACTGACTTTGCGTTGTACCTCCCAGAACCCGCTCAATTTACATTGTCAATGTGAATCAACTCGAGAGCAAATGTCTTGGTCAGTGATTGCACAAGTACCGGCTCATGTTCATTCCTTACGTTTGCACAGCAGCTGTGGGGTTGTGTTAAAACAGATTATTTCAGAAAGTGCTTTCAGACCGTGCCGGGTGTCCTGTGAACAGACCAGGTCGGCAACCCTTGTCAGTGCCTGAATTTAGCAAAAGGGATCTTCTGCAGTGAGCTAAGGGAGGGCTGTCACGGAATGTTTCTGGCTTGAAAGCCAGGCTTTGTTGGACTAAACATCCCGTCTACCAATTTGATCTTGTTCCAGCAGTTATTCCAAAGAGCTGACATGTATCTAGTTTGTTATCATTCCAACTGTAAGAAAAGTGCGATCTCTGAAACGCATTGGACCAATTCTGCAAATGCATATGTAGGGTGGATGTCTCCGTGAGTTTTGGGTGTGGAAGCTCTGGCCGATAGAGATCAAGAAGAACGTCAATGCCAGGTTTTGTCTCGTGCCTCCCAGGAGGCTCAACACAAGACAAGGGAGGAAAACGGCTTCGGGATGTCTTTGCGTTTCTGGGCCTCGGGACTGATCCAAGGGCTGGCACAGCTGCCAGCCGTCACCCCAAGCGTTGCTATAGCTTATAGATGCTGCCCACAGTTGCCCACCAGCTGCTACGCAACCCAAAATAGCCTCGGCACAAAGCACTCCAGGAAGCCCCCTCTTCTTTTCCCTCTGTGTCCCCTTCATCCGGCGCTCTGATGCGGCGGGGTTAGACTGAAATGAAGAGGTTACCTCATGAATGAATTGAATTCGTTTTTAATGATTTTCTTTTTAAAAAAGCAGATTTTCTCTTGCAGATTTGAAATGAAACAGCATTATGCTTTGCTAATCATCCTTAGCATTTATTTTCACTTCTTAAATAATTTTAATACTCGCTTCACCTCTTTTTGCCTTGTAGGAAATAAAACGATCTATTAAGGATTTTTCTTTTCCTTTTTCCATCTGCTTTTCCTCTTGCCATTCTGTAACTATTTAATACTTTTCTGGTTATTACAAATAGTGCAGGGAAGAATTGTAAAAAAAAATAAATTAAAAATGTTACTAGGTTGATGGCATTTCTTTTTCTTTTCTATTTTTCCCTTTGAAACACATCCAAACCTGGGAACGTTTGAAAAGCTGTGTCTTGATCCTACAACCATATGAGAAGTTGTGTACCAGGTCTAAACAAAAGTCCGTCTGGCATAGTATTTGTCTGCAAGAATGACCGGTAAGAGGTAAGTAGAGCCAAGACCAAAAAAGGGAGCAAGAACACTTATACGTACTCAAAATATTTTCCAGACATTTGTGGCTGGGGGACTAGAGATGATACCTTGGCATGTGATACGCTTTCACTCTTGTCATTGCCATCTTCCTTTTCACTTGGTATGGGACCAAGGTTCAAAGACAAGGTTAGATCCTTTGCTCTGCAGCAAAATTTAAGTCATGAACGACCACAGATGGCCACTGAATTTGGGGGGGGAAGTGTTTCCCTGAAATGTCAGGTTATGCACAGTGAAATATTTATAGATGTTTTTGGTTTCTAAATGCATTGTGGCCATTCAGCACAGACCGGCTACGAAAGACCCGAGTACAGCCAAGGTGTGGGATGAAAATATTTGTTAAATAGGCAATGCTAGTAAAGGAGGTTGCTGGAATGTGTGGATGGAAAATTAAGTTTATCAGAGCCAGTAGAAAATGGAGAGGATATCTATTGAGAAAAATGGGTAATTAACTGAAAAATATCTCTAGAAATTTTCACTTTGTTTACATTTGTTCACTTGCTCTTTTTGTATTCCCCTTGCCCCTTCGTGTTGTATTTCTTCCTGAATAAAGTAATTTATTTCTAAAGGGTTTTACACAATTTTCCCCTTTACACGGCGTTGCTGTGTATTACGGTGTCGCTTAAAAATCCCATCTCAATCTCGCCTACATTTCACTGTGGAGAAGGTAATCCCGGATCACCCCCGCACCGATATCTCAGGAGCGTACCTGATGGATGCTGCTCGGGTGCTTTGTTAGGAGAAACCATTACTGTTCAACTGATCAACACGAAAAATCTTATGGGGTGCTGATGGGTGTGCTGAGAGCACAACAAGGTCCCCTGGCCTCCCAGCCTTGATCGCGTTCTATAGATCATGGAGATGCTCTGCTCGTGGAGAGGGCTTCTCGCCCTCCTTTGCCTGCTCAGCTTTTGACAGTTTTTCTCTCTCATTGAACAGGACAACCTGCATCCTTCAAAAGAGATGATTTTAGCGACGTCTTGGAGGTGTGCAAATTATAAGTGGGATTTGCTGCTTTGAGTTGGTATTTCATTCCCTGCCATGAAGACACGGGGAGGGTGGCTCCTGAGGGTGACCCTGCCATGCTTGCTGCTAACACACATTTGCTACAGCTTTAAACTTACCTCTGAGATAGATGATAAGCTATTGGAGTGCCTGGATTTTTTTCTTCTCCTCATCCCTCAGGTGCATTGCTCTAATTTTGTCATCCTCCCCAGGAAATGTATAGCTTTGCCACGAACCAAAGGTTTTGCCATTGACCCTGTGAAGCCACATGGGGTTTTCACCTCTTGCTTCGGAGCGGAGGGCGGGGAAATGCAGCATCATGGTTCCGCTCTCCTGGTGAAAGAGGCTGTCAGGGAGAAGATGGGGAGGAAGAATGATCCGCGGGAGCTTTCCAAGGGTATCTGGTCAGCTTTAAGGGAGAACAAAGCTGCCTTAACACTTGGGCTCGTTGCTGACTTTTAGGCTTGGAAAATTGCCCATTTGGCTGCTGAGGCAGCAGCCTGAATTGTTGTGCAACTTGGCTGTGAAGGGAATGCAAAGGGATTTCTTTCCCTTCAGGTTCACGCATCACTAACCATGCCAGGCGTGTTGCTCCATACTGTACACCCTGAATGAATAAACCGCTTCTAATAAAGAACCAATGTTGCTAATATCTTCGTGTAATTTAAACCAAGGCTTTTTGAATTTAGCTCATTTGGGGAAGAAAAAAAAAAAACCCACTGATGTTGCAAACGCTTATGCATCTGATTAACTTCGCCGCTTAGCTTAATTTGCAGGATCAGGGCCTTAGCTATCAAGAGGCTACATGGCATTACAGCCCTTCTATACATCTTCATTAGAGTATCTTTCTTACGAATTTGCTTTCATGCGTGTTTTTACAACCTCAGTCATAAACTGGATTGTATCTGCCAGCAGCAGTGTTTAACTATGTCAGCTCCTCGGTGCCTGAGCTAATCCCTTGTCCGTCTTGACAGGAGTCGGGGGGAATGCTGTTTCCTGAGGATCGATGCACAAAAGTTGCCATGTTGCTGGTCATTTGCCTAAAAAATCGAGGAGATCATGAGTTTTTATGAGGGACAGCATTTTTGCCCATTCAGGGGGTTTTGTTTGGACTTTTTTGCAAATTTTTGTAAAAGCAGAATTATTTTTCTCCAAACTTACTCATTTTCAGGACTGAAAGTGTGTTGTGGTTTTTTTTTCCTGTTTTCTGTTACTTCTGTTCCTCTCCTTTCCACCCTGGCCTCCCTGCAGTTTTTACTCTTCCTTTCCTATTTGTTTTTTCTATTTCTATTCCATCTTCTCTTCCATTTCCAATTTTTTTCTTTTTTCATTGACATGATGGAAAAATAGCTCCTCACAGCTTCCTCCAGCTGCTGCGACTCGTATTTTCAGTGGGTGTCCATCTGGGGCATTATACAGGTGCAGAAAGGAGCAAGTGTTTCTCCTCCCGAAGGTCTGCGTTGTCACTGCCCTTCCTGGCGTGGAAGGACATGCTCCCTCAACCGGCAGCTCCCTCCGAGGTGCCATGACTCTTGGCTGCCCCCCACCCAAAGCACTGTGTGAAAAGCTTGACAGAGGCTGAGATATGAATGCGGGTATTAAAACACAAAGGCGTCATTTTTTTTTTTAAGGGTTGCGCCTAATCCTCTCTCTCCTGGGGCCCTATTTTTTTGGAGTCCAAATATCTGCTATTTGGACTCATAACTTGTAAAGGCAGATGTAGCACTGGCAGCCTCCCAGTTGTAAGAGACACGGAGGAAAATTTCGGCTACGTGGGGCTTCACATAGATGCTGATGAACTCGGTCCGTGGCTGAAGCATCCCAAAGCCACAGGATCCTGCCAGCTGCCTCCTTGCCGTGCCATCAGAGACGCAGGTGCAATATGTGGGCACTCAAAATAAATGCGTGCGGGCAGTCCCTGCTGAGAGTTCACGGCAGGCAGAGCTCTGACAGAGGTGGCTTTAGATACAGGGCTTTATATGCCTCATAGGGATATACGCATAATCTATGTGTTTATTTGAAAACTGTTTGTTTTTTCCCATGGGCATGTGCAAACTTAAATTATGGCAGAAGTAAATTATGGCAGAAGTAGAGAAGATATCTGCAAATTAATATATCCTTTTCATTAGTCACCGTATTCTATTAAAGTGCTTTCACTTTTTGCTTTGGTTAGTCAATTGGTAAATTAAGCCCCAGTCCTGCAGTGTGAGACAGGACGAAGGAGCCTGAAGTCCACAGAGCACCAGGGAAATCTTTGCGTAGAGCATCTTCCTTCTTGCTGCACGAACTCGACATCAGTCAAAACTTGCATTTGGTTATAAAAATCCAGGATGGGCAAGTGTTGGTCATTTGGTGCCTCAGAACAGTTTGGTGGCACCTCCAGGTCCCCCACTGTCCCCAGTGGTTCCTGGGGCTGGTGCCTGGTCCCCCTGGAGCTGGGGCCACCTCGCCTGCCTCTGCTGGTCCAGGGGGCCTGGCCAGGGTGGGCATAGGGAGCAGGAGCCTGTGGAGCTTTGGGGAGGTGAGGGGCTCGATTGGGGGACAGTGTTCAGTGAGGCCAACCGGGCTTTTATAAGAACTGATGGGTGCAAATGTCTGCTGGTGCCCCAAAATGCTGACTCCCAGGGCAGCATCCCAGGTCTGAGCTTTGAACACAGGCTTGCGGAAGGGCTGAGCATCACCTGCAGCTGGGAGCGGGCCTAGGGGTGGAGGGGGAAGATCTTTCTAACACTGGTGGAAAAAATTATGTTGGTTTGGTTCGGTTTTCAGACAGATTTTCTGGCAAGCCCACCAGCCTCAGAAGTGCTTCCGCATCCCCAGGGAGCTGCTTTGCTGCTCCTGCTGCTGACTTGGGTCTTCCCAGAGGACAGCAGCGCTGCTTGGGCTGGGGAATGCCGCCGGGTGCTGCCACCCGTGTGATGGGAGCAGTGCCATGAGAGCAGGGCAACCATTTGCTGTCCAGTGAAAATAAAACTGATACCAGTTTCTATTCTGCTTGGGTGAAATACCTGTCCCAACGAGACCAGCGAGTGGAGGGTGATCAGAATAGGCTGGCTTTGCAGTCCCATTTCTGTAAAACTTTCCTTCCTAATGAAATCCCCTTTCTGTTAAACTTCCCTTCCTAACCAACATCCCTTTTCTGTTAAATTTCCAGTTTTCAATAAAACTTCCTGTTACAGTCTCCTTTCTGTAAAACCTCCCTTTAAAACTTCCAACCCGCAGGCTCAGGAATGGACCCGGTCACGCTGGAAAAGTGTCAGCCCAATATTAAAAGGTGCGATAATCACCCCTGAAAAAAAAAAAAAGGAGCGTTATTGACGCTTAAGTCAATAGCTGCTTGTAGCCGTTGGGGGACTTGCTGCTCGCTTCGTGTTTGCTTTTTCCCCTGCAGGACCCGGGGGGTCAGTCGGCGGAGCACGGTTTCCTTCGCAGTCTGGAGCGCGGGAGACGCGGTGTTTAGTTAAGCGCACACCAAGCCGTCATTGAGAGCTGTGGCATCTCCACCGAGGCAGCCCTTGAGGATTCGGATTTTTTTTCTGCCTCTGAGGTTCCCGGTGCTGTTGCCAGACGGTGGATTTGGGGCAAGCACCATCCACAGCTGGTCAACCGGAGGGTCAAATCTCCAACAAGGGGCCACACGTCATGTTGCATGAAGATGCATGACCTCCTCCTTGAGCTCCACTGCGTCGCTCGGGACCCTGTGAGCCTGAGGGGTTTTGGGGACCTGACCTCACTGGCGTAGGCTGGCTTTGTTCGTTAAGTTCGTCCGCACGCCATGAGCCAGGGTGCTCGGGAAGACCCGTGCAGCACCCTTCTTCCCAGGCGCGCTCGTCGTGGTGGTGATTCCACCTGGCTCCAGCTAAGAAGGCTTTGGCATATATTGACAGTAACGCACACAGGGGGAAAAACTCCCCATCTGTGGTCGTGTAGCGGCGAGACGAGTGGCTGCATTTCTTAACAGATGGCATAACAAACTACACGAAACGCACGTCCCCCTGAGACACATAACCTGACATCAGATAGTTTCAACAACATATTGAAATAAGTCCTCCCCGATGAACGCCGTGGCTTCAGACGCAGCCGTACCTCTCTCCCCGAATCCCTTGACAAAGCCGTGGGTGACGGAGGCACAGCAGTTTTGAGGGGTCCCACCCTGCTGCCTCTGCCGGCAGCAGGATTTGGGGTGGCAGGCTGAGCAGTGACTGAGACGGCCCCCAGATGCCAGGGACTGCAGAAGCGGGGAGATAAGGCGTTAGCGCTTCTCCGTAGGTAGTAAGTCTTTTCAAGCTGAGTAAGCTCTTTGTTCTGAGAAATGCTTGCTTTAAAACATCTGCGGGAGGAGTTTTAGCATTTTACTTTAGGGATAATAGGCTTGGGCTTGTCTAAATGGAAGGGGAGCCGAACCACCTTGAGGGACAAGCGCGTTCAGAAGTTGCTTTTGCTGGTGGAAAGCTCTACGTAGTGGAGCACTGCCCTAAATCTGGGCAGTGGGCAGGTCATCCTGGCCTTCGTGATACACGTGAAACAATCCTCAAATATGACCAAATCTGAGAATTTGGGAGCTGGAAATCATAGCACCAGAGGTGCCTGGTGTGGCTGTAGGGGCCAGGGCTGGTCTCCCGTTCCATGGCTGCCCGGGGCTGGGGATGCTCCGTACCGGTACGGTAGCGATCCACGCCTCAACCGTGTCCTTGGTGATTGCAGTGAGCGAGGAAGAGACGGAAACAGCCCGCCTGACATGCAAATAGCATCAGCATCAGATGGAGCGGGAGCTGGTGGGGAAACAAACATTAAATTAATTTAGTTCACAACTCTCCTGTAGGGTATGGGATCTCCCTGTTTTCCCAGGAAGAAGTCTAGAGAGATTAATGTCAAAAAGATCCACTAATTTTGATGACCCAATTTGCATGCCTAATGACCTGATTTTTCTGAACACTTTACGTTCTCTAGCACTTTATGCGCTGGAAGGACAGTGCCCTTGTTTTCTTTCACAGCAACGAGTGCTCAGCAGTTTTGTGAATCAGAACTTGGGGCATTAATTTATGCATTCAAAAAACAAAACCCCACACAATTACCGAGACAAAGCTTTCGATGTATGGTTTGGATGACTTGGCAGTATCTCAGAGAAAGTCTTCAGCAGGGACAGAGACAGCAGCCAGTTCCCCAGGACACCATTCAGCTGCCTTCACTGTGTCTCCTTCCTCCTCCTCAAATTTCCTGCCTCGTTCACTGGGCAGCTTCCAGTTTCAGCAACAAATGAGAGGGGAATTCAGTGGACACGGGGCTCTTTCCCAAACGATGCTAACGCAGGCGTTTTCAGACCGCTGAGACCCTGATTTGTAACCTTAATATATTTGTGTAATTACTTCTGTGTAGCACAGCATCTTTTTTTAGCTCCTTTATGGTTTGGTACATCAGATCCCATCTCTGAAGAACTTATACCGTTTTAACATATGGAGCATCTCTAGAAGTTCCTCCTTGGGCTCTGCAGTTATGCATGAGGTTTTGAACACAAGGAGGTCGCCAAAGACCACCGCTGTGGTCCCACAAGGAGCGTTGGCATCAAAAGGGGAAGTTCTGCCCTCCCCACCTCCAGCATCGCAGGTAGGTGCTGCAGTCACATGGGGAGCCAGACCGGAGGACTGACCCAGGCTGAGACCAAGGCTGAGACGTCGTCCATGAAGCGGAATTGTAAAATGCATTGCAATATGGACAGGCTGCTGGGAAGGAGGAGCATTACTTCGCTGCAACCTCCCACTGTTGGCTGCCCCCGGTGGGTGCCGGTCTGGCCCCACCACGGACCAGTGCAGGGGGACAAGGTGGCCAAAACCTCTTCCCCGGTATTTGCAGGGTATTTGCTGTGGTGCTTATCCCAGTGTAACTTGTTCCTCAGTGTGAGGAAAGCCTACCTTGTGTCAGCAGGTTTTCATTCCCTGCGTGTACATGCGTGATGAATGCATTCTGTGCTACCTGCACAGCGCTCTGCGGCACGACACAGAAATCCAGGTCTTCAGTGGGAAATGTTTCAGTGGCCGATCTGTACCTCGGGCGATCTGTGTGACCCACGGAGAAGCTAAAATACAGCAACCTTCAGGAGGAGCAGGTTAGGCTTTTTTGGCTGTGACACGTTACACACAGCTTCAAGACAGACGGTGAAGAAGAAACACTGGCAGTTCTCTCGAAATCAAATGTCAAATAAAATCAACACGATTTAATTAAAAGGAAAAAAAATCTTTCAAAAAAATCTTTGAATTAGATTGAAGACTCTATCTCTTAAGAACATACTGCAAGCTTAATTTTTTATGTTACAGTTAAATAAAGACATACTTACCTGATTAGCTGTAATCCTCTCATGTTTATTCCTTGAGTCAGGGGCCTTATAAAAATGTATCTGAGATTTAGAAGTGGGACCCAAGGACAGTCTGCACCTGGTCTCTGCGTCTGATTGCGGGGAGATAGCTCTGCCGCGGTACCAACAGAAAATTACTCAGCTGTTTTGATAATCTCCGTTGTGCTCAGCACCAACACATAAAACAAACATATTTGTTCGTCTCCTTCCACAGTTACTGGTTCTCACCTGAGATTTTTGGACTTTTCCCACCTTGTAACCAAACTGGAGCATAGACTCGATCAAAATCTAAAGACCCCACGTGAAGGGGTTGAAGCTCTCCTCGGCTGTAAACAAGAACCTCCATCCCGTGGCACTGATCCCCCGATTCCTGTTCCCTAAAGGCGATTCAGTCCTACATAATGTCATCATTTCAACCACCATCATCCTCACTGGCGGAGCACAAGGCTTTGTTTTCTGGGTGGCATCTCCATGCAGTCACGCCGGGGCAATCTCCACCACGCGTCTGAAGCAGTCGCTCCAGCTCCATGTACAGGCAAGGCAGAAGTCGGCAGCGAAATCGACTTCATGATTCGTCCCATGCCTGAAATAGGTCAGACCATCAATGGGAGTCCCATGCTGGATCTCACTCCCCTGGACGTAATGAGGATGTAGCTCTAGAAGTCCACGTTGCAGATGCCTGAAGGCGAGATAAAACCCACCCAAGGAGGCTAATGCTCAGATTATTTTCTGTTAAACTCATATTCTGACTGTGGAAATTATTCAGGACAGTCTGGTTGGTAGGTGTATTTTTAGACATTTAAAAACTAAACACCCAAAATGGGGTGGAGAACATTTTGAGCGGAGATTTTTCCTGCTCTCTCCGCTCTGTTGGGAGTGACCGAGCTTTCCCTTGCTGCCGTTAGTGGGAGCCATAGCACAGGGCAGGGCAGGACCCTGCTCCGCTCGGGTTCTCCCTCCACTTCTGCACCGGCTGGGATTTTCTGCTGCGAGACTTACAGAAGCCAAAGTCCCAGAGAATGTCTCAGGTGACTTTTTTTTCTATCGGTTACCTTGTTTGTTTGGGAAAAAATGCCGTTTCTGAGGACCACATTTTCCAAAAAATTGTTTGATGAAGAGTTTCACTGATCCTCTGCCCACCTCCCAGTAAACTTTTTACAGCTTTCAAATAAAGTAGTTTGAGTCTTCATTTTAAAATGGCCTTTTCAGCCAGAAAATTGTCAATGTCTGCCATTGACCATTATTTCCCTTTACACTTGTGTGCTCACAGTTCCTTTGCCTGCGAGCAAATGCTATGTGCTGCTACTGAAAAATTATTAGGTTTATAAATCATAAGAAATGCCACGCTGAATGGCTTTTCTCTGGACTTCAGTCTTTCCATCGGCTAGCCATTTTCTCAAGTTTTATATTCCTCTCATGGTAAAAATCCCATAATATCTTATGCACCTCAGCCATCACACTCTCGCAGGGTTGCATTGATAGCAATGCTTTTTCTGAAGCACCCATGGTAGGAACGGAAACTAAATTTGCAGGCCACTGGAAAAATGTTTAAAGACCACAGAGCCAGAGGTCTTTCAATAATCTTTCCCATTTGCTGTATAATGGCATCTACAAAGAAACTGCTCTTCTCCACAGGGAAATGGGCCTGGTTGTGTTTCTTGCCCCCGCAAGCTGCTCTGCTGTGACGCAGAGATGCCTTTTCTCCTTGGGAAGACCTTTCCTTTCCCAGGGACTTGAGGAACGGTCTGACTTCCACTGAAGCCGGTGAGAGTGCCGTTGCTTTCGGAGGGGCAGGAGCAGGTCCTCCGCGCTTAGCAGAAGTTCATTAGGAAATCTCTGCCTGTGCTTGGTAAGCCATTATAGATAAACAATCAAAAAAAGCTTTTCTAACTGATTTGAGAGCGCAGCTGTGATAAAGGTGTGATAAAAAGGACCGGCTCCGAAACCTGTGTGATCATGGTGGTCCTAGTGTGAGTTACAGCAACATTTCAGATATTTTGTTTATTTTAGTTAAAGAAGAAAAGTTTCAGTTACTGTAGACTTAACAGATTTTTATCTCGTATGAAATATGTTTAGCAGAGGACACGCTTCAGTGTGGTTTCATTGTTAGCAGACCTTCGGCAGTTCGTGTCAAATATCAGTATAATGGACTTACACACGCTATTGATTTAATGACAACTATCACTGCGAGGAATTGATCTAATGTTTTCATTAGACTTAAAAAATGTTTTAACAACAAGTTCATTCAGAACTGGATAATTGCAAAGCCCTACATGGCCAAAGATCACATTCCCTGTAGAAGTGTAGTTTAGATGATCTTTTTAGAAGATAAGTAGATTAATAATAATAGAGGCGCAGTTGAAGGAAATTAAAGCTAGTCTTCATGCCTTAAAAACATAAATAAATTGAATTATCACCCATTATATTACTGGAGGGAATTTTCTGAACTTTTGAACAAATCTTAATGAATATGCAATGGTATTTTGCTTGCTTTGATAGGCACAACGTAGCTGTTTTTGTTAGCTCTCAGTCTTTTTGTCTGTCCTTTTTGCTTCTCACCCAGTAGACATTAGCAGAGATGGGTCTCTTCTGCTTAGGTTGGATATACATTTTTTTAAATTTTTAGCAGCAACAGCATCTTTTGCTCTTGTATGTAAGCAGGCCAGGGAGGGGCATTTTGTGGGAGGTTTCAGGAGATGCTAGACGATCTTTAAGGTCCCTTCCAACTTAAGCCATTCTGTGATTCCATGGTTCTGTGCTCTCCTCATGGGTACATCAATAATGTTGGATTGTCCTTTAAGGAGAGCTCCACGTTGCTGGCTGTGATCGAAGCTACTATGGGCTGATTAGTGGCTCTGCACGAGGGCATTGCCTAAATACAGATGGAGAAAGAGGTTTCCTGTTCTGACATGGAAGCTGCAGACACATTTTCCTTATGACTCCAAGTGCCAGTGGTTTTCTTGCCAAACCGTCTTCAGCTTCTGCTCTGCTTTAGACAAAGGCTCCTCCCTTCCAAGGACCATGGTCAATATTTCAGGTTTTTGCTGACACTGGACCCAAAGGCCACGCTGCGTGTGTTCACTGTGATGGGTCATGGGTTTTACGTGCCACTGTGTATTCCTTGTCATTGTGGGTTGCTTGTTGCTCTTTTTAAGGGATTGCAGCTTTCAAGATGTTTCTTGAGAGCCTGTCCTGAGCCCAGTCAAGAAGGCATTTTTAGTGTCTCTGTGCACCTTGTGCTCTGATTGCCTGCAGAATCTGTGCTGCTCAGATCTTTAAGTCAGATCTCTGATATCTTACAGTGGATGTTTGAAAATAAGAGTAGACAATAATAGGGTCCCTTTGAGCATGACGGTCTCAGCCATAACTGGAATAAAGCCTGGGTCTTCTCTCTTCCCTCCCACCCATGGAAAGACTTACTTGTCCCTAAATTACACGCATCTTTTCCTACCAGCTTTACTTTAGACAACATTCTGGGGGGTGTAATAATCCAGGAAAGTCTAGAATAAAGACTACGCCGCATTATCGTGACTGGCTATCAAATGGAGCAGCTCTGAATGAACATGCCTTTATAATAGCTCAGAAAAGTCTGAAGCTCCTCTTTCAAGGAAAATCCTGCCCTTTCTTATATGTCACGTAGCTGTACTGAACTCAGGGCTCTGGATGACTGAATACATTTCCAGTATAACCATTAATATCTGATTGGAGCAACCATTGGACCTACATGGAGTCTTACCACAGAACTGACCTGGGAAGTAATGTAGACCCACATAAAAAATCCTAACCCCACCCAAACCACCAAACTACGAGATACATTATGAGGTGTTCTCCTGTAGCATTATGTTCTGTAGGAAGTACAATAGTGGATCATTCTGATGGCCAGAAGATGCTCAAAGTGAGTAACAACAATGGAATGAATCCACCCGATCTCTTGCAGCACAAGTACAGCCTACACCTGCCACTCTATTTCTGCCGTCAAAAAGCTGCTTGCAGGCAAACGAACTCGGTGGTTAAACTATTGAGGAGCTCTGGCATCCCAGCACGGCCGCACAACTAAAATCTTTTGGCTGCGGAGCTGCAGTCCGTGCCGCTGTGGCAGGAGGAGAAGTCCCTTCCCGAAAGTGCCATGATCTGCAGTGTGGCAGAGGAACCTCACATGGCGTGTGGAGCAGTGAGACCAGAGACACACCGCGGGTGTCCACGGGATCGCCCTGGAACAAGGCTTGGGCTTCTGAACAACATGACATTTGCTTTAAATAACTTCCACAGAAATTCAGCCACCGTGGGAACTGAACATCTCCACGTGTCCTTTGGGGCCGAGATTTTGTATGCTTCAAGGTATAACGAAGATTAAAGGCAATATTCTTAAATGAACAGGGAGGTGCTTATGCCAAAATATACATGAGTAATCTAGAGCATGATACAAAAATGCAAATGCAAGAATAGAAGGAAATCAGGACACTGTAATGCATATTGCTTTAATTTGAGGAGCAAAGGGATTTGAGTGGATTTCTAGGGTATAATGCAATACAGAATAATACAGTGTTTATGTCAGATATAGCTGATGAAAGCTCCCAACAGATCAATGCAGGAAAAGGGTATAAATCAGTAGTATTGGAAGATGTCACTTGAGAGCAAATCTATTCTCAAGCTAAGGTAATATTTTCTGATACTCCCTGTAGTTGAATACAGTTAATGTGAAACAATGTGGGAGAGAGAAAAAATAAATCCAAATGGCACTTGAAGGGAAAATGGAAGTTTAAAATATCATCTCCAGGATCCATCTTGGTGCAGAGGTGGGAAAGAGCACCCATCCCCTTAGCAATCCCGAAGATAAGGCTGCAATGGCCAACTTTGCTGCTGGGACAGAGGAGAACTTCTGTTCTTCTCCCCTGCAGGGGAGCAGCACCCTTGGCTGAAGCACTGCCTCGAGGGGTTGCCCAGCTCCTGGCTCTGCGTACAAACCTTTCCTCTAACGGGGCGGCAGACACAGCCCAGCTGAAACGGCAGGGCACCCTGCAGGCGTTGCTCATGAAAGGAGCAAAAGATGTCGCCACACATTTCCTTCGCATTTCATTTATCTCCTTCATTTTGGCTGCGTTAGATCCCTTTAAGTCAATGTGCTGTACACTAGCGTATGGTGGTGTAAGACGCCACTTACAGAGGTGTCTGAAACAATCGGCTTTTCATTGAGCATGTACTTTACTGAGCATAGAAGAAAATGAATAAACATAACTAAGAAAACTAAGAAAACTATTCCTGTCTCCAGTAATCGCTTCTCCTTCATCATCTGTTGAGTTTTAGTATGTAAATGAATAGAGAGAGCTTTTGCATTCTCTGTGACTGAAGGTTCTTGATGACACATACAATTTGGGAGAAAAAGGGAATTCACTGTATGGTGACCCCAAGCTAGGACTCGTTTATACTTGTTTAAAATCACTGGACTTATTTCCAATCATCGCTGGCATGAAATCAGACCAAGGGAGCATTGACCGAGCACCTGGTCTTGTGCTTGGGTTGGGTTCCTCCTGTCTGTGCTGTACGCCTTCCTACCCCATTTTTCCCTGGTTTATTGTAACATTCTTCCTACAGTAAAAGAAAAGAGAAAGATGAGTAGGTCATCGCGGGTGGAACAAGAGCTGGCTGCAGCGAGACGTGTGCCGTTCCAGTCCCCTGGGGCACGTTTGCCTGCCTCAGCTGAGCACATCGCTTCGCTCCCGAAGTCGTGCCTGTGAGGGCAGGAGGCACAGGATGGGTAATTGCCACTTTTCTCTCCAAAACGTGGTTTAGCAGTACTTGTAGGGACATCCTCTTCTTTTTTGCCTGCAGAAATCATTTTACATGCGTCCACCTGCTTTAGCTTCCGCTTGATTTCTCTATCTACCTAGAGCTCGGAGTTGAATAGATAGGTAGATAAGTTTGAAGTTATCCTCTTGTGCGTGAATGCCTGTTTTTTTCAGATAAAATTCTCTGACATCTCAAACTTCTATCTTGAACATATATTAGACAAGTTGCTTCACATATATATATATATATTTGCAGTGCTCACAAAGTGATAGCTCCATTGAAGTTTCTGTAAGAAAATGCTTTTTTTCCTGCACAGGCTGGAGGGGAGGGGAGGGGACAGGTTTGTAAACCAGCCACACAAGCTTGCTCTGACCTGGAATTCAGTTCACACTGGGGCGAATTCTCAAATGCAAAAAGATAGAGAAGATGGTCTTGTCCTCGGGCCACCAACCTGGATTTGAGGTGCATGGTTTCCACTGCCTTGCCACATGCCTGAGCCCTCCTGTGCCTCCAGTGTCCCTTTTTCGGGGGGGAGAAAGAAGAAACTGTTCCTCCACCTGCTCCACGACATGATTCTTGGTCTCTGTGTGGAGCTTCTTAGAGCCTCTCCTGCTCCATCACCTGATGGTAGCACTGGGCTCCTGTCCTGGAGGCAGTTTCACAGCAGGGACCATGGCAGACCCTCAGTGGGGGTGATGTGACCTCCTTCCTCTAGTTGCCACTCGAGGTTTTCCCCGGGTTTTGCATTAGCTGTTTTTCATGGTGGCCTTCCACTGGTCCCAGTGCAGCCTGTGCCGAAGCTTGGCTGGCATTCCTTGTTTGCTGAGGAATTCCTTTGTGTCTGACCGCACCGATTGCTCACGTGCAGCTCGATGGGTGATGCAGATCACCCCACATCCGTGATTTATCCTTTCACTATTAATTACACATCCAGTGCTGTGCCTTCTGATGGTGATCTTGCTTTTTTGCTCAAACGGTGCATAATAAGAAAGACCAAGGACTTAGAACTGGGACTCTTTTAGAATTATGTTCATCTAATTATAGTTTTCGTTTATAGTTACCTTTAAAGGCCTGTTGTTTAAACCTTTGTCTTTCTCCTATGATGTGCCAGCTTAATTCTGGTTTGAGTTCAGTGCCTAAGCTATTGCAGAGTACGGAGTAAATTATTTTACAGAAGTCTGTTACACATGAGAGTATGATATCAAGTTAACAAACAGTTACCTTCTCACACTGCATTGCGTTTAGTATCTTATTTTTTGTATCTATTATGAATTGAACTCTGAACCAGCACATCGTCTTTCCCAGGAGCTGGGCCAGCTTAGGGCTTGGCCAGGTCATTTGACTTTTGAAAATCAGCATTATGTTCACGTTCGTCCAGCCCTCCACAACTTTCAAAAGTTATTGAAAATTCATATTAACTTTCCAGTCTTAAGGCTTCTGGGTAGGTTCACTTACATTTACATAAATAAAAGTTTAACATAGCTGAAACTGAGGCTGGCTCTGAGGTGGGAAGGAAGGAAAGCATGAGCAGGGTAGACGGGACTGCTCAGGGCTCCGTGGGAATCACTAACCAAGAGCCTTGTGGTGGCCATGAGAAGGCATCAAGTGCTCCGGTTTGGGTTAAAATTGCTGCTAAAACTAGAAGGAAGACTAACTTGGGAGCTTTGCTCCTCTGTCTTTTCTGGCAGTGCAAACTGGGAAGAGACATGCCGAAGGAAACCCCGAAGAAAACCCTCGGAAAGGAAATGGGAATCAGATGGGAAGTTGAGGACCGTGTGATGGTCTGACTGGGGAGCTCAGAAAGCCACGCGCCAACTCCCAGCCCCTGGACGGGGGCTGCGACTCCGTGTTGCTCGGCTGGGGGGGTTAGATCGTATGTGCACAGACCTCCGGGGAATTTCGAGATTAAATGTCACTCTCAGGAATGCAGTAGTTTCACTCCTTTTAAACACATTTTCAGCCCTTTGCCAGTGATTAAAGTTCAAGGTCGAGATGCATCTTTCCTTGTGGACATTTGCTTTGATTCCTGATGTGCTTTACTGAAAAAATCTCAAACGTACGGCGAAGGGGGTGACAGCATGTCAGAGAACTACATATTTAGTCCTAGCAGCGAGTCAATCAGACATCTATGCAATTACCCTCTGCTCAGGATGACAACCGAGAGATGTGTTTATTCTGTCTCCAGGAATCTCTGTTATTTTAGGATCCTTTCCAGAGTGCAACCAGTGCTAACTCGTCAGTATGTGGAGACTCTTGTTTATGCTTTGGTTTCCTATCTGGGTGGGATTATTCAGTTATTGACTTGCTGGCCCCCACTCAACCTTTTAAATTCATTTCTACCTTCCACACAATTTCTTGGCAGGAGCTACAGGCTGTCTAAGCCCAAGCCCTCATATCTTCATCTGTGCTGATGAATCTTTTATCTGCTTTTCAAAGGATATTAGCTCTTCCATGAGCTGTTAGGTGGCAGCTCGCTATCACTGCTATCACTCCTGCGTTCGGCTGCGGTTTGGCATCTCCCACAGCCTGACACAGCGGTTTGCTGGTCCTTCCCAGAGCTTCTCACCATGATGGCCCTTGCAGAGACAGGACTCGCTCTGCTCGTGCGGTGGGATGCCCGAGCAAAACCCTGCTCTCCTTTACACCCCTGTAAAGTCGTCGACCCCAGAGGTATGGCTTGGAGGTCAGTACCAGGATACCTGAAAGCCAGCTATCATCCGTCCTCTCTTGATACACCGCCGGCACACTGCAGACCGCGGCGGTTACAGCTCCTGCCTGAATCCGATTAGCGAGCTAAATATTTTCTGCTCCATGGGAGCACCCAGTGCCATATAAGCTGGAGGCTTCCCTCAGGCAATGAACGGATGAGTTTAGCTGGAACAGACTTTGTTATCTTTTGACGCTTTATTGGGGAATCAGTTACTTCTGTGAGAGAAGAGGTGTTTCTGACGGCGTCCGCATTTCTGAGCGATGCAAAGCCTCTGACAAGCTACAGAAGCGAGCCCCGCTGCTCAGCTCAAGGGCAGGCCACCGTTTTCCTCCCGAAATGTGCCCAGCTGGGGCAGGAGTTATAAGCAGCCTACATACAGTGTACTCAAGCTCCCCCTTTTCATTTGAAGGGGATTCAATATAGTAACCTGTACTGCCCCAACCAAGCAAGCCTCAGGACCCCCAGCTCCCGCTGAGACCCCCCAGTGTGACCCGGAGCCAGGTGCTGCAGCATCACGGGTGGATGGCACCTGAACCACGCACAGAGACATCCCCCTCCTCCCCCGTTCAAACCTCTCCCTCCTAAAACTCTCCCTGCACACACAGCCACTTCTCCCGCTGCGAGGCTGGAGGACAAAGAGGGCTTTTGCAGGTTCAGGAGGCCTTTCTTGATTTCTCCTCCTGGAAGCCTGGTTATTATAGCAGTAGCCTCTAGCTACATCTGTGAAGAGGAGCACCTCCACCAGGCATCTCCTGTAATAATGACTTCTTTTTCCTTTGAACTTGCAAGGCACTGTTGTGTGACATTAAGAAGGTGAATCCAAAGAGGACCATAGATGTAGGGTCATTCCAAGTAAACCCTGACGGGACACAAGAGAGGAGTAAGGTAACAGAAAAATGATATGACAGCACATAATTGCTGATATGTGCAATTACCAACCACTTATCCAAACAGCAGTTGGTCTTAATCTTACAACCTTTTTTCTTGCTAAGGGTATCAGCCACTAAATTGCTTCTGCTTCCTCTGGGACCCAAAGTAATCTTTAGGCTTGAAATTGAGGTATTTTCCTTCCTTTTCAGTACCTACATTTCTTTGCCTTTTTAATATTTGAAGCAGTATTGTTCCATTGTTAATCTTGATAAAAAATAAATCAGAGCTACACGCATTATTAAGACGGGGAAAGAAAAAGGGAGAATGAGAGGGAGAGGATATAGATTCTACTTAGAGACAGACTGTTATCCAATCAGGCATTGCACCGGAGGTCCAAATAGCGTCCATTGCCATCCATGGTCTTCTTGTGAGTGCTGGATACCCTCAACTTCCATTGCCCATGGTGGGAACTGAGGGTGGTCAACATTTTTCTGGACCATGTCCTCACATTGCCAACTTCCAGCAGCAGAGTTTGGCTTAGTCTGTGTGTTTTGCAGCGTGGAAAGTAGAGATCGTACTACATGCATGTAAATAGAAAAGCCTTTGGAAACATTTGTTGAGCTAGGTCATTCAGCAAATATTTCAGAAGATGGTTGTTGACTCAGATAACGGACTTTTCCATCATTGCTGTCTGTAAATTAAAAGGCTTAAGAGACTATTTAAGGCATAATGAAGATGAAAGCTGCTTCTTTGTAAATGGCAGCAGCCTTCTTAAGGTGATGCTTCTCAAGCCTGGCTTTACATGTCATTACCAAGCCATCACTGAGAAGGACTGAGGGCCAAGCTGTCCAAGGACACATTTAGAAAGAGGCCACATCTTTCTGAGGTGGCAGGAGGTGAGATGAATCAGACGCTGTCCGAGATGTCTGAGTCTTCTGAAGTCTGACTCCAAGAACTTTATCTGTCAGTGAGAAATTCAGTCTTGGGGTACCATTGTGGCCAACAGCAAGAGACCAGTTTGTGGTCAGATAAGATTAACAGCTAAGACAAAGGGAGAGGAGGGCACAGTGGCTTGCCTGGCATTGCATGGTTAGTCTAGAGCAGGACAAGAGAGAGCTCCTGAGGTGCTCCTGGGGTGGTCCCAGGTCAGCACCGCAACCCTTGGGCCTTGCTGCCTCTAACAGCATGGGTTGGCTTCAGACTTCAGTAATGGGCTGATACGTGTGTGTCTTCCTCTCTTTGAGCGAGAAAGTCACTTCAGCGCACAAATGGTGTCTTGGTGTAGGCAAGAGTATGAATGGGTGCCCACACCTGCCTGTGGACACACGGACACACAGGAGCTGCCTGCAGTAGGTCTTGGTATGGTAAGTAGAGCAATAGAGATAACTAAGCGTACGTTAATAAAGTCTGACTCTAGAGCATACTGCCATTCTTGTTTATTCATATGTTGACCCCAGCATTAGGAGTACACATTTCTTAAACAAAATCCGTGTCCTGCACTGCTAATTGTTAACATAACAGAGGGTTCGTGAACCCGTCTTTCATCACATCACTTAAACATTATTTAAACAGTATTTTATTACATTTATTTCTTCAGAGGTAAAAACATTTCCTTGCTATGCCTGTCAACTGATTTGAAAACTAAATATCTAAATTGCTGTAGTTTTTTCTCACAATGATTTCTATATTGTTTCAGTATTAGCCTTTGAGAATAAAACAAAAAATGTAGCCCTCTGTTGTCTTAATTTTGGGATATCAGAAGACTGCTTTCCCAGGAAAGAAATATTGGTTGGCTTGTTAACGGAAGGAGTTTTAGACCCTAGTTTGGATCTTCAAAAGTGAGCAAGGGACATAGATGCCCAAACCCAGAGACTTTCAATGAGAATTGGTTATTTAAAATTCAGAGGCCTCTTTCAAAAGCTCATCCCTAATCTCTTCAGAACAATTTCTACTTCATTGTAATTAACTGTGGATTTAGACTTCAGTATAAATTCACCTTGACTAAAATTTACAAAAACATCCTGAAGTCCTGTTTTCAGAATGGCTCAGGCCCCAGAGAGCCCAAGCTCTACTGAAATTCCCCAAAGTTGCACCACCATATTTAAAGCATGGCACTGGAGACCTTTCCTGAACTCCTGAGTTCAGACGTTTGCATCTGTCACATCCCATTTCTATCCCACAGTAGGGTCTGTCCACCCATCACCTTCCCTCCCACCAAGACCTGGGCGGGGGGTGGGGGTGGGCTAGACAAGAGCTGCAGTTGTTCCTGCTCATTCTGGACCTGGCGAATGTGACCGGGATGGTGAGACAGCAGTGAAGCCTACCTGCCCACGCTCTCTACATAACCCACGTCTCCCATGGTCGTAAGGTTTAGGAAGCTCAAGCTACGTCAGTGTTTTGAAAAGGTAAATTCCTTTGTCTTTCTAGGGTTTTTCGCCATGATCTGTTTTGGTCTGATGGGTTGGACAATTAAAGGAGTGCATTTTATTAGGATATTGCTCTTCAAGAAGAAGGGAAGGGTTTGGCTTGGTGTGAGTGAGTAGGGGTTCATGATGTACCTTGAAGTGGACGTAGAGAATGGATAGAGGTGGACATAGGATTTCTCTTCTCAGCTGAGCTGCTAACTGTGTAACATGTAGAATTGGTTTTAAAAGAGTGGCATAATTGTCTCCTGTCTGTAGATTGCTCTTCCACTTTCGCAAAGAAGAAGGGTCAGTGAAACTCAATATTGAAAACAATGCCAGAAAAACAAAGAGAAGAACTTTCTCTGAAAGCTTTCAATTTCAGATTCCCACTTCTCTTGGTATGATAGCAGCAGTTTCAATTCTAGGCTCTCTTTCTGCAGAGCTCTCCATGTCTTTATGCACGAGCTGTCCTGTAGACCTCTGTATTATCTCGATCCCAGCATGCTCCTATATGTTCTCAAAATCAGAGCTGTGATCCAGGAGCTTTACTGCAAATTGCTGCTGGGTGGCAAATGGTTTCCTGCCCCAGGAAAGAAAAAAAGAAGTCTTTCAAAGATTCCCCATCCTACACTGGAATGAAAAAGTAAAAAAAATGGAAACCAAGAAAAGCCTGTACTTCATGTTAGGCCAGTACAGGTAGCTCCTATTGTCTTGGAAGCCCCAGATTAAGATTTCCCATCTACTGATTCACACAAGGGTCTTGAATTTTTTAGGTTGGTTTGTTTTGGTTTGGTTTTTTGTTTGTTTGTTTGGTTTTTTTTAATTCAGAAAACAGTGATTTGCTGTTGACGACAGTTTTTTTGAAGAATCACACGAACCAGCTCTGATAGCAATTTCATAAGGATAAGCTTTTTACGTCCAGGAGGACATTCATGTGCAAGGTTGGCTTGCCACCTAGGCAAAGCCATTATTTAGAAAGAGGAGGTTAGGTGGGCAGGTCTGTGCTGGTGACCAACAAGTCTAGGACGAGTTCCCTGCTCTGCAGGCAAAAGGTATGACATGAGTTGTGTCTGGATCCATACTAAACACTCTTCACCCTAAAGTGCCCACTGCATCCTGCACAGTCCCCAGACAAATAGCTAAATACTCTTAAATAGTGATATCTGGGATGAGATCAATTCAATAATAGGGATGATACGAGATCAGTGCCTGAGCCTGTGTGTGACACTTGGCAGACAGAGCCCTCCCTGACTCCAGTTCTCACTTCTGGGTACCACAGGCATCAGCAGCATCAGAGCCTCCACCACTGGGGTTGTTCGACATTTTGTGGTATCCCGATCTCTGATTTTCCCCAGCAGAGTATTGATTATTCTGAGATTCATCTTATTGCTTGTCTTCGAACAGAAAATTTATCCTAAATCTGAGAAACGTTTTTTGATTAAGCTTTTGTGAGGCTTGTTACACTCTGTAATCTGTTTTGGTTCCAGCAAATCAGGCTGGATGCGAGTGTGTGGACTGAATAAAACACACCTCAGAGCAACCTCCCTACAAACAGCCCTCCCAGAGTCTCGTCCTACATTTCTGCCTCTGATTTTGCATTGCTTGTCTAATTATGTTGGCTGCTGTGTAATTATTTTCATGGAACAATAATTTTAACAGCATGCAGTTTATCAGAGGTGCAAATTATACATAATAACATAGAGCGATTTTCAGTTAAAACTTCCATAGTGTTCAAAAGTCCTTGCATTTTCCAACAAATTGAAAAGGAAAAGAATATTCTCCATTTTGTATCATTCCTTTCCCTTTTTCTTAGAGAAAACAACCTACTGATTTTCTTGGAGTCAATTAAACCCATTTGAAATCAAGCACTTTTATTTTGGAACAAGCCTGTCCACATGGGGAGTTAATCAAGAATAATTATTCCTCTCTAAATTCACATCCTCGAATAATTTGAGTTAAATCCCCAGTATAGACAAGCCCTAAATGTCAGAGGAGGTTAAAAAAAAAAAAAAAAAGTCAGCTAGAAGAGCTCTATCGTATCAGAAAGCAACGAGAATAAAAACCTTGCCTGGGCACCCAGGCCAGGCCGGCGAGGAGAGCCGTGTCACGACTGATTCGGACTCATTCACCACACCTGGTTCCACACGCACTGGCTCACTGCTTTGAAGTCACTCACATGTACATTTCAGTAGCATCATCTGTACGTACGCGCTGTGGTGGTGATAGCAGCGTCGGGGAGGGAGATACGGCAACCAGCAGGAGAGAGCAAGTTTAAACATATTTCGGGGAAAGAATTTTGCTCAGGGTTGCCTTTTCCCCTTGCTTTTCCAGCAGGCTGACGACAACGCGACTCGCGCACCTTTCAAAGGCGGGGGGCTGTGGGGAATGGAGGCAGATCTGCACTTCCACCTCAGATTTGCCAAACTCAGGGTTTATTAAAACCCAAGCTTTGCTTTCAGATTGCTGCCAATTGAGCCACAAGGTTTGTAGCCATTATTTCTCTAAAACAACATTAACGCCGCTGTGCCTTTGCTGTGCCAAGAGCCAGTGGCTGCAGCAGCCTCCGGAGAGTCTGGAGGCAGCACCGGGTCCCCCCGTCCTCTGCAGCCCCCCTAATGTAAAAGAAAAATACTTTCACTGTATTTATCGGCATGGTACTGCACTCCTGATGCAAACCACTGGATGCTGGCTAGCAAAGCCTGGAGGCAAATCCCATAGCCATCCTACAAGCCCCCGCGGTGGTGGGTGGTAGGTGGCTTGGCCAGGATTTCCATCCACAAAACTTCAAGATGCCACAAATGCCTGAGCTCAAGCTCTTATCAAACACAAGGCATCTGCCAGAGCAGCACTTGTATTTTGGGGGGATTCTCTGTACAACAGAGTTTTTCTCGCCGAAGTGTACATCGTGGCTGGCTCCCCCGCAGGTTTCACAAGGAAAGTGGGGCTATTGGGCAGAGATAAAAGGAAGCATCTTTATACCTTGCTTGATGCCCCCCTTATGGGAGGCAAGCCAGGGCTCGGTCCCATAGCACAGCGTGGGCTGGGGTGCTTGGGTTTGCTTTTTCCAGGTGGAAAAAAAACCAACTAAGAAATCATCTCTGGAGGCAAACAGCCCCTTGGCTGCCATTTTGGTGAGAGGAAACGTGTCCGAGGCAGCACCGCATCCCCAGAGCTGCAGTTCTCCCTCATCGTTCCCTCTCCCTGAAGGCCAGAGAGCAGCCAGCATTTGCGGTGCAGGAGAGTGCAGACCCTGCTCTCTTCCCCACCATCCCATCCCAGTTTCCCTGTCCCCTCCTGTGCCCAAACCCCCAGGGAAACCTTGCGTCCTTTCTTGAGGAGGGTCCATATGTGTTGGGGAGGGAGAACAAGCTCAGTCTCTTGATGAAGAGGGTTGTGAGGAGGGTCATGGGTAGCCACTGGAACTCTTTTTGGAAGAATTTCAGTCTCTTCCTCCTGAGGTAGACTAATGTGGACAAATCCCATGGGTGGCATCCATCCAGAAGGAAAAGCAGCACTGTCGGTGCACAGGGTGACAGCACAGTGAAGAAGAGAGGAGATTGCCAGCCATCACTGGTGCCTCTGACCCTGCACTAGTGCTGGCACAGGGAGGGAATTCCTTTGGAGGCAGAAAGTCATAGAGCAAAAGCTCAGATTAATCAGACATCAGAAAAAAATATCAAGTTATGGTACTTGGCATGAGTACAAACTGCATGGAAATGGTGTGAGTCCTTGAAGGGTGAGAGGACAACGCACCACTCAGCCGTCGGTGACTAGGTGAAGCGCAGGGTGCGATGTAAGATGCTGCGCTTGGTCCCCAGCACCTCGGCTCTGCCCTGCATCACACCCAAGGACTGGGGCAAGGATTTTTTTCCAGACAGGGGGAAAATCACTATTTATAAGTTTATTCAGAAGACTGTCATTGGATGCTGTCCAGAACGTTTACTCTCTGGAGTTATGCAACACCACTTTGTCATTCCTGTGCTCAAGCGATCCATGGAAATGCCAGGGTGTGAATGAAATCCTTTTTCAGCTGCTTCGGGTCGAGGCAGCACAATCCTTCTTCTGTTTGATTTCTAGTTGTGCTGGGGAGGAACAAGCAGAGCAGGGCTCCACGTCCGACCCTGTTCCCAAAGGAAGCTGGTTTCCACATTCCCATTACGCGGTCCCGCAGACGACTCTTCCATGCTGTGTCTGGAGGACGGCTTTCCCTGCTCCCTGACGTCTGATCATTACTGTTTGATATGACAAATGCTTCTCTTTCTGGGCCGTGGTAGCATTAACATTGGTTTTAAGGAAGAGGAATTCATTGGACAGTGTTTTTTCATCGGAGTTTTTGACTCAAAGGACTGCTGGAGCAAGCACCAAGATACTTGTTTCTGGAGGATCCTGAATTCACTGTAAATGCAAGCAGATGGAGCCAAGGAAATTAATCTGGGCTGAAGACGACCAGGATTGGATGCAAAGTGTCACCTCGGAAGAAAGTTGACAGAAGATTGTGATGACCGTGCAGGAAAACGAGTGGCTGCACTGAAACAGAAATCCAGTTTTCATGGAAACCTATGGTAGATGCTGGTCTCCTGTTCATGTGAGGGCTGTGCACTAATTCCTGTCATCTCTTCTTCTTGCACTCTGCCAGCGGATGTGATTGGGAGAGGTTTCCTTGTCTGTTCTCCCTACTGTGAATTTCGAGTGGAGTATCACACTTGCTGACAACACACACAAGTCTGTGGTGGTGATGCTGGCTGTGGTTATCATTTCAAGTCCCAGTTCAAAATGTAGAGTTTACCTCCAGAATAATGAGAAGGCTCCATGAACCCATGAATGATGACTCCAGCAGCCAGAGCAGCGATTCTTGAGGATCCTGAGGCACGTCTGAGGGTGACAGGCTCTCCTGGGCTGTCAGTGTCAGCGGGTCTGATGGAGAGCGCAGAAGTAAACTAAGAGGAACTAGATCAGCTCAGCCCAGCTCAGCTCAGATATATCAACTTCTCAGTTTTAGGTGGAGAGATGTTTCCTCTTTCAGGCACTGAGGATTCCATTAAAATAAATTAAATTAGGGAGCTACCCTATCTCATGTAAGTCACTTTGGAGGACTGGTGGCAGACCTCCTCTGCATCTACCAAGAACTCAAATGAATGCCTTGCCACTTTTCCACTGCTCTCCAAAACTCTACAGCGGATGGAAAGACCAAAAACCTCTGGTACTGTTCATCCCTTTCTGTCATGTGAGTTTTCTGATGATTTCTCTCCAGCCAGCTGTCTTTGCTCTGATTCTTTGGCTTCTTGGCTTTTTTTTTTCCCCAACAAAAGTTTTCTGTTGCAAAAACTCATTGAGGCGAGTGTCTGTCACACCAAAGTACAGAGACAGATGGACTTCTTAATGCTGTCTTGGACACTCAGAGAAGTCAATGGACAGGACTTAATCTAGTGTGTGACATGAAAGGTTGCTCTTCAGCTAATACTCTGGGCAGGTGAAATGTAACTGTAGGGTCAGATCTTGCAGCAGGAGCAAAATATTTAAGCAAAATGTCACTTCTGCGCGCCACAATGTTACTGGCTTGTTTGGGGAAAAGCTCCAAATATTAAAAGTATTGCTATACAAATAGTTCTTGTTTTTCCCTCACAAGCTTGCAGGCCACAACTTTGCAAGTGTTCTGCACCTTACATGACCGTGCCAGCCGCCCTCTACTCCTGTTCATGGGGTTAAGTAGAGTCTCCAGGCACACGAATTTCAAGTCAGAGACTTTCCCTGAATTGAGTTCTTTGACAAGTTCCATTTTTGCATTTTTAAGCCAAATATGGAGTCTTGATACCTCTCAAATATAAAATTATAGAGATTCTTTAAGATCAAGAAATTGTTTTAAGTCCTTCAACGAATTATCAAATTCCAACCTTCAATAGTAAGGCAGGAGAACTTCCTAGCTAAGGCAGAGTACTCGGATGAAGACTGGTACGGATCTGTAGGCTGCTTTACTGAAATGAAGCGTTTCAGGAAAGCACAAGCACATTTTCCTGACTGCCCAAAATATCAGTCTGAAATCCCGTTTCTTCCTTGCACGAAGCGTTTTGTGGGTAACAGTGTCTGTGGACATCTACTTTTTTTTGTGACCACACTGCTATAGCTACAAGGTAAGATACATTGCACTTGTCTCCTGATCTGCGCTGTGTATATTGGATAGACAGCTAGGGAAAATCCACTCTCCAACTCAGTTAAGCAGTTCTGAACATCTTTGCTGGGTACCTTTTCAGCCAGGGACTTTTCGACCGAGCGGATTAAATTCACTCTATACACGACAATATTTCTGACTTTGAACACAAACAGGAATTTGCTTTTTTTCCCCACAACTCTTTTCCATTCTCATTCAAAATAGCACATCGACGACAGGAGAGACCAAGGCTACCGGCTTCATGCAGAATCAAGCACCTACGCCAACAGCAGTGTCTGTATTTCCTAGCACCCATCCCCACGGCCATGCACCCTTCCCTGAGGCAGGGGGGGCATTGTAAGGGGTGCAAAGGGAATAATATGTCTGTGACCCATTCATCTCCTTTGTGCTGAGATTACCCGCCACGACACTGACTGCAGTTGCTTTTGTGATCTATGTCCTTGTTCCTTAATGGCACGAAGCAGTTTTTAAAACCGTGGGAGATAAGTATTCTCAGTGTGTATGGATACTGCTCAGTGAAGCAGCTACCAAATTGCATTTTGAATAACGTCCCTGAATTTACTAATCTCTGCTTATAAAGGCGAAATATTTACACTACGGAGTCAAAGGCTGGGATCTTCAGTTTGCTCAGCGCTGTCTCAAGTCTGTTCCTCTTGGATACAATGGCAGATTTACCATCAGCTTCTCTGGGAGTCATCGTCAGGCCAAAAACGAGGGTTTATGGAAATACCATCCATAGTTCCTAATCCTCTGCTGGAAGACTCTCCAGAAAGGCTGTACTGTCAAGCCCCCCTTTCCCCTTCCGCGAGAAGTTGTGTTTGCATTTTATGTAGTTCCCCCATTTACTAGATCCTTTAGTGAAAAACCTGAAGCAAGCAGAGATCTTTAACTTCCATACAGCTAGCAGTGTATTCCCCTATTCCAGAACTGAAAGATTTTGCTTTTAATCTGGAAAGACCCATCAGTTCAGGGCAAAGGATGTATACTTTATGAGATGATGAAACTGGATGTTACAAGGAAAACTATATTTCCAGGCTTCCAGGTTCCAGTATTTCCTTTGCACACTGCAACTTTATCAGTTCCAAAGACAAAGTAAAAGGGACAGGTAGCACAAAATGAATACCCTAATCCACAGGCATAGCACAAGTCTTCCTTGTAATTCTCCATTTGTTGTTGGTAGCTTGTAATTCGTGTGCATCCGTGTGCATGGAGAGGAGTCCTCTCCGTCAGGACTGCTGCCTGTAGATCATCAGCCCAACGGCATTACCCCACCTCTCAGCAACTGCTTTATGGCCCCCTTTCTGCCACGGCTGGCTACTGTGGTACCGCAGGCAGGATCAAAGAATGTGGAGAGAAACACGTTGCCATAATAGAAATAAACTCTTCATCTAGAGTAGTCCTGACTCAGTATGATGAGACCTCAGTGTGACGAGACCTGTAATGTAATATGCTTAGATCTCTTTATTAGTTCCTTTATATATATGGCTTCCTTATTTCTAGCATTTGCTATCAAGATATCCAAGATTTATCCATAGATTTTAAACAGAGGAGCGTGCGAACTGCCTGAATCTTGGTGCCCACTGAAGGTATTTGCTGCTTCATGCAGCGTTGCCGCGAGCTCGCTGCGCCGCCTTCTCTGTTTCTCCTGGCTCCCTTTCAGTCGCTGGCTTTCCGTATTTCCTAGCCTGAGCTCCCCTGAAGGGCTGAATCAAACTTTGGTGTTTAAGAAACTCGACAGACATGACCTTCTGTGCCATCGGGTGTAGTGTTGTTTGCTCACTGGAGCTGTAAAATGCTCTTACAGCCTTGGCATGTGAAACCTGGCTCTGCAGCAGCGAAGCTCATGCGTTCTGTCTTCCACAGCAGAAATCTGCAGGCTGACTCCTGAGCTGGACTTTTTTTTTTTTTTTTTTTTTTTTTTAACCCTACAATGGGACTTAACGTTTTTGAGAGGTTTCAGTTTGCATTCAACAAATGAACCGATTCTGCTTTCATCTGTCAGAAGTCCTAGGCAGTTTAGAGCCTTTAAAGTGAAATGGTCCAGGAGGCTTGGCAGGCATTAAAGTCCTCTCATTTACTTGCCGATCAGTTATGTTGCTTACAGTCTCCCACAAACAGCGCTTAACTGGGCTGTGGCAGCAAAAAAGGGAAAACTTTGCTCTTGACATTTCCCTGAACACCCTTCAGCAGTGCTATAAGCAGCCAGCGAGCGCATCCCTCTCTCGTGTTTTTCTTTAATGAGGATCACTTCCAGTTATTTTCCCCCCAGTGCTGCGCCCTCACCGTTTTTCAGAGACAAATACGATTCAACTTCCCGCATAGGCACATTTTCCAGGAGTCTCAGGATGTTTTATCACAAAGTCCACATACTGATTGCTTTTCTTTGTTACCTGTCCCCTAAATCCTCTGTCAGGGCTGCTCAGGTTTTCTGCTTTGTGTTTCTTTGAGCTTTTTTGTCTAACCTCAGGGCATTGAAACTTACGCCCTTTGATATTCTGTGAGGGCTTCACAATGAAATACTCATCAACCAACTGTTCTGACTTAAATGTTTGTCTAATCTCGAGTTTAGTCTGACAAACTTGGCAGCTGACCCATCTCATGTCTTACTCGGCCCAGACTGGCCACAGGACTGACTCCACTGTACTGGGACAATGGGTCTGAGTGACTCAGGATGGAGAAGACCATCACAGAGCAGCGGGGAAGGCACCTCAGGCTCAGGTGTCTCCCTCTTTGTGCCTCTGCAATGCGCCTGGTCCAGCCAGGTCCAGCTACTTTCACAACGGCATCACGTAACGGATTTTTTTAGCCCCCAGTGCAAGCCAGGGACGGCCAAGCAGTGACAGTGCAGGACACGCTAACCTGTGTCAGAAAAGCTCTTGGCTTAAGTCAGCTCTGAAACCTGCAAAGCTGTAGCACATGCAAGCTTTTGTTTTTATCTTTTCTTAATACCACCATCATCCTGATCCTGGTCAGGATGTTCAAATGAAGCCATATCTTCTCCATCGCCGTATCCTAGGTGAGAGGAGACTGACCTGGACTTCAGTGCCCCAGATGAAAAGCGCTGGTACAACAAGAAACTGCTAGAAGCAGTAACTCTGGCCAAGCTATGCTGATGTCTCCAGAAACTTTTGGAGGCATTTCAAGCAATATTAATGTAATGACCTTTGAAAGTAACTTCTGCTTCTGTGCAGAGCATCCCCTTCTTCCTGTGGTGTGGGGAGAGCAGGATGGGTTCCTCCCTCCTCTCTGTCATTTCCTTGCCCCCAAAATTAGACAGACATTGGTGTCACCTTTGGGATGCTCATCTCCTGTGCGCCAGCTGCAGTAGCTCTAGCCTGTGGCAGCTCCCCAGATGCCTTTGATCAGTACAGGAAAGACATGGACCTGTTGGAGCAGGTCCAGAGGAGAGCCACAAAGATGATCAGAGGGATGGAACAGCTCTCCAACAGAGTGAGAGAGTTGGGGCTTTTTAGCCTGGAGAAGAGAAGGCTCCAGGGACACTTTATTGCAGTCTTCCACTACTTTAAGGGGGCTTATAAGAAAGATGGGGACAAACTTTTTAGTAGGGCCTATAGTGATAGGACAAGAGGTAATGGATTTAAACTCAAAGAGGGAAGATTTAAGGGAGAAATTTTTTACAATGAGGGCAGTGAAACACTGGCCCAGGTTGCCCAGAGAGGTGGTAGATGCTCCATCCCTGGAAACATTCAAGGTCAGGTTGGACAAGGCTTTGAGCAACCTGATCTCATTGCTCATTGCAGGGGGGTTTGGACTTTAAAGGTCCCTTCCAACCCAGATCATTCTGTGATTCTACAGTCCAGTTGACTCTGCATTGCTGAATGGCTGAGCTCTCCCTGGGCAAGGTGACTTGGCAGGACCTTTCAGAGGTGGGTGACACAAATTTCCTCAGTGCCCACCCTTAACACAGCTGGACAAGGCTCAGCTGACACAAAGTCTGGAGCCACCTCCTCCTCTGTGAGATGGGAAGGTGAGATGTGGGAAGGTAAGAAGCCTCCAGAGCAGTTTTCAGGAGAGAAGTATTGGATTATTTAATTATTCCTGTCTGCTGCTCTTGCACTTTCAGCACAGCCTTTTTCTCCCACTTTGCTTTCTTTGTCTGTCTTCTTTTCTGTTTTAAGAGAGCCCTCGTCGTTACATACCTCTCATTACAGCTCTTTGTTGTCTGTTCTTGTTGATATTAAGCTTACTCTGCTTACCACTTTCCACCGTTGCTTACAGCCTGGTGGCCCTTTTCTTCCAGTCCCTCTGTCCTGTGTGAAAGCTGGTCCCTACCCTGTGGTGGAGCAGGCAGAAGGGCTGCCAAGTCAACTTCCCCCAGGGCTGGTGCACCCCATGTCTCCCACCTGCTCGCAGTTTCACTGCGCTGATTGACGTAGAGGCAACTGCAAGTCCACCAGGTCACTTCATGTCCTCTGGTCCCTGCTAGTCTTCCCCTACCAGACCGTGCTCGCTTCTTTCCCGGTCGTACTTTAAATTCCCTGTGTGGCTCTGAAGAGCTGTTTGCGTGTCTCCCTACCACCAAACCGGCTGCTTTGTTCTGCCTCTGGTTACCAGCTGCAGTTGCTCTCCGGGGCGGGGAGGTACGGGAAGCCGCCCCAGCTGGGCTGCTTGTGCTGTTGGAAGAACCTTCTCTGCCAGGTTATACACACAAAAGTATAGCTGTTTCCTGTCTCCATAGTGTCTATCAAAACCCATTAGTCGTACATTCATGGTCTCTTTGCATTCTCACATTCTCAGTGACGGCTGAGCCTGGGAGGGGTTGGAGGAAAGTGTGACACCTTTGGGCTCAGAAGCATTCGTTTACGGCTAATTGGCAAGTTGGACAATTCAATACATTACTTAAGGCATTGCAGAGGGTGCAGCAAAGAGCAGCTTTGGTGCAATGCATCCTATGGGCTTCACTCATTACCTGTCGGCCTTGGCGGGGGGGTACACCACCATACACCACCCGTCTCCCAGGCAAATAAACCACCCGCTGTCCTCCCTCTGGCTGCCAGGATTTGGATCCTGGGAGTCCTCATCTCTGTCTCCTTGTGGTGCTGCTAAGCCTCCTAAATTGATGAAGACTGGTATTGGCTGTTACCTGGAGATTTTGATGCAGAAATATTGAAACGTTAAACGACTTTCCATTTCTTCAGAGGCTCTTTGGGGTTTTCATTTCCTGTGTCTCAAATGGCATGTGATTCGAAGTGTCATCTCTCTGGCATGAAGTCCTTATTTCCTGTATGCTGCATCTGCCTGATTTGATTGCGTTGGTCTTTCAGCCGCAAAAATATCCGGCAGGGCAGATCTTGCTCTTGCAATCAAATAAAGGCTTTACTCTGTTATAAAAGACTGGAAAAATGACTTGTGCAGCCATCGAAGCATCTCATAACAGCAGCAGGAAACGCCTAGATGGCACATCGCAAGTGCGAGAGACAATAAGGGGCTGAGGCAGCAGCACATTTTGCTGGGATCAATGAAAGCTTTTCACGGTCCCCGCTGCGGAGTGTCAGCCCTGGGATCTGCCGGGGCTACGGGATCCCAGACCTGCCGAGGAGCTCACCGGGTTCCCAGTCCTGGATGGTGAAACAAGTGGGGATGTGATTTGGAGATGCCGTGGCAGAGCATCTCAGGGGCTCGTTCAGTACGCCTGTGATGAGCGGGCTCTGGAAAGTAAAAAGGAAGGAAGTTTTGCTTCCAGTTGCAGTATGGAGCTGTAAAATAAAGAGCAAGTGTTCTCTTAAAAACAGTAAATAAAAGACAGAAAAAAAATGTATTTAAATACTCCACACATAGGAGCCTTAAATCTTAAGTGTATATTCCCATTCTCTTGCAGTTCATAAAAAGATAACAGAGGAGCTATCAGGCTTCTAGGAGCCTGCTCTGGACAACAAAACCCACTCTATTGATGCGATGGCGACGTGTCTTCGTACAGAGAAATGTGAAACATCAAGGTTCACCTCAAAACCTGAAAAGACCCCCGAAGGCAGCCCGAGCTCTGCCTGCAGCCCCGCTGCGCTGCACTACTGCCGTTACACCTCTGGGCTGCAGGGCAGGCACTCTTTCAGGGCAGTGCTTTCCCAAAAGGATGCCCCCAAAGATGGCCTGACCCGCACTAAGAGACAGGGAGGAAGCAGGGATATTTATTTTATTTATTTATTTATTTTAGCCTGGCAGTACCCGTTTCCTAAACACTGATCTTTTTTGCTCTTTTTTTTTCTTTTTCTCCCCACCAAAAAAATAATCAAGGAAAAATTTGCACTGGGTTAGGTGAATTGCAGGAGGAGTTGTGGAGTTGAGGCATTAAAAAATGTAGCTTCCTTTTAAAGAGGAGCTGTTCTGCCATGTATTTCCTTAATTTAGATAAAATAATTAGGCTTTCTGAGCTTTGCTTGCCCATTATTCTGGTCTTGTGAAAAGTTGTTAAAGGGGATAATGCTCTTATAAGCATCATCAAAAGGATATGATCCCGTAAAGTATTATTTTTCGCTCAAAAAATAAGCTTATAAAGCAGTGTCTGTTCCTTTCTTATTTTCTCCAGGAATTTCCTGGAGTTCAGAGTTGACACTCTCGAAACAGACCCGTTCTGAGCATTTTCAGAGTAGCGATGTATGACTACGGTTTTGCAGGGTAGTTCGGAGTTTTCTTTACATCACCAGTGTTAAACTTTCTGTGAATCACTGCTAATGTCATAAGGCAAAGAGGTAACTATAGCTTTTCAATTCCTGAGATTCCTACGAGTCCTGCTGGGTCTATGTGATTTATTGACAACCAAGATCAGATGGGCTTTGGTTGCCTTAATCCAGAGTGTAATACACATGGCTCCACACATATGGATTACGAACAGTAGCTGATACTTACTGCAACTGTTGTGCTAGAAGATTTGCAGCAGAGTATCAGGAAAAGGAGAATTATTTCTTTACTCTCCCCTTTTTGATAATTTGTGATTATTTTTTCCTTTTAAAAAAAATAGATTAATCTTCTTGATCAAAATATTGTATAAAAAGCAGTTTTCTACAAAACCTTCCCTGGAAAGAAGAAAACACTGGGCCAGGCCTGGGTTCTGATAATGCTGTGCACATCACCCAAGAGATGTGGCTGAGCTCCCTGCTGGGACTATGAGACCTCCACATCTTTTGGCAGGCAGAATATTGCTGCCAAGGGCAAGCAATTGCAAGACCAGGGCAACCCCATACCCCCGATCCAATCTGGGGAGTTAATCAAGGGAAGACACATTGCACATTCCACACTCAACGGGCTGAGTTGCAGATGGAAGGTTTACAGTCATTTTCTTGGCTTGGCACCCCTGAGGCCCTATTCCAGTGCTTTATTTTGAACAGCATTCTTAATATTAATTTATATGTAAGTGTCCAATATATATACATACCTTTCATGCTCTGCAGTGTAATGGAAGTGGAGGCTTTGGGTGCTTTTAGCGGTGTTCTACAACAGCCCTGAGGACAGCCTTGAAGGCACTGCTGCGTCCCTGAGAGATCCCGCTGAGATCCTGGAGCGCATTGGAAGCAAGGAAACGTAGAGCTGAGAGGAGAAAATTAACCCGGAGACAAAACTAAGGTTGACTGTAGTTGGAGGAAAGTGGAGCCTTGGCCAAACCCCAGCATCTGCTATTGAAGATACAGGTCACTTATAAAATGTCACTCCCTACCTACCTGCCAGCCCGGTTGGCTTTCATTATTTGATGGAGACAGGAATATGGAGACAGAATGCTCTGGCGACGTGTGCGCACACAGCATCCGGCACAGTTGCCGTGCAGTCCCAGATGGAGAATTGCTTGTGTATGTACACACACACACAGAGATATACATATATATATATGTATATTTAATGTGCAGCCTGTATTTGAAATCTCACCTACGTCCACACCAAGCCAATTTATGGGTAGATGATGGAAGGTCATAATTAGAATTAATTAATCCAGTGGGAAATCCGTTCCCAGGCAGCTCTCAGCGAAAGGCAGGTTGGCAATGTAAGGAGGATAAGCTGTACTTCTAAAGCTCTTCTTAGATATTCTTGTCACTTCCAATATCCCCCGGGGTGTGAACAGGTCTAATCTCCCGCCCTGGGAGCCACCCATTTTACTGGTGTGCACTTCCTCGCAAGGAGGAGAAGCTAAAGACACAGTCCAACACCTTAAAGATGCTGGTGAAATATAGACACAGAGTATCCTTGCAGTTTGCTTCCCCAAATCCCTCCAAATAATCCAAATGGAAATAAAAATATCTGTCCGAGCCCAGCTCAGCTGCTGGCACGTATATAGAAGCAGGGTTGCTGTTTCTGAATATTTTGGTGGTCTCTTCTCCCATGTAACAGGCGATAGAACAAGAGGAAACAGCCTCAAGTTGCGCCAGGGGAGGTTTGGATTGGATATTAGGAAAAAAATTGACACTAAAAGGGTTATTACGCATTGGAAAAGGCTGCCCAGGGAAGTGGTTGAGGCACCATCCCTGGAGGTATTTAAAGACAGGTAGACGTAATGCTTAGAGATATGGTTTAGTGATGGTTTTTGTCAGAGTTAGGTTGATGGTTGGACTCGATGATCTGAAAGATCCCTTCCAACCCAGGCAATTCGATGATTCTGTAACTGACTATATGGCTCACCTGGTCGATGGTGGAGCTTGACTCTGGAACCTGGTGCTACCATCTACTGGACCACGCTGTCTCCTATATGGAGAACGAGTGCCTGGCTTTTTAGAGAAGAAAGCAGATGCTTTCCCTCTCCCAGACATTTCCAAGATTTTGTTTTATGGAAACTAAACAGAAACTTTCACAAGAACTCCGATTTGTGTTTTGTTACAAAGCAAATTGATTTTTCTTTAATAATCCCATTCCGCAGTGTTTGCACCATGTCTCCTGAAGCAAGATGCACTAAGGATGCACTAAAAAGTTCCTCCTATTTAGTGCTGGCATCTCAATACTGCCAATATTCTTAATCACGAAGCAACCAACTCTGTGTGACCCAGCATAAAGACATTACAGAAAACCAGATTTTGCCCAAAGGTGTTTCTAATCCAAATAACTTTAACAATTAAAACAGGTATTTTTAAAATAGGAGAAATCAGAGTTTGCCCTGAAAATTTGGAAACCGGGGGATAAAAGGAAAAACCATTCCGTCAGAAAAGATAAAATTAGCTGTGGTCTAAATTTCACCGCAGTATCTCATGAGCCTTTGGTGTTCTTCAAATGTCCCACACGTATATTAGTTTTATACCCACTTGAGAATGAAGTCATTTTCACATAGGATTTTTAATGCTTAATTATTCTTCTTTTGTTCTTATCTCTGTCGCTATCCGAGTTTTAAGTTGTTTAGTTGCTCGGTGATTCGAGTTTTCCAGTTTCCTGAAGAGAGAGCGCAAAGGTGATGAGGAAATAGGTCCCACCAACACAAATGGGGATCTCCAAGAGAGGGCACTGCGGGTGGCCGGACAGACCCAGCCTTCCAGGGAGAACATCACCACCCAGTAAGTGCCAAATTCAAACTAACAGGGGTTAGAACCTGTGTGTGTCCTCACCAAGTTGCATCTCTACTGGCACCAGCCTCATACCTGTGTGCACACAGGGACATTAGCATCCTATTTTTAACAGCCAGCCACCACGCGAGCTTCCCTCTGAGATGTAATGTTGGTGATAAGAAGGTCCAGACTGCCTGCATTTATCTCCAACAGTTTCTCTAGAAACTACATGTCCTTTATCCTCATTCCACTCAAGCTTGTAAAAATGTTTGTGTCCCATAAAGACCTTGGGAAAGCCCACAAATCCACGAACATTTCAGCAATGCATGCCTACCCAAAATTCTTGTGTTCTTAATCTCGCTCCCTTAGGTACGCATTTTTAATTTTTTTTTTTTTTTTTTAAATGAGAGAAAATCCCAGAGAAAACATCTGTATAGAATGAAGATCAGAGTTTAGAATGTATTTATAGAACTTAAGGGCATTTTCCTAACCGGTTATAATTATCCTTTAAAAGAGCATAAAACCCTCAGGAAGTCCAGATATAAATATACACTACCGAAGAATTAAAAGCGTGTTAAGGTAATAAACACGGAAGTATCCAATGACCTGATCTGGCTCCCATCAGATAAAATGGAGAGCACTATTGCTGTCAATGGGACACGGATTCTGAATTAGCCACAGGGTGTCAGGGGCGGAGGGACAGTTGTTCGAATCCTTGATCACGGGAAGTCAATAGCAGCTGACCCCAGATGTTAAAAGTTGATATCGGTTTTGTTTGGGTGTTCTGCGCTGCCTTTCCCTACGATTTTGGTTATCTGGTTGTTTTACGCAGCTTTATAATGACACACATTTTTTTTTCTTGAAGTATTTAATCTATTTGTGGATTTTAACATACTGAGCTAGTTTTTAAGGTAATTATTCAGCCAAGCTGTTCTTAATGGGTGATCGCAGTCACGTTCCCCAAACACTATTTCTTCACTGAAAGAAGTGAGGCAATCCTTCAAAACCACTCATTATCCAGCATTTCCCATCTAAAGGCATTTGAAAATAGCATTACCACTTTAGGACACAACTCCAGGAACCCACCAAAGAAATGCTTCGGTTTAGCCTACAAGTGACCCACGGGGCACCATGGCCAAAGGGGCTGGGCAACCCCTTCTTCCCAAACGGGTGTTGAAGGGGGCCAGTCACTGGGCTAGCTCTCAGCCAGGGGATGCCAAAATCCTTCAGGAACCTGCTGCTTGTCAAACTGGGTGAAGGAAGGGCATCTCTCTCGATAAGTCAGGAGAATTGGGATGGGAAGGGTGATTTCCACGATAAGTCAGGAGAATTGGGATGGGAAGGGTGATTTCCAAGAAGGAGCTTCCAGACATCGCTGAAACACCCTGAGCTGAAATCTTAAGTCATGGTCAGACTTCTGATTAATAGCTTGGGCATTTTACCAGTGAACTACAGCCCAGGAATGGGATTTTTTTGCCAATCCTTTTTTTTTTTTAATTTTTTTTTTTTAATTGCATATTAAAAATTAAGTCTAGCCAGGACCCATGTCCTCAGAGCTCTGCCTGGGGAAACGTCATCTCACAGGTTGTATGAGTACCTGCCACTCCTGCCGCGATGGCTTTGGTAAAAAGAGGTGATTTGGAAAGGAAACGCTCTGGAGGAATTAAGGCCTTTTATACAGGTAATCAACTGAAGTGAGTGAAAGGGCTTTCCCTCCCGAGAGCTCCTCGCCCTACTGGAAGTGATTCTATAGATGCTATTTTGAAAGCATGTCATATCCATTGTGTTTTGAAACATTTAATTATTTGTGACTCCCTTCAGCGTGGGAGCCGTTCCTCAGCAGTGCTAGGTGGGGTAGTGCTCTCATAATCATCTCTTGAATATCGCGTGGAGTCTCTCGCTGCGGGATGGGGAATCGGCGACGGCCAGATATCTGGGGGTTGGATGCTGTGCCTGGGGTTCAGCCCAGATTTACGCTCATGGTATTTAGCTCATGGCATGCAGACACGCCTGGCTTTATCCTGCGGTTTTGTGTGTGCAGTCATCCCCATTAATTTGCATTTGATTTGAAAACAGATGACTTTGGCATTTGTAGATTCGTATCCACATTTGCCGTAGAAAAAACACTCGTGAATGCTTACGGTAATCTGGAAAAGTTACACAGCTGTATGTAAGGCATTATCAAATGTATCCTTAAAGCAAATGGCTCATAAATGTATGTGTGTGCTTGGAGTATCTGGATCTACCATCCCCGGAAACAGTGTAGAAGCCGAGGTAGAAATTAGAAAGGCTTAATTGTAGAAAACTAGGCTTAATTGAAGAAACCAACTGCTCTCAACTTTTTCTCTTAACTTAAATAACATCCAGTTGTTTCAAGTACCTTCGTGCACTGAACAGAAAAGCAGCCAGATTTGGGTTTTGTCCTACCAACCGTACACAAGGGATGCTTCAGGGACAACCATCCCCTTAAGATAAAACCAGAAAGTAGTTCTTACTGTTAATTTCCCTACGTGTATAAACATTTCTCAGTGTTTAAGTAAAAGCAGCCCTTCGTTTTCTGCAGAATGGGGGTTAAATCCCTGGAGAAATGGGGGGAGTCCCAGCAAGCCGCTGGAAGAAGCTGACCTTTGGTACCTGTAAGTGGAGCAGAGAGGCGGCCGCTCCTGCCAGCTGGGGTGATAATCCCCTTTGCCTCTGGTAAGCGATAGCTGATAAGTCTGCACAGAATTAGTTGGCGATGTTTATTTATCAACTGGGTCTCTTTTCACCACTGCTAAGTTCCTCGGAGTCCATTTTTTGGGTAGGGAAGCTGAGGTTAGATTGCTCGTAGGTGAGGTTATGAATTTCTGCTGGCTTCCCCTGGGCAGGTATGTGGGTAGATGTGTTGGAGGGCAGCTCTAAATGTTTGCAACAGATATTTTTGAGAAAGAAAAAGCAAAAAGACCCCAAAATTTCAACATTCCTTGAATACCTTCCACAAAGGCTAAATGCCCTTGTTTTTGTTCAGACTGGCTGAAGGAAGAAGCAGTACCTGGTTTTCTCACGGCTGCCAGGGTGCTGGCGATGCTCCGTGGGGCTCATCAAGCATCAGTGGGGATGCCCGTGGCTTTTGTGCTCCCTTCCCACGTCCCAAGCATCCCAGCTTTGTGAGTTACAGCTGTCCCTAGCAGGAGGGAGGAGCAGGGCCCTGAAGCTGGGACAAGAGCTCTGCTCTCCCTAGTTTTGTGCAGGATTTATACTATGTGAGACATAGGCTGGGACTGTGCATTGCTGTAGAAAATCTGGTGTAAAATAGGTAAATCTCCTGGGCGGCCAATTGCTCTTCTCTGTGCAGAGCTCACCTGGATGACATCTGCTCTTGATCCACCATTCAGTTAGCCTTAAACTATACTTAGATGTCCTCTCTCAGGACGGGTACACTTACAGCAATTTTGTGCTGAGGAACCGGAGTGAGGATCTTCTGGACCTTCTGGATCCAGTGCACTTACATACCCGCTTTAAGCTTGACACATACATTTAAGCACATATACATGTATATGACACATATATAAGCATATAGGTAATGCTTATGTCCCACTAAAGTCAAAGGATCAATGCTTTGAAGCGCTTACTGTAAGTGAGGAATAACGTGGTGCTGTGCAATGTTTTAAAATACACCTCAAATGGACGATTTTGCCACGGCTTTATATTACTTTGCGACTCAGCAATACCTTTGAACAAAACCTCCTGCTCCCTTCTTGTTTCCTGGACATTCAAAAAACAATGCAGCATGCAACTGAAAGCTCTATTAAGAAACAAAAAAGAAATTATGTGATAAAATCACATGGCAGCCCAGCCAGGGCTGTGTTTCGTTAGTAAGGCTTTTCTCTTTGTCTGCTAATTTATGGTTCTCTCCTCGAAGGGCTTTGCGTCGCTGGGCTGGGGTAGGTTAACAGAGGTGGAAAGAGCTTTCCCAGGCAGTGGAAGGGTGTATTATCTTCTGTCCAGGAATAGGAAAGGAAAAATAATCTCTTGTTGTTGACTGACAGGCAATGTCACCCCAAGCTGCTGTCCACAAGGACTGTGTGATGGATTTCCTCATTCCTTGTCCAAGTGGGGATGTGCACATGGGACCTTGAGGACAGAAATGGCCCTGTCCTAGAGGAGGCCTCAGTAAATGAGGCCATGAGAAGTGGCCCTGGGCTGGGTATGTAGCTTCAGACACACATGGAGTGAATGGGGATGGAGTAGGCAGAGGAGACGCAAAATCCATCCCCTAAGGAAAAATGGAGAGCTATCACAGCTCTAGCTTAGGTGGCATCCATGCTACTAATGTCATGTTAAAGGTTGCTTTAAGTGAAAATTAAACTGCTTGAACTGCATCCCCGAGCAAAGAGAAAAGCCAAGATAAAAGTATGTAGGAACCATCGCTTATGTGGAGACCTGTTATTCAAACCCCTTGTGCTCACGGAGGGATGAGTGTGGGCACCAGAGGACAGCCAGAGGATGTCCAGCAACCTGCCAATATCCTCACTGTAAAGTTGTCAAAGTTGATGGCTTCAACTCTGGGCTAAGTGGGATGGGATTCATTGATCCACATCCCCACTTAAGCTGGGGAGACATAGCCCAGCTTAAACCTGTCCCAGCCTCGGTCGGTGCTGTGACAATATGGTCAAAAACCAGGGATTTCATAGAATCATAGAATTGCCTAGGTTGGAGGGGACCTTTCAGATCATCTAGTCCAACCATCAACCTAACTCTGACAAAAACCATCACTAAACCGTATCTCTACGCACTATGTCTACCGGTCTTTTAAATACCTCCAGGGATGGTGCCTCAAATTTTCAGCTAAAACCTAAGCAGGAGCCTAGGTTAACTGCAACACCAAGTCATGGCCAGATGGTTACCATCCAGCAGAGGAATAATGAAGGTATTAACGTTAATTTAACAGGCTTAAGTCCATAGGTGGTCTTAGAAGGCTGCAGTCAAGTAGACGAAACCTGCCACCCTTTCCTTGCCCTGGAAGTGTGGAGGGAGCAGGGGTGGATGGAGGCTCGTGAGATATTCCCGGTGCAGGTTTAGTGCTGCGGAGGATGTGCTGGATTTCCCCGGGGGGGAGACCGCAGACCTGCCTTTCTGAGCAGGGAGGGCTGGGGGAGGAGGAGTGAGGAGTTTGAGAAATTCTGAGCTTTTAGCAAGGAAATCCATGAAGCATAGAAATGTCCACGGATTAGAAAATTTTATCTACTGTCATGTATAAGACTAGTTAAAAATTTCCAGCGGGGTTTCCCTCTATCAGTGTTATTTCCTGCGCTGTAGTCACAGCCTGTCCCCTGACAGGCGTGTTGCTGCTTTAAAATTACGACTTTAATAGAGCAATGAGAAGGATCTGCTGTTGTATTTTGAATACTGGGGAGTAGCAACCCTTTCGACTCACCTGCTCATGGGGAATGAAAAAAGAGGTTCAGGATGTGCAGGGTGTCACACCCAAGGAGCAGCCAGCAATAGCAGGGAGCATCACCCCCCGGCTGGAACTGACGGCTCTGGGGATGCACCATTACTCAGCTCAAATCTGGATCCCACAGGAACCCACGACGTGCTCTCCAGCACCAAGGTGGTGTCCGTGCACGCACTCCAAGATGGGGTGTTCACCTCCAGCCTGACCACCTCAGCCCTTCACCCCGCAGATCTCCACAGCTGTCCCCACCAAGGAGCTGGCCCAAGCCCAAGCCCAAGCCCAAGAGCACAGAGAGTTGCCTTTCGGGGCCTGCGGTGGTGCCTGTCGAGTCTGTTAACGCAGATGTGGCCCATGGGCCTGAACACGTAGACCTTCTCCAGCACAGCAGATATTCGCATTTAATTTTTTTTCATATTTTCTCTCCTTTGCTGGGCACTCGGTCACATACATGAGGTGTTCTCACTTTCTCTGCCTAGTCAGCCTTTCCTAATGGCCTCTGGCGTTCCTCGCATGCAACCCTTCGTTAGGAGAGCTCGTTTCGCCTGGGGAAGAGGTGGGAAAGGCTGATCAAATCACATGGGCTTCTCCTCAGTCTCTTTTTGCTTCCCGAGTTTATCTGGTCAGCGTTTGGGCGTGTTTGAGTCCACCCTGCAGAGCAAAGGAGGAATAGGGCCCTTTGTTTGCTTGTTGCTAAAGCACCTTACTTCTAATTAACAGAGTGATTTAATTAACATTAGGCAGAATCCGCCTGGTTTTGTTCCCTTAGGGGACAAGGGGAGGATAGCAGGCAAGGCAAACAGGTAACATCCTCTTCTGACACTAATTCTCCAGGGCACGGTCCTGATTTCTGAAGGCTGCTCCAGGCTATCTTCTCCAGACACTTTGAAGCTAAGGAAGAAATAAAAGACTGGAGAGTGAATAAAGTTCACATTTGGGGAAGAAGGTTGGCTTTGACTGACTATTTGTTTCCTCAAGTGGCGGCGGGGAGTTTTCGAGAGATCGCAAACAACTTCTGAACAGCTTAGAGCAGAACTTGGGAAAATAAGCCCAGTGATTTATTTTTTTTCAGCTGAAAACGATGTGTACAATGTCATCCTTTCCTGCCATGCTGAGATCCTCATCATTCAGAGGAACAAGCACTTGCTGCTGCGGACTTTCAGTGTACGGATCAGAGAAGTGCTAATGGACGGCCACTTGTACCAGCTAGGCCTCCACCCAGACCTAGGTGCAACAGTTTTATAACATACTATATGAGGCATGATAAGTTTATAACGCATTCACAATATCATCTTCATTAAGTACGGGTTTGTCAGACTTCTGTCATTGCAGAGAGCATCTCTGTGGAGCGTAGGACCAGGGATACTGGGGTATGGCACGAAGAAATGAAACATTCCCTAGGTATCCTCAGGTCATCTTCTGCCTGCCCTCCCCAACGAGGCTGGCAGGGCACTTGCTGCAGTAACGTGGGGTTTTTTGGTTTGGTTAAATCTACTGCTTCAACTGGGGCTTCTGGTTCTTTCTTAAAAGTGTTGCTACTGATTATTGTCGACAGGGGAAAAAAACCACCCTTCTCTGAACGCTACGCTAGCACAAAGTATCCTGTCTTTATTATTTTCAATTAATATTAAGACTGAATAGTGCAGCTTTGGCACAGTCTAAAGTGCGAACAAGGCGAATTAGATGAGAGATTACACATTTTTGGCATTCTGGCATTAGCTAAAATAGTTTAAGCTTTGTCTTTGGTGGTGGTCTTAAAGCAAGTGGAATGCGAGAGTGGAATTCGGGACCGACTCCGGAATACCCTGGTGTGAATTTCTTCTTTTAGAAGAGGGTGCTTAATTCCACATATTAACATGTTGGGCTATCTTACTAAAAGTGGAGTTACGCTGATTAGTTACACTACAGAAGCTAAAGTATGTACATCTGCTTGAAGCAGGCATTTAATGGCAGGAATAATGGCTAACTTTGCTCATGTAACATTTCACTTTAAGGGTCTCAAGATGCACATAACTGACACTACAGCTGGGAGGTTTTTTTTTTTTTCTTATTTATTTTTATTTTCTTTTAAATAAGCAGAATTGGAATCGTTTATTTTTGAAGTTACAAGAATTTCACCTCCTTCCTTATTACAAGGATTTCACCTCCTTCCTTGCTAAAATGAACCCTTCTCCTAAAATAAAGCTACGATGAATGGAACTAGAAAGGTAAATTCTTAAACTTTCCTTAAAATAGGCCGTTACACAATAAAGTTCCCGGTATTGATTAAGCCCAGGTGGTCTGCTCACCCAGCAAACAGATATTTTACAAAGCTTTATTATGCCTCATTAGAATTCACTCCTTTAGAAGATTTCTAATTATATTGTCTAATAAAACTAAACCTTCGAAGCTATTTGCATATTATATGAAGAAATCTCATACAACAAACTCACAGTGGATTCAATTAACATAATAGCTAATTATATATCCCATCAGCCTTTAGAGTAGCTCAGCATTCATGTTGCTCCTGTTTTAGCCTAGAGCAAAGGAGGTTTGAATTTTCACTTCTAAATATTGACTTTTAACTAATATCAAAAATGATTTGAACACTTTTGTGGATGAAAAGATAATGATTAAACTACATGAAACATTTTAAAAAGACTTCTTTCAAAGTCTTTGAAACAATTCCTATTTAAACTTAAGGCTTTGCATATTATCCATTCCGAGTCTGTCTGTATTTTGTAAAAAAAAAAAAATGACCAGATATGTCTAATTGTTTTGACAAATGTTTGAGTGACAGCTCGGTTATTTTGAAACTGCCTACTTCCTGCAGTCACATTTTGTATATTTTTCATTGCACTTTGTAATGCAATTGTATTCTTGGCCGGTTGCGGTATCTATCAAGCAAGAAATTTAGGACTAGATTAACAGAGACATAGTAATGAGCAGGCGTTTGAGCACCCTATAATTGACTGTTATTAAGGTGTCGTCACACTAGTCCGTAATGAATTCTCTTGTTTTGTTTTGAAATTGGATGAGATATTCTGGGGGGAAAAAAAAAAAAAAACACCACAAAATAAATGCGAAAGTTTCCTTCGAACTTAAAAAAAAAAAAAGAAACAAAGCCCTCTTCCCCCCCCCCCCCCGGCTTTTTAAAGATTCCAAATGATTTGAAGGTGCTTCCGATTTTGAAATGCTCAGTAGAAAAAGCCGGGAGGGAAGGATCAGATTTTATGACTTGTTTGAAAACTTAAAAAAGAAAATAATAATCATGTGCTCGTCGACGTCCCCGCTAAATGTAATGAAAAATCTGCTGGATATCATATTTATATTTTTACAAAAGGCAGCAGATAAAGTTTGTTGCCGAGTAAATGGTTTTCTCCCATTACAATGATGGCTGCCTTTTCATTCATATTTTAATGAGGTTAGTATCTCTGAGACAGCTTTTTCGGGGTGGAGGCCCATGTCTCCGGTACAATTACAATAGGAGTTGCTTTATTGACAAGTACTATTCAAAATCTTCACAGTATAGAAAGAAAGGCTTTAGTTTTCCACCACTTGTCCAAATACTTATTCCTCTCTTACTATTAAAACACTTTCAGAAAGAGCACTCTCCACTGCCTAGAGCCCTGTACGCCCGGGCAGAGCGCGGCTCAGCAAAAAAATACTTTGCTTAAATTCAAGTTGCATATATTTATTTCTGCAAAAATTTTCCCCAGGCGAAACCCAACAAAAATGGGCAACAGAAATTAATAGATTATCTTGGCAGCTTCTGCGTCCACGGGTTTACAAGGCATGGGCTCATATAATAATAGTTGCTACCCCAAAGCGTGAGCCTGACTCCAAACAAGCGAAGGAAGACAAAGTTATTCAGAGATTACGCATCCGATGTGTAATTTATTGAGGAGAAACAAAAAATGAGTAAATCCAACTGTTGGCAAGTTATGCTCTTACGTTTTTATTCATCTTCTTTATGTATATGTTATCTCTAAAATACTTTTCATTACAGTAGCAAGGGAATACAGCCCAAATCTAAATATGATGCTAAATACAAGCCGTGCCCGGCCTGAGCCACATCACACAGGTGCCCGTCGGCGTATAAAAACTTGCGCGTGCATCCAAAAGAAAGCACGTGCAGCAAAACCGTTTCCGTAAAACTGGGGGGTTTCTCACCTGAGGTTTGGGGGCTGGTTATTTTTTTCAGACGTTGCATGGTCGGTGCTGGGCTTTGCTGCAGGGGGTAAGGTGGAGGGGATGGGAGCGCCCCGAGTTTGGGCAGGGCACCCTGCGGCATCTGGGGGCTTTGGCTCAGCCACACGGACAGTGCTCCCCGCCGGCCGGGAGGCCACGGGAAGGGGCTGCAGGGGGGCAAGAGGGGATGTGACTACCCACCCGAATATCGGTTGGAATACAGACAGGGAAAAATCTTCTTTCCCAGAATTTACAGAGTAAAACCCTTCCGCTTGTGACACTGACTACGTGTAAAGAAATACAGCCATGAAATGTGGCTTTCCCCATCGGCTGACTTAAGTTACTGACTTAAGTTACCCGGAAGTAGCTTAGAAGAGGGATGAAATTCAGCGCAATTTATTTCTATAGCAATCAGATTGCAAAAAAAATAATAATAAATCCCTCCCAGAGCAACACTGACCTCAATAGAAGGGACGCCAGGGCTGAAATTAGACCGTGAGGTTGACTCTCACCTTCTATTGTCAGGGCTGTAACACCTTCCTCCCGCCCTCGCGGGTTATTTTATTTTCTACCTTCAGAAACTGCCACATATTTCTTTTTTTTTTGGCGGGGGAGGGGGGAAGCGCTTGCCCCGTGTCTGAGCGCTGCCGGAGCCTTTGCGCTCCCCGTCCCGGTGGGAGGAAGAAGCAGCAGAGTTTGGAGCACAAGTTTCAAACCCAACTTCTGCCACCGCCTTCCACTGCCACCACCAGCTGCTTCTTTTTTTTTTTTGTCTTTTTTTTCCAGCTTATGGGACATTGTGTTTTCCTGAAAAAAAATATTTGCATCCCAGTGGAAGAGACTGACTTTTAATAGCAAAATGCCGTTTTGTACGAGCCTATCTTTACTGTAAAATAGGTTATGCTGCCCTACAAACAGGGGTGGGAGTGAAAGACTGCAGTCTTTTTATTATTTTTTTTTGGTCTTTTCTTTTTCCCCCCCGGCACTTTTTTGCTTTTCCCAGACTTTTTTTTTTGTGGTTTTTTTTTTTGGTTTTTTAGGCACTTTTTTGCTTTTCCCAGGTTTCATAAAAAGTAGTCTCCCCATCCAGAATGTGACTGGGGGAGGGAGGGATTTCATAATGGGCCCCGATGGAAGAAGAAGACGAAGGGGGAGAGAGAGAGAGGGAGGGAGGGTGGAAAAAAAAAAAAAAAAAAAAAGACTCCTCTAAGCTTTAATTTTAATTCTCCTGCCTTTATTTATCTGATTTGTGGCCAGATGGTGGTGAAGCAAGGCAACCCCTTTGTGCAAATGAAGCCCACATGTGAAAGTCCTTCTGTAATGTAATCATTGAGACCGGAAGGGTTCATACTGTGTCTGAAAAGAGACAATGGAGCCGGGATATATCAACATCGCCGAAATCGAGTTCATTTGCGATGCAGGCCCTTTGACTATGGTTGTCATGAAAACTTCCTACTTTGATCAGCAGAGGGTGGAGAGAAAAAGAAGAAGAAGGAAAAGGGGGGGGGGGGGGGGGGCCGGAAAAAAAGGGGAAAAAAAAAAAAAAAAGAAGTCTTCTAAAGGGGCAGGGATGCGGCGCGGGTGTTTGCTGTGCACTTGGCTCCGGTTCACGCCCCTTTCCGGAAGACGCAACAGGGAGAGGAGCATCTTGCACCTTGACCTGTCTAGACGGGGCGCGAAGTTTGGGGGGGTTTTGGGGTTTCTTTAATTGCTTTTTTTGGTTGGGTTTTTTTGTTTTGTTTTGTTTTTTTTTTTTGTGCCCGTTTCCAAGGGCGAGGGTTGCTCTTTGACCCCCGCCGCCAGCGGTGCTGGCTCTCGGGGGGCGTAGGTAACGGCCAGAGGTTTTTCCTGCCGAATTCTCGCTGCGGCCAGGGAGGGAAGGGGATGGACAAAGACACGGACCAGCTGTTCGGAAATAAAGCTGAAATAGTAGAACCTGGGAGAAGCTAGGTTTTGTAAGCTATTATTTTCCACGCAAAACCCCTGGGAGGTATTAAACAGCTGCATCTGAGCCTGGCGAGCAGCGGCTAAAAGACAGAGCGACAACTGAGAGCCCGGGACTTTTCACAAACTCTGCTTCAACTAGAGAAACAAGTGGCCGGAGCGTCAAGGGCTTTCATGGCCCTCAACGTCCCTTCGCCGCCGTCTCTTCAGGCCGCCGGGAGGTTTCCAGCCGGGAGCGTCCGGCATCCGGAGGAGGGCGAGGGGCTGGTGGGGCTGCGAGGCGGCAGGGGCCGCGCAGGTTCTCCAAGGGCCACCTTCGCCGGAGCTGACGTTTTTAATTACGTGTGTAATGTAATGTGTCAACAGTTCTACATAGCGAGGGGGGGGGATGCTCTTTTTCTCCATCTGCGAGCTCGCTAGGCGTTATCGGTACAAAGCGGGGTGGGTTGTTTTTCATGATGTAATAAGCAGAAAAAAAAAAAAATAATCAATTTTGGCCTTCATGAGGTTCCTTTAGCAAAGTCAGAGGGCCGTCTAACAGAGTTGTTGGGACAGGAAAGGAGATGGGAGGGATTTGCTCCTAGGCAAAAGGAGAAAAATCTATGCAGACTTAAAAGAAAAATAAATATTTTGGGGTTTAATCTGTTGCTTACAAACCTTTGAAATTTGCGGTAAGCCAACGTAACGAATGAGTAACCTTTTATTTTCCAGCGAAAGCTGTGTCGGCGTGCCCACGCTTTCTCGTCACTAGGAAATTCATGCAGATCGTGCCGTGTTTTACGATTCTTGCCGTATTTTCACGTGCTCCGTGCTGGCTCCTCGCAGAAACCGGCTGAGTATTTGGAGATAGCGCTGCGTTTTGTCAGATGCTTTATAACATTATTTAGAAACGTATTTGGATCCATTTAGGGCTTCATAAATATGAATAAAGCATTTACAAAAGGCACGTCACTTGCAGAAGTAACCCACGGATTATACCAGATGCTTTATATGTTACAAATTTCCTAAACTCCAACAGTTCAAAACTACATTTTACTTGGGGAATTTATTTTTTTTTCCTACGTGATTAAATATAAATCAGCATTTCCCAGAAAAATATCTCTGTTGATTTCTGTGCAGGAAATAAGGGAATTGTACTAGTGGCTAAAAATCCAGATCGCTACTAAAGTAGTTTCAAATATTTATGGACAAATTAGGGGAGGAGGGGAGGGATGTCATCTTTTCTTTTTTTTTTTTTTTCCTTAGGCCTCGTGGCATAGGGGTGGATTTCTCTCAGCTAATTCTGCTAAAAAACACTGGGGTGCTCCGCCTGCCTTCATGCCAGCCCCTTCTTCAAATATATATGTATATATTTGGGGTTTTTTAATGCTTTTGCGGTCTTTTTTTTTTTTTTTTTTCCAGCTGTCATGGAAAATGTGCAAAAAAACCTAAAAGACCCAAAAAAAACCCCCCAAAAAGGCACGGAGTTGTGCTGGCCGTGGCCTTTGGAGCAGTTGGGGACTGGGAAGAGGCGGGCGAGGAGCCGGCGTGGAGCTCGGGGGGCAGCAGCTCTGCCGCGGTCACCGGCAGCTGCGGGTTATTGCATGTCCCGGCAGATATTCCTTTGGTTTGGTTTTGGTGGGTTTTTTTTTTAGCAAAGCACAGCAAAAGGCTCTTTTTTTTTGTGTGCGTGTGTCTGCGTACCGAGCACGACTTCCAGCAAGCGGGTTTTATTTCAGTCTGGTTTTTCTCCACCCGCGTTAAAGGGCTTCCCCTTGCTCATGGGTGGAAGTCTGGATTTTGGGGACAGGAATTCCCTTTTCCTACGCACCCAGGCTTCCTAAAAGGTGCCAAACCCCAGGCTGGCCGCTGCCCCACCCCCCCCCCCCTCAGAGCCACATTTCTCCACCTTTCCAGGGGGTCAGAGACCCATTTCAGGGCCCTGAATTTCCATCAGCCCCCTAAAGACTGGGGGGGACACACACACAGAGAGACTCCTCACTCACGGCTGTCGACTGCTCTATCTGTGGTGAAATCAGAGCTGCGTCTGCCTGGCCAGGGAGCTCTATTTATTGCACGTCGGGACCACTAATATCAGAATACAAAATGGGCTTGTTTTATTCAAATTTCCAGTGCCTCCTCCCTGAGTCCACGTTGAAAGAGGAAAGGGGGGTGTGGGGGGGTGTCCCCTAAGCGAGCGAAACGTCTTTTTGGAAGGGTTTTCCCCCCATTCCCCCCTCCCTTCCCCCCCCCCCCCATCCCGTGAATGTGGTTTTGAAACAAGAGTGAGGCTGGGCATAAAGTTTAAGTAATATTTGGTAGCATTAATTCTCGGGCAGCCCCCATTCATCCCCGCGCTGCGTAGGGCAGGGGAGAGCGGAGCGAGGCAGGGGGCTCCTCGCCGCAGCATCGCAAACCGCGTCCCTTATTTCTAGCTAAAAAGGAAAAAGAAAAAAAAAAAAAAAGCATAGACAGAGTATCCTCCTTTTTTTTTTTTTTTTTTTTCTCCATCCTTACAGTGGGAAAGTATCCTAGAAGAGTATGAAGATGAAATATTCTCACTTATCGCCCAAGAGGCAGACTATCTAGCTGACAAGCTGTGCAGTGAAAAATCAGGTACTGTGTCTGATGTAACATGTGCTCTCTCTACAGCGGTGTGGGGTTGGGTTCTTGTTGGTGTTTTTTTTTTTTTTTTTTTTTTTTTCCCCTCAAACCCAGCGTACTGCTTTGGAGGAGAAGCGGGCTGTTGGTGAATAAGCAATGACACTACACGACTTTTTTTTTTTTTAAAAAAAAAAACAAAACAACATCCCTTTTTTTTTTTTAAAAAGGCTTTTAATTCTTTTACTTCTTTCGTGCATATTAATGCAGCACGATTGGAGCATCCCAGCGAACGCGGCGTGTTTTCCTCCTGGTGTTACATGATTTTTTTGCTCCTTGCGCGTCTGCGCTGTCATTTCCAAGTCAGAAATGAAACTAACCCTCTTGCAAGAAAATGCAGGCGTTTGTTTCTCCTGTTTAATTGCTAATTGCGGCCACTGAGCTGAACTGCGAGCCAGGAGAGCGCAGGCTGAGAAATGTGCTGTTCATTTTCAGATGAACTCTTCGTTGCCATCAGACAAGAGTTGTCCTTAGAAGGGCTGCCCAGCCCACATCACCTGCTAGGGAGGGGGGATTTTATAAATGTTTTCTTTCTCCATAAAATACATCATTTCCAATAAGTAAGGCCTCTTTTCAACCCTGACAAAGTAAGAAATCGCTTCCAAAAATTAATTATAGCTTATTTTAAAATCTTCCTCCGTTCCTCTACTTGTTGCCCTCCTTTTGAGCATTGGGTTTGTTTTTTTTTTTAACTCTTATATTAATTTCTGAATCTAAAAAGCAATCACTGAAGGCACCAAGTGCTGTTAGATTATAAATGAAGTTGGATTATCCTTCCTCAACGTGCTGCCGTTAGTGATAGAATATGCATGAAAATATTGATCTCGGAATCAGCGCTTGTAAATATTGGTGTGTGGTTTTGAGATTTAAAGGCTGGAAGCATTATTTGGGGTGTAAGAATCCCTACATAAAAAGTACTAGAAGCTGGTGAGAGCTGACTCACTAGCAGGTCACAGAAATAAGCTTGTGTGCTTTAAAGCATCAGTGGATTTTTAATACTTATTGAAAAAGCGTAGCCCAGAGCACTGGAGAACTCCACCTGCAACCACACAAAGTTCTCTCTATAATCGGTGCAGACAGATAACATCCAAAAACTAAACTTTCCAGAACAGGTTTGATTTTTTTTGCAAATATTTCTTACTTGTCATATCTGCCATGACGGAGCTACTCCCTGTCGTGCCAGAAGAGCAGACGCACCGAGTAACAAATTATTTTGAAAACAACGTACTTCCTCCAAAACGGACGGGAGGATTTCTGGTAGCAGGACTTGGACAGAAAAACTTTCTGGGCATTTCAGCGACAAAACCCAGAAGGGGCTGTGGGATAACGGAGAAAAATCATCATTTTCCGGAGAGGTTTTCTCAGAGAAGAGGAGATTGGGATAAATCCCCTCTCCTCCTTGGCTCCCCTCACAGCAGCCTCTCACCCTTTTGGAGAACAAACTGCAGTTTTGTGCGTCTTGAGTAACACTACAAAAATATTTGCCAAAGGTGCATGCAAAATATTGATACCAAAGCTCACGCTGTTAAAAATCTCTTTTTTATTTTTCCTTTTTTTTTTTCCCCCCCGCCATGGACCTGCTCAAAAGCTTTTTTTTTTTTTTTTCTTCCCCTTTGAAACTGCATTTTGGGTTCAAAACCTGCACCGTGGGCTCATTCAGCCTTCTTACAGCAACGCAATGATTTCCTCCCTCCTTGCAGAAGGGATGGCTGTAACCTCACGGCAGCCTGATTCGCACAGATACCCCCCTGCATACGGGCAGGGCTGGTCTTCCCCGCTATAAATAGCGGTCCGCAGAGAGGAAAGGAGGTTAGTTTTCTTCCCGGTAATTAGCACAGATAAACAAGCTGCCATTTAATAAACAGAAGTATAAGCCCTCATCGTTGCAAATGTAAGATGCTTGCAGGAGTGGAGCACCACAGAGCGATGCTGAGCTACCCTGGCATAAAAATACGGGCAAGACTTTAATCCGCCATTCCCTCTATTGCCCCGCCACCCATTTGAAAAATGTCAGTAGCTTGGAGAATAAAGACTAAAAAAAAGCCACAGAGACTTTTTTTTTTTTTTTAAAGCTAACTCGCTCTACGCATGAAGTGGGAGGAAAACAAAATGTATTAAATGGCATTAAAAATACTGAAAGCGTGTTTCCACGAACTCTGCGGCAGGCGGGAGCTGGCGGAGGAGCACAGTGGTACCTGACAGAGCAGGAAAGGGCCCGTCCGGGGTTTTGTAGAGAAAATAAACTCTGGCTCTGGTGGCACTGGAAAAGGAGAGTCTTCAAAATTGTGTCGGGATTCACGCCAGCCACGCGGCACTAACATAGAACTCACCAAAGCCTCCAACTCGCGGAGCACAATGAGGGTTGTGTTATTAAGTCTTATCTATCTTACAATGGCAATTTTCATTAATACGTTATATTAAAGCAATATTACACTCTTATCGTCCTACTGTAAATTATTGGCTCTTTTTTATTCAGAGCTCCATGTGTTCATTCAGAATGGCATTTTTAACTTTTTTTTTTTTTTTGGGGGGGGGGGGTGGGGGGGCAAATTATCATACTAAGCGACAGAAATAGTATAGAAAACCTCTCTCCACGGGCCAGTTGCAGATTTTGATGCTGTGGATTTCACCATAAAGCAGGAGGACAAAAAAAAACCAAAAAAAACCCACAAGTCAGTGGTATATTCATCTCATTATTATGCTTTTAATTCCGTTTTAAAAGGCTGCGTATGTGAACATGGCTTATTTCTTGTGGCCCATTGCGGACTTATGAATATCGGCGTAATCGAACCCTTTTTACACCGTGCTGTGGTAAAATTCTAAGGGTTGCAGTTTCCTCAGCCTACAAACATGCCATTAATGGAAGTGCCATGTTAGAGGAAGAAAACCCCTTATCTGTAAGCCACGTTTAGTACTTTTTTTTATCCTAATATCATACTAGCCCTTTTTCTACGGGTGCTGGAGGTGACTGTTTCTTGTTTGATTAAAAAGTGGGAAACTTCAATAAAGTCTTTTAGCCTGATCAAACCGTTTGATATTTACAAGCATAGATCCGTTCGCTGTCATGTATTCTTTGATCACGCAAAAAGTCTCGGCGCTAGACAGGCAGGAAAAACCTGCTGAGACACACCTTCAGATCGTCTACTATTTTTACAAGCTTAAAAAAATCTAAAAGTTCATTTTCAGGGAGATTACACCCCCACACCTTTTTTTTATCCCTCCCAAACAGGAGGTGCGGGTGCCAGTCGGACCAATGGAATAATGGAAGTTTTTTTAATTGCAGAACCCTTTAATTTTCTTTGCTGATTGCCATCGTTTTCTGCGTGCTCTTTCTGGGTTTATATATATAAATTTTAGTCGCGATAATTGGGGTTCAGTGCCACGCCAGCAGCTTTTCATTTGGGGTTGGATGGAGTTATGCGAAGAAGACCAGTATGAAGCCAGAGACCAGCTAGAGCTTGTGCTAATGTATAGAGCATGGGCCAGTTGATTTATAAGTGGAAAATAATTTAATACCACATCTTTTATGAGTGCTGAAAGCCGCTGTTTAAGTAACACCAGGACTTCTCCTCCTACATCTTTTTTTTTTTTTTTTTTTAATGTGCCCACAGCTATAAAAATGTTCTGTTTGGCTAAAACCTTCCAGTCGACGTTTTATCTGAAAAGTGACTTAACCCATGTATTTCTTTATTTAGCTGTTTGGAAAGTCTGACTATAATTTAGGCACCCGATGTTGAGTTACACAAAAGTGAAACAAAACGCTCTTATTCAACTGCAAAGAAATCCAGAAGTCTCTTTCTGCACAATTATCGCTCAAACTATTGTGTTTTTGCAAACTGATACTTTCTAGGAGGCTCGTTCCCAGTGAGAACTACTCTCCTGGAGAGTTTAACAAAGCTAGCAGCTACATCAATTAAAAGCAACTAAAATGTCTGTTATGGGTATGTGCAGAATATTAAACTGCCATTAAACCATTTACCATTTACCTTAATACCCTCTGCAAGATTATGCTTAATAAAGGCAATATATGGGGTACGAAGCTGTGGTTTAATGCTGCCACAGCACCCGGGAAATACATATTTTCTCACATTTTTCTCCCCGTGCAACTAGGAAAAAGACCAGTCTAGAGAGAGATTAGCCTCTGCGTCCCCTGCCCTGCAACAGGATCTGTGAGCACAGATTTCCCTGAACGCTACGAGGGATTGAAGGATCCATATCGGTGGGGTTTATTAAAGAACTGGGCCGTGACACTGCTTGTTTTAAAATATCAACTTTGATTAAACCTCCTTCCCTCCCCCCCAGATTTTAGCTGCAGCAATAAGATTATACTGGGAAGACAAGGGAAAGTGGATTGAAACACTAATGTGAGCCCCTCTGGAGAGAGAGATGGGGTATTTTCTGTGTTTACTGGTGTAGTTAAATTTTTCTTAGGGTGCAATATGCTGGGGTCTGTTCTCCAAGGCCCATCCATGGCCAACCCCATCCACGGGAGCACCAGCAAGTGCCCAACGCCAGCTGTGAAACCCACCTGGGCAGCAGCAGGTTGACCGCGAGAGCTTGGGTCCTTCCTGACTTGGGTTTCCAGCAACTATTTCTCCGTAAACTGCGTTTGGGTGACGTGAAAATCATTAGGGACCCCGGCGTTGTGGGATAATTTTCCAATTAAAACGCGCGAGGGTTTTCAGGGCTTTGCAAAAATGCCACCTCGCGTGGGGATGCTCGGGTCGTGTCCATGCCCCGTAAGGGAAGAGTCGGACCCTGAATTACTAAATATGTTTGAGGACAAGAATTGAGAATACATTGCTTTACTGCATTTTTTAAAAATCCTTCTTGCTCTGTTTCGAAGAGTATATCTAAAAAAGCCTGACTCACTATCAGTGTGGCATGGTTGTGTCTCACGCATTCCTCATTTACTGGGAAAAAGTAGTTTAACGTTCTTTAATTTTCACCTTAACACTTTCAGTGGTGGAAGCGCTTCAAGGAGAAAACCCGTCTTTTTCTAGTTCAAAAAATATATATTTTTGTTAAAGAAACAGGTGCTTTTAGCAAAGTGTTGCTGTTCAGGACGTCAGTAAATCGCAGGGAACTTTTCCTTCCTTAGGCGCCTGTGCAGAGGCTGCTGCTCACACGGGGTTATGGAAGAGATCAGCTCCTCATTTCAGAATGAAGTAAGATAAAATCATCATTTTTTTCTGATGTAATCAATTCTTGCCATTGTCATCTCTCTCGTATTTTCTACTTTTGATCTTTAAATGTGCCCACGTTCCCTGGTATTTTTTTTTTCATTTTTTTTTTCATTTTAACTGGTTTTCTGTTGCTGGTATTTTGAAATGCAACGTGCAGAGGGTTTGGTGAGAACATGGAGTTTAAACAGGCAATTGGCTATTTGACCTTATTTCTGCGTTTAGGTTTTTACTTACCCCAAGGTGTTCATCTCAGTTGTGCCGATTTTCACAAAATCAACGTCTGCTTGTAACAGAATTAGAGTCTGTAAAACCTGAGCTTCCTGCTCCAGCGGGAAAAGATAACTAAGATAATTTCAATAAACCTATTAATTTTTCAAGTTCACGTGTTTGTTTTAACAGCTGAACAATTCATCTGTATTTCCGTACCAGAAAATTGTTTATAGTTTATAGCTAAGAGCTGCTGAGTTTCTATTGCTGCTGGTGAGATGGCGACGGGAAACTTCCCAAATATTTCTCCTTTTAGAGGCGAAATAACTAAGTGGAATGTGTGCAGTTTCCTTAAAACAAGCCATTCCTTTAAAATTTCCATATCAAAGTTCTACCGATCCTGATACAAATGTTCACCCAACCTGAGCACCACTACTGTAATAACTTTTTAAAATTAAAGCCTTTTTGCTGAAGAAACAGCAAAATACCATCAAAATATTCCTGACGGGGGCCATGCCTTTCATCACTGGGGGGCTTTTTGGTCCAAAAAATTTATTAATCAGTATAAAATATTTCATCATAAATCTGACCCAGAGCTGGGACTCAGTTCAGGTTGTCGCTGTGTCCCCAGAAGAGAAAAGTAGGAGAATATCTGCTTCAGGCTCCAATACCCGACGAAAGCACTGTTTAACTACTTAACTGTGGGTTTAAAGTAACAAGGATAGTTCATTTAAAACAGTAAAATATTGAGAGAAAAAGTAAGCTTTATAACAAAAAAAAAAGTTTCTAAAATTATATATGTCACCTTCACTGCAAATTGAGTAACCACTGAAGAATATAAAACGATGAATTGTATTGTGGAAAAAAAACCCACCCCGCACTGATTAGAAATCTCTTTAATGTACGTCACGTAATTTTAAAGTTTATTTGTAGATTTTTACAACATTTGTAAAGTTAAGTATTTCAACAACACCACAGCCCATCCCTCAGCGAGTGTAGCTTGTTGGAGCTTCGCAGAAGCCATTAGAGCAATACTGATTTACAACACTTTAACATCTGGTCCCCTAAATCTGTTACGCAAGGATTTGTTGTCTGGCTTAATGTTTGTTAAAAGACCTTTAAAAAGTTTTTGCTCGGAGTGGAATATTTTCTGCCATTTCTTACTGACAAACAGATTTTGCAGAATGCTTGGTCAAAGTTATAATTTTGAGTATTGCGGAGCAGCTATACTATATAAAATGGAAATACCTTCAATATTTAAGGAAGACTTTCTTCACACTTAATCCAAGTCAGCACCTTCTTTCATGTGTATGTAGACAACGATTTTTAAAGCAACGTTCAAATATTTGAACTCCCTTTCTACTTCGTTCTGCTTCCAAATGGCCAATTTACGCTGAGATGGGGTCTTCGGTGTTGATATTAAACTCACCCCATACGCAAAACCTACAGTCAGCTGGCTCCGATTATACTCCGAGAGCAGGGAAGTGTTTTTTATGTATTACGTACATAGAGAACTAAAACATAAACATATCAAACTAATGGGAAACGTTGGATTCCCCTCCTATTTCCCTTCTGTGAAATTTGTTGAATTTTTGAGTGGACTGAAAAGCCAGATTTGGCCCAAAGTGTGTTGAAAAAATATATGATCAGGAACACAGGTGCTGGGAATCTCTGCAACTATTTCAAAGTCTAGATAATTTTTACCTTATTTTTAATCATATCTTTTTTCCTTGAATTTAAAAATATTTCCCCTCTTTCCAGCATCCTCTTTTTCTCGTTCAATGTGAAAACCCCCTAAAAACAACAAAGAAAATTGATTACCCAGAAGAACAGCGTAGTGCAAGCAGACAAGCATTATCAAAAGATCAAAATAAACAAACCAAGATGGCAAAAGAGAGTAATTTGTGGGGGGTTTTTTCCTATTTTTATCTTTTTTTTTAATAATCAGAGGGAAATTGTGTGCTTTCTGTAACAGTGACTGGTAAATTATTTCAGGCAGGTATGTTAGAGTTTTCTTATCTGACATTTTAAAATTTTAGTTCTGGCTTATACTTTGTTGGATATGCCCTCAAAATTGTTCACGATCGTGAAATAAAAGAGATCCTGACTACCTGGCCGGGTTGTTCTGCTGAGCATCGAGTCCCCTAGTGCCGTGCTCGACGCACCACTGAGGTCAGTGGGGTTTGTGCTGAGAACACACTACGAGATGATAGCATTGATGTACGGCCCCCAGAAGGAAAGTCTTTCTTTAAGCTATAATTTGCACATATACATTCTGTCTTTGAATTTCACAGTGCAAAGCTAGCAGAAGATTTTTATATCTGGGTTTTTTTGCATCAATGATAAGATGTGGGCCAGATTCATCCCTGTATCCCCCCAGTCTTATCCTGGTGTAACTTGGGTGCAGCTGGAGCAATGTTGTAGTGGACCACAGCTGATACCTGCTGTCACCAGCCTGGGGTATTTATCTTTGGGGTAAATATGCAGATTGTTTCACTATTGCTTTGTTGAAGCAGATACTGAGAAGCAAACTTAAAATTTGTGAGGCCCTTTGTGAAGCCAAAGTCATGTTGGGTTCAGTTAGAAGTGCTCTGTCCAAGAAAGAATTCATGCGTTTTATCTTCTGTGAGTTACCAGATTAAGTAAAATTGATATGATACGATACGATACGATACGATACGATATGATATGGTATAATGTGATACGATATGACATGAACTGCTTGAGATCCCATCTATCCAGATATTTATATAGCTGTCCTCAGCTGGTCTCCTCAGTTCCCTCCAAGAGATGAGCATCTCAAAACCTTTATGGAAAATTGGAGAAATATGTCCTGACTTCAGACCCTGTCTTTTCTCCCTTATTTATCTCACTCTACTCTGATGAAGTCAGAGATGTATCCAACGTCATGACTGAGCCTTTTATCAATGCAACAGAAATGTAAAGGTCATTTCTAAGAAAGGAGGACCAGGTTCTTACCCAGAGCAAGTAGCTTTAGTCTATTGACTTGGGATAGAGCTGTTACATTTGACCTGGGGAGACTGGGGGTCCCCAGTTCGTGAGGACTGTTGATACATTTTGTTTAAAACAGTTTATTTCATTTTCCATACGAAATATACCAAAGGCAAAGAGCACTTTCCTGGTGACAGACTTTATTTCAAACGTGGCTTACACTGAATGTGTTGAGGTCACTAAATTAGTTTCGCTGAGGAACCAAAACCAGATGAAGCAAGATCCTGAACGGGCAAGATCAACACTTAATTTACCGAGATAGGCCCTAAAACAAGGTTGTTCACTAACTAGACATATTTTTTATTCATATTTGTCTTTGTGGTCTGACATTTGTTCATGCTGTGATAGCTTCATCAAAACACAGTTTTTAGAAAATACATATTGCTTGTCGCTATTTCATTGACATAAAGAACACGTTAGAATTTTATGAGCAAAATATTAACTTGTACGGTGTTCCTAACCATATTAAGTTTACCAGAAATGAGGAGAGCCAGCTACGTGTTAAATGAAATACTATTAATGGGTCTCACGGCAGGAGCGGTGAGGAATACCTCGTAATTATGGCGTACACATCCAAGTACAGCGTACTTTGTTCTGGAGGCTTAAGTAGGTAATTAGTATTGCGGTTATGGAGTTGTGAGCGATCTTAAATTATGTCGGTCTTTGAAAATTGTCCTCACTTTTAGTGCTGGGATGGATACGGCTACTCTGAGAACAAGTCTCTTGGAGTGACTGACTGACTGGGCAGGAGCACCTCCGGGGTGGAGGTGGCAATAGGAGACCAGCCAGGGGTAAAGAGGGGAGAAATGCTCTCGATATGTCCCTGTGGGCACAGTGTACAGGTAAAACCAGCACCTAGGCCTCATTTAGTCTGGGCAGGGGATTTCTGAGGCTGGATGAAAAGAAGGAAAGCCTTTAGCAAGGGAAGATCGTGAAAGGTTAGCAAATAAATGCGAGGTGGAGCTGCTACGCTAGGCGACTTCCACGCAGCCGTGCCTATGCCGGAGCAGCGCTGCAGCAGCGTATATCGCTGTAAGAGCGTTGATTAACAGCAGAACTGTGCTTAATGCAATATAGGTTAATACAGAGTCTTTCTTTAGGAGCGCCTCAACAAGGCTGCGCGCGGTGGAGTAAGAGAACGAGAGAGACCAATTCACAAAGCTCATTTAAAGTGAGCGAGAAGCTTTGGAAAACAAGGGTGTCTTCGTGCCTTTAACCATATTTACAGACCTGGCTGGTTTAATGGCATTCAGCAATAAATTCCATCGCCTTCGGGAGCAATTGATAAAGGTTCTGGTAACCGCTTGCTCCAATCTACTTTGGGGAATGTTAATAAACCGGTACCCAAGGACTCCTAGGTGTGTGCTGTGGAATAGAGGGAGCTAAATGTCAGCTAATTAAGCAGAGCTGAGACCATGAAAGATCTTGTGAGTTAAAAGTTAAATATTAATATCAGTTTCAAACTTTATGAAAAGCTGGCTTAGTGGCAGGGAAGCAGAAGGGATATATATCCAGCATGTTCATGACATTTTCTATTTCTAGTTAACCTTGCAGCCGCATTCAAAACTAGCTGAAGTTTTCTTAAAGCAAATTCTGGAAGAGCAGCCAATAAGGAATTATAACAATGCTTGAGGTGACACAGACTTTAATGAAGGAAGAAAGGAAAGATTTCGATATGGCAATGTTTCTCAAATGGTAAGGGAAAAAAAGAAAAATCTTCTCTGTCACATTAAAGGTGACATGAGCAAAAGGTGAGAGTTCAGAAAGCCTTGGTGCTCGGCAGGGCTGTGTCTATGTGACTGCGCCCGTTGGTCGGTTCTGCCAATTCCCGTGAATTCGGGGCTGGGCTCCAGCCGGTGCCAGCGTGGCAGAAGCACGGGAGCAGCTCTGGGATGTCGCTGCTCAGACCTGTGCCAGGGGTCAAATACACAGAAAATAAGGTTATCGCCAGCCATTTGCTGTTGAGCAGCACCAATGTTCGGGATATAATTTTCAGCATGACGCTGGTGCTGGTAAAGAGTTGGAAAATGAAGTTTAAGCGCTGTGCAAAGTGTGCCACATGGTGACCAGGGTACCTCGAGCTGATCTGTTTTGCCTTTGAAATTCATCAATCATTGTTTGTTATGAGGTGTGTTAGAGGAGTGGCTCTCAGCTCTGCTCGGGATGGGCATCCCCTGTGCTTGGCCTTGTACGAGCAGCAGAGTTGATTCACCCGGAGTTCTTGCTCCTGCCGCCACGCACCAGACGGTGCAGGAGTATCGCTCCTTCATTTTCACAGGTTGGGAATGGGCAGAGATTAAACAACCTGCCCACCTTTGGCCTTGCTGTGGCTGGGTCTAAACCACACAGCCATCTTTTCTGGCCTCCACAGGGACGGTAAATTATTAGAAAGTATTATTTGGGGACACAAAACAGTGAATAAGTGCCTGTTTGCTGATACCAAAGGAGATGGAGAGTTGTTTCAACTTCTTTCACTGTGTAAGCTATATCCTGGTGACTGATGAATACTTCTCCATTGCAATTAGCTGTGTTAGGGGTTTCCTGCCATGCTCAGACAGGTTGGCCAGCAGCAGGACAGAGTGGTCGTGCTCCCAGCCCACTGCACGCTGCTCTGCCCGTGTGGCACACAAAATGAACGGTAAAGTATACCCCGTTTCATCCAGCGAGGCACTCCTGGCTCTTCTGGTAGAAGAAGAAGGACCGGTCTCCTTCCTAATCTGTGAAATTTGTGACTGATGGATGCAAAGAGAGCACCCGAGTACCCTGTATGAGCCTCCAGGCGCCGTGTGCCGTATGAGCTCCAGGGGAGCTGGGGCTGTGCCTCCCATGGGGCTTTGGTTATCAAAATACCCCGTGTGTGTTCTTCCCTCCTAATTCCCCCATTACCACTGAATTTCAGAATTTAAAACTGAGCTGTCTAGGTTTGGTAGATCTTATGGTTTCAAATATCTTCCTTCCTTCCAGTCCCCTGGGCTCAATTCCAGCGCAGGCAATGTTGCCAGCCCTCAGCCCCCAGCCTGGGACTCTGCCTTTCCTGAAGAAGCTTCCCGTGCATAATTAAGCCCTAACACTCAGCCAGCGCTTTAACACTCACCTACCTGGAATGGGCTTTGACTGAAGCCATCGTGTCTCCCAGAGCCCTCCTGGCCATGCTTGCAGCCACGTGGGAGCAGAGAGACTCTTAGTGACCCGGGGATGGTGCAGCCTGGGAGGACAGTGGCGGCGCCTGAACCCTGGGGAGCAGGAATATGCGAGGCTGGTTTTCTGGGGGTAGTTTTCTTTGGCTTTCAAAGGTTTCGCTTTGCATGACCAGGTAAACCCATAAAAGGGATTTCAAGATACTTGGTGTTTTCTGAGCCCGAGTCATTTTCATATAGCCTTTGATCGTGCGTTTCATCACAGCAACCTGAACACACCAAAGCAGTTTGCCAGGGTGAATAAGCATCTTTACCTGCAATTTAAAATAACAGAACAGAGACAAAATTTGGCAGAAATATGACTAGAAATCACACATCCTCATTCCTTGTCCAGCTCCTGATTTGCTGCACCACATTACTTAACCTGACGTAGGTACTGGCATGCAGACATACGTTGCTTTTTTTATTAGTTATTATAATGGTCTTTTCATTTCCATGGTATGGGCTATCATGAAACTTTGCCTTCAAATGTTGTCTGTGGGAAGCTGCACGAAAATCAAGACTTCCTCCTTTCCAAAGCCCTTGGTTACACTGCCCCAGGTAAGAGGAGGACCGTGACACGATGGGTGGTCACAGCTTCCCTGGGTTACTGGCCTTCATTCCCAACAGACACGGTTTCCCCAGTTGTGCTCCCTTTCCAGGGTGACTGGTGGCATCGCTTCACTTATAGACTCATAGAATCATAGGGTCATTTAGGTGGGGAAACACCTTTAAGATCATGGAGTTCAACTGTAAACCTAACACTGCCAAGTCCACCACTAAACCATGTCCCTAAGTGCCACATCTACGTGTCTTTTAAATACCTCCAGGGATGGTGATTCAACCACTTCTCTAAATGTCAGCGCGCTGGTTGCTACTTGAAACTAGGCTGAGAAATAACCTAGTGGTGCTGAGCACAGCCAGGACATTTCAGGGCAGCACACTGAAGGATGACAGACGAGGTCCTTCTGAGCTGAGCTGCCTTTGTGCTGGGGACACTCTGGCGCAGCAGGAATGGTTGGGAAAGATGCAAACTCTGCCGCAAGGGAGGGGAGCAGTCAGCAAAATCCCCGACTCCATCCCAGGCTTTCTACCTCAGCGATCACCTTGCGGCCGGTTGCACTTGTGAGGTTTTCTCGTAGGATAGCATAGCATTCGTGTGAAACCATTCCATTCACGGGGCAGATCCTGGTTTCAGGTTGCCTCATGTTAACCCTGATTTCTCCCCAAAATGAGAGACTCTCCTGTTTTCCCCATACTTTTGCTTCTCCTGTATAGTCAGTCCTTAAGCTCTCAGGAAAACCACCTGTCTGCTGCCTTCCGGGTTCAAAAGAGGGACAGACATGAAGATCTATCTGCCTGCAGCCCTTTCTCACTCAGAACCTGCAAGGAAGCATCTTGTCTCCATGGAGGAGTCTTTTTTGCTTAAGACTGTTTCCCCTTAAGGGACATTTTATGAGTCTGTTTCTTTCTGCCCAGAGCTGCTGCACTGTGGAGAGGTTTAAAAGTACTGGGGAAGAGCCTTGGAGTATCCCATGTGGAATAAGAGAGCTGCTCTCTCCTTAGTGGGAGCCATAGGCTGGGACACCAGGAGGGATGTGCTGGAGGGACGTGCTGTAGGCACGAGCAGTCACTCACCTCTCACTGACTTTGTAAAGCCTCCATGGTGGGAGATGTTCCCCAGCCTCCATGGTGGGAGATGTTCCCCAGCCTCCAGGAACAAGCGTGTGTTTCACGGCTTAACTTCAAGCGTGTTGTTTCTGCTCCAGACAAAGACGCGGACCTGGCAGCTGCAACACCCATGTGGTGGCCACAGCCATAGCTACATGTTCTTGTGCATCCTCTGTGTTTCTCCACAGCTCCTCCACCAAGGGCAATTCTCCTGTGGAGCACCTTGAGGCTGGCCAACATTTGACCCAAAGTTCCTAAGGGGGAACTCAGGATTTACTCCAGAGTTTCATATTTGAGAGATTCCTGCCTTATTGTCTCTGCTGGAAGTTCAGGGCCCAGCCTGTTGCTCTGTTTTATATTTAGTGACTGTATCTTTAGTCACTGTGGACTTTACTTCCCTCTTGCTTTTCATCTTTTTTCCTTTCTCCTCCTCCATCCTTCAGTCCAATCTGCCCATTTTATCCACCTGTTGTCTTTCTTTGAATCGTAAGAACAGAGCTCATGTTTTGTATTACGTATTGGTACAAAACGTAACGTCATAGGCTGTCGAATTTCAGGGACTTCCTGAAATATTGCTGTGACAGAAATAACAAGAATATTATCAGCTCAGGCTGCTTCTCTTCAGGAAGGGTCTTCCATCTCTCCTGGAAAGCCTGTAAACAACCCTGGATACGTCTAAGAAAGCCCTGCCCTCCTGAATCTGAATGAACGGCTCCTCGATTCATTTGAAGATCGTGATAAAAAGACAAAATACAAATGGCTGACATCAACCATCTGATCTTTCACCTTCGCGTCTAGATGAAAACACAGATTCTTAACCTTTGAGCCCTTCAAATGATTTCCTGATGAGCTTCAGCAATGGCAACAAGACTTAAGCTGCCACAGTTCAAGGAAAGTCATCTTGAAAGCTTCTTTTATACTTCACAGCTTGGGGATTTAGTTCTATATGACAACTGTTTTTAATAAAATATTTGTTTACCTTGACATGAAGCTGATTTTTCATGGCTGTATTCAGAAAGGCAGGTAGGTTACACTTCCTTAGCAGGGCTCTCAGCAACAATTTGGTGTCTGCATGGACCATACTGCTACCCGCCCCATAGACATTCCGATCTTGTCTTGACTGTGCAAGAAATTAGGAAGAATGAGTTCTAAGCACATGAAACACACAGGGAGAATTGCTTTCCAGACACTTCCACTTGTCAAAAGCTGTGAGAATTGATTGTATGATCTCATGGCAGACGTGTCCTGCTGGCGGTTTATTTAGTGGATGACTTAAGGAAGAAAAGACTCTAGGTGAAGTTTGGTGGTACCTGGGATGTAGCCTGTGTTTATCTAGAGCATTGCATACAGCAATGTGGTCTGGAGCCACCAGAGTTATTCTGAGACGCTCTTCAACTCCTCACAATGAGTTTCCATTTACAGCAATGCTTCCAGGCTTTTTAGACTCTGTATAAGCCCCGAGTTTGTATGGAAGGTCCTGTTTGCTTAATGTTTACGGGAACATCTCCAGAAGTTGTCCAGAACATCTTTCGGGTGGTGTATACTCTCTTCCGGTTCCATGGACACTACAGAGAAAGGTGGCATGTGCTGTGAAATTCGTATCACTCTCCTAAATGCTGTAAGAGCACAATTCCCTTCTTGCTGAGGCTTATTTTATATGATGAAAATTTCAGGGATTTGACTGAACTTACTCTTGATGCAGGGGAAGTGAACTCAACATCTTGATGTGGTTACAAAAAAAGAGTTTTTCTTATTGACTTACTGTCCAAATAAGATATCTGACTACAGCTGTTTTTTCCACAAGAGCCTTACTATTTGCAAAGCTTTAAATTTGACTTCCATAGATCTGAATATAAGAAATGCATCAACCCCCATGGGACATACAGAGTTTATTTAAAACACACCTCAAATAATCTAAGCTCCTCTATTTTGACAGACTCTTTCATGGTTCTCTGCCACCGAAGGTAATTCTAAGAGATGCTTCAGACAGAAAATAGGAGTTATCTTAGACTTTTGAGAACGGAGGATTCCTGGAAAAGCTAGGTTGTACAGAAGCATGTAAAGAGCTGAGTTCCCTATATAAAACTTTACTACCAATTCAAGGCAACTCATCTAATATTTGGAGCTTTTCTTGTTCAAGTTAAGAACAAATCAGCACAATTTCTTAACTGACACTTCATGGACAGCATCAACTTCCATCTCTAGAAGGTCTTGTTCAGGATTATATCTTAGATGATGAATGAGTTATACCTAGAATACTCAGATTAAGTTTTCTCTTTTTTAGCATGTTTTCCCACTTCTTTCTCCTACAGAGAGGAAAGAACTGAAAAAACTTACTATTGTGAAGCAAAACGTGAAGTCCCTCCAGCACTGCTCCAAGATAGGAGGACTCCAAGCTTCCTTCTGGATGGAAGTCCTTTCTTGAGACCTCACAGAAATCAGTAAAGATGGGATTTCTAAACTTTAGTTCTGTTTTTTGTGCCTCTGAAATGTGGCGTCACAACGTCCATCCCAACAGCCAGCTCTTCTGCTTCTTCTGTAGCTAACCCAGGATCGTTCAGATCCTGTCCCCAGAGACATTTCTAGCTTCAGGAGACAAGGGTCCTTCCACAAAGAAAAACTGTGGTTCCTAAAGACTGAATGGTGGCAGATAGAGGAGTCTGACAATGGAAGCACCACACTGGCTTCTGCGTCATCTTACCTGGAGCCTAGACTGTGACGTATGTTGATGGACATATGTTACATTGCTGTACCACGATCCAGCACTAATATTTAGGTAGGGCTAATTTCTATCTACTCATTCCTTATTACTGTCTCAGAGCTTGAATACAATAGTTCCAGAAACTGATAGTAACTTTCTAAGGAAATGTGTCTCATGCTGCATGTCGATGTAGGCTACTTATTACTTCTATCACATCTACCACATCACCTCTATTACAGCTATCACATCTGTGAGATCCCGTCTTACTGGTTGATATTATCTCATTTGGTATTCTGACAGGAAAAAATAACTTTATATTCATATCACAGGTTTCTCTATAAGACAATTTCTTACTTGCATTTAACCTCATCAGCTTCCCACTATTTCATCTTGCACTTGTCCTACTGTCAGGAGGACACCTATTTTGGAGTTCTTCATACAAATCCTCCAGATAAGTGCTTTCCTATCCCTCCATGACAAAAGTTTGTTTGCGTATGTGCATTTGGGGAAGGTTATCAGCCTCAATTTTAACGCAAAGAGCTCAGCTTCGGTCTGGTTTCTGCTCTTCGACTCTGCCTGGATGAGTTTCCTCTGGCCCAGTTTCCTCACTCCTGGGGATGAGCAGGAACAACTCCTTATTTCAAACAAGGTGCCAGCATCTTTGCATAGATATCTCACTAGAATTAGCAACTTTTACTAGTCAAAACTTAAATAAACTGAAGGGTAGGACTGACTAGCAAAGACCAACCTCTCTCTTGGGCAGCTGATGATGCAAGGAGTGTCTTGGATTCATGGTCATTCAATCCAAGTCTTCCCAAATTTGTGGCATGGATGAGCGCATGTGGGAAAGGAGTGAGTGAAAAGCAGAGATTTTCTGTGCGTATCACACTGTGGGCATCTTCTAGTTTCTAATCCTGCCCGTATCACCAGGAGGGCTCTCACATTGTCTTCGTCCCAGGGCAGGGGCCTCTTCTGCAGGTCTCTGGTCTAGCAAACCTGCAGTCCCAGCCACACTTCTGTGCAGCGTTTCCCATCTGTCATGGTAAGAGGATGTGATGCTCTCTCTGGCAAAATGATTTTGCAGTAGCTGCTTCCCTGACAGGTTGCAGACCTGCTTCTTTTGGAGGAAGTTGTCTCCAAGAAATCTCCCCCGGGTCATGATCAGAAGGTCAATTTTGAAGTTAATAAAGTGTAATCCTTTGAAGAAAATTAATGTTCTTCACTGTGTGAAGGCTTCTGAATTAAGGTAGAGAACAGAGAAATAACTAAGGCAGAGCTGGGGCACAGTCTTACACCACACAGCCCTTTCAGTAACATGTGCTCCAGGGTTCATGGGTGTCTAAAAGACACAAGCTTAGTCCCTGTCCTTTCTAGAAATGAAGACTCTATGCCACTGTCCCCTCCAAGTTGGTTGTGTCCTACTGAGTGATTGTGTCTTTTCTAAGGAAGGCTCTGAAACCCCAGGAAGAAGCAATGAGTCTTGGGATGAGCCTGGCTGTAGAAGAGAAGGGAAGGGATGGGGCAGAGTCAAGAAGGCTGAATAAAACAAGAGGACTGAGGAAATACGGAAAGAATAAGGAAAAGGGAGAGAAAAGGTCTGGTGTGGAGCCAGGGGTTAAAGTAGGGCCACATGGAGCATGAGGGATACCAGGAATCGGAGGGGAGAAACCCAAACCAGTTGAGCACACCAGCGGAGAGGAGCTATAGGTGCATCAGGGAAAATTAAGTACTGCTGGGGATTTTTTTTTCAAGAATGACTTTCCTAAGGATTTTTTTTTTTTTCATAAAAACAACTATCAGTAGCAAAATTCTTAAAAGAAAGAAAATATTTACTGTCCCTCCCCCAAACAACCATGGTGGTAGTGCAGGTGGCAGCGTAGTATCTGCTGAGGGATGCAGGAAATACTGGGCTGCACTTCTTTTTCCCCAAAATGTGAGAAAATTTATTTACAAAATTCAAAAGAAAAAGAAACGAAGATCCCCAAAGGAAATTAAATAAAAGGTGAGTTTACACTAATCTGCACGGAGAGAAGAGGAAAAATTCAGGTTATTGGAAAAGGACAGGCCAAAATGCAACCTCAAACAGTGACACCAGGCAACTGTTTCACAACGGTCCCATGAAGGAGCTGGTGGCCAAAGTGCAGACTCGAGTGGTGCCTTGGGAGTGTTTTATGCTGCATCGACCTGCTGTGAGGTGCAGACCTTCCTCCAAAGGTGACATTCTCCAAAATGGAGAAAACTCTGCAGGGGCACCAAAAAGCTTGGCTGGGGAAAAGCGTGAAGATCTGGGGAGCCTGATTTTGGCCCCTTCCCTCCATAGCAGCGAGCCGAGCACACAGGTGTGTGCAGAGCCTCCTGCTGCCCATGCCCCAGCCATCCCCACTCTGTTTTACATATTGGAAATACATCTAGGAGCCACGCCAGGCATGCTGCTGGAAAAGGATGGCTTTTTTTGCTGGGACATTTTCCCAGCGCACCTACCGAGAGCCCCACGTGCCAAGCAGCAGTCCCGGGCATCGGGCGTCACCAGCATGGCAGCCGACATGACGGGAGGATCTTTAGTGCCGAGGATTAAAGCTCCCTCCTTTCTTAAGGCTTGCACCGGTGTTTCTGAGGAAATAAGTGTGCCCTGAGTGCTGCCAGGAGTAAGGCAGGACGAGCGGGTGGGCTGGGGTGGGAGATGGGAGGAGAACCAGTTCTGGAGGGAGCCAGGAGCCCTGTGGTGATGCAGGTGAAAACTTGCTTCTCCCTTGGCGTCCTGCCTGGAGGTTCACATGCTGCCTGCCCTCCACCTGCGAGACCTGGGGAGAGGAGTCCTCCTCTTCACCCGAAGACCGACGTGCTGAAATGGATGGTGCCATCTGAAGCCCAGCAAAGTTTCCCCGGGGTGCTCAAAATCCCGAGTCCCATGGCTTACATTACAGCCCCCACCTGGCAAGCCAGGTCCTCTCCTCTGGCAGGGCTGGTGGGGCTGAAGGGTCAAAGCCTTGCCTCTCGGTGACACCCGGCAAGGCAGTTTTCTGGAGCCTTTTGATGTGATGGCTGCAAGAAACCCACTGTCAGCCACATGCTGCGTGCGTGCGCTGCAGGTCTGGAGGTCTCGTACTTATTCATTCTTGCCCCAGCTCCAAGTCTCCATTTTCTTGCCCCAGGAAATGCACTTAATTATTTATTTGTATTGGACCCAGGCTTGTAATACTTGGGTGCACACTACAAAGTGGCGTGCGAAGAACTATTGCTGGCTGCTGTCACCCACCAGCCCCCCGGTTACCCCAGGCCCCTGGCAAGACAACTAACGCCATCGACTGCGCATTAAGACACGCATTAAGAAAAGAGAAAGGTGAGGTCCTCCATGCTCGTAACCCTCTTGAAAGCCATGGAGCTGACGTGCCTGGGAAAGTTAACCTGAGCTGAGCCAGTTCCTCCTCCCACGCCACCTACAAACAGCTTCAGCAGGGACATCTTGCCAGGAGCTGGCTGGGGCTGGGGCATGAGGACAAAGCTGGTTTTGCTGTGGGCTCTGCCATCCCCAGCAGCCACATTGGCAACCATCTAGGTCGTACCCAGGCACCTGGGCAGCCATGGTGCCACCTCCATCAGCTGGCGGCCACTACAGCGTGGTCCTCCTGGTGCTGGAGGTGGGAAGTGCTACTGGGCACCGGGACAGCATAAAAGTTAATTAAAGCTGGTGCTTTTGGAATTTAATTAATGCTGTTTGCCCGTTTGCTGTAGGATTTCAGCCTGGCAAAGCCTGCAATTGCAGTGGTGTCACCTGCCAGAGCTGAGCTCTGCTGTCACCTGCCTTTGTCCAGGCAACAGCTCTGAGGACAGGCTGGTGGCTCTGGTCTGGTCTCAGTGCTCTGGTTTGTGTCTCCCTTTACTGATATCTACAAAAATGTCCCCTCCACTCACCTTGGGATGCCTGAGGTGGCCTCTCTCATGGCATGCTCCTGGTGGGGTCACCACAAAGCCAGGTCATGTCCAGAGCAAGTCAGAGCTGCGCCCCAGCGGTTCGGTCCTGGACGAGTAGCACAGGAGGCACCAGGGCCAGCTGGTGTCTGGGCCACCCATAGGTGCTACAGGGAGCCTGGGTTCAAGCTGTGGTTTGGAGTCAGGCAAGAAACCCAGGTTCCCCTGGGAGTTCAGAAAACCACAGATTGGGCTAGATGTCTCTCACCCTGGAGCGTCTATCTGCTGGTTCACTTCTTAAGATGGATGGGATTGCATGTCTTTGGGGAAAGCCCTCAGTGCTGGCAGGGAATCGCACCCACAAATGTTGAAATACTCACGCAAAAAGCGTGTGTCGAGGGTAGCTGCCACAAGGACTTTCCACACAGCATGGCCAGGACTGGATTGCTCTCCAGCCATTGGAGACACGACCACTGAATATGTTCTTCAGCTCCCTGTGTCCTGGGCTGGAGCGGCCATCAGGCCAAGCGGTGGGAACACCCAGCGGGTCTGTCAGCATCCTTCTCCTAGCTGGCCCCTCATATTCACCCATCCAAAGGAGACCCCAACCCACAACGTGTCCGCTCTGCCCATGCCATGCTCATAGATGGGGTCCCTCCAAGCAGCCTCATGTGTTCATCTTCCCCCCTGCTGCTCCTGCCTAACTAGAGCTCTGCTCCGCACGGAATCACAGGGGGAATCTCAAGAGATGTCTACTTTTTATCCTAGCTTTGATGGTGATATTTTTCTTATTCCTAAAGAACAAGAGAGGCTGCTCCTTTCTTCCAGCCCCCACGCAGCTCCCTTGCCAGGGGATGTGTGTTTTGCAGCTCTCTGCTCAAGTAACAGTGCAAGAAATCAGTCGTGATGGACCATAGCAAGGTTTTGCTTCTCCACGAACAGCAGCTGGGATTTATTAACAGCGGCAGGATTTATTAATCCTTTCCAGAGAATCTAAGAAGCAGTCCGGATGGCACTGGGATTATGGCACAAGTCTGGGAGTCCAGAAAGCTCTTTGCACTGCCTGGCTCTGCCACCAACTTCTTACATGACCTCAGGCATATCACTTTGCTGCTTCTTACCTTGATCTCCCCATCTGGCAAGCGGAGATAATACCGCCCCGCCTCACATGGCTATTGGGAAGATAAGTTTGTCATAATTTTTTGAGGTACTGAGATGCTACGGGAGATGGATAATGAGACAGACAGAAAGATAGCGAGATAAATCAATCTCTTCTCATTCAAGTGAAAACAGGCACTGCAGGTGCAGTGTTTGAGATTAATCATCAGAAAAATTAGTTCCCTCAGTATTTTTTTCAGGGGGAAGAAACAGCCGTAGGGCCCAGTCCTGAAGAGAGTTATGCACATGAGTAACCTTAACTTGAATTCAAAGGGAGTACGCAAGTAAAACTACTCATGTGAGCAAGTGAGCACTCCAGTTGCAACTTCTGAAAATGCTTAAATAAATGATGTGTCCCAACTGACACACGTCCCCAAGTCACCAGGATGCTTTTAAATATTTCCCACAGACATTTTTTCCTGCCCTTTATTAGCCAGCTGCTGATAAAGAGAGAGAACGGCTTTCTGAGAAGCGGTGGGTTCCAGCTTTCTTTGCAAATAAAATGAAACAAAAACAAACAGAAAAGTGTTGCTGATGGGCCTTATATGTACTGTGGTTTTACATATACTATAATTGTATTATTAATTCAAAGTAACCTGTTACACTTTCAACATCATATATTAGATGTTTGCCCTATGTGAAATCTTGTCAAACATATTTACCTTTTTTTTTCCTGTTTGTCATGTCAGAAAAGGGAAACTTTAAAGGCAGCTAAGTGTTATTTGAACTTCTCTACCACTATGTCCTATAGGAATCACTTTTTTTTTTCTCCAGACCAGAGCATGGAGCCCTTTAATAGGCCAGACTGGAGTCAGAAATTGAATAGGGTTATATATTCAGTTGCCATAGTTGCCATATGGTGCCAACATTGAATGAAATAAAATAAAAGTCCGGGAGGACTGGGAGTCAATATTGGGGCAGTCCGCGCAACGCTGACTCCGGGACAAAACCCCCAGCCCCGGTGGAGGATGGCAAAAAAAAAAAACAACCCAACCCCAAATGTCCAAAAATCGCTGGAAAGGCAAAGGGAAAGTCTCACCGAAGGGGAAGCCGAAGCAGCGCGGTGTCGGGATGTGTCTGCGGCCAGGAGGAGCCAACGGAGAGAGAAAAACTCATCCAAGCGTGAAGTGGCGAACAGTCCGAACAATTGTCACGACAAGAGGAAACGCGCCTCAGCCCGGCTCAACCTCGCCTATCCCGGATGAACGATTAACCGGCCGGGGTCTGCTGGCATGAAAGGCAGCTCAAAGGAAACCGGGGGGCGAAGGCTCTGCGGAGAAAAAGAGCGAGGAACCAAAACCAAGTGGATGTAAACAAATATGACAGGGCTGTAAGGCAGCCGATGTGGGCTTAGGGATGGGGAAGATGTTATAAACCTGCTGGGTTTCGGCGTGTGTTGTGAAAAGGGCGGCTGGGAACGTGGTATTTTACAGATGCAAGAACAAAAGATTTTAGGCGGGTATAGTAGGTGATGGGGAGGAAAATGGAGGAGGGGGGGAAGAGACAAAAAAATTTTTTAAATTATTTAAAAAAAAATAAGAGGGGAAAAAAGTAAATCCCCCCCCCAACTCTGTTTATAATTTCTTAGGGTTCAGCATTCACAAAGAGTTACATGGTGCTCGCTAGACACAATTCAGAGCGTCCTCGTACAGATATTTCTTCTTTCTTCCACTTTTAGTTAACAGAGCCCTCCCATTCTAATTAAAATAGCTTCATGAGGACTGAGAGTTGATTCCAGAAACTCAAGCTATCAACATTTGCAGGTTTATACAGAGAGAAGGAAAAAAAAAAAAAATAAAAAATTAAGCTACCAGGAAACTAGCACCCAGGAGTGCCAATATTATCAGGAAAATTAGAAGGGCTTTGAAATCAGTCCCAAGTGCCTTGAGGAACTTTGAGCCGCATCCGCCGCCTAGCAGAAAGCAGGTCTAAGGGAGTCAAAGGCTGCAGAGATTTACCCCTGCACAGGATCTAGCCCTGGTTACAGCTATATTCAGGTGAAATATATCAAACGTGCAAAAAGGTTGGCCGTGGATCGATTGCAACCTCGTAGTGGCATTTGCTGGAAAACAAATAAAAAAATCAAGCGCTGAAGCTAACAAAAGCTAACAAAAGGAAGTGGATTTAATGCCAGAAACAAGGCAAGGGACAGCAAAAAGCCCGCCTGGTTGTAAATCCATAGGCAGGTATTTTTGTGTATCAACGGGGGAGAAATCTGGTAGATCTAAAAGGTTGGTACGCGCCGTGCATACTGTATTTAACAAAAGTCTGCGGAGGAGGAGGAATACGGTACAGCCACCAGCGAGGGGAAGCAGGGGGACTCCTGCAAGAAACCATAATTAAGCTGCAAGAGACTCCTGCTCCTCTCAAAATGAAGAACGGAGAGAACAAGAAGCGGCCAATGTGGCTTCATAAGGGACTGTGCAAAGATCTGAGGCTTTAATTTTTTTTAATTAAAAAAAAAAAAAAAAAAAAGCTGTAGTCAAAATTAGAAAGCAAGAGGGGGCAGGGGAAGGAATCAAACAAGCATACTCAAATTCAGTTAGGGATTATAGGGGAAATAATAAGGATAAGGGGGGGCAAAAAAGAATTTAAAGCTAACCAAAGAACTTAAAAAGGGCTTTAAAACCTATATCAAAGGGAAAGGACATTCTGGAGAGACAGTAGGCCCATTAATTAATTAGAAGGGGATTAAATTAAGGATTAATCAAAAATGGCTGGATGGCTGAACTTTTTTTAAAAAAAAATTTATCCTTAATAAGAATAAAATAAGTTGAGGTGATTTTTGTAGGAAGGCCAGAAAATTTAGTACAATAAATAAGCAAGCAAAAGTAAAAACAGTGGGGAAAAAAAAAAAATAGCAAATTATCTGTTCAATTTTTTCCTGTTTTTTTGGTCACGGGCTGTCTGAGAGGGTGGTGTATGTTTCTGAGATGTCTGTTACTAGATATCCTTGCAAATTTTATTCAGAAAATTATTTTTGAAGCGTGCATTGATGCTGAGTCGCTCGCCACGAGCATTTGCTCCTCAAACCTGAGGCTGTGTGGGTTCGTCTGGGTGGCCAGAGAGGTCGGGGTTTGCATTGCTGTCGCCTGAAGCCGCCCCATCAGGAACAAACTTGCCATCAGCCGCCCGCCTTCATCATCCCAGTTTATTTTCTAAAAATATCCTTACTTATATGCTTAAAATTGGCTTTTCACAAGTCGTCCTACAACAAACCTGTTTACTCAAATATCTACAGGATCTGAACTGGAATTTCTTAAGGACAAGCAGAATAAATAAGGCAATTCACTTTGATTCTACAAAATACGACCATGTATAAACTACCTAACCTGGATTTCTTCACCGCTGAGGGAATTAGCTAACAAATTTCCTAAAGCACTGCCAATTTCTTTTCTTTTCTTAATGAAAAGCTCAAGAGCTGTAGAAAAATTAGGAAGAAAATGTTAATAATGCCAGAAAAAAAGCGGGTCCCACTTGTTTTCTAGTAAAGCTAACAGCTCTACTGTACCAATTCAGGTAAAGGAATAAATATTATAAGAGAAGCATCAGTTGGGGCTTGTCTATGTAGGGAAATTGGCCGAAATAAGTCACTCTGCCAAATAAAAGTCATTCTGCCCAAAAAAAAGGGACACTAGGAAATAGCTGCTCTGGAGCACCTCTCCATGTGGGCAATATCATCAGATAAACGTGGGTTCAGTTCAAATAATCACCGTATCTTCTGAGTGGTATTTTCCAGAACCAAATGCCTTTTTACTTTAGAGCAGATTATCCAAGGAACGTATTTCAGATGTTGGGACCGATTTAACTCACTGTGGGTATCCCAGAATTTTTTCTCCAGGTAGGTAAATCCTTGCAGCCAGATCTGAAGTTGTTGGGAGCCAAAGGGCACCTTCCCATTGACTTTGGTGGGATCGGGCACTTAGAGGTTAACAGAGCCAACAAGCAGCATGGATTTACAAAAAGCAGATCTTGACCAGCAAACACTGAGCTTCTTTTTACAGAACTAGAAAATTTGTGAACGAAGGTCTGACTCGCAAAACATGTGGGATTATCCATGTGAGCACAGTTCAGGACTGCTCAGTTGGGTCCTTGGATTTTAATAAAACAGTCACTGCTGTCTCCCGGCGTCTTACTCCCAACGTTAATTCAGATTGACGTGGTTTCGAACGTCTCTCAGCAGAAAGAACTGAGGAATGGCAATGAGCTGATCTGGGGGACCCTCTGGTGGCATCTCAACAGCACAAGACCCCCACGCAAGCCCCAGCCATTGCAGATGAGGATGTGTGGATGCACTTGGCAGCCCATGATGGGTTTGCCTCACCAGCGATATTCAGTGCCCCTTTTCCTCTGCCCTGTGTCACCCTGTCCCTCCCCGCTACAGCCCCACCACAAATACCTGATGTTCTTCGAACATGAAGGATGTTCTCCTTATTACAACCAAACTAATAAGCCTGCCAGCATGCACCATTCCAGGGCCCTATTGACTCCTAAAGGTTATAAGCGTGTGCTGAAATGATTTGCCGAATAGGGATCTTATTTACCAGCTGCTTTAATGATCTAAAAGAAGAAGTGAATGGTTTGTTGATGTAACGTGCAAATTAATCTAAGCTGGGTGGATTTGGAAATCCCAAAGATGAGACCAAAATAACGTGAAGGAATCTGAAAAGGTAGGAAAAATGAGTGGTGAATAAAATGAGATTCAACATAGAAAATAGAAGCTACTACATTTGTGGAAAAATAATCTAAAGCCCAGATATTCAATCAGCGATAAAAACCTGAGAAGCAGTAATGCTGCAAGAGATCTAGAGATGATAGTGTGGAGTAAATTAGACATGAGTTTGCCTTGAGATACGGCAGCAAAAAAAGGCCAATTTGATTTGGGGCTGAAGACATCACATCACAGCGCGAGAAGGTAATAGTCCGTCTGCATATGGCTCTGGTGCGGTAGCGCCTGCAGTATTTAATTATGGGCACCACATTACCTGAAAGATAGTGACAGATTGAAAATTATTCAGAGGAGAGCAATAAAAATAGTTCAGAGACTGGCAGGATTGAGTTATGAACAAAGGCAGAGTAATACGGACTCAGAGACCGCGACGGTGAGGCTCTTATCCCCTGCAAGCAGGAGCGGGTGGTGACAAAGCTGGGTCTGTCTTTCACCGTTTCTCTCTGGTTTCAACACAGAACCGGTGTGTTCGGGGGCCCTGATACCAGCAGTGTCTGGCGAGGGAGTGGGCGTGCAGCAAAGTGGCTGCAGGACCCACTCAAGATGTGCGTTGAGAAAGAGGAGCAGAAAAGAGAAGAAACAAGAAAAATTCAAACATTGGAGGTGCCTCCTCTGAAGCCTCTGGTTTGGGGTGCTAAGTCAGATGGAGATAGATACCCCGGGTGCAGGGAAGGGAGATTGAAACCCAGGTCGTGGCTTGGTGGACACCCCTGGAATGTAGGACCCACTCTGCCTCCAGCCCAGGGATGGAAGGAGGCAGCTGAGCCACGGGCTGAACATGCATCTTGGTGCAGCCAAACCTTTCTCCATGGGGCCGATCAGCCTGTGAGCTACCATGGAGGGACGGGTGGAAGCTCCAGAGCAACAGCAAGTCGAAGAGAAAGATGGGCATGGGAATGGGAAAGGCACCATGCAAACAGCAGGATGGAGGGATGCTCAGGGAACAGCAAGAAAGGTTGAGGATAGAGGGATGGGAGAATGGAGCATTCACAGCTCCAATACCCAACCCAACTGAAAATCTGGAACACTGATGCTTTTGTGCCTGTTACGATATTCCTTTCTTTTTCTTTTTTTCTTTCTTTTTTTTTCAGGGTAGCAGGATGCATGTGTATTTGCTGAGGTGGGAGAGAAGGTGCTTCACGGAAGCTGGAGGGCAAGAAGAGGAAGCCAGGCCGGGGAGCACAGGTGTACGGAAGATGCTTGGGAGTTGATAAAAAGGTTTGCGGAGGGGAAGAGAAGCCTTGTTTTGCTTTCTTTCCAAGAAAGGAATTTGTTCAGGAGAAATAGTAAGTAAGAAAGGGCCACAATAAAAGCTCTTTGTTACAGTGAGGTAAAATCTGGTACCGAAAATTTTGCAAATATTGGCAACATCAGGAACCAACAAGACAATGCAATGGGGTGCAGTTCTGAACAGAGGCTTGCTGCTACCAGGGGCAAACGTGGGTTCTCCATTCCCAAACCTTCCTAATATCCCGAATCAACCTTTGGTGCACCTTGTCGACAGAAATGGTGAAAAGCACAATTTAAGGCCATGAGTAGTGGGCGAATAACTTGCAAACAGACAGAAACAAGCTATCCCGTGCTGGTGAGGGACCTGACAGCGTTGTGTATCTTGAGACAACCTGACTGTGAGCTGATAGCGCGTCACTGAGACACAGCATCCTCAGTTCCCGATAACACCTACAGATGATTTTTTTCAGTAAAACTCAGTTCTTGCTGATCTATGTTCCATTTTTACTGTGCGAGAGAAGTGTTTGGTTTAATGGAGAGGATACAGTCAAGGTCTGTTTGGCACGTAGGCCCTGGCAAGCAACTTTTCTATCAGATACAGTTTTATTCTGTGTCTGAAAGGATGATGGCATCAGTGCTTGAGAGCAGATTCATGCTGTATCTTTAAGATTTCCCTGGATTTGGGGCATGTAGATGCCACTTTAAAAGCACTGTCATTTCCCGTATTTGAAAGTGACTCTTTTCTGAATAGTATTTCACTGGGGATTTTCTTTGAGAAGAGAACAGAGCTGGATGAAAAGAGTGCAGATTTACACACTTCTCAAGTTGAGCCACTGTGCAAATGTGCTCCATTCACAGCTCCCCCCCCCCCTTTTTTTTTTATCTCATAAATTTAAAACACATTTAAAATTTGTACAGGTTTTCAGCAGCCCTGATAAAGACAAAGGCATTTGGTCCCGTGGCTGGAATACTGGCTACCATAAAGGGAGAGGCTGAGCACCCTGCATCCCCCTGGAAGGGGCTCACCAAACCCAGGGGCTCGGCCACTGGCCGGGGGGGAAAGCTGCTTCTAGCCTTTCCGTATTTTACCCAGTGATGGTTAAATCTTTAATAAAGATGCAATGCAAGGACCAGGATCCTTTCTCCCAGGTGACTGCTCTAGCCATTGGGCTATGAGCTCATGAGCATCCCTCCCGCGGTGACCTTGCTCTCCCGCTCCAGCCATCCATAAAGCCGGGTGCTCATTGCTCCAACCTACAGAAAAAATACACCCATTGGCTCCTGGCTCTGCCCCCAGGCAGGGAGGATGGGGATGTGTGTGGCAGGACACACACCTCCGTGCAAACCCAGCCATGGAAGTAAGGGGCAATCATGCCAGAGGGAAGAGCATGGCAGCTGCCGTCTGCAGGGTCAGGCTAAGCCTGGAAGTGGAAGTGTCATTCCTGATTTCTTACTGTCTTTTATTGATATCAGAGGTTAATGCCTTTGTGGTGTACATTAATAAATAGTTTCATTGTCTATGTGTGGTTTACTCTTTTCTTATGCATTCCCAAGAAAGATAAAATTTCACCTTTCCTTTCCTTTCCTTTCCTTTCCTTTCCTTTCCTTTCCTTTCCTTTCCTTTCCTTTCCTTTCCTTTCCTTTCCTTTCCTTTCCTTTCCTTTCCTTTCCTTTCCTTTCCTTTCCTTTCCTTTCCTTTCCTTCCCTTCCCTTCCCTTCCCTTCCCTTCCCTTCCCTTCCCTTCCCTTCCCTTCCCTTCCCTTCCCTTCCCTTCCCTTCCCTCAGTTTACATCATAAAAAATAAGATTTTACCCCGTTTTGCTGCAAAACCCATGATGTGGTGGGATTTTCAGTGCTCCGTAGCTCCCACAGGAGCTCATGGCACCATCTCAAGGGGGTCTCTCGGAAAGTTCCCTTCTGAGCAAATAAGTTTTACCATAATAACAAAAAATTGCATTTTGTCTGCCTGAGGAAGGCAGATCGACCAATATCCCATATCCCCTCATCTGAGAGCAGGAAGTGAGTGACCTTGGGGACAGAGCAGACTTCGGTGCTGAGGACTGAGACCTTTATGAGCCATCCTTTAGGGAGAGGCAAGCTTGGTTTGGGTGCTGAGCTCCAGGGAACGTGTACTGCAGGTGATGCTGGCAGGGGTTGCAGGCAGCACTGAAAAAAACCAAAAATTTTTTGCTTTTACTCATATATAATGTAAATTGCCTTCTATGAAGGTAATCAATCAATTTTCCTATTTAAAAGAGATATATATAATTTCATATATATGTGTGTGTGTATGTTTATATATGTTGGTATTAAAATAGGGACTGACCTGAGAGGGGAAATGTCAAAAAAGTGGGGGGAGAATGCGAAAAGGAAATTATTTCTCCTGATGCTGACAGCTGAAAAAAGGACTATTGCAAACAAACCGCTGCGGTCTGAAAATCCCAACCCGACGAGGCTATTGATTTAAATGGTTTGATTTCCGTGGGGGGGGGAACGGGCAGTGCTGGGTGAGCCCTGAAGGACACACGCTGTGTCTGGTGCCCGAGGCAGCTCCTGGTACCCGGAGCATCCCCCACTGCTCCTCTAACCCAGCCTCAAAAACCTCCAGCGCCAGATTTTTTACAATACTCCCAGGTAACCTCTCCCGGTGCTTAACTCTCGTTATAGTTTGACATTTTAGCTAATATCTAACCTACATTTCTTTTTTTTTTTTTTTTTTGCTGCAAATTAAGCTGATTATTTCTCGTTCTACCCCCAGTGGATCTGGAGAACAACTGACGGTGTTTTTCTCTGCAACAGCCTTTTACATCTTGGAAAACCATTACCCGTCCTCGCTTTCCTAAATTAAACAAACCCAGTTTCATCAGTCTTTTCTCACAGGCCAAGTTTTCTAAACTTTTTCGTCGTTCTTGCTCTTCTTCCAATTTTTTCAATCCTTTTTAAAGTCTGGCATCCGAAAACAGACACGGTCCTCGAAATCCAGCTGCTGCTCGGTCCAATATATCTCATTAGCACACTGAAGGTAGGGACGTGTCCTTTTTTTCCCCCATTTTTCCAGGTTTTTCCCCTCATTGGCTGTTGAGTTTGTGGTGCAGCACAAGCCCCAGGTCCTTTTCTGGAATATCCCATTTCGGTAATGAAACTCCGAGGGATTTTAAATGCGTTTCTCGGTCGTGGTACCACTGAGGTTTGTGCTACAGTTGAAATGAAGGTGAAAAAGCTCTACCTGGTGCAACACAAAGGAACGTACATAATCTTTTTCATTTCAGTAAACTCGCTTTTAAAACGTCTAGGTTTTAGCATCACAGACCTAATCCTCTTCGGAAATATATATTACAACATAATAAGTATTCTTTAGGGCTTTGGAAATCATCCCTTAATAAAGTCATAGCACAACTTGTAATGTTACAGCCGATGTCAGATGTTAAGAACTCTGCGGTATAAATTAACATACAAAATCTTAGCGTATGGATCAGGTTTTCCAGGTAAGTGGAAGGGCTTGCTATGGTTAATTTGAAATGCAGGGGATGCCTTTCATGCATTCATACCCTGTCGGCTTCTTAAAATGGGGCAAATTTTTTAAAAACTAAGTATATTTATTATTTGGCACTTTGCACTTCACTGCCTGTGGACAATTTCTCTCCAAACTTGCTCCACATGCATCTTTATAATAAAAATAATAGGATATAAGTACATTTTCCTCTTACATTGTGTGTTAAAAATAATTCAGAACAATCCTTTAAGGCATTTCAGATTTTTTCAAGTCTTTAATTTACAGTCACTGATTTTAATTTTGAAAATACTTATACTTCGAGACCCTTCCACTAATAAAGTAAAGTTAATGCAATCTTTTTAATGAATCCAGCAGTTGTAAGAAGGACTGAAATCATGTGCAGGTCAGATACTTTATGTTAGCTTGGTGAAATGATAAATCCAATTGTGAAATTAAAACTAAATCATATCTCTTTTACTGCTGTGTTTTCTTTTTCAATTGTTAATATCATTATTTTCTAGATTTTCGGTAATACTGAAAGAGTTGTGTTCACTTTTTATAGCTTTACATCTCCAGACGTGTTCAACTAAAACAAAACATTTGAGGGGAAAAAAAAAAAAGAAGATATAACTCGATTGGATTTATTATCTTGGAATGAATAATTATAAGGGCTCTATTTTTGGCTGAACTTTTTTCCTTTAAAGGAAAAAAAAAAGTTGCTATTTTTCAAATTGTAGGACACCCCCCCCCCCCCCAAAATAAAACAAAAAGATACTTGTGCACTGATTAGCAATTGCTTTGCAAACTGTAAGATAAGAGTAAGAGAGAGGAGCAATTTTCTCGCCCTCGGTGGGGTCCGGAGGGGCGGCGTGGAGCCGGGGGTGGCATTGCCAGGGCACCCAGCCCCGGGTGGCTTTGGCCTTCTCAGAATAAAGCCTTCCTGCTGCCGTGCCCTTCGCACACATATGTACACACATGTATGTGACGGAGGTCACACATGGGAAACCATCAGCGTATCTTCTTGAAATGTTTTCATCCGATTGGGATTTATTGCCCGCATTTTTCCAACGAATCTTCCCCCCTTGTATTATCCAGCCGATGCCTATCGTGTATTGGCACACCCTGAAGTATGTTTCCTTTTTCCCTCGCGGAGAATAAATATCAAAAAGTGGTCTATCTTTTTTTCCAAATGTAGATTTTCTTCCTCTTTTTAATTATATTTTTTAAATTCACGGAGGCAATAAACAAATACCAAGGAGACCGTACAACTTCAGTAGCTCTGTAGACACAATGATATTTTCACAAAGCATTTTATAATTACTGTAGCAGAGGCATGTCTATCATGATTGGAGTGTATCAGCGCTCGTGAATACTAGAAATGTGGCTGGTAAGATGCAAGTAAGAGCTTTCCAAGTAATGGGGTAATTTATGCACCCTTATTATGGAAACATTTTCAAGCCATTGTTCGATTTGGGTGTAGTTTGCTTATTTAAGCATAGAATGTCACTCTGTCATTTCACACTTCTCCACCATCCTCTCCGTTGATTACACTTTGTCTGAGACACAAGAAACAATTAGTTATTGATAGAGTTTAAAGCTTATGCATAGAAAAAAAAAAAGAAAAAAAAAAAAGAGGCAAATTTACGCATTAGGAAATGTTGCTGTCTCAGCCAAAAAAATGTTGCAAAACCATATAAGAATATTCATTCTGGGAATATTCACCCTGGGAATATTCATCCTGGGAATCTAGTGAGTATTTAGAGTGAATGCAAGGAGAACAGCAGCCTCGTATCTCTGCGAGCAGTGTAAATACAGAGTAAATATCACCACTCGGTCCGCCGAACTCCATGGGCATCCGATGGCGTCTTGTTTGATGGGGACAAGTGCTCAGCCCGGAGAAAAAGGGGACAGGCAGGAACCTGCCCAGCGGAGCCGGTTGTGTTGGTTGTTTTCCATACTTGTGATTGCACAGAAGGTGCAAAGGCATCGTGAAACCGCAGGCTGGGTAAATCTCAAAGGCCGTTAGCTCTCTTGGCAAGCCAAGGGGTGGCCCAGGCAGACGCCGATAGAGCAGCTCCGCAGGAGGTTGGCACTGGCTAGGGTGAGCCCCAAAGATATAGGACACGAACCCCACAGCCCCATGGCCTCTCCCCATCCACCTTGTCGTGCACTGGCCTTTTTGTCCCTCGCACAGCCCCGGTAGCTGGGTCGCACCCCGGGGAGCTGGCATACAAGCGACACCATGGTAGTAATGACGACGGCGTAAGTACTTGGCTTCCCATCTGCCAGCCCTGCAAACCTCCCAGGGACGGAAGACGTAAGCTCAAGCCTACCCTGCTTCTATTACCTGCCTGCCTTTTTAGGCTGCTCTAATTTGCCAACGTCGTGTCAAGCGGGTACCGAAATTAGGGATGCGCAGGTGAGGGCACAGCATCTCTAGCAGATCCCTTCCCAGGACCAGCTAGCCGGCATCAGTCGGCAGTAATTCCCAGAGAGGTCCAAGGGGGTCTGGTTGGGAGACAGCGATTAGGATGTGGCCCCTCTGCGTTTGCAGTACCACCTTCCTTTTTCCCCGGGCGATGCGATCAGATATAACTATAATTATAGGTATGTTGTCATCTGAGTTGTTTGTCAAGAGAGTTATGGATTAACTATGACTTTCCTGGACTGTAGCAATTTCAGGCAAGCCTGAATCGCGCTCGCGGTTAGTGCTCTTACACGCGAGCGGTATTTTTAGCATTTATGATTACAAAAATCTCATGTTTAAGCGAGATCTGAGATAAGATTTTAAGACCCTATTTGTCTAATAGTCTCACTGGGATGTATTACCGCATGCAAAACCGTGTGGGATGAGATTATAAAAAGTGGTCTTTTCGATCAGAAGATGCTCCGATTTCTGAATGCAGGGCCGCGAGCCGAGGCACAGCCATTGCCAGGCAGGCGATCATTGATATCACTATTTAATGAAGTGACAGTTGTCCTTCACGTGGGACGAATCCTGCACCTCCTGACGTACGTAATGTAACTCCCTCAACTGCGAAAATGGACCCCCGGGGGGCAGTTAACGTCTGCGGGGACCTGAGTGTCCCCTCCAAATCCCAAGCTGAGAGGGGACCCTGCGTGGGAAAGGTCCTCCCGGGTGTATGTACTAGTAGGTCAACTGCTTTGCTGGTTTATTCCCTCATGGGATGAGAGAGAATAATTGGGGCCACAATTAGCAACAGAAATATGTGTGCTTCTGAGGAAGAAAAGACATCACTATGACGAACGCTTTAAGGTTGGATAATGGATTCAAACTTGGACTCAACCTCCCAGTTTGGGGTTCACGTAAGAATTTATCGAGGGCAGGGTAAATTCTTACCCTACAGGTAAGAAGGGCAGGTCCCCTCCCCTCATTTTGTCTTTCTTTCGGATTCAGTAAGTGCTTAAATGGACGTGCAGGTGTTTGCAGATGCTGGACTGCAACATTGCAGTTAAAGATGCCGAGAGTGGCCCTGAGAGGATTTTTTTGGTCTTAAGAATTTGACAGTGTTGCAAGCCCCTGATTATTCATCTCTGAAGAGGAGCACTAAAACACACAGTTTAAACGCACCTGACATCCAGAAAATAAAATTTTGAAAAATCACTACATTAAAAAAATCCAATAAAGGTTTTTTTGGGGGGTTTTTTTTAGCCAAAATCGCCGCCCATTTTCAGCTGTTTCCAAATATGATGGAGTCATGGCCCGAGGTCAGACCTGATGCCATCAAGGGGACCGAAGGCTGGCTGTCAACGGTGGTGCCAGGACTCGATGTTGGAGCTGATTCACGTTTATGGAGGGTCCCATCGTGGCAGAATTTAAAGTTCAATGGCTTCAATTGTGTTTTGTAATGCTGGAGAGGTGCAAAAGAACTTGAAATCATTTGGCGTCTAGCGAGCACAAATGAGATTACACACGAATATCTCCCAATTTCCATGCCATAGAAAGAGGATAACAGTTCTTGCCTCCTTCACTTGGATTGCTAATAAACTTTATTCATTAGTACTTGTAAAATGATTTGAAAAGCACAGATGAAGAATGTCATATAAAATGTGAGGCGCTTTTAGCCTGCAGACTTGCAGTTCAAGTAAGTTACTCTGCATGTTTAATGGCTACTTATCCAAACAAGATAATTGATATTTTAAGTATCTCTTCCACGTTCTAAATATTAAAAATATCTTGGAACAAAGCCTGTCAGATCCCTGTGAGCAAAGAAAATGCTGTCGAATACCAAGGACTCATAAAGGAATTTTAAAATGTAAATTGATTTCTGAAAGTTCGGGCTACAGGGTGAGTCTGGAAGGAGGAGATGGGGGATTTTTACACTCGGTAAATAAATAGCAGCTCTTGCTGTTTGTAGATTTGGGTCCCGGACTGTCGTGGCGTTTTATAGGCACTGAGGAACGGAGACTCACCGAAAGCTTTTGAAGTGGGTGGTTTATTTGTCTGATGTGACATGAAAGGTGCTGTCTGCGGCACTCCTCGCCTCTTTGCTAACGCCGCAGAAGCTGCCCTGATAGTGACACTGTAAGGAATTAGGAAAAGCTTGAATCGGGGAGAAATGAAACCAGGCAGGGGCTGCCGCTGGTTTTTCCCCACCGCTAGGCAAGATGTTCCTCGAGTTTTCACCTTCAGTAAAACACAGCTCGGGCAAAGCAGCCCTGAGTCAGGCCGGGGTTTGTAGGCCCAGTTAACCACGCCCCCCCCCCCCCCGACAAAATTGGAGAAATCGCAGGAGAAGTTATAAGGCGGGCACAGGGCAGCTCCGGGACTATCGGGCACTGCTCTGGCCATGGGAGCGTGATGTCCTGGCATGCTGCTCCTCACCAGTTGGCTTCGCATGTGCTTCGGGAAGAGCTTACCTCCAACTGGTTTAGCAGCAGGAGAACCCCCGGTTTTGGGAAGGGGAGTAAGAGAAAGGGTGGTCTTTACAGCTTGGGGGGGAGCAGCTATAGCTTGTTAATACTGAGGAAGGAAGAAAGTATTTTTCTGACATTAAATGCAGTGAAGGAGATTGCATCCAGCAGACTTTACATCCAGATTTGCACCATTTTTTCCCCCCAGTTCTCGCTGGTCTGATTGAAACTTCTCCATTTTCCTCCCCGCCAGGTTCTGCTGTCGCAGCCCTGGCTGCATTAGCCCGGCAAAGGGCACCCTGGGAGAGGTACCGAGCTGCTGAGGACCCCAAGTGTCTGGGTTTTCCTGCGGCCGGTGCCGCAGGTGCCGCCGAGGACTAGGTCCCTGCCAGGCTCCCAGCAGGCTGCAGCTCCCAAAACCGGGGCAGAGCAGCTCTTGCCCAGGGCCACATTCCTTTCGCAGATTATTTCCACTTTTACATCGGAATCCTTGCAATCCCTGGCCCGAAATTTTCTAAAGCGCTTAGAGGAACTGCAAGTGTTTTCAGGTGGTCGAAGGGGCCGCAAACATTTTCAGGTGCTGGGGGGCTGTGAGCCTTTCAGGGTGCTGAGAGGGGCTGCAAGCCTTTGAGGATGCTCAAGTCGAAGGGGTCCTTTTCTAAAAGAGGAGGTGCTCGGGTCTTCCCAAGGCTTGGGCGCTTTTGTTGGGAACATGGAATCGCTTCAGACAGTGGAGTCACTGGGGTTTTTTTTGTTGGTCCATTTAAAGGAGCCTCTAGGTGAGCTGCGAGGAAGCTCATTTAGTAAATTTACTTTTATAAAGTATGAATAAACCAGGAGGTCTACCTCATTCAGAGCTAAAGTAAAAGTGGATCTCTACACTCTGACAAAGTTCAGCCACTGAGCTGCAGCATTAACTTGTATTCTAACAAGATTAAAATATATTTGTCCTGGGGATTAGCATACTTAAGTCCCCTTTTGCCTTTTTAGCAGTGGCAGTGCACTTTGATCTGTGTTGCGTGGCAAGAGCACGGCTTGGGCCCAGCCATCCGAGTGCCAAGTGTGAAATCGGCCTGATGTCATCCCCATTCTTCATCTTTTACATCTTTCACCAGTTTAATTATATTTCCGCCACAAAGCTCTGGAGCTTCATTGCATATTCAAGTTTGACTAGGAAGCATTTAAAAAAAAAAAAAAAAAAAAAAGTATGGATGAAATAACCCTGTGGGGGGAAGGGGCAGGATGCTTTAAATCTCTGCTGAGAAAAGGCAGCAAGAGCCAACAGTCAGTTCGGTGCTCCCAGATTTTCTTACCTGGGTTAAAACCTAGGAAGGAGCGTACAAGTTGTGGGCTGGAGATGAACTCCTGCGTGCAGCGGTACAAGAGCCTGGGCCTGTGATGACCCTTCAGGATCCACGACTTCAGGGGTTTACACACGCTGCCCCAGCTTTGTTTTCCAGAGCATCGCTCCTGGCTCCATGTGGTCCTTTCCGTGTGGCGTGGGGCATCCCCACCGCTGGGTGACGGAGCACAGAGATGCTCCGGGAAGGAGGTTTAAGGAAAGGAGCGAGACCCCGGCGCAGGCAGGGAGGCTGCCGGTGGCGTGGGCATCCCCGTGGGATGCGGGTGGGGGATCCCAGCCCGGGGAGCGGGGGGGCGGTGGCCAGAGGTGGCTGCATCTGCCGGGGCGGCCCAGGGAGAGAGCGGGCACCGCTTCGGCGGCGGGGGCTGCCCTGGATGGGGGGGGGGGGGGGGGGGGCGAGGCGGGAGAGGAAACGAGCCACCTGCAGCTGTGACAGAGGCTTTGACCTTCACCCCGGCTCCGGCCACAGCCCCTTTCAGGGCGAGCTGGAGCGTCTGGGAGACACAACGGCCCTTTCCCCCCCCGGCTCATCAAGTCACTGGCTGTTGGGCGTTACTTCCACATACAAGCTGGGCAGAATAGAAATGCAGATCAGCTTCTTTAGCATTTGAGAGCAGGTCAATGCTGGGAAATGCTCTTCTCAGACAGGCTCTTTTGTCTGTGATTTTCCAGTGTTTTCCACTTTCTAGATATGAGCAGAGACAGGTAATACGACAAAAGGCGAGATAAATGTACGTTCCCATTTGCTGTTTAAGGGAGAAGGGAGGTGGGAGGGAGGAAAGGGACCTGATGTGAGTTTGAGATACTCCAAATTAATGAGAATTTTATTTGGAATCATTACTCCCGTTCAGAATGCGAAGTTACAATGCATTGCTTTTTAAATTGAATTGATATAATTATAAAATTATCTCCACATAATTAACTCAAGGATTACGTTTGATTCTATTTAGCATGTAATCAAAGCCTATTATGTTTTAGCTATAGGAACACCAATTAATTTAAAAGGGTTACTTAGACCCGTTTGGAAAGGAGGGGAAATAGCTTATCATGGCGTTATTGCAGTTATATTGCACACCGGAAAAAAAAAAAAAAAGAAAAAACCAACACCGAAAAGCTAGTGAAACTCTAAGAAACAGGGGTTTCCAGCGGAGATGCGGTGCTGGGAAGTTGTGTGCTCCCAACCCCTCTGCTCCCCGGCTGCGGGGGGCGGCTGGCCCCGCTCCTGGAGGGGGGAACCTCTGCTGGACTGGGATGTAGGGACTTGCAGGGTGCAGGATTACCCACCCCTGCCCCGCACCCGTCCAGGTTTGGCTTCTTCCCCCTTCCGAACACCCTCTCTATCCTATTTACCCACGAAATGCAAATACGGGCGGGCTGGGGGATGCTGCCCCGGCTGGGGGTCACGGCCGGGCATCCCTCCCCAACTACCAACCCTGCGGGGACACTGGTGGGCGCAGGGAGAGCGGGGGGGGGGGGGGGGCGAGGAGCCGGCATCAGCCCTGTGAAAACTCAGCCAGTCGGAAGAAATTTGGCCCCGGGGGCTTGGGAGGGTGAAAGCGAGGGGAGGCGGCCCGGGACTCCCGGGGAAGGGAGAGGCTCCCACTGAGCCGGGGACGCCGGGGAGCGGGGCGGGGGGGGCCCTGCCGGGGCCGGGCCGGGCAGCTGGGGCCGGCCGCCTCCACCAACGACACCCCCGCGATGTGCGAGGCTTTGAACACAGAAGTTCCTTTAGGAGGAGAAACTATATTTTTCCCTTCTTTTCCCAAGAAATACAGGGCGGGGGCAACCGGCCGCAGCCCCCCGGGCTGAGCCGGGCGGCCCTTTCCGCCCCCCCGCCACAAGCACCGGGGTGCTGCCGGGGACATGCGTCCCTTTCCCCCCGCCCATCCCCCCGCTCTCCTGGTGGAGAGATCAGAGGGGGCGAGGGCTGAGCCCCCCCGGCAGGGGAAGCCCCGGGGACACGCGGGGAGTGGGGCTGCCCTCCCCCCCCCCCCAGCTCACGTCGGTTCCCACGCACGGCCCCGCAGCAGAGGCGGATCATCCCGACGCGTGTGTGCCTCTATTTTTTTTTTTTTTTAAGACGTTAAAATGTGTCAAACGCCACATTTAAATTTCTTTCCAGGTCAGGGAGACGGTGGGGCGAGAGGAAACGCGGGTGATAAGCGTGGGCAGGCGGGGGCGGGCGGGGGGCTGCCGGCGGGCTCCGGGCGCGGGGGTCGGCGGAGCGGCCGGCTGCGGCTCCGGCTTCTCCTCCCGCATGAGCTCATTCAGGCCGCTTATTCCCGAGGCTGGAGCTGGGCTTTGGCCGGCAGCCTCGCCTGAGTTTGCCAGGGGTCCCAAATATGCGACAGAGCAGGTTGAGGACGGGCAAGCGCTGAGTTTAGCTGCGGGGATGGTCTCAGTGTGGCGGGGGGGAAGCCCAGGGCACGGATTTCCCTCCCCCTTTCCCAGCGCTGAGAAGCCCAGCTCCGCTCCCAGGGACCGTCCCGACTTTCTGCAAAGAAAACCGGGATTTGCCTTCAGCTCCCCAAATGTGTCTGGGTGCGTTTCTGCCAGAGCCACGGGTGCCACGGAGCATCCCCCGGGCTGTCACAGTAAAAAGCTCTCCTCCCTGCACACCCTGCCATCCCCGGCTGCTGCTCCTGGGCTCATCCCGGGCTGCTCCGGCTCCATCCCCGCGGGAAACGGGCACAAATCCTGCCCCGAGCACCCACTTACAGCCCCCGCTGCCGGCTTCCCCTTTATTTGTTTGTTTATTTGTTTTTAAGGCGACGCGAATTTGTTTTGTAAAATTGACTCGTGGCCCTTTGAAACAAATTGTTATTAACCTTCCCCTTCTGAGCGTTTCATAATCACAGATGTTAGTTTGAAGATGATATCCAAACATCCCAGGGGTACTTTTGATAGCTGCATGGGCGGGGATTGAATGCGGAGGTCGGATATTAAATCAGCGGGATACAGAATTACTTTTTTTTTCCACAAACCCGAGCTAGCTAAATAGTTTCCCCCTCTAACTCTGATATGCATTTCACAATAAATGGCGCGGGCATTTGCATATATAGTGCCTGGGTCCGGGGTTGTATACCGCGTGTGCGATATACTGCATTAACAGACAGCGGAGCGGAGGAACACCTTCACCAAACCTTAGTGCTCAGATGCTTATTGAACAGAGTTAACGGGGAAAAAAATACCCTTAATTAATTACACGGAGGGGCTGGTTGGCTCCGGGGAAGTGCAGATGTATTTTTGCTCGGCCCTAAAATACTTGCTTGGGTTGGTTATTTTTATTTTTATTTAATTTTTTTATGGTACTCTGCTGCTTTGGCTGGAGGAGAAGCAGCCTGCCCGGCTAGCAGAGAGCTGCCTGCCAGGAAAAAAAACGCTGCCAGGCGGTGGGTGACTCCAGGGCAGCCCTGCCCCGTCGTCCCTGTCCTTGCTCCTGCCCCTGCCCCGACGCAGCCAGGTTTTTTTGCGGGGGAGGCTTTGGCTTGGCTTCGGGGCTTGTGTGGTTTAGGGCTGTGGTTTTGTCTTTTTCCAGAAAGGGTCCTCCAAGCAAAGCGATGTTGCTCTGCTAAAATTGCAAGAGGCGCTTGCGCGGCAGCCCTTTCTGTTAAATTAATTTGAAATTTTAAATTAACGAGGGCTAATTTAGCGGTGCTGTCCTTCCCCGAGCCAGCGGGGAGCCGCTGCCCGGGCGTGGGAGCGCTGGGCTGGGCGGCGCACGGGAACAAGCAGCGGCTCAAAAGATGGCGAAAGGAGGAGCAGAGCAAGAGCAAGTCTCTCCGAACCTGTGCCTCTTCCCATCACAGCTTTTTACCCCCCTTAAAAAAAAATATCGGAGGCAGGTGAGGAGCGCAGCCCGTGTGAGCCGTTTGCTGCTCCCAGCTGAAAGCCCCGCTCACCCATTGCAAATATTTTTGTATTCCGCTCTGGATAAAATCCAGGCAGCAGCGAGATATTTTTCTGTCCTTGCTCCAGAGACTGAGCTAACTTAGAGAAGTTTCACCACTATTTTATACTATTTTTTTTTTTTTACTTAAAACTAAATACATATTCCTGCTGGTGTCACGCATCTGTTTTCTGTTCCCAGCTCTTCTCGCAGGCTGGGGGAGGACAGGTGGAAACTTTGCCCCACTGCACACTTAGGAGCGGGGCCAAAATTTCCCTCGGTGCAGGCTTAGTGACTCCTAAATAAATAAATAATAAATAAATAAATAAATAAATAAAAATCTCCGTGGGACTTATCCGCTGTGTGTAACACACCCACGGTACCGTTTTGCCCCATCGGATAACCGCAGCTATTTTTCTGTCCAGATTTAAAACTCCTCTTCAGTCCTCACGGCCACCGATTTTCTCCCTCGGGATTATAAATCACCTGCCTCCATTAGTGGAGGTGACCAAAAAAAAAAAAAAAAAAAAAGGAAAAACTCCTCAAAGGCAAGTAAACCTGAAAGGCTGAGAAAATAAAGCGTGGTTTGGGGAGCGAGCCCGGCAGCCTCCCCCCGCCGCCGGCCGCGGCTCTCAGCCCTTCTCCGGGCAGGTGAACCCCTGGGCGCACCGTCCCCGCGGCATCTTTGCTCCTGGAGCAGCTTTAAAAAAAATCACATCAAATCATATTTAACACACACCCTTTAGTTTTATCTGTGAGTGCGTCTCCTGCAGCAGGAGCCGGCCCGGAGGGGTGAGGCTCTGACTATTTTGGAGCTCTTGTGCCCTTTGTTGCAGCGAGGCGGGGTGACCGTTTTATTTCTGTCCAGCCTGTCCTAAAATCGTGGTCCTGTCATTTTTCCGGGGATGCCAAGTATTTTTACAGGGTGCTTGTTTTCGGAGCGTGGCATCGGCAATATTCCCATCACCTCTCTTCCCGAGCTCCAGGTCTACGCGTTTATCAAAGCAGAGGTTTTCCAAACGCCAGAGCATCGCACCACCGGGTATTTAAAGTCTTGAAAAGGTGAAACCTGTTGACAGTACGTGAGATTAAAGAGATTTTCTTGGCCGTTTTCAGGTCCTTGTTAACACGCCGGGTGCTCGGTTACGGCTGGCGGTTGCCCTTCTCCTTCGTCTCACGAAATGAATCCCCCAAAGTTTCTTCACGAAGTCAAAAGGCTGGTGAAACGCCTGGCTGCAAAAACCACCTCTCTCATAAATCGCCACGGAATTCACACACACACACACACACACACCCCCCTCCAAATCGCCGAAACTACGAAACGCTTCTAACTCGAGCTCCAACGCTCCGAAGTGCAATTTAAAGACTATATAAAGATATAGGGAGAGTCAGTCCCGAATAGCTCCATTGCAACGCCTGAGTGAGACGGTTTGTATTTCGTAATAAAGTGGGTTGGGGTTGGGTTTTTTGTTGTTGTTGTTTATTATTATTTAATGCAGTCCTCGAGAATTGAAACACACAAAATGCAGCGAGAATGTTCACAATTTTGAGAGCACAAGTTGCAAATAGAAACATTCATATTTCATCCGATTATAAATATTTGATACTGCGATTGTAAAATGCACATGTTTTATAAACTGGAGAGAAGAAAAAAAAAAAAGAAAACAAACCCTGTGCTTTCTTGCTAAAAGGCAATGTCATTTCATCCTGGCTCCTAAGCAGCTGATGATTATTCACAGAATTTAAAATTACAGTTTATATTTTATAGTTGGATTCTTTCCTTTTTTTTTTAATTTTTTGAAGTTTATACTACTTATGTACAATGTGTGTCTATTATAGCTGCAAAATAAAGATGTTTTAAGGCAAAGCGAGAAGTTTCCCCCCCCCCAACAGCGTCGCAGGAGAGCAGCCGCCCACGCACACCCAGGCCCACGCAGGACACAGCCCCCCCCCTCCCCACCCCCCCGCGTACCGTGGCGACACCACGCTCCGGGAGAAACGGGTTAAACGCAGCACAACGCCTCGAAACCCCGAAAAAACTCCGATTGCAAGGGGGTGTCTGCGTGGGGAAGAGCGGGGGGGGGGCGTGGGGAGAAGCACCCACTCCCACGAAGTACGGGGACCGCGCCGTGGGATGGGGATGAGGATGGAGGGGAAGAGGAAACTAAAGATGTTACTTTAATTATTATTTTTTTTGGGGGGAGGGGTGGTGTTAAAACGCTCCCAAATGCTTCGGGAAGGTGGTGCAGGAACAGAGCTGGACCACAACCCGTGGTCCCCACCCCGATCGGGGGCCCGCTGCCGCCCTTCCCCCCCCACCACGGGGGTGGGGGCCACCGGCTGGAGCCGCATCCCGGAGCGACTCCCACCTTTCGGAGCTGGGGGTCCCAAAGTTTTCCCAACAACTTGGGGGGGAGGGGGGGGGATGCTAACCCCACCCCTGCATCCCTCATCCACGCCTGCATCCCGCATCCACGCACGCCCGTGGGTCTCGGTGGGGGTGATGAGCGAGTGGGGGCTCAGGAAAAGACCCCGGACACGTCTTAAGACGGTGCTTTGAGATTTCTTTCCCTATCGTTACTTATATATATATTTTTTTTTTCTTTTTAAATTAAATTCTCCACCTCTAGCCCCAAAGCCAGCCCCAGACACACACATCCCCCCCTCCAAAAAAAAAAAAAAAAAAGAAAAAAAAAGAAAGAAAGAAAAAAGAAAGAAAATTAAAAGGGGAGGGATGGGAGGGGGGAAAAAAAAGGTAAAACTCATAGAACAAATAGGAGAACTATTTATTCAGTTCACAGTCGTGTGAAATGCAGCAATAAAAATCTTTGGACTTCAGCAAAAGTTGTTTTTAATTCTTTTTTTTTTTTGAATTTCAAAAAACAGCGTCCAATGTCCATTAAAACAGCGCTTAAGTCGATAAAAATGTAACTTAAGCATTAAAAAAAAAAATCATAAAGATAGCGTCTAAAATCTCCATACAACCGAAAAAAAACCAACCAACCAAACATCCGGCCCAAACCCCCGAAACCAAACCAAACCAAACCAAAAAAATCAAAAAAATATTTTATAATCAGATATCTTGGATTTTTACACCACCTTACCTGTAAATTATATATACATAGAATATTGCAGAATTATATCTAATACACAATATTTTCACTATTAATGCTGGTATAATCTTTATACACTGGCCCTTATGTTTCTTTTTATTTTTTTTTTTAATTAAATTATTGCATTGTATAAACTTTGACTGCAAACGGCCCCCTCCCTCCCCTACCACCCCCCCTCCCTTCCTCTTCCCCCCCCCCTTTTCCCTTGGCTATTCACTGTCCGACTTGCCGTCTTTCGCCGTGGTGGAGTGGTTGTAGAGCCCCTGGGCCATGAGGTGCACTGCCAGGGAGTTCTTGCTGCCCGTCGCCTTCTTGATCTTGGCCCGTTTGTTCTGGAACCAGATTTTAATCTGGGATTCGTTCAGCCCCAGCTCCTGGGCCAGGCTCTGCCGCCGCTGCTCCGTCAGGTACCGGTTCGTCTGGAACTCGGCCTTGAGTCTCTGCAGCTGCTCGGCGGTGAAGGCGGTGCGGGGCCGCTTGTCCTCCTTGTTGGGGTTCTTCTTCTTTGGTTTGCGGGAGCGGGGACCTACGGCCGGGAGAGAGGAGAAGCGCCGACACCGACACGCTCCGACACCGTCCCGCGTGGGGGGGGGGAACCCACGCTCCTACCCCGCCACACCTCCCCCCCCCCACACTCCTCCCTTTAAGTGAAATAAACCCAGCTTTCTGCCAGGGGATGCTCGGGAGGCGGCGGAAGGGGAGCTGCAGCCCCCCCCGCTCCCCCCCGCTCCCCCCCGCATCCCCTTTCACCCCAACCAGAAACACATTTTCCAGCCCTTTTCATCCCGGCAAGTAAAGCTGCACCAGAGGCAGCGGCACGGAGCTAAATTTTATTCCCTAAACAGATATTTTTTAAAAAATAAAACCTCCTTTTTTTTTTTTTTTTTTTTTTTTAAGGAAACCTCTATACTTTTTTCCTGCCTTTTTTTTTTCCTGGTGGGTCGCGATAAAAAAAAAAAAAATAAAAAAAAAATGGAAATCAGCCGCCTGTTTACATTGCGAGAAGAAATCCGCCGCTTTGCTGCAGTGCCCATATGGCGCTGCACGGCCCGATCCGAATCGCCGGGATTATTCTCGGGAATATTATTCTCGGCAGCACAAGGAGCCTTTTCTGCCCGGGCCGAGCCATTGTGAGGATGTATGTTAATTAAATATTAACAAAGGAGAGCACTGGAGAACAATGGAGTAAATTCCAATTCAGCCCTGAATATTACCTCTGTGCAAGAGTTTGTTTTCAGACATTACGAACTAATTTTCAACTCGTCCTACAATCCCTCCTTCAGCTGGCCGGCTCTCCGGGTGAAAATCCTAGCTCGCCGCTTTTGTAAGAGAAACCCCCCCCTTTTTTTTTTTTTTTTTTTTTTCCCTGGGAGCAGATCTCCTGCGTGGTGCTTCCCATGCTTTCCCCCCCCACCCCCCTACCCCCCCAGTGGTTTATACTTCTTTTTAACGAGGGTTTTACCGATCTGCCGGGGCCAGCCCTGCTCTCCCCGCGGTAGCAGAGGGAGATTTTACCCCCTGGCTTTTTATTTTTACATATTTTTTTTCAATGTTTTCATCGATAATTCCAGGAGGTTCTGCCCAAGCCCTTGCCAAGAGGCGGACCCTGCCAAAGAAGTTCCCCGGCTCTTGGAAATGTCCCCCGGCCCCTACAGAGCTGACCTGCAGCACATGGGGGTGTGTGGGGGGGAAATAAAAGAAAGAAACGAAACGGCGGCCGCTCCGAGGCCTCTTTTAGAGAAATAAGCGTTCGCCGCTCGTTTTTGGCTGGGCAAAAATAATCAAAGCAAGGCGAGGCCTGCGGAAATCCACCCTCCCCTCCCCAAACCACAGCGCGGGGGTGTTTTCCTGGCAGGGAGAAGGGCAGCTCGCCGGGAGGACGAGCGGGGAGCCCCAAATCCAAAGATATGGGGTGGATTTTTTCCCTCCCTCTTTGATAAAACCCGGCAGCCGGTGAGCAATGCCCGGCCGGCCCGGCGGCGGGGAGGCAGAGACCCCTCACTCGTGCCTCCGGCTCCGCTCATCCCCAGCCACCCCTTCATCTAGAAACCAGCCCCCCCCAAAAAAAATTTAAAAAGCCATTCATTCCTTCATCTTCCCCCGAAAAAATAACAACAAGAAGGAGGAGAGGGAAGCGGGGAGCGGGGTGTTTTCCCCGCCGCGCTGCTGGCCCCGCGGGCGGGCGGAGGCGAACCGGGGAGCCCGGGGAGGGGGCTGCGGCGGCGGGGAGCGGTCCGGGGTGTGGGGGGGGTGTGGGGGGAGCAGCTCTTACCTGAGGAGGGCCGGTCCGAGTACCGAGTGCAGTAAACCCAGGCGGGCCAGAGCATGGGCTGGTTCCCGGCGTTGGAGCTGGCCTGGGAGCTATCCGAGTCCGAGCTCACCGACAGGTCGCCGCCGCTCAGCCCCCGCGCTTTCAGGGCCGCCTCCAGCGCCGCGGGGTCCCCCCCCTTCTTGGCGGCTCCGTGCAGGGCCAGCCCGGCGGGGCCGCCTCCCTCCCCCCGGCCCGGCGAGCCCGCCCCGCCGCCGGGGAGCGGAGCCCCGGGGGCCGGCGCCGCGGCGGGGCTGCGGCGGTTCTCCGAGCCGGGCCGCCGGGGCTCTCCGCCGGGGCCGCCCGCCTCCTTCCTCCGCCCGAACTCGGGCCGCAGGATGTTGTCGATGAAGAAGTTGGTGATGCGGTGCGGGTGCGGGTGGGGGTGCGGGGGGTCACCGGGGGGAAGCAGCAGCCCCCGTCTCCCGCCGCCGCCGCCGCCGGGCTCCGCGTCGCCGCCGGACTCCTGCGGCTCGGCCGCCTCCTCCCGGGGGCTCCGGCCGCCCTCCTCCATGCTGCGCGGCCGGCCCCGCCGACGGCTCCGCTGCCCGCCCCGCCGCCGGCCGGGCGGCTGCCTAGCGCTTTTTGTTGTTGCTGGTGCAGTCGGTTGTTCTTTATTTTAATTTTTTTAATATATATATTTTTTATATATATATATATATACACACACGCACAGGTGTCTATTTGCTTTCGTTTCTCCTGGCCTCGCCCGGCATTCAAAATCCAGAGTTTGCAAAAAAAAAAAAAAAATTAAAATGAATAGTAATTTTTTTTTTTTTTAAATAATAATAAGGAAACAAAACCAGGGAGACCCCAAAGCCAGCAGCCGAGCCTCCGCGAGTTCCAACTTTGCCAAAAAAATAAAAATACACGGGCTCCGGTCCTCGCGCCGCCGCCGCTCGCCGCCTCCTGCCGCCGCTCAGCCGCTCGGTCCCGCGGCGCGCTGCCGCCTGCTCCCCCGGCCACCGCCGCCGCCGCCGAGCCTCATCCGCCGCCCCCGCGGAGAAAAAAAATAATAAGAAGAATAATAAAAAATAATAATTGTGGTGGGGAAGGTGGGTGGAAGGAGGGAAGGGGGTAAAGGGGAAAAAAAAACCGCCCGGTGCCGGGGCGGGGGGTGGAGGCGGTCGCTCAGCAGCCGGTGTCCCGCGGAGGGCAGGGCGGTGAGGGGCTCCCCGCGGGGCTCCGGCCGGCAGCGCCTCGCCCCGCACCGCCCCACGCCGCCCCGCGCCCGCACATGCGGGGGCCTCCGCGGGTGGGTGGGTGGGTGGGTGGATGGGGGGGGGGTCGGGGAAGGGGAGGGGGGGGGGGCGTCCCGCCCTGCCGCCCGCCCTGCGCCGCGCTGCGCTGCGCTACGCCCCGGCGGCCACCGCCGCTGCCACCGCCGCGCCCCGGACACTTCCACTCCGGATTGTTGTCCTTTTAGGTTTTAACGGGGCCCCCGCCGGTGACGTCGCCGGCCCGGGCACTTCGACACGTGCCTCGGGCCAATGATAATGCGGGCATGCGCACACGTGGTGCGGGGAGCTCCGGTAAGTGACAGCACCCACGCCCCTCCCCACCACCACCCCCCTATCCCCCACCCCCCCACACACACACATCCACAAGCCAGGCCCGGCACCGCGGGGATGCGCGGAGGGGAGTATGAAGGGTGGGGGGGTGCCCCGCCGCAGGGCGCGCACCGCCGCCCCCCCATCCTTACTCCCCCCCCCCACCCCGGATTATTAGGGTTTTTAATTGCCCTCGCTGTTTACCGGGGGGGGGGAGTTGGTATCCCACAATTCCTTGCAGAAATGCATAAATAATATTAAGCGAGCGGCGGTGATACAAAGGGGGTCGGGGGCGCGGGGTGGGTGCGGAACGGGGCCCGTCCCGGTGCCTGCGGGCTGCCCCGGGGGCGGGGGGGGGACACGGAGCGGCGCGTCCCCGCCGCGCGGCGCAGCGCGGCGCAGCGCGGCGCGGTGCGGTGCGGTAATTGACTCGTCCTTCCCGCAGCCGGACGGGAGCCTTTGATCTCCCCTGCCTGAAACGGTGCCCTACTCCCCCCAAAAAACAACGCCTGCCCATCACTCTCCGCTCCCCCCCCCAAAAAAAAAAAAAATCACTGCTTCTTCGGACGGGAAAGCGTCCGCTGCTCTTTTACCTTTTGTCTTTAGGGAGAAATGCCCCCCGGAACAAAATTAGGGAGCAAAGTGCGGCTGGATGGCCGAGGGGGTGGCGGTCTGAGGGAGTTGTGGGGCGCGGATCCCCCGCGGGGTGCGCAGGAGGAGGAGGGAGGAGGTGAGCCGGGGGTCCTTCCGCCGCAGCCGGCCCGTTATCTCTCCCCGGGGCCCGGCGGGTGTCATCGCCCCGACGGGGCGCACGGCGAGGGCCGAGCAGGGCCGGGCCGGGGGCGGCTCGGCTCCGGCGGCCGCCGCACCCCGACCCCCGGCTTTCCCCGCTAAGTGACACTTTTATTTGGAGGAGGCTTCCCTGCGGGTGACATGAACCACTCCCCGCCTTGAGGGACAGCGAGCCCTTCCTCTCCTCTTCTCCTTTTTCCCTTCTCTTTACCTTTAATCATTCATTTTTATTTGATTTTTATATGTATTTCTTCCTTTCCTTTGTATTTCGCAGTGGGTCGGGTCCACCAGCGAAGCCCAGCGCTCGCTGATCCAAAGTTGTTTTGCTCAAACAAGCACCTAGAGGTTAATTTCTTCAAGCGCCCCATGAAAAGCGATTAGCCTGTCTCCCAAGAAGTATTTTCTAATTACTTGGAAGCTCTCGCTTTGCTACTACCCCATAATTAAACGTGTTCAAGGTGCTGCACTTCAAATATTTCGCTCCCGGGCGGACCCAACTTGCCGATAAAAACTTCAAACCTCCTGGAACCCCGCGTTACCTGCCCGTTCTGCCGGGCAGGAGCTCGCTGCCGGTACCGCGGTATCCTTCCCATTCGTTATCCCCGCTCCTTGGCGGGGATATTTATACCCTGCATAGGACTAGGGAGGAGAATTCCTGAGATAAACTCCAAAGCAGGAGATAAACAAAGCTGTACAAAACAATTACTGCATCTGCCTGTCCTCTGACAATAATCCAGCACCTCAGGTATGCAGAGGCAGCGGGGGAGGTGGCGGGGGGTGAAGGGGTGATCTGATACCTAACCGAGGAAATCAGAATGATCTATTTCTTTTCTTCTTTTTTTTTTCTTTTCTTTTTTTTTTTTTTCTTTTCCCAAGGTTATTTTTATCTGGGAGCTCAATCTCTGTAGAAACATTCCCCAGCAGCACGTTTTCTCGCCGGTCTGCGGGCGCCCCGCCAGCGGCACCGCGGCGTGCGGGAGCTTTTCCACGGGAACCACTGCGGGTCACCGGGAGAGGTGGCTTGGAAACGGGCTTTTGGCTTCGTTGTCTTCTCTGCTTCAGCCTCCCCTCGCAGCCCTAGTGCTTGCGAAAGTTGCTTCCCCGCACCCCGGCCAGATTTCTTTCCCCTGCGCTCCCCGCGTAGTTTCAACGAAGCTCATTCCGCGCTGCCACCCATTAAAAATATATATATATATATTTTCCCTCCCGCAAACAGGCGAGTGTGCGGGCACAGCCCCACGGAAACCTGTGTTGACCCTCGCACCCTGCTTTTTCTTCGGTGTTTTTGGCACTGAGAAGTTTAAAAGCGGGATGGGAACCCGGGAGCCCGGTGGTGGGGGAGGGAGAGAGGAGGGAGGGAGCTGCCGGCCGACCCCCGCGGCCGGGGCCGGGCTGCGGGCAGGCTCCGGAGCCGGCCGTGCAGCTCCTCCGAGCAAATCCTCCTTCCAGCTTTTCCCCACACTCGGAAAAACAACATAACCCCGAGATGCAGGCAAGCCAAAATGCCCAGAGCAGTGGTGGAAGCCCAGGGAGGGTCTGCATCCCTTCCCCATCCTTCCAGCGCTGGGGTGACTGCCTGAAAAACCTTGGCATGCACCAAATTTAGCCGGGTTTTCAGCGATCCCCCCCCCCCCCCCCAGTTTCAGCTCTTGAGGGGGGAAAATGAGGAAAATGACCCTCCTCCAGCAGAGAAGGTCTGTCAGCGGCGCTGCCCCACCGGGCGCAGCCCGGGCACACCGCCGCATCCCCGCCACCGCCCCCCGTTTCCCTCCCGGCATCGACTTTATTTCCGAGCGCTGCCTTTTTTCGGCAGCTTTGCCAGCGCCTCGGAAGCCGGTGGCTGAGGGCGGAGGAGAGGGGAGAGGTCGCCGCTTCTCCCCCCTCCCCTCCGCCGGGGCTGGCCGTGCCGCAGGCGGTGTGCCAGGCGCTGGGCGGCCGTCTGCGGGCTTAGCCTCCCCCCGGGGTCCCGCATCCGTCTGGGAAAGGGGAAAAGCGACCCCCGCCAAGCCCCAGGCTGGCTTTTTCCCGGAGCCGGCCGGCCGGGAGAGCTCAGCCTTCGCGGCTGCATTTCCACCAACGCCGCCGGGTTTTCACTGCACCGCCGACAACCAGAAAAAAAACCCAAAACCCAACACTAAAAAACTCAGATTTTTCTGAATTCTCCGCCCGTGCCAGGCGGAATCAAGGCAGGTTTGCGGTCGTCGGGCTGCCAGCCCGGCAGCCTGTGGTGGGGCCGGCAGCGCCCATCCACTTCACACGGGGAAGACTTTCCCGTCAACGAGGGTAAAAGGACGGGATGGAAAGCGTGGGTACCACTTTCCCGCAGGATCATGACAATTTAATGAGCGTCCCGGGCCGGGCCGGGGTCCCCCGCGGGCGGCGGCGTGGGGCAGGGAGGATGCTCGGGAGTGAAGGGGTGAGGTTGAATGTCAGAGTCCTGACTCGGAAAGTCGCTTACGGTCACGGCTGCCGCCCGCAGTGCGGCGTGGCAGGGGGTAAACTCACCCTCCCGCCCGGTCCCACGGGAGGGAGGGTGCGCGGGTGAGGGGGCGAGGGACGCCCCCTGCTTCGCCATGCCCCTGGCCCGGCCCTGCCCCTGCCCTCCCCCTGCCTCTGGCCCTCTCCTCCCGCTGCCCCTGCCCTCCCCCTCCCCCTGCCCCTCTTCCTGCCCCTGAGCTCCCCTTGCCTCTGCCTCCCGCAAGGCAGCGCCCAAATCGTGCCCTCCCGCTCGGCGGCTGTGGCCGCGGGCAGCCCTCCCGGCCCGGATCGAAAACCGGCAAATAACAATAAGAAAACAAAGACTTTCGGCAAAATTCGGTGGAGAGCCGGCCACGAGCTAAACGCCAGCCCAGACCTCGGTTATATGGTGATGGTTGGCGGAAGGGAGAAGCGAAGTGAAGCGAAGAGAAGAGTAATGGAAAAAGAAAATAAAAAGAAGAAAAGGAAGGAAGAGAAGAGAAGAGAAGAGAAGAGAAGAGAAGAGAAGAGAAGAAAAGAAAAGAAAAGAAAAGAAAAGAAAAGAAAAGAAAAGAAAAGAAAAGAAAAGAAAAGAAAAGAAAAGAAAAGAAAAGAAAAGAAAAGAAAAGAAAAGAAAAGAAAAGAAAAGAAAAGAAAAAAGAAAAGAAAAGAGAAAAGAAAAGAAAAGAAAAGAAAAGAAAAGAAAAGAAAAGAAAAGAAAAGAAAAGAAAAGAAAAGAAAAGAAAAGAAAAGAAAAGAAAAGAAAAGAAAAGAAAAGAAAAGGGAAAAGGAGAGGAGAAAGGAGAAAAAAGGGAGAGGAGAGAGGAGAAAAAGGGGAGAGGAGAGAGGAGAAAAAGGGAAAGGAAAGGAAAGGAAAGGAAAGGAAAGGAAAGGAAAGGAAAGGAAAGGAAAGGAAAGGAAAGGAAAGGAAAGGAAAGGAAAGGAAAGGAAAGGAAAGGAAAGGAAAGGAAAGGAAAGGAAAGGAAAGGAAAGGAAAGGAAAGGAGACTAGAATAAAAAATAGAATGAAAGAGAAGAGAAGAGAAGAGAAGAGAAGAGAAGAGAAGAGAAGAGAAGAGAAGAGAAGAGAAGAAGAAAAGAAAAAAAGGTAAGAAAAGGAAAAGACAGCAAAAGAAAGGAAAGAAAAGTGAAAGAAAGGAAAAGAAAAGGAAAGGAAAAGAAAGGAAAAGAAAGGAAAAGAGAAAAGAAAAGGAAGAGAAGGGAAAAAAGGAAAAGAAAAGGAAAATAAGGAAAAGAAAAGGAAAGAAAGAAAAGAAAAGGAATGAAAAGGAAAGGAAAAGAAAGGAAAATAAAAAGAAAAAGGGAAAGAAAAGGAAAAGAGAAGAAAAGAGAAAAAAGAGAAAAAAGAAAATAGAAGAGAAGAGGTAAGAAAAGGAAAGGAAAGCAAAAGAAAGGATAGAAAAGTGAAAGAAAAGTGAAAGAAAAGAAAAGAAAAGAAAAGAAAAGAAAAGAAAAGAAAAGAAAAGAAAAGAAAAGAAAAGAAAAGAAAAGAAAAGAAAAGAAAAGAAAAGAAAAGAAAAGAAAAGAAAAGAAAAGAAAAAAGAAAAGAAAGAAAGGAAAAGAGAGAAAGGAAAAGAAAGAAAAAAGAAAAGAAAAGAAAAGAAAAGAAAAGAAAAGAAAAGAAAAGAAAAGAAAAGAAAAGAAAAGAAAAGAAAAGAAAAGAAAAGAAAAGAAAAGAAAAGAAAAGAAAAGAAAAGAAAAGAAAAGAAAAGAAAAGAAAAGAAAAAAAAGAAAAAGGAAAGGAAAGGAAAGGAAAGGAAAGGAAAGGAAAGGAAAGGAAAGGAAAGGAAAGGAAAGGAAAGGAAAGGAAAGGAAAGGAAAGGAAAGGAAAGGAAAAAAAGAAAGGAAAAGAAAGGAAAAGAAAGAAAAAAGAAAGGAAAGGAAAAGAAAGGAAAAGAAAGGAAAAGAAAGAAAAAAGAAAGGAAAGGAAAAGAAAGGAAAAGAAAGGAAAAGAAAAGAAAAGAAAAGAAAAGAAAAGAAAAGAAAAGAAAAGAAAAGAAAAGAAAAGAAAAGAAAAGAAAAGAAAAGAAAAGAAAAGAAAAGAAAAGAAAAGAAAAGAAAAGAAAAGAAAAGAAAAGAAAAGAAAAGAAAAGAAAAGAAAAGAAAAGAAAAGAAAAGAAAAAGGAAACCCAATGGTTTCCCAGGGTGGGGGCAGCGCTCGTTGCAGCGCGGCCCGGTGCCCGGCAGCCCCCTGCGGCGGAGTGCTGGTTCGGTCGCCCGGAGCCAGCGGGGCCTCGCCAGAACACTTGGTGGCACTGGGTGGCACTGGGTGCCAGTTGCCTCCCCGGGGCTGCTGGACTTTGTTCTGCCGAGCCGTCTCCTTACAAACCCACCAGACCGAAGCGGAGGCAGGGATGAAACTCCCAGCCCCCGCGGGAAAGTTTTTGGCCTGTGCAAAGAAATACTTTGTGTCCCCTCCTAAAGAAAAAAAAAATAATAAAAAAATGTTAAAAAAGAATGATAAAAAAGCTGCGAGCGAAAGCTCCTGCCTGTGTCTTTGAGTTACACTCGCAGACGCTTCGTAAAGAGGCAGAAAACCTCCCCCCAATTTCTGTCGCCCGCCGCTGGGTGGGATGTGCCCGGTTTCGGCCCGGCCCGGCCCGCCCCGGGGGATGCTCCGGTTGCTGTCCCGGGCAGGGCGCACGTCCCCCGTCCGCGGCTGCGACGGTCACCCGGCGCCTCTCCAGGAGAGGATCCGCCGGGACCACCGCCGGGCTCGCCGTTCACTCGCCCACCTGGAGCCACGGAAGCAGAAAAGCGTCAAAGCAGTGCGAAAATATTTCCCTGAAAGCTTTTTTTTTTATTATTTAATCTTCCCAACACGATGTATCCCCCTGCTGTTACACACATGCACTATATATATACACATATACACACACAGGCGTACACACGGCACCTACACAAGTGTGCACACACGCGTATATCGCGACTGAGGACGGTTTCACCCGCTTCTCCCGCGACTCGGAGGAGTTAATCCGTAGAGACACAATAGAAGCTGTTGTGACGGTAAAGTTCAGCAACTCTACACCGACCCCAGCATTAGCAGGGGTTGGGGCGGGATGCTGGGAGCTGCTCCTGCACTTTCCACGGAGGCAGCTAATTCCCTTAAACTCCCTTGGATTTACACCTCGGCATTTACTCACAGCTAGAATAAAGCCACCGCTCTAATTAACTAGGTAATTTCCACTCCAGCACCCCACCGCATAATCAACATTTATGGTCTCTCGAAGGCTATTTTCCAGCTGTCGCGGACCGGGAGCCCAGCCGTTCGCACCCCGGACCGCCGGGGCTGCGGGGGGGTGGGTCCCTGCCCTCCCCGGCAGGACCGGGGTTCTCTGTCCCTTCCCCGCCCTCCCCGGACAGGCGGAGCCGGCCAGAGGCTTTCCGGAAAGCCGGAGGTGAGGGGCTCCGTCGTGGAGGTGGTGCCCCGGGGGGGGCGGAGGTGGGGGTCCAGGACAGCCGTCCCCTGCAGAAGAGATAGGGAGAACTGTGCTGGGGGTTGGCTTCGGCCGGGTTGTGGGGCTGTTTGTCTCCTCCCGATGAGGATGCTCATTTCCCCGGGGTGTCCTCCCACCCCTCCCGGGGCACCGGGGCCGCTTGGGCCGAGGGGTTGCCCGCAGCGGCGGGGACACGGCCCGGGCACGCCGGGTGCACACACACACTTCATTTTCTCTGTGTTTCCAGAAAAAAAAAAAAAAAACAACAACAAAAAAAAAACCACCCCAAAACCCCTAACCAAACACAAACAAACCCCAACAACAACAACAAAAATAACAAACAAACAAAACCGACTATTCTCAGCGGGGTTTTCCCTGAAAAGAGAAGTGCTGCAGGAGTCCAGACTGGAGGGGAGGGGACAGGGAGGATGCTTCTTGTCGCCACTCTCTGCTCTGGGCAAAAGTTCCTCAGGGAAGACACACAGTCCCAGCCCCCGTCCTGCCCTGGCGCTGGCGGCGCTCCCCGGCCTCACCCGACCGCTCTTCGGGGCCCGACACCCCCCCGCCCCCCGCCGACGCCCCCCGCGCCCCCCCGCGTCCGCCGGGCCTGGCCGGGCCGCTCCGTCCCGCAACGCCTGGAAGACGGCGGGGAGCAGCGAGAGCCCGGCGGGGGAAGGCTGGGCCGGGGGGCGCGGCGGGGGCGAGGTCTCCGTGCGGGGCGGCTGCGGGGAAACGGAGAGGGGCCGCCAGCTTCCTTCCTTCCTTCCTTCCTTCCTTCCTTCCTTCCTTCCTTCCTTCCTTCCTTCCTTCCTTCCTTCCTTCCTTCCTTCCTTCCTTCCTTCCTTCCTTCCTTCTCTCTCTTCTCTTCTCTTCTCTTCTCTTCTCTTCTCTTCTCTTCTCTTCTCTTCTCTTCTCTTCTCTTCTCTTCTCTTCTCTTCTCTTCTCTTCTCTTCTCTTCTCTTCTCTTCTTTTCCTTTCTTTTCTTTTCTTTTCTTTTCTTTTCTTTTCTTTTCTTTTCTTTTCTTTTCTTTTCTTTTCTTTTCTTTTCTTTTCTTTTCTTTTCTTTTCTCTTCTCTTCTCTTCTTTTCTCTTCTTTTCTCTTCTTTTCTCTTTTCCTTCCTTCCTTCCTTCCTTCCTTCCTTCCTTCCTTCCTTCCTTCCTTCCTTCCTTCCTTCCTTCCTTCCTTCCTTCCTTCCTTCCTTCCTTCTTTTTCCTTTCTTTCTCTCCCTTTCCCTTTCCTTTTCCCTTTCCCTTTCCCTTTCCCTTTCCCTTTCCCTCTTTCCGTTCCCCTTCCCCTCCCCTTTTTCCGCAGTTCCCGTCACTCCGGCTCCCCCCGGTCCCTGGGGCTACCGCAAACCACCATTTCCCCATCCAAGCGGGGGTCCGCAAGCGCTGGGCGGGCGGCAGCCGCGCGGGGCCGGCTCCCCTCCATCGCCCCCCCGCTTCTCCGATCCCCCCTCTCGTCCCGCCGGTCCCAGCCGCCGCCGCGCAGCAAGCGGGGCGCGCAACCGCCCCACGGCCCGGCATCTCCTGGCGGGCGGGGTGAGTGTGGAGGGGTGTCGTCCTACGGGGCGTCCCTGACCGCGGAGGCATCCCATACGATATTCCCGCCGGGATACCCGCAGCGGGGCCGTGCCCGGGCGTTGTGCCGTGCCAGCCCCGCCATCAGAGCCCGGCTCCGCTCCGGCGCGTCCCTGCAATACCGCCCGGGTGACAAGGCGGGGGCCGCGGGGGACCCGCCAGTGCCTCACGCAGCCCCGGGGGAATAATAACATAAACCCCGCAGGAACTTCAAAGCCAGGCTGCGGGGCGGCGGCGAGAAGGGTGTGATGTCCCTTGCCTTGTGGCAGGGGTTGTTTACAGGAGGGACAAAAGGGGCGAGGGTCGGCTCCAGCCCATCGGCGGGGTGTCAGGGCTGGGCGGGCTGCGGGAGCGCACGGTGCCGCGGCGCTGAGCCGTTGCGCTCCGTAGGTAGATATCGCCTTATTCGTTATCTTTGTCCTCTAGGTTTCTTGGATTCCCGGGACGTATTTATCTCGTCTGGCTGGGGCTGCTTCGCTAAGTCGCTGTGTAAATTGAAAGGCGCTTTTTTTTTTTTTTCTTTTTTCCCCCTTTTCCTCCCCTCCTCAGCTCACCACCTTTTTTAATTAAAGCTTTTAACTCGCCTGGTGTTTACTGTCTTATGTAAAGTATCTAAACAAACAGACCCGGCCGAATACAAACACCAAAAGGGAGCCGGCCCCCCATTCTTACCCCTCTATTGTCCAAAAAAAAGCGCATCTCCCCATGTCATAGTTACAGTTCCAAAAGGAAATTGCTTTTATTTGTAAAGGAGGCTTTAAAAAGCAGTGACATGAAGGGGAAAAGCTCCTTAAGGGAGGAAGGTCACGGGGTTAGGGGCGAGATTAAAGGAGCGATCTTTCCACCTCGCAGGGAAAGCAGCCCCGGAGCCTCCCCAAACCTGGAAGAAGGGCTGCCGAGGGGAGGTGGGGGGGTGGCGGAGGGGACAATGCTGGGGGCCAGGGCTGGAGGAAGCCACTGGGCCCTGGGGCCGTCCCTGGTGCCACACAGGCACCTTTCAGTGGATGCAAAGAGGTGAAATCCTTCGCTTCAACGCCCCAAACCTCACATCCTCTGTGTCATCCAGCAGGAACCATGACAGTGGGGGAGCGGCCCCTCGGAGCTCCGGCTCAGGCGAGCGGTGGGACGTGGAGGATGATGGCTATGGGGAGCCCTGCTCCCTGCTGGGGCAGGAAGGAGGAGGCTGCCATGTATTTGTGGGAAGCTGAGCCGAGCGATGGAAAGGCACAGAACCACGCAAGTGATCGCCCCCAACCCTCCCTTCCCCTCTTCTGCATCCATCTGTGCCGGTTGCGGTTTTTGCTGAATAACGGTCCCTGGTGAAGGCAGGTCAGCGAGAGGGATGTAGGGGCATTTCCCTTTGCCTCCCTGCAAAGGCAGCACCCTGCCTAGCCTCAAGCATGAACGCCAACTAAGGCGGCTGCGTCTCCCCCCGAACATGCCCTCTGCCTGCCCGACCCCTTCCCCATTCCCTGGCCGCTCTCGGAGGGCACAGCCCGTTCCCCTCACCAGTCCCAAAATGGGACTGTGCCCAGCCCTGCCCCATGCAGGAGCCCAGGGCCGTTTCTGCAGGGCAGCAAGGAGAAGGAGATGCAGCCCCTGTCTCACCATGGATAGAAAATGACTTTTCCACCGCTAAGAGGGATGCAAGCATCCCTAAGAGGGATGCAATCATCTCTCTCTGCTCTAGCTGGGGTTTGGGTCCTGGACTGTCCATCTCCTGTGCTCAGGGGGTCCCTGGTAATAAGTGATCCCCACCATGGCAAGGGAAGGTGCTGGTGGTGATACTTCCCTTGCTCCCTGGGTGCTGTCAGCATGGGTGAGCAGCTGGGACTTTTCTCTGCAGCACTGGGGAGACATCCCAGAGGTCATTTAGAAGGAGAGCTGGAGCTGGCCGTGCTTCCTCCTGGGATGAGGATGGAGAGGGGACCACATGTGACCCAAGCAGGGTTCCAAGACCAGTGGCGTGCAGTCACTCTGTTGCCATGCTGAGGCCTGAGCATCACCAAGACACAAATGCAGCGACATTCCCTCTTGGGCTGCATGGGAAGATGCAGGATATTTGCCGGGCATAGCATTCGAGGCAAATGTTACTGAGTTGGCCACATTCTTGCTGTGACAGCTTTGTCCCTCTGTGCCTGTATGGAGAGGATGCTCACACACCACCTCTCCCACTCTTTCCCGCAGTCCCAGGGCTCTGTGACATTTGGGTAGCACGTAGCCAGCACTCTGTGGCTTCTGCTTGGCGCTGCCAGTCCCTAAATTCATTCTCGCTTTCTTCTCCGAAGTGCAGCGGCCACATTGTCCTTCATATTTGGAGAGCATGTGCGAGCGCAGAATGAGAAGGGATATGTGGGAGGCTGCTCCTCTCCTAAAATATGTGCATTTAAATTGTCCAAGGGAATTACTGACATTAACCCACTTTGTTTTTGGGTTTTATTAGTGTCATTCAGTAAATGTCCTCCTGCAACACAGGAGCGAATGCCCAGCCATGAGCACTGGAGATGCCACTCGACTGCGGCTGCCACAGCAACTGCTGGAGGATGGGAAACCCACTCACTCTTTCGCTCGCAGGCGTTGGAGCTGCACCAGCTTGTGCAGAGGTGGCTCCTGTGCCCATCTGAGCCTGGGTCACAGATGCCCTGACTTTACCGGACTTACATGCATCTGCAAACTGTCCTGTCCTGCGGGACCCCTCCCAGCGGTGTGGGCTCTCCCCACGCCAGCAAAGACCGGTGGCTTGTGTGGACTGGGAGCTTGTCCTTCCCTTTCCCCTTCCCTTTCTGCATCATCAGTTTTATATAAAACTGCAGGATAGACCACAAAGCCTGGCACACACGGCTCACCGAGAATTGACTGGGTATCACAAACACGCACGGCTTCTATAAATATTTATGGAGGTAGAGTCGGCTATGGTGTGGGCAAACACAAATGTAAATAATGCTGTACACTCCTAGCGTGCTACAGACGGCGCGGTGAGCAGGAATAGCTGTTCCTCGTGAAATCAATTTAATGAATCAGTTATAGTAGGAGGGAAATAATCCCAGCAGCATTATTATGCCCAATAGCAGGAGCGTTGTGATGACAGCTGGGTTTTCCAGCAAGCTTCTGCCTGGGAGCATGGGCACAGGGGGAGGAGAAGGAGACCTCTACAAGCTTCCCAGTGGAGTAAGATGAAGACGAAGATGAAGAACTACTAGAGGAGAAACGTGAGTGCAGGTGACAAAAATGAGAAAGAAGGAGTTGGGTTTTCCTGGCTGTTACACACAAGGATGTTGTGATGTTAACTGGGATGGTGGCTGTTGGGGCAGGGAGAGGCACCCTGAGCAGAATGGTTTGCTTGGTGAGGGGGTGAGCAAGAAGTGGATGAGCTGATATGGATGGGCTTGGGTGGGAAGTGATGCTGCGTGCGCTTGGCCCCTCTGGTGTCAAATACCCTGAGCAGAAAGCTTGTTTTTGAGTGCTTTTGGCCCGTAAATATCCGTGTGCCCTCAGCTAATGCTGCCAAACCCTCCCAGGACATGGACATCTGGCATTTTTCACCTCTGCCAGAAAAGGGAAGAGATTAAGGGTTCTGGGGTGAAATGTCGATTTCACAACAGGCTTCCTCCTGTCTTTAGGTGAATCACTTCATCTTTCTCCTTCCATTTTCTGCAACAGAGTGCTCTCTCCTGACCAGGCATCTCATCCAGGCTCCATCTCTGGAACCATGCTGAGTTATGCCATGAGCCCTGCAGCACAGAACAGCCTCTGGTTCACAGGTTCTCCAGCTGATGATCAAAGGTCTTGCCTAAACATGGACGAAGTAGATCCATACGTGTTGGTTTTGTTTGAGTAAAACCAACGATGGTGCAAAAGGCCAGCACAGAGGCCAAGAAACTCCTATGTCCTCGCAAAAGCATATGGACCTTTCAGGTGCCTCCAGGCTGAAGGATGCTGTGTGTGTCTCGCAGAGATACCGTAGAGAGGATGGGGGAATTTCACTGTCTGTGAGCATATTTCTAAGGTCATTCTCAGCCCAAAGGTTATTCACAAGCAATTCACTGGGAGAGTTTACCATTTCCCAGCGGTGGCCTGTGCTGCTGGACACTTGAGTGACGCTAGCACTGATCTACCCTGAGCAGGGGGATGGTACCATCAGAACCAGGGAAAATTTCTGGACATCTTTTCTATCATTTGCTTACAGTCTTGTCTTTGCAGGCATGTTTCAGCCAGGTAATTAATCTGTTAGGCCACCTAAGGGAAGTAAAGGCAGAAGAGATGAGAACATGGCCAAAGCAAATTGGATTTTTTATATAAGTGATCATTTCAGGATATTTTTTTGAGCTGTCCATCATCTTAAACTATGAGGACACCACTGGAACATCTTCTTGAGCTGGATATTGTCTTTACAGAACTTCTCCATGCAGCAATTCTGTTTCTAAATTCAGGGGTATTTTTACCTCATAGCTCCAAGGCTCATGGTAGAGCAGGAGGAGCAGAGGAAGAGGGTGATCTTCTTGTCTGAAGAGTTGAGTGACCCAGTTTTGGTCAAACTGCTTTCTGAATGACTGGACTTGAGAGTCAAGAGCTGGGGGACTCCAGCAAGGGCATGAAATCTGGGTACAGCTGTGCAGCACTGTAAAACCCCAACATAGACCCCTAGCAGTCTGATCCTTCACCTCACAGTTATTTTCAATTAATTAGTCTATCAGAAACTACTTTCGTCCTTGCTCTCCCCTTCTTCCCGCAGGTTTGCATGGCCGTGCATGGTGTTGTGCTCCCACACAGAGCAGTACTGTTTCCACGAGCTTTTGGGCAGATGCTGTATTGCATTAACACGGCACATTGTAGCACCCATTAATACGAGGCACTTAATGCACCGCCAAATATTTTTTTGGCATCTTTTCCCATTCTAATTAATGGACTGAAGGTATGGCAGGGAAAACCAGCAACGTGCAAGGGCCAGGCGTGGGGTCGTTCAACCTCCCTGTTGAAATGAATGATCGTGGGGGCCAGATCCTGCTCTTCATTACATCGCCCCAAATCTGGAGTAGCTCCATGGGGCTGAACCCCTTGGAGATCTGTCGTAGCTGAGGGCAGGCAGTGGGTAATTAACAGCACTGGGGCTGAGCTGAGCTGAGCAATAGCACGGGGCTGAAAATAAAAGCAGGGATTTTATGGACCCTTGAGCGAGGGAGCGGAGAGGAAGGAAGGGCAGGGATAACAGCACAAGACCAGGCACTAGTTCAAAGCACCCAGCTAGAAACTGCAGTGTGTTTTGGAGCGTCCCTGAGGACCGGTGTAGGTTTGTTTTTTTATTTAAGCGAGTGACAGTCCAAATTATTGCCATTAAAGCCCCTTGCTCTGGCTGCCGCCGCCAAGGAGAAGCCGGAAAGGGTTTGAGGCAAAAGGCAGCTGGAGCCTTCACAAAAGCAGCCACAGAATATCGAATCAGAGAGAAATTAGGACAACCATTTCTGGGAGCTTTGAAGGCAAAGGCTGTTTGTTCAGCCTTAAAGGAGGCAGGCTGCTCCCGTTGCTGCTTCGCTTGCCTCAGCCTGGGAGACATCCTTCACGCTTTCTAAAGGCCAAAGCCCTGCCAGAAGAGGAGGGGAGGCTGGGGTTTCGCTGGCCGTGGGGTGTGCTGAGGGGAGCGCGGTGCCGCCGCGGGGTCCCTGGCCGCCGGCATGCCCAGGCGGAGGTCAGCGGGTCGCCGGGGTTTGATCTGCCCTGATCCCCCTTCACAGGGGAAATGAAGCGACAGGGACTTTGCTCCAGCACAGTGGCCACTTTGAAAAAATGTTTCAGGCAGATAATTTATCGGGTTTAATTGCTCTTTAATCCCCCTGATCGGCCTGGCGTGGAGAAATCCCCTCTGAATGGGGGACCCTGTTTGAAAAGGCCCAGGAGGGATGGGAGGGCTGGTGGGAGGGATGGAGGGAAGGAGAAGGTGATGGAGGGAAGGATGGAGGGAAGGATGGAGGGAAGGATGGAGGGATGGAGGGAGGATGGAAGGAAGGAAGGAGGGATGGAGGGAAGGATGGAGGGAGGATAGAGGGAAGGAGGGAGGGATGGAGGAGGATGGAGGTAAGGAAGGAAGGATGGAGGGAAGGAAGGATAGAGGGAGGGATGGAGGCATGGAGGGAAGGAAGGAGGGATGGAGGGAGGATAGAAGGATAAAGGGAGGAATATAGGGTTGAGGGATGGAGGGACTGAGGGAGAGATGGAGAGACTGAAGGAAGAATAGAAGGAGGGATAGAGGGAAGGAAGAAGGATGGACGGAGGGAAAGATGAAGAGAGGGATGGATTAAAGGAAAGATGGAGGGACGGATAAAGAGAAGGACAGAGGGATGGAGGGAGGGAAAGAGGGGAAACCATGAGGGAGGGTAGGAGGGAGGGATTGAAGGAAGGACGAAGAGATGGAGGGAAGGAGGGAGAGCCCCTTGCTGTGCTCATGCAGCCCAGCCCCACTCTGCAGCCCAGTGCCCCAGTGCTGCTCCCCACAGCCTCACCGCAATCCTTTATCAATGGATTAAAAAGCACTGGGTCACTTCTCCTGTCTCCAGTATCCTCCCACAGACAAGAGGCTGCAACAAACTGTGTCACCGCTGCAAGTGCACAGGCAGGGGCTTTCCTGACCATCCCCAGCCAGGGACCTCAGCAGCGGTGAGCCAGGGAGGAGCTCACCAGTGGCACCAGTATCCCAGTGCTGATCCTCTGGGTCCCCAAAGCAGCAGGGACTGATGTCCTCCTTCACCCCCTGTTCAGCAAGGTCCCTCTCCTCTGTGTGCTGCTTGCTGTTTCCATGCTGTATCTCAGGCTTTGTAAGGATTTCAGAGGAAGAAATGTTTTGCGCTCTCTGTAGGAGCTGTACCTCTGTCCTCCGATGTAGTTACACGTCGGGGAATGAAGGTTTTCCCAAGAAGGGAAGATGCAGAGGCCTCACTGGGTATGACAAATCACCATCCTCAGCTTAGGGCAAAACCTCCTTTAACACCCCCTTCTCTTTCTGTCCGGTGCTCTTGGCCAAGGTCTGACTCCAGAGGCAGGAATGAGGGGCAGTGCCGGCTCAGAGCATCTCCAGCACAGCTCTTTTCCTTTGGTCTTTATCTCCCTGTGGCATGACAAGGGGGTTTCTAGTGGAGTATCTCCAGCTGCTTTCATGGGATGCATTTAGCCTAAAATACAGCAAAACACACTGTCCATAACCCAACACAAGACCATGAAATCATCTGGTCTGTGCCATGAGGTGTTGGAGCGTGTCCAGAGAAGGGCTACAAAGCTGGTGAGGGGTCTGGAGGACAAACCTTATGAAGAATGACTGAGGGAGCTGGGGGTTGTTTAGCCTGGAGAAGAGGAGGCTGAGGGGAGACCTTATCACCCTCTACAACTACCTGAAAGGAGGTTGTAGAGAGATGGGGGCTGACCTCTTCTCCCTCGTGACAAGTGATAGGACAAGAGGAAACGTGTTCAGGTTACATCAGGGGAGGTTTAGATTGGATATTAGGAAACATTTTTTCACTGAAAGGGTTATTAAACATTGGAACAGGCTGCCCAGGGAGGTGGTGGATTCACCATCCCTGGAGGTGTTTAAAAAAAGGGTGGATGGGGCACTTAGGGACATGGTTTAGAAGTGGCTCTTGTCAGGGTAGGTTAAAGGTTGGACTCGATGATCTTAAAGGTCCCTTCCAACCTCAGCAATTCTATGATTCTATGATTCTATGACACCAAGGGCTCAGAGAATTATAAAACTCGGACAATGGGGTTTTTTTAAAAAAAAGCAGGGTAAACTGAAAAATATGTCTGTACTTCTCACCTCTCGCCATTCCCCTTCGGCTCGTCATGGCCTGGCTTTGCTCTCTGGCACACTGGTGTAAATCAAGAGTGCTCCAGGGGTGAGCTGGATTCCGCAGACACCAGACTAAAACCAGAGCTCAATTCAAAGGCAGGTAATATTTGCCTTGTATAACCAGCAGAATAGTCCATGTAGCTTTATCCTGGAAATAATGCATGGTTTCTATTTCTTTGGTACAGAACCATGCCCAGCTAAGGGCACCTCCTACCTCTATTTCCATAACCCAACACCAGAAAAACATACTTTTTTTCTATTCAATGCATATGAGCCATTTTCTTTCAAAGTGCTTACATACAATTTCACCATGCTGGTTCAAAGCGTGTGTTGCCTTTTATCCCGTAGGTACCATTTAGATTTTATTACACGTTAAGTTGAGTCCAGACTTTTGCATGCTTGGGTACAAGAAAAGGCACTCCAGTTAATTCCCAGCATCATAATATGCTACCGGGAACTTGAGTAGAGAGTCTACAGGCTCCCAAGAAAATTAACCCAGGCTTTCCACTTGAGACTTCATTGGTTTTAAATCAAGATCACAAAACCAACTATAGGCAGGTTTAATGACAACTAGAAGAAAAAAAATTGCACTGATGAGCCCAAAAGGCCCAGGGGTACATTAACCACAAGACTGGGTTTTTTTTTGTTTCCAACCTTCATCAATGCAAACTCTGAAGGAAAACCCTCGCAGAGCCTAAAATATGCAACACAAAAAAGATTGCTTTCATTCTTACCTGTGGCATAAAAAATTGCCCAGGCTTCTTCCAAGCCAGAAAAGCCTCAAATCTTTGATGGACATTGCCATAGCCGGAGGGGTGTAGATCTACCCCAACCATCCAAAGCTGTGGGGAACCTCAAGGACAGGTTGCTGTGCTTCATGAAAGAAAAAAACCAAGCTGCAATGATGCTGCTAAAGGTTTTTGTGCTGGACCATGCGAAGGAAGGGGGGATTTCCATCTTAGAGTCAGTTATGTTTCAGCACAGCAAAATACAGGGACTCTGGCTGAGCAATTGATTTAGGAATGGGAATAGCTGTTCCCTCTTGGTTCAAGGCAAGTTGCAACCATGAGGTCCTGTTCACTCCAGAACACTGGTGGCTCCTTGGAAACTGCATTTCTGGGCTCAGTGACCATCAGAGCTATGAGCTATAAAAAGACAAGGGACCATGAATCCTGCTTTTTCTTTTTGCGGTGGTTGCTCTACCTGCTCAGGCAGGTGTGGGAGCAGTGGCAACCAGTTGCCGAAGTGAGCATCCTCTCTCCTGCAATCCCATCTCCGATGCTGAGGCAGGGTTTGTCCCACCATATCCACGCCATGAGCTGCCAGCAATGAGTCAGATGCCTGAAATGGGCCTTTTTCTGGATGAGGAAGTTTGCTCTGGGGATTTTTAGCCAGCAAAATGACACACTACTGCTCTACTGTGGCAATGAGCTGGTCTGTAACCAACCAACCAAATGTTTTCACGTCCATTTTCCCAGGAAGAAACAAGGCGGGTGACAGAGGAATTGAAAGAGAGACCAGGAAAAGAATAAAATAAACTCAGTTTCCTTAACCCACCACCACTCCCTGGTGTAGGCAACAAGACAGCAATGCCATAATTAATTCCCTTGGAGCATCCCCCGCAGCAAGGAGCCCACCCGGTGAGCCCACCCCTCCCAAAAGTAACCCCCAAACTCATGAATTCACTGGTGCAAGTCCAGATTGAAGGCTGGATGGGCTTTTTAATCCCAAAATTCATTTACAGAGGAGCCTGCATGGAAAAAAAACCCCATGGTGTTTTCTGAGTAATCCAGTTAGGAACAGATTTTCCCACTCATTTCAACCACATCATCCTGTTAAATCCAGGTAAATGGCTGCTTCTGATGGTGATGTAGGAGAGTGGAGTCAGAACCTTTAAAGCCTCCTGTTCTTAGCACAAGATCCCAAATTGTTGACCCAACACACTGTAATTCCATCCTTCCATGCCTTTCCTGTGGTTGCTTCCTAATGGAGATGTTACATTCCCTCTCTTTATTGGGAACTACACGGAGAGACATTTTGTCCTTGTGACAGACACAGACTGTCTAAAGGCTGCTGGCCTTTTTTTTTTTCCTCTTTTTCTTTTCTTTTTTTGGCAATTTCTCCTTTGGCTGATGAAACCCTCCCTGAGGCAGGAGAGTTTTGCTTTCCCAGGCAGCGGGCTTGCCAGGCGTGCTCCCCCAGCCTCTCGCTGCTCTAATTATTAGCACGAGAACAAACAGATGAGAAGACACGAATGGGGTCAGCTCCACCTGAAAAAAAATATTAATATATCATCTTTGAAAATGCCAGGCCAAGGCATGAAAGCACGGCATGATCATCAACGACAGAAGTGCCCGACTGGCCAAATGCTGGCAGACGCACAGCACTGCTGACCCCGGGGCAATGTCCAAGCTCTTCCCACCTAAGCACTGATTTACTGGAAGGAGAGAAAAGTGGGGATCAAAGGCATCCCCAGTGTCACCACATCCTTCAATAATGAGGAATTAGCCAGGTGAAATTCCCAGGCGATGGTGGGAAGCAGGCAGCACCTTGTGCCATTTAGGAGAATGAACCAACACGGGATGAAGAACCAACACGGGATGAAGAACCAGCACATCCCTTCTACTGCTTCTGTCTTCTCCCCAAATGCGTGCCAAACTGTCCTGCCTGCAAATCCAGGCTGTCCGTAGAGGGTCCCAATGTATGCTGGAAAAGGAGACCTGGTCCTGTGATTCCTGCCCAACCTGAAGAGAAAAAAATAAACCAGATGAAGATGTAGCTGGGACCGTAGCACTAAATACCCCACCGGATTGTCGCTATTTGTTCGGGTCTGTGGAGACCGATGCCCTTGTGCTTTCCTTTCATTTTTCTGGAGGAGCTGATGACTTTCCACGGGAAAGGGCAGAAGAGGACACAGAAATCAGAGATCATATGAGGTCATTTCATCTTGACAGACTGTGGCCAATTTCTGAGCTCGGTCTTTATCCAAAGACCTAGAAACTGTGTCAGGCTCACCATAATGATTAACCCCCTATGGAAAGCACTTGTTTCCACTGCTGTTGGCTTATCTAGAACCAAACTAGGTTTTAGTCATAGCTAGCCCTAACTCCAGCATAGAAAATGCACAAATCTAAGCTGTTGCAGGCATCTTTCCTGGAGGAAAGCAGGCATCCCCTTGCCATGGCGAACGATGTTGATGAAAGACCAGTGAAAGTGTCCGTGGGCTGGAGCACCTTGCTCTGAAAAGCAACGCGGTAATAACGCAGGTACTTTCGTGATGACGGCTTTGATTGTTTTAAGGAGCCCGCATTGTCAAAACGAAGCTGTTGCGAATTAATTGCTTTTGTTGACGGGATTGAAGTCACAGCGAGTCTGGGGCTTTTCCAGCCTTCGCCATTTGAGCAACCTGCATCTGATCCACGGAGCTGGCAAGTGAGTCGTGAACAGATGCTCAGGAAAACTGGATCATTTACAAAGTGTTTACAAATACTTCCTGCTGGCCCCTCGCCAATTTTGACATCCTCCCCACTTTGTGAAAACATACAGATATGTCCCCACCCATTGTCCTCTGGGTCCTTTTCGATGGGATTGGCGCTGGAGTTGCGGAGGGCTTTGCAGGAACTTGCGTTTTCTCCATCACCCCGTCCACAAGGACAAATGTCGCCTTCTGGGGGAGCAGAGGCAGCCAGTGGCACTTCTGTGAGTAAGACATAGCCCCGACTTGAAGGCATTTTGAATTAGAGATACGGTAAATGGCTTGTTTTAAATATTCAGACTAAGAGAATCTGGAGATATTTGTCCTTTGCTGATACATTTTGCTGCTACAAGCAGAAAATTTGGGTGCCCCAACCCAGGGGATCCATCCAAATGCCAGATAAGAAGGATTTGGATCATACTTCTAAGGTGAGATAAACAATGGTTCAAACCACTCTGGGGCCCCAAGCATAAGACAGGCATGGACCCGCTCGAGTGGGTCCAGAGGAGGGTCATGAAGATGATCAGAGGGATGGAACACCTCCGCTATGAGGACAGTCTGAGAGAGCTGGGGTTGTTCAGCCTGGGGAGGAGAAGGCTCCAGGGAGACCTTGTAGCCGCCTTCCAGTACCTGAAGGGGGCCTACAAGAAAGCTGGGGAGGGGCTGTTTGCAAGGGCATGTAGCGATAGGACGAGGGGCGATGGTTTTAAACTAGAGCAGGGTAGGTTTAGATTAGACGTTAGGAAGAAGTTCTTTGCAATGAGGGTGGTGAGACACTGGAACAGGTTGCCCACCTTTCTCCCTGCAGCTCACTTACAGCCAGTTTCCCAGCTTGCCTTTCTGTTTGCTGGGAGCATTGCAGCCGGAGCCCCCTGCCCAGGCAGAGAGCATCCTCATCAGCTCTTAAAACTCCTGCTTTGATGGAGAAAACAAGGGATGGAGTCCTTGGCTGGACTCGCCTTCCCCGGGCTGTGCATCCTGGCCGCCCAGAGCTCTTCCCAGAGCCCTTCACTGCTGCGGCAGTGACGGCAGAGGGAGCACACGCCGCTGCCTGCCAGGCACCGCAGGCTTCTTACCCAGATGTGGCTTCTAATTTTTAATTTTCTAGCAACAGAGAGGTGGTCTGGCCCCATCCACATCCCTCCCCCCCGACCCCGGTGATTTTTCCTGATTGGCACGGCAGGCCCCGAGCGAGCGCAGCGCACGGGCAGCAGCGGGGAAGAGCTTTGCTTTGGCGGCACGAGAGCAAATCCTGCAGCGCGGCTGCCGCTTGCTCCCTAGTAAGAGGCTTGGAAATATCGATCGGGACCGGAGAAGAGATGTGCACAGGAGAAAGAGCACAAGATTTGGGGATTTAAAAAATGATATAATTGGATTCCTGAATTAAGTACGGCGAGCGGGAAGGTCGACAGCAGCATCCATCCAGGGGCTAAAGGCAGGTTTTCTCAGCCTTGCTTGCGTGAGTGTCCAAAGTCGGACCATCCCAGATGATTTCTTCTGGGGAAGTGACGTGCCTGAGCAAATGTTTTTGGGAAAAGTCTTTGCATATGGGCCAAAACGGTGGCATTGCCTCCACGTGCATCATGTTAGGCTGTTTTCCCTGCGGTGCAATGGCACAGAATGGTGGTTCACCTGGTTGGGGCTGGACACTCTTTCTGAAGGATGGGAAATGGCTTCTGGTTTCCAGGGGTGGCCCATAGCTGCACTTACCAATGCTTTCTGTCACTAAAAATATTTAAAATATTTACAATTCATGCCTTTTAAGCTATAATCTCTTCTTCTCTTTGTATTAATACTTGGAGGCGTCTTTTCATGCCATATATCTCTCACAATATAGATGTCTCGATGCACACGCCTACGTGGCATGGAAGCCAGCACTTCTATAGGATAACCTCTTTGAACTGGTAGCGGCTTGGTCCTTGCACACCAGGCTGCCTGATGGCAGTACGGGAGACATGGGGTCCCCTTGCTCTGTTTTGGGGAAAAAACTGAGTCCCATTCGCAGTACGGCTGTGGGAGGCAGAGGCAGTGTCCCCTCACCTGGGGGATGCTGCTGAGTTGCCCTGGAGGGCTCACCCCAAAAGCAGGGACCAACCTGGTGCTATTTTAACCCAAAACCCCATTGTCCCTGGCCCAGAGGATGGCACCATGCACCAGCACCTCCATCAGAAGCAGACACCAGCCCAAAACATCACCCAGGCTCAGGTGGGAACTTTTGGCTGTTAAACTGCGTGCTTATTATAATGTACAGAAAACACGTTCATCTTTTAGATGCATTTAAACATTTTGAGAGACCTGGGAGCCCCAGAGCAACAAAAAGCCCATGTTTTGCAAATTACCCCTCGTAGTTTTCAGGTATGGAAGCCTCCCCAGGGGTTTCCCTACTCCCCGGCTGCCTCTGGCCAGCTGATTTTCTGGCCACGTTTCCGTGGAAACGGAAACTGGATGGGTGAAAAGGGCCGGGGGGGTGGGGTAGGCGGAGGGAGAAGTTCTTGCAATAGGTGGCATTTCCCAGATCAGAAAGTGGGATTTTTCCCAGGCCAGGATGTTTTTCCAGGATTTTTTTTTTCCAGGAGAGCAGCCCCGACGTGGAGGTGGACGGGCTGCAGTGGGTTCTCGTGCTGCCTGCTGCGTTCAAAGCAGCAGTGCAGGTCTACTCTATTTTTTATGGCCACTTTGCTGCTATAGAGGTGGCAACTTGGTGAAAAGAAAGTGTTCTCTAATGGCTGGGACGGGACACGGAGCCTGCCTCATCACAGTCGAACTTGCTCAATGGTGTGACCTTAAGGGATGGTGTCAGCCAGCGGATGCCTCCTCTCCACGGCTGCACCGGCAGATAATGACGCTTGTTTACTTTATACCTCTGCCACGAGACTTCATTGAAAAGCATCTGCAAATGCTTTGAAGTCCTCAGCTGGACACCTTGCAATGTCAACGTGAGCGGTCACAGCAACGCCGTCCTGTCAGGTCGGGCTGGCACAAAGACTCCGGCTTCCGATGAAGATATCAAACCCAAGGTGTGCTGCAGCCAGCTCAAAGCAAACCCGAAACTACGGTCTCTGCAGGGAGAAGTGACAGCCCTGCTATGGAGATCAAGGATTTATGGAGATGGGGCGGCCAGATCTCTCTCTGGCATCCTGATAGCTGATGTGACACATCAGGTGTCAGGGTAGCTCCTATTCCTAAGAGGTTAAACAAGTCGTGCGATCAGGAGGGGCTGACACGTTGGTCCAGGCGAGGAGTGAATCATTAAGTTGTATTCCCAATGCTGAGACAGGCAGCGGCAGCTCAGCGAGGTTTACGTAGCCTCAGGTGAGCTGTACAACAGGAAAATATACATCTGATGTGAGGTTAAGTGCTCTGAGATGTGAAAGAATAATCAGGGTAGTTGCTTCTTGCTAAGCCAAGCGAGATGCTTTGTCATATACTGCAGGGTCATGGTTTTGGCTGCTGGTTTATATATATGTGTGTGTATACATATATAGCAGTAGATGGATTTCTTTTGCTATTTTAGCTGGCTGTTTGCTTTAAAAAAATAAAAAATTTTTATAGTCTGCTTCACTTGAAAACTAACTTTTAAAGTGTCACAAGATGGGGGGAAAGAGGATTCGTTGATGGGAATCAGGGCAGCACTTGGCTTGCAATGGGGAAAGAGGCTGGTTACAGGCTCAGGGCCCCCACCGTGAGGAGCATTGGGGATGGACTGTGTCCAGCAAAGAGAAGTGATGTTCTTTGGGCATCAACAAGGAGACAGAAGGTAAACAGATGTACATATATAAGTATGTATATACAGTATATAGAAAGATATTTATTCACATATTTACATATATGTCCGTATATCTATATACAAGCATACATGTATACACACACATATATGTGTGTATATATAGGCATGTATATATGTATATACATACATAGAATCATAGAATTGTTTTGGTTGGAAAAGATCTTTAAGATCATCATCTCTCTCTCTATATATATATAAACCATCAGCATAAACCACAACGTACATATATATATGAAACACACACATACGTGTATATATATAAGAATACCTGCACACACTGAAAGTGAGTGTTAGCTTTTGTACTGGAGTATACACAACTGGGGGATACCTGTGTCCTGGGGCTGCTGAGATCCCCATCCCTCGCTGGGGTTATTTGTATTTATCCGTGCTGGAAAGCACTGCCATTCCTCTCCTGTCTTCTTCCTTGCACGTTCAGACTTCCTACCCTTATTTCTGCTCTCTCTCTTTTCTATAGGAATAGGATAAGGAAGTTTAGGCAGCGAATTGCAGAAGGAGAAATACCGTCAACCTGAGCATCCCAAGTCTGCAAACTTAACCTTGAGGACAGTGGACGTTGGTAGGGTCAAGGGAGAGGAATCGAGGTCTCACTTTCACATGCTTATAATTAACCAGCCACAAGATATACGCTGGAGCGATGCTTCGGCACCCTTCCAGCCCGCAGTAGCGAGGAGGGGCAGGGGCAGCGCTGCGCGGAGGGAGAGCGGCTCGGTGTGCGGGTACCGCAGCACATATGGCGAGCCCGGCCACACGCTGCTCCAGAGCCGTGAAATCCGGAAGCACAAGGGCACACGCCATGGAGAAAATATCGGCTCGGATCTCCGGCTAGCTCCGGGGTTTTCTGTTCAGAGCCATGGCATTACCTGAACTAATGGTTTTTCACAGTGGAAAGGGTTTGTTTAAAACCCCTTTCTCAAAAGAGAAGAAAATAAAATCAGTTATACAAGAGGAGCTGATTGCAGCAGCCACGCACTGAAAAAGGCTTGGGATTTTTAGGTGATTTCAGGAGCTGGGATGGTGGGAGACGCAGCGGGCAGGGGCCGCAGTGTCGTTACCCCAGAGGAGCCCGAGGATGCTGTACCACAGAACTGCGGTATCGTCCATCTCCTCGATGACGTCCGAAGAATGTCACTTCTCTTTGCCGGACACAGTCCATCCCCAGTGCTCCTCATGGTGGGGCCCCTGAGCCTGTAACCAGCCTCATTCTTCACTGGGGCCAAAAGCTGCCCTGATTCCTGTCAAGGAATCCTCTTTCCCCCCATCTTGTGACATATTAGAAGTTAGTTTTCAAGTGAAGCAGACTACAATAAATTAAAAAAAAAGAGTTGTTTTTTTTCTTTTTTTTTTAAAGCAAACAATCATCTAGAACATTAAAAGAAAGACATCTACGGCTAACCTCCATTCCTCATGCGTGAGGAGCTGCTCGCAGTCTGCACAGTTTACCTGGGTAAAGTGAGTTGTTCCCAATTTCATTGTCAGAGCATTAAGAGGAAGTTTCATTATTCTAATTTGGCATGAAAATACATTTAAATAGCATTTCATTTTGCCCTTTCACAGTATTAAGTAACTGCAAGAATCTTTTCAAGAGCAATTGCCCACAGCTTTTTGTGCAAATATTCTCTTTACAAAAGTCTCATGATGATTTGGGAGAAGCAATAGGGGAAAAAAATGTTTCACTGCAGAATAAAGGAGAAGTCTAGTGTAATACTCAATACAGTCTTATTTATCCTGTAGCTAATTACAACGATAATCTGCTGTATAAGGGAGGCATTTCAATGTCAAATTTCATAAAAGAGATTAACTCTGAAAGAAAGAGGAAGCGATGGGGGTCTGCGAGCATTGCAAGTGCCCACCAGCACAGAGCATCCCTCCTCTCCTGCAGGCAGGAGACCTCAGGCCAATCCCAACCGCAATCCTGGGCATTGGTCAAGCAGGTTTGGGCCTGACTGATAAATATCGTTGGTTAGTTTACTAAAATCATAGAATCATAGAATGGTTTGGGTTGGAAGGGACCTTTAAAGATCATTTAGTCCAACCCTTCTGCTGTGGGCAGGGACACCTTTCACTAGACCAGGTTGCTGAAAGACCCATCCAACCTGGCCTTGAACACTTCCAGGGATGGGGCATCCACAGCTTCTCTGGGCAACCTGTTCCAGTGCCTCACCACACTCAGCATAAAAAATTTCTTCACATGTTCACAGGAGAGGTGTTCCATACCTGTGGTCATTTTTGTGGCCCTCCTCTGGACCCCCTCCAACAGGTCCATGTCCTTCCTGTGCTGAGGGCTCCAGAGCTGAAGGCAGTACTCCAGGTGGGGTCTCACCAGAGCAGAGTAGAGGGACAGAATCACCTCTCTCGACCTGCTGGCCACACTTCTTTTGATGCAGCCCAGAAAACTGTTGACTTTCTGGGTTGCAAGTGCATGTTGTTGGCTCACGTCCAGCTTTTCATTACCCCCTTTTCTGCAGGGCTGTTCTCAACCCCTTCATCCCCCAGCCTGTATTGATACCGGGGATTGCCCCGACCCATGTGCAGGACATTGTGCTTGGCCTTGTTGAACCTCATGAGGTTCACATGGGCCCATTCCTCACATAATCACACCAAACCTGTACCTGATAATTTTGAAATGCTCCGGTGACCAAAACATGAAATGATGTTAAAGCATTAGTTTGACAGAACTTCACTGTATTTGGCAGGGTTGTCGCTGGGGAGCAGGTGTAAGAAAGCAGCTGCTACTGTATAGTAAAGATCTTTAAAAACCAGCGCTCACAGACCCTTCCCTGAATGAGGACCTTCCTCTCTTGTGCATTTGTGGCTCTAATATTTATCCACATCCCTGTGAGGTGAGGGCAAGGTGATCTGCAAGAACAGACTGAATTACCAGGTAATAAATCAAATCGCTTGTCTTGAAAAAGAGGGATGCAATAGCCGTGTGGTTATTGCTTATGCAGGCAGAGACCAGAAATATTCAGGTAACGCCCATGGTGTTTTCCTAACACCCATAGGAATGAACTGTGCGGTATCGGTCGCCCATCAGTTTTACCGAGTGGGAAATTTGCTCATAACCTTTTTGACATGTGCTCCCAGACGCTGAGTGAAAAGGATGCAAGCCCCAAGAAGACTGTCTCTGAGAGGGCCCGCTCAATTACATCTTCCTTGAGACATCAATCACCCGCTAAATGTAACTGCTCCGGGCATGGGAAGTGCAAATCAACATGTTTAAATGATCTGGGAAGTGCTGGATGGCAACAGCCGGAGTTGCTCGAGCCTCCCTGCTCCGATGAGCGGCCACGCGGCCGAGGAGACACATTGCCCAGACTGGGACCAAACTAACGCAAATCCAGTTTCCCAACGACGGATGTCCTCTGAACTGTAGCGCAAAACAAAGCACTTCTACTCCTTGGGATGATGTACTCAAGGACCAGTAGGCACTGGATTTAGGTTTTCAGGTAACAGACTAATTAGTTGAGCAGTGATGCTGCAGTGACCTTGCCAGGTGACCTTGGAAAAGAGCAAAAGCTCTGTTTGTCATTTGTAACTTAATCATAAGAAATAGATAACAACCCCCTTCTCCTGCTGATCTGGCTCGGCAGATTGAGAACTCGCTGGGATGAGGAGTGCTATGGTTTAGGCATAGAAAACACCAGGGGGATGGTACCTGCACGTGCCAGGGCTGCATGGGGCAGTGGAATAGTGATGGTGATGGTGATGACGACGATCGCAACAACTATCAGCTGCTCAGGGAAAAGCTTGTTCATAACACGACAGGGCAATTAAGAAGCATTCGCTCTGAAGGCCTTAATCTATGCAATTTTAGGCTCGACAAATTCTTTTGAAATCACATATTCAAACGCCGTCCGTGCTCTAGAGGGTGAAAGCCCTGCCCGCGCCTCCTCGCACCGCCGCAGCTCGCCAGTGTCTCTGGCTTCTACCTAAAAATAAAACCCTAAGCAAAAAAGAACAAGCCCCCCGCTGGCAGCCTGGCACGGAGGCAGAGCACAGTCGCTGCCAGGCATGCGGTCTCTTTGTCCTTACAGGTCAAACCTGGAATGGAGTTAAGGATGCCAAGTCTCCAGATCAACACTCGGAGCCGGAGCTCCCTCTTGCCTGTCTCCTGCCCGGCAGCACGCTACCAGGAGCCCTCCCTGGACCCCTGCCCAGGGCTCAGCCCCATGGTGGTATCAAAACCTGGCACTGAGGTTGAGACAAGATCTGAGGGCATCGCTTGAGCTAAGAAGCACCCTCTGCCCTTGACCACCGTGCACCAAAGGAAGGCAGGAGCAAAACCGGAGTGTTTTCTCCACCCCATGGCCCCACAGGATTCTCACCCACCCCTGCAAAAGTCTGGAAATTGTGAGACCTGGACTCCAGAGTCAGACCAGGGCAAGTGGAAATAGAAGCTTCACTTTACCAGTGTGTTCTACTGCGTCCCCCTTGCTGGCTGCCCGGGGACCGGAGCCTGGTTTCTCAGGAGGATGTGGGAGAGGGGCTGGGCTGGGGCCTGATCCCATTTGCACCCTCCTGCTTCCCCAAAATCCAGGAAAAACCACCGCAGTCCCAGCCTGTCTGAAGCACAGCAGAATGGTAAAAGCTGTGTCTGAGCTTCCAAAGTGAAAGAGCTGAAGTCGTCTGCTCTCAGGTGATCCCCATTTCATGTCAGGAGCGTGCCCTACAGTCCCAACCAGCACTTGCCTTTTGTTAAGTTCAGGGAGAAAAAAAGCAAACTAACCCAGACCCACACAATACAAGACTGAAAGAAAAAAAAAAAGAGAAATGGTGAGGTTTCTCCTTGTTCCATATCATCACATAAAAGGAGCATCATTAAAACAACATTCCTGGGGAAGTCACCTCTCAGCCATCCTCTCCCGTTCTGTCCTACCCTGCCTCTGACTCCGAAGGCAAGGAATTGAGAGCTTACAAATAAAACCCTAAAGGAGAGAAGCTTTGACATCAGTTCCAGCAATTGGGATTTCTCCTCTGTCTCCAAAAAAAAGTGGCAAGTCTGTCACACAGCGCTTACAGGCTATCCTCGGCGAGCCCAGGTGTAAGCCTGGTGTGTTTGTCAAACCCATGGCCTGGCAGAGGGAAGGTGTCTGTCTGAATTGCAAGCAAGTTCATTTTAAAACAGTTGGTTTAAAACCCTTCATCTTGGTTTAGCAAATTGCTGAACGCTGGGATAAAGTGTTCAAACACAATTTCTCATGTCTTAGGTGGCAGTGCCTGGCAGGCGGCGTTGGTCACTTCAGCAGACACATAGGGCTCTGGTCTGGCTTTTTCTGGGTGCTGTAGCAAAATAAGATGCTCTCGTGTCTGTCTATGGGTATATGCGTCTAGATGGACAGACACGTGCACTGTGTGAATATACATAAATACATCAGATTTAATTCCATGGGGCTGGCCTTGCTCTCAGTCCCACTCACTACCCCAGCACCAGCACCAGTCCACACCAGTCTCAAGCCTTCATGTGGGTCACCTACAAAACAGACCTGTAGAAAGAAAGACTGCTGTCTTGGTTCAACCAGACGTTCACCTTTGGACCAAGTCTTTCGAGGGGCCCATGGCACAGAGAGGCATGTACATGACCTGAAATGCTGACCATGTTCCTCAGAAAACACGGTCCAGCCAGCCTCTCTTTTAACCAACACTGATTTGAACTTTGTTTCTGGCCAACAGCATCATCACTGGAAGGCACTGCAGGAGCAGATCTGCTGCTTGCACAGCAAGAAGGTGTAGAAAAGCCTCCACAGCCTACAAAGTTCAGACGACTGCAAAACCTGGCTGTTTTCTTCATCTGGGGAATCAGATCCGTGAGTGTCAATATGGTGATGTGCACATTTACGTGGAGCTTAGTTTTGAGGAGCCAAAGTTACTGTTTCCACCGTTGTTGTCATGCTTTCAAAGCTGAGGTGACTGAGCTACACATGAAGCTGTGGCATTCTGCTGTTCCATGGTTGTCTTCTATGGAGCAAGCAGACAGTAACCCAAAGAGCAAGTCTCTCCCGCAATGTTCTTTGCAGAAACCATGGTTTTGCAGCCTGCAGGGACCAGAGAGTCATCAGTGACCCTGCCCATGACCATTGACCACATCCTTCTCAGCTAGTGTTTGATATGAACGTCTTCTCCATCTCCAGCACAGAGTTCTACTGGGGGGCTACACCAGGCAGCAACACTGTTTAAATGGCCTAAACCCCCCACCAAGAGTGAGAACTGGGCAAACTGGGGCAGCACAGAAAACGAATTAAATGTTTTGCTGTTTTCATGTACACTTGAACACCCCTGAACTGCCAGTCAGCGGTGTCAGGATGGAGGTACCCACAGGCTACAGGTCATTTCATGGGGTTTCTGAACAGACCCTTCCAGCATGTTGAAGCGTCTCTTCCTGGGCTCTGCAGCTGCGTTGGTGGGATCAAGCCCCCTGGCAATCCTCACTAGGCTCAGGGCTGTGCCTTTGGAGGCACAGAGGCAGTAACTACTGAGGTTTGACAGCAACTTTGATGACATTATGTGTGACCTTCTCTTCCCCAGGGAGGAGGATCCCCAGCACAGGGGACTCGGTGTCATTCAGCAGCTGGAGCAATAGCAGAGTCTGTCTCTGCAGTGCTCAGTGGCAGGTCCTGCCCCTACTTGTGCCCTTTGGGGTCTCCTCCTGCTTACCTGCCCCAGCCCAGCACTGGTCCCCTTTGCTTCCCCCTCCCTTCCAGCCCCACACCCTTTCCGTTTCCCCATCCAGGCCCAGCGGGGAAGCCGGGGAACAGGAGCCAGCCTTTCTCTGCAGAAAAACTTTCCTATTTATTTATGTTTCCCTCCCGCCCACGGAGATCCCGCCGATCTCTGAAAACTGTATGAAGTTATTTGCTCGAGCGAACTGACAGCAGCCTCCGGGCTAAACTTTTGATCCGTCAGTTTTCTGCCGTCTTCAAAAAGTGCTGCAGCGCAGGCGTGCGCACTGCCGGGCGCAGGCAGCAGCCATCCTGCGGCAGACAGGGCCGGCACGGCTCGCCACGGGCAAGAGGAGTCAGCGGAGGTGGACCTCCATCCTCCCGGCTTCCATCCATCACGTCTGGCTTGGCAGCGAGGGGATTACCCAGTCCCTGGTGTCCAGGCATGGGTGTCTCCATCCTTTGGAGGTACCAAAGAAAGCACAGAGTGGTTCTGCTGTTGAAGCAAACCAGAGCTGCAGGGGCTTCGGCTGCCTTTAATGTCTCTCTTGGCCTTGAGTCCCAGGAGACCTCCTCCTTCTCCCGTCCCACAGGCAGGGAAGCAGTAGCAACCCATCACCCAGCCCTGCCCAGGATGAAGTTCTCCTGGCGCTTGCTGGCAACGTTCCGGCTGATTCTCTTCTCTTCAGTGAAAGGTATTTTTCAGTGCGTATCATCGTCTCGTATCCTGAGGCTTTTGTATGCGCTCACAGAAGTTCAAAATGATCACATGGACGTCAAAGCTGTTGTTTCAACATCTACACCTCTGGGATGAATACCGTAAAAATAATGCGACATTGTAGACAAAACTGCAGGGATGGATTCAAGCACAGAGGGAAGGAGATGGAGTCAGGAAACCGTAAGCTAAGGAGGCTCAAAGTTTACACTGGATAGCCAAAACTTCCCACCCCAGCTTCTTTAAGATGCACATAGTTGATCAAGCTGTGAAACTTTGTTCCCTAATTGAAAAGGATAAACCAACGTATATAAAACCACAGGTACTGTGCATACACCGAAAAACACATCCATCGTCCAACTGATACTGAGAGATTACATGCTGCACCGGGGGGATAAAGAATGTGAGTGTATTTTATGCCAGACCAAATTTTAGTATATGCTGACTTCAGCATACGGTTCCTCACTGACTGCTGGACATCACCCTTCAGTGTCAAGGACAAGCTGCCTAAGGAAAATGCTGCTTGTGATTAATAGATGTGCAAACTTGGAAATGCACAGGGAAAAGTTATACTTGTAGGGATCGAGCCCAGGATCAGGTAAAAAGCCATGGTAGTGAAGAACATTGTCCATCACAGACAAATGGTCTGTTACGTGAGCAGGATGTGGATGGAAGTCTGTGCTGGGGATCCACTAGCCGGTACCATCCCTGTCGGTGAGCAGCAGAGCAGCTCTGGAAAGTCCTGCTGGAAGGGATGTGGGGGATGCTGCACAAAGACAAGGGAGGAAACGTTCTCTGTCCCAGGGAAAATGTCATTCCTGGTCCCTAAAGTGGGCAGAACCTGGGTTGGCATCTTCTAGGGATCCTTGCTTGCCGTTCTCATTTGACACCTTGGAGACGGCCAAATTCTGAAGCCATTTCTCAATCTTTGCTTCTACAAACTTTGAAGGCAGGTGGATCTGGATGAAAAGCTAAAGAGAACAGTAGCTTTTCAGACACTTTGGTGTCCACAACTGGACACCTAACTCCACACTTAAGGGTACAATGAGCGGCCTGATTGTCAAAGACGTTAGTATCCGAACTCCGCACAGGGTCATAAAAGGAGATCGACATTTTTGACAAAAATGGGCTTTCTCACAGTCTCACTGGAGAATTTTATACCCAATTCGGCTGTCCACAGCTGTGCAGGAAAATCTGTAAATCAAGAAGTTACTCCAGGCAAGATTTAAAATGCTCTAATTGCCTGTTGGATTTATGACAAAAGTACCACAAGAGACAAACTGATTTCAGTGCTTCGCTGGCATAATTTAGGGACAAATATATCTTTCCTGCTGTAATAAGTCATTATTACGTTAGGTTTAGTGTTGAGACTTTCCCCATTAATATTGCAACATTTTATACCAAAAAATGTGTGTATAATTGATAATCAAAAGTCCTTGAAGATCAGAAAAATACAATATTTTAGTGCAGTGAACTTAAAAAAACAACTGCAAAATGAGATTATCTTTTGAGATTTTGTTTTGAAACACAATGGGAGGTAGACAAACAGCCCAGGCCACATCCTGCTGTCCCTACTCTGATGTAATTGGGACTGATCCTGTTGAAACACAGTGGGTTTCAAGGGTTGGCACAACATATTTTTTAGATGTGTGTTTAATATTTTATACAACTCCTACCAGTGCCCATCAGCCTCTTTTATTAGCGGTGTTCACATCCACAGGGCATGCTGATTTATCCCATAATACTCTTGGTCACTTTTATAGCTCATTTTCAAGTCACCAAAACCTTAGGCAAACAAAAAGGTGTGGTTTTGCAGTCCTTGGCAGGCACGATCTCCATAACCTTAGACGTTGCCGAGATAAGGATGCAGGAATTGGCTGCAGCCCAGGGAGGCCCAGAGCATCTGTGGTGGTACAGGGACACCCAGAGGAGCTGCCTATGGGGGAACCCAATGGCTGTGTACCAGCTCTTGCGCTGCCTTCTCCAAATTTGAGTGACTCCGAGCCTGTACATAGATGAACAACATGATCAAAGAGAAGATTGGGAGAGCAGACTGCATTATCTCCCCAGGTTTCCCAGAAGACATCATAGGGCTGCAAAGGACACCGCGCGGGGAAGGAGCCTGAGAGGAGGAGTGCTGTGTGCTGTGGGGTTGGGGCTGTGTGGCTGTGAGAAGGTGTGAAGGATGTGGGGATGGACCTATGCCCCGCCAGGTGTCCCCTCTTCCCTGCCTCAGGTGAGAAGGGAGAGGGATGGAAGAGGAGGGTGAAGGGTGGAAGAGGAGAATGAAGGGTGGAAGAGGAGGGCAGAAGACTGAAGACAGCAAAGGGTGAAAGAGGAAGGTGAAGGCTGGAAGAGGTGGAAGAAGGGTGGAAGAGGAGGGCGGAGGACTGAAGACAGCAAAGGGTGGAAGAGGAGGGTGAAGGTTGGAAGAGAAGGATGAAGGCTGGAAGAGGTGGAGGAAGGGTGGAAGAGGAGGGCGGAGGACTGCAGACAGCAAAGGGTGGAAGAGGAGGGTGAAGGTTGGAAGAGAAGGATGAAGGCTGGAAGAGGTGGAGGAAGGGTGGAAGAGGAGGGCGGAGGACTGAAGACAGCAAAGGGTGGAAGAGGAGGGTGAAGATTGGAAGAGGAGGATGAAGGGTGGAAGAGCAGGCTGAAACACGGAAGAGGAAGGTGAAAGGTGGAAGTGTAGGGTGAAGGGTGGAAAGGGCGAGTGAAGGATGGCAGAGGAAGCTGAGGCAGCTTTGCTGTCCCAGTTACCGCTGAGTGTATCATTCCAGCAGAGGGAAACCAGTCTTCATACTGCATTGTTGTACAACAAGAGTTTTTAACGGATGTAAACCCAAACCTGCAGAAAGTTTCTCTTGAAGGGCCAGATTCTCGCAGGGCTCGGTAGTAAAGCTTTACCGATGAAAGTGTCTAGTGCAGGTTTATAGCAGCTGTAAGAATTCGGTGTAATGTAAGAGTAACCAGGGGAATATTGACTTCAAATATACTGACTTGTTTGGGTTTTAACTGGTATTTTGGATCTAGAATCTTAAAAGAACATTTGACACCAGCTTTTATGATAATACTTCTCCCTGATGATACCACACCTTTTCCCCAGTTACCCCGAGAAGTAAAACTAAGAATAAAAGCATTTTTCTAATCTTTACATTTTATATTAAAAAATAACTCTCAATAAACACTTTCCAGGATCGCTTTTGACATTAAACATTGATTTCTGTGTCTGTTATAAACCTTGAAGAATTGCCTCAGGCGCTTGTAATAATCTAAGCATTAGATAGGAACATTTTCACTATCTAATTATTACCCAGTTTAATACAAGCCGCACTTCACTTTCTTTTGGAAAAAAAAAAAAGAAATTATCTTAAAAAAAAGACCCATCCCCCAGCAATTCTGCTGTTGCTGTTGGAGCCAAACGCGGTACGTGCCAACACAGGGAATGCAAGTCAGACCACCCAGTAACACGACTTCTTTGAAAAGACATTGCAATATATACAGAAATGTCAGGGTCGTCTTCTTTCTAAACAGGTAAAATCCTCTCCCCATTGCCCTGATTTCCAAGAGGAGTAACACCCGGCTTCATTCTTCCCTATTTCCAAAACATGCCTCAGCGCTGAGCACATTTCAGGCTCAAGGTTAATGGAGCAAAGGGGTTTGTGCACTCCCGTGTCCAAGGCTGATTCCTGCTTGTTTACATTTGAGCGCCATCATTTATTTTTGTATTTTTCTCCCCAAAACATGGCTTTTAGGAAATGAAAGCTGGGAACATTCTCCCATAATTCAACTCAATGGAGGCCAGAAGGGTATATCCAGGCACAGCACTGAAAATGTCTGGAATAGCCTGAATTTAGTGTCTTCTCTACTTCATACAGCTGTTTCCATGATTTACGTGCACTTGCTTAACTTGGCTTCAAAACTCTCACTTCAAAAAATTTTAGAGAAATAAAATACCCAACATAGGAAGTTAAATACTTGAGCTGGGATTAGTCTCGTCACATGTTACCATACACACTGGAATCGGTCACCCTGGGCCGTCTTCTCGGCGGCATGAAGTTTGCAGTGCTGCTCATTCCCTGTGTGTATCTGAGTTGACACAAGAAGGGCTTGTTTCTCTCCACCGACCCTGTGGAGGACCAGGGTGCTAAGCCCACGGGGAGACATGTATAGTGGAGAGAGCTGCAGCTAAGCGGGGTGAATCCCACTTTCCAACATCCAAACGATTTAATAGAGATGAAACCCAAGGGATGTTACTGAAATGAAATAAATCTGGGCAGAAATGATTGCAGCGGCGTTTGGGGAATGGAACAACAGTGTACACCCTGGGAGATACGGGGTCGACGGAAAGCTTGCTGTTCTCTGGGGAAGCCTATATGACTTTTCCTGGGTAAGAAAAAGGGAATCATCAAGCCATCACCACTTGCTTGGACCCCATCCTGAAATTGCTTGAGCTGTACCTGGCTTGTAAGGGCAGCTTTGGGTTCAGATGTCTTCAGTGGGAGCTGTAGGGGCAACCACGGGATGGACGCACCGGCTCCTGGGTGCCTTCCCAACCCCTTCACCAGGATGAAGGGAGACTGGGGATGGAGCTCACCCCTCCTCCCAGGACATTTGCCAGGGAGCCCCTCACCTGAAGTGTTTCCAGCTGCTGGACCGAAGAGAGTATTTTTGAGAACTCCTCTGCTTGAGGTGCTTTTGGGGAGGAACTTCACCCCCTAGGTGCACCCACCTCTCCCCACGGCCATAAGGGCAGCCCGAGTGACAGGCTTGGGAGTGACATTTGCAATGCCCGTGTCCACGCTTGGGCAATGCATCCCAGCCATCTGCTCCCAACCGAGTTGCAGCAGCAACCCCAGCACGACCGGTGAGTGAGAAGCTTCCCAGGGACGGCGGCCGTAGGTAGGGGAATACTTTTTATTCCACCCGGAAGGATATATGAGGTTGTATTGTGGCTGGAAAGGCAGACGAGGTGCATCGCACCCACTTTTTCCTTCCGATCTGAAAGCTGAGCACCCCAAAGGCTATCTGCTGTATTCAGTTGCCCCAATTAATCTAATGAAAGGTACTATTTCTCCCCACAAATGTTGCCTCATTTAAATGCTTCAATTCAGAAGAGCAATAACCGCTATTGCTACAGTGATGTTTTCAATACAGCAGGAAGATTTCAAGCTCTCCTTCCGGCAGCGCAGCCCAAGAAGTACGAGATCGTGACAATACTACCTACGTTTTCCCAATCCGTTGTCAAGCACTATGCAAACAGAACTAAATGTGATTTGGGCTCCAGATATCCGCAAGAGGATGCAATGGAGAGATCAGAAATTTCCTCCCGGTGGAAGGCATCAAGTTAAAAAAAGGATAAAAGGCTTGAGGAAGGATGGGGTTTAAGATGAATATTATAGGAAAATCAGAAATTCATGCTGGAGGTGTAAATCTCTAGGTGTTATGGATGCTTGTGTTTGCCACGGATCTTGTCCCGCGCATTTGATCAAACGCAGTTTGGTCCAGGGGAATAAAGAGGTGTCGCAGAAGTGGGAGAAAGCAGCTTCCTTTTCCGAGGGAGAGCAGGAATGCGAAATATCTCTAAAATAATACACTACCCAAATAGTCTTTCAGCCCTTCCCGAAGGAAAAATACACTCCTCTACAAGGAAAATGCCACATCTCTACAGCCCCAGGAAAAGAATGAGGTCATGTCTTTCACTAAAGCTGAAAGAGGGTTGGTTGTTTTTTTTCTTTTTTTGGTGCAGCGTTTCATACTCTTCTCCCAGTAACTAGACGTGCCTCGCCGCGGTGGGGTCCTTGGCACTCGTCTTCAGCCGGGCTCCCTCCCCCGCAGAAAGTTCAATCCTCACTCGATCTAAAGGGCTAAATCCTGCACCACCAAAGCAACGCTGCGATTACGGAGGAAATGGGTTTGCCCCTTGCTTCCACCGCTGTGAATTGGGAGCAATTCTCCCGAAGTTTGGAGGTGAAAGCTGTCCCACTGACTCCGGCTGCAGAAGGGTTTCTTGCACGGGAATGAGGGAAAAGAAGCCAACTTTATAAACCAGATTCTGGTCTCTTTGCACAAGGACAATTTGCAATAAACCCTGTGGCTAACGTGAAGTTATTGCAGATTTGCACTGGCATGAATGAGGTCAGGAACCAGCCCGGGGTGGCTGGGGCAAGGCAGCACAGAGGTGTTGGAGCGCGGAAATTCGGAGTTTGACTTCCTTCAGCCCCTAAACGATCTCAAGGCGGTGACACCCCGCCTTCGATGTATTTTGGGTCAGATTGATGAGTGTCACGGCTCAGGACTGAGCATGCCCGACGTGGAGAAAGCCACGTGGAGCTCGTCGGAGCGAGCCGGCACTGTGTGCTAATTAGAGCTGTCTACTCAATGAATTTAGCTTGAACTGCTCGCAGAGTGTCTGCAGCTAGATTGGGATTTCCTCAAATTGATTTGTAATTTGAGGTTACTCAATTAATTTTTTGTTCTTTTTTTTTTTTTTTTTTATTTTTAATTTTTGCTCTCTGGCTTAATCGCACAAGTGTTTGACTCCCCGTATCCGTGCCCTCCTCACTTCGACGGGTGCCGGCGCTCCCCGGCCGGGTGCCCTCTCCAGCATCGCAGCCCTGATTTGGCCACCAGCGGGCCAAACCTCCCAAGATTCACCAGCCATTTAGAAGGAGGTTTCAAATAAGCAGGATAGAGGAAATTCGAACTTTTTTTTTTTTTTCCTTTTCTGGGCCACATAAGCCTTGCCCAAGGCATTATTCATAAAAAAATTAGGCTGCTGCAAGATTCACTAGTGGGGTGCAGAATTTAAATAGAATTTTCTCTTGTCCCAGTTAACACAAAGTCAGCCTGATTCCACCATCCCTTATGCTGGTGTAAAGTGGGAGTAATTCCAGCCACGTGGCTGGGATTTATTGCCCACCAGAGGGTCCATCCCCAGCCCTGCGGCGAGCGGGAAGCCAGGGCGGATATTCCGGGATGCATCGCCTGGTGGCTGCTCTGGGTGGCCGGTCGCAGCCTCGGTGGGTCAGGTCCTCGCTGGGTGAGCCGCGTCTTCCTTCCTGATGTGAAAATGTGCACGGATGCAATTGAAATTTATTTTTTCCAAGCATTTTTTTTGTGGTCAAGCTTTGAGTGCCGGTGTATTTGGAGGCAGGGAATGCAGAGGGGGTACGTGTGGCTGCTGCAGAGTTGTGACCCTGTACAAGCAATGTTTTATGGCGTTCATCTCCCACCGCTTCTAATGTGGTCCAACCAAAGCACCCACTTGCCTTTCCAGTCCTTCAAATCTCTCGTTGCTTCAAGCTTCACATTGCTCTGCTGCAGCAGTTTTGTGCCAGGCAAATTTGGCTGACTCCAGGGAAGCGGTGCTGTCCCAAAATAAGTGATGGGCTCTTGGGAACCATTTGGTTTTTTGGGAATGAAACCGCAGCTCCCATTCAGAGAGATTTGCTTTTGCAGCGGCTGAGCCCAGCGACATGAAGCACTGAACCTTGCAAGGCGATGCGAAGCTGCTGCTGCTCAGCCTTGGCCACTTGTTCCAGCACTGAAAACCGAGCATCTGCTGGTGGGAATATCTGGTGCCTCCTGAGTTCGACAAGCTTTCCTTTCCCTTTGGGATATTCCTCCAAACTGTGTAAAACAGCCTGGAAAAGGTACCAGGCACTACCTGCCCGCCCAGGTAATTTGGTTCACCATTTATGCACTTAAAAAATGCCAACACAAACACTTCTGTGATATTATGGGATTTTCACGACAAAGATGTTTGCTCTGGTTTCTGTTCAACTTCCCCCCCGGCACGGGAGGCAGAGCCCAAAGCTGTTACTCGCTGCCTGCGGCTCTTCCGAGCCGGAGCTCAGACCCGGAGCCAGGCTTCCCTCCTCTTGACTGGAGATTTTCAATCAGAGCAATTCCACCGACTTCAGAGAGCTGCTGCTCATTTCCAAACATATGCTTAGGAATATAATCAGGCTTACAAATCTCTGCTGACGGCAAAGCCGAGCGCCAGCTTCCCTTAACTAGTAATGCAAAACGCTGCTGGCGGGGGGGGGGAGCAGCCTGCACCCGCCACCCAGAGCTCGACAAGCCCAAAGCTGAGCACGGTCCTCCTTGGAAATGAATTTTATGAGCAGGACTGGAAACTAGTGGGTGCTTTGGCACCATGAGAACACGGTATATCCACAGAAAGGTGGTCTTTGCCGTTGCGGCAGAGCTGGCATTGCTCTGCTGCCCGTGGGATAGTGGTGGGCGTAGGGCAGCAGGGTGTCTGCAAATGAACAGACATGAAGGAGAAATAGCGTGGACTTCACCAGCAAACCCCGAAGCACAGCTCATGGGAGGCAAGGGTTTCTCCCACCCACCTCTGAGCAGCCCGTTTCAGCCCCAGGTGCCGGCGAAGGGCATCCCTGAGCTTGTCCTTTTGCAGGAGAAGGTGGCACAGTGGGTCCAAGTAATAGGCTGCTCGCACTGCTCGGCATCAGGGTGCTCCAGACACGTCTCTGCTCACGGCCATCACTGCGCTCGTCAATAAAATGATTCATCTGCTGCCTGGCTGCTGCTGGGGCTGGAGGAAACGCTGCTCAGGCTCTTGTCAAAGCTGCAGACATGCTGGGCAGGATTTAGCGTGGTGTCTCCGTGTCGACGTCTACGTGAGACCAAAATGCACAAGCTGCAGCAGCAGTTAGCAGAGACTGGTGCCAGAGGAAGGGTGTCTGGGACAACCACGTGGTGATGGTAGATGTCACCAAGGGCCTACAAAAGATCAATGCTCTCCTGGAGCAGCAGCTGGAGGTCAAGTGGGGCTCCATATGGGCAACATAGAGCCCAAGCTCATGTAGATGCCCGCATCCAGACATCGGAATTTACAGATGCCTTCATCTGCCAGTTATCCCCCTGCCCATGGTGTTTCCTGGAAGACCATTCTGACCATTTCTGACCACTCTTACCATTTCTCTCATCGATGCCTGGCCATGGTTCCCAGCCATAATGGTGCTCCAGAAGAACAAGATGGTCTTGTCTTGTTCAAAATTCATTAAACCCCACTCCTCCATGGAAATGATAAATCACCAGGGTGGACCTTAGGAACGCTGGAGTGGTTCTGCTCTCTGCAGAGCCTCAAGGAGAAATTCAAAGCATCCAGGACCACTCGCATCGGGGGGGTTATTTGTTCAGCCGAGGCTCACTGGTGTCTCTGGCTGGACATCAGAGCGAGCTCTGGCCCGGGAGAGAAATGTAGCCCTGTGGCACGTGTCTGCTCCATGCCGGGTAGTGATTTTTGGGGCAGGGCACAGGCGTGTGCAGCTGGGGCATGCATGGCAGGACACAGCAGCACCAGGCAGGCACTGGACAAGAGCAGGACATGGCATGGGGTGGCCGAGGAGGGCACGGTTGGACTGGCCTGTGTCCTGGGAGGGTGGCCCTGGGGTACGCCTGACACTGGGCAGCGTTGCCTGGCCCCATCAGGGTGCAGCGCTGCCCTGGGTGGGTGCAGCATTGCCTGGGGTGGGCACAGCACCTCTCGGTGCAGCACAGGACAACCCAAAAGCTGTGTCCAAGCCCCCCAGCACTCAGGGCTGTTGCTCCTCTGGCTGCATTGGCACCATGACCCCACCTGCACGAGGCCGAGCACATCAGCAGCATTCCCAAAACGACCATGAGGAGCAGCAGCAGGGTCCTGGCTGGGGGACAGGACATCCCACCGCTGCTTCTGGGCACCCACCTGGTCCCCTACTGTACATCCCCTCCGTCCCCCTCTACCCCTTTCCTCCGCAGAGGAAAATGGAAGTTGCCTTTTGTCTGGCAGGGGTCAGACAGCGCCGGTTTGTTCGATAAAGCTTTAACGCTTTGTGAACACGTAGAAAAGCTCAACCCGGGGGCCTTTGACAATCTCTATTGTTTTGCAGCTAAAAAAAAAAAAAAAAAGAGAGAAGGAAAAAAAAAAAAGAAAAGAAAGGCTGGTTCGATTTAAAACACCAAGTTCATGGCATTTCAAAGAGAAATGATACACAGCGTATGGATTTGTGTGATACGGGGAGATAAAGCAGGGAATAAAATGCCAGGCAGGAGCATTACAAACGCTGCTCTCGGGGGTGAGCCTGGTATTTTGCCATCTGATTATTTTAAGAGGTTTCTGTCTCTGCAGTAAAATCTCTGGCATTAGCTTCACATCCCAGCTATCCGCATTTGGGGCAAAGTCTGGGAAAGGAAAAGGTGTGAAAAAGATGAAAGAATAAGCGATACTTTGCCCTAATGTCTAACGTGCCCGGGAAATGGCATGTATATGTGTGTACGGTCCGCTTCATCCACACTGGGGTTCATTGTCTGCAAAATTCATAAGCCACGTAATGCACCAGTTGCCAAGCAAAGCTGGGATACGGGAGCCCTCCCCATAGTTTATTTAAGCAATAAAATTTTGAAAAAAAAAAGGGACTCCTGAAAGAATCATACGAGCTGGCGAGGAGGTCAGTTGATTGAATATTTCATTTATTGAATGTACGATTGCCAAAATAAATAAGTCAGGGAGGAAAGCAGTAGTCAGGAAATCGAATGTGGGGTTTTTTTTGTCTCCGGCGAAGTTTCCCTTGAGTGATTTCCTTTGGAGGCTGCCGCTGCCCGTGGAGCGCATCCTGCTCCTCCAGCTCCGGCGGCAGCCCAGGCACCGGCGACACACTCCTCCTGGCCAGCCTCCGCCAGGAGAACAAAAATGTGTTGTTTCACTGTCCTTATAATGCATGGAGGAAATAGGATTAGGTCCAAATAGCAGCAAGGTGAGTAGGATTAATGACTGGCTTAAATAAACTGCGCCATTCTTTACCAGGCTTCTCAATATCATTTCCGCCTGGTTGTGCTGCGTGCAAGGCAGCGCGGTGCTGTGCCCAAGAGGTGCACGCCTAGATAAGGTTGGGGAGACTAGAAATAGACACTGCTTTCCGGATTTTTCCTTTTTTTTTTTTTTTTTTTCTCTAATAAGAAGTCCGACTTTTGCTGTTGTGAGATGCTGAAACCCCTGTGGGAGGGATGGAGGGAAGGGGAGATGGAGGGAAGGAGGGATGGAGGGAAGGGGAGATGGAGGGAAGGGGAGATGGAGGGAAGGGGAGATGGAGGGATGGAGGGAAGGAGGGATGGAGATGGAGGGATGGAGGGTGGCAGCCTTTGTGAACGCCTCTTGCCCCCTGGCGTCCCCTCGCTGCAAGGACAGCCGGGGCCGGGGGGGGGGCAGGGGAGACCAGGGAGGGGACCGGGGAAACCGGGGAGGGCACAGGGGGGACGGGGCGGGGTGGGGGGGAGGACGACACCGGCCGTCTCCATCTCTCATCGCCTCTTTCCAAAAAACCCAACCAACGAAACCAGCCAAACCGACCCAAGCGACACCTCCCCGGGCAAAACTTGTTTCTCCCTCCCCAAAGCACCTTGTAAAAATAAAGAAGATCTTGCCCAGTTCCTCAAAGGGAGGTTGGGAGGGCAGGAAAGGGGGGGGAGAGAAGAAAAAAAAAAAAAGCAATAAATTTAAAGAGTTGGTTGCTAGGAAGGGAATGCGGCGGCTTATTTGGCATTTCTATCCTCTTTTGCATAGTCTCAGTTTCAGCTGGCAGACCAGGAGGTATGTGGTTGCCTCCATTAAATCTGTTTCTCATTGCAGGCTGACAAGATTTTAAGAAAGGTTCCTAATGACCGATACAGGCTGGCATCGCAGCTGAGTTTTGTAATTAAACGTTACTGAGCAGCGGCAGTAGCTGGGGATAAATGTCAAAGCATTTTTTTCTTCTTTTTTTTTTTTTTTTTTTTCCCGGCGATTTTCGGAGGAGAGGCTGGGTATGTCACACAGAAATTGCAGCTGCCAAAACAATCTACCAAGAAGCGCATCAATTAAAAATAACTTCCACAAACTTCCCCAGCGAGCTGAGGAAATGACACTTAGTGGCTCACGATGCTGAGCGTCTCCCAAACTCCCCCCCAAAAAACTGCAATTACCCCCGGCCCCAGCAAACGCCCTGTCCCGCTGCAGCAGGACCCGGGGCGCTCGCTGCATCCTGCAGCCGTTAAATTGAATTTTACCGAGAAATGGTGCCCGGTTGACAATTTGACGGCAGGGGGAAAAAAAAAAAAAAAAAAAGGGAGAAGGATAAATAGATAAATATAAATGTGTGATTTTGTGTGCGGGGGGAGAAGCGGCAGGGCAGGAGCTGCGGTGACAACGCGGAGGTGCGCAGAGGATGCCCGCTGCCCCGGGGGGGTGTCCCCGGCCCCGCCGCCCCAAACCCCTCCGTGCTCCGCCGAGAGGGGAATCAAATCCCGCCCGGCGAACTCGGCTGCTGCTTCTCTTTCCTCTTCTCCGTCGTCTTTCTTGCTTGCTTTTTCTTTTGGATTTGTCTTTTTCTGTTTCTCGCTTTTGCTTTTCTTTTCCTTCCTTTCCTTCCTCTCTTTCTCGATTTTCTCCAGCCCCCCCCTTCCTTCCGTCTTTTTTCTTTCTCTCTTTCTCGATTTTCTCCAGCCCTTTTCCCTTCCCCTCCAAAGCCCCAGACCCATTCCCCCTTGCTCAGCCCCGCTCAAGTTCACCTCCCCCTCCGCGCACCCCCCAGCCCCGCCGCACTCCGCGGGCCTGCGCAGGGCCCTCGCTCCCTCCTTACACCCGCGCACCTCCTGCCGGTCCCTTGCGCGGGCGCGGAGCCCCCGCGGCGGGGCAGCGGGCGGTGGCCGCCGTTGCGCGCCCGCGGAACCAGCGCGGAGCCCCGCTGGGAGCGGCACCGCCTCCCCCGGGCCCGCTCCATCGCCTCCTCCCCCGCCGACCCGGCCCTCAAACCGTGGGAAACGCAGGATTTTCCGCCCCCCTCCGCGCCGGTGGGCGCCGCGGTGATGCCGGGGACTCGCCGCCCTCCGACAAAGTTACCGCCGGCCCGGCTGCGCGCAGCGCGTCCCTTCCGCGCCTCGGCAAGGAATCCACCCACCCCCTCATTAATTTATTTTTAAACCGCATTAAAAACCATTTCCCTCGGCTGGGCGAGAGGTTGGGTTTAATTCATTGAATATGCATGCGAAAAGTTTAACGGCGGCAGCAGCCAGGGGTTCAAAATTGCGAAGTTAAATATTTGTTTTTAATTTTCTGGCTCAAAAATTTTAACTAAGAGGCAGGATTCCCGCCGCTCTAATGTGCTTGCATAAATGGCTTTGTTATTACGACTTCCCTGCTAAAACAACATTTGCTTCTCGTCCTGACACATCGTGTTTGAAATCCGCGCAGGCGGGCGAAATCTGCCATCTAATATGTAAAACCTGAAATGAGCCTGCCCGGCCGCGGAGCCGCCTCTGCGCAGCGCCCTGCCCGCGCCCTGCGCAAAATTAACAAAACGTGGCGCTCCTATTAGTTTTTAATTAGATTTTCTGATTATAGGCATGTTTAAAGGAAAAGATTGCCTGTTTATGGAGGGAGATTTCCTCGAGAGTCTATTTGATTAAACGTATTTACAATAACTCCGGTGTTTAAACATTGTCACATTTTAGGGGACGGTTTAATGAAAGTATAATTTTAAGACGGGAAAAAGTTGCAGAGAACCACGCGCTCCAGCCTGCCCTGGCATTTTATTTTATTTTATTTTATTTTATTTTATTTTATTTTATTTTATTTTATTTTATTTTATTTTATTTTATTTCAATCAGACATTACAACCAATAAACCACAGAACTCGGGGCCCGGTGACCCTACAGCCAGACAAAAGGGTCTTTGTCACCGGATCCCCGCGGACAGGAGTCCTCAGGCCCCGCGGAGCCGGCGCTGAAGGTGCGCACCCGCGCCCCGCGTCCGCGGCCACACCGCGGCCTCCGCGGGCAGGTGAGTGGGGGCCGCTGCCTGCCCCCGGACTGGGGGTGCTGCTCCCCCGGGGGGGGTGGGGTGTCACAAAGACCTTTTCTCCGCGGCAGCAGGATTTATTCTTATTTTTATTTCTATTTTTTCTTTTTTTTTGTGACGCCGCTTTTCGTTAGGGTCCATCCCCCTTCACCCCCCGCCCTGGTTTCTTTCGCTCTTCCCCTTGCAGCGCTCCGCCCGCCGCCGCGGAAAAACCGCGCCCGGCCGCGCAGCCTGCGCCCCCCGCCCAGGGCCGGCGGTGGGATGCGGGGGGATGCGGGTCTCCCCGCCCGTCCCGTCGGCGCGGAGCCCGGCAGCGGGAGCCGGGGGGGATGGCACGGCTCTGCCCTGGGGTACACACGCTCTTCCTCCTCCTCCTCTTCCTCCTCCTGCCCTCGGGGCCGCAGCCCTCGACGGTGCCCGGTTGGGGCAGGTCCTGCCGGGGGCGGGTAAAACCCCCCCGATTCCTGCTCCCTGGCACCCCGGCTCTGACATCCCCACCACTTGATTTTTTAATTTCCCCCCTAAACGTATAATTTCACCCCCGAGAAGACTTCTCTTCCTTTTTTTTTTTTGGACGAGGAAGGCTCCATCCGAAAACACATTTCCCTTTTTGTCTTGCCTATTAGATATAATTTAACATAAAACGCCTGTTATAATTACTGATTATACAAGGGGTCCCTTGTTTTCGCAAGCAACTAACAGGATTATCTAACAAGTGCTGGATTTCAAATTAACCATAAACACGACATCGGGATTCATCTGGCTGCGCTGGAAAGGGGGGAAGGAGTGGGCTTGGGGATGGGGGGACGGGGTGACCCAGGAGCCCTGTGCCCAGTGTCACTTCCCCCTTGCCCCAGCTGGGCACAGTGGGCAGAAGCATCACCCCTGCAGAGTCTATAAAGGTATTATTATAATTTTTTATATATATATATATATACACAAATTGAAAAAAATATATATGAAACCACTCTAAAGTGCTGTTTCGAGGGGGTTCGGGGAGGGCTGATCCATCCTGGGGCAGAGCAGCAGCTCAGGCTCCTGCCCACCACCTTTGCCCAGCCACGGGCAACGGGGGGCTCTGAAAAAAATCTATTAGAGATGAGTTAATTAATGGTAATTGGAAAAGGGACCTCCCCTACGTAAAATTGGCTTTCTCCACAAAAGAGCATATAAAAATAATATGAGAAAAAACCCACAAAACCCAACCCACAACACTACAATGAAGCTTTTGAGTAAAAGACCTTGGTTTTGATGCTGAGGGGAGCGGGGAGGAGGAAAGTCCCCTCAGCCCCAGCCCTGGCCTCGCTCCTGCCAAATCCCGACGACGGCAGCAGCCCTTGGGATGGATGAAACCTGCCTTCCCGGACACCCCCTGGCTGCAGCTCCCCCCCTCCCTTTTTTTTTTTTTTCCCCTTCTGCGTGGAAAATGGCTTTACCAGGGGAAGGGGGACCTGGAGGGGCTCAGGGTCCCGGGGATGCTGCTGCGCGGCTGGGGTCCCTGCGCTCCCTGCCATCCCTGCTGCTCCTCCCCTCCCGCCCATCCTTCAACCCCACCTTCAAACTCTTTAGGCCTGATGGAAAGTAAAGCCTTTTAATGAGTCAAATAATTTTGGACATGAGAAATTTCCTTACCCCCCCCACCTCCCGCCCCTCTCCTTTGTAATTAGAGCTGGCCGCGTGTCTAAAATGATCTGCTTTCCAGAGGGAAACAATAATTGAATTGTTGGGTGTCTCCCGAGCTTTGCAGGGCTCCGGGAAGGCTGCGAGGGAAGCTGAGCCGTTCTCTTGTTAGCGTCTGCAATAAGAGCGAGACACCCTAGAATTCAATTACGCGGCTCCTCCAGGAGCCGTTATAATTATAACGTCAAGTTGTTTTTTAAAATTTCATAATTACGTTTTAGGAGCCTTGCGTGGATGTTTGGGAACGTGCCGGTCCGGCCCCGGCCCCCCCCACCCTGCCCCGTGTCCCCTCCTTTGCCGCAGCCTCTTCCCTGCCCCTGCTGCGGTGGCACCCTGCTCCCGAGGGTGCCCTCCCTCGCCATCCCTGTCCCAGGCACCCATGCCATATTCTCCGCTCCGGCATGGCCGGACATCTTTCCCGAGCCCCGCACCACAAGGGCACATGCAGTGAACAGGCTGGTGACACGTCCCCGTGCCAGATCTGTTCAACCCCTCCGATTCCTCTGCCTGCAAAATTGATTCCCACGCATGCCTATTCCAGAAGGAAACCGGGAAGAAGCAGATCGGAGTCGCCAGTTACGGACAATTCTGTGTTCAACTAGTTGAATAGGTGTCCTTATGTTTTCCTCCCGTCAGTGGCAGCAGAGGGGTGAGATTCGGGGCACACCAGGCGGTGCTGGGGGACCCCGGGAATGGTGATGCTGCCTCTGCTCCGGCTGGCATCTTCACCTTCAAAAATGCAAACATAAAATGCTGAAAAACTCTCATGTTCCTTTTGCAGGTGGAAATTAAGAGCTCAGGAGGGCTTGATGTGCCACCGGTGATGCCTTGCAAGCTGGGGCTGGGAGCGGCATCGTGTGCGGATGGTGGTTGAGCTGTTTTTAGGCTCTCTTTGGAAAAGTGGATCAAGCTGCTCATATTTTACCTTCCTGCTGAAACGAGAGAGCTGTGACCCCTGTCTTACTGCCGAGCCTTTGTTCAGGGCTTCTTTCCCCTGCCCTCACCACGTGGCTGTTGCAGACCCACTGTGCCCTGGCCAGGAACTGCTTCTCCTACTCACCTGTGCAGAGACCAACCCCGGGCTGACAGGTACCAGGGCTGGATGGAGATCTCCCGGCTGTACAGCGCAGTTTGAAGGTGTTTAGTGAAGGAGCTTCTTCGGCAAGATAGGGAAGAGGAGACTGAGAGGAAGTGCAAAATGACAGAAGAGTGAGAAGACCACATGGAAGGAGCTGCTTCTCAGAAGAAACTGTGGGCAGAAAAGCTCGGCGCAGTCAGACACAGTTCGAGCACAGGCACTGCAGCACACCCCGATTTCCAGGTATGTGCTAAAGTCCCAGCACTGGGCCATCAGAGGGACCCATTGTATCCCGGTTTGGTTCTCCTTGCCAAAGCTGAAAGAGACCCAAGAACGTTCCCGAGTTTCATCCAGCCCAGTTTCAAGTGTCAAATTAGGGAAAGGGTCTGGCTCAGACTGTGGTGTGCACACTTTCTGCAGAGCTCCTTGCCGAGGTGGACTGTGTCTCCCCAGAGGTGCGCAGGGAGGAGTTTGCTGTACGTTGGCCAAGCCATTTTTCTGTAGAGGGAGAAACTTGACCATGTCTTTACCCAGCAAAGAGCCACAATGCACAGGGCCGTGCTCAGCGGGAGCAGGCAGCAGAAGGCCTGATGTTCTCCCCTCCTACCCCATGGCCATCACCAAGAAAGTTTGACAGCCCTAGGCAGAAAGAGAGTATATCAAAACAAATCCCAATAACCACCCATTAGCACCAAATCACAAGTGCTACTGGAATAACCTTGTTTTGATAGCGCATCTTGCACTCAAACCAACCTCTCCTGAGCTGGGACCCAGGTCCTGAGGAGGCTGGAGCACACCACTGGCTTCGTGGACCCACATCGCTGTCTGACTGAGGCGCAGAAGATGAAAAGCGTGTCTTGCTCTTTGCAGGTCGGTGCCCCACGTAACAGTTGTGGCACTGGGACGGGAGAGAGGAGAGGAATATGCAATGACTGTGCTGGTTTCAGACTGGGAATAGATTCACTTCTCATTCTCTCAGACAAGCAATTAGAGCCGTCTCCCCAAGCAGTTCCCACCCAGCAAGGAGTTCCAAAATATGAAAATTCTTCCCTTTCATATTATTTTCCAGATGTTCAGTCTTCGCTTCCCTTTATTAATGCTTCTTTTGCCAGGGTGACTCATTTAACAATTAGCTGAGGCATAGGGTGTAGCAGCTGTTACAGATATTACCTGTGCCTCTAAGGCAAAGCTTCTTACTGTCGTTTTTTATCCACCTCTCCTTTTCTTCTAGGCCTTTAATAACGTGTAAAAATATCTTTAAATTAATGGAAGCTCTGATTCCTCAACCAGGTCAACAGATGGCTCATTTGGACCTGCCTTCAATTAAGCAGGTGGAACATGCCCAAGGAGTAGGCAGGCAAATGCAGCTGTTCTTTTCCCAAGTCCCACTGCAGATCTGATGGGAAAGACTCATTTGCAGGCTCCTGTGTGAGGCTACTTGTTCCATCAACCTCATAACTTTGCGTTCAAACTTCCCTCACCCGGCTGCACCTTCCAGGAGATTGCTCCTCATGACCATGAGCTGTGGGTGTGATGATGCTGAAGTGTCTGTGCAGTGTTGGCCTCAGCGTCTATTGCAATGTTTGATTGTTGGGCAAAATCCTGAAACCCTGGTATTTCTCAGCTTAAACACTGATTAACATCTTTGGTTCACATATTAGTGGACATTGAGGGTGGGGTTCAAAACTTGAGCCTAGTGCCATCTGAGATGTTTCACATAGTCTGTGTGGCCTTCAGCTGCTGCTCCTGCCTATGGGTCTCCTGTGCCCAATCTATCAGCCCCATAGGGATGCCTTGAGTACCCTGGGGTGTCTAAAATGATGGTAATGTCTCTGTTATACAACTCAGTTGTAAAACCCAAGAGAATCACCAGTCCGCAGGTCGTATCTTCAATTCATACTCATTCATACCATGATAAGACTCTCATCCCAACAGCACTGCAAGCTGTTTGAGTAAAGACTGGGTAAAAACTAAGCAATGATGTCAGGATCTGCCCTGGTGATACCAAGTGCTTTCTTTACATGAAAAGAAAAAGTCTGATAAAAATCTAAGTAAAATCATCAGGACTAGTTATCCTGTTGGATACTACCTTCTTCCACTTCCAGCTGATAGTTCTAACTACAGTGTGGCTCTCTTCCTGATGTTTTTATTCACTCTTACTCAACTTGTTCCAAAATAGCTTTAAGCAAGGAGCTTGGGAGGTGACCTGTGGGAGGTTTGGTAGGAGGGTTGCTCAATGGCTGACCTCCAGCCCTAAGCCGTGACGGTCACTGCTGCTCCGCGATGGCTGTTGCTCCCTCCTGCGAGCAGAACTCCAGACCTGGAGCTGCTTGTGATGCTCAGCACATCTCCAGTCCCACTGGCTTCACCTACGATACGCCCTTGGGTTTGAATCCTTTCTGGGATCAGGACTTCACCGCCTGGACTGTCTGCGTGCCTCAGTAAAGCAAGGAAAAATGTTTAAAACCAGAGCTTGCAAAGAAGTTCATTGCTGCAGAGCTCTCCGTGGAAACAAACGAGCTCTGCTTGTCTGGACAAGGTCTCTGTTGCACAAGAGAGCCCTTGAAGTTTTGATTTTTTCCCTGTTTACTTTGCTAATGCTGGGTAAGTCAGCTGGCGATTCTTCCTTAGTTCAGCTCTGCACCTCTGCTAGCTTCATGGAGATTTCCGGACTAGGATGTCTGATCCTCGCACGGCAAAATTTGGAGTGGGCTTGCGCGATGCTGGCTGGGGTGTGTTGAACCTCCTTCCTACACCAGCTCGCTTCACCTCTTCCACCAGCCCAGCAGCAGCAAATTCCCGGGAAAAATCGGAGCCCATTGCCTAGCCCACCAGCACAGGTCTGGGCAGTGCCCAGGCTCCATGCCAGCCTGTGGTGACAAGAAGCAACATGAACCCACAGAGTCCCACATCGTGGACCAGACCAATAGGTTTCAAGTGATGAGCTGAGGAGCACCCTAACGTGCCCTGGAAAACCCAAACCTCAGTGACCTCTCTGTGATCTCACCATCTCCTGCTCCTGAACGACCTCTGTTTATAACTTAATATCTCCTTTGCGTCTAAGTCCAAGGTTTAGAAATCTCCCCCCCAAAAAGGGATTTCAACCCTGCATGTCCCAGTAGTTCATTAGTGATGGGTAGGAAAGGCCGTAAGGACTGCTGGGCATGTTCCCAGCTGGCCATGGGCCTTTCTGCATTGCAGGACAAAGTCCTCCCCGAGCTGTGGCTGGCCCAAGCCACCTGATCTGAAGCTTTCTTGTGTCTCTCTAGTACACTGCAACTCCAAATGCAGCCAGAAAAGCCACCAGACCTTCTGTCTTGAAGAACTCCACAATCACGTACAAACAACTTCTATTGCTGCAGGAACATCTCAGCAAGCCTTTCTGTCACAGACCCTTATTGGATGGGACTTCGACTCTTGTGAATCCAGGTTATCCTGTTTGAATTGTTGGGCACTTACTCTAAGATACCTTGGAAAGGATTCATATGCAGGTAAGAAACATACACAGCCTTCAACAGGACTTTTATATGTGCGTATATATTTGTAACTGAAGCTAGTTCAGCTCAATACTGCTGGTACGTAGCCCTCAAGGCTTTCTGAAGGGGGCTAAGAATGTTCAGGGTGAATAAACGTGACCTCCGTGAAGTCAGTTAGCTTTTACTTACACCGTAACATCAGCTGCTGTGGTGGCACTAACCCAGATTCAACCCTGACTTCAGGCCAGATTCTGCAATGCAGGAATGTGTGATTTTCTATCCGTCGGGAACGTGGAGAGAAAGGGCGGAAATAACTTTCCTCTCCTCCATCCTGCCCAGCAAAATGCTGAAATTCATTCTGTGACTATTACAGTTCTTGCTGTTTGACCTACTCAGCTGCTTTTGACCAGTTAGAAAAACAAATAATCAACATCAGCACAAACAATACTCAACATCTACTGCTTTTGGGAAGAGGGAGCTTGGAGCATCCCTGTAACAGCTACAGGAGTTGGCCTCCCCTTCCCAGCCCCGAGAGAGACTCGCCTGGCTGCTACAGGGCACTGCTGGAGCCACCAACCGGCCACTGAGCTGGGAGGAAATGAAGCAGCTGTGTTGGACTTCTGTGCAAAAATGCTGATTTGTAACTGCTGCGTTAATTCCTAGGAAACAGCGAGTTGGTGTTATCTCTCGCTCGTCTGATATTTAATATAACAATACAATAGCACTGAAACTACTTAATACACAGGCATGACTTACTGTAATAGCGAAAACATGATTTGCAGCTGGAGAAAAACTTTACTGTAGAGTAAAACTCATCTGAGCTCCGATCCTTTAAGACTTTTTGGGCAGTAACACATTATTTATAGAAATTATCATACATATTTTGAATCCCATCTTTGAAAGTTAACCAGAGCAGGCCAGTAGCACCATTACAACCTACAGACTTTCTTATCACACAGCTGGGCATGAGGACTAGGGTTTTATTGTATATATAATTCACCTGTCCCCAGCTGTAGCCCATGAAGACAGAACGTCACCACTGCACAACAGGAGGATTTAAATGCAAGGGAAAGACTCCGAACTAGGGATGGGGCAACTCATGTGGTACTTCATTGCCCAGGGAAATGACCATCACCTGTAGGTACCTTTTCTTGACCTTTTAGCTGGAAGAACCTGTGATCACCCCTACCTCTCACAGGTTTCCAAGACCCTCAATCATCTCTCATATAAAGTATGCTTTGTTCAATTAATGCAGCATGTAACGCTTTGTTCTCATGAATTTTGGAGCTACTCTGATGTGCAATAAGGCAATTGAGACTTAATCTCATTATTCATCTCAATATGCTCCTGTTGCATTCAGAGAACAGACTATGGGCCCTCCTGTGGCTAATTTAGCACCTGCAAATCCCCATGCTTAAAGCCAAGGGCTGAATAACCTGCAGGAACTACGCACAGGTCAAATCATCATTCTTGCTGGGAAAACTTTGGGTTTTTTTTCCTTTAGAAATTTTGTATACACTTTCCTGTCTCAAAGGGAGACCATCATGTCCTAGTTTTCCAAGACAAGGCTGTATCCCTTTTTTTTTTTTTTCTTCAATAATACATGCTTTTAATTCCTTTTGGCAAAATCTGAGCAGAGTTTTAGAGAAAGCGATGTACCTGGAGGATCCCGGCCATCCTCAGATTAGAGCTGTTAACACCTACCTCCTCAGCTGTCACGCACTGAAGCTAGCAAGCACAGGTTATTTAAGCTAAAACAGTTAAGAAGTTCTTAATTAAGCCTTCTTCACCTAAGCCAACAGACTCTGTACTGATACAGAGGAAGATTGGTCAAAAAGCCATTCTGCTGTTTCCACCACAAATATAGCAGCTTCCAGAAGCCCTAAGTAAATATTTAAGTGTGGTAAAATTGAAGACTTTTTGTCTAAATTTGCAAGATGCCATCTTCCCTAAATTAGATGATGCAAGAGTTTTAGAATTGCTTAGCCCTACCAGCTGTGCTTACTCATTCTTACTGGTTGCACTCTTTAAGACGCTTCAGAGTTTATTAACCACTACGGCAGATAACCAAGCCTCAACAGGAATCTGCGTCTTTACCCTGCCCCCTCCATATTTTGTTTCAAATTATGAATTTCAGCACCTTGGAAGACAAAGGTAATAGGATTCTCTACCTTAAGTCACATAACCATAACACACACTTAACGCCGCTTTCTTGGCAAGGTAGCAAGACTCTTTTTCTTCAACTGTGTGACCCAAGCTGGAAACCCCTCTAAAAAGCTGATCTCTAAATTCAGTTTAGGATTTTTTTTTTTTTTAAGCCACTGAGTATGCATGACTGAATATTTGTTATGCAACCATAACAACTGTCCTTTTCAAGAAAGATTCCTGCATAATGTGAATACAGAGAATCTAAGGCAAACACGACTTGATCTTAAAACTTTAATAGTAAAAAAAGTGTAAAACCAAACACACCGCGGAAAACTTATCAGTAAGAATGAGAATTTAAGTGTTCAAATTCAGAATAGTGCAAATTTTCTTCACTCCCCTCCTGCCTCTTCCAAACTTAAATCACTTTGGTTAACATACTCAAGAAGTATTGGCAAAAAATGAACTTTTGACTTACATTTTTGGCTGCATTATTTCTAACACAAACAGATTTAGTTTCAGCCTTTACAAATAAATCTTAAATACTTCTCTATCAATCAAACAGCTGTAGACGTCACTGTCACCTTTACTTTTATAATGTTTTGAGACTGCTGTCAAGATGATCACAAAACTGTCTCCCCAGCAGGTAGCATGCTTCTTAAAATAGCTGAGCTGATCCAACCCTGATCTGAGGATCTAATTTCTTCAAGTAGTCCTATAAAATGTGATTATTTAGGCTTTTAACATTTGAGGAAGGATCTTATACCAATGAAATTACTCTTGATTTACACCAAAGCAAGATTAGAATTGGGGTCCGCTCCGTAATACGGACTTTGTGCTAAACTTTTCCTGCTACAAAAAAAGCACAAGCAGCAGTTATAGCATTCCCTTAGAAGAGTGAAAACAGCCAGAACACTGCTTCCTCGCCTCAACAGCTTTTTTGATGGGTCAGTCTTTAACTGATGCCTCTAACTATATCTGAAGCCATGTAGGATTGGAAATGAACACAAAAAAAATATTGCATAATACAAAAAGGCAAATCCATAAAAGTTTACAAGTACACCATAACCACAAAATTGGAGTATTTCTAAAAATTTGGGTTCAATGAAAGATACAACAAAACTAGCTTTACTAGTTAAATAAATTATTGCTCCATTTGACTCCATGCAGCATTGAAATGAACTCAGAACCCTTTTCTCTTTAATCTCTCATAAGAAATGATCGATATTGAAGAGAACACAAGGCTCAGATTTACTGTACATTGCACTTCAACTTTAAGACCTAATACTTGCTATTTAGGTCTCCTGTGGTCTAAGCTATCAAATGAATATGTTGTGCTCACCAGAACTAAGTATTAAGAAACACCAAATGTTTAATGTAGTGACATAAGCACTTTTTTTTTCTTTTTAAGAAGGCAATCACAGATTGCAAGTTCTATAGGGTTGTGAAAAAACAAGTAGTGATCTCTTTCAGAAACTGAACTGAGAAAACGAGCTGTTCTTCACATACAGTTTAAATCACATTTTAGGCCTGCTTCTGTTTCCAACTATTTCAGTCAAAAACCCTGACTCAAACAGAAGATCAAGGGCACTTCTAGGAGGAAACCGCAGATCTCAGGAACTGGGGGCACATACTCAGTGGTCAAGCAATGGCCTGCAGTGCATGTTTTTTCAGTGACACCAGACATTTAAGATACCAAAGAATTCCTTCAGTAAGATACTGAAGCATACATCTAGTATTAAGATTATGCACACACACTTGAATTTCTTACTGAATGGGGGACAGAACTTGATTCTAGCAAATCTGACTGAAAGCTTCAGAAATAATGAAGTTTCCAGTCAGAATTTCCTGATAAAGTTCATGTTAGAACAAGATTGTCGCCAGTGTTCACCTATCATACTGAAGCAATTTAGAAATTTCAAACTAAGTGACTTCCAGCCTTTCGTTCCTCCAACCCTCTCCACTGTCAAAGACAGAAACTTAATGCAGCATTACAAGTAAGGGCATGATTCCTTCATAAGACTCCTAAAAGCATTTGTGCAATGCCTTTAATCTGTTTCGATCACTCTTATTTTTAAATAACCCTATTTCTTAAAGATTTGGATAAATACTATTCCTATTAAACCATACTTCATCATTGTTAAGCACCGTCGATCTACTTCCTTTGGGCACTGATACAAGAGCTTGTAATTAAATTTCAGTTTCAAGGCTTTAAAATATGGCAGCTGCTTCAATAACTTAGAGTGGAATCTAATACTTGGAAAGCTGCCACTTAGCCTGAATAGTTGTATGCAACTTGGTGTTAAACTCTTCCAGAGAACAGCCATACGCAAATGCTTATGCGGTAAATCAGGGTAAGATTTTGAGATAAGCAGTTAATTTCACTTGGCTATTCTAAGAGTGGATTAATATTTTTTTCCACAAGTCATTTGTGCAGTGAGCCCATAAAAAGATTATTTTTTCTAAATAATCTTCAATTTAAAACAGGAACACATCTTCGTAATGTTGCTTTCACACTGGCACCGTGCTCTCTTCTTCAAAGATTTAGTCATTGTGTGGTTTCTCTGGAATACCCTGTGGATAAAAAAAACCAACAAACACAGGTTATATTTTAATGCCATCTGATCAGTGATGCAATATTTTCAATGCTTAAATAATCAAGTAACTTCATTTAGGCTGACAATGACCTATCAGACTTCTTATAAAAGCTCAAAGATATGCTCCTTAACTGTGGACAGAAAAGTCACTATGGGTCTGTGCTGCCTCAATTAGTGCATCTGATAAATCCATCTACCAATTGCAATGCTTTTCATAAGACTTTGTTAGCTTTCCTCCCTATGCCAGTTTATTTCTTAGCAGAAGGTAAACAGTTCTTCAATTAATGGGCATTAATTCAGTTTTTTTTTTTTTTTTTTTTTTTTTTTTTTAAACAGCCCTCTTTCAAACTGTCTTCAAGCACAAGTTACTTTACCTTCCAATCAAAGCCTGGTGTCAGACAGACTTACTCATTTCCTCCTAAGCCCCTTTTCTAGTATGAAGCCCTGTAATATGTCAGTGTAAGAAATTTAACTACCTTTTCTTTAAAACAAAGCTTGTAATACATTCTTCTCATTCTACAGTGAAAATGCCAATGTATTTGCAAGTACTGAATGTGTTCACAGTTCTGCAGCCTCACACATTAGCAAACAATAGATATTTGTGAGGACCAAGTTCTGAATACCACCCTAGTTTGCCAGATGTTGGTTACAACTGATGGTTACAACTCAAAATGAAGTGCTGCCATCCCTTCAACCCAGCTGCCAAGCAGTGACTGAGCAACTTTAGGTGCTGTAATGAGCAGCAAGAGTTGATGGCGGCAGCAGCACCTTCACCTTTTCTTTTGAAATAAAGCTATTAAAGAAAATGTTGAATTTCACCCTCAAGCTGACAGTAAAACCAACACACCAAACAACCAACAACAAACGAGCAAAACCCTCTGCTAACAGCAGGTTTGTTTCAAGGTAACCCTGCACTTGGTTACTGCGTGTAATTTCAAGTGAGCTTGAAATCCAGTGGTTGAAAAGCAGCAATCATCTCCCAGCTAACATTTCTTAGGATGGGAAGAGACGTCTCGGGGACAGTTCTCATTCTAATTTCTTTTCTAACTGCAAATGCCAGGCAGGGGCCGAGGAAAAAGCAAGGCAACTTTACCCCACTAGAGTATTTTCCACAGATGCCACCTCCTGCTCTAGACATGCCCAGAAAATGTTTGATCTGCAACTACCACAGGCAGCCAAACAGCTCAGGGACTACAGGAAAATATAGCTACAAAAATAAATGTTTTATTCAGGTTTAGTTTAGAAAATGCAATATTCCTTCTTCTTGCCATAATTGTAATGGCTGACAAAATAGACTGATGCTTTTGGGTCATCTCTATAGACGAAAAACCTAGTAGACTGAATGCTACCATTCTGGTTTAGAAGTGTATTTCTTTGAATTTCCAGCAGTGAACGCTTCACAGTGACTTGCAGAAGTGTTCCTATGAATATGTTGGGCTTCTCCAAGTTTTTCCAGACTAAGTAATGGTAATGTAAAACACATGAGAAGATAATTCTAGATAAACAGAACAGAATGCTTTGCCTTGCCAACTTCTTTTTCTTTGGAGGAAAGATGACAAGATTGACAGGCAAGTTGCAGGCAGAAGACAGTCTGATTTTAACTACGTTCAGGTGAGATGCCAGGTGAAAAGACAGCAAAGGGAAAAAAATAATCCTATGTGCCTAACTCTTTTAATTCTTTCTTCTTTAAGATCACCTTCCACTGATTTCTAACATAAGAAGCATAGCAAGTGGAAGTGCTGCATATGCCAAGTGTGAAATACAGAACTGTGGCATAAAACCGACTATAATTTTACTCTGAGACTCTGCTTGCGATAGCAAAGCTAAAGTAAAACCACAGTAACATATCTTTTTCACTTGATGTGAGTGGCAAATTTAAAAAAAAAGTAATTATACCTCTCTTCCCCCCATACATGTAGTCCTAAGAAAAAACACATGCACCGCTGGGACTTTAAGGGAGATAAATGAGTTTGTATTTTAAAGAGCCTCAGAGCAAACCAATACTGACTGTGAAGTTATGATTGTGACCATGGTCCCAGGAAACCCGTAACTTGGCATCAAGTCAGCATGAAAGAAAAAACCTCAAGAACAGGAGTAGGAGTAAATTTACCCCAAGTTGTTTTTTTTTTTTTCTAAACAGCCTTTTCTACCAGAGGTTACTGTTAATTTAGTGTAACCGAGAATCAATACTAAAGCAATTGATCTTTAACGTTTGCCAGTGGTGATCAAGCAACATGGCTCTTCCCCAGCTCATCTGCAAGCCTGTCCGTCTGCAGCATCAAGTTCAGACTATCCACTCTAGAAGTACATTAGCATCCATCCACTGGGTTAGCAAGGCTAGGTAGAAGAGACAGAAAGCCCTGTTACAGACAAGACAGCTAGTTTTAGACTAATCTTTTTACTCATTCATGTCTCAGTCACAAAAAGCAGCTTTCCCCCTTACTGAACAGTTCAGAGACTAGTATTTCAGGAACTCCCAAGTCTACAAAGGCTCCTCTTTCAGTAAAAATTAAAGGTACCTAAACCGCAGCAGCCTTTAAGTGAAATACTTGAAGGATGTTTTCCAGGATAAAGGGTTTATGTAGCAAGGAAGACAGAAGTTAAATCAATACAGTATTAATTATTACTATCCATCACTGTCAGAACACTTTTCACAATCAAACCTTAGACTGACATGCAAGCATACAGCCAGGTTTACTCTTAAGCACACTATAAGGAAATACTTAAGAACCTCGCAAATGAGACAGTCATTTGTACTGTATTATCCCATATATAGAGTGATACTTGAACTATGTCTTAAGTGACCCAAAAGAGTGTATTTGGTTCTAAAGTGGTGGAATTTAATGCTATATAGGGAGTTTTCCTTTCATCTACATAACAAAAAAGCTTTACCGCTTGAATAGTTAGTGAAAGCCCATCTGCGTCTCAGTTTTCTAGCTTCCTTAGATGTTAATTCGAAGTACTGACAGAGCAGGAGTTATTAAGATTCTCACCAGAAGTGGCGTACTGATTCCAGTCTTATTTAGGCTGTTGCTGGAAGAAGTTAACTACAGAAGATCCTCAAACAATCACTAAGACAATTCCCACTCTACTGGCAACACAGGTTGTACGCTTACATTTCAACTCTTGGGAAGATACCTTATATTTATCTCTGTCAATTTGTGAGTCATACCCTTAAAGGCATAGTTTGTTCTTGGACTAAAAACAATGGAAAGTATTTGAATTGTTAAAGGAAATACTAATTATACAGTAATTACCATAGCCAGTTGGCGTCCTATGTTTCCTACAGTCACACCTCCTGAGAAAAATATACATGGAAGCCAAGAACGGATGTAAAGAAAATCTGGGGATGTATACCTAGTAAATAAAAGGAAATAAGTTAGAGACAAGTAATTATCATCACCTAGCACACTTAACAAGATGCCACAGAATTCTCTCCCTGGGTCCAGGGAGAGACCAAATCAAACCAATAGCACAGAAGGAGAAACAGGGAGACCAAATCAAGTCTGTTGACTTGAAAAGCTTCTAAAACCCAATGTCCTAGCTAGCATGGTTCAGAAATTCTCTCTCCTGAGACACAGTTAATGATACACCAAGACAGCAGAAGTTCAGTTTGATGAGCTGTTACCATTTCAATACACATCCCAATTCATCTGCTCCCCACCCTCCACCCCCAGTTCTCATTCTGGTCATTTGGAACAACCAGACAATTAGCTGCCTTAGACAAATAAAATGTCTTATTACAAGAACATGCCAAATACATTAATAACTAACTTCCAGTGCACGTGAACCCGTTTTTAATTAAGACAAGAGAGTTGAAATAGTATTTTAAAAGAGTAACTTACTGATAAACACCATTATATACAAGAAACTGGGTTATCAGAGTTGCTACAAAGGCTATTGTAATTCCAAGTCCAAGACCACTTCTTGAACGGTCAAATGTCCACCAAAGACCCAATGATAAGGCTGCTAGAGTCAGGGACAGCTGGACGTTGTTTGCAAAATCTAGTTTCTAGAAAAAGATGTTAAGGACAATCCTTTTAAGTTTGCAGACATCCTGCTGCTGAAACTGGATAAGGGAGGAATCAAACTGAATGTGAGCATGATTCTGTCTCTATATATACAATATGTTAAGGATCTGGTTTTCAGACTTGCTGAGCAATCATAGCTCTTGCTGACTTTGACTGGAGCGTGAGTGCAAAGGCAACATCAATTTTTGTCACACTGAGCATCTAAAGAATATACCGTATTGTAACATATTTAACTTTTATGGATTTTTGTCTCACGTAACCTATCCTTGCTGATTTAGGTTTTCTGCATCATTATTCAACACAAAGAACACGCTTCAGTGTACCCCACTAGTTAATTGTGTTAAATATTAGATGTATAAAACATACAGATTAAAATAACACAACTTACACTGCTATGCTTGCAGTTGCACCAGATATACTATGATGTCTATCCGTCCCCCCTCCCAGATGTCCCCCCCAACTACTTTTAAGTTAACTGTGTCATCTATCTTAAATTAACTACTGCAGAATACTGCATGTCTCACAGTAGTTTATGTCTCTGCCAGTAGCACCATCCTTACCTTTTTAATTCTCCCAGACATGAATGGGGGAAACTGTTTCATGAAAACAGACTAAGCACATCAACCAACAATGTAAACTAGTTCAAGGATACAGCACTTGCATGGTTAATGCCAACGAAAACTGCTATACATCGCATTACACTGGCCCACTCTCTCTTGAATTTGTGTGGTTCCCCAAGGTGGCTGTCAATGCAGGGATACAGCAGGCCAACAACAGCTGCAAGAGAAGTAAGACTACTTGTACTAACTGTTATACAATGATTACTTCAATATCACTAAATATTATTTTGACAAATAAGTACTTGACAAAGTAGTGAGGTGCTTATCACGCTACTGTAAGCCTGGTGAAAAGACAATTACTACCTCCCTCCAGAAAAGAAAAACAAAACAAAAAAAACCCCACACAACACTAACACAAATATTCTGTTTGAACCTTTAAAGTAGATATATATATTGCAATGTTAAGGTATCTGACTGCAAGCTCCTTTTCTCCCATGAGTGTATATCATTTGACATCCTGATCAGATGCTCGTTTTGTACCAATAGATAATAAAGCATAACAAAAAGCTTAATTACCACGAGGAATGGAATATGTGGTTTTTGCTCATGAGCAGGGCAGTCAGTTTTATGAACTCAACTCATCAATTGTGAATCAGGCCCCAAATTAAATATTTGCCTGGACTCAAAAGCTTCTTGGCAGAGCTGCTTTTTCTCCTTCTGCTGGGCTGTACATCAGCCTACGCTGCCATCCAAATTAGATGAATTTTGATACCAAACAGAAGCAGAACTTAAAGAAGTATCTGCCATCAGTCATATTTATTGTCAGGGAAAAAAACCTACTCACATTAAGCAGACAAAGTTTTTATCCGCATCTAGCATTTTCTCATCCTCAGTCTGCAAATTAGTTGCAGAAGAAAAACAAAGGCTACTGTTATCTCAGTTGCTAGCACAAACAGTAGATGAGTTCCATTCTTATAAGCCTTGCAACTCCACATGCTGTCACCAGCTCCAGAGTTAGACAAGCTGCTTTAACTGTATGTAATATCCATGTTTCTTTGTTTCCTTTCCTAACACCTTTTTCCCCCCTACTCACACCCCTAAAAGGAATAGCTTCTATGTCAAGAAGGCTACAAGAGAAACCATTCTAAGAAAAACATATCATCTGATACTGAAACAGCTTCACTATTCTGATGCCACTTACCAGGACTTTTACCTTACAGTAACAGCTAATGCCAAAGATTTATCCAACTGTGACAGGACTACAAGACCTCTCATTAGAGCATATCCCCTGGCAATCTTTTTACTACACAGTTTATCATTCATTCAAGTTTACAGTTTATCATTCATATTCCCTTACTATGAGGTACAAGTAGCACAGGACAATATCACTGCATTAAAAAAACCCACCAAAACAAAACATGGTAGAGTTGTTCAAAGTAGTTTCAATGCAAATTAAAAAAAGATTACAGTGGGTTTATTTCCTTATTTTTTTCTCCTTTATTTTCCGTCTTTCTTTTTTCTCCCCTTTTATATAAGGCCTTTTAAAGCCCTTTAAAACCTTCATCAAGGCTTTATTTTGACAAGGAGCGGAGGGAGTTACGCATGCTAACGCGCCGGGTAAACACCGGCTGCTCCGCCAACCGCACCGAGGCCCACGGGAGTTTCTCGGGATGTTTTGCGCGACAGCTCTGGAGGCGCTAATGTGGGGTGGGGGGGGCTTGACCAAGGGCGTGTGGCGAACAGAAGCGGGCCAGGCCGGGCGCCGCCGCACGTGACTTCCGTGTTTTGGGCCCCGCCCGTGGCCAGTTCGCGCCGTCAGCCAATGGCGAGCGCCGCCCGCCACTCACCAGTTCGCCCGCAGCCAATGGCCGGCGAGGGGGCGGAGACCCGCGTCGCGGCCCCACTCGTGCCCCGCCGTGGGGCGGAGCGCGGGGGAATCCCGCGCCCAGCCGCCGCGCTCACGGGGAAGGGGGGACGGACGCGTGTGTCCAAAATACACTTTACCCACAATGAGTGCAAAAAAGGGGAAAAAAAAAAAGCCTTCGGACACGCGTGGGTGGCTGCTGCCCGTGGGTGAAGCTGGCGTGGGCACGCATCCTTCCAAAAGCCAGGGTTGGCGTCGCTCGCCGCAGGTGGTGGAAGTGCTGAGCTCCCACCTGCATGGGTCACGCTCAGCCCCACCGCCTTGCCTCCCCACGGGAGGATGGGGGGGAAAAATCACGCGTGGGGATCAGTAACTCACCTGCTGCCGTCCCGCAGCACGGGGGCACCCACCAGGCGGAGGAGAAGAGGGTGGAAATCACCTCGTCGGGGAAGAGGGTCACGTTCCGCTGGATCTGCAGCAGGTTCAGCACCAGGGCCATGAACGCGCCCACCACGAAGAGGACCACGCTCCGCTGCACCAGGTGCTGGCTCCAGTTCAAGGTGCCGCTGGTGGCACTGGTGGTGGCACCGGTGGGGCTGCGTCCTCCGTGACCCGCCACCGCCAGCGAAGGGCCGGGGACGGAGGAGCTCAGCATCTCGCCCGCCTTGGCGGCTGCGTCCCCCGGCGGGGGTTTGTGCCTTCCCCGGGCGGCGCAGGAGCAGCTCCAGGCGCAGCTCTCCAGCCTGGGCATCGGCTTCGCCGCCGTCCTGAAACACACACGTGGGGGTAAACCGGCCCGTTACAACGGGGCAGCGCGGCCCAATCACACCGCCGCCGCCTCCAGCACCCGCCGGGCGGGGGGAAAGCGGGAGCCCAGCCGGCTGCCAGCGCCGCCTCGGCCTGTCCGCGGCGGGGTCCCCGGCTCCGGGAGAGGCGGCGGCGGACAGGGATCCCCCCGCCCGCAGCTCCCGTCAGACCCGCGCAGCCCCTTCTTCCCTCAGGGATCGCGTTAGACCACCCCTTCTTCCCTCAGGATTGGCGTCAAACCGGCCCGCCGGGGCCTCCCCGCCCATCTCACCTCAGGGGGCTGCGCCCGCCGCCTCGGCCCGTGAGGGAGGGCGACCCGCCACCGCTCTGCCACCTCCCTGCCACTTCACCGCCGCCGCTGTCGTCTTAAGGTTTATAAGCCCCCAGCCGCGGGTGTCACGTTACCCGCCGCCGACCTACCGGCGGCCGGAGGCAGCGAGGGGGCCCCGCCGCCGCGCTCCGCGCCGCTCCGCCGCCCCTCCCCTCCCTCCTCCCCTCACCCGCGGGGCCGGGCCGCGGCGGGGCGGGGCGGGATCCGGCGCGAGCGCCGAGCGCGGGAGGCGCCGCGCCAGCCCGGGCGCCCGCGTCCAGTCGGGTGAGGCGCGCGCAGCCAATGGCGGGCGGGCGGCTGATATGACGTGCGGGACACACCACCCGCCTTCCCCCCCCCCCCCCCCGCGCCTCGTCTCGCGGCTGACGGCGGCGGGACGGCACGGCCGCGGCCAATGGTGGGGCGGGGCGGCAGCGCGCGGCGGGCGCGCGGGGCGGCCCTCAACGTCCTCCCGCCAACGGTCGTAACCGCCCGCTGAGGGCGCGGGGGGGAGACCTGAGGAGAGGCCGGGGACGAGGTGCGCCCACCAGCCCGCCCCGGGGAGGTGGTGAACATACTGGTGGTGGCGGTGGAGATACTGGTGGCGGTGGAGATGGTGGTGGTGGTGGAGATACTCATCCTGGCACAAGAAAGACATGGACCTGTTGGAACAGGTCCAGTGGAGGGCCACGAAGATGATCGGGGGGCTGGAGCACCTCTCCTGTGAGGACAGGCTGAGAGAGTTGGGGTTGTTCAGCCTGCAGAAGAGAAAGCTTGGGGAAGACCTTATAGCGGCCTTCCAGTATTTAAAGGGGGCCTACAGGAAAGATGGGCAGGGAGTCTTTATCAGGGAGTGGAGCAATAGGATGAGGGCTAACAGTTTTAAACTGGAAGAGGGTAGATTTAGATCAGATACTAAGGAAGAGATTCTGCTATGAAGAAAGGCAGAGAGTTGGGGTTGTTAAGCCTGGAGAAGAGAAGGCTCTGGGGAGGCCTTATAGCAGCCTTCCAGTACTTAAAGGGAGCCTACTGGGAAGATGGGGAGGGACTTTTTACAAGGGCATGTTGTGATAGCACGAGGGGTAATGGCTTCAAACTGGAAGAGGGTAGATTTGGATTAGGTGTCAGGAAGAAATTTTTCACTAATGAGGATGGTGACACACTGGAACATGTTAGAGAAGCTGTGGATGCACCATCCCTGGAGGTGTTCAAGGCCAGGCTGGATGAGGCTTTGAGCAATCTGGTCTAGCGGGAGGTGTCCCTGCCTATGGCAGGGGGATTGGAACTAGATGATCTTTAAGTTAAGATCTTCCAACTTAAACCATTCTAAGATTCTATGATATTGGTGGTGGAGGTGTATGTGGTGGAGGTACTGGTGGTGGTGGTGATGATGATGGTGGTGGTGAAGGTGGCGGCAACCTCTGCAGCCCAGCCCTTGCCTGCTCGCCCACCCCGCCATGGTGGGTTGTCTGCTTGGGAGATGGCTGTTAGTCATGGGGAAAGTTGAAGGCATCTGATGTGGCATCTCGTGAAGATCAAGGGATCGGTGATCCTGGCTGTTGTAATTCTAAAATGATGGTGTGAGGAGATCCTGGCAAACCTGTGTCAGCAGCCATCTATGGGGTGCACTCAGACCCCACACTTCTGACTGTTGCCATTGGTGCTAACAACCTGAGCAGCTACTCTGCCAGCACCGGCAAAGCCTGGGTCGTGATGCACCTAGCCTAGTGTAGCATCATTAAAAGTACTGTTAAAAGCAAGTTCACCCTTTGGATTCTGCAAGGGTCTGGAAATTGTTGACCTAGCACAGATGGTTAAGTGTGTGTACTGCCCCATTCCTATAAATGTTCAAGGTCAAGTTGGATGAGGCTCTGAGGAACCTGATCTAGTTGAAGATGTCCCTACTTATGGCAGGGGGGGTGGATTAGATGATCTTTAAAGGTCCCTTCCAACCCAAACTATTCTGTGATTCTACATCATGTTAGAGTTCAGCACCAAAAGTTGTCTATGTAGCAGGACTCAGCTGCTAGGCTTCTTTTTTAAGATTCTAGTTCTCCAGGACCCTGTTTGCAAGGGCATGTAGCGATAGGACGAGGCGCGATGGTTTTAAACTAGAGCAGGGTAGGTTTAGATTAGACATTAGGATGAAGTTGTTTACCATGGGGGTGGTGAAACACTGGAACAGGTTGCCCAGAGAGGTGGTGGAGGCCCCATCCCTGGAAACGTTCAAGGCCAGGCTTGATGAGACTCTGAGCAACCTGATCTGGTTGAAGATGTCAGTGCTCACTGCAGGGGGTTGGACTAGATGGCCTTTAAAGGTCCCTTCCAACCCAAGGCATTGAGGATTTAAGAATAATTTCTAGCCATGCCTGTGACGGGCAGAATGATGGTCCAAGTTCTTGGACCATCAATGTTCAATGATGGTTCAGTGATGGTTCCAGTTGTCTTTCATTGGTGTGTTAAATGTAACAAATAAAAAATACAGAATCAATTAAAGATACTCAAAGAGGCAGGTCTTCTGTATATGGTAAAGAGTAAAATTCATCTAGGATTTGGCTATTCCTTCTGACTTTTTCTCAGTTCTAGCAGGGATGCAAATAGTTGGGATAGCTGAGCCTGCTGAGCAACGTGCCCTTGGATGAGGTACTCAACTGTCTTGATGATGGACAAATTGTAGTGCCACTGTTGGAACTGACAGAAGAGCCCAGTATTTTTCTCTTAATGCCGACTAGCTTGGGATCAGCCCAGCCCTGTCTCGGGGACTTTACTGCTGGACTGTGGTATACGTATACTGTGTACGTGGAATTGGAAATGTTCAGTTTCTATTGCTGTTTTATCTCAACAGTGTACCAAAACAGCTTTTAGTTTTAGTCTCATATGCTAAAATTGTTTGGATTCTTCTGTCAGATTTTTTAAGATGTGATTTATTTCCCTTCATTTTTTTTCTGACCCAGTGGACCTGGACTATAAGTTTGAGTTTTCTATCTTCTGAGAAAGCAGTCTTAATGTATTGTCAGCATTTTATGGGTTCCTCTGCGGAAACATTTGATTTGTTCCAGGAAATCACATGCAGACATAACACTTCCTTCATGGCAACTGTGTACGAGTTTTGAAGCGACACAGGCAATTTATCTGTATCCCTGGACAGCTAAGCAACACCTTCGGCAGCTCTAAATAAGGGCTACAACTCATTCCCTGGGAAATTTTCTTCCTTGTTGAATCACTTCGATATTTATCAACAGGACTGTGGATCTGAGATAAAATGACCCATCTTTGTGAAAAATCTCTTTCTGGAGTTGACCTATGGGAAACAAATATAATTCATCCTTGCTCGTGCTACGTCTCTACTTTTTTCAATAGATATCTTTCTGTATTTTTTTTTTCCCCTGCGCCTTACCCATATTCTCAGTGTCTGGGCAGAGTTCGCATTCCCTTGTGCTGCGTCTGCTAGTTTTCTTTCCTGAAAAAACCTCTTAAGCATTTTTTCATCCTGTGTTTTTCATTTCCTCATGGGTATGTCTCCTTTGCTACTTCCTGCAGCATCTTTTTATTACTTTTTTTTTTTTCATATTCATAATGTCATGTGGTGGTGCCCTTCTTTCTTCCAGACTTCTTTCAAACAGCAGAGACGAACTTCTGAGATGCTAAAACTTGCTGCATCTTTGCTAAAACCAGCAGAAGCAATACGACCGTGCACTAGCTGAGAAATTGGCCCTAAGCTTGTTTCTCTTGAAGCTACCTGCTTAGAATAAAGTTTAAATGCCTCTTTATGTTTGTGTTGCTTTACAGTCATAATGCTTTTTAGGCCTCTGCATGCTTTGATTAATACCTGAAATTTTATACTTAATGGTTATTTCTGGAAAGAACTGCTCATGTGGTAAGATTAATGACGTTGTTATTTTTATCTCATTCCTTAGTAAAGACAGCAGAACCTGGAGGTACTCAGCATCACTGCTCATTACATAAATAAATAATTTCACCTATTCTTTCATGCTTTCTTTATTAAACTCTGTGATGTTCTGGAATCTGACAATGTGCTTGTCTCACGATGACTGGTTCATGGGCCTCTTCGGCAGGAAACTTAGGATACTGGGACATTTTATTTTCTCACTACTTAAAGTAGATCAAAAAATGAGCTGGCTGCTGACACAATCTTGGAAGGCGGTGGTAGAGAATCACAGAGCAAGACCTGTATTATGCCTAAAGCTGCTCTCCCTCTGCTTCACTGGAGACTTTTTGGAATTTATTCACCTTCAAGACTTTTTCCTATTGATACAGAGAATAGAAACCTTCCCAGTCATAAACTAAGCCTTAATCTCCCATGTCTCCGTAAAAGGATTTAGTGACATGCATTGTTTGATTCCTGATGCCAACCTTATGTACAAGAGTTCAGAAAATCTTTTGACATCAGCAGCAGTTTATCAGACTGAGTTCTTTGCTTTATCAGCGGTCTCCAGTGTAGTTGTGTGAATTTTCAGGAATCTGCAGTGAAGCTTACAGATCGCATGGTGCCTTCTCGGAGGTCAGCGTGCCTCAGTAATAAATGGTGTACGCTGAGTTCTGTAGTATAGTTTTGTGAAATTGCCCGAGTCCCAGTGCAGGAGCTCATTAAAAGCTAAAAGGGGAGTGATTACATGGTACAATAAGCAGTATGTGAAACATACAGACTGAGCAAGACAAACCCTAGCCAGAACACTTCAGGCATGTAAAACAAAGGGGTAAAACAAAATGTGTTGGTGGTTAGTATATAATAATGTGAGTCATCCACAGTGAGCAGAACTTGAAAACTTGTCTGCTTTTACATAATCTGAGGATGAGAAACTATAGCTGGAGTCTGAACATGGAAATTAAACCCTAAGCTATCCTAACAAAGCTCTATCTTTGTGTAGTTAGTAATATTGTATGGGCATATGACAAATGTTAATTGACGTTTTTTTGTTTAGTTGCCGACATTTCTCTAGCTGCTTTTTTTACCAGAAGAAAACAGAAAGAACAATTATATGTAGGCTGCAGTCTTCAAGTGTCTATAAATTCATGTAACAACTATCATATAATTAGCTAATCAACATCCCACATGCAGCTGTGGGCACTGACTCACTGTCAATGAACCTCTGTCCTGACACAGACAGCATCTTTGTTTCGGTTTCAGCTTCATTCATCGCCATCGTTCGGTATATTTATGTAGCAGCGAGTTTAATGAGTTCATACTTTATATTCAAGACAGTGATTTGATCTGAACTTTATTATGACAAAATAAGATTCTCTAGTTATGTTGTTGAAAAAATCACTTCTTTGATGGGATTATTGGGTTTGTGGGGCTGGAATGCGCAGTGTTACTGAGGCAAGGTGTTCTATCCAGGTGTGGTTAAAAAATGTTGGGATTCTGGTCTTACTATATTTGCTTTTATACATTTATTTATACTACCTCCAGATCTTTAAAGATACCGATTAGAAGTAGTGTTTACATCCTTTGTTTTTTTAGTTGTGATATAAAAAGCAGGGCACTATAAGGAACGGGTTTCCTTGAAGGTAAAAGTATTGGCTATAATGTGTTTGTAAATGAGTAGCTAGTCAATCGTCATATGAGGGGATGGCCTGTTTCTTATAATAGTAGTCCAAGTTATAATCTAAAAAATAGGTGAAATAAACAGATGTATCGTGATAAAAAAAAAAAACCAGAAGGAACATGGTCTTTTAGATGCATTTATTTCTTGATGGAAACATTACTTGCATGAAGGAGAAAACCAAGCACATTTCTATCACTGATCCTTATGCAACATCAAGTTTTGTGAAAGAGTTCCTCCAGGGTGTGTGTGCAGTTGTGTCCATGGTTGACTGCAAGCTCAAATGTTTTTCTCTTATTTGGCCCCTTGGGACTTGGTCATTCCCATATAGGATAAAAAAGATATTTCCTCAAGGATTGCAACACGAACTAGGTTCCCCTTACGGCCCTCTTCTCGTGGTACACAATTCCAGCGCTATTTGTTCTCTCAGGATGGTAACCTTCCCACTAAACTCTTGTCCCATGAGCCTGAGGAAGATACTTCTGGAATTCACATGATGTCTTTTAGGGTTAACCATGAAGCCACCGCAAAGGAGTTACTCCCCCTGTACATGCTTAAATCTTTAGGTTTCGTCATGCTACAGCCCGGCAGACGTGTAGTGACAGTCTCCTGTAACTATTCAGCTTGGAATGAGTAGTTCCACAGGAGAGGAAGGAACTTTCCAAACTCTTCTCACTGTCTCAGGTGGAAGGACTGTTCTGTCAGGAGGGCTAGCTGCAGCCTCGATGTCTGATGAGATATCCAAGGACTATATCAGACGAGCTCTTCTCTGCTCTGCCCCTTCCTTCCCTTCCTTAATGGTGTAATAATTATAAATCACAGAGCTGTGGCTACCAAGAATAGACTCAGTATCACACACTCTGGTTATATCTGTACATCTTCGTGTCCCTTGAACTCTGAGGCACAAGGCTGAGAGCTTTAGAGCTGTTGCTATTGTACGGGAAACACACTTTTGCAGAGAAGCATAGGATGGTTCTGCCCAATTCATATTGCTTTTTAAAAAAAAAAGTAAGATATCTATAGCTCATCTTCCAGGACTATGTTATGACTGCATGAAAGAGGTGCGAGGAGGTGCCTGAATACTACCAGTGCCTCCTCCAGGCTGCTGTCTCGAGAGTGTGAATACGTAGAGTTAATCTTTCTCCCATCATGCTGTAGTGTCATATATTCAGAGAACAGTTTTGGTTTTGAACAGGACATTGGGAAAAGCTTTCCAGGGTAAAGCTCCCAATGCAACCAGGAAGATCAACGCAGAGGAGAAACAACATCGGAGAGAGAACTTGTGTATGCACTAGTGCATGAAGTGGTCTGGAAGTGTGGCTTCCATGTAGCATCATGATTAGTACTGTAAACATTGCCACTTTTCAGGCCAAATCTTACAATTCCCATTTCAGTGATTACATCAGCACTCTTAAATGCAGTTCACTACACCTAGATGGTAAGAATTGCTGTTAGGTGTGTTTTCAGACTGCCGAGCTGAACTTTAAGTTAAAAAGTGCAGCATATGGGAAGTCTACAACTTTGCCTGGAGCGATACTTTGGAAACTGCTGAAGCTAGGTTGTGCTGAAAAATCTATTTACATAAAGCCAAACCCTTCAGCTTTTACTCATAAAAGGACACACTTTACTTGTAATAATGAGATCAGGCCACTTTGCAGGCAAACTCAAAGGACATAATTATGTTCTAAATTGTACTAGTTATATGCAAATGTAGCTCTTGCTATCATTGTAAGGCAGGATTGGTCCTTATACAACAGCTTCAAATACGCCACGGTAAATTTTACTATTTTTACAGATATTGCTAACAGATTAGTCTAAATCAAATACTGGATTAGGATTCTGCAAATTTCATCTTGGTAGTGATCTGAGCTGCACACTGCCAGCTTCAGCAACTTATTCAGGCTTATTTGGGGATATTGCTTATGGAAAATGCTGAAGGAGTTCGAAACACATAGAAGAACAATGTGCATGGTTTAGGAACATGCACTGTGCCCACTTGGTTTGCTCAGAGGGATGCATGAGATGGAGATGTAAAAGTTAGTAGCTGTTGCTTTCAGTTGCCCTTGGAGAAAGCAGGGGGAAATAGTACCTCCAGAGGGCTGCTGAGATCCCAGTTTGTCTGGACTGGCCTTGGGAGGAGCCCATTTCTCTCCTCTGATTGCAGTGAAAGCTTCTGCTTGCTTTATTCAGAAGCAAGCGAAGTAGGATAGCTTCAAGCTTTGAGGTCAGAGGGCAACTAGACGTTTCTACCCTGCTATCGTATGGAGTGGTTTATAGGTCCAGAACTCACCCAGGTTTCAGTGTTTGGTCAGGTTTGTTTGTGTATTGCCTCACAAGGTCAGGTGTTCGTGACATTTGTAAAGATGAGATCGGTACCTTCACATCTATTGCAGAGGCTCAGAAACTGTGATTGCAAAAAGACCTCATGGCAAACGGGCATTAACCTCTTGGGTGTTACTAGTTTCTTTTGCCTGCATCTGGCGAGTGAGAGACAAACACAAGGAATAATGAACCATAACCCTATCAGGTTATGGACGGGGAGGAAACAGAAGAAACAAATACAAAATGCTTCAAGATAAAATGGCTTTGTGTCCCATCCGAGAGGCTAAAAAGTCTCTGCATCCCATCTGAGAAGCTATTGGTCTTCTCATTGTCCCGCCCTGGCATCTGTTCAACTGAATATGTATTTAATTTTCTCACATTCACGGGAGGAATCTCAGGTGGAAAAATCGGGCAGGCATCTATTCCCTGCTTCTGAATCAGCAGCACAAAGATTTGTAGATATCAAAGAAAACTTGCCCCTATTTTTTAATATTTAGGAATCTGCTGGTTTTGCTGCTTTGTGGTTAGTTGGTTGCCTGTGTTTGCGTGTGGAAATCTTTGTTCTTGAGCTGTGTTGTTCGTCTGGAATGCTATGAGCAGTTGTTTTTGTTTGTTCGTACTCGGGTGGAGCTAACTGTCTAATTGGGTAAATATTTGCAATGTTATACTTGCATGCACAGAAGACAAAGAGGGCTGGATTCCTGTTGACATAAATGGCCTTTTACACCAGCCTGGTAATGTAAAGGTTTAAATAAAATTGGTAACTACAAGGCCACTTCTTATGGTGAGACCGTAGAAAGTGGATTTAGTATAAACAACTGTCATGTCCATATTTATTTCTAATTATAGGTGGACTATATTTTCCGGTTCAAAGGTCTTGTGATTACAGCCGTGAAGGGGGAAGCTGCCTTATTCACTGAGTTCATGTTCAAAAGTGCTTGACTTCTGCTGGGACTTAGCCCTGTTGAAAAACAAGGCACTTATTTACCAGCCTGTCTTTGGATATCAAGGGTGAGTTTTCCACAGATGTAGAAATTTCCTAAGTGAACATTAATAGATCCAATGCCTGAAGCTGTTTGGATGATTGCAAGCTTGTGGTGCTCATGGAAGGTGTGTTTGTATATATAATAAATACCTTGTATAAACCTCACCTGTGGGTGACTATTGCATGTGTTACCATTAGCTAAGCTACAAGGTACACTATAAAGATCTACACACATATGAACAGATTGTAATGAAGACCTATGACTGAAGAGACTGTTAATAGGTAATTGAGCCTTTCTTCGTGCAAAGGTTAATAAAAATAGTTGTAACATAAGGAAAAGTGAAATTGAACTCCACCGTTGAGATGTTGTGTAGACCTGACCCTAGTTCTGTGTAGCTGTAGCTATGAAAACCTGGAGCTTATTGTGAACTGATTTATCCTGCCTAGTCTTGAAAGAATTGCCTAGCCTCCTAGTGCCATTGCCTCACACATGCCTTAAGGGAACCAGTGCCTGTCTGTAGGTCTAAGAAAAAACTTTAATATATTAGAGTTTTATTTTATTAACAATTATTTATCTTGTTTGAAATTCTCACTATTTTCTTCAAGGTTCAGCTATTTATTCTTGTCTTCAAAAAATAAATAGGAGTAATTTAGAGTTTCAGCTCCACAGGGCCAAGCAGTGATGCTCTTACACTGGCTGGTATCTTACTTCGTTATTAGTTCCACTGGGTTCATCAATACTAATTTTGGTGCAAAGTATCCCTCAGACTGAGTAAAATTTCCCAATCTGTTTTAAGCTTTTTATTACCACAGCGTAGCCATCCACTCCTCCACTCCCCCTCATCATTTACTACAGGTCCCAGATTTTTGTCAGCCTTTACAATGTGTGTATTGAAGCTCAGATTGTCTCTGAGCAAGCATTCACTGACCGGGTATTCAGCCCTATCTCTACTCCTGCATAGTTATTGCTGTTGCCAGTCCCTACACTGTGCTTGCAGACCTCCCTGTGTAATTGTTCTGTCGAGTAGAACGGGCACGTGAGCCAGATAACACAGATTGCCTTGATGGTTTTGGCTGTATCCCCTCTCTGATCTAGTCCACTTCTCATCCATCCCTGCGAATGGTGTGGTGAGTGGGAAGAAGCAGCTACAGAGGGATGGAGCCTGTGAGGTCAGTCGGACCACGGCCTGTTTTGCCTTCCCTCCTTGGAAAATGTGTCTCTGCAGTTCCCCACCAAGCCATTTCACAAGGGCTGTGCTGAAAAGTCTCCTATGAGCTCATACCTGGCAACTGATGGCAGACCGACTCTAACTTTTCTTCCTGTTGCGGTCTTTGTGAGCTCCTTTGTAGATTCTTGTAAGCTCATGTCAAATATTTCCCTCAGTCACGTGTAACTGGAATTTATAAAAAAGCATGTATGATTCTGTGCTTTTCCTTGTCACTTTCATTCTGAAAACATCTTGTACTTTATTTGCTTGATGACCTTTATCCGGTTGTAAAATCAGGTAAAAATTGGTCAGTGGTTTTAAAGGTAGAGGATAAGTAGGAAAGTGAATACTAGACAAGGCAGCAGGGCTGAATAAATCTTTTTTCATTAAGAAAGCAGGCTAAAAATGGTACCACTTCCCTTCCCCCACTTGATATTAGTTAACATACTAAATATATACAGACAGTCTTCCTTGTGATTTTGAGATTAGTATTACCAGTCCTGTTTCTCTACAGTGTTTTTCCTGCTTCTTGGGTGTAAACAATCTGAAGCAATAGTGCAGTGGCACCTAATCCTCATCTTCTGACAGCCACCCATGGAAATGAGTTCCTCCTTCAAGTCTCGCCTTTTCTCTGGGTGCTGTGTTTAGTGACGCTGGTCATATGTGTGTGAGTCGCCTGGGACATTTCTCACTCTCCATCAGACCTTCGTCCCACCATCACTGTGTTTTCTGAATACTTCCATCTGGTTTTGCCCCAAGATTTGGACAAAGCTTTCTGACTTGGTTTATATGTGTATTTCATTGACTTTGCTGAGAATACTCATCTGAGTTGGGCGAGCAGAATTTGTCCTCTTGATTGGTTGTGGGATATTACCGAAGACACATTTAAGTAGCAGAGACGCTTTCATAAGCTTGAGGAAGGAAGGACTACATCCTTTTCTGCTTCTACTCACCTACCTGGATCTGCTAGGAGTCCTGTCCATTCACAAGAGAAATTTCATTATGACTATCTGGTATTTGGATTGGCGGCCAGTCAGAAATGCCTCACTGTCCAATGACTTTCCCCGTAAGGAAAAGTTAAATTTGCACTTGAAATTTTTAAGCACATGTTTAAAGTCCACAACTGAATTTGCTGAGGGAGGTCATTAACATTTGGCTTTGTATTAGGAAATACCCTTTACCAATAAATTTCAATGGGAAAAGCAAAAACCTGGGTTTGTTCCAGAAGATTCATTCATGAAATGAATGAAAAATCCTGTTGAATGAAAAAGTAAATCTGCAAATTTTTTTAAAGATTTAACTATATTTGGTTTGAGTGTTTTAGTCTAGACTAACTGTGCGTTTTACAGATAACTATTAATTCAACTGATGTTTGCAATAACAGTATAATAAGTACTGTAAGAATTATTGGCATATCTTTAATGCTCCTGTCTGCCTAACATACCTGGATTCTCTGTAAAAATAAAGCCTGCTGCTGTTTCATGTTGCAGATGAAATATGTCCATCGATATCTTTCCCAGGGGAACAGAGAGAACAAGGACTGGGAGAAGGTTGTTCAGCAAACACACTCCTCATGAGGAGCAAACTTGCAGAGTAGCTTGTCTTTAACTCTTCCCAGGCAGTGGAGTGTGTCATTGCTTTTGCGATAAACCGTTCTTCAGGAACAGATACAAACCAGCTGGAAAACAATTAAAACCATAATTTTATTTAATACTGTCCATCAAACAACTTGACTCAGTCTTTTTGAAAGGCTACTCTTCAGCATGAAGAAAAGGACCAGCAGAAGTGCAAGCAGAACAGAGAATATTTATGACCGGTGAAAGCGCAGTTGGCGTTTTGCCCTAGAGAAATGGCTTGATGAGAGGATCTTCTGCTTAAACCAAGCATTAGAAAAATAATTTGGACCTAGACTTGAGTTACCAAAAGTGCCACAAAAGCTTTTTTACTGCCCAGAGTGATACTGAGCTGAATGAATGCTCTAGACGTCTGTTGGGACCTAACCCACAGCTGCACAGTTGTTCAGTCCTACCTTTTGGGAAAGCTTGAATTTGTACTGAGATATGAAATTTTTAGTTCAGGTCTTTTGCAAAGATTTGTTCCCAATAGCTAAAATACTGTTTGACTCGTCTCTTGCAGTTCCTTTACAGTTTATTGCATCAAGAAGGCAAACAAAGCTTTATCCTCCTCTGGACAGCTATTAGGAATAGATCCACTGACTCAACTGGTCAAGGGGCCAAAAAACAAAATTTGCTTCTTTATTCCAAACTAATGCACATAAAAGTTCTTCCCACAGCTCGATGTAGTAGGTATGAACACATAACTGAAGAACAAGAGAAAATACAGCAAACCTTAATATTTATGACTGGATTAGCTACTGTAGCAGTGTTACTAGTGACCTCTTTTGCTGGTAACCACAATGCTTTATTTTTTTTTCCTTCAAACTGCCTGAGCCATAGCTGTTTCACACTGATTTCCTATTTCCTTTCCTCATTTAGTCCATCTGATAATGCCACTAGATGTTATTTCATCTCTTGAGAAGACTGGAAGGGGGAGGATCCAAATCTGGTTTAAATTCGCTTTCCTCTGCTCACTCCTTCATCTGTGTCAAGTTGTGCTGGATATGCTGTTCCAAGAGACCGCTCAAGCTTCTTTATCTGTCTTAGTAGCACTGCCTTGCTTTTCAAATCAGCAAACAAGAAACCATGCCTTAAATAAGTCACTTAGTTATCTTTTGTTTTGGATCTTTTTGGTTTTTTATTTTCGGAAGAAAATTCAGATATCACTGATAACCATTAAAACATTTATTTTTCCTTGTAGATCACAAATTGAATGGACAGTCTGCAGTCATTTGTCTACCATTTCAATGTGGAAATCAATTCTCAGTTATCTACGCATGGCTTGTCTGGATTGCGGATTAACCAGGCTGGGGATACGCTGACCTCAGTTTATTTACTACGTGGAAAGTTGACTTCAGACCAGTAGGCTGTATCGATTCAAGCAGACTGTTGCATGAACATCTGTCAAATCCATGGCCCCCTCCAGTTCAGCAGCAGATTATCTGCATCACGGCTGTGTGAAGGCCTCCCCAACAGCCGCTCCAGGCTCCGACGGCGGTGTGCAGAATCGGCTGTCATGGTCAGGCTCCTAGAGGAGCCTGGAGAGAGCAAGGCAGGGATATAACACTTCTTTGCACTCTTACCTTGAATCAACCCGGGCTTATTTACGCTCTGGGACCTATGCTGGCATCTACAAAGGCCCTCAGCTGTCTGAAGCTGAGAAAACAATCTCCTTTGCTCCTTAAACTTCCAGCACGGGTGAGAATTCACAGCTTTGAATAAACTAATTAGTTACTAGTTAGTTTAATTTAGTTAGTACTAAACTGGAGTAGACTGAATACACTGTGCTTTTAGGCATGGCTGCTGTTACCAGAAACTGGTCATGGCTACAGGTTTGTTTTCCTGTTGGTGGCCCGAGCAAACTGGTTTTCCTTTCACCTTCAGTAGCAAACGTGGACTGCTTGACCATAACTTGTATTTACTTTAAGTTAATAGAATGTGGTGAGTTTAGGCCTTAATGCAGGTTATCAGTTCAATTTTAAATGTTTAGGTGTTTAAATAATAGACTCTGTGCTAAAATGATATCATCAGGAAGGATCTAGTTTGTTTTGTTTAATTGAAAGAAATTATAGATTTGTGTTTACCTTTTTATCTTCATCTTTCATTATTCCAAAGAGATTGTGGATAGAGGTGCTATCTCACCTTTAACCGTGTTCTTGCACTCTTGTAATCAGTCAAACCAGTCATTTATGTTTCTGCTGAAAGCAGGTGAGAAGTAATTAACTCAATGTATTGCATCCGTGTCTTTGCATCTCTTTCATTTGCAGGAAGTATCTGCACTAGCAGGTTTTTTTTTTAGTTTCAGACTCTTCAAAACTCCTGAGCTTCTACAGGAAAGCCAGCACTCTCAGCACCATTCGGGAGTGCTTGAAGCCTTGCAGAACTAATTCCCAGGAGTTTGATCCTGTACGCGTTGAAGTCATTGGCCATATTCACGTTGACTTCAATGTGGCAATTGGAATGTTGGGATAACAGGATTATTTCTCCCACTGAATTACTGGTCCTGGTTTTTAGGATATTTCCTCATTCTGCCACGCACATCCAAAAGTTATTTGTCTGTATGTGCTTCTGGCAGCCTGTATTCCTAGATGACACATTTTTGCAAGAATTGAATGCTTATGACGGCAGGAGGTTTTTATTGGTCCTTGCTGGGCTGGTGTGCTGACGCCATTGCGGTGAGAGTGCTCTCGGTCAATGACAGTGCAAGTCCTGGCTAAGCAAACTCATTACCTGCCGCTCTGCAGAAGCTCCTGTATCAACCACTGTAGCAGCAGGTACTCGTGAGGATGGGCTCATACGGGTGTCTTTTCTGTTAAGAGAGCCCAGGCGAACTCCAAAGCTAACTCCAAGGCTAACTAGCAAGCATGGCCAGTGTAGCGTTGGAAGAGAGGAGTTACTGCTCAGAGCGCACTAGTAAAGGAACAAGGACACCCTCCTTTTATCCTATTAAGCTGGTACTGAATCACTTATAACTCATGGTTTCCTCTATAGTTTCATCTTACTCAGCTAAAAATATTAAGGGTGTGACCGATCAGCAGAGGTCAGGTGAGACTGGATGGAAGGGGAGGAGTTGCTCTCATTTAGATATTTTTTTTCCAGAACAAAGTTGGTCACACCTCTAATAGCTACACTCACCCGTGTTTTCAGGTAATCTTAATAACAGGTTGCTAGAGTGCTTAGCTTGTTCAATCCATTCAGTAATTAGAGCCAGCACCAAAGTCATAAAATTGAGTGTGGGGTGAGGTCTTAATGAACGTAGTAATTTGCCTCCAAGTACAGCTCTGTACAGCTTCCTCATGTACGGCTTCCTCTTGGATGGAACAGGGCAATCATCAAATAAAGCAAATATATGTGGCAACTGAGGACAAAAAATGAGCATTTAAGTGACCATCAATAAGATAATTTCAGCCATGCCAGCTGAGGAAAGCAGAACTAGCAATACTCAAGCTGGATTAGTTCTTTTTTAAAGTCTCAAAGTGCTGAGAACTTTGTGGTTTTATTCAATATTAAGGCTGATACCTCCAGCAATATCCGCATGCTGAGGCAATGTTTTTAATGACTCAGGGAAAGGCGCTGCCTACTGAATCACCAATATCCAAACCTGAAGAACCTAAATGTTTTTTTGAAATCTGACTATAATTAAGCATAGTCTTGTTCTTTTCATTAGGCGTGAAATAACCACGGATGATAAGACTCCACTTATATAACAGTAAAAAAATTATTTGTTTTCGTTTTCTAAAACAGAATCTGAAATCTGCAACCTGCCACAGTACGTTGTTTACAGGAACCAAGAAAGGGATAAAACAAATAACTAGAAGAAGTGTAGATATAAAATAACTATACTAAATATGAGGACAACATTTCTGCTCATAAAGTTCCTAAACCAGAAGCTGCTAGAAGCTGGGAAAACATTCTGGAGGGCAAACCATGCAAGCTTGTGCTGTTCTTAACCCATTGGCCATTGCAGATACTGGGCTAGCTAGACCTTTGATTTGGTCTAGGATGGCTGTCTTCTGCACTCAGCATGTTGTCCCTCTTCTCTGAACACCACGAGTAGTTGCATCAGATTAGAAGAATAGACAGTGGGTGTCCCAGACTGTCATAGAAACATTTAATAAAAAAATCTCCAGGTAAACATTGTATGAGGACACAACTAACATAGGAAGAACAGATGGTGGAAATTCAAGGAAAGGCAAAAGTGATTACTAATAGAAAATATGTATTTCCCAAGATCTAGAATGTGCTAAGAGGGTCCCCCAGGGATGAATGCCATTTAGTTTCAGAAGTAGACTGAGTAGGAGGTTGGAAAATGCTGTAGAAAAAATGCCCTCACATTTTCATCTGTTGACCTACTAACCTTTTCTTTACAACATCTGTTATAAGAAGTGCTTTGCAAATAAGTTGTTGTTTTTTTTTTTTTTTTTTTTGTTACAGCAGAAATCGTTCTGCTCAGCTGCTGACTTGCCTGTTTTCCAAGCAGAGATACGCCAGAACATCATCAGAGTCACAGGGATTACTCAATATTTGCCTGCTTAAATGTTGGCAGTAACTCCTGGCAAAGGGGAAACACCTTTTTTGGCTGTGTAGGCTACTTTCATCACATCTACCAGATTGAGAACAGCTATAGAGGTGTAGAACAGCTGTAGACATCCAGAAAGAAGGACCCTGAGGCCTTCAGTTTAATCTCCAGTCCTGTGCTTGTGTTTATGTTAATCTGGAGTAGATCCTATTACATTGATCTAATCTTAAACAAGTTTACCTGAAATTTAAGTAGTGGACGTATCAGAGAGTTGTGCTATATTCTCTGTATATTTTTATCCTAGTTTTGGTGGAATCAGAACACTTTCCAGTGGATAAAGATATGAAAATAGGAGCTAAATCCAGAACTTTCACCTCCAAGATATAAAACTCACCCAGAAAGATGTTCCATTGACTTGCCAATGATAGGTGTTATCCACGTTGAAGTGGCAGCTTTTACCATCACAGTGGCATCAGGCTAATTTACCTCTCCTTCCAGTTGTTGATTCCTCCCAGAAGAAGAGTAAAGAAGCAATCCAGGCAAGCTTTCCCTCTCTCTGGTGCGTGTATTACGTGGCTAGAGGACTGCAGTCACGCTGCAGTTGCTGAATTTAGTTATATACGGACAAAAACTAAGGAAGATTACAGCTGAACTCTGATAAAATGCTAGTTCAAAACTGGCCTCCTCTTAACCTTTTTTGCTGGAGTTATTACACAGCTTCAAAGAGCTGAGAAAGACCATAGGCTTTATAGTTGCGACAAATTACAAACCAGCTGGAAATAAACAGTGGAAAGGGAATCACTTTGTTGCAATGTCTGTCTTCAATTGCAAGCGAAGCTAACTTGATGGCTCTGGTGCTATTGTTCTGACTTATCTTTGATTAATGCATGTGGAACCTCAGGAGCTCTGGAAGAGTGTTTTATACCTATTTCACAACTGCCTGGAGTTTCTTGTTAAGTAATCTGGCTGTGAGCAGTTACAAAGCTCTTCGGTTTCTCTTAACATTTCAGGGGAGAAAGAATTTAGCATTTTCCCATTCTGCACTATAACAAGGACAGAGATGTATGTCTTGTACCCTCCCTGTTAATTGGGCATTGTCACAGGGTGCGAGAAGTAAAAAAGTCCACTGATAACCACAACAGCTTCTCTTTTAAACGTCCTGAGTGCCTCTCCTTCTCTCTGCCTCTCCCCTGAGCCGCAGCAGACCTCACCGGCAGGCTGGGACCTGTGCCTGGGAGACTTTGCTGCCTTTTGGGTGCTGCAGCACAAGATGTTGTTATGGGTCTTCTCATGATCCTCCTCCCCTTCTGAGGCGTGGGAGTTTCTCCTCTTGCACTGCTCTCTCCTCTTTGGAAAGCCCCTGCCGCTACTACCCACCTTGGAGCTGGGGTCTCCTTCCCACTCCCACTCCCACTCCCGTCTGGTGCAGCCACTACCCACGCAGACGCTCTGCTCTGAAGGACCACTTTTCTGGGGCGACAGAGGCGCTCTGCCCATGGAGGAAAGGAGGTGAGACAGAGCGCGGTTGCTTTCCAGCCCTCTCCTCTCGACGGCCACAGCAGCGAAGCTGTGCTTGCAGTGACCGCCGGCTGGCAGGGAGTGGGAGAGACAGGGCAGCTCAGCGCAGTGTGGGGATGTAAGGTGGTGCAGGAGAGGCGTAAGACTAATATTACTGGTCTGGTGGCACTGTGCACTGTGGCAATACGAAGTTCATACATAATTCATAAATGTCATACATTAGCACTGTTTGCATCATTTACACTCATGGCTCTGATACTGTAGGGCTGCTGCATGTAACCTCTTGTTAGTTTATCCAGGGAAACATGATAAAGCAAGAGAAACCCGTCAGTGTTTCCTACCATCATTGGCGAAGGCACTAAAAAAAGGAAAAAGTGAGAGAAACAGAGCAGTGAGTGCCTCTGAGCCATTTGCCACCACACACAAACTTTTCAAGGGCAGCCGTGTCCTGGCCTGGACTGTGAGCACACGGGGCTCTAACCTGAGGTGCGGGAGCTGTTGGAGCTTTTGCCTTGAACTGCTGGTGCAGGTGGCAAAGTGCGGGTGGGAGAAGGGATGTCAGTGTTTATTTTTTTTCTCAGTGGTGAAAAACAGAGGGTTGTGCTGATTGCTTCACCTCTTCGGCGTGCAGGGCGTCATTGCTGCACTGACACAGCTCCACCTTGCACTCCTGTGGCTGCAAACCCTGTAGTCACGCAAGTCTGCATATATTATTCTGCTAGCTAACAACTTACAAAGTTTCAGTTACTTTTTGTCACCCGGTTTTTCATTTCAGTCTACTTGTGAGCATGGCTGAAAAATTATCTTCCGCTTCGATTTCCTTATGCTGTTGCTGGAATTAATTGCTAACTAAGTTTCTTGTGGGGAATGTAATGAAAACACGGTATGATAGTAATACATTTCTGGCATGACTCGTGGTTACCAGTGGAAATATTTAATGATCTTTTTGTATACATATAGTAATTACTTCTTCTGTATCACAATAATAGGTTGCAATACAATTACACTCTTGTTCTTCTTCATATGAGAAACGGGCACACGAGTGGAACAGAATCAGAAAAGCAGAATGTCCCTCATATCTTTTCAACATTCATCAACTCACTTGAGATTCTGCAGTCTTTTGAATAACACTAGACTTTTATAATCAAAGTGATTGTGCAGCCTTAAGATAAACAATTCATAAGATAGCTAAAGTTCATTTTCATAACAAAACTAGGCATTAAGGAGTTATTCCGAAGGCTTTCCCTATAGGTAAAGACTCTGAGGAATGCAATTCATCGCAGATAAATCCTCCTAATATAAAGCAATATATTCTCAGTTACACAGAGATGAGCAACGCTCACTTTTCTCTAATAAACTTCTGCTGGAAGCTGGCTGCTGCTGAAAAAATCTGTCTCTTTGAACAAAGGAGTCCCTGTCTTGTGAGAGCTCATTACCCATATGATAATATGATTCATTTCTCTTGCACTGTTCATCGGAGGGGCAGCGGGCTCCTTGCAAACATCTAATTAGGTCTCACATCATCCCTGAGCAGCAAGTATTATTTACCCACTTTACAGTAATGGAAGTTGGGCAGAGGAGCTGCAGCCAGTGGCCCAGAGCCACCTGTCCTGTCACTTCCCCAGCTCGGAATAGACCCTGGATGTCTTTACTCCCAGCTCTCTGTTCCAAGCTGTAAGCCATGACCTCTTGCACAAGGTAATTAAAAACTAAGAAAATGCTTTGACAAGCTTTCAAAAATGTTATTGGTACAGCAGATTTCTGCTGGGATCAGAGTCAAGTTTCCAGCGCAGCTGTAATTATTGTCTGTGTTGCTCAAGCTTTTTTAAACCAGTCAGAAGACTAAAGACATGCCTGTATTCCCGATACGTTGCAAAGTTCACCACAGTTCCTTGCATTGGTGTTTTCGTTGGCACCCTGGCTCCATTTATCGTGGGCATTTAAAACCCTGAAGTCATTGACACAGCTTCTTTCAGTCACATGGATGCAGGCAAAAGTTGCTGCTGCCTGCATACGCAGATTGAGAGCTGGAAATTATTTGTTGTTGATTTGTTAGCTTTAAGACTATTTTATTTCTTGCAATCTACTTTTAAGAATATAGAAAGCTCCTAGAGGAAGTATCCCATGTTAGAACTCATTGCAGCTCAGCTGGCAAAACAACATGAGTGCCCTTGCATTTGGACCGATGTTAAATCATAAACCTTTAGCTTATATATTTGGTTAGGGGGTGGAAGGAGTTAATCTGCAGGGCGAGCTCCCTTGCCAACCATAGGAAAAGCAAGTTATGCAAAAGTTGACAAGAAGTGAAGATCCCTGAGGAAGTGGATCTTTTGAAAGGAAATGTGACGTTTTCAGCAAAATCCCACTAAACCTCCTCTTCTTGGCATCACGGACAGGTGAAAGTGATCCTGTGCCTGCACCTGTGGCAGGAGGGTTCGCACCGAGAGGCAGGGGGCTGCTCACCCGCCGGGAGGCGCGATCTCTGCCTCTGTTCAACCTGGGTGAAAAATATGTTAGAAAGAGGATCTCAGATGTAGAGAGGAGGCGTCAGGATATCAGTTAGAGCATATTTTCCAACATCAGATTACTCGGTGTGACATCTGCTAGAGCAAACCCCATTCAGTTCTCATTTTAGCGTAGTGATGACTTGTACTCCAGCGTAGCTGTTCGCGGAGCCCTGTGCCGTGCTTCAGCAGAGTGGTGCTGCCAGTGCTGCAGCACATTCGACATTGCCAAGAAGCCGTTACTTGCATGAATTTTACTCCTTCTCTGGTAAAACTACAACAGTTTGTTCATTCTAAGGCATATTCACAGCAAGGATGCAGAACAAGAATTTTACAGAGCGCTTTTTCAGTTTGGGGAATAGCTGAAGACTGAATGGCGTGCATTTTCTTAGCACGCGCATTTAAAAACAGCCAGCAGCAATCAGCTAAAAAGGCAGAGAGTAAGTTAAACTATCACCTTACACATAACCTGATGGCCAGAGAACCCGTAGCTACTAATCTTTCACCCTCCCAGCTTTCAGTGAGAGCGACGTGCCAGGCGTGAGGCTTTCGTACCGCCCCTGCTGCTGCTGGGAACCACTGCCGTGCTGCGTGCGGAGCGTGATGGCGTGCTTCGCAGAGCTGCCTCACCCCTGAAACAGCAGCACCGCGGGAGCGTCGAGCGACGTGCTGCTCTCGGTGTGGCACTTGTGTGATGCGGCAGCGTCTAATGCTCCTACACGACTGGATCAATAAACAATGCTGCCAGCTATTGGCAATGATAAATCTCCTCTCCGTGTATACACCCTGTTTGGATTCCACCTGTGATTTAGCATCTTGGCAGCTGCTGCAGGACTCTCTGCTTTCAATCAGTTGGCTCTGTGCCTTGTCTTCCAGCGTATCAATCAGGAAGCTTTCCACTAGTTTCTCAGGATCTGACTGTGAGATGCCGGGCTTAATTCGTTAGAGCAGGACTTGAGGGATGTTCAGTACCTTGTGGGAGCAGCTTCTCCATTCATAATGTCACCCCACACTACCTCTGTTTGGCACAGTGACTGCTTTCTTCAACAAAGTTCTCACCTTTTACCTCTTTCCAAAGGTTTTTTCTTCTGCTTGGCTGCCTGGAGGAGACAGAGAGTGATACTCTTCACTTCAGCTTCTTTATACAGAGGCTAAGCTTGGACTCATTAGTCTAATACGTTTCATTGCCAACTTTTTGTCTCCGACAGCTTTTATCCTTGCTTGATTTTTCCAGGAATAGCTAATAAAAAGCATTGGTTTAATAAAAGACATTATGCCTGCCTACAAGCCTTGGTTCCTCTGATCATTGTAGCCTCATGGCAGCGTGAATGTTGCTATGACTGGCATTTTAACCATATTTTTGTACAACCTTGCTCAAGGAGGATTAGTAACAGAGTACCAGTATTGCTGGTGCTGGTGGAGCTTCACTTCAGTGAGGCTAGTGAGATTTCAGAAAATCCTCCGTGTAGATATAGCCAGTGGGAGCAATTTACCCTTCATTAAACAGAGGACTGAAAGCCTTGACGATGTCATATGTGATGCGAGTGAGTACTTGTGCCAGCATCCTCACAAAGCTCAGCTAATGGCTTTCAGTCCTGCCCTCCAGCACTGCTGTTCTTCCAGCACAGGGCCCTCTGCTAGTCAGTCTTTTCTTGCAACGTATTATTTTATGGCTTTAAGCTGCTCCTTTGCTTTTCACTTTAAAACATTGGCGTTTTGACTTCAAACCTAGGAAAATTCGACTGCAGTTTAGATCAACACATGTGGGGAAGGACGGTGCATCTGGATGCCCGTGTACTTCTGGCCTTGCCCTGCCTCATGGCATGTGGCATCGGTTAGAGCTGGGCAAGGAGGCAGCGCCGTGCTCCCAAATTAGAACGAAAAATGCTTTTGTTTCAGTCCCGCTCTGGCATAAATGACTATGTAGGTCAGTGAGGAAGGATGAATCATGCAACGTGCCCTGTACATTTTATAACCATGTTCTTTGTATAGAGGCACATGCAGTTTCCTGATGAGAGCTACTGGGGCCAGAGCTCAGACAGAGATGGTTTCCAGCTGAGTGCACGGAACTTGCTTGGACCACAGGGTAGCTTGAATCCAATACTGGTTATGTGCATGCGCCCTGGTCAAGGGAGAAGAAAGATGGTTGCCCGGTGGAGGTGTACGTGCAGAACCGAGCTAGTGCAGGTTTCAGTCCAAATTCTCTCATGAACTTCTTTTTTCTGACCTAGAGCAAGTCACTTGAAATCCTGTTTCCCTGGCTGTACTTAACCCACAACTGCTGGTTTCTGCCCAGAGAAGACCTGAGCATTGCTTCTGGTCTGAACTGAACCACAGCCTGCTCCCACTGATGCTGGTGCAGGTCAGCAGTGAACTGGGACCCTAAACCAAATATCATTCTGGATGTCTTTGTGCCTTATCAATCAGATGCGTGTAGACAAACACCTTAATTTGAAGGAGTTTTTGTAAGAATAAATGCACGACTGATATAAATTACTCGATAGTAGGGTGAGGCCTCACGGGGACCAGTTATTCCCTTTATCTCTGGGATATAGAGTTTAGCTAACTCGTTTATTGATTTTCTTTCCCGGCTGTAGTGGCAGCTTTACCACTGAAACACTGGCTTGGTCAGGGATGCAAGAAAACAAAAAAGAATAAAATCCTCAGTTCTGCCATTATCCTCCAAACAACTTTGAAACCCGAAAGTGAGGATAAAATCTGAGCTAACGGTTGGTGTCTGCAATAGAGACCTAGTGCAGACCCACCTTAGGCTCCCTTTTGAGCGCAGCTGTCCAGATTTAGGTTTTACTTTGGAGGAAGCTGAACCGTGCCATTGCATCCCCTCACTGTATTCCTGATCTCCTTTGGTTTAAGGGCATCAGGGGTGAGTGCCTCTGGCCACCAAAGGGTGGCTGCTCTTTGCCAGCTGGGTCCCTCATGGATGTGCTTGCAGCCCAGAGGCATCTCATCACCGTTCTCCAGCAATAGGAGAAAACAATCTAAATACAGTCATATTTCCCTGAGCAGAGGAAATAGCGATGGGGAAATAATGGGATGAGCATGGGCCCAGCACGTGGTTAGTCAACGTGATGAGCCAGCCTGGGTTGTGCATTGGCCATTGTGCGTGCGTGGGGGCTAAGGTGAGCCCCCGTGCCTTGCCCAGGCTAGGGAACAGGCGTGGGAGCAGGGCAGGCTTTAGATATTTTCCTCTGTAAGTCCCATGTCAGGTGGCAGCTGGAAAACGGGACCTGCTCCTGAACACCATCAGCATTCTTCTTAAGAGCTTTTTTCCCTGTTAATTGCTTTGTAACCAGCTATGATTAGACAGTAATGATTCGTGGGTCTAATGATAGGAAGTACTCATTAGCACATGGGCAAGGGAGCAGTTCCCCAGAGCACGGACGTTTACCAAAAGGGAATACATGAGATATACGAATTTCCAAAACAGGAAACTGAAATTTTAGGAGACAATACAGCAGCATATTCTCCATTACTATCATCTGCCACAGTCTAGAGGAGGACACAAAGGGAATCAAGTCTGCATAATACAGACTCACATAATTATAACAGTATCAACCCTTTAGCCACTTGGTTTGGAAACAATTGCCCCCAAACATTGGCCTTTGACTGTAGAAAAGAAATACTCACGGGAGAAGCTTTCATTTAGACAGCAAATTAGAGGCATAAATTAAAAAAGAAAAGCAAGTCACTTTGAAAGTAGCTACCCTTGGTGTAATACGGCAAACATCAGTGAGCTCTGCTCCATGACTAGGGATGCCAGGAGCTGCAACCAGCAGCATCCCGTTATGGCATCACGTTATAGGAGCATCGTCTGCGTGGATGAGATGAAGCCGTTCATTTACTTATGGAGAGGGCGGCAATCTGGGAACTCAAGAGCCAGTGTAATCTTTGTACCTAAGCAGAATTATCTAAGTGGTCTAAAATCCCTGAAATTCACAGCAATAAAAAAAAAAAGTGGGGGTGGGGAACGGGGAGACAGCTCTCCCCATGAGAGGCAGACAGCGCAGCACCATGCTGAATCCCCAGCGAGGTCCCTGGGGCACGTGGACATGCTTCTGGCTCTGACATTTATTTCCAGAGCAGAACTGCCTGAATTGATCCCGACACGAGGCACAGAAAGTGCTGCTGGTTTGTTCTTAAAATGCAAAAGCAAAAAGTCATTCCTGTAGAGACCTCCTTCCTCCCGTACCTTGCATTGCTCACATGTGGACCAGGCAACAGATGGCCTTGTGTTGCACTCTGAGATACATTTAAAGAGTCCAAAATCAAGAGATTTTACAAAAATATAGCCAGCCAACCTGTGCCTGACCTTCAGAACTGCATGTGCTTGCAGCACAGGCTTTGCAAGCACTTTTTCTAGTTGAAGTAGCAGGAGGATCGTTTTTAAGACCAGAGGCAATTATTCTGGTCTGGAATTTCACGATGATGTTGACTTTTACCACAAATACACAGAAAAGATCAGTTCCAGCGTTTCACAACGGCAGGGTCCCAGGAAAACATTTTCTCAGTCAGACTAATGGGGACCCAAGTTCTAAGTGGAGAAGATGTTCCGCTGTGTTAGAGGAGAGAAAAACGAGGAAAATCAAGGTATTGTCTGCCATTGTTATCTGCTGGAGGCCCAGCTGAATTTCTGCAGATGGTAGATAGCTTTGCCAGCCTTCACAATCCAGTGGCTTTTCTTCATATTTGTTTTGTCTTTAGGGAAACGTGCAGCATTTAGCAATTAGATGTTGATCCAACTATACAACAAGGTCAAGGAAAGCTTTTCTCTTATTACAGTTTTTTTTCCCCTAACATAACTAGTTTTAGAGAACATGCTCATGTGCCTTGTATTGTGGCAAGAGCGGAGGAAGAAGTCCGTGGCTGCGAAGTTCACAGTTTAAAATGCAGAAAAGACATTGACTGGGAACCCAGAGAAGGAAGGGATGCAGATGAAATGGGGGCTTCCCAGGGAGCCCAGGCAGCAGAGATACACCTGGGAGAGATGCTGTTACTGCTTTACGAGTTCTTACTAACTTCACTGGCATTTTGCAGCTAATCTTACAGCGTGGGCCCATCCTCCCAGAGACCCAGGGCTGGCAGTGGTAATAACTTGCAAATGAAGAGTGTTTTAATTATGCCTTTCTCCTGCATGATATCTTACGTTGTGCAGTTCAACCAGTTGTTTTTTATTCTGTGCTGTTACTTTCTTTTGCACCCCCTGACTTTCTGCGTATCACTCCATCTTTCTTCTTTCCTTTGCACAGTGGCCACAAAACTTTTTGGCATAAATGCCACAATAATAATAAAAAACCCTCCGTCTCCCTGGTGTCAGGAAGGATGCAAGAATTAAATATACGTCCAGCGTACTGTAATACAAATTGATTTGAACCTACCTGAAAACCAATAAGTAATAAGGATTTGTTGGCTTTCCTGCGTCTATGTATGACAGCAGTAGGAGATAGTATCAAAACTCACATACTGAAACACTCTGTTGAAAATAACATTCAGAGCAAAAGTAACTGATGGTGGTTAAAGGTACATTCAGGATCCTGCAGGCTTGGGTCTGGGCTGGGGACCCCCGCCAGTTACCTGGATGTTGGTGAGAGGCGTCTTGGTGGAAGATGAGGTAAACTGGTCTGCGGCTATCAGAAACTCATTGTGAATGCAGAAGAAGAGGATGAGCTCACGTCTGTCTCCAGCAGGCGTGCCTGTGATCTGGATGCCAAGTGAAGCCAGGGGGCATGCGTCAGAGGATTCAGATGCTATCATTGGCAGGGCACACCAGAGTCAAGATCCGAGGCCAGGAATCAAATTCTGCTGGGAAAGACTTTAGGAAGGGAGAGCGAGCCTTTTGTAGTGCGTGTATTGTCAGTAGGCTCTCATCAGACTCGGGAGCTTTTCCTCTTGTACTCTGTGGTGAGTTTTGCAATCTGATTGTGCTGAGAGAAGCTCACTTCGGTAGGTCAAGGGTAGACTTTTCTAGAGGCCCTGTGCTGATGTTGAGTAACACCAAGTCCAACACTGCTGAAGTCCACATCTGGAGCTGGTTTTATGGCCTGCAGAGGAAGAAGCTTCACTTTATCACACAGTGAGATGCCAGCTGCAGCAGCAGTCTGTTTAGCAGCAGCAGCAGCAGGGCTTGAAGCAGAGGGAGAAGCAATAGCTGAGATCTGAACCCAGCAGGAATTCAGAGTGCAAAGTCATGGTATTGCAGGAGATGACAGAAGAGAGGAGGCAAAGCACCTTGTGTTCAGCACTTCAGGCCATGTTGCAAGACAGGCTTGTTCTTGTATTTTCCACTTTAGCTCTGACAGCACCACTGCAGAGCTTTGGTTGAAACCTCCGCAAAAAGTCATTGAGAGTCACTGCATCGCAGAAGCAACACAGAGTTAAAGTTCCAGGTGAGGCAGCAGCTCCCCTAAATCCCTGGAAGCTTTCTGGAAGAGGCTGTCTAGTTCCACAGCCAAGACCTTGTCTATACGTAAGGAACTGATCCAGACCAAGAGCCTCCCTCCCTTGCCCATGTGTGAAGTGAGGATTTGTCCTATGTCAAACACTTGGGCCAAAGAGGCTTTCCCCAGCTCCTTGCTGATGTGGTGAATCCATCAGGAGATGAGACCTGGACATGCACTTTCCGTACCCATGCCGACCCCATGACAGCCCCATGCCCTAGGTCCCATGGGAGAGGCCTTCGTTGCAGCACTGGGAGCTCTGCTGCTGTGCAGCCTGGACCTGATCTGGATGACAGGGGAGCAGGGCTGCAGGGTGCACCATCAACTGCACATACGCGCAATTCAATGTAAAACCGCAAGGTCTGGTGAAAAGAATCACTGTTTTCCCCTTTTCCATGCACTTTCTTTCCTTGCTTTGCCTCTACTACACCTGTCTAAGCACCAAGAGCCATCTAAAGGCTTCTTGAAATCACAGGAAGGACCCTCCATGACCCACAAGGGTGCTGAGTTGGGCCATGTTTGCTCTGTACAGCTCCTGGACAACAAGTCAGTGGGAGCTGTGTTTATGAAAGCTGGGCCTTCGCCACCCATGGAAAGCAAGGGTGACAGCAGAAGTTATGCAGGATAAGGGCCTTGGATAAAGTCATGTTAATCTTGGTTTTACAACTGCTTTGTGTTTTCTGTTTACTCCTCTTTCTGCAAGCCAAGGTTCATAAAAGCCTGATGAGGCCAACAGGAATCTCTCCATTATCTTGGAAATAAGGAACCATTATCTTGGTTGTGACCCTGAATCATGTTGTTGCCTGAGCTGGCAAAATGCTTGACTCCTCCCAGTCCAGCTATTGTTTGTCATCCTTGTGACAACCTGCACGTAGGGCATCATCCTTGTGACAACCTGCATGTAGGGCATCATCGTTGACCATTGTTTGGTCCTCTCGGTTCCCGCAGCCTGGGTTTTGTGCGGTGCAGGACAGTGCTGCATCCCGGCACGCTCTTGCTGTGCTGCCGAGCCATTTGCAGCAGTTCTGCTGTGTCTTCTGCATTTCCTCCTTATAGAACACCCTCCCTTTGGGCACAAACCCACCTATATGGCTTTGTGACAGCCAGGCTGCAGGCTGCAGAGGGACACAGACACTGGGCCCCATGGTTGGAAGGTGGGATGGAAGGGAAGAGCGACATGTCCACCTGGGCAACAGCTACAAGCGATTCCCTTTGAAAAAGGGGTTTCGCCCTCTGTTCAGTGACCAAACCCTTTAGTGCGCTGGCCATAACTGCGTTAAAACACCTGCTGGAAGATCTGAGCTCTATACTGTGGTCTGTGTCCCCCCATTGGAGACTTCTGCCTTGTTTTCATTCCATCCCACCAGCGGTGCTTCGTGATGATGGTCTGAGACATACCTTTTTATACATAAATCGGTACATGCAAATTAGCATTCAGAAACTGAAATTGCCACTTTTTTCCTAACTTTTACAAGAACAGACAGTTTATTTTTGAAAGCTTAAGAGATGTCTGATTTGGATGACTTGTCCAGCATGGCTCATAGTAGACTGAGTGTAGCTATATTAGAAATAACCTCAGCATTTTTCTAACATATGGAGACTTGATTCACTGGAGTCTCGGGAAAAAAAAGTCTCTGTCCTAAAACACTTTTGGAGCATAACACAATATAGACTAGTATTGATGAGGATATTCTGCTCTGCTGAAGGTCAGAAGAAAGATTTTATGCTAGCGGTGTTGATCTGCTCAAGAAGATGAGGAGGGGGTGGGTGTGTGCGCGCGCGTGCGCTAATGCAGCTTTCCAGCATGCTTGTTCCTCTTCTTCGGTTCAGCTGTGATAAACTGGCAGCTCGTCTTGAGCTGGCAGCTGCCTGTCCTGCCTGTCCTGCCACTGCGTCACTCTGCAGAGCGAACTGCCGCCCAGGAGCCCTCCTTCCCCGCGGACCCGCCTGCCTGGGAGCAGGGCAGGTCTGCTCCCCCGGAGAGGCGTGACGGCGTGATGCTGAGCTGGGCAAAAGTTGTCTGACAAGTCATTTTCTAGAAAGTGCTAATTATCAAATAGAATTTCACCGAAAGACACTGGTTTAAGGCATTTTCTTTGGGACTGTCCCCATGGATCGTCAAGGCCACAGCCTTGCACTGCCTTCTAAAGTCTTTTGTTCTCACCTTTCTAGATGGCTTTCCGTTTCAGCTCATAACGTTTTAAAGTCCCACAAAACAAAATATAAAATCAAATTAGAATTTCTCACCGTGTCAAAATCCAACATTTTGAATAACAAACACATTTCCTTGGAGTTTGCAGGAAATATCAAAATTGCTTGCTTCGCTGAATTTTATGAAATGGAAAAAAGTCCAAATTATGAAATTTGGCATGAAAACCAGATAATAATAGTTTAATAGTATTTTTCTATCCCCCTTTTTTTTTTTCTCTTTGCTTTAATTATCAGTGAAAATACTCTGTCAGGATTAGGACCTATTTAAAACAGATAAAATCTGCTGTCTCCTTGACACCATATTATCTTTTCAGCTTTCCTTCTTGACTTTGGGCAAAAGGAAAACAGCTTAGTGCTTTTCACTCCGGTATTCTCAATTTTGTCATTTGGGATCCAGCACTTTTAGGGACAACTGTAAGTCAGCCTTCAAGCCTGGAACTTCATACAAAGGCATGTTTTTTTGGTGTGGATTCATGTGCTTTAGCAAGTATTTGAGTGGAGCTTGAAAGTAAATACGAAATACTGTTTATTCGTAGTAGCAGGCAGAGTTGATGAGCTTCAGCCACGTTAGAGGGGTCACGGCTGGGCTTTTGATTTACCAAATAGTAGCAAAGGAGTAAGTTTGGGTTGCATATATTTTACCCTCTTTCATGGCAGCAGGTTTTTGTACCCTCTAAACCACAATGGAGACACCGTTTTTATTAGGCTGTAGATTTCCCTTCCAAGATGGTTGGGCGTGGCCAAAGCAAAAATCCCAAGCATTTGGGCTGTTACTCGGCTGTACCTCCTCGCCTTGGCGCTCGCTCGGAGCCTGTTGCAGCTCCCGAGGATGATGGAACGGCTCCCACTGGGAGCTGGATCAAGTTTTGAGCTGCTCCTCGCTGCTTGTTTATTTGTCCTATTCTCTGGGCTTGGCAGGTGGCATTTTTGCTCAGTGATTCATTCTCCAGCACATGCATTTATCTGGGCTGACATTTTAATCATGCAAATAAGGATCTCCTTAATGAAGAAAAAAATTAATTTCACAACTGTTGCTACAAACACAGTGACAGTCCTGCTAATGTCATTACATTTATAATACAATCAGTGGCTTTTCCATAATTACTATAAACTGGTGCACTTAACAGTGGAGTAAAGGTTACACAAAGAGCTGTATGACTCCTCTTGTTCACTCGCTTTTTTATCAAGAGCGTTTGGCACTCTTCATATGTCCTTTTGAAATCTTTTGGTCATCGCTGCTTCATTGCTTGTACCGCAGATGGCTTTGCCTTTGTCAGAGGAACAGGCAAAATAAGTGGCAAGGAGACAACTCCTCTGTGACCTTTTGTGGCTTCTTGTCTTTCACATCGCAGTCTGCAGAGTAAACACAGTGACTCATTCTCACTCGGTAAATAGCTGCCTTCCCAAGGTTTTGTTATTTGTAGGGTTTTTCCGTTTAAAAATCTGTGCCCAAAATGCAGCGGGATGTGAGCTATGAGCAGCCACCAGGCTGGTTTCTGCCTCTGGACCATTACAGATTTGGTAGGCAATAAGGACTTAAAATACCTGGGCAGGACCATGCCCTTGTAGCACGTGTTTTTCTACAACACACTTCATTTTTCAGTTCTGCTCCAATGCAGTGTGTCGGCAACAAGCTTAAAAAACCAGCTATATAGCCAAAAAACAGTCAGAAGGCAGGGCTTCCTAAGGGGGAAGGGTGCTAAAATGCTCTGAAATTAGCAGAAAACAAGTGACTTGTGAAACTGAGGTGTCAGGATGCTTGGCACCATCGTGCAGCAGCGGCCTGGGATGAGGAATAGCTGTTTCAGACCCAGTGCCTTCTTTCTCCTTCTTTGAGATGCTGTGAGTAATGTGACCAAGGCCCAGGTGAAGATGACCTTAATCCTCCAGAGTGACAAGGGCTGGGAACAATGCTCTGGTCTCGAGGTCATATGAACCACCCTCAGGTTGTGTTACCTCTGCAGAAACGTGTTTTAGGTTTGGATTTTAACCTTCTTGTTATCAAGGGAGGGTTTAAAGATGTTTGAAAACATCTCTCAAGTATAGAGCTCTTGCTCTTGAGCTCAGGGCACTTCCCACAGGCACTCGAGGTTGTTCCTTTAAAACATTTCATGTGTCAATAATGTCAGCCTCAGTCTTTCAGTTTTACCCAAAGGGGACGAGTTTCCCTGGTGGCAGAAATGCAGGAAAAGCAAAGCTCGGCTGCTGAGAGCAAAGCTCTCAGGAGCTGCAGGTATGCTGCCAGACCTCGGGGATTTCTCAGGAGTAAAAGAGGAGGAGGAGAACAGTAAATGAAGGGAGAAAAAGCACAAAAGCAGGGAAAGGACTATGGGATATTGGCAGGGGAGCTTCAGCTTGTCGATGGGCAACGTAGAAGATCTTCCCAGGTCACTTTGGTTCAATGATTGCCACCTTACCTACACTGATTAAGGACATGATACATTTAACTAACCTATCTAAGCTGGAAAAGTCCTGGTGTAGATGGAGTAGGGCTGCATCGAACAGGTAAAACCTGTCTCTGCACCAGCAGCGGTCACTGTGCATGGTACAGGCTCTGTAAAAGCTCAGTGGAATTAAAAAAATCAGTACTTGCCTGAGCTGGGCGCACCCCAGGTGCTTCTTCCTTGCAAAGCATCTCTATCTCTGGGGACCAAAATGAGTGTCCCTGTGCTGCACCGACCCACCAGAAACTGGGACCACGCTGACGGGGGGGGAGGCTGGGAGAAGGACCTGGAGCTGAAGGGTTGCTGGGTCATGGGGAAGGCAGCACGGGCTGGCAAAGACCATTAGAAAGTGAGACTGAGATCTGGGGAATGGTGTTGGGCCCTGGGAGCAGACGCTGGGAGGGCCAGCCAGGCGAGGGGCCGGCAGGGAGGGGGCAGGAGCAAGGAGAGGCTGGAACAGGGACGACACATGGCAGCTGTACCCATGCCATGTAGCATGGCACTTTCACCCCCTCAAGTGCCTGACAGATTCATGGCTCATCATTCCCGAGCTGCCAGCAGCTACCTCTGCAGCCCGACGTGTTCAGGTCAGTCCACATGTTTCCACACATTGTTAATCTTACTTTTAGCAGATGCTCTTTTTGTGAAAGGGAAAAATCCGAAAGACCCTGTCATTCAGCACGGCCGCTTATTTCAATGCCTCCTTCCTCTTAGATGGTGTGCAAGCCTGCAGCTCAAACCCACTCTTTCAGCGATGCCTTTCTGTGCTATAAAGGCTCAGAATCACGGGCCAGGGGATCGGTTCACACATATGGAAGGGATGCCTGTGCCTGCGCTGTGAAGCCGGCATTGTTACTGCTCAGGGCATTTCCTTTCCACATTCACCCCAGGGAGCCTTCTGCCTCAGCGGGAGATCGCATCTCCCCTGTGTGACAAGACAGTTTGTTGCCTTTGCTTCAACTTCCAAGAGCCCGGAACATGCAGTTGCAGTGAAGGACCCTTTGAAGTGTTACTACACCCTTCTGGATCTTCATTCAGGGATGAGTATCGTGTGTATTTCTATTAGATAATAACCATTCGTTGTGATAAGTCTCTTTATCTGTCACTGGAGCATGCCTTCAACCAGAGCTGTAAAATGGGGTCCCAGCACGAGGGTTTGTAACGTGCTTCTGTTCTTCCCCAGACAGCCCTTGCGGCCCCCGTGGCTTCTTGTCTCGTAGTGACAAGCTCGGTTGTTAAAATGTCATGGATCTCACCTTTGGAGACCGAGATGAAAAAAAGAAGAGGACGACTGCTATGGCTTGCACAAAAATTTTTATTTGCTTGTGGTTTTCCAGCCTTTTGGGGTTACATTTTCAAAGATTGTTCCCTGCAGGGGAATGGTCTTGGAGCCCATTTTTGCAGCGGTAGCTGACGTTTGTCCATAACTGCATGACTCCGGGAGCTGGAACAAGTAGCAACAAAATCGCATTGTGAGAACTGGCAACTGCCTCTTTACGGGTTGGACACGGGAATAAGATATATCCTGGTTGTCCCAGTTAAACCTTGCTTCTTTCCCTTGTGTTCCTGTGCTGGTATCACGGCTACAGCCCAGTCTGTAGGTTGTCCTTGCCTGCTGTGCGTGGTGTGGCGTCAGCGCTCAACGCTCGCAGAATACCAAGTTCTGGCGAAGAATGAATTCTCTGCAGTGTGAGATGTTGGACACCGTTTGCTGCTGGCGCGCCAAGGCTGGCCGGCGTGTGCCCTGGCAGGCTACTGCCGCCTGTGTCTGTGTCCCCTCCTCTTGGCCAGGGACTCTCCCCAAACCCTTTGGGCTTCTCCAGAAATGTCAAAGGTTTCTCCCTTGCAGCTGCAGAATGGGACATTTTCTCTGCTGGGATCAACTGGTTGTCTTTCACCTCTCAATTTCTGGCATAGGAAAGGCGTCCTGGCCCCGGAGGTCTCATCTTTTCCCTTCTCAGCACACATTTGTGTTTTCTGAGGAATGAAGCATTTTTGTGCACCTAAAATCTGGGACTGGTGAGAAGAAGTGTGAATGCAGCTGAGTGGCACTGGAGTGACGTGATGCTCTGGGGGTCCCTACTGGCCTCTGCTTCTGTCGCCCGGCAAATGGCAGCGCTGTGCTGCTGCTCCTGCCGGGATGTGACGACTTGTTTCCTACTCTGTGAGTCACGGGGAATTTATTGCCATACTATGAATTGATTTTTGGAAACCTTTGGGGATGGCGTGTAGGAAACATAACCATGTAGCGTGCCGCCCTGTCAGCAGGATCAGCGTCGCAGGTGAGAGCCGTGGAGCCTGGGCACAAAGGGTGTCCTGCGCTTGCAGTCCCCATGGCCAGCCTTGCAGGGACGCTGGGAAGTGAAAAGTTTTACATTTCCACTCTAAGCACTGTGATTAATCCAGACAAAACTTCCAAGGATGTCAGTAGGAACCTGCCTGATCAAGGGCTGTGTAGTGCTGCAAACAGAACAGGTTTGGCACAGTGAGCTTATACAAGACTGCAATTAAAATCTTATGAGAACACTTTTTTGATTGGTTGATCATATTCTTGTGATAATCATTTTCCGGATGTGTAATCATTTTCCAAGTATATAATAATTTTCCAGTCTGACAATAGAAACACAACCAACGTCTGGCACGCACAGTTCATTCTGCCTTTACATCAGGAAGAAAACTGTGGATTTCAGAAGAAAAATGTTTCTGAGCCTTTACTTGCAGTGGTCTGACTAAAAATTAAATACGCTTCCATGGGACACATTAAAAATGTATAGAAAAAAATGTTATGGCCAAAGGCTGAGCTGATGGCCTCTATTCCAAGCACCCCAAATCTTGTGTGGACTCCTCACAGGCAGCGCAGTGCCAGCTATACGTGCCACAAGCAGAGGTATATGATGTGTCTCATCGAGTCAGCGATGCAGAATTTGGCCTGGGAAAGCAAAACCAGCATGTGAGCAGTCATGCTAATGGCTGCTGCTGACTCCGCTCCCCCTTCCCTCCCTCCGCTCCCTCCTCCTGGAAGGACATGAAAACTGTTAGTTGGGGCGTCACCTGCTGAGGATAAAAGTGACATTTCTGAGACACATCACACGGGGGAAGCTGAGATGTTTTGATCCGTCTTAGGCAAGGCTGATGGCAATTTAAAGAAGATGTTTTTGTACGTGCCGAGGTGTCACAGCGCCTGGCTGATGGACAGAAAAACTGCTGGTGGAAAATCAGCGTGGTTACAGGAGTTCTCCTGCAAGAGCGGCTGTGGAGGCAGGATCTGATCTTTAATTAACTCAGCCATCAGAATGGAAACCACAAATACTTACTTGCAAGAGTTTGTTTGTTTGGTTTTTTTTGACTAACACATGAGATAAATATTAAGGATCGATCTGAAACCCCGGGGATCTTCAGTCCATTGCCATTCCTTCCCTTGAGGTTTAAATCCAGGTACTTATTGTTAAATAAATATTTTAAATGTTTAATATTAAAAAATTATGTAATTCAATGTTATAGTGCACACAGTCAAAATATATTAAAAATAATATCTATTTTCTGGCTGGAGAGAATCTTGTGCTGTGTCAAGCCAAACGAGAGAGCACAGCTAAGCTGGTACTGGTGCCTGGGTCAGCAGCTGCTTAGACCTTTCGTTCCACATCTTCTCTTTCCAGTCTTTCTTCCCTGCTCCGGTTTTCCTCTGCAGGCTGGGAATCCAGCAAGTGCGAGCTCTGTGCGGTCTTTGAAATTGAGAATAGACTTTGAAACAAGACAAGGGTCCCGTATCCCGGGTGTGCGGTGCAGCTCGTTTTGTTTAATTCAGAAATAGTTACGCGAGACTGCAGTAGCAAAGAGCCAACACTAGATAGCATTTTATGTTTGTTTTGAGGAAGAAAAGCCTTTTGTTCTTGTGTTTAGGTAGGTTCTGGAAAAATTCTAAGCACATATTTTAGACGTGATTAATTGTTAATATTTTCTGATGATCTGTGCAATGTCTCCTATAAATTCAAAACAACAGGCAACAAAACTATCTTTTTTTCTATTGTTTTCTTGACATCATTGTACCAGCACAGACTTTATCTGCATTTCTAAAGTGCCTAATGCTATTTTGCCTCTAGGTGCTGAGGTAAGAGGCTTATATTTGATCTTTGCGTAGGCCATGTTCCTGATCCTATTAACATCAATGTGAAATCTCCGCCAGGCTGGGATCCAGCCTGTCATATGCTTGTAAGTACTGTACGGGGAAATAATATCACAGGCGGTTACAGGAGCAGCGAAGGTGAATTTCTTGTGATCTACAGAACAAGAAAATAGCTACGGATGGGATTTAGCTCACAGATTAAGACACACATACCTTGGTGTCTATGTGTGGGTATGTATACGCCCGTGAGGAAAATGCTGAGTTGCCATTATGGATGATGGGGATCCAAGGCTCAATTCGGTGTCCACATGTAGACATCTGTTGCCATCCAAAATATCCTAAAATATCTGAGACATCCACATACAACCTTTGTGAGAGCCTTGAGCTTCTGGAGTGTCAGCTGGAGTCCAAATGGGATACCCTACAGCATTTCAGGGTACACCAGATTCCTGTATTTGGGCAGTTGAATCAAGCCTCTGGTCTCCTCTGACTGTAGTGGGAACTAGACACCTTGCTCACCTCAACACCTACAATGAAGACTCTTTGACTTAGGTGTCTTAATCTTCAAGCTGAATCCCATCCTTTGGGCAGGATTCAGACACCTAAACTTGCACGTTCAGTGCCATTTGAGATGTCCTAAGGTATCTTGCCTGGCTTCCGGCTGCTGACCCAGAAAGCTGCAGTTCTCCCATAGGGTCCCATGGAAAAGCTCTAGGAAAATGTCTTGGATACCCTAGGGTCTCTCAAATGGGTCTTCAGCCCTAAGTTTTGTCAGCTGACTTTGGCTCTGCGCGTTTGAGCACATGCCTTCAGGCTCCACTGAAACTGGTTATGGCCAAAGGGTTGATCCACTCGACTGCAGCACTGGATTTGGGCAGTCCCTTGGTTGCAGTGCCCACCCCAGCAAGAGAAGGATATGACCATATTCGCCCATATCCCACAGAAGAACTCCCACCGTGGGGTGCTTGGTGTCAGGCAGAGTAGGAATAGGCAGGGAACAGATCCTGAAGGATCCCAGAGGCTGCTGCTAATGTGGCCTCCTGCCTTGAGAAGGAGGTGGTGGAACCCAGCCGTGGCAGGCAGTCCGCCGTGGTTCCCCAGTGCTCCTGTGTGATTGCAACATCCAGAAACTGCACTGCAAAACTCCTCTTAAAATATGCTGATCACACAGGAACTTGAGGCAGTTGTACTGCAGTGTCTTGCAATAATTACTTGACATCGCTTTAGCATATGAAATTGGTGTCGATGAGAGCTCTGATTGCTCTTTTTACGCAGGTCTTGTTGTGAAGCTGCGCAGGAGTTAAGAGCTTTGAGGTTTCGCTTTCTTTAAAACACAGAGTTTCAAATTCCTTTGGTGAGGGTATGTGGCAAGGCACATTTCTCACTGTCATTGCCGCCCTGAGACCTCATTTTTTAGCATTAATGTTAGTGCTGATGTGTAGCACGTCTCTTAGGTGTTCGGGGCGCTTTAGCACTGCTCAGAAACCGTCGCTCTACCCCCTGCTTACACCCTCTGCGGAGGGAAGCAAGTGGGCTGGAAACCAGAGTAAGTGGAGGATCAGCTGCCCAGAGGAACAACTTGCTCCCCACTGGTCCGTTGGGGGGTTATCAACCCACCTGGAGCTAAATCTTCCCGTCTTTGAGTGCTGGTCCTTAGTGCCGTGCCAGAAGAGCCCAATGCGGGTATCCAGCAATAGCTGGTTGGAAAGCTCGGTGCCAGCCCTGGGGGATGCTGACATTTCAGCCTTCATTTCATCATGGCAAAAATCAGAATAATGGCGATTTAGGTAGAAAAAGAAATGTAAACAACGACAACAATAATGACAAATGCAGGGAAAAAACCCACCAAGCTCAATTTGAAAGTGTTCACAGGTTTCTTCTTGCTGTTCCTGGGATCTGAGTACCTTGATGCTTATCCCAAGTCAGGCAGTGGGACAGTTGCAGCCTGAGACGTAGAACCGGTGCCGGGACTGGAAATCCTGGTTTCTGATACGGCGTTTGGCTCCCTTGGCCCTGAGCTGTTCTTGAAGGATCAATCTGTGAACACACAGATGTGCCTACAGAGGTCTTAACTCGGCGCTTCTCCTTCAAGCTCCACTCTCCGAGGACATTAAAAGCGTGATGGGGAACTGAGGGATTCCTTGCTACTGCATGTTCAGCTTAATTGATTGCAACTGGTCATTGCTGTCAGGGATTCTCGAAAGGAAGAGAAAACCGCTTTGGACAACTTATTGAATTCTGATCTATTCTCTAAATTTGCTGGGGAAAAGCTGGGGAAAGTGCATGTAGTTTATGCCCTGGTGTTTGCACAGCAAAGGCGTGACTGCCGTTACCTGCCCCGTGAGCCTCCGCACGCAGCATCTTGTAGAAAATAGGTTCCTATTTTGGACAAAGCATATGCCCTTCCTTCCAAACAAACAACCTGCAGAGTTTGACCCCATGGCTGAAAGCAACCTGCAGTCAAAATTGATTCCTCACTGCTAAGTTAAGATAAGGTACTTTTAAACCAAAAATCAGATAGCCCCGAGCAGAGGGTTGCAGCGATCTAACAAGATCCATTAAAAGCTGTGTCTGCAGAGGCTTTGCCCGTGGCTTTCCTCTCCCAGCAAGGAAATGCTCACACGTGTCATCTGGTCTATACTGATAAAATCTAAGTATGATAACAGGGGCAGGACACAAGGAATGATTCTGGAAACTGAATTCTTCTGGATTCTTAAATGTGCTGTTAATGGTGGCAGTCAAAGCCAGAGACTGATGAGTGCTAAATTTATGACCCTTAAGCCAAAATGCATTCAGATTTGTGATTAGAATGTCAGGGTTTCTGTTTTAGTAATTTTCCGTACCGCTGTTTTTATGTGAGGTATAGATGAAGTTGTCACATTTGGCTGAGGAAATCGCTCTCCTGCTATTTGTATGAGCTGCAATTTGCGTGATACGCTGCAAAACGCAACGCTGGCTCCTCCCTGATGATGCTGCGAGCCACCAGGTGTGTTCATGCAGAGGCGGCTTCCCCCCTCCGTCCCCACGCGTGAGGTGGTGAAGTCGTTCGCCTGCTCGGGATGGGAAGGAAAGCGGCTTTGCGGGTGCAGGTTTCCACGCGGGCAGGGCAGGGATGCGCTCCGCTGTGCACCACTGCAGCAAAAGGGTGGGCTTTCGGGAATGGGGACTGGTGGCTCAGCATCATCCTCTTCCTCTGCGCCTTCGTGTCACTCCCGGACTTGTGCCTGGGCAGCGAGCCTTTCAAAATCCCTTGTTATTTTTATCAGATAATAAATAAGCTCAGGTATTTTACAGTCGTAAGTGTTAAACCGTGACAAATGCAAAGGTAACTGCGTGTGTCCCAGCTATCATTGCTTTGCTGCAATTCTACGCAGGAGTGCAAATGAGCTCCGAAAAGCCAATTTCAGCTTTTACACAGTCAGGTGCCTGTGCTGCACCAGCCGTATTTTAAGGCACCGCTCCCTGAAGCGTTGCCTTAAATCTAAAACCCGTGGACATTTAACCCCTAAAGATGTTTACAGCCCCTTTTAAAGGTGCTTTGTATTTCACGAGGCTTACGATATTTTTTTAAAAAAGCTCTACTGTCTTTCTTCTTCTTCATTTCATGTGTAAGAAAATGAAATAAAAAGAAAACAGTACAAGGGGACAGCCACCGAGGCCAGACTGGAGTACCCCAAGCCCTGCGAGGGCCGCAGGAACGGGATCCTCGAGACACGGAGGAGCCCGTGGAACAGCCCCCCGGGCAGCCAGCAGCACTATGGTAACCGTGGTTATCTTTTAAACATTGTGCCTAAGAAAAGAACTGTGTAAGACAACTTTTTGTGTAAGAACGTGCCTTTTTTTTTTTCCCAATAAAGTTCCCAAATCTGAAATTTCAAGTAACTTTTCCATCTTATGAGACATTTTATGTCCTTCTCAAATAGTAGATGAAAACATTAGGGAAGGTGGGAAAAGTCACCATTTTTCTTGGTCAGGTGAAAACCTGTGGCCAAAAAAGCTGTAAATAAGGAGAAAGTGCAAATGGGAAGTTACTTATGCTAACTTAACGCATCGTGGTTTTTGCACGATTTCTTTGCAGTAATTAGTCTTTACAGGCTGCCGACTTCCCTGTTCCTTTTGCTTCCTCCGGGCGTTTTCCACACACGCACAGGTTTAATAGATTCAAACTAAAAGGAGTTTCCTCCCTGGCTTAAGATAAGCAAAACTCGGAGCTATACCGAAAGCTTAAAGAAGGTGGGAGCCTGGTGTTGAACTGTAGGGGGTAATGTTGCTACACATTCTCTGCCCGCCAGCTGCAAAAGGTAGATAAAGCTATTGACTGTTCGTATTATTATGTGACAAACTAGATCTCCGCGGAAAGGATAAAAACATGTTATTATTCTTAGCAGCCTCCTCCCTCTGTCCTTGCCGTCGCTCATTTGCAAGGGTGCCTTAGGTCTTCATTTCTTCTGGTAATGCGTTGTCATGTTCTGCTTGATGGTCTTTGTCCAGAAGTGGCCACCAGCCAGAGGGACCTGGGCAAGAAGTAGGGGAGGGTGATCTGTAGGTTCAATGGACTAATGAGTTGGTAATAACCACCTACTGCCATGATTTATTGTTTTTTTTAATCTGGAGGGACGTGCAACAACATTAAAAAGAAGGGAGGAGGTTAATTGGAGATGTTGGCAAAGGAACACTGGGGAACTAAACAGCCCCGTCTCCTTGCGGGCAGGAAGGTTCAGTCCTGCTCGATTGCGCAGCTGCCATGGGACGCGCTGCAAGTGGCTTCCGAGGTTGGCTGCTCATCACGGAATCCCTCTCAAGGATTAGTCCAGGTCTTGCTTAAAGTCAGGCACTGTTGGGGGAAATGGCAAAGGAGAGAGAGGGAAGTGATGGTGCCTCTGTACTCGGCACTGGTGAGGCCTCACCTCGAGTGCTGTGTTCAGTTCTGGGCCCCTCTGTACAAGAGGGACATTGAGGTGCTGGAGCGTGTCCAGAGGAGAGCTACCAGGCTGGTGAAGGGTCATATGAGGAGAGGCTGAGGGAGCTGGGCATGTTTAGCTTGGAGAAGAGGAGGCTGAGGGGAGACCTCACTGCCCTCTACAACTCCCTGAAAGGAGGCTGCAGAGAGGTGGGTGTTGGCCTCTTCTCCCAGGTGAAGAATGACAGGACCAGAGGAAATGGTCTGAGGTTGCAGCAGGGGAGGTTTAGGTTAGATATTAGGAGGAATTCCTTTACTGGAAGAGTGGTCAGGCACTGGAACAGCCTGCCCAGGGAGGTGGTTGAGTCACCATCCCTAGAGGTGTTTAAGAAACGTCTAGATGTGGCACTTCAGGGCATGCTCTAGCGGCAAAGATTGTAGGGGGTTTTTTTGTGTGTGTATGGTTGGACCCAATAATCTCAAAGGTCCTTTCCAACCATGAAGATTCTATGATTCTAAAATCTATGAAAGAGGAAAAAAAAATAGACAGGGAACACTTAAAAGGCAATTTAAGCACCTCCTCACTGTTACAGGCCACTATGAATTTGACGCTACTGAATAAAGATAAAAGAGGGTTCACGCTAAGGAAAGACAAAGTTCAGAAATACAGTTTTTACACTTACATCTCTGGAGCCCTGCTGGTGTCCACTGAGCCCCATCTGTGTCCTAATAACACTCTTGTCTTCTCCACACACGTGTGTCTACAGTGTGAAGGGCACAACCCTAATTCCCCAAAATAACTGAGGCACCAGCAGAGACACCCCCAGCCCCCACGTTGTGGAGACCTGGAGACCATCCTGGTCAGCGCTGGAGAGCAAAGGCAAAGCGGGGGAGCGCGGAGGTACAGCCCCCAGCACAGGGAGCTGCCAGCAGCCTGGCTACAGCCATATTCACACCAGTCGTCACTTGGGCAGCAAAGGCCACCAGCTCGGAGCTGCTGCCTGGGGCTGCAGGTTGCGTGAGTGTGACCATGAGGGCAAGGAGAGATTCTCCACCGCAGGCTTTAAGGAATGTGTGACTCTGATAAGAGACCGGGGATTCCTGCACTAACTGCATTTTGCTTCTGCATAGATAAAATATCATTTTGAGGTGATGGCAGCATTTGCATCTGGATTTAACGTTCATCTGCTCGGAGTGAGGAGAAATGAAGCGAAGGAGTTTGGCCCGGTGAGAGCCAAACCGGTTGGCTTGGTTGCGGGTGCCATGAGTTTAGCTTGGTTGTGCATCCCAAAAGCGAAAAAGCAAGCTGGATCACCGTTCTGCTTTTGTGATGCATCAGGCTTCGACGACACCATTTTTATCGGCCACTGGGGTCTGTACCAACGATCATCGTCGTTTGTGACTGGCAGCTCACAGTGTAACACAGCACAGTGTAACACAGCGCGTGCTCTACACACAAGGAGCAAAGATGCTTTTTTCCCCCTGAAGACATCTGAGCTCAGCTCGTCAGTGCAGCGTTTGCTATTACGTACCCTGTAGAGCCACCTGCGATGGCTCCCCGGCACGGCTGCTCTGTCTGGCGAGACGATGCCTCGGCCGGGGAGTTTTAACAGGATAAAAAAGCGGTTTGCCCTAGGGACAACACCGCTCCTCTGTCCCTTTGGGCATCCCAGAGGGAGTTGTCTGACACAGCTGACAGCCTCCATCGCGAGCTTGAGGCCATCACTTGGCATGGCCAAGGAGAGTCAGCTTTCCGTATCGCCACGTCCCCGCGTGCACGGCGGGTTGAGCAGAGTTACGGTTCGTACTGTCGAGAATGACAAGGGCTGCCGCGGTCCGTAATTGAGTTCTGCTCTGCACTAATCCGAGTGCTGTCAGGGCTGCGAGATCAGCCATGAACAGTGTCCTGCTCCATACGGCCTGTGTTCAGTGCACTCCCAGTGTTGCCCTGGTCCCACACGGAGACCATGTAGCATGACTGCAGCTTTTCCTCGTGGCAATACAAATATATTCATGCTATGAAATAAGGCTCTATGGCTTTTGCATCCTTGCCTGGCCGGTTACAGTGGTGTAAATGATGAATGGCTCTACTGGGGTTATAGTGGGGTGATGCTGGGCAGAGAACAGCAAGGATTACTAATTCCGGATACAAATGCAGGAGGTGAGCAGAACTAATGGAGTACTACATCCTACACTTAACAGGGGAGAGGTGGGAAGAGCTTCCACAATCAACAGGCTTATTGTGCATGTGAATTCCGGACAGAGTCTGCACCAATCTCCCAAAATTTGAAACAAATCCTGACCTATTTTTTAGCGATTTTCAAGAAGCGTCTTTCATTAGAAGTGCCTGCACAGAAAAGAAATCTATTAATCTCTAAAGTTTTCCCTTTTGCTGTGCAATATGGACTCTTGATAAATGAGGGGCATGCTGGAAGGGTAGCTAAAGACTTTCTTGCTAGTTTTCCATCAGTTTGCAGGCTGGACGTTTTCCCTCATGCCATTGCGGAGGGGAGGAGGTCCCTGATGGCTGCAGCCCCTCAGGTCACATTCCAAGGGAAACGGGTCTTGCTCTCCCCCGTGTCAAGCTTTGACTTGTCACATGAATAAATAGGTGTAAAATAGGAGCATTTTCGTTTAGGAGCAGCTTGTATTTTCTTTGCATGGACGTAGATGACTGTTCCAGGGAGGCTGATATGTTATCCCTACGCATTTCCTGCCCCTGCATGCACATCCCATCCCATCCACGCAAAAAGCCCTTTCCTCCCTCCCTTATCCGTTGAAGAAGATCTTAGGCAGTGGGTAGCACAGCGATGAAGCCTCTCTAGCCACCACAGCAGACTTTTTGTGAGAGCTCCTCTTCTCCAGCAGCCTTTCCAAAGGATCTGCGATGAATGCAAGGAACCTTGGCAGGAACTTGGGTTTTCACTGCTTTTTTTACGCAGCGTCTGCCACGTTGAGGCTCTTGGGTCTGATCACAGTACAGCTAATGCAGGAAAAATAAAGCTGCTCCCAAGACAGACTGACTGACAGACTTGTCATGATGATAGTACACATATTTGAAATATTGTGGCTGCGTTCTTGAAAACCATAGCTAGGGTAAGCTGTTTCCTTGAGTGCATGTGGTAAAAGTAACATCTGCTTTGCAGACAGTGGATTTGACAGCTGCGAAGATACAGTGCAGGCATCTCCAAAAGCGTGCTATATTTTTGCTTTGCACCCCAAATAATAATAGGATTTGTTATGGAAAAAAGGCAGGATGAGATGTGAATTCCTAGGTACAAGGGGAAGAGCGCGGTGGGGGATTACGGCTCAGTGGAACTGACAAAAACCATCAGCCATGCCTCTCCCTTGAAGGTACATCACTCATGTCTCATGGTGTGCACGGGTCCAGTGACGCTGGGGCTCGCTGGGGCTGCTTGGCAAGATCCAAAATAACATTGCAAAACACAGCGCTGGTTTGTTGAGCCTGCGGTGTTTAATTTTTCTGCTGTGGAGAAGTTGTTGCTGAATCTTAATGCAGGCTGCAGAGAGAATCCCGCCTGGATTCCTGGTAAGCATCTCCCAGAGCCTCCAGATCCCTGGTAAGCACCTCCAGAGCCCTTGCACGGCTTCTGCAGCATTGCCTGCAGCAACCCAGTGTTGGCGTCGCTCTGCGGTCGGCTGCTGCAAACCACGGCTCCTTTATTAGAGGGTGTCAGAAAAGGCGGATTCGCTTTAGTGGGGTCAGCTGTGGCCAGAAAGTCAGGATGTCATTCCTCCATTGCTTTCTAGAGAGGAGGCACAGAGGGGTCTTAGACTCAGAATAGTTAAAGGGTAGAAGAAATCAATTTCTGGACTGGAATCCACGTGGTGGTTTTCACATCGACTGCAGGAAATGGTGGCATTGCTTCTCACCTTTCAGAAAACCACCAAGGTATGAACCCTCCCTTAATCAGTTTGCCTCGGTGGCTAATCACCTTCTGCACTCAAAAATTGTGTTCTGTAGTTGATTGGTAATTGTCCGGCTGTAACTTTCAGCCACTGGTTCTGGTTTCACGTCCCCTTTCTTCCAAGGATTTCCTTCCTTTGAAGGTATTTATGCTCTGTGATCAAACCAGTTTTTGATCTTTTTTTTTGATGAAGACAAACGGATGGAGCTTCTCCGTTCTTGTACTTTTTCACTTCTCAGATCTTTCTGTGGTTTCTTACTAAAAGCTCTCCCGTCGTTAAACATCCATTCAAAAATGTTGCCAGTGAGAACCACGTTCAGTACTTTAGTTTCCCTAGATAATCTCGCCTCTGGTATATGTATGCAGGTAAAAATTACTTTTCTGGTCCCATGTTTTTCCATCCTTTTGTGGGTCTTTTCTTTCCGCTTTGTTTAAGGAAATATAATGCTGAGCTATGTATGCATTGCAAGTTATACATTCTTGTCAGAGTTGCAGTTTTACAGGATACAATCACCGGTCCTTTAGATTTGCCCTGGTAGCTGTGTTCCAACCTTTATACATTTAGTTTTACCTTACTTAACTGTATTTCTATAAAGCAGGTTTTACAGAAATAGATACAGCTTGCCAAGAAGTCCTGACGCCTCTGTAGGCTGTTGTGAGTCCTGCTGCTGTTGTGTTCCTCCCTGATTTCGCCCGCAGCAGCCACCCTTCACGCCTCTCCTGAAAATTAGATGATCATTTGAATTTATGAGCTGGAAAATACTGGCAACAATCAAGATGATTTCATAGAGAATAGTTCTTTCTTAAATTACTTTGATAGTGTTCTTTGGTGAGCTAACGGGTTTAGCTGATAGAGGTCAATTGAATGCACTGTAGTTACTCTTTTTTAACTGTTATCATCACATGGTATGCTCTAACTTTGTTAAAACTTTGCTTAAAAAATGGTACAGCACATTAAATAGATTAAAGATTATCTGTCTAATCTCAAAAAGCAAGTTAATATTTTTAGTTAGTAATTATCAGCCAATTTTTTCTTCTGGCATTATACCTCTGCCCAAGTTGTATCTGTGTATTTATCATAGGGTCATAGAGCTATCATAAATTGAGGAGAAAATATAAGCAATAGGTGAAAAATATCCAGATGACACGGTGATTGTTTGCATGATGATAAGGCAGACATATAAATTACATAGCATGACCTTAATCGCTCAACAGCTTGAACATAACAAAAAAGATGTTTTAAGCAATAAAAGTAAACTTATAATTTTAGAATTAAAGACTTTATACCATGGCGACAAAACAAGAGACTGGATCTTGGAAAAGGCGGGTTCCCAAAAACCTAAGAGAATTAGTGAAGTCCTTATTGAATCGGTAGGCAGTGTAAGTGTTTCAGTTGAGACACAGAAAGAATTAAGGTGCCTGAGCTCAAAACTGTGATTCTGACTGCCCTCCACAGCAGGTGAATAGTGTTTTGGGAACTTCTAAAGTTCTTTACTTTATTACTTAAAATATGACTGTCCTAGGGTGAGAATAGAGTAACAACTGTGTCAGGCATACTTGCAGGGATACATCCCCCGCACACTCCCCGCTTTGCAGTGATCTGTGATTTGGGACCTTCCTAAGCCAGAAGGAGTTTCTTTGTGTCAAATGACCCATACAGGGTTCTTCTGCCATGCTCGTATCTGCTTAGAATCATAGAATCATAGAATGGTTCGGGTTGGGAGGGACCTTGAAGATCATCTAGTTCCAACCCCCCTGCCATGGGCAGGGACACCTCCCACTAGACCAGGCTGCTCAAAGCCCCGTCCAACCTGGCCTTGGAAATTTCTGGTACTTGCCACATCCTGTGGCCAACCACAGCTTAATGACTTGCTGCGTAGATAGTAAACTCCTTGTAACCTACTATCTATTTGTTTCATTCAACCAGTCCCAGTTCTCGCATGGGAAGGGTTGTTCTTGCTTCACGTGCCGCTCATACAGACCTCTGCCTTCCCTCTTGCCTGGTGTCTTCTGCAATCCCGATGCTGGGATTCAGGCAAGTTCCTTCACAAGGAGCTCTCTCGCAGTGCTCCCTGAGCATCCCTTAGCCTTGGGGAACATCCAGCTCTGACAGGATGAGGCTCTTTACGAAATCAGCAGTAACCGATTTCTTTTGAAACATGGCTGGAAAAAGGGAGCAGCAGTTGTGCAACATCTAGCTGTTTGGTGAGTGGAGCAGAAGATGGAGAAGCCTCATTTACTTCCTATCCCAGCCCTTTGATGAAGTGCTCCAAACATTTATATTATGTGGGGTGTTGCCTCACTGTAGCCTGTTGTGTTTTATGAGAAGGGACAACCTGTTCGGCTCTTGAAGGCCAAACATGCTCACCTTCAGGGTGATGCTCAGGGCTGCAGACCGTGAGTTGAATCCTGTGGGCCTTGTGTCAGGTGCTGGAGGCCAGGGAAGGGGACTGTCCTCTATATGGACAGGTTTAAGTAGCTTAAGTCCATGTAGTGCTTCTGATGACCTTTAAGTTGCTGCAGTGAAGATCACTGGCTTGATGCAATGTGAACTTCGTCACTGCCAGAATCATAGAATCATAGAATCATAGGGTTGGAAGGGACCTCTGGAGATCATCTAGTCCAACCCCCAGCCAGAGCAGGGTCACCTAGAGCAGGTGGCACAGGAACACGTCCAGGCAGGTTTTGAATGTCTCCAGAGTTGGAGACTCCACCACCTCTCTGGGCAGCCTGTGCCAGGGCTCTGCCATGCTCCAAAGTGAAGAAGTTCCTCCTCATGTTTAGGTGGAACTTCCTATGCTCAAGTTTGTGCCCGTTACCTCTTGTCCTGTCCCCGGGCACCACTGAAAAGAGCCTGGCCCCATCCTCCTGACACCCACCCTTTCAGTATTTATAAGTGTTGATAAGGTCCCCCCTCAGCCGTCTTTTTTTCAGACTGAAGAGACACAAATCCCTCAGCCTTTCTTCATAAGAGAGGTGTTCCAGTCCCCTAATCATCTTGGTAGCCCTTTGCTGCACCCTCTCCAGCAGTTCCCTGTCCTTCTTGAGCCGGGGAGCCCAGAACTGGACACAGCACTCCAGGTGCGGCCTCACCAAGGCAGAGTAGAGGGGGAGGATGACCTCCCTCGACCTGCTGGCCACACTCTTCTTGATGCACCCCAGGATGCCCATTGGCCTTCTTGGCCACAAGGGCACATTGCTGGCTCACGGTCATCCTGTTGTCCACCAGGACTCCCAGGTCTCTTTCAGCTGAGCTGCTCTCCAGCAGGTCTGCCCCCAACCTGTCCTGGTGCGTGGGGTTATTCCTCCCCAGGTGCAGCCCCCTACACCTGCCCTTATTGAATTTCATGACTTTATAGGTGTCAGTTTTGTTAAACCTCATGATTTCGGGCTGTAGCTCTTCCTGTCTCATGGAGGAAGATCAACAGGCTGTTAGCTCACTGGTGGTGAATTGATGCCTTCCCACATTCACACTCAAGGCTGCAAGAGGGCTGTCACGTCCCACAGCACAACCTCCATAGCTGCTCTTGATGCACAGGCTCTCATCTCCCAAAACAAGAAACAGAGACCAGTTGCTTCCCCTGGACCGAGTCGGGGAAGGTGTATAAGTAATCTTTATACATCGAAGGCTAATTTGTCAGTTTGAAATGATGACGTAAATATTGGTAGAGCTAAAATCATTTAGGGTAATTCCTCTTTTTTGAAACCATGACTCTGGGGCCTGCCTGGTCTTACCAACAAGATACCGAACTAAATTAATTAATGGATACCAACAAGACATTAATTTCACATTTTTTGTTTTTTGAGCCCGTAACTGTTGTTTTACAGATAAACTGTGTATTCACATACAAAATACACAGAGATTAATTAATGATCTTATTGTTATTTACTCTTATCGTTATCGAAGTACCTGGGAGCCTTTGTCAAACACATGGACTTTCCTAGTTCTTGCTGCGGAATACACAGAATTGGTGGAATTTGCCAACAGCTTGCAGTCTGAGACTAAGAAAAACTGACACAGAGGTGAGAAAAATAAACAGTTTTAGCAAATGCCTAGGTAAAAGCAGAGAGTCAGAGCCTACTTACTAATACTGTTCTCCTTTTGCAGAAGAGTCCTCCATGCCCCTTCATTTGCAAAGCCGGCTGAAGTTGCTATGTAATAATGGTGTGACCCAGCACGTGACTTGCTCCAGACACCATGGGTGAAGACAAAGTGATGATGGCTTTGACATGCAATTTTTGCTGTTGTGGTACAGAAGCGCAGCATTTCCCCCAGGAGAGCCTGTAGCTCACCATGCTGGGATGAAGCCCAGCCAGCCCACAGTTTAGAGGCACCCAGGAAGATGCTGTGCTCCCTTCTGCTTCCCCATCCCATGCCTCCATGCTGCTGCGATGGCCACATCTCCCACTTGTAACACTATAGCCTTCCCTGAAGGGCAGGAAAAAATATCAGATTCTTCTACACCCACCTCTATTTCCCTGTTGTCTTTCAATTCCTCTGCTTCTTCCAAGCAAAAGTGCAAGTCCTCACATTCCTTCCCACAGGCATCATCTACCAGCTCCACCCCGACTCTTTCTCAAAGCGCCAACATCTTTGGCAAGCTGGGGTTTGTCATGGCCTGTTTGCCACGGGGTTGGTTCTGATGAAGAGCTTCTGACCTCCATACAGTGCCTGGTTGGTACAGCCTTCCCCCTCACCAACCTGTCTGGTCATTAAACTTTTTCTTCAAACTCTGTCACCTCTGATCTGAGGTTATAACTTGACAGTAGACGCATGAGACTGCAGCCAAGCAAGGATCTGGAACCACAGACCCAGAAACACTGAATTTTCTTACGGCATGTGGCACTGGTGGTCACTTATAGCAAAGTCCTGTCTTTTTTACCATCCCAACTGAATTTTGGGTTGGTCTTTGTGCCGTCCGCAAAGCCCAAATTCCATAGTCATCTGTCCTGAAAATGTTAATGCTCAGTGTCCTTGGCTGCTATCCATTGTGACTGTGAGCTCCGCATGGCTCTGAAGGTCAGAGCTTCTCCTGGGGGATACTGTCAACTGACCCTTATACTGCTTCCTTCCCTGATGGGAACAGTTGCAATCCCATAGATCCCCGCTTCTCCCTCCAGGGAGGGACTCAACTTGCCAAATTACACACCTATGCCAGGATGTCACCACGTAGGCGTTTCCATGAGAGTTAGGTGTCTCATCTCCCATTTCCTTCCATGGAATAAGTTGGCAAACCAAATGTAGGTGTATATTTGCTCCAGGGTGGATTGAAAAGCTCTCCAGAATCAAGGAGAGTGATTAAAGAGAAGGCATTACTGACATGTAAACTTTACTCACTTCAGGCAGTACTGACACATAAACTTCAGTGGCCTGCTCTGCAGTCTGAGTCCTACCCTGGCCTTGTAAACCCTCCATGATGCCCACAGAGAGAGATAATCACACCAGAGGGGGATTCCTTGAGTGTTTGTACCTAGTGTGACCAAAAGGGAGTTGGGATGAGTGCCAGTAGCACCTTCAATAGCAGTAAGGGTGGTTTTGCCATGAGCACCATGATGTGAAAGCAGGGTAAAGATGGCACTTGTGGTTGACCAGGTTGAGGATGAACTTGAAGTGGGCTTGGAACATGAGCAAATCTTCCTGAGAAGACCTTGCAGAATGGTTTTCTGGTAACAAGACATTGTTAAAGGATTTCATTTCTCTGGGATGACATTCAAGTGCAATTGGTTGCACTGACCAGCTTCTTCTCAGGCATCCATGGGAAGCAAGCAAACAGCATTGCTGCGGTGCTAGTTCTGGTCATCATTCTTTGTCCTTACTTGTCTAATAGATAACACAGCAGTGTCCTTGTAGATTTAAAATTACAGTAAGCGATGCTGGTGGAGTATATTTTTATTTCAAGACAGACATGAAAGTTTTTACTTTTGGGCAGATCACTGCAGTATTTAGGTAACTTTTATGTATAAGCTTGATTATTACAAACTAGGCAGTGAGCGGCACGTTCAGAGCTCTGGTTTCGGTTGACAGCAGTGCAGAACTGCTCCATCAGCAGCTCCTCCAGTTTTGCTGCAGTAACAACATGCCAGCTTGAATTGAAAGGACTATTCCCAGCTGAAGCCACTCAGAGTTGGACTGCCACGGGAATTATTGCTAAGCAAAATCTGTGGATAACCCCCGACACATTTACTTTAAGCAATAATACAATAAACTATCATTTATTTTAAGCAATACATTACATTTCCAAGGAAAGTTTTGCCTGTAGGTGCCAGCAGCTTGATCTAGACTGATGCTGAGCTAGCAAGTGTCCCTCTGAAACAAGTGGCATGACGCTGCTTGGGCATCTTAAAACACCCAGAAAAGCCAGCCTGTGATGTGGGTTAGCTGACCTGACAGCAGATGGAGACAAGAAACAAACTTTGTGCGGTGAGCTGCCAGGCTGTGGGCTGCAGCAGCCGGGCTGACCCATGAACTGGCTCCGTGACTTGTTCCTCATGGTGTTTTTTCTTCACTCAGGTCTTTCATAAGCCTTGTGATTTGTCAAAAAATATCTCTAGTTTTCAGGTCTGTTCTTTCATGCCTCCCTGATACAACGTCTAGTGCTTTGGCTTAGGAGCTTTTCAGAGCAAAGAAACCCCTCCCCGGTTCAGCAGACGAGTCTCCGGCTGAGACCCAGGAAAACCCCACGCTTCCTCCAGATCCGTAGGCATGGCTTTGGCGTTACGGGTGCCAAAGTGAGGGACCTCAAAGATCCCCGTAGCCCTAAAAGAAGCCAGTCATCCACGTTGTGCTCTGCCGTGGCAGGGCATGTGTGGATGTGCCTTGGCTCTCTTCCTGGCTTGTGAGGAGCTCTACGGAGATCAGAGCCCTCAGGGACCAGCCAAGGGGCCAGGACCAGCGCTGGGCGATGTGGCTGATGTTGAAGTGATGCCTCAGGAGCACCTGTAGCTTGCAAAGTCCGGATCAGCACCCAACAAGACTGCAGGGGTGCTCAGGTGTCCCACGCACACCTGAAAGAAGCAGATGAAATGAAGCAGCTGTTTTAAACAAGCCTTCCCAGCGTTACCTGCTCTTCTCCCAGTGGAGCCGTTCCACCCAGGGCATACAGGTGAGGTAGGCAGATGGCTGGACAGGATGGTTGGTGTCACATTGACTTTTTCTTGGACAGACAGGTATTTCCACAACCCTGATGGAGCTGGAAGGAGATGGGTCATTGCCTCCATGACTCCTTTTGGGGCTGGGGAGAAGATTAGCCTGCAGTGAGGCTGTGTTGTCATGAACTAATGCTGTGGCTAAATGAATCCAGCACAAGTCGCTTTGGCTGATGAAGTTATCTTGTGACAAGATTAACTACTGATTAGGTTTTGTCAGGACCTGGCAAGAGTGTGATTTGTAGGGTGCGTTTTAAAAACACTGTGCAAGGAATTATGTGCAGGAATCCCAATATTGTTTTAAACCCTTAATTCTCTCCTCTTTCGCTTGAAAATATGTCCTAAGGAGTGCAGAGATTAACAGACCAGCACTTTGTTTTTCTGTAGGGATAATAGAAAGGGTAGCATTGGGTTGGTTTCCCGATTACATTAGGCAGGAGACAGCCGCATCGGAGCAGCGTGTGTGCAGAAGTCTTCGGGCATGCTCTAGCTGTCAGGCAGACTCATGTGCCTGTAAATCTCATCTGACAGATAACATATTGCAGCATCAGCAGCACCAGGAAAAAAAAAAAAAGAGGCAAAACAGCCAAAGTGTGAAAAAGCGAGGGACACAAACATTCAGCAGCTCTCTGCCAGGGAGCCGAGCGCATGGGAGGATGGGCTTTAGGGAACACAGGAGCAGAGACCAGCTGCAGCACCGCAATCTGATGCAAAAGCTAATAAATATCAATAACTTTCTCCACCAGTGGCTGGCACACTGAAGTGAAGAGAGGGCCAAGGCAGTGCTTTCCCTCCCTGGCTCCGTACCATCCTCTGCTGCTTCCCCTGCCCGCAGCAAGAGGAGCAGGGCTTGGTGGCATCTCTCCAGCAGGTTCCGTCCCTTGTGGCTTTGGCTGCATCCCAACAGGACAGACATCCCAGCGGCTGCATAAGAACCGGGGCTGGACTGAGACGTGAGCTCTGCCCTTTCACCAAATGACGAATGGTGGCTGTCACGGTCTCCATTGATAGCAGCCCCCGGTAGCTGTCGGACACATACCGTTTTGTAAATCTGATTGTGTTTACACTAACAGTGTTTTATGAACTTCATCCAGTTGCAGTGCAAATCTTTCTGCAGCAGCTGGTCCCGGAGGAGCGGTGTGGTGGAGAGGCCATGAGCACCTAGCGAACGCAAGCTGCAAACAAATTTCAGTTCATGCACGTACTCCAGAAAGGCACCAGAAAATAGAAGTGTGCTAGGAATTAGACAAAGAAGCTTGAAGACCGGTAAGAAACTTTGACTGCCAGAATATCTTGGAAGTTAGAATAGACATATAGGTTTCAAACTAGTCTATCTATCTGTTCTCTTACAAAAATAGCACCTTACTTAGGAAAGGGAACCGACCAGCTGGTATGAGATTTTGTCTGAGATCCTTCCTCACATGCTTGTTGCTCATGAAGGAAAGAGCTCGTGTTACCTGTTGTACAGGTATGGTTATCCTGCTATGGTTAAAATGGACTTTAGGTGTTGCATGGCCGCCTCCTCTTTGGGTGTGACGGTTGGGGTTATGGTAGGGGAACAGCCCCGGAACGGGTCCTCTCCAGGGTCCCCCAGGGCTGACCCCGAGCACCAGCTGAAGGTGCAGAGGTGCAGAGCGTTGGCTGTGCCCGTCCCCCCCAGCCCACACCTCCAGTGTGTTTCAGCAGAGTCTTTCTCCAGCTGGCACACACTGGGACAAAAGCAAGATTAACCTTCAGAGCAAATCTCATCTTGATCATCACAAGAAACAGAGAAAAACTCCAAACCTACAGTATAAAATTTTGAATTCCACTTTGTTTAAAGCACAAAAGTGTAGCAACAAGACAGTTTTCCCAGTGGCAAAGCCCCATCTGGTACTGGAAGCCTAATGAATGTACTTCAGATGTAGACATTTCTCCCCTGAGACCAGACCAAATCCTTCTCTCTAAGTCATATAATAAAACCAGGCAAATGATAGTGCTTGGTAAGTTTGAACCAAGTCTATGACATCAGGCGGGGAGAAAATCCTGAGGGTATGATGCACCATCCATGCAGACTGTGCTGCATCGCAGTAGTAATCACGTCCCTAAGCTGGACCCCAAACATTTTGGGGAAAATAAGCAGAAAAATGCTGTCAAAGCTTATCTTTCGTATATTCCAATCAGAGGTGAGATGAATACCCACCATAGGGTAGATCTTGGTCTCCCTCTAGTGATGGACCTACCAACAGCAATGGAAAACCTAGTTCCTGCTTCACACTTCCATCCTTCGCCTCCACCTCTGACCTCATGGTGGTCCAGGATGGTTCTAGCCTTTCACCCAGCACAGCCAAGATCTCCTCACAAAAATAGTTCTTGACTTCTTTCCACCACAGACCAGTGTGCCTGATTCCCAGTGCTTGGCTCGTAGGGTAACCTGCACTATGAAGCGTCCTCCGAATCTGTTCTGGTTTACAACCACGCTAACATTTCATATGCAAATTGTTGCATCATGCAGGAACAGGAGCCATGGGCTTCTGGCTTTCGTTGCTGGAGAGATGTCATGGAGGAAACCTACCATTGCAGCCCCACAATGTTTATCACCTCAGGGAAAGGCAGAGATAACCATGACACATGTAGACACATATGGCCCTTTGAGAAAACACGGGGACATATCCACACTGCCAGTGTATGTGCTCTCTGGGAGCAACCAGCTCTGACACTGACTGCTGGAGGAACTGGAGGTCCTAAAGCAGCTGCTCTGAAGTCACTCAAGCCCACTTAGACAGTGGCACTAGGTCCTGTGGAAGTGACATGGGGCGGTCTGGGAGGCTCAGAGTACCCACCATCTCTGGCGTTGGGTTCTGAAGTAGCTCAGTGCATATTTAGCCCTGTAAAGCCCATAAGGAAGCACATGAAGATTTTGAGCCATGCGTTGCAGGCCAGTTTCATTGGTAACCATGAGCCTGACGTGCAAGGACTCCATGGGCTTGGTGACATCAGCTGTAATGTCTCCTGAATTTCACAGCAAGGTCTTTCAAGCCTGTCACTTTTCAGTGACATTGTCTCTTGTAGTTTCTTCTTGTAGCTTCTAATTTTCTATTCAGAGCTTTGTTGCAGGACGTGATTGAAATTAGGAAGTTTCTAAAAGTCATGTTCTTGAGAGGAACAGGCAAGGGGAAGATGCCCTGAGCAATGCATCAGCGCTGTCTGGAGAGACAGTTGGGAAAATAAATGAAATGTTGTTTAATTATCTGAGACATACTTTTAGCCTTTTTTCTTTTCTTTATATATCTTTTAATTTTTAATGCTTTTGGCTAAAGGGTTTCCTAGTAGAAAGGTATTGGGAAAGTTGGAAAAAATAATTGGATGCCCACCTTGAAATGAGAGCTGAAGTGGGTATGATCTTGCACATAAAGAGCTTCAAGCCAGGAACACAGAGAGTGCTGTAAAATTAAAAGAGATTTTATCATGTGGAAAATTCAGAAAATAAACAAAGAAAGTTTTGTGGACTGGACCTGCTGTTCCCCTGCCGCACAACTGATTTACCATGGCAATAACACTGATTTTTCTTTATTGTCTTTCTTACAGTCAAACTGCCAAATGAAAGGGCGTTTGAAAGTTAACAATTCTGTAATTCTCCTAGTTTTTATGTACTGAGATTTTGAATGTTCAAACTCTAAGCATAGCTCTAAATAGACCTCAAACGCTGAATTTTTAAATCAACTCCAGTGGCAGGAGTTGCTAAAAGCACCTATAGTAAAAATTCATAAACAGGTTTAAACTCCTCGTTAGCAAAATTAAAGTTATTCTAAGTGAGGACAGCATCCAAGACATAGTTAAGGAGCTCATATATATATTTGTTGAACACTCCTCTTTGCCTGATGGTCTATCACATTTTTTCTGTGGTTTCTTTCTACTGAAGAGGAGATGCACAAAGGGGTGGTCAGTGCCCAGAATCGCTTGTTGAGACGGTTTCCCCGTGGGCTGAAATATTAAAAGAGGAAAGTGTGTTCTGTTGGAGGGTTGCACGGAGGACGGTGTCTTCATTACCAAGCAATCTGCCTTAGCTGCAGTTATGCCAATAAACTGCTCATGGGTGTTTTTAAGAACTCCTGTTTTTGACAGAGAAAGCTGGAAGAGGAGTATGACGTTTCACAACAGGGTCGAGCTGTTCTCTGTCAGAGTGAAACCAAGGCCTTTCGAAACCCTTCATGGCAAGGCACATTAAGTTTAGACCAAGTGAAAAAGACGTGAAAAACAAAAAAGCTCTCAGGTACACAGACTGCGCTTCAACTATGAAATAAAGCAGCAACATCCAAAGCCGACAGCTACAGCAACACTGCTGTCGTACGTGTTGAAGTGCATGATGGATTTGAACATAGGTCATTTGGGTGTTAGCAAAATGCCTGGTGTCCTTGGGATGTGATTTTAAACCTGAGAAACCCCTTTAGCAACTGTCTTGTTGAAACTCAGGGTGTTTCTCTATACATAGCTTTGGTTTTGAGAAGCTCCACACGGACTCAGCTTTGATTTTATGATTAAAGTCACTCTTCTCAAAAGTATCTCAACATTAGGTCATTAATTTGTTCTCTGCCCAAATCTCCTGGTACCTAGTGAAGGGGAAATGGGAGCCTGGTTCATTGCTTCTTCTGGTGCAGCCTTGTAGATCTTCAGACCAATCTGTGAATAAAGATTGACACCAAATGAGATCCTGGGGGGCTGATTCAGTGCTAACCTGATGGTGCTGAGCTGATGAGAGAGTTTCTGAATACAAATTCTGGAGCCTTCAATACCACCTGTTGATAAAATAACAATAAAAAACCTGTGACCACCCAGTATTTAATCACAGTCAGTACCACAGTAAGGAGGGGTAGGGTGAATGAAGGCCCCGGTCCTATCCAGTGAGCTACAGACAAAGCGATGGTCATAAACAAGGACTTGACCTTCAGATGCCATCAGCAACCAACATGATACTGTTGGGACCTTCTGCCAGGAAAAGCTGGTGTAGCTGTGGATGCGTGGTTGAGTGGCTCACCAAAAGGCATTTTTGATGCTCATGTGCTCATCCAGGTGCCAATTCACTGCCATACACGCTTACCAGACTTTTGAACTTCCTTGACTTCCTAAACAGTATGTGAAACCTTCCCTCTCACGCTAATCGATTCACATACTTTTTCTCAGTTCATTAGAGGAATTAAAGAGAAAAATGATAACATGACCAGAAGGACCGAACAGGAGGACGAAGCAGCTGATAACCCCTCCAGGAGCGCATTACTCATGTTCCCTTAACGGCCAGATAATTAAAGGGGAAGATGAGAGCCACAAAATCAGTCCGTGTTTGATCAGAAGCTATGATGTGTACTCTTTGATCCCGATAAACTGTAAAGAAAAACAGTTTAGGAAATGAATGGAAGAATGTCCCCTGTTAACATCAAATAGGAGACCCTTGTCATGGCAAAGAAATGAAATGCAGATGACTGATCACAGGTGCGTTCTGCAGAAAAAAAATACTGAGTTACATAAATCTCTGCTCTTTTAAAGTGGGCATTTCAGTTTTTGCAGGGCCCTTTTGAGAAACGCATCAGAGAATTTAGAATTTTGGTGGGCGGGGGGAAAGAAACTAGTAAGATCTGAAATTAAAAATACAAGAAGGTGTACCCTGGAAAAGCAGTATTTCAACACATGGCCAGAAATTGCTTTTCCTTTCATAGAAACTTGAAGTTATATAAGAAAAACTCAAATACTGGACAATTCTTTGCCTGCAAACCAAGTAACCTCTTAAAATGGGGTCAAGTCCATCAGCAGAGGGGTGGTGTAAGACCTGTCCTTCTAAGCATCTCCAACAACAGTGTTCCTCTGCTTTGCACTCCCTCCTTGCATACACCATGGTTGCCTCTTGCAGCAGGAAGGAAGTCCCATAGGGGCTGAGCACCATGGCTGATCTGCATTTGTCCCGAGAGCCCATTTATTCACCCCTATTGAAAAAAAGAAGCGCACAGACTTTGCACACCTGAGTGTTGCCAGGGGGTGAGGTGCTCTCTGGCAGACACATGGGGTTGGAGCCACTCTCATTTCCAGGCTGGGGCTGGCTCACAGGCAATAAGCCCCAGCGATGCGCAGTCCTGCGGCCCCACTCACAGCTGGATGGCGGGGGACGCGGGCAAACGGGTGCTCTGCATGCCAGTGTGCGTGCCAGACCCTGCAAAGCATGATATAAATGCTGGCTGTTGGTATGGATGCCTCCTGTTTGCGCTTCAGAAGATACCACCACCCTGATGAGATCGAAGGACTGCCTAAGCTTCACCTTAAAAATGTAATTTGGTGTGGTTGCCTCAATTTGGCTTGGTTGCCATAATTTCCTTCATATTGCAAGATTGGGATCTGACACAGCATCAGACAAGAGCCAGACAGGGAACTCCCTAAGAAAAATGGGATGAAACTACTTCTGCCAAGAGGACAGAAACTGCTCCAGCTCCCCTTCGGATAGCCCAGCTGCTCTGTGGCCATTACCTCCTCTAGGGCCTGGAGTCCTCCCAGCCAACAAATCCAACCTCATCCATCACCGTGGAGGTGGATGGTGTGGTATGACCCTTCCTCATGGGAGGAAGGCCATGAAGAATCAGCCTCTGTCACTGTAATTCTTGCTAGCCAGCTTCTTCCTCTTCAATGAACATGAATGATGAAGTGCCAGCTTACACTTTGACTCCTCCAACTTTCTGTTGGCCTGTGCTGTCTTAGTGTTATGTAAATGCCAATTTCGGCATTTAATAGTCTGTAGCTCAAAGCTACAATAAACTGAGACTGATCTAATAATGAATGACAAGCTTAATAATGTAACAAACTAGGAGCTTAAGTCAGTCTCCAGGGTTTAATAAGACTGCTAAATAAGAAAGCATTATTTATGTATTACAGCAGTAATAGCTTAAAACGTTGGTGTGAACAGAGCAGTGAGAAATGGAATCGCTGAGGGTTTTTTCTGGTGTTTGATGGGCATAAAACTGCTTGTCAGTTTATTTGCAGTACAAAGAGGTGTTAGGTTTCTTTTATACTAGCGTAACTGTATAGACTTCACAACAGTTGCCTTATGTTTGTTGGTTTTGTCAGTCGGGCTTGTTCGTTGTGCTGGTTTGCTTCGTCAGGGAAGACAGGGAAAGTGTGGGATCACCGGTTCGTGGAGAGATTTCAGCTGGAAAGGACCTCTGAGGTTGCCTGGTCCCAGGACACACCTAGATCAGGTGGTTTGCCTTGTACAGCGAAGCTTTGCTTAGCTCCAACGGTGGAGATTCCCCAGTACTTCTGGGCTCCTTCACAGCTTCGTTGGGAACCCTTTTTTTTCTTACATCTAATCAGGATTTCCCACTTGTGTCTGCTGCATCTTGTCCTCTTCCTGTGCACCTCTGAGAAGAGCTTGGCTTCGTCTTCTGGCAGCGCCCTGAGTGCCCCAAGAGCTGTAACAGAGTACAACGGAAAAGTCACTGCCTGGACCTGCTGGCGGCACTCTCGCTAATGCAACCCAGTATGCAAGAGGCCTTCTCTGCTGCAAGGACACACTGCTGACTCTTCAACTTGGTGTCCACCAGGACATCTGTCTCCCTTTCTGCGGAGCTGCTTTCCGGCCCGCTGGCACCAAGGTTTGCATGGAGGAATGTTGTAGGGGATAAGTGAGAGGTGACCATTTCAGATATAGAAGATCTGCTCCCATTTTATTTCAAGGTGAGCACCAGGCTGCCCAAAACCTCAGATTTGAGCTTGAATGCAAACTTCTTACATGTTGCTTTGGTTCTTCTATAGCTTTACTGCTATGCACAGGTAAGGAAAGGGATCAGCGGTCAGGGTTGAGAGGAGCACCTGAAATTAGGAGATGCAATAGTTGTTGGAAGTGCCTCCAAAACCAACTGGTTTTAATGAACGCTTCTGGTGCTTAAACTGTTGTAATAAAATTCTTGGCATGTCCCAAAGGGCTGGAGAGATGAAAACTAAAATCAGAGTGTTTTCTTGTCCAAAGAGAAACGCTACTGTAACGGATGAGAGTAATAAATAATCTCTTAAAATGTGCCTCTAGATCCTAAAGGGCATGCCTTCGCAGAGCAAGACCGAATGAAATGGGAAGAGCGGAGAGATCTCACGTTGTCTGGCAACCCACAGGAAAAAAAGAAAGTGAATTAATCCAGCAATCTCAAATTAAATACAGATAATATGACTGCTGGGACAATGACTGTGACGAAGTCAGAACATCTCAAGAGCTCTATTTTTCCAACAGTTTTGGATATCTTATTGGTATAACACTTCCTTATGCGCTTCCATAAGAGACTCTAATACTTTCAGATCCATAACGCAGCCTCAGCTACAGCAGACAAAGCTGTTGCTTGTTATGACAGAGCTAATAAAGTAGGTTTTGCCACATAACCCATGTCTGAGGAGGGAAGTTGTAATATAATATGTAATTTCCAGAATATCTACCAAATAGTCTGAAGTTGCATTCTGATAGACACAACAGGAAATCAACAGACCCTCCGTAAAATGACATTAAAGCCTCGGAGACAGAATAGGCTGCAATTATAAAGCAGACACACAGGCGTCACATTTCTCATAAGCCTCATTAAAATTAAATTAGAAACAACGCTTCAAAGATAACGGATCATATTTTGCCTTACAATTATCTTGGATCTCTGGGCCTTAATAATTTCCACAGAGAAAATGTCTCAGATCCACCAAACTTTTTGGAGTTTGTCCTGTGGACCCAGAAGATACTTCTAGTCTGAGTCACTGACCGCACACTTTGGGTCATAACCCCTTGCTTTTTTTCTTTCAGGCTCTGTCACAGCAAAATCAGCCAGGGATGTTGTAAAACTTAACACAAACGGCCACACAGATATGCCTACAACCCCTCATGAACTTGGGGTCAGCAGCTGCACAACACACGTGTTTCTGTTCGTGCTTTAACGTCTGCCATTGAGATGCCTCCCCATCCAAGCAGAGCATTCAGGTAACAGCAATTTCTGCCTTCAGACAATCTCTTCAAATAATACGTTATCTTTAACTGCAGAATTAAAAAAGCAGAGGGATGATTTAGACCAATGTTCACCAGTTACACACGTTGGGGCTCGGCCCAGAAAGAACTTCAATTAGGGCTGATTGCAGATGTTGAAATAGATGCAGCAAAAAAAAAAAAAAAGGTAAGGGAACCTTGGGGAAATTAAAATGAAAATGAAACTCCAAGGAGCTAAATTAAATAACTGTGAGACTGTTAAAGAGATAAGGGAAGTGAGTAGGAGGCATTTGCAAAAGAATCTGGGGGATTGTTGGACCTGGAAGGTTAATGGGGTGTTACACACAGCCCTGAGAAGCGGGAGGGTGCAATGCAGCTCAGCACCCAGATGTGGATAAACACAGTGCCCGGGCTCAAGCCTGCCCTTGGGCCAAAGGGCCGCATCCAGGCACGTATCTAAAGAACTGTCTCCAGGTGCAGATAGCAGGAATAATAGTTATTCCACAGGAGGGGGAATCCATAACTGCTGAAGCAACTTCTTCAGCAACTGCTGAAGAAGCAGGAGCGGGGAAGAGTATTTGGGCTCAGCTGCCCGTTACCAAGCTGCACAAGAAATCTCAGTGGGGCTCGAGTCCCCAGGGACGTATCCTTGTGGGGTCAGAAGGGATGACTTCAGGGAGCCCCACAAAAGCAGGCTGTGATCTCCTCTGCATCCTGGTTGGCTTGCTTCTCCTTGTCTTCCCTGGGAATGGGATGTGGGATGGAGAGGCAGGAAGAGGTGGCCACCTGTCCTGGGAAAGCTGGAAGTTCTTGCAATAAGCTATTACGATTTTTGCATTTTCCTCTTATGTCATAAGTCAGGTCTTTGCAAACATTGGTGGTTTGATTGCCAAGTGTTAATCAGACCCTGAATAGAAGAAGGTCTTAAAAAAATTTCTTCCAAACCCTTTTCTTCTACTTTATTTGATATTTCTGACAAAGTCCATCTTCAGTAAAAGGCAAGTGAAATCATAGAATCAGAGAATAGTTTGGGTTGAAAAAGACCTTTAAGGGTCATCTAGTCCACCCCCTTTGCCATGAGCAGGGACATCTTCAACTAGATCAGGTTGCTCAGAGCCCTGCCCAACCTGACCTTGAACGTTTCCAGGGATGGGGCATCTACCACCTCTCTGGGCAACCTGGGCCAGTTTATTATAAAAAAGCCAGCCTTATTGTAAAAAATTTCTTTCTTATATCTAGTCTAAGTCTTTCCTCTTTTTACTTTAAAGCCATTACCCCTTGTCCTATCACAACAGGCCCTGCTAAACTGGCCCTGCCTTTCCTGTAGGCCCCCTTTAAGTACTGAAAGGCCGCTATAAGGTCTCCCCGGAGCCTTCTTTTCTCCAGGATGAACAGTACTGGTCCCAGTATGGACCCCTGAGGGACACTACTTGTCACTGATCTCCATCTGGATATTGAGCCATTGACTGCTACCCTCTGGATGCAATTCCTTATCCACTGAACAGTCCACCCATCAAATCCATGTCTCTCCAGTTTAGAGAGAAAGACGTTGTGGGGGACCGTGTCAAAGGCCTTAGACAAGTCCAGACAAACATCTGTAGCTCTTCCCTTGTCCACTGATGCAGTCACTCCATCACAGAAGGCCACTAGGTTGGTCAGGCAGGACTTGCCCCTGGTGAAACCGTGTTCGCTGTCTCAAATCACTTGCCTGTCCTCCAGGTGCCTTAGCATAGCTTCTAGGAGGATCTGTTCCATGACCGTCCCAGGCACAGGGGTGAGGCTGTCAGGTCGATAGTTCCCAGGGTCCTCCTTTCTATCCTTTTAACCCCCTTTTTCGTCACTGGGGACTTCACCTGACTGCCGTGACTTTTCAAATATCATGGAGAGTGGCATGGCAACTACATCAGCCAGTTCCCTCAGGGCTCTGGGGTGCATCTTGTCAGGTCCCAGAGATTTCTGTTTGTTCAGGTTCCTCAGGTGGCCACTAACCTGACCTTCTTGTACAGTGGGAGGTACTTTTCTCCCCATTCCCTGCCTTGTGGTCCATCCACTCCAGAGGTGCGGGGAGAGACGTTGCCAGTGAAGACTGAGGCAAAAAAGTTGTTGAGAACCTCAGCCTTCTCCTCATCCATTGTTACCAGTTTGCCAGTCTTGTTCATTCGGGGGGGTACACTTTCCTTCACCTTCTTTTTCTGGCTGACATAACTGTAGAGGCCCTTCTTTTTTTTCTTTAGGTCCCTTGCCAAGTTCAGGTCCAGCTGCACCTTGGCCTTCCTGACCCCATCCCTACACAACCGGGCAGTGTCCCTGTACTCTTCCCAGGATACCTGTCCCTGCTTCCAGGACTTGATTACATATATTTAGGAAGTTGAAATTCACAAGTTGATTACATATATTTTTCATCCTTAGAAACAGAACGATTATGGAATAGGGTGTGTGTTTTTGTGGGAAATGAAAAACAAATGAGCATATAGACTTAATAACACAACAGAACTCGAGGCAATATAGGTGCAGCCTTTTATGGGTAATGCTTGAAGCAAGGAAAAGTGAGTGTTTTTTATCTCACTGACAAAGACTTTTTCTGGCTACAAGTAACATAGCTAATAAAGCTTTGTTTCCCAGTCTCCAGTTTATTAGTCCCTCCCTGCTCACTTGTGCCATGTTCATGCTGATGTAGCGTTGCATTTCTGCCTTCCTTTCCTGCTTTATATCAGCCGGAATTTCCCTCAATCATCTTTATTGTGTGCAGTAGATGTAGGTTTTCCAGTTTGCCCTCCAGGCTCAAAGCGTTAGAGAGATCGAAGCAATAAACCTCCTCGTTCTTACAAGAGGAAAACTAACCTGAGTTTTTTTGGTTTGGACCTTGCTAAAAAGCCATTTGTCCTTGCAGTCCTTCCTTGGAGCCAGAAGATTGTGTCCTCTTGAACCGCGTGCCAAGTCATCTCTATTGATAGCTATGGAAGTATTTATGGACAAGTCCGAATGCCACCTCCCTGTCATGGATTGAATGTCACCTCCCTGCCACCAATTCCCAGACGGGGGTCAGCCACTTGGGTGGCTGATGGAGCAGACAGTGAAGAGGTGCATATCCTGGCCAGGTCTTCATTGTCCCTGCTCACCTCCTCTGCTTTTGTTCCTCGGTAAGAATAAAGAATATACAAAATAAAGGGATGCAATACAGTTGCTCTCAGCACCCAGTGATCGGTTGCCCAGCCCGTCCTGAGCAGTGATCATGGATTCCTGCCCCCCCGCCAACCCCCATTTATACACTGAGCATGAGTCTATGGTACGGAATATTCCTCTGGCCAGCTTGTGCTGTCTGTGCTCCCTCTCAGCTTCTGTGGGAAGCTGAAAACGTCCTTGATTTAATAGAAGCATTACTTAGCAACAATTAAAACAATATGCTTTATCAACATTATTCTCATGCTAAATCCAAAACACAGCGGGAAAATTAACTCTATTCCAGCCGAAACCAGGACACTCGAGATGAAGTATCTCCTTCAAAATGATTCCTTCTTTCCCAAATTAAAGTCACCACATTAGCATACCTTCTGTTTCACACAGGTCATCGCTCAAGCCAGGTGCTACCGAGTTTCAGGAGTGGTATTTATGCTTGTTCTAGGTTTCTGAGAGGACAGTGTTGTTTTCAGTCTCCTTCAGACTTTATGAGCCTTTCCTACAGGTCACGTTTCACCCGTCTCCCGTGCAGCTGTGCTCTTGTGCTGGAAGCCCTTCCCCTCCCTCCTGCTGCAGAGAGAGTCACTTGCACTAATCTTACTGTATAAGCTCATTTCTAATTCCATTTTTGCAGCCCAGCTGATAAATGCTGTAATGTTTAAGTGCTTACCAACCATTTGGTCTGCAATGATTTATTAATCAAGCTTTATCGCTTGAAGTAAGAGGCTTAGCTTGTGCACACATGGGCTGTGATAGGCAGCACAAGCAGGGCCGTCCTTCATGCAGATGTCACAAGAGCTGTGCTCAGAAAGTGCGTGAATCGCTTGCGGGTATTTGATCAAATCGAGCTTTATTTACTTATTCTCACCTGGTCCTTATCACTGCTTCTGCTTGAAACGGAAATCACAGGTAGCATCTGTCCTGCTATTAATTTGGTCTTGTGTCATTAGATTTGGTGTGGGGGAGAAATATGAAAAATAATTAAATGCCTTGCTTATCTGCTCGAGTTTTTCTCCCCCGCCCCCCCCCCCCCCCCGACTCTTACAGCATGGCCAGACTAAAACTTAAGAGCATTTGAGGTGAGTAAGAAGAAGAAACAGCTGAGGAAGGAAAGGGAAAAAAGCAGGGTAGCTGTGGCTTCCTAGGCTGGATTCCCACCCCATCCATGAGGGACTGTCTTTGTGGGGTGACCCCACCTCTGCTCGGTCAGGATCCTGTCTCCTGGTGGACCAGTGGCTGGCTCTTCCATGTCCAAGCAGGGATTTCTGAGAAGACCTGGAGGAAGAGACTGAGACGTGGTAATCTCAGACAGCGGCTCTCATTTCCCTGTAGAGCCAGCAGAAAGGAGATGCTTCCAGAGAGAGACTCGTGTGAGCACTCGGACACTATCCCAGGCTACAGCAGGTGCTCACCTCTCTCCGCAGGCTGTAAAGGAGACTGGCTTAGGAAGAGGTATCTTGGGTTTAGGAGCTTCCATGGGGCACCTGAACCCTACCCAACATACCAGAGGGTGGGGAGGACATGCATCGGCGTTTGGGCTGGGATGGGGCTGCTGTCTGAATGTGGGTTTTTTTACTATTTCTGAAACTCGCAATTTTATTTCTAGAGCAAGTTTACTGTATTCCCAGGGAGGGGCTCAGGTGTATCAGATGGGGGAGGTGTGCCATGGAGGGGTGTGCTTGGGCTGTTTATTAGCAGCTGCAAAGCACCTGGGCTCCCCCGAAATCCATCGCCTTTGTCCATCTACCCCAGCCCTGCATTTCTGCATAGTTATGTTCCTTTTCTCCCGCTAAATGTTTTGACGTCTTGCTCTCACTTCATTCATTAGAATTTCTCCTCTTTCCCTCCCACCTCGCAAGAGCGCAGACATCGTTCAAACTGGCTGCCTTGCTGTTCAATCCCCTATCAATACACGTAGCTTTGCCGTTTGACCTTTAAGCCATCTCCTCTCCCGGTTTTCTTGCCCTTTCTCACCCCCTGTCCAGCTGGAGACGGAGCAGACGAATGCGGCGATGGCAATGCAGGCACGCAGAGGAACCCCGAGGAGCACAGCGGTGGCAAGCTCCATTCACCAGGAAGGATTAAGGCCGGGTTTCTGTTACTGCGCAAGACACATAGGAATAAACAGCCGCTGGAGTTGACTAACTTCCAGCATGAATGCATAATCGATCACACAAGGCATTAGCAGCGGGTGAAGGTTGTCGCCACCACAACAAACACTGTTCCCCAGCAAAGGGTGGGGGGTGCCTGACCTCTCCTTTCCCATGAGGTGGAGAGGAAACACACAGGGGCCAAAGCCACCCATGGGAAGGTGAGGAACACCCCTTGCCGTGTTTTGACTCGATCTGCTGGACTACGGTAGCTGCCACACACCGACCTTGTCAGTGAGAGCCTGAGCCCACCCAGCTTCAGTGTCCTCTGCACCCCCTGACCGCGAGAGCTGAGGGTGTTTTGGCTGGTGATGGACTAACCCCAGGCAGAGCGGTGTCCCACGGAGTCGTGGGCAGAGGTGGGGTGCAGGACTGCAGAGCCAACAGTGGGCTTTGTCTATCTCTCTCCATGATGTACCTTCTACGTCATTGGGCTGAATGGAGAGAGTGCTCAGAAAGAAAGGAAGAAAGTAAGAAAATGCCTGAAAAGGATTATCTTCTATCCGCACAGGTAAGGCAAGGAACCCAAGCTGCTGGTCCTGCCAGGAAAACCCAAGAACTCACCCATTTCCACCCTTATCCTGTTCCAGTTTTAGCATACTGCCAAAAGTGGTATCCCCTCTTCCAAATGGCATATTCCTACGCATGTTTCTGTATTGCAACGTCCTTTCCAAATGGTAGAGGAAGGAGGCGGTACAGGAGGTACCTACTGGTACAGGAGGAGGCTCTTCGTTTAGAGGGATGAGACAATTTTTCTGTAACGTAGAGACAATTCTCAGCCAGCACCACCAGAAGTAAAGTGCAGATGCTTTGGGAGATATTCAGACTGTGCTTCTATAAGGAATTAGGTCAAATCCAAACTTGAAACACACGTGAGGTCTGGATGGAGGTGCTGGCCCTCCCTCCAGTGTGTAGCTCCATTTGGGTGCATGGTGGCAGAGGCCGTAAGAAGCCTCTGGGGGTGACACAGGAGCTGGGGACACGTTGGCTCGCTTGCTCTGGGACCAGCTTGCAGCACCTCCAGGAAGAGGTCATGCCTGGACAGGAGATCACCACGCTGGAGCAAGGATCAGACACTGCTTCGCAGAGCAAGGGACACCTGATCATGTCAAGAGACCTGCGGCATTTCGAAAAATACCAGCAGCGGGATTGCTGTTTCCTTGTCATCTCCTTTGCTATTTTGCTGCACAGGGTGAGAGATGCTTTCATTAACAGCCCAAGTTTCCACTAAGCCACATGAGTTTTTGTTTGCTTGGTTACTCTCAAGCATGAAAATTAAAGCTAAATTAGAAAAGCAAAAGCCAATGTAAATAGCCTCATGTCTCTAATTAAAGTTGTTTTGATCAATCTTCTGCTGAGCATTTATTTTAAGACACTTCTATCTTATTTTTTAGAGGTAATAAAATACGCTTTTTACAAGCCATGGGCTGTTGCTGACTGCTTTCATGCTGTTTTACTCCTCGTGGAGTGGCCCACACCAGTTCCTTGGGTGCAATTTGCAGAGCTGACCATATGCAAGCATAATTTAAATTCTGTGTTTCATTTCCCAAGAAAAGAAAAGCACATAATTATATATCAAGCGATAGGTAGCGCTCACAAATTTCATGCAGAGTTAGAGCAAAGGTACTATTGACCTGGTTGTTCAATAGGTGGTATTGGACTGGGACCATGAGAGCCTCCTTTCAGACACAAATGCAACGCTCGCACCCAAGATTTTATGCTGCTGTTGGACAGAATAAATTACCTAAATTTCCACTTCAAGAGGCAACAAGAGCAGAAACGAAAGCAGAAAGCCAGAGATGCCAAATCAGCCACACTTTCTTAAACGTTGACATCTAATTACCGGCAAGATGCAGTGTAGTTACCATATGTGATGATTTCGGGAAGCTACTTATGAATTCTGATTGATGTCATGGCGTTGTGAAATTGCTACATCTTTTTTTAATTCCTCTGCAAATGAGCACCGATGTGGCTGCCAAGGACGGTGTCTTGGGCTCCTTGTTTGGACACCAAGAGGAGCTGCTGAGCACCAGGGCTGGGGATGCACCTGGACAGGACGCAAGGTAACAAGGTCGGATGAGGTCTCTCCCCTGCCCTCCCTGGCAGGACTCCTCCCTAGAGACAAGCATAGACCTATGGATAGACAACTCTGTGTGAATGTCCCAGGTACCCAGAGCAGCTGTCACACCTCGGCATCACCTTCTTTGAGGTTCCCACATCTCCAGAGCTCCTCATCCACTGTGCTCCTCTCCAGTGCCACGTCACCCCCTTGGCCCCAGGATCCTGGCCTGAGTGAAGTTTGTGCAACCCTTGGGAACTTGTGATGCCAGATGAATGCCAAAAGGCGCTCCTGAAAAATCCAACTTTTCTGCACTTGGCCTCTTCCTGGGTCTACAACGAACACAGAAGATGCGGAATAAGACCACAGCCTCAGGAATGTTTGGTGGTGGAGTCTCCATGCCAGCCCATCAATATTTGAATCACTGATCTGTTTGCCCCCTTTAGAGCAACCAACCCTACCCACCCTCTCACTGTCACAACACCCTTCTTCAGGCCTTGAAGCTCTCAGCACTGTGCCTTCACCGACTACAGCGTTTTTCTCACTACATCTCAGCCGCGGAGTATATTTGCAAATAACGGCTCTCATGAAAGCTGGCACCTCTCCTCCCCGTCAGTGCCGGTGCCAGTCATCGCGCTGGAAATGGCCCTGCGGATCACAGGAGCGGTCCAGCATCCCTGGGCGAGAGCTTGTAAGTCAGTTCATTACCACCATGATGCTCTCCCCTAATCTCTTACAGCGAGCGGCGTCTCTGCCCCTGGTGGAACTAATGTCATTTTTCATCCTCGTGGTCACTGTTAGCAGTCAAGCAAAAAATGTCAGTTTTAATTACAGCACTTAGTTACACATATCTCTCCTGCACTAAACCGGGAGAAAGACTCCCCCTCGTCACGCAGGGCTCATATGCTTCTGTTAGAGAAACAGGTATAACTCTTGCCAAAGGGAGTAAATCTCTTAGTAACACCTGCTTATGTTTCAACTTGAAGCAAATAGCTGTAATCAATGACCTATTTAAAAAATGAGGAAATTATATTTTAAAAAAAAAAAAGAGATTTCAGTCTTGCTTAACAGGTACTCTGGTAAATCTGGTGTGTCTCTAATACACTGCTCTGGTAAATCCCTGTTTGTTTTTTATTTCCACACGTATTGGTTGTTCTCTTTATGGCCACAATAAACAAAATTGGTGAGGGAATAGCAGACCTCTTTGGAGAAAGCACTCTAGGAAGTATTATCTGGATTACGTTTCTGCTCTTTAAAAGCCGGCTGTGATCTGAGATTCCAGCTGCTTGGTTTTCCCGTGGAGCCCTGAACAGCCATCCATTTACTTGTCAGCATTTGTTTCCATCTCTTACACCATCTAATACTTCTCTATTTTCTGGTGCTCCTCTTGAGTGCCATCAGTCAGCACCAATGAATTGTGGAGGATCCCACACCGGGTTTCTTGTTTTCTATATGACTGGCGTGGCTGGCAATAGCTGGTGGGGAAGTTACTGACAAGTTAACAGGTCCATTCACTTTTCTGACTTTATTAATTCCCCAACTGCTTTATTTTGAACCTCTAACCAAGGAAAAGGCTGTTTGGATTTAGAGAAAATGTAATTAGATCCATCCTGACTGATTTTCTCATATTAGCCTTAGCTTTGTCACTTGTATGGAATCGTAGAAGGTGAAAAAGGTGAATTGTGGTTCTCCCTTGCACTTCTCCTGGCTTTTTAAGACTATCTGGGGAGTACAGTGTGGAGAATGATGTGAGTGTGGGGTATCTCATCACACCCAAAGACAGACAGTCCCAGGTCTGGGGATCAGGCTGGTTATAAATGTTTATGCTATATACAGAAAGTCAATGTGGAGGAAAGATCGGTATCCTGATTCATCCTCTTTTAATACACCCCTTGTAAAATTATTCACAGCACCTTGTTCAAGATTGACACGAATTCTCAACGTTTTGAAGCACAAAGGAGTTGAGTTTATCTGCGCTAAGCCAGTTGCACTGTTAGCTGATACCCTGTGACACTGAGCTGTGATTGTTTGCTTTCCTTCATCAGAAAATAGACGAGGAAAATCTTCGTTAACCAGTGAAACGAGAAACATCCCAATGGATATGTTTTAGTGACACAGACCATTGAATCAGCATGAAGAAGTTCCGTTGATTCAGTCTGCTGGAGCCTGGAGAATAACCTTGGGAATGTTTTAAGAAGTGTCAAGGGAGGAGTTTCATTTTAAATTGAATGCCCGTGAAGACCAGGAAACCTGTTAGGGCTTGCATATGCTGAGAGTACGAGATACCGTAACGCTCTTCTCTCTTTGTGTTAGCATAGGCAATTGCTAGGTCTAAGCACTTTATCTTACCTGGACGTTTCCCTTGGAACAAAGTTCAACTTTACTGACAGTAAAAGCCTCAGGAACCAGGGGCATCATTTTAGCAGGCCATGGGGACCATGTCCAATCTCTGGCAATGCTGCTGGAGCTCAAGGAGCCATCTTGGTGTCGGTGACAACCATCCACATCCAGACTGCTTTCTCATTGTGAAGACCATCTCGCCTCACATGCTGTGACGGGGCCCTGCTAACAAGTCTCAATGTCACGCCTTCAAGGCGGAAAGTTCTCTTCCAGCATCATATTCCCCATTAATTGGATGACCTCTGCTACTCAGCATTGGGCTGCAATTCAGGAAAAGGTCAGGCCTTTTTCACGGCTGCTCTTTCCAATTAACTTTTTGGTGTACTCGGGCACGGGTCTACTGCCCTTCAAGCGTGGGAGATGCTCAGCATGCCATAAAACTCGAAGGAGCGCAGGGGGCTAAATGATCCTCCTGGGAGGCACCTGACCTGACTGCTAACTCCGGTTTTACTTGGCGGAACAAGAAACGTCCTCTCTACTTTCTGCCGTAAAGGCAGAGAATGGGCTGCAGCGAAACAGCTCTGTGGGTAAACGGAGGTTTTCTGTCATCAGCTGCGGTTACATCCCTTCCCAGGTCTGTTATCTGCTTGGCCTAATCCATGCCTCTGATGTAGGAGCCACCGTCTTTTGTAGGACAGAGCACTCCACGCAATATTTCCAAAATACGCCTGCAGAGGCATAACCATTTGGACTGAAATCCCGTAAATAATTTGTGACAACTGACCTCTAGTTGTTTCCTATAACGTGCACAGGCGTCAGTCCGCTGCCTGCCTATCCTCCTTTCACCCGTCCTCCCCCAGCCTTTGGCCGGCTTTCAGCAAACTCTGCAGGTGAGAAGAAGTTGCAAAGATAAGTGATTTTTGCCTGAATTTGGAGAAAATGGGCAGCAGAGGAGACAGATACATTGTGGACCTTTGCCAAAGGGAGGGTGCAACGTGTACCCAGGCCATATCAAGTGCCAGCAAATTCACATGGCAAAAAGCCCTTGTAAATGTGAACGAAATGTGAATAAAATCCACTGAAGTGTGAAGAGCTTTGATTTAAACTCACACTTTCTCCAAGGCCAGCAAATCAGCTACGGGATAAAACCCAAAAGGCACCAGGCTCTGGAAGCTCTGGTGCTCACCTTTACACCTCTCAAGGAGAAGTTCATCCTTACCTAAAGGGCAGGCACCCACCTGCGCCCCCCTTGTGGTCAAGTTACCTCCTGTTTGGAAGGTTTGTGTGTTCCTTTGTGTCTTTGGTTGATGCTATACACCAGGAGATGAACCACAAGCCTAATTTCTAGGGATCTGATCTGTCTGGTTTGGCACCTGAACCATGCGCTCTGAGACCGGTATGTGGTCATTGAAGAAGAACGGGTTTGGATCATGTTTTTGCCAGGTCCACTGGATTTCCCATCCTTACTCCTCGGGCACCCCAAATTAGTGGGTGTTGCTGGCAGTTACAGCGTGTCTGTCTCTGCCCCAGCGCCCTGTGCACAGCCAAAGAATGATAGAGCTGCCGAAGGTGGTAAGCGCTGTGCTGTTGGATCCACTAATGGCGGTGAAGCTCTGAGACGCAGATGAGAGGGTTGTGGACACATCCCTGAGCACGGGAGCAGTTTGCAGTGGGAGGAGGGGTTGTGCAATGGCATGGGCTGTGCCAAATGCCTGGGACATGCGCTGTACCGGGGTTAGCTCCGTCTCACTCCCTGTCGCTCCCCTTCTCCCTGCGCGATGGCCACACCAGCTCCCTGCACCCTGTTTGTTCCTTCCACCCTTGCAACCGAATCCTTGTCGTGGTTTTGGCCGGATTGGCCAATCAGAACGACAGATGGCCCTCCCCCGCCCCGTCTCTCCTCAGGGAGGAGAGGAAGAGATAAGGAGATTTACAAGTTTAGAAAAAGAACTAAAATACTTTAATGAAAATAATAATAATAAATAAGGAAATAGTAAATAATAATAGAATAACAAAAATTTTAAAAAGTATATAATATATACAAAACCGTATCCAGCTCCCAGGATGATGATCGTGTCACCAGCAGACACAGGGAAAGTCCCAGACTGGAGTCGGTGACAGACAGGAGCTGAATTCCGGATCTGGAGTCAGGAATGCTCGGATCGGGATCAAAGGCAGACAAACAGACAGGGTTCTCCTCAGACGTCGGCCGTTGAAGAGAGTTGACCTTTTGATCCCTCAGCTTTTATACCGAGCGTGATGCAGATGGGATGGACCCTGTTGGTCAGTTTGGGGTCGCCTGTCCTGCCCGCTCCTCCCTGCAGTGTGACCCCTCCACGCTTCTCCGCTTCCGACCCTCTATCGGGGCAAATAACGGAGTTACCTGACCTTGGCAATAAGTATATATACTTAGCAATAAGGATAAGCAAGAGCCTCTGTGCACACCATTCCTTGGTATAATCAGGTCTTATCACTCAGAGTGAACAGTTTCTGAACAACAGGCTGTTCATTTCAGACTTCAGTCAGTTAGAAGAGGCCCAGCTAAAAAGCAAAATTCCAAAACCAGAAAATTGGTTCTGTTTTACCTCAAACCAGGACACTCCTTTCACCCTGTTTGCTACCATGTGCACAGGCCAGAATGAAAACACTATTTCTGCGAAGTCCCTTCAGCACAGCGGAGGTGGAAAGAAGATTTCGGTGTCCAACAACTGGGCAAGACCTGCCAGGGCTGCTCTTTGAGTGCCCGACTCTCCAGCCTTTGGAGACATTTTTGGGTAGCTTGGTGTGGCACTATCAGCACCATACACATGTCTGTGGCCACTGCCTTGCTGATCACTTTGTGCTCCCCCAAATCCCCCCTTTTTAGGCGGTGGGGTTTATCCCCTGCAGAAGCAGACAGTATTCTGCCCGTCCTCCTCTGCCTCAGCCCGGAGTATTTGACTCACCAGCGAGAAATATTTATTCACATCAGCACAGCAAAAGCATTAAGATGTAACTCCCTGCCAATCGCCTGGTAAAATTTTGATTTTGGAAGCACCTAATAATAAATGGGAATGCTGGAACTTGAAGTCAACGGGGATGCGTAGCTAAAGATCGCCTTTATCAGTAGGGCATCTGTCATTGCTTAATTAAGATGCAAATCATAGCTGTCTCCATGGCGATGAAGTCACTTTTTTGTGTCGATGAAATACAAACAGAGCTGGATGTGCCCAGCTGAACTGGCTATAACCTAAGGAAAAGAATGTCAGGGCTGGCTATAGCTCCGGCAGCGCTTGGATAAATTCTGCCCTCGTCCTCCCCTGGGGCAAACCTCCGTACCAGGAGATCTCTGAGCACGGCAAGGTCTAGGAAGTCATGCCGATCATGAGAGGCTGAAGTAAGTGCTTAAAAAGGTGCAGTCAATCAAGGAAACCGGGCTGAAGTGAGGTGGTTGCCTCTGGTTCATGGCTGAGATCCCACCAGTGGTGCTCGGTTTGCTGGTGGGAGCTGCTCGCGCCCCTTCCCAGCCGGAGCAGCAGTTCTGCAGAGTGAGCCATGGACACGTTGCCGTGGATGGTAAAAGCCGTCTTACCCAGCTTGCAGGGAGCAAAAGGACATTAATTATGGGTGAGTGAAATAATTACACGAGCCATAAAGAAGTTTATGAGACATGACCTCAGGAGAGACGCGGCAGCAGAGAACATTTTCTACCCTCCAGCTGCCATTTGCCAGCTTTGCAATGAAAAAAAGCTACGTGCCTAAATCTCTTCTGCCGCACTCGCTTGCCAGCTGGGACATGCACTGAGCTCTTATACGCCCAAAGTGGACCCAAAGTGGATGAAACAAAAATATTCAGGCAAAAGGTCCAGAGCTGCCAGCGCTGGTGACTGCGATTTGCGCCTCTGGATGTCAGACCATACCTCAGTCCCTGAGTCTGGGATTGTCTGGGTACAGAAATCCTCATACCCACAAAAAACATATGAAAATGGGGCTTTTCTGAAAATCCAGGATTTACAAGAATTTTTTTTTTAACCCTATGACTTCTTCAAGCCTATCTCCTGCCAAGCTGGGTTCCTTGCTTGGCTTTTGTTAGTGTTTTGAAGCAGTCAGTGGTGGCAGCCACGTGAGCCCAACTCACTGCACAACTCCGGGGACCCTGTCGCTGCCTCTTGAAGGACTTTGGAGACTCCTTTGCCTGTCCTGACTCAGTTTCCTCCTGCCTCAACATCCAGGGATAATAATAGAAACCCAGCCAGAGATACTGACCCCTGTCCCAGCAAGTCCCAGGGTACCTGGAGGACAAGAGGAAACGGCCTCAAGTTACACCACCGGCCTCAAAGTGCTTCCCACCTAAACCAAGCTTTAGCTTGGATATTAGGAAAAATTTCTTCACTGAGATGGCTGTCAGGCATTGGAACAGGCTGCCCAGGGAAGTGGTAGAGTCGCCACCCCTGGAGGTATTTAGAAAAGGTGTAGATGTGGCACTTAGGGACATGGTTTAGTGGTGGATTTGGCAGTGCTGGGTTAACGGCTGGACTTGGTGATCTTAAAGATCTTTTCCAACCTAAACCATTCTATGATTCTAAATCTTGGTAGCAAGTCACGCTGTTGCCTTAGTGTGGGCTCTGCTGCAAGAAATGAAGCAGATTTTCCTGCACAGACAAAGCCAACAGTTGCCCTTGCACCTACGACCTGGCGTGCACCGGAGCTGCCGGTCTTGTAGCTCCTCATGTGGGGGTGTGTGTGCTTTGTAACTACCCACCATTTATCCTCCCCTCAAGAAAATCAGCTTTTCATCAGGAATAAACTGCATCCAGAGTGAGGGGTTCAGCCCCACCTGAGCTGCAGCAGGAGCACGGCTCTTGGATGTACAAGAGCACTTAGGCATTGTTGGGGAAAAAAAAAAAGGAAAAGGCTTGATTGGGTCCCAAGGCAATATCTTGAAGCGATGAGGAAAGAGTAATTTAAAAATCAGCCACCTAGAGGCAACTGTGGCAGCAGGAAAAATACCCTCTGGCAGCAGCAAAGTGGCTAATTGCTCCAGTTTGTGATTTACGTGATCATTCATTAGCTCTCATTTAATAACGATTTACACGGCGCTGATGTGGAATCCTTCATCTCCTCTCCCAGGTGACTCTGCAAATACCAAATCTGGCCTGAGAACACTGGCAAGGGGGATGCTGAGCTCTGGGCGACGTTGGCGGGGAAACTGAGGCGTGGAAGGCCATACTGGAGCCCAGCGGAGCATCCTCTGCGCTGCATCTCTGGGCTTCCACCCTCTGCACTTTCCCATGCCCTACCTAACTCTTCCTGAAGAGCTGAAACCAGAAGAAAGGAGCGGGGTTTGCATGCAACAGTAGTTAATCACAGTCATTCCCACCTCTGTAAGCTCCCGCAGCCCCCTGTATCTTTGCTGGTAGAGAAGAGGGCAGGATTAACCTAGTAAAACCATAAAAAAGAGGCTGGGAGAACAGATTGAGTACATGGACCTTATTTTTAAATGCAGGCTGTTATGAGATCCTCACACCCCCCCGTCTGCCCCTCCATCGCTCTACGAATGCTGGTGGGTCAGGAAGCACGTTAGACGCTGCGCTGCGCCATGCTGCGTTCGGCTGGGTGAGCGAGCCAGGGAAAGAGAGACCAGCCTCATGGAGAGGACACCAGGCTGGCTTGGTCTGCTCTGGGACGTCCCACAGCTGCCAGTCCCAGAGGTCTGGGTCTGCTGTGGGGTCAGCGGGGCTCGGCCAGCCCGGTGTGGGCATCTCAAGTGCACTGTCGGTGTGCTGGACGCGGAATCAGTCCCCTAAAATAAGGAAAGATTAATTCCTCCCAGAGGGACCAATCACTGCAGAAAATGGAAAAAAAAATCCAACCCAAACCCAGAGAGGCAATAAATGCAACTGAATTCTTCGGTTTGTGTCAGAAACCTCTTCCTGCAAATGTGTAATTTGGCAGTGGAGAAGATTTAGTGCCTGTGTATCAGCACTCGCTGGTAGGTCCACAGGACAGTGTTTTAACAAGACATGTGCGCTGTCATCGATGAAGATTTTTGTAAAACACTGCTTAAAAAAATCAGCATTTGTGTGCTTTTTTATTCTGCATACTTACATAAGCAGAGAGTTCCCTGGCTTCCAAAAGAGACAGAAAACAAACCCTTTGCATGATACTGGCAAATCGAATAAAAAGGGGAGGCTGAAATCACCTGCCCTTGGCAAACCCCGTTGCCCTCGCAGATGGGCAGAGGCACTCCATTAGGCTGTTTCCCATTGGGAATCCATCTGACTAACAACCTCCTGCCACACCTTCACAGGTTAAACAGCAAAGTCTTTGGTTCTTCGCTGAATTTCACTTTTTCCATCACTCCAGGTTCATTCTGGAGGTTGTAGAGAGGTGGGGGTCAGTCTCTTCTCCCAAGTAACCGGTGATAGGACAAGAGCAAACGCCCTCAAGTTGCACCAGGGGAGGTTTAGGATGGATATTAGGAAAAAATTTTACACTGAAAGGGTTCTCAAGCATTGGGACAGGCTGCCCAGGGAAGTGGTGGAGTCACCATCCCTGGAGGTATTTAAAAGACGGGTAGACTTAGTGGTTAGAGATATGGTTTAGTGACGGTTTTTGTCAGAGTTAGGTTGATGGTTGGACTAGATCTGAAAGGTTCCTTCCAACCCAGGCGATTCTATGGTTCTATGAAGGCTGTGCCCTCCCTACCATCCACAGCATTTTCCAGTCCAAGTAAAGCAGCGTGTAAGGTAACGTAAAACTGCTACATGCAAAAAAAAAAAAAAAGACCAAGAGTAAGTGGCATTTGCACTGATAGGTTGGTGTGCCAACTACTGCAAAAAGAACAGGAGACCTTGCCCTCTTTAATCAGACTGGAAGATTGCCTTGGTGCCTTCGTCACAGGTCTTATTCCCAGCTTGAGAACCGATGAGCAGCTGGTGATTGGCACCATCCCTTTCACCATTCCTTTTTTCCCCCCCAAAAAATCTTGCAAGTCTGTCCCAAATTTGTGTGTAATTCACCCAGACGTATCTGAACATGCCCCGGTAGGGTTATTCTGAGTTCAGCCAGTTTAACCATAGCCGCAGCTGTTGGACTGTGCATTATAAAATATATTCAGTTTATAACCACAGTTACCAACTTTTTTTCCCTTTGCAATGTGGAGGTGAGAGAAGGTCCCTCTGCTGTGGTGCCTTACTGAGCTCTTCTCTTGGAGACATCCCATGCAGGTGGGCTCGTGTGGGGTGGACGCTGCCCTCCAGCCCCTTCTCCCTGTAACAGGGTGCTTACAGCTACTAGGTGGGAATGGCGAGGGGAGCACAATGCCACTGTGGTGGTCAGCCCTGCACTAGGGATGCCAAAAGGAAATCTTCCTGGAGGGGAAACTGCTCCCTTCATCTTCAGAAGTGCCCACGGAGGGATGATGGAACAATCCCTTCACTGCCATGCTGCAAGGAAGCAGGACAACAATTTTCTGTTCCCTTTCTCTCCTACAAAGGAAAGGGCACTCGTGATTAATGAACTTATTTACCTTCTCAGCTTCTGCTGGAAAAACTTGCTGCTCCCAACCAAAATCAAGGGCCCTGTCCATCATTTCCAGGGACATGGGTTTCAATGCTGGCATGGCAGCCTGATGCCCATCGCACGATCATGGGGAGAGAGGCAGGACCTTCAAGTAGACAGGCATTACTGAGACTGGGAAACACATGCTAGATAGTTGCCTGCTATCCCCAGCTACCACCAGGGACTCTCAGCTCCTCCAAGCCGTATTCACATCTTCACCAGGCCTGAGAGGAGCTGGGTCCTACCCGAGTTCATGGCAAGCAGGCCTTGGGACAGCCTTTGCGACAGTCTGGGACAGGAATCCTGCACTTGGGACAGCACGAATTGCTGGCTGCGTCACTGCAAACCTCCCTTGAGCTGGTCACCATGAGTAGCACATGGTGCTCTGGGTGTTGGCCACAGCCTTTGCCAGGGGACATTGCCAGCCACGGCAAAGATTCTCCTGGCCAAGGTGAGGGATTTCCATCCATTCCCTTCAGTGGCCCCGCTAGACACATTTTCTGTCCACTTTCAGCCTTCCCCGTGTGACTGACGATGACTTCCATGTGGTCTCAGGGTGTCATCTCCACACTGACCCACATGCCAGTGCAGATGAAGATTTCTCCTGTCTACTAGAAAGCAACTTAAAAGCAACATCTGCTTGACAGAGAGCTTTCTGCACCAACGTAACACAGCTATCCCCAGAGAGGGGAGTTTTCTCCCACAGAGTTCCCAGGGCCAATCCTTATGCTCCTGACCTGGGTAGGAGCACCAGAAAAAACCCTAATGAGAGAACTTCTTCTGTCAAGCTCCCTGGATGCATCCAGGGATGTAGAGGACATCTACCACCAAACTGTCTGCCACCTTCACCTCAACATGTAGTGTCGCACAGCGATGGTGGCACCTAGACCCCTAGGGCAGGAGCTTGCTATTAGGTTGCAGAACAGTTTGTAGACCTGCTGCTTGCAAGATCAGCTTGAAATCTCTTAGCAGCGGGAATCAACCGTTTTTTCAGCTGAACCACGGGGTGTGAAGCACATAGCTCCACAGGGCAGTGACTCATCTGCCATTCAAGCACTACTTTGAGCTCAGGACACCTCAGCCTGGTGTTACCTGAACAAATGCTAGCGCTGCTTACCTTAAAACATTCTCAGATGGCCTGTCCTATATACGCGCGGTGCTAATTTCCGAGCATGATGTGATACCTTTGTGCTTGCACAAAATGCCACCAGCTGGAGCGTGACTGGGCCGGAGGGCAGAGCTCAGGTTGTGCTGGCCCCAGCGGTGGCTTCTCTGGAGCTGTGCTGTTTGGTTTCTTCCCACATTAAAGGCTGGAGAAAGCACAGCACTTGTCAGAAACCCAGCAAGGTGGAGCGTGAGTTGCTGGTGGCAGGTTGCTGTTCTTCCTAATTAAAGCCAGGTCTTTGAAAAGCGCTGCAGCTCTACTTATTATACCTGTGCCTTCATCCCATCACTTTTCTGCTTTTCTTTGCCACTTCCAGCTGTTATATACCATCTATATGATCTCTGTCCAGATTACTAATGAATGCCTTGTTAGAACAGTAATTAGCTTCTATTTAGTAGACTCATAATGATTATAACTGAAGTACGTTATCAGCCATAGGGCATAATCTATTTTAAACTGCAGTACACAGGGACCGAAGTTTATGTTCCTTGATGTGATTTCTTTTCCTTTTGTAAAAGCAATTATGTGCATTTGACTGTATATCGCTATTGTTGAAGCCATTTACGCAAGAGTTAGTTGTACACGGAACAATTCATAAATGGCAATTCAAAGTACAGTCAGCAATACAATGGGACCAGCAAGTGGGCTTCACCAGAAAGGAAACTAAACACAGGAATTCAACGTGCTCCCAAGAAATTATCTGCTTTCACTCTCGTGATGGATTACATTGTCAAGAGGTTGTATAATATTCAAGGAAATATCAATAATGGGTTGTGTTACTGTACTCCAAATGCCAGCAGCACGGCTTAGCAGCGTGCTGGTGAAGTTCACGGCTGGGTGATGCTGGGGGATTCAAGCAACACTCAGGGACAGAGTTTGAGGAAAGACATTTTGCTGCTTCCTGCATGGATTGTTGCTTTTTGCAGTTATTTCGGTAGGGAAAAGCAGCTGAAGTGGGGACCTCGGCTCCAGCCGTCTCTCTGGAAGGTGTTTGTATAATCCATTCTCAAATCCGACTGGATGGTACGTGCACAAAGGACAGTGGCATCAGCTCTCCCACCCAGCTTCCTCGGTTAACACAAAGCATTAAAGATGCTGAAGAAGTTGTACCAAGGCAGAGCATTCACCGCACCTGCTTTTGAAAAAGATGCAGGAAGGAGAGAATAGACTTTGTGGGACATTTTTGTTCTTCAACGATACAAGATACTCAGTTTCCAAAAGCAACTGGAGATCCGTGTGCCTTGACTTTCAGTTGCCAAAGAAAAAGCTTTTAAAAGAAGTTGTTTGATGAGAAGTAGCAAACATCAACTTTCAACAAATAGCCTGCATGGATGTCTAAAAAGGAAAAACACAAAATGATTAGCGGCTGTAAATCTTAGGATTGAGAAGAAAAGGCACTTGGGCTTGAGTCTCCAGAGAACGCTGTCTTTTAGCCACTTTTCTCCCCATTTTCTCATCTTATCCATGTACCTCTTCGGATCAAAAGTTAACGGCATATACAGAATCTGAAAAAAATTTTTATTCCTACAGAAGAAAAAATAAAGCAAGGCTGACCTGTCAGCTAGAGGATGTTTCTTGATTTTGTTGTCATGTGTGCAATCATGACTTAGTTCCTTTGCTTGCGAAGGGGACATGTGCTCCATGATGTGCCACTCTGCTAAGAAACGGGCCTTCCCCAGGAGAAATAAATGTTTATGTTCACGTAGTACCAGGAGCTCTGCACATCGGAGTTTTTGGATGTATATGGACAAACTCCTTGTAGGCTGCAGCACCTCCAACAGCTTTCAGAGGCATCAAATGCTGTCCTTGCACAGAAAACACGTTCAGGATCTCCAGGAGAATGCACAGAGCCCTAAAATCCAAACCAGAGGACATTCCCCGGCAGCAGGAGGGCAGGTATCTGCCAGGACCCAGGCGCAGGGCACAAGCTGGCCACACTCATTACCCCATCTGAAATAACCAGAGCCAGACTAAAACAGGTGATTTTGCAGGCATTTCCATTTCCATCAGAAAAATTGTCCCTAAGGGAAATTTTCGTCAAGCTCTTGCTGTGGATCCTAGGTGGTGTGGATGATCTACTGTAACCCATCTGGACAATACTAAAACACACGGCTCCCAGGCTTGGACGGAGCCTTCAGAGGCTGCTGCGTGGTACATAAATAACATTAACATGGGGAATTAACTTCTTTACGAGGGTTTAGCTTGTCTGTGAGCCTCCCGTTTGCTGCCTGTTGCAGAAACTAATGTAAGTTTCCTGTTTTCTTTTGTAAAGTTTGTTTTAAACCTCCAGTTCCCTTCTTATTTCTCAGAACTGTGCAAACTTCATTATCTTCCCCAAGGCACTGGGAATTGGGATTTCCCCATGCTTACTGCAAATGCCAATTACCAGTGCCAAAGAAAAAAAAGCCCACTGCGTTCCCCTGAAAGCACCATTCCTAGGAGCTATTTGTTTTGAATGAAGAAATGCTGCAATAAGGGTAATTAAATTAGAATGGAACTTAATATATAGAACTACTGGTAGGAAAGAAGAAGAATGGGAGCCTTAATTATCCCTGACAGGGATATGTGTCAGCACATCCAAAGAGAGCGTGTGTATTTTTCGCTTGCTTAATACATCGCATGAGATGCAGAATTTTGATCCGTTTCAGTGGCTTTCAGCAAGTCTGGGTAATGAATGTTACAAATGATCGTGTGATTTTTTGGTATGTTTTTGTTGGTTTTTTTTTCCCCAAGGAAGGAAAGTCTTGCAGATGAAGCATTTTTGTACTTCTCTCGAGAGCTAGGGTTGGCTCCTGGTGCCTCCGTAGACTTCTTGTAACTTTGCTTTCTTCTTCCTGCTAAGGCGAGAAAAAGGGATTCTTGGCAGATCCTGGGGGTTAAATCCCCCCCAAACAGCAGTGCCCCTGGAGGGCACTGCCCTCTAGTAAGACCTCATTGCCCACAGGAGGGACACTTCTTTCCAGGCAAAAACAAAAACTGGGGATGGTGTTGTGCAGACCTGGACTCTCCTGAGCACCTCCTGGCTCACCAGCAGCAGCCGAAGCTGCTTGCCAAGAGCTGGAGGAGGAGGTGAAGCAGCTCAGAGCTGGCTGGTCTTGCCAGGGAAGGAGCTTCAAGCATGACTGAGGCTTGAGATCCTGGGACCACGGTGCCTAACTCCCAGCTCCGGGACCCCCAAAGTCACTGGGGCATCAGGTAGCTCTGCACACCTTGCGCTTGATGGATGTCCGCAAAAGAAGTCTGAAGAGGAGACATTTGCAGGTTGGCTCTGACAGAGGGAGTCGTGCACCGTGTGTGCCTTGGTGCAGCGCCCAGCCAGGACAGGACCCGTGCGTTTCCCAGGATTTGTCCCACCTGTTACTGCTCACAAATCAAGAGCTATTTTGTAAGAAATGTAATTCTCACCTTTGAGTCTTCAAGGCAAACAGAGATGCTGTTTCCAACATTTTCTCCATCCTCAGCGAGTCTGGGGAGAGTCTTTAGAGTGTTTATGCTTTCTCATCCCTTTCCCTCTCAAGTTCCATTTATGCCAAAAGCACGCTGGATTCCTCCCAGTTCCACAGCTTTATCACCTTGTGTGCGCTCCACCTCCAGCTAATCACACTGCGGCGATTGCATTTCTGCCTGCGGTGCGTATTTCTCCGGAGCAGTTGTGTTTCTGAGCATAGTGCCGGGGTCTGCTGTGCCCCCAGAAGCACAGGAGGAAAGACATGTGGTCAAGAATGGAGGTTTTCACCCATCTCCCTATTGTTATGCTTTTGGGGAGATGAGGACAGAGTTGCTGGACCACAAGTGGACAGTAATGCAATTTCCGTGTGGGAGTACATCGATGGTGGAGATACCTCGCAGGCAGCAGAGCTGCTCTGGAGACAGGAGCAGACTCCTGCATCTCCCACCTTTGCTTCCGATGCTCAGCCCTGGCCACCACCTCTCCTTGGCCCTGGTGTGCTCAGCTCCAGCTCAGCATCTCCCGTCTCCGTGAGCTCCGCAGAGCACCAGCTGCCTCTCTGAGGCTGGAGGGTCTTCAACATGTCAAAGGATTTGGTTCATCGTCCACTTAGAGCAACTTCTGATTTTTCCCTGTATTAAAAGACAGGCAACCAAAGTGGCCTCTCTGCGCCAGCTATGAAAATCCTCTTATTTTTGTGAACTTAGTAAATAAGCCCAGTCAGAGTAACTCATCCTCCTGGCACAAACGGTTATTGAATTACTATAAAACACAATTACTGTCACAGTCTCTTGGGGTCACACTGGCCTCTGTAGGCATGACAATGACATTGTTCCTTCTGCTTTCTTCTGGCACCGCGGTGCATCCCCCTGAACTCCCTCTTGCCTCCGTTTTCCTGCTGGGAAGGTGGCAACAGCTGCTCATCTCGGCATGAGGGCAACAGCCCCCATGCCTCAGGCAATTTTGGGTGCAAAAATCTGAGTGCTGTTGGGAAGGCCAGTGTAGATGGTGGCTGGTCTTGGTAAACGCTGAATTATCCGTGCGGTAAGGCTGGTGGATGCTGTGAGTGCCGCTGCACTGCCCGGGACTGAACTGCTGGGGGAAATCCCTGGCTCCGGGCTGCTGTGGGGACTCTGCTTTAAGAGGAGGTCAAACAAAAATTCACTGAGGAAAGTTATAATTTAAAACTTCAGCTATTCACTATCTTTCTGCGCAGCAGTTTAGGGCGAGAACGAAAAGGAAACACTGTGCCTCGTTGTAACTGTACAGTACGGACGTGCAGTGGGGATCCCTTTTCAAAAGTAAAGGGCCAGAAAGGACCTGCCCAAAGGACCCTCTTTGAGTTCATTACTTTGGCCGTAAGCAAAGGCATGCTGTGCTTCCCATGAAGTGGTTAAGCTCCCTCTTGCAGACAGGTAGGCTCCTCCCCAGTATTGCTCTTAATATGCAGTCAGAAACTTTGTTTTATACTCTAACTTGTAATTATTTGTGATAGTTTGTGCCAGTTCATTCTTCTGCCAACATTACCTTGCCAGTTAAATGTCTTTCCTCCTTCCCATCTATTTACCCCTTGTGCATTCACAGGGAGCTGCTCCAGTAGCCTCTGTTCTCAGGCTGATCCAGCTGCGCCCTTTTCCTCTCTTTTTTGTGTGAATGCCTCTCTCCACTTCCATATTGAAACCACCTCTAAGTTTTGTCTTTAGCAGATTTTGTCAGGCATTTCCTGTGCCCAAGAAATTAATAAAAATAGCGGTCTCAAGACTGTTTCTAAGGGAACTCTATTAATTATTTCCCTCCAGCCTGATCCTTACCTTTGCAGCAGTATGTGTTTCCATCTCCCCTTCAGCCAGCAGCACACCCCATTCACAATTCATTTCATTTCCACCCTCCCCATCTGAGCTCAGTCTCCCAGATGGTATTTAATCAAATGCTTTCTTCAAGCCAGCATGGGTGAGCCCTACTGCACTCTCTGCATCTATAAAGCCAATTATGTTCCTGAGCTAACTTTGGTAAGTCCGCACTGCTTGTTATATCATTTATCTCCATTATACTTTTCTTCAAAATCTGATCTTAAATCTTACATGTTTTTGAGGTCAGACATAAGAGCATTTTACTCCTTCCCTTTCTTCTCTCCCTTTTAAAGTTGTTATTCTCCAGTCATATGACGCCATTCCTGGACAGACAGATTAGCTTAAAATGCTTGTTGCTATCCAGAGGTTCCAGAGGGACTCAAGAAGGGGAACGGGTCCTTCTGGCTGCTGGGTGTGAAATTCCTGGAGTTTAGGGTCAACCCGACTCTGCCATGATCCTGCTCTTTCCATCCTCCTCCTTCTGGCCCATGGATAGCATCAGCGCTGCCTGACTGAAAACGGGGCTGAAGACAAGCATCTGTTGTGCAGTTCTGCCTCCAAGCCTCTTGTTGCCTGTTTCTCTGTGCTTATGTCCATGTATGTGTCAGCAGAACATTTCTCTGCTGGCTTTAATGTTTGCAACAAGGTCTGGCTAAACACAACTGGCAATTTTTGCTTCAATTGCTACAGCTCTTCACTTTAAAGATACAGCTTTCTTCTCTGACAGCTCCTTTATGCCACTCCTTGTTGCCTCTCTGCTTGTTTCCATTACTGTTCTCGAGGTATCTGGAGCTCTTTCCTACAGACATTTCTCCTGGCTGGTGGGAGAGACTGACAATTGTCCTGCCATACCGGGCAAGGGCAGCCAGAACCTTCAGCACATTCAAGTCTTCTCAGATACTCTTTCCACCTCTCTGAAGAAACAACCCATTGTGATATCAGAGATGTGTTCTTGAAATAATGAAATTCAGTTGCGATCTTCTTTGCTTTATCCTTATCCTTCCATTTAGTTTTATTGACCTATACCTAGAGATGTCCAATGTGTTATTTAAGTTTCCATCTTACCAATGCTGGCTGCACTCTTCCTTCTCTTCTCCATTATGGTGTGCCCCCCAACTTTCCTGCCATGTTTGAGACATCTTCTGACTCTACTGCAAGAGCCTCAGGTAACAGTAGCCTAATGCCATAAGAAATCTCACTTCTAGAGGACAAAATCTTTCTTACAATGTCATCTTTTCTAATTGTAACTAGGTCAGACCAGGTTTTCTAATACGCTTCTTATAATTTTTATGCTTTCCGCCTTGGGAGAGCATAAAATCCAACTATAAAAAATGCTCAAACTCTGACACTTGAAATCTAGGCTGAAAAAAACCCTCTGTATGTCCACAATAAATTTAGGGGTACTCTTTTGCCACTGTGACTCCTTAGAGAAAAGCAAGAAGGGTGTCTATGATTTACATTTTGTTTAGCCCCGTTCTTCTGCTAATATGCTGAATTTTCTAATGGTGTCCTAAATACAGACACCATATTTAGGCTGTTGATAAGGGAGTCCAGAAAATCATCGATAAGGATGTCCAGGAAAATAATGATTCTCCAGTTAATATCGGAAGACCAGATGGGATTCAGGTGAGAAATTAAGGCACCTATATTCAGATGTCTATGTGTCCGTATTTCTTTGTGAGTGCCATGGTTAAGCTCCTATTGTAGTTAATGGAAATTGAGTTGACAAATCTCTGAGGAAATTGAGTCGACAAGTCTCGACAGAGCTCTCCAGCTTACACTATGGTGGACACCCAGATGGATTTCAGGTCCCCAACAGAGTTGTCTAAAGGTTTTGGGGGTGCCTTAACATACCCTGTCTCTTCCAGAGATCGGTGAGACCCTTTCAGGTCCTATGCCACATCTATCTGCAGCATCCAGACCTCAGAGAAGCCTGAAATGGCAGTAGATGCATCTAGGCAACTGAATCTCTTCTGTACATTTGTTCAGTTGAACACCTCCTGAAAATCTCCCAGATGTGAAAAACTTCCGTTTGCGTTATCGGTGGATCAGCAGATGATTGCACGTGCAGCTACCTGGGAAGTTTCTGATGGCATATGTTGACTTTGATGTGCGTTGGCTGAAATGCAGGTGAGAAGAACACCAGCAGTGCTGCTCCCCTGGCATCCTGGAGCTCTCAGGGTTCCCAGCTCTCAGTTGCGGGCAATGTTGGCAGGAGAACAAATAAGTATAAAATGACCACACATACATTTAACCCAGAAATTAATCGTAAGTTTCTAATTATTAGAATTGTAATGTTCCCACAGCATTCCAAGCAGAGCAGTGCCAAATGCTTTCGAGATAATTTAGTTTATTAAGCTGATCTGAAAACAAGGTTGCTATGATACTGGGGGAAGAAGCTTCATGATATGGGAAGCCTCTTTAAAGTCTCTGCAAAGTAGGATGCACGGGACTTTTAGCTACTGTGCTTTACAGGGCAGACTGGGGAGTCCTGTAACTTCCTGTAACCTCCTTAGGCTCAAAGTTTTGGGTTTTTTGGGTGTGTGGTTTTTTTAATTTTTTTTTTTTGCTTTTTTTAAAATGAATTTTGTTTAGTAATTTCTACCTAGATGGAAATTTTGAAGATTTATCTGCTTTATGAATCAAAATTAAAAAATTTATCAGAAAATACAACGGTTTCATGTAACTGGAGGTCAAATATTTGACTCGGTCTAACTGTAACCACAAATTAAGAAAGGCTGTAGTATTGCTGAACTTTCTCTGCATTCAGTGTAACTTGCTGGCAAAGCAATAATTTGACATATATCTACTTGATAGGTCTTTGTTCCAGTGGGTAAAACATACTAATAAATATTAAAAATGTATAAATTAAATCAGTTATTTTGGGGGCTTACAGAACTTGTGAATCTTCCATGGAATCTAAAGTGGAAAGACATGGTTTTGATGGATGGAACAGTCGGTGGACAAGGAATTGGCTGGATGGCCACACTTAAAGGGTTGTGGTCAACGGCTCGATGTCCAAGTGGAAACCAGCGACAAGTAGCATTCCTCAGGGGTCAGTACTGGGAGTGGTGCTGTTTAATATCTTTGTTGGCGATAAGGATGGTGAGATTGAGTGTACCCTCAGAAATTTTGCCAAAGACACCAAGCTGTGTGGCACAGTTGACACGCTGGAGGGAAGAGATGCCATCCAGAGGGACCTGGACAGGCTTGAGAGGTGGGCTGGTGCAAACTTCATGAAGTTCAACAAAGCCAAGTGCAGGTCCTGTATCTTGGTCAAACATACACGGACAACAAACATACAAGAACATGGACCTGTTGGAGCGAGTCCAGAGGAGGCCACGAAGATGATCAGAGGGCTGGAGCACCTCTCCTAGGAAGACAGGCTGAGAGAGTTGGGGTTGTTCAGCCTGCAGAAGAGAAAGCTCGGGGGAGACCTTACAGTGGCCTTCTAGTACCTAAAGAAGGCCTGCAGAAAAGGTGAGGAGGGATTCTTTATCAGGGAGTGCAATGACAGGGTGAGGGGTAATGGTTTTAAAATTAAAGTGGGTAGATTTAGATTAGAAACCAGGAAGAAATTTTTCATTACGGCGGTGGTGAGACACTGGAACAGGTTGCCCAGGGAAGCTGTGGATGCCCCATCCCTGGAGGTGTTCAAGGCCAGGCTGGATGGGGCTTTGAGCAGCCTGGTCTAGTGGGAGGTGTCCCTGCCCATGGCAGGGGCGGTTGGAACTAGATGATCTTTAAGGTCCCTTCCAAACTAAACCGTTCTATGTCTCAGAAATCCTTGAGAAGGATTTGCTTAAAGTGGATGTAGTGGAAAGAACCTTTTGAAGGATGCCACTTGCAAGGAGTCATACTGGCTTTCTTTGACTTCAGTTTCCAGGAATACTTCTCATTCAGATGTGAACGGGACTGAAAGTGAAAAAAAGGAAACTAAGTTGTTGAACAGTATGAATTCTACTGTAAATGGAAAGATATAAATAGCAAATGCTTCACTTATCTTCACTAAGATTTTCTTAAATGGAGTTAGCTCTAAATTTCAATATTCTTTCTGCATCTTGCTCATTACAGAGCTTTCTGAACCCATTCCTGTCTGATTCCTGTGGTATTATCACAGCCCACATAATTTTTCTCCTTGTGAGGCTCTTAAGAGGCAGCCATCAATATTTTCCCTGACCCTTTTGCAGTACCGTGCACCTGGTATGTCAATAACAGCAAAAGGTGCTGTTTAATGGAGTCATTGCCTTCAGAAAGACCCCAGATAAGCAATAGTCCTGCACAGAATGTAAAAATGGGTTAAATACTTTTTGATATGGAGATACTGAGCAAACATTAAGCTGTTCAAACACAAATTTGGCTAAAAATATCAACATATCAGAAGAAGCAGAGGCCCCATATCTCTAACTTGCCCTGTTTGGTTTTTGGTTTTTTTTTTTTCCGGAAACTGTCTCCTGTTTCTGTAGTCTTTGTGGCTCAGCCTTGCTCTCCTGGAGACCTGAGACTCTTTTGGAAATAATAGTAGGTATATGTTTATAAATGACTTATGCTGGGCGTCCCACAAGGACCTTGAAGCCCCAGCGCTCTCCACATGGCAGCTTGTTTAAACTCTGCTAGGTTACAAATGGCCAGACAGGATAAAAAGTGTTGGAAGAACAGCATGCAAAAGGCATCAAAATAACATATGATAACATTTTTTTAATTACTTTGGGACAGGAGGCCTGGCCAAGAATGGTAAATCCCATAGAAGACTGAGGTATAGAAGGGGAACTTAGATAAGGCCATTGCAGAAAAAGTGGATTCATTTTTTTCATCTGTGTTCATCTTAATGTATCTTGGGGAGCTCCTTTACTTGGGACTCATCAGAGGATTCATCCCAAACTGAACTGTTGGTAGAAAAGCTTATGGAAGACATCTGCGAAATGAAGAGTAACGCTCGGGACTGGGTGATACTCATCCAGGATCTCGGTGGGAAGCCAAGGATGAAACAGCTGAACTGCCACCAATGTAGTTCCCTCCTTAAATATGCTTCTTTATCAGCAAACTGAGAGCTGGTGGATTTAACACTAGTTGTTACAAAGATTTCTGGAGAGGGCAATGCAATAGTAAGTTTAAATCTGTGTGGTGGGGCTTAATAAAAGCTCAGTTTCTGGTAGCCCCGTACCTGACGTGCCCTGAAAGGCAGGAACATCACCTGCGTGTCTTCTCCAGAGCCACCTGCAGATCCCAGTCTTGATTCCGGACAAAACCAGCTCAAGCTCTTCAATTTGTCTGTAATATCAGGGGCTCGGTGAAGCCTCCGCCTGCCCAGCTCGCGGCTGGTCTGCTGCCCCTCTGCTACCTGCTGTGACAGCATCTGCCCCGGCACCCGTCTTCCATCCCGCTGCCCTTCGCCTCGCACGCAGACACCTTCAGCTTCGGATGCCAGGGAAACATGAAGCCTGGGAGAAGGTCACTCAGTTCTGGGAGCTGCAGCTGGCAGAAATATTTCTGCAAAACATACTTTAATTGATAAGTATAAATAAGTGGCAGGTTGTGTGACCAGCATAAATGTTTCCAAGTAAATATTTCGGGGCCAGAAAAATCCAGTATTATACAGGGATCGTTTAGAAAAATGCTGATTTGCTTCAGAGTATTAGTGAAGCAGAAAATTGGCTTGGAACATGATTGTTAGCAGCTATCTTGAGAGCTTTATCCATTTATATCACTATTTTCTTTACAAATGAGCCGAGGGATTAGCTTGCACTAAGCAGAGTAAGGACACATCAAATTCTATTCAAGAAGGAGCAGAGAAGTTTTTCAGTGTCTTAAAAATGGTCTTTCTTGTTAACTTGGCTGTCCCCAATGAACAATTCCCTGGAACTGCACATACCTGGCTGCTGCCCACAGCTCTTTTCTTCCTAAGAAAAACTTTATCTCCATTTTACTTGTAGGGAATTTTACATTTAGCCAGTGGCATCTCCGGGAAGGGCATGGGAAAGGCACCCCCTTCCCACGGTGTTTGCTTTGCCGGGTCTGTTCACACCCTTTTTTCACTCCGTATCCAGACACTGGTTACCAGTTTGCTGCCTTCCCCTCCACATGGCGCCGAGCACCACGTCTGTCACGTAGCGGCTGTGCGCCCCGTGCGTGGCAAGGTACCGCTGCCTTAGACAGAGATGCGCGGGAATCCTGTTACATCTTTAGCCTTAGAGATGATACTCTGCAATCACAGTAACATCCCAGCCAAGGAGCTTCGCAACATTCATCCGGAAAGCAGCCGTGTGGTAGTTTGTGACGATCACTCATCTTCTTCAATTACTGTCTCAAATTTTTGAGAATCTTTTAATAATTCTTTGTTTACACTTACAAGAGGAGCACTTGGGCACGTCGTCCTCTTTCAAGTAAACAGGCCACTAATTAAGTTTGCCATGAACCTGAAGGCACAGGTTTACAGAGTCCTTACAACCTGCTAGAGCGTCCTCGTCACAGCTGCTGCACACTCGGAGCCAAAGCGGCTGCTGCGGCACGCATGGCGTGGGATGACGCCGGTACGTAAGGAAGGGAAGGCACGATGGGAAGACTGAGAGCCCTTTCTAGCGTCACCATTCATTGCCCAGACTATCACTTATTCTGTGCCTAGTTTCTTTGGAAACTGACATTAGCCATGCCTGGCCTTTTTTCAGGGAAGCATGAAGCCTGTGGCTCGGTTCAGTGGCTGTGTGAGCCGATGCAGGCAGGGCTCAGGAACAGCCACACACCACGGATGAAAGGCAAAGAACAAATGTAATCTCGATACCTCACAGACCGGAGAATCTCCAAAGCAACACCTGGGCAGAGGCACGCAAGCAGGGGCCGCAGGCACCGCGGCGTGATAGAGAGTTCTTGTTAGCAAGAGTCCTTGGCAGCGAGAGAGTCCTTGTGAGCAAGAGCGGGCGCGGACTCCCTGTTCTTGCTGGTATTTAAAAGGGTTCAAACAGGCATAGTTTTCCCACCGTGCTTTGATCTTCTTCAACAACAGGCCAGGATTCTCAAACGGCTAGATAAGGTGTTCCTGAGCCCATCACAGGCTTATGTTATCTAAGTGCAAGTGTTTTTCTTGCAAGCACCGGAGATTGAATAACAATTAGTGCGATGTATGTGTTTTCCGGTACCCCCAGGTGCGAGTCACTTGAGTGTACTTACAATCCTCCTCGCCGATCTTCCGTTGCTTTCCCACAGTGGCCTAAACACTGTTGGGTTGAAATCACTTGGTCATCTGCAGCTTTCCCATAGAGACCAGTGGCTCCATGGTGTGGCAGATATGGCATGGGTCCTACGGGAATCCTGTGCCCTTCCAGATGGGAGGTCAGGCAGGACGCTGAGGGCATTGCAAACGGTGCCTGTGTTGAGGCAACTGAGGTGACGGGGAACTGGGTTTTATGCATGAGAGATTTTCTAATGTGAACCATGTCACCGTATTATCAGCTTACCAGGAACTGCATGGAGCCATTTTCACCAGCTGACACAGTCCTATTCAGAAATTACTTACCTGATTGCATCTTGGATCACCATAAATACAAAGCTGTTTACATCTCAAGTACTTTGCTGTCATTTTCCCCTCTGAATCTTCATTCCTAGTCAGGACCTGCTGTACTCCTCTATTCTTCATATGTAGGATGCATAAATTTAATCCATTTGTTGACTCATTCAATCCAATTTGTTGACTCAAAAAGACTCATTGACTTTTTTCCCATTGACCTAGAAGCTTGAAGAGCCAAGAGATGATTGAATATCTGCACGCATGTGAAAAAGGGCTGATAAGTAATCAGAGCAGTGTGTAGACCGGGCAAGTAGCTTCTGAGAATAGCAGAGGGAGACTCGCTGCCTTTTCACTGCAGGCTGAACTGTAAACTCCAGTTCTTCTTGCGCCTTGGTTTTCAGGATGCTAACAAAATTACCATCTGCAAGCAGAACAGCTCTTACTGCTGTAGCTTCTGGGTCAAACAAGATGACAGTGCTGAGCTGCATGGGTCCAGCCAGTCATTCTGCACCACCTGTATACGTACATACTACAGAATTGGTTGGGGTATGTCAGTGTTTCCCAGTGTGGATGCACCTTCTTAAGGAAGCTGGGGGGTAGCATATGAGAAGGAGCAAGGAGACAGGTGGCTTGCAATGTGCTGTGACACGTGCATTTGCCGGAGTTGGTTCACATTGACACCTGGGCCAATAACTTCCACCAGGAAACAATATAAAAGTGAGTATATTTGGGAGTCCTGACAGAATTTTGATCCTAACAAATAGGAGGGAGAGGAACTGTATGGCTTCTGTAGGAGGGATGAGGGGAGATAAGAAGAACTAATGCTACTTTATGTTGTGTGGGATATGAATAGCTGTATTCACGGTCTAAATGTCCAAAAAATGTAAGAGAAGTTAAGTCAGACTAGACCACCCAACCCAGCAACCTGTCTCCAACAGAGGCCAACAGTGAACACCTCAGGAAGGGTGAAGGAAGCACAGATGCGGTAAGGCTTCCCCAGGATCCTAGAATCATAGAACGTCATCATCATCAGGGACTTTAAAGGTCATCTAGTCCAACCCCCCCGCAGCAGGGGGTTCTAGACTCCAGTTACTTGTGGCTTGTGGAGCTGCTGGACCAGAGATGATGACCTTAATGAATATCGTTCATTATTTTTGAGATGACTGCCATAGATTCTCTCAGTCATTTCTCTCCCTGGCTGAAGAGTCCTTGTCTATTCAGAAATTCTTTATGCAGAAACCTCACTACATATTTTATCATCCCATCACCCTTCTCTGTAATTCTTACATTTCTACAACATTAAGTTTATGTGATATTAATCTCCAGCTAGAGGTTCAGATCTGTGTTTGACTGTAGCGTGTGTTTTCTGTTCCTTTTCTAACCATTCCCAATGTACCCTTTGCACCAAGCTGACGTTTTCATATAACCATGTATTATAAACCCAAGATTTTTCTCCTGGTTGGTAATAACTCACATCCACCATTATATAAGAAAAATTAGAATTATTTTTCCATTTGCATCACTTCACATTTATCTACACAGAATTTCATGTGTCATTTTATTGCTTGGACACCTAGTGGCACAAAGTGCTTTTGCAGTTTTTCACGGTTAGTTCTTATATCTAGTAGCCTAAATTTGTCATCCTGGTTATTGACCTAGATTGCCTCCCTAAGATTTGATTCACAAATATCCAAAGCAGTTCAGTCTAGATGCAGCAGGTCTGATAAAATGGAACACAGGTGGGTTCGTTCATCACTTACCCTGATCCAAAAGCAAAATGAAGAGCCTCAAACTCTAAGACCTGCACCTCACCTCTGATGCTCCAGTTTTGTGCTTCAACTTCAGTATCTTATGATGTGAACAAGAGTCTTGTGATCAATATGTGGCTTTTAGACAAAAATATTAAAGAACAAGAGGCTTGAACCGAAAGGCATGTCATGCAAGACACCTTTTCTTGCACCAAAGTTGTTCCAACAAACCCTGTGTGCGATTCACCTCCAGCAGAGAAGTGTTCCTCTTCCACTTTTCTCTAGAGACGTCACAACAAACCTGTTTATTCTTGACACAGCACATATCCTCCGTCTATTCCCTTAGAGGTGTTCATTTTCTACCTGAAAAATGTTAGTCGTTCTTTTAAAGAAAAATTGCTTTCAGTACAATTTTTCTTCTTGCAAATCTGTCTTAATCTATTGTTGTCCACAAAATAAACTACTTTAGCTGTACTCCCCTGACCTCTTAGGTTGAATCCTCCCGTCTATTCGTGGCTGCCCCCGTTCAATAGCTGTCAGTTACTCCAGATGCATCTCTCTTGTTTATTGTTGCACTGAGATCATGCACCGCCTTTTTTTCACCTAATGGTTGGGAAAAGCTTTGTTTTGTCTTCTGCCAGGGCTTATATCATGCTCAGTATTTACCCACCGCTCCTCTGTTCTAGGAAATGTAATATGAATCTTCCTCTCCCGTGTAGTATCTTCAGCCAGAGCACCAGGGATATCGGAGTCACGGCAGATTTATGATAAAATTTTTGGCTTCTCTGCTATTCTTCACGGGGTGTGTACTACTGCTGCTGATAAATGCACGCTCTCCTCTCTAGGTACGAGCAGTTTGACACTTGAACAATGAAGTATGTTCCCCTGGTCATTTCCTAAACAATTTCTCTGACGAAACTGTCAGGTCTCAGCCTCTGCTACCTCTAAGCAAACAGCAGCCTTGTGCAATTTCCACAAGGTATTATTTTCCTTCCTTTGAAATGCCCTTCTTTGCTCACCACCGTCCATCCCTTTTTCTCATTAGAATGGACAATTTCTATTATAATTTCCCATTCACTGTCCTTCCACGCATAATGACAATTTTATTACGAGGCCCTATTTCACCCCGCTCGCTCCGGCGGCTCGTCTCATGGTTCTGAGATTGCTGGAGCAACTCCCTTCTCCTGCATGGTCAGAGCATGATCATGTCCTGTATTTCACTTGCCTGAAGCCTGGCATGTTCTGGTGGTTACTCTTGACTGTGTATGGATGTAGGGTGTGGGCAGAGTTTGGCAACGAATGTCTAGAATTACTTTAATCCCTTAAAACAAGCAAAAGCAATGCGGGAGATGCGTATCACCTACGCAGCACTGTCGGAACCTCTCAACAGAGCAGTGGCTGAGTCCTTTCAAAATGGTCTTGATTTGGCATCCTCAAAGCCCTTCTGCTGTGGGGAAGAGTGATTCCCTCCCTGGAAAGAACAGAGAGGCGTAGCACATGTCAGGGCTGTGTGTGATACAGAGATGTGGATCACAGGGCTGGAAGGGTCTTCCAGACCCTTCCCGCTGTCCTGAAAATGGATCAAGTATATGTAAAACCCTGGCAGCTGTTACTGAAGCCCTCCAAAGAGGAGGGTGCACTGCCTCCAGGCAGGCATCGCTCTGCAGCGTTGCCCTTGCCACTGGCCCATTCTTCCAGAGACACACAGAGCTGATTATTGCCGCCTCTTGGCGTTTCAAGTTGCTGGTTTTGAACAGTTGCACAGTTTTCTGCAGTTTTCCAGCTAATGCCTTGCCAGTGCCCCTCTGTAAAGTGATGGGCACTGGCTGATGGGCACACTGCATCGTTTTACCATGATCGATGCATTTCAGGTCACTTCATGGCACAGAAGTACCGAAGGCAGCACTCAGTGCTCTGGGTGGACATATTCTTCTTCCAGGAGCTCCTACTCTGCAAGCTTCCAGCTGTCTAGCCTGTAGAGTTTAGGCACTCAGAATCAAGCAAAAGTTTGCTTTCCTATCCTTTCATCCCACTTGCCAGGGCCTTTGGTGCCTTTTTTAAGTTGCCTCTGGAAACTCATTGTGAAAATTCTGTGATCCTTCAAGTGATGACTATAAGTAGACTGATGAAATGTAACAACCGCAAAACCAAAGATGATGAGAGCATCAGTAGCTGCTTATGCATTTCTTCAGGGGGTGACAGATTGGTATGTCTGTGCACCTCAGGCTGCATTTGTACCCTTGGATGATGCTAAACTGTGGCAAATACCTCAAAAAAAAAAAAAAGAAAAAAAAAGAAAAAAAAGGGGAGTTTTCTTTGGAGAGCCCAACACCCTGCAGAGAGGAGGAGTTGTGCTGTTGTCTCCATGGGGGCAACACCCACGCTGCTGCAGAGGTTGTCCTGGTTTCAGCTGGGACAGAGTTAATTTTCTTCCTAGTGGTTGCTGCGCTTTGGATTTAGTGTGAGAACAATGTTGATAACGTGTATTGTTTTAGTTGTTGCTAAGTAATGCTTATATTAAGTCAAGGACGTTTTCAGCTTCCCACAGAAGCTGAGAGGGAGCACAGAGAGCACAAGCTGGCCAGAGGAATATTCCGTACCATAGACTCATGCTCAGTGTATAAATGGGGGTTGGCGGGGGGGCAGGAATCCATGATCACTGCTCAGGACGGGCTGGGCAACCGATCACTGGGTGCTGAGAGCAACTGTATTGCATCCCTTTATTTTCTATATTCTTTTCCCATTATTATTATTATTACTGTTATTCTCTCCTATTACTGTTCCATTAAACTCTCCTTATCTCAACCCGTGACTTTTCTTTCTCCTTTTTCTTCCTCTTCTCCCTACCCTGCTGGGGCGGGGGTGAGTGAACGGCTCCGTGGTCCTAGTTGCGGCTGGCTTAAACTAAGACAGAGCTCAAAGGTGCCGTGAGCTGCAGGGCCAAGGCAGAGAGCTGCGCTCCTGTGCCATTTCAGGGTCCTGACTGCTTCTGTCTGGTTTTCTCTCCCCATCTCTCTTATTTATTCGGTTTAATATTGACAGGCTATGCTGGAGCACAAGGAGAGACAATAGAATTCCCCCACCAAGGGAGAGGAATTCCTTGTGGTCCTCCCTAAAATTGCTTTCTCTTCCTAAGTGCCTGTGAGAAATGTACGGAGGTGATTTACCTCCTAATACTTCATTTTGGCTTGGAGCTGTGGGCACTGATAAAACCGGGAGCCAGATATATGATGGCAGCACTTTTTCATTTCTGGATGTGCTGCTCTAATAAAAGTGCCTTTCCTGCATGCAGGCGGTCAAGTTTTAACCTTTGTGATACCACCAGCTTGCAAGGTGATCAGCCATGCCAGGTGGAGAGCAACAGCCCCACAGGTTTATTAATTGTCCAGTTTTTGGGTTTAGGGCGGGTCTAGAGCAGACTCAAAACCCCACCAGACACCTTGCCTCGCCATCACCTCTGTGGTGGTGGTGATGATGGGCAGGTGAGGTATCTGATGTGCACAGAGATGCTCAGATGGACCCAGTGCTGCTCAAGAGATGGACAATGTCCTGGAAAGGGCGTTCCACCTGAGGGCCACCAACTGAGCACCTGGGTAAGCAAAGTTTCTCTGTCCTTCCCACTGCTGTTAGCTGCTTTGGATGTTGGAGTGCTTTATATGTTGAACCAGACATGAGAATGAGTCTGCTGTCTGCTGGTTAGGTCATCCCTCCGGGCGGAGACTCTCCTGTCCAATTAACGTCCAATAATTTACATAGTGTGTGCCTCACAGGCCACCAGATCACTGAAAATTTGGAACTGAAGGTGAATGAGGGAATCCACAAAATGCAACTGCATGTGCTATAGCCCAGCTCTTCAAAGCATCTCAGCACGGTGCAGGTTCTCCCCTAGGTCTCGGTGTACACGGCACTGGTACAGCCCAGCTGTACCGCAGCAACAGCTGGATCCTGGTCAACGTTCCCCCTTGCACTGAGATACCCGCTAGTCTTGCTCCAGGCACAAGGACCATTTCAGTATCTGTCATAACTGCATCCCCCTTAGTGGATCATCGCCTGTTGAGGATGCAGGGAGATTTTCAGTAAACCCTCCTCCGAGTTGGTTTAAGTCACTTACATTAACATGCCAGATGATTTTTGGACAAAAGCTCAATGTGTACAAGTTCCCTTTTATACAAAAGATTTCAAGCGTATCTGCAATAAATTTTAACTCCAGAGGTGCCTGTGTGCCTTACCTTGGTCTGTCAGTGGCAGAGCTGGGAGCTAAGCACAGGTCTTCAAAACCTGAGGCTGGCCACTTCATTCCTCTCTTCGCATGACAGCGGCTTTCCTCTGGGCTGGAGGATGGAGGCTAGGTCGCACTGGCAATGTTTTCAGCAGAAGCGGCTTTAGACTGTGTTTAAAACTGCTTTTGGAAACACACCTCAAATTAAAATGCAGGCAAGGCTTTAGCACATGCAGAACTGTACGGATGCTTTGCCCATCCCTGGCGAGGAGCCCCACCAGACCCCATCAGCAAGGGGACGAGCAGAAGACCTCCTCTCCAACCCCTCGCTCCCACCTCTGCACTCTTCCTTCTCGCGCTGCTTGACTTCATCACCATGAGGCATTATTTTTAACTAACACTTTTAATGCTCTGATTTCGCAGGTTCCTGGTGTATAATTAGAAGTCCTGACATCCTTGTCTTCTTGCTCCCTGGTGTCACGGACCTGCGGAGAGAAGGAGAGAAGCTTTACTCCCTCTCTTGCGGCAGAACCAGTGGCAGGTCCTTCTTCAGGACAATACATCTGTCAGCCTCCATCAGCCTCCCTGTAATTAGCTCCAAAGTTAACTGCTTTCCACCTCCCAGAGAGGCCAACACCTTCGTGTTTACTTCTCGCCGGAAAAATTCTTCCTGCAGCCATCTGAAAGTGTCTGCAAGGTGCCTGCAAGCCAAGAAATGTGCAAATTCACAGTAACATCCAAATCTCCCCTTAATATCCCTCAATCTGACATCACGATGTTTCCCAAATGTCCTAAATGCAGTCCATCTCTGGCAGGAAAGGTACTAAGCTGCGCGGCATTGCCAAGCCAAAGGGCAATTAATTGAAGTGAGTTTTTAAACAAAGTCATGGCACGAGGACTGTATTTTTAAAATTCGCATATTTCATTTTTCTCCTCACGGCAGGAATTATCACAACCGCGTGCAGCTGGGGATGAAATGAAAAATAATTGGGGAGCAGGAGGAAGTTTTGCACAACAAACCCAGGCAAATTTTTAAGCGGAGCTGAACTCCAGGAGCTGCTCTGGAGCCCTCGTTTTCTCTTCTGTTTTCTCCCCTTCCTTCTGGAAATGGAGCTCGTCCAAGTGGCAGAGCAGTAGAGGAGGATGCTGTTTTCAGCCTTGCGTTTATGCTCCTTCTGCCACCAATTGCAGGAGATCGTAAACAGTTATTATAGTTTTCAGACATCCATAAGACTTGCACAAAAAGGCTTTAAGTCTTTTTTTTATTTCTTCTTTTTTTTTCTGGCATCTATAGGAGAAATTATTTACAGCAGTGGCTACAGCCCATCTAAGCTCCCACCAGAGTTTAATGAAAATTTTACTATTGACTTCAGGGCAGAAGAACCAAGCCAGAAACAGGAGCTTTGGGTCCAATACACACCAATGAAAAAAAGTTCCATTGACTTTGGAGTGACCTGGGTTAGACTGTAGATTTTTATATTGTGGGTCTTGACGACGTCTGCTCACATGATAATTTCTTTTAGTTGTTCTTAATAACTGCTTTTGTTATTGGTTTTTAGTTTTTTTTAACCCAAGATGACATTTCTTTCCCTCATTCCTCTTTGTGTGTATAAAGCACTTGGTAAGATGCTGCCTGGGAGAGTTGATGATAGCGCTGTTTGGAGGGAATACTGAAAAACAGATAAGATGAGGCAGAAAGTGAAGGCTGGGTTTGGGATTTAAGGTTTAGGGATGCTCCCTGTGTCCTCTGCACAGGAACAGGGCTCGGTTTGATGATGAGTCCTCTCTGTGCCGGATGCCCTACAGGACCAGCACAGCCACAGGGTTACAAAGTTTACTCCTCTTTTGCCCTTGGAATCCTAATGACTGTGGAAATGAATGACTCGGATAAAACAAAGGCTGGCTTTCCTCAACACATTTTTCTGAGCCTGGAGCGTTAATAACCCTTTTTTGGCTATAAATCTGAGCTGCTCTGAGATCTCAGCCATGCTGAAGATCTACATGGGAAGACCTGCCGTGTCATATCTACGGCTCCTCTAAGGAAGACCCCTTTATTTTATTTGAATTAAGGAGAGCTTTGTGCATATTTCTTATAAGGATTGGGGTTTGGACTGACTTTCCACTGTGCGGTGGAACCCCTATTTCTGTGTTTATCTGGAACAGGCTGGTTGGTGAGAGGGTGGAGGTGTCGGACCACATTCGTGTGCATGTGCCCAAGTGGGAGGGCGGAAAATAGTTACGGTGTTGCTGGGTAACTTGCCCTGGGGGTAATTTATGGGCGCATTGGTAGTGTATTCCCCAAGACCATCATGAATGTCAGTGTGTTAGTCATTTCTCCATTCAAGTAACAAAATCTGAATAGCGGTGAGCTATTTAGTGGTGATTCATTATCATTTGCCCCACTATTCCAAGGCTGGATTATACTTCTATACCTGCAATCCTTCTCCTTTCCTGTGTCTTGTAGAAATACCCTTAGTAAAGTAGTCTTCCTGGGAGCTGCGATCACTAAAAGATCCTTGCAGCAGAGAGCTGGTTCTATGAGCACAGCAGCAGCAGCCTGGCTTTATAACTTGAAATAGCTCTTCTTCTATTTCTATTTATTCCTGGTAAACAACAGTCAAGCTTCCAAGGGCTTTTAGAGATAATCACTATTATTACTAGAAAACACATCTGTCCCACGGAAGGATTGATTAGTGCTTAGTTGGGTTCCTGGGAACATTCACTTCATATTTTTAGAGGAAAGCTATGTACCAGCATACGTCTGAGTTCTCCAAAAAGAGTGAAAGAGCGTAGGGCAAGATGGATAATGGACAATATCTGCATGTCAGGAAGCTTCTGGCAGGACTTCTCCCCTGAGGTTTTTAAGGAAGGTACGCTAGTCAAAAGGGAAGGTCCTCTGGACAGGGCTGTTTGAAGAGCCTGGATGCATCTGGTGCCACCTCAGTATCACAAGTGCAATAGATCTTGATTTTACATGTAAGCACAGCAAAAGTGGATGTTACACTGTGTGCAAGGGCTCTGGTCACCTGCACAACCTTGGACCCCAGTGTAATAACGTACTGGACATACTGTCCTTGGATGTAATAACTGTCTTGGCAGTGGGAAAGAAATGACAGGAAGAAATGCTCAATTTTCACAGTAGAGGGACCCTACTTGTGGGATCTTGTGCAAGGGATCTGTGGGATCTGCGCTGGGCCTTGTGCTGTTCAAAATACCATAAATGATTGGGAAAAAGGGAACACCAAGTGAAGTGACAGTGGTGGCTGATGCCAAACCCCTGTCATTGCAGAGCGTGTCTCGCCATGTCCTCCTGAGTACCCAGGCAGTGGCAGTGAAACAGCCAGTGAAATTCAGCATCACTAAATAGATAGTAATGCACATGGGGGGAAATGGCATAAAAATATGCACAGAGGTGGGTAAATAACACTGCTAAATAAAGCAGAGGAGTTGTGACATAGGGAGGAGGGAGCCCAACATTGTCCCTGTGCCTCCTAGGAGTGGTGCCTGGTGGAAAGTTGCACACTTGGACCCTGTTTTATTTGCTACCACAGACCAAGGTTTGGGTGGGCTTTCATCTCCTTCAGACCTACACTTGATCTAAGACTGTTTTCCCTCAAAGCATAGGATGATATTTTAGCCTTCATGTGCTCTTACTAGTCAAAATTCAATCCCACCCTGAGTAACTCCATAGCGGGAGTCTACCTACAGTTTTCAAAAGAACCTGGGTAATTTTGGAGATTAGATCCCATCCTATCTTCTGTTCTTTATCCTTGCAGTGTAGATGATCTTCATACATAAGTAAAAAGAGTCGATATTCCTTACACTGCTACTCAGCAAACCCAAAGGCTCTGAATTTCAGAATGAGTCCTTTGTGGCAGGCATGCCTTTGCTCATAATAAAGGCGCCGAAAAATTCTGTATTATCTTGAAGTTTTGCCTTCCACTTGTGTAATTCCATTGATTTCAAGACTGCTAAGGCAAGGGAGGAAAAAAATCCATCTATCTAATCCTTGAAAAAATGCACTGAATATTGCTAGGCAGAAGCTAGCTCAACAAAGCCGTGCCTGCAGTGCTGTCAATACTGAAATCTTGTTTTAAAAGTGGATTTTTCTTCTGTTAAACTAAAAAAGATATAACACTAAGTACACAAAGGAAGTTAAAAACGCTGATGGGCTGAAGATTTTGCTGTGTGCCTTTGGAAACAGGGCACTGAGAGGATGCTGACCTTTATTTCAGTGCAATTTGGACATTCCAAATATATATAATCGCTAAGGGATGGTACACAAAAGATGGTACATTTACTCAACATGTATCACATAGTTTAAAAATCATTGTCCTTTTCAGATAGAAAGGCCAAAGAAACGTTAATTAACTGGACACTTAATTTGCTTTTTAGTCTTTTTACAAGGGAGCAAAGGAACAGAAGGGACCAGAAGTCGGGAGACAACCTGAATTTGGGGATGGGTTTTCTTTTCCCATTTCCACCTGGCTCGTTCCCTTCCCATCTTAATTCCAAAGCTAGAAAAATGCTGCAGAGACAAAGACTTGAACAGATGTGCATGGTTATAAAACAGGTCGTGTTATTACCTTTTTCCATGGCTATTCCAGGCAATGAATTAACGCACAGGAATGCGCATGACTGTGGAGTGTTTCAGAATAAACAGGAAAATATTTGTAAATAGTTGGCTTAAATGAGTACGTGTAACAGTTTCCGTGGGAAACCCAACTTCTACTTGGCCGTGACAAGACTGGCTTCGTTGCTACGCAAGGATGAGGGTGAGGAGGATGGTTTTCCACCTGCACGTGAGTCAGGGCAGGAGGGGCAGTGGATGGGGACTGGCTTTAGGCCTGAGCTCTCCAGGCAGTGACCCGTGAATCTGGTCTGTGGAGATATGGCAAGAGGGCTTTATAACTGCTTTACAGGCTGTCCTCTCAGTGAACAACGTATTTGGGTTTAGAAGCCCAGGAGGGTTTGCTGTAGTATAACCAGCACCCCGAAAAACCTTGCTTCAAAGGATGGAGCTGTCACAGGGCTTCTTCACCCTCCAGACAACGGGGGACCTGGTACTCTGTTATCCTCATCTCTCTACTCTACTCTACTCCTCGTGGCATCGCATTGGCCTTGGCTTGGGTGAAACTCCAGCCCCGCTTCCATTTGGGCTGAGACTGTCAGTAACCAGCCGGAACCGCTCCCCACCAACAGCACCAACAGCAACCATCGAGCACTGGAAACAAGCTGTCGGCATTGTTGTCACAGCTACAGTTACGGGTAGGAAGTAGCTGGGAAATAATGTCATACCAGTGTGATACTGTCTGTGCCACACTCCGATCTGCGAACAAAACAGGAGAGAAATTCTTCAAATGAATGATTTATTTAATGAATTATTCATCCATCTTCAATCTACTCAATCAATCAGGAGTCTGCCGGCACCACGGGACATAAGTGGACTAATGTTTTTTCAGACCTCTGTACAGAAGGTAACTCCTGGTCAGTGGCTACCACAAGTATGTGGTCTTTCAGGCTGCGAGCTGTGTCCCTGGATGTAGCTGAATCAATGTCTTACTAAAGCACATTTCAGCTATCCTACCTTGAGGATAGACCCATTTTCTTCTTCCCTATTTATTTATCTACCCTGTTATATCCCTATAACAAGTCAGCACATGTGGACAGCCACACAAGGGCCCTTTCTCTAACAGTAGCTTGAGCTCTGAGGAGGTGCGGGGCCTTGAGTGGTTTTGCACCAACCACCTGAGAAGGCAGGTGAGAGACGGGGTCCATCACTCCCCCCTTGCTGCAAGGCTCCAAATCATTCCTTGGGCTTAGCTTCTGCATTCAGGATTACCCCGGGATTGTGTTTTGCGGGAACTCTGTCTTCTCCCCTGCCGCAGTAACCACACACAAACTCATCATTTACGGTGATATTTACATCCCACTGTCAACTTTCTGGAGCTTTCTGGAGACCAAAAATGTTCACGGCTGCTCTGTTTGGAAATGGTTTCTCCTTTTCATTAGGCACTGAACAGGCCGTCTCATTTGCTGCTATTCGTGTGTCACTTTCAATGTGATAAATTACCTTGTCCGTGCACAATTTAGAAACCTATCCCTCCTGCTGCTCAACACCGAGGCTACGCCTGCTCCCAACACCCGCCTTAGGCTGGGCTTGTGGAGTGTGATGCCTGCAAAGTCCAGTTACCGTGAGCACAACAACTCGACAGGGCTATATTTCATGCAGGCACAGGAAAACCTTCCTTCACCAGGGAAAGAAGCCACATCACTGGGAGTGCCGTTTTGCTGGGATGACGCATTCCCCGCCACGTCTCCCTGGCAGAGCGCCGCCGATGGGGCCTTAGAGAGGTGCAATCATGGGCTGACACAGCAGCCAGCAGGCATTTGTAGGAAGACGTAGCCAGGTTTTATTTTTGGCATTACACCTGGAAAGTTCAGTGCTGTTCCAGTAGCTCAGGTCTGCCCCTGCACGCTGCTTAGTTACAGAAAGGCAAGCTCATTTGACAGGAGTGGTCCTTCAACGAGGGATGCCTGCAGCACCCAGGCAGCTGTTGCTTGCTCAGCCTTCTCTCCATAAAGCCAAAAGGCCCACTTTAATCTTGCACTTTACCTGATTAGTTTGGGTATTGCAGCTCTTTATGAGAACTTATCTCCAGCCAGAGATCCTCACAGATGCCCATAACGGGCCCAGGTTCCACAAGCCTCGCTCATTTTTGGGTGAATCAAGGATCATGGAAAGATAACAGGCTCTCCTGAGCGCTGCTCTGGGCTTGGTGTTGATTGAGAAGCTCATTAAACGATGTCAGCTGAGGACAGACTGGCTGGGTCACTCACAATCTCAAACCTCCAAATGACTTACACGCTCCTGCCAGACCGAGTGGTGTTTATCGGCTTGTTTTTGATGGTGACAGACCCTGGTTTTATTACCTAGGGAATGTTTTACCAGCTCCAAATTGCACAAGGACAAACCAGAAACAAAAGCAGCCAGGAGGAAGGAATGATCAGACGTGGTGGCTGAAGCATGGAGATGTGCGTTTCTGCCTCTATGATTGTCAACAAACCCAATTACTGATTGACTGGCAGCGAATCAGGTTAAAGCAGTTTAGTTTAGGTTAATGAAGCATGTGAAGGTAGATAGTAGTGGCTGGTGTTGGTTGGGCACAGCAGGGTGCAGCTGGCTCCTGGCCAGGGGTGCATACCTGCCATCCCTCCGTCTGCAGAAATTACCATGGTGCTTGCCAGGTTGGGCACTGGAGATGCGGAGGACACCCAGGAGGCAGGTACGGGGCCGGGCAGACTCAGCAGCGGTGCAGGGACAGGGCAGCGGAGGCTGAGCCACTGCAGAGACCGAGGTCTGAGTGCTGCAAGAGGAGTTGGGCTTGAGGGAAAAAACAGAGCTCAAGAGCCTTGCTTGGATCTCACCTTCTGTTCACTGCAAAAGCCACAAGGAATATAAGATGCAGCCCTGCATCTTCTCTTAAATCTAGATTTAGATTTAGATTAGATCAGGAAGAAATTTTTCACTATGAGAGTGGTGAGGCACTGGAACAAGTTGCCCAGAGAAGCTGTGGATGCCCCATCCCTGGAGGTGTTCAAGGCCAGCCTGGTCTAGTGGGAGGTGTCCCTGCCCATGGCAGGGGATTGGAACTAAGTGATCTTTAAGGTCCCTTCCAACCCGAACCATTTTATGATTCTATGAAACAAATCCTCTGCAGCTCGGAAGAGGTTTTCCGGTCCCCTCGACGCTAGAATCACCACCGTCCGGTGACTGAACAGCCTCTGCCACCCCCTGTAAGGAAGTTCTTCAGTCTAAACCTGGAAAAAAACTGTATTTCAATTGGAACTTGTAGTTTCATTTAGAATTGCTCTGAAGCAAAATCTTTGCTACAAACCCCAAAAGAGCCTTGTTTGTTTATAACAGATGGGGTTAGACTCTCCGCGCTCTTTCACTAGTACAAATCAATAGTTACTGCATTAAAGTCAGTGAATTCACCAGGTACAAAATCAATGCAGAGCAGAAAGCAAACAAATCTGTGTATTAAAGTAACAGGTAGTATTTTGCATGTCCCCATATTGTAGGTACTATTCCATATCAAAGGTATTTTTCCCCTGCTGCTAAGCCCACTCAAATATTCATGATTTGCTTCTCATAGTCAAAAAATGTATTAACTTTTTAGATTTGCAAATGCAGCATTTCGAGGTGTTCCTGCAAGCCAGAAATTAAGATCTTACAAGTTATCGTGAACTTCCTATTTTTTTTTTTGTTGCTTAGGAGGCCAGAAAAATTGGCAAAACAAGATGTGATGCTGCACAGTAAATATAGAAAAGAACCACTCTTTGGTACCTGATATGCTCACAGCAGCATGAGCAAAGCCACCACCTCCCTTTCTTGCTCTCAAACACTCTTAAAAGAAACCAACTTTTATGTGAACAGTTTTCCCTGTATGGAAACTAGGTGGAATGGAAGAAAAGGGAGACAACAAAAAAGTGCAGCAGTGAAAACACTGGGGAAAATACATATTGCATCTGGGTCATGTTTTATTTAGAGACACGCAGAAACAACCTGTGGTTTTGGGACCTGATTCATCTTCTGTTGAAGTCAATTGGGATTAAGCCATTGCCTGTGACAGGATAATTGAGCGGCTCAGCGCTGCCGATACACTCAGAGCATCGTCCTTGCATCTGCTTGGTTGTCTTTGGCCATGGTAAGTGCTGTTGTGCTCTGCCCTCCTCCAGCCTGGCCCATGGCTTTGGTCACCTTTGCCCATCTGCATGTCCCTCTGCTGCCTTCTCATTTGCACGGAGCTGGAGCCTCTCATTTTCCTTCACTTTTTCAGCCCTCCCTTCTCACGCCTGCCCCTTCTCACCCTCAATGGCCACTGGCCAAAGCTGAGCCCATCAGCAATGGTGGTAGCCCCTCTGTAATAACATATTTAAGATGGGGAAAAAATGCTGCACAACAGCAGCTGGAGAGAGGAGTGAGAATATGTGGGAGGAACAACTCTGCAGACACCAGGTCGGTGAAGAAGGAGGGGGAGGAGGTGCTCCAGGCGCCGGAGTAGAGATTCCCCAGCGGCCCATGGTGAAGACCATGGTGAGGCAGGCTGTCCCCTTGCAGACTATGGAGGTCCACAGCAGAGCAGATATCCACCTGCGGCTTGTGGAGGACCACACTCTGGAGCAGGTGCATGTCCGAAGGAGGCTGTGACCCCATGGAGAGCCCATGCTGGAGCAGGCTCCTGGCGGGACCTGTGGCCTAATGGAGAGAGGATCCCATGCTAGAGCAGGTTTACTGGCAGAACTTGTGACTCCATGGGGGACCTGCCCTGGAGCAGTCTGTTCCTGAAGAACTGCATCCCATGGAAGGGACGCACACTGGAGCAGTTGGTGAAGAACTGCAGCCTGTGGGAAGGACTCGTGTTGGAGAAGTTTGTGGAGGACTGTCTCCTGTGGGAGGGGCCCTATGCTGGAGCAGGGGAAGAGTGTGAGGAGTGCTCCCCCTGAGGAGGAAGGAGCGGCAGAAACAACGCGTGATGAACTGACCACAAGCCCCATTCCCCGTCCCCCTGGGAGTGAAGTTGAGCGCGGGAAGAAGGGAGGGGTGGGGGGATGGTGGTTTTAGATTTGTTCTTTTTTCTCGGTACCCTACTCATTAATTGGCAATAAATTAAATTAATTTCCCCAAGTCGCATCTGTTTTGCCCATGACTGTAATTGGTAAGTGATGTCCCTGTCCTTATCTTGACCTGTGAGCTTTTTGCTGTATTTTCTCCCCAGGTCCTGTTGAGGAGTGGAGTGATAGAGCGGCTTGGTGGGCACCTGGTAGGCAGCCAAGGTCAACCCACCACAGTGCATTTTGTTCAGCTTATTTTTTTAATCAGAAATGTCATTGCAATTTCTACTTCTGAAAGAGAAGCGACAGCAAACAATTCATCCTGTAACATCTTGTGGCCCTGCGGTCTCTTTAACATATATCCGATGTCGCGGACTGAAAGATTTGGATGCCAGGGGAAGTTTGGGGCAGTGTGAGATCATTAGAAAAATATTTGGACAAGTGTGTGAAACCGAAGTGGGCTAGAGCTGAGCCTCTCAGCCATCAGGATCTCCTTTCCTTTCAGTGAAGTGGTGTTTTGGTCACAGTCTGTGAAAGATCAAAATCTTCTGAAGCAGCAGAACGGAGTTGCTCCAGGGACCTGCTGCCAGGGACTTCAAAAGATCCTGCAAATAGATCGAGAAGTAGGATTAAAGACCAGAGATAGAGAAAAGGATAATGCTGGCTTCTGCCCAGTTGTTCTGAAGAGCTATAGGTACAGGCAGATCCAACGCCAAGCACCTTGGTCTTTCTTAAGCTGTTTAAAAGGGTTAACGTAACAGCAGGCAGGAGTCTTGTATCAGGGTCTGCTTTCGGTGCCTCTAACAGGGACATTCGCAAGGTGCAGGCAAGTGCTCGGAGGCCTGGGGAAGGGGAAGCTCTGCACAGAAGGCTTCTCGCCTTAGAGAAGATGACGGGTAATTCATGTGGCTCTCGCACTTCAGCCACACTTATTTCTCAAAGATATTGCGTGTCTTTCATCTTTGTATTTTTAATAAAGAATAAATGAAAAGAAAAAAAAAAAAAGGCAACCAGTCTTTTTAGTCTGTCATTTTTATCTCCATTAGATGTGTTATCTGATTACTTAACCCACATTCTCTTTGATTCCTTTACTGTTATTTTCCCTGTATTAGTCTAAAATCATTCAATGACAAGCCAGAAGATGAGCCCTAAATCTCCTCTTAAAGCCCGGGCAGCTTTAGTCCTCTGTAGTGCATATGAGACGTACCGAAATGGCCTTTTCATCTCCGGGTTTGCACAAGGAGCAGGCTCCGGCGGTGATTTTCCAGCAGCGCGACAGTCTCCAGCATTTCCACTCCCAGTTTTCTCTGAGCTGCTCGTGGTTTTAGCAGCAGCTCACCGCTGTTGGTGCAGACGCCAGGGTGGTTGTATGGTCCATGCTGAAGCCCAGGTTACCCCCAGCTCAGGCTGTGCAAAGCTGCCCAAGGGATTCGTTGTATGGGGGGCAGAACCACCACTCTTCAACTCTTTGCTTAAACTACGAGAAACTACGATTTATGGTCTGATTCTCATCAGCAGGATGAACCCTCCACCCTGCTCCAGCCCTAGGCATCTCCATGGGCTTTATTTCCCTTCCAGAGTGCTTTCGTGCCCCTCCGGTAGCATACAGGGGAGGGACTGGTGCAAAGGCAACCTCTAGCCCTGAAATTCATGGTTGGACACCATCTCTGTGAGCCACTGCTAGCTGAGCATGCTCATTGCACACCCGTAGGGTGAAATTCAAAACCACGAACCTCATGCTTTTCACTTTGCTTCTTGATCTACATGGAAAAAAAGTCACAAGGTGGGAGAGGAACTAATCTGACCACTAATCTACCCAAATGGTAAAAAATACACGATAAACCATGCCTGTCTGCTTCCTACAGATTCACCAAACTCACGGCCATTTCCCTCGGTCCTCTTGCCGTCCTTATTTCTTGTTCATTATTTCTCCAGAATCGCTCCTGTGTTTGCTTGTCAGTCCTTCCACCCACCTTTACCTCCTGTCCTGTGTGTGATGAACTTCCTTGCATCTTTTTCTTCTTGGACCGAGCCTAATAAGACGTGTGATGGAGCAGATGTTCCTTGCTTCCCAGCAGTGAACTCTTCTTCCTCCCTCTCACTCCTTGAGCTGTCTGTACTAGTGAGCTGCAGCTAGGCCGCGCTCCCCCCTCCCCAATTGCAACTGATACACATCCAGAATTTCCTCGAAGATATTTAATGATACACAGAAGCATTCACCGAGCACATCACATTAACTCCGCTGTAATTATTTTCTCACAATTACACACTTTTTTTTTTTTTTTTTTTTTTTTTTAAAGGCAGATAATCACTGAACGTGAATGCATTTCTGAGAAGACTTGAATGTTCCAAAGTAAGGACTGGAAGTACCACATCCCGAGTGTTTCTGCTTCTGCACTCCCTTTGTTCATTTGAGTTCTTATTGAGAAATGATTTCTCATTTCAAAATGCAGCAGTGGGTGAAAGTTTGGTTCCCATCTGTTCTTGGCTTCATGGTTTCTGCTTCCTGAGGTCCTTTCCAGAAGCGCATTAGTTATACATTCTTGCGGAGCAAGTGTGGGTATTGTCTGCAAAAGCACTTACTGTAGCAACCACTGAACATTAATAAACATGACACCTCTCCTGTTTTCTTCATGCAGTGAGGTTTCTGCATTAAGTCATCCACCAAACAGGATCACTCTTTCACAGGTACTGCCGTGCAATAATTATCAGGCAAAAGCATCAGTTAACGAACGAACCAGTCTTTGGAACAACTGATAAAGACGGCAATGCGAATCCCAACCCTGCACCCAACGTCAGTTGGGTACTCTCAGGCAGACTTATTTATGGCACCCATTAGATGCCAGTACAAATTTAGCAACAGGAGCTGGATTTCTGAGCAAAGACCTTGTACCCCTCCCCATTTGGAGCAGCGCGTGGGCTGGGATTAACAGAATGATGTGCAGAGGACTGAGGCTTTTTTTCTTTTCCTTTTCTTTTCCTTTTCTTTTCTTTAGGACCGATGTCATGGGAAGGGATCTAGCCCATCTGCTGAATGCAGAAGGGGACCAAAGGATTTTTTTCTGTGATGAGATTCCTCATTTCTTCCAGTTTAGAGCTATAAAGCCTTTTCACAGCCTTTTTCTTGTGCAGAGCTAGTAGGTGGATACACATAATGACACAGTTGGATCTGCGTGACATTCAATGGCATGCAATTTTGTTTGCCATTTTAGCAGTAGCAGCTGTAACTTCCCTCTCCAGACCTGCAGCTCCTCCCTGACAGGGCTGGTAGGAGGAGCAAGAACGATGCTAGACTGAGAAGCAGGTCTCAGAAGAAGAGCTCTTTTGAAAACAATTTTCACTGTCTGTAGCTACATTTCAGAACTCAAGACACCGATGGGAGCAGGAAGGAGCGATGCTGTGCGTTTGGGATAATGCGTAGGTGAACTCCAGAAAAAGAAGGTGGCTTTCACATGAAGATCTGTGCAGAGCTGATCCTGGGGCTGAAGGGTCTGCATCTCCAGAGGAAAACTCTTTCCTGATCCGTGTACCTGTGCTGCTGCTCTCTGGAAACTTATGGTCCTGAGCAGGACTCTGGGATGGATGCACGCTCTGCTCCTCAAAGACACCACCAGTGTAACGCAGTTGGCCAACCTTGGCCAGTCGGTTATGTGGCCAATAGCTTTGGCTTTGCACTCAGTTGCCATGGTATGGTTGATGGCACCATGCTTCTAAATATTAAATCACATGTTATGGTCTGGAGTTCACTCATAAAACTCCAGGCTCTCTTGCCTGTGTTTCCAAATTAAGAAAGTGAGACTTCTTAGTCTGGAAGGCGCTTTTTTTGGCATCCTCTTGCTATGACAGTCTTATGAGGTGTTTGCGTCATGGAGATTAAGTGTCCAAGTGCAGCAGGCTGAAGGGTCAGAGCAGATGGTGCCCTCAGGACACTGACGGGCACTGTCGGTAAGGCTTGATGCTGCTGAGCAAAGCCCTTCTCTGGCTTCAACTGTGTTGAGTTCTGCACAACATCTCCCTTCGGTTGTGTGCAACCAAGGGCAGGAAGGTCAGAGATTTGTGGGAAACTGAGTTGCATGTCTTCAACCGTCTTCAGCAGGACTTGGTCACTTACTTTGGAGAATGGATATATTTTTATGGTTTGCTTAGGTTACGTGGGTTATTTGCCCAGCCGTGTAGCGCACGTCAGCACGGCACAGAGCCATGGTGCAGTGAACAGCATGAGGTGCTTTTTGTGAGGTGTAGCTCCCATGCATTTCAGGTGTTGGTAGAACAGCAGGTGTTGATCAACAGAAGAATTAAGTACTAATGGCTTCCAGGCGTGTGCAGCTTTTTCACTTTCGACACACAGCCTGTCTGGCTGCTCAGACCATGCTGCCTCTGAGTCTGGGGTTTACAGGGTGCTTGGAGTCGGGGTCTGGCAATGCACAGGAGGAGCACTTCAACTCAAATGTACGGATCCTATTTTCTTTTTTTCCCCTAAAATGTGCATAAGGACTTAAATAGTTAGAGGCATTTCATTTTGCAAAATTTGAAACTTATTTTGTTCTCTCTGCCGGAAGCCTCAGGGTCATTGTGACCCACCATTCCTCGTGGTGCCTGCACAGAAATCTCAGGACGTGAGGTGGTCCCACAGGGACGTGTCTTCCTTGCTAGGTGCAGGAAGGAGCAGCAGCAGAAAGGTTTAGTGGTAAATGCAGCACTCTCAGCTGAGAGAGTGCCATGGCTGGGGGACGTGAGATGGGTGAACCTTGCACTTACTGTCCATGTTGTTGGCCAAAAGGGAGGAGGATGTGAGCTACCATTTTGATGGGCTGTCCTTTCTAGAAATAACATGAATCTTTGGCTGCCACCAGCTGCCCGGTGGCAGCTGGTGATTCCTCCATCACAGTCTGCTTTGCCAGTGCAAGGCTGTGCTACGGCTTCCTTCCAGCCAAGCTTTCTCCACCAGCTCCTCACTGACTGCAAGGTGGCTCCTCCCAGGTACTTCCCATGACAAAGGCATTACTCTCTCCTTCTTAGATGCTTTCATTAAGTCACTGAATGTCTTCCTTCCACCTACTCACTCTTTTCTTCTTTAGCTCAGGTGAACAGTAGTTGGTATCTGTGTCCTAGCGAAATGAAACTGTTAAGTTTCTTTGGCCAGAGCAGTGAAAGCAGTCATCACTCATTTCTTGGTTTCTACAGCAGGAAACTGAAACACTGCTTTTTTGACTCCATACTTTTGGCATTTAATTCCCGCTTCTTCCCAGTCCTGCAAGCTTTTGGACCTCGTGAGTCTTTTTTTATTGCACTTCCGTGCTTTTGAGCTGTAACCAACCCAGGGAACTTCTTGAGCTCTGCGAGTTGTTTGAGTGGCTGACTGTCCATACAGCTAAATGCGCATAGCATTGGCTGTGCTGCATCAGCCCTTTGCAGGGTTGTTCATATTACCAAGTCTATGCAATGCATGAAGTTAGGGTACCGATTAAAAGCATCCGTGGGACACTGTGGTCATAAACATGGTTTGGCTTCCACGGTTTATAGAGGGGGAAGCTGACCCGAGTAATTCTTCTGAATTTCCCAGTTGTCAATGTTGTTGAGAGTTCAATCTCTACCCATGAATACAAGAACTGCAGCTTCTGATGAGTTTCAGTGAGTGCTTGTATTTGTTCTTCCACAAGTTGTCTTGATACTGGAGATGTGTCCCTTGTTTCTGCAAAGTGTTATCTCCATATAGACAGCTTGTTACTGTAATATGTTTTTCAGTTTGCTAAAAGGGATTTTAGTGGTTAAAAAAATCCATCTTGATGAAATTTGTACTAATGGCTGCATATATTTCAGCTGAATGGTTTTCCTGCACAACTAAACACACTGTGTGCTTTATGACAGAGCTACAAAACGCTTGGCTCTCAGTCAACACATCTCTAAAAAAGATGCAGTGTTAGCTATTTGTATGAGGAGATCACAACCAGTGTCCAGATCTGCCATTTTTTCTGCAAGTCCCATAACATTCAGTGTTTCTAAAGTCTCAGATCTTGGAGTAGTGGGAATGTATGGCCAGCGGGAGCAGGGAAGTGATGGTGCCTCTGTACTCGGCACTGGTGAGGCCTCACCTCGAGTGCTGTGTTCAGTTCTGGGCCCCTCTGTACAAGAGGGACACTGAGGTGCTGGAGCGTGTCCAGAGGAGAGCTACCAGGCTGGTGAGGGGTCTGGAGACCAGGGCATATGAGGAGAGGCTGAGGGAGCTGGGCATGTTTAGCTTGGAGAAGAGGAGGCTGAGGGGAGACCTCACTGCCCTCTACAACTACCTGAAAGGAGGCTGCAGAGAGGTGGGTGTTGGCCTCTTCTCCCAGGTGAATAACGACAGGACCAGAGGAAATGGTCTGAGGTTGCAGCAGGGGAGGTTTAGGTTAGATATTAGGAAGAATTCCTTTACTGGAAGAGTGGTCAGGCACTGGAACAGCCTGCCCAGGGAGGTGGCTGAGTCACCATCCCTAGAGGTGTTTAAGAAACGTCTAGATGTGGCACTTCAGGGCATGCTATAGTGGCAGAGATTGCAGGGGTTTTTTTGTGTGTGTATGGTTGGACTCAATGATCAGAAAGGTCCTTTCTAACCATGAAGATTCTATGATTCTATGACTTCTCCTCTCTACCTCCTGGAAAAAACTCACCTTAATAGACATAAAGGAAAGCTTCACAAGCTAAAATACAGGCTAAAATTTAAGAAAAGGAGAAACAACCTATAACCAAAACTGATAAAAATTGTTTGGTGTACACATGTTGAAGTTCTGTAAACTTCAGTACCTGTGTACAGCACTAGACTGGGCTAAGTGATCCATCATGAACTATGTGCTGATTGTGAAGATGGTCCTTAATTCAAAACATTTATATATTGTTTTTTATTTAAGAAATAATTTTGAGTCAGTGCAATGATTTTTGGTTACTTGGGGTAGTTATGAATCATGGTGCTCGTACCTGCAGTGGAACCGGGCTGCTGCTGACACCTGGAAGTCCTGAGCTTGATGTCCCATGATCTCATGCTGAGGACTGCCGTGACAAAAGCCCAGAGACCCGTTAGCAAACAGCTTCGTGCACATATTTGGTGTGCTAGTTCATTAGATGCATCAAGCGTTTGAAGGAAAAATCATTTAAAGTCAAACAAAACCACTGAAAAATGTCTAGAGAGAGATGAGAAATAACAGCTTCATTAACTTCCTGAGGCTTTTGTAATGAAGTTGAAATAAAATTTAGAAATGTCATTTAAAACTGCAAAATAGAAACATGACATTTGGAACAGGCAAAACAAAGCATTTTGACTCACTCCTTTAAAATATGTAGTTTTGTGGAGGTTTTCCCTACCGGTTCATTCTCCAGCTTCATCCACTGATCACAAAGCGTTGTCGCCGCCCCGACCCTGACACCATTATGGACCTGTGGCCAGGCCTGGTGTGGCGGGATGTGGCGGTGAGTAACAGCTCTGCACACGCAGGCAAGGAGCCTCAGTGTGGCCACGTGAAACAGAAAACCTACCATTTTCTGGCTATGCAAAGGCCACCTCACCTGCGAGTGAGCGGGAGGGGACTCATCCAGGTGGCTGCTGCAATGGCAATGGCAGCTTTGATGAGCAACCAGCAGCTGTCTCACTCTGCCACGCACAGGAGGCACGTACACTCAGGCCTTCAGAAGAAATATTTATGGGTTCAGGGTATGTTTAGGGTCACATAGCGTAAAATGCCACTCAAATCCTCCGACTCTTTCCCCCAGAAATTTCTTTTATCCATTGACTGCCCAGACCTTTCTCCCCTCGTCAGCGTAGTCTGTGTGGGTGGATCTGCTTTTCCAACCTAAGACAGAGAGAAATAAATCCCTTTAAAAACAGCCTGCACATAGAAAACACATCTTAGGCACAGCCAGTGTGAGCAGAGGCTGCACAGTGCCTGCCACGGCGCTGCCGGGAAGGCAAGGGCTCTTCTTCATCACAGTAGTGTTGGAGGTCAACTGGTCAGCTACTTCAGCTACTTCAACTCTTGTTGATGCTAACACAAAGATCAGACAGAGGAAAAAGAAGACTTACCAGTTCTACCTGGTCTACTTCACAACTTTAAATGGGAAGGTTGTTCCATGGAGGGCAGGAAATTAAGCTTTTTATCCTTTGACCCTCAGTTTCAGGGATTTCTGCCCACAAAGTGAGATCAAAGTGAGTAGCCATGGAAGAAAGGTGGCACGATACCATAGCTCTGAGACTCCCAAACTCTCTGTTTTGTGTTGCAATAGTGCTTTCATCCTAGGCCAGGGCAGCAAGGAAAAGAAAACTCATTGCATAAGTGATCCAGGTATTGCAAACAGGGCTGTAAGTGGAAGAGAAACCAAACTTGGGCATCCTGTGGGCTGTGCAGAGATGGAAAACAGATCTTCCTCCTTTGCTGCGGAGGTATGTTGTGTGGCATCGTTGCAGAGGGGGTTGGAAACTTCAATGATATGTTTGTGGTTTTTCTTTGGAGGAAAGCAATCAGAACTTGCTCAAGTATTTTTTTTTTTTTTTGGTCAGATATTCCCTTGCAGGACTCTTAACATCAAAAGAATCACCATGAGAAATCAGGGTTGCTACAGCTGTTACATATATTACACCAAAAAATAAAGCAACCTGACCCTAACTCTGTCCCTTGCCCATTTCTGCTCACACTGGTGTTATTTTTCCCCCAGTGTAGAGCAGCTGAAGGGGTTCAGGGGAAGGCAGCTGCTGAACAAAGGGACAAATCCAGGAAGGTTGTTAGAGGGATGACTGAAGATTGCCTTCCTGGGGGAGGAAAGTCAAGGTCACGGCCTGCGGCAGTGGTACGGCACGTGCTTGGGGGTGATTTTTTCTCAGGAGGAATACACCTCACTGGAAGCGAGATGTTTAATCAGCACCTTTAACGCGAAGCAGCGTCACAGACGATTAAGCAGGAGCTTGTACTCATAAAGGCAAATGTGAAATTACTCAGGAGCGCCAGCAATTTGGGAGGAGGTTTGCAGAGCGTGGCACTGGAAGGAGAAAGAGCGGGTGATGAGAAGTGATGCAGGTAGCAAAGAAAGCTTCAATGTTCCCTGCAATCCCATGTGCCTTTGAGACTGAGGTTTGGGACCAAGTGCTGGTTGAAGGGGAAGCGATGAAATTCTTCGTGGTGGCTGGGTCACTCCTATGCTCAGCAAGGCAGCGCTGTGCATGTCTCTGTGCCCGAACATGGTGACATCAGGGAGAGATGGCTGTGCCTCTCCTTCTGCCTTGCAACCGGAACACCTTGCAGAAGCCCCGATTTATATATCACTAAAATAAAAAGAGGTGATGGGTAAGACAGCAGAGGTAGCCAGGTTTTTAATGAGAATGATGAGCTGTCCAAGGCGGAGTATGAAATAGAAAGGGTCATAAACCAGGATGTGGCGTGAAGGATTTACAGCCCAGAGACTTTGCCAAAGGAGACAGAATCAGATCTCTGTCAAGAGGTGTCAGTTTTCCTGGAAACACAAAACAGCTAGACAGCATCTTTCCGTGAACAGCAACTGCTGAACATCTGCACGCGTTGGGAGCCCATCTGCAAATCTCCCCTTTTGGAACAGCGAACCGGCTCAAAAAAATGACCCACAACCCGCTATAGAAATAGTGGAAATCAGAGAAATATTGGCTGACCTGGGATTTGCTGACAGATGTGAGGGGAAGAAGAGAAGGCAAAAATCCATCACCAGAAAGGACTCAGTGTGAGCCAAGGCTTGGCAATGCAGTTGGACCAGTTGGTGTGATTGGTAGAGATGTGACATTTACAGCAGTTCTGTGGAGCCGGAGAAGACTTTGGGTCGGGAAGGACCTCCAGGAATCAGAAGTCAGGACAGTTTTCCCACAATCTCTCCCCATTCCCATTCGGACAAGACAGGATCTCACAGCATTTGGGGGAAACACAGCGAGAAGACCTTTCCATTTTCTTATTCTGACTTTTGTTAGAAAGCAAGTAGTTGGTAGAGCGTGAGCTCCCTGTACAGCTGGGTTTAGTATGCATAAGGGCAAAAGTGATCCTCAGCTGGCTCATGACATTACTGAATGCTTAGAAAAAGTCATAAATCCAGCCTGCAATACCAGGGAAATTAGCAATTATGGAAAAAATAAGGGAAGCAGTTTAGTTAACTGCAGGCAGAGTGGAAAAATTGGCAAGAAAAAGGGCTACCACAAATATAAGACTACCCAGGATAAATTAGTTTAAAATTGAAATTACTCCTCCATTCTGTGAAACAGGAACACTGAACTGAAGAAGCTAATGTTGGAGGTAGACATATCACCTCTCCACGTCTGATTTCCATCTGGGTGGGTTAGCAACAACAACAGCAACAGGAATTTGGCTCCTTTCATAGTCAGATGTGTGACAGGAATGGCCTGTTGGACACCGGACGAGCTATCTCTGAGATGAGAGGAGATGCGCTGTGGAGGTCAGCGAATGGATCCGACGGGCGGCCACCTCTGCGGTGTCCTCAGGTGAGGTGCGGGGACGGAGGCTACCACCCCAAAAGAGGTGCAGATGGGGCTGGGGGAATTCAAGCGAGGAGCGTGGCTCTGTTGAACGGCTGAGCAAGGCTTTGGGGGGGATTTTATTCAGGCAGATACCGGGGGATCTGAGAGACACCCTGCATTTGCATTTTGAGATGTGGCCTGGCTGGTTTGCAGGGAAGTAGTTTTCTGCAGAAGAAGCTGCACCAGCCTGAAGCTGCATTTTAGGGAAGGGAAGATGTGTTTGAGTCTGTCCGTACAGGAGGCAGGGCAGAGCCTTCTGTATGGGCTGGATGTCCGAGGCAAGTGGCAGGTGGGAGAGCTGAGACCATGAGCCCTGAACGTCGGCTAGCAGGTGAAATCAGGCTGGTGGGAGGAGAAATGGGTTGAGGATGAAGCTGAGCTCTCAACCTCACCTTTAAGGACTGCTGAAGTGCCACCGGCACTTGTTAAGGTTCCTTAGTAGATGGTCCAAGAGGTATTTTGATCAGGAATTGGGAGATGCTCTCCTACTCTAACACGTATACAACTTTGTTCGATACAAGTTGTACTGCACTGGTTCAGCCAGAAAATGATACTGGGGAGAAACAGATGGCAGCAAACCAAATTAAGTCACTTCTGAGGTTCTTATCCATTAGCACAGACATATGGCTCCCTGGAGACTGTAGCAGGTTGGGTTTTGGTTTTTCTGTTTTAGATTTTAAACGTTGCAAATAGAAGTGAATCCAGAGGATGGGGGGGAAATCTGCCTTCGCAGCAGAACAAAGCCTGCGGCACCTTGAAATGATGGCTTTCAGCCTGCGCATTGTTCCTGGCACATTTGGGAAGCTCATGGAGAAAGCATTACACGGCATGCCTATTGAATTTCAAATAAATATAAAGCACCCAAATCCCTCTCAATTTATTCATTGAAAATATCTTCTACCTTTTCTGCATACTGAACCCACTACAAAATCTAGTTATATAAATGCTAGTTGGAAGTAACTGGATTTGCCTGTTGGATGCTTTGATGTGCAGGATTTGAATGCTGTGGAGGGGGTTGAGTAAGTGTCTCAACATGCAAAAGGAGCGCAGATATACCTGACAGAATAAACTGAGAGGCAATGAAAATAGAAATCCTGATAGAGAGATAGCAGTGACACCAGGAGAGTCATAGATACAATGAGTAAAATCCAAAAGTGTTCCCCAAAGTGGACATTTGAGCCCTTTAGGGCTGCTATTTTCTAAATGACCGCTGTCTGCTTGGTTTAACAAATGAGACTCTTATTCTCTTGGCTGATTTCGGCGGTAGTGAACATTTTTCTTCCTTCTCAACTCATCTATTGTGTCCCTAGTTCTTGAAAGGCCATGTGTCCATGCTCTCCTCGAGTGGGCTTGTTTCTTGCAACTGAACACATGCAAACATTCACAGCTGAAAGCATCTTCCACCTCTTCGTTGGCTATAAGCTTGAAATTCAGCTTGTGTTCTGAAATTAAATTTTCCTCTATTTTAATGAGTTCTTCACTTGGCTGAAAACAGTTGAATTGGGAATCCCAAGGTTCAGACAAACACCCATCTGCACATCACCAGGCATGCATACATATGGCTGGTTTATATTATTTATAAACGTCAATATTAAGAGTGCTTTCTAAACAGCATAGTGTTCTTGCCGTGAAGGGCTCACACTCCAGTTGGGCAATGTTGTATGGAAGCGGTAATGGGCATTACTATATATCTTGTTCTGAGGCTTATACACTTTCCACAGCTTTCAAGGCAGCCCTCCTGCTAAAAAAGGATTTGGGGAATGAATATGTGCTAAAAGAGCAATTTAGAAGAGACGAGTTAAATGCTGCACTGGGTTTCCAAATTGGTCGGATTATTCTGAGGCAGTACTTCATATGACAGCTTTAAAAAGTATTATTTAAAATGTATTTGTTTAAAATTATGGATATTCAGTATTATGAAACACCCCCCAGCAAATTATATCAAAGTTTTTTCGGAAGAGCTTTTCGCATAATAGGCAGAGCCTGCCTCTGTGTCTTCAATAGCTGATTTTAAAGTGCCTGCAAACTGTGAACAAAGTGGATAGCATGGGAAAACCCACACACTCCTTACTACAGAGGATTTCAATCCTTTGCTGTAGAAAGATAGTTGCTACTATGAGCAGTTCTGGACAAGAAATAACAGCCCTGGAGCAAGCAGTGGGATACGAGGACAAGTCGAGTGACACGTGTAGAGTGATCTCACTTTGTGATATTTACCCAACCTCTCCAAAACTTTTCATGAGGACTGTCTGAACTTGTTAAAGGGGTTACCACAGATGTACGTGGGCTAATTCATGTGCCTGGGGAGATGGCCTCAGGCAGTTGGGGTTGTTCAGCCTGGAGAAGAAAAGCCTCCAGGGAGACCTCACAGTGGCCTTCCAGTACCTGAAGGGGGCTACAGGAGAGATGGGGAGGGACTCTTTATCAGGGGGTGTAATGACAGGATGAGGGGTAATGGTTTCAAACTGAAAGAAGGTAGATTTAGATTAGATATTATGAAGAAATTCTTTGCGGTGAGGGTGGTGAGACACTGGCACAGGCTGCCCAGAGAAGCTGTGGATGCCCCATCCCTGGAGGTGTTCAAGGCCAGGTTGGATGGGGCTTTGAGCAGCCTGGTCTAGTGGGAGGTGTCCCTGCCCATGGCAGGGGGGTTGGAATTGCATGATCTTTAAGGTCCCTTCTGACACAAACCATTCCATGATTCTATGACTCTTTCCCATTTATCAGGTAGGTTAGAAGAGTGTGAGCAATACGTACACTTTCTATGTTGTATCCTATTTATAAACATGAATAGAAAATAGAAAAAGCACGTAAGAAAACTGATAGTACCACCTAAGTGTCCAAATTCTTCACTGGCCTAGTGCTTGTGTATGAATGACTGCATGTGGACTGCAAATATACGGGGAAGCCAGTCTGGAAAGTCAGAAGTTGCAGGTGATTGCAGAATTCATAGCCATCAGAGCCAGGCAATAAGCACGTAGGGCCACAACTTTGGTCTTCAAGGATCCTCCCAGTGAAACTGTCCCCTTTTGTGCCTTCCTTGTTGGTGTAGCAAGAAATGATGTATTCCAGGGTTTCCTCTGGAGAGCCGGACCAAGGCAGTCTGGCACATCTTCTGCAGACATGGGATCTGAACTCCACTGGCCTTGATTCTGTTTGTAACACACAAACACATCTCGTCCAGGCTCGTGTGGGATCAGCCCTTTCCCGCAGCCAGCACAGGGGCCTGCGTACCGGGGAGAACGTACCGCTGCCTTGATCCGAGAAAAGAGCTCAGCCAATGTGCTATAAATTGCTTCGTGCCCTTCTTACTTTGCACATTTCTCATCGCGAAAGGAGACATAATAAACCTGTTTCAAAAAAGATGAGTGTTTAGGAGAATGGGAAGTGGGAATTGCTTCTCTCCCTCCTCAGACGACAAATTTGATTGTTGGTGTGAGAAAGTCTGTTTTGTAAAAGCAGAGTGCAGCTGGGAAACATCAAACAACTCGAAAGACAACAGATTTCTCTGAAGGGCCTTCCCTACCTCTGCTGCCATTGGGATTTGGACTGAAAACCCCAGCACTGGCAAGCACTCTGCTCCAGTTTGGACTGCTTGGTCATGTTTGTATTAAAGCTGATTTGTTTACCCTTTTTTCTTTTTTTTTTCTTTTTTTTTTTTTTTTCTCCACATGAATCCGATAAAATCACATTGAATGTTACGGCCCTGGAATTGCCGGTGTGTGATGTTGGGAATTCCTGCTCTGAAAAGGCAAAGCAGGGGGGCGGGAGCAGCCAGGTGCAGATCTCGGCAGGCTTTAAAAGCAGGAGGGACTCCTTTCCAGGCAGTCCTGGAAGGAAGCAGGCTGGTGAAAACCAAACACGGGTTATTTTCTGCCACCGTGCCAGTCCTAAAGACAGCACCAAGGACACGGGATACGCTGCCTCCGGTTAAACCTCCATGGACAAGCTCTGCCCAGCCCTGGGCGCAGTCTGATGCAGTAGATAGAAACCAGTTTGTATCCTGGCATGGGCTGGGAAGCCAACTGCCCTGTCCGACAGCCAGGACATGTATCCAAGAGAGGAGCTGTGTGACCCAGCAGGGCCAATCTGTAAGCAAGTCTGAAGAAAATTTTAGTGCATAAAGTCCTTCAACTCCCTGATAAAGAAGAGAAGAGAAGAGAAGAGAAGAGAAGAGAAGAGAAGAGAAGAGAAGAGAAGAGAAGAGAAGAGAAGAGAAGAGAAGAGAAGAGAGGAGAGGAGAGGAGAGGAGAGGGAATTTAACTTCAGTTGGTCACACATTTCACACAAGTGTAAGTTATGAACTGATGTCCCCTCTCCTGCATCAGTGCTCTGCCCCTTGTTGCTCTTCATCTGCAGACCTTTTCCTCTGGAGACAGCCAGCCCTAATTAATGCACTTGCATAACTGTAAGGACACTGGTTTCTTCACAGGGAGCTGGAGATAGCCTTGCCATTTACCTGAAACATTTCTGTGACGGTCAGAAAGGTCAGATTAAAAAAAAAAAAAGAAAGAAAAAACCTGATCTTTTGAAATGTTCCTTACCTCCAATACCGTTACCAAATGCTACCAAATGCCTAGTTCAGAGTGCCGAGGAGCAAGTCTATAGCTGGCATCAACCCAGCTGTCTTCTGGTGGCCCATCTGACCTTCTGTCTAAGTGACTTGCTTTAGTATTTAAATAAATGACTTGGTGTTTTAATTTCAATCTGATCAGTAACATTCTATGCCTCAAATTGTTGCTTATTGCTGTTAATTCAGGGAAGGTCATGGAGCAGATCATCTTGAGTGCCATTACAACTCATATAATGGACAAGCAGGGGATCAGGCCTAGTCAGCATGCGTTTAGGAAAGGCAGGTCCTGCCTGACAAACCTGATCTCCTTCTATGACAAGATGACCCGATTATTGGATGAAGGAAAGGCTGTGGACATTGTCTACCTAGACTTTCGAAAAGCATTTGACACTGTCCCCCATAGAATTCTCATGGAAACACTGGCGGCTCATGGCCTGGATGAGCATACGATCTGCTGGATGAAGCACTGGCTGGATGGGCGGTCCCAAAGAGTGGTGGTCAATGGAGTTAAATCCAGCTGGCGGCCGGTCACAAGTGGTGTCCCTCAGGGCTCAGTGTTGGGACCATTTCTGTTTAAAATCTTTATTGATGACCTTGATAAGGACACAGAGTGTATCATCAGTAAGTTTGCAGATGACACCAAGCTAAGCGGGAGTGTTGATCTACATGAGGATAGGGAGGCTCTACAGAGAGACTTGGATAGATTGGACCGATGGGCCAATGCTAACGGTATGAACTTCAACAAGGCCAAGTGCCGGGTCCTGCACTTGGGCCGCAACAACTCCATGCATCGCCACAGGCTTGGGGAAGTGTGGCTGGAGAGCTGCCCGGCAGAAAAGGACCTGGGGGTTCTAATTGACAAGCGCCTGAACATGAGCCAGCAGTGTGCCCAGGTGACCAAGACAGCCAATGGCATCCTGGCTTGTATTAGAAATAGTGTCACCAGCAGAAGGAGGGAGGTGATTGTCCCCCTGTACTCAGCACTGGTGAGGCCACACCTTGAGTATTGTGTCCAGTTTTGGGCACCTCAATATGAGAGAGATATCGAGGTGCTGGAGCGAGTGCAGAGGAGGGCAATGAAGCTGGTGAGGGGCCTGGAAAATAAATCTTATGAGGAGCGATTGAAGGAGCTGGGACTGTTTAGTTTGAGGAAGAGGAGGCTGAGGGGAGACCTCATCGCTCTCTACAACTACTTGAAAGGACTTTGTAGAGAGGTTGGTGCTGGTCTCTTCTCACAGGTAATTAGCGATAGAACAAGAAGGAATGGGTTCAAGATGCAACAGGGTAGGTTTAGGCTGGACATTAGGAAAAAATTCTTCACAGAAAGAGTGGTCAGACACTGGAATAGGCTGCCCAGGGAGGTGGTGGAGTCACCATCCCTGGATGTGTTTAAGACTTGTTTAGATGTAGTGTTAAGTAATATGGTGCAAGGGAGAACTTTGTAGAGTGGAGATGATGGTTGGACTTGATGATCCCAAGGGTCTTTTCCAACCTAAATGATTCTATGATTCTAATGTTAGACAATGATATTCAAGAAAGAAGAAACTTTTATCACGAATAACTGCTACTTTAAGGAAAAGTCAGCTGAAATGTACTCTAGAATATCTCTTTGGTGTGTAATTTTTCTGAAATGTGTTTTGGAATCAGAATGCATTACAAAATGCAAATGTCTTCATTTGGAGGCAAAATAATTTTAAGTATTTTCTGAAAGATAGTGTAGACATGCTAATGGATCTGCTAAATGGAAAACTCTCTTCTTGCTGAAGACTTTACACTGGAACAAGAGAGGAGATGTGGAAAAAACAACTCACTGCTTAATTGAAGAAAGACATTCTTTTGCAGACAGATTGTATAAATGAGAGACTTCTCAATATTTGATGTCTCTGTTTTCATTGGTGCTTCTCAGGTGTCAGCTGAGAGCCACAGTCATCACTTTATATCTGCAGTACAGGGAAAAAATGCAATTGGAAATGCCAAGAAATTACGTTCTAGACACTTCATTATTTTTAAAAGTAATTAGAAGCCTGTACCTGGACCAGTTTATGTGGGATAATGACCTAAGTGAATGCTGCTGAATATTTCCAGACAGGCCTATAAATCTGTAAAGTTCATGCTTCTTCAGGGAAGGTTTTGGAACGTAGCGCACATTCATCTTGACTTTATTTTCTCATTTAAACAAAAATAACTGTTTCAGATCAAGATACTCTCTTGCTTTCACATAAAATTCTAAACTCAGCTTCTGGTTCCTTTCATGGTGTGTGTAACTTATCTAATATGCTGATGAATGAGAGATATGTATCATTTTTATCTCTTTTCTAACTGAGGTAACAACCTTTGACAGTATAAACCCGCCGTCTAGACTCCCCATGCAGACAAAATGATGGCCACCAGCTGGGTCTCCAGGAATGTCCCCTGTCCAGGCAGGTCCATGGCCAAACAGGGAAGGTGATGGTCAGCGGTGGAGGATACCCGTGGTTGGAGAGGAAGCTGCTGAGCCCTCACCCAGCCCCTGGCCAGGGAAAAACTCAGTGTTTCCAAATGCAAAGACTCACCTTGTGGATGGGCCTGCCCACGCAAACTCATGTTCTCTGGTGTTTCCCAAATTTGTATCTGCTGTTAAAGCCACTTCTTCTGCCGCTCCGTCAGGACAGTAGCTCTTCCAAAAATAGTGGAAAAAAATTGTTCCTTTTTTCCACATTTTTTTCCCCTCTCTCATTAGTTTTATCTTTAGCATGCTTCTGAGTGCATTTTTATTCCTTCATGGCCCGAGAAGAGCCCACAACTGTGGAGCTCCAGGAGCATCTCAGATACATCTCCTTGGTCGTGCATTCAGTCCGAGCATCAGGAAGTAATTAAGGGGAAAAAAGGTGTTCCCTGTTACCTCAATGGATAGTTTCTCTCTTTTTTTGGGTAAATCACCTATTAGCAGTGAGCTAACACGCCAGTTTTCATCCGTATCCGAGGCAGTAGCTGACTCTATCACTGCGCTTCAGCTTGACACAACCCGACAGGCATCTTTTCGGGTGATTTGTGGGAAATGCAGCCAAGGCTTAGTGATTAATTGTTCTAAACGGAGAGCGAGCTGTAAACAAGTTTTCTTGGCTCCTGCTCAGCAATGAGCATTCCCAAATTTTTTGAGTTGGATTGTTTTTGGTAATTTTCTTAACTAGAGATAAATTCTAGCAGCAATCTGAATTCTGACATTTGGTTTTAGATGAGTAACATCGCTGTAGCTTTCATACTAGGACAATGAACTTTAAGGGTTTGCTCTGGGCCTTGAAGCTATGTTTTGGGGGCAGGTAAGATCCTGTCAGTCTTCAGGTCTTTTAATGCCCCATCTATCCATAACAGCTCCAGGCGTTGCCCAAATCCAAACATCGGTGTAAGTCGGGTTTCGCCTCCCACCATTAACACTCCTCTGGGCACTTGTTCACCTTGGGATGTCTCACTGCAGCTTTCTCAGTGCATATCATTGACGATTTGGATCAAGTGAATGGTTTATTGTGGGTTTTTTTTGGATTAGCAGGCTGGGAGTCCAAGGCTGCATTAATGCTATTGTGAGCGTCTCTCAGGTTCAGGCTGCAGGGCAGTAATTTTTAAACACGAGGCAGAGTGAGTATTGAAGCCAGTAGTATTTGAGGGAACTAAAATCAGAACTCAAGCAGAAGCTGGAGAAATAATTCCAGATCTCTGACTGACTATTGGGATTATCGCATAACCCCTCCCCCTTATTATAATTTCTAGAGGTTTCCAGCCCGTGTTTCCTTCACCAGCCTCAGCCCTTCTGCCCCTCCTGGTCTGAATCTTTTAGAAAAAACAGTTATATGCTTCCAAGTAAGGGTAAAGTGCTTGGTTAGGTCTTGCCACAGTTAAAAGCCCTGGCAAAAAACTGGCTTCTTCGTATGTGGTTGAGTTTCAGTTCGGTCCCTATTGAGGAGGGTCCCTATCGTCAGAGCCTCCCTGTGAGAGAGGAAACAGGAGGACGCAAAGCAGGCAGTGGGAGAAACTCTGATCTGTGGTTTGCTACAGGGAAGTGATGGCAAGAGCCTCATGAAGCTCCACAGCGATCCTCAAGGAACTTGTACCGAGAAAAGGTGATTTTTTTTCCTCTACCAACCTCATATCTGGCCATTCAAACCCAGATCTTCTGGCTTGGAAACAACCATGGGTGACACACAAGGAAGGGCAATACAGATACTCAAGAAGGCAGGGAATGTGTTGCTCCATGGTACTACACTTAACCATTACTAGGTGAACCTGCTTTGGCCGCGGGGTTGGGCTAGATGATCTCCACAGCCCCCTTCCAATCCCTATCATTCTGTGATTCTGTGAATTAAGTAATTCCACTTCGTATAATTTGAGGAGATATAAACAGTTAAACACAACCGCAACAGAGCACGTGCTGTGACATATCTCCGTATCAAGACTTCAGCTCATTTCCCACTGAAACCCGGCATCAGCCCAGAGCAGCAATATGGATACGTTCATCACTGAACATTGAACTCCACTACAAACTCTCTCAACCTCTCAAAATTTTCTCCTTGGCAAATCTGTTCTTGTGAGCCTACTAAGCTCTGGTGATTTGCTTTTCAGTTCAGCCTGAAGGTGATGTAAGGAAGGTCCTTGGACGAGAAATATCCACAATTGCTTTCCTTGCCGCATGCTGCTCTGGTCTGGCCAGCCACACGGGGCTGTTTTCTCGTCCCAGCACTTTTCCAGTTGGATTCACAGAACGGCAGGAGGGTTTGTTTTGGTTTTTTTTTGCTCCTGTTTCTCTGAAATCTGTGGAATGTTTTGAGGTTTCAAAGAAATTAAAGAAATTCAGTCTGGGTGTTTCCTTTTTAGGATGCTTTGAAAATATTAGCACAACTGTTCAAGCACCTCCAAATTCTGTATTTGCTGCTTCATCCTTTGCTGCTTTTTGAGAATCTAAATACTGGATTCGCTGGTGCTCCTGTCACTGCTGCCTGCATTTTCCTTGCTACTGATTTAGCCTCGGAAACCAGTGGACCATTCAGGCACCTCTGACGGCGTTTTCTCTTCAGCTTCTCACATCAGAGCCCTTTGGGGTTTGCAGCCGAGAGCTGATTCAAAGGAAGACCAGCACACAACTTACCAATGCTCTTTTTTTCATCCACTGTTCGCTGTGGCTGGGTAGCGGGGCTACCTGCAGTGCTGTGCCCCCTCACGACACACACGTGGGTCTAAACCAAACATTTCTAAGCCTGGACGAGAAGCTCCTATTTCTTTAAGCATTAAGGTCTTCTGGCATTAGGACTCACTCCCTCTGAGTCCAGTGTTTATTTCTGAATTACGAGTAGGACCAGGCTCCACCAGGGCTATGGGTGGATGAGTGCCCGCGCTGGGATCACCCACTCACGGGTTGTTTCCATCCCACAGAACCAGCACTTCCCCACCCTGGGATGGGTTCACTGCCCTCCGCTCTGCTTGGAGGGGCAAGTCCTTATCAGCCTTCACAGCTTCCCTCTTTCTTCTGCCCAGCCCCCATTTTGTCCTTTTTCCCAGTTTTAAAGGCACTTCAGATGAGTGGATTTAAAAAGAATGTAAATAACAAAATGTGGAATGGTGATCCCAGAACAGACAGCCCATGGAATAGGACGGTGGAACCAGCCGTGCTCAGAGCTCTTCTTGTTTGGTTTTTTTTTTTGGAAGGGGATTTTTTTTTTTTTTTTTAAAATCAAGCAGTACCTACCATGCAGCTGAGCAGTATACCTCACACGCAAAAATTGTCTTCAGGAATATTAAGAGCCATCTGATAGGTGGGTGAAAAGAGGACAATTCATATTCTGCAAGACTGCAGAGCTTGCTGGAGCATCCCTTCTAACTTCTGTAGCACAGGACAGGAAATTTCCTGCAAGAGCGACCTTGGTCCTCACTGAGACATCGCTTCTGTAGGTTATTCCTCAGGAAGGGACGCTGCCTTGATGGTCCCGTTCAGAGAGACAGGTCTTGGGGCTGCACGGAGGAGAGGTTACAGCACAGTGAGCACTGGGAGAGGAGCTCCCCCTTCTCCTTTCGTGGAAACCTGAACTGCAAATGCAAAGAGAGTTTTGTTCTCCGGCGCCGCCAATCCAGCACTGCTCACTGGAAACCGTCTGCACTGAGAGCTCCTCCTTTGAGCCTTTTTTTCAGCTTGCACCTCCCATAAGTCCTTTTGGCGTCTGCAGCAAGAAGCCCTAGCTGGGATCACGGTCCTTTTGAGGGGAGGATTTTACAACAGGTAGTAAAAGAGTAAAGGGGGTGGTGCACGTGCACAGATCAAAGGCAAGATCCACATTGCCTGCCTGCATACTTTAGGCATCTAACTGCAATACGGAAAACATAAGGCCGGTGTCTAGGGTTGTCCTGTATCTATGGAGGGTTTAGCAGCGATGGAAAGGGAGCTGAGAGGAGCAGCCCACGTCAACGGCCAGTGGGGAACAGCAGAGCCTTCAGGAATCTTCTGAAGTGCAAGCCTTGCCCAGGAACTTGGCACTTGAAGCTATATATAAAAATATATAATATATATTATATAGTAACCTCATGGCAAGTGAGAAACCTGGTTCTGAACTCTCCCCTCGTTCAACAGCGTTTCCCGAGGAAGTCCCTTCAGCATCAGCCAGGTGACATTGAGCACCTCCATGGGAATGGGGACAGGGATGAGCCGAGGCCAGGCGGGTCAGGGTTGGGGCCCATGGCCAGGCAAAGGCTGCAACACAAGAATAGCGCCAACCCAATCGACATTTTCATGCTTTCAGACCATAATATAGGCAATAAGGTGATACCACTTCAGCCAGGCACCTTCTACCATTTTGCAGTGCAGAATTGCCAGGGAATAACCTGACAATAAGTAAGAAAAGCAGAGTCACCAATAGACAACGCTTATCTAGGTGGTGACTTCCTGCTATTTGCCTGATGGATTTTCAGCCAAATAAGGACCACATATGATCTATTTAATACTAGTCGATAGCAGGTGTGTTTTGAAGCACTGTTCCCACCCATGAGCAATGTGCATCCATGTCTCACTTCTTGAGCAGATATTCAAAACTCCAGCTGGTAAATCCAACATTAATTTCCACTCACTTTTGACAGGCAAAAAAGCATAAGCTCTGGCATCTTTAGGATGGGTGCTTTTGACATGAAACTGTGGGCTGGAAATGCAGCCTGCTTATTTGTCTTCAGGCTCAAAAATATATGTAACACTTGCAGTTGCCAGTGGTAAGGCTTTTTGTATTTATTGTAATACTCAACTGCCAAAGGGTGAGACCACAGGAGCTATCACTTTAAATGACGTCAATATTTTTGCCTTTGGACAGTCATGTTCTTATTTACATTTTATGGTCATAGAATCATAGAATGGTTTGGGTCAGAAAGGACCTTAAAGATCACCTAGTCCCAACCCCCCTGCCATGGGCAGGGACACCTCCCACTAGACCAGGCTGCTCAAAGCCCCATCCAGCCTGGCCTTGAACACCTCCAGGGATGGGGCATCCACAGCTTCTCTGGGCAACCTGTGCCAGTGCCTCACCACCCTCACAGCAAAGAATTTCATCCCAATATCTAATCTAAATCTCCCCTCCTTCAGTTTAAAACTGTTACCCCTCATCCTATCATTACACTTCCTGATAAAGAGTCCCTCCCCATCTCTCCCGTAGGCCCCCTTCAGGTACTGGAAGGCCACTATAAGGTCTCTCCAGAGCCTTCTCTTCTCCAGGCTGAACAATCCCAAAGAACTGGGGAGTCACCTGTTGAAAAACATTCGTTTCCCCATTGTCTGGTGATGTAGCTGTAGTAAATCCCCTGTTCAATGTAGATTTTATGAATTCACTCCAAGGAGGTATTTGACTAGCAGGATCTTGGGCTAAAGAAGAAAGTCCTGCTGTGCTCCCTCCCATCCCACCAAGTGAAAAAAACCCCCACGTAATTAACACTTGAGCTATTCTCAAAAAAAAAAAAAAAAGTTTATATCATCTAAGTCTCATCTTGGATGAAGAGAAGCTTATACTTCCCAGACCCTCTTGCTAGCAGATTTATGGATAGCTTTCTCATGCCTGAGATGTGCTGGGTTATCATCAAGTGATCCGCCCTGTTCATATACCTGAGCTCTGTCTTGTGGCAAAGTCCATTTAGACTGTCTCAAGCAGAAGCACCACACAACAAGAACAGCAAAGGGCTGCCAAAAACTCTTCCTGTCTGACCGGATTAATCTTCATTTCCATGAGCCAGCACTGAAGTGCCACAAAACCCAAGCAACTGTTGGCAAAGATGCTGCACAGCGGCCGGGCACGTGGGGCTGCCTCCTCAGCGGTGCACGGGGGTGGCTGAACATTTTTGAGCTCCACAAGACATGTAGTGCAAGAAGAGCCTGAATACAGGGCAACCTGATGGCAAAATGGCAGCTTGTCATCTTCCCGAGAGATCGGCCTTACGGCAGGAATTGCAGAGACGCGTTGCGACATCAGCCACAACTGAACATTACTGTCTGTCACCTCCACATTTCTGGCTTTTCTTTAATCCTTAAACCATTGGCTTTTCCCAGAAATGCCAGTCAGATGAATGATTGGAAGAGATGTTTAAGTTGTGGGCAAAGCTCCTCACTCTTCATTAGCTTTCCCATAGTGAATTCGACATACCTATAATACACCCACACACCAGCAAACAACTTCCACACAACTCACTACTTTTTTTTTCTAAAGGAAGAAAAAGAAGAAAAAAAAAGAGGCTATTATATGGTTTTCTACTTTAAATACTTGTGAGACGTGCAGCTACAAGAATTCTCCAGATGATCCCTGAAGGCAGTAACAAGAAGGAGACAACAAATTCTTTTCTCTATTAAAAAAAAATAGTTTTCATTAATTCCTAGAATACTGTAAGTGAGAGTACAAGCTATATCCCTGCTTCCCACATGCAATGAGACATTGGAACAATATACTAGATTTAATTGCAATAGAGGGTATGAATGTGAAGAGAGAAAGCTATCTGGCATATTGGAGTCCAAATGACATGCGAGACCCTGCAAGTTTTTCTGCCCTGTTAGTCTAAAGCTAAAGGCTTTTTGAAAAAACCCCAAACCTCACTCAGGTCATTTTGATAACTTTAGACTAACAGTCAATTCTAGCTCTGAAGTCATGAGTCACTGAAAGTAAGAGTGAATGGCACAGGTTACAGAACAGCGAACGGAGAAACCGGCTTTGCAAATGCAATGTTTTTGCTAATATTGGTTTCTAAGCTCAGAACAGAATTTGAAACATCCATGGTCCAAGATGCTTTTGTTTTTAGGCAGTTGCTCAAATAGGAGCATCATGAATACTTGGACCTGTTTGGGGTGTAACTCCAAGCACATGTGTCAAAATGTTTTCCTAGAATGCAACCATTCACGGAATCAAAAAGGATTAAATGATGGAGGTTTATAATGGCAAAGGATAGCTGTGGCTTATCACAAGCTTCAGTACTGGCTCCCATTCTATTGCTTCCATGGCATCCTAGTAGTAATATACATTGCCACTTGCAATGATTTGGAGACATGGCAAAATCTGAAGATGACAAGTTTCCTTAGGTTAGCTGGAGTCTGAGGGGCCTCAGAGAAAGCAAAAAAGCTTGGCAAACGGACAGCACAGCAGCAACGGGACAAGAGGTAATGGACACAAACTTGAGCATAGGAGGTTCCACCTAAACATGAAGAGGAACTTCTCTGAGGGTGGGAGAGCCCTGGGACAGGCTGCCCAGAGAGGTGGTGGAGTCTCCGTCTCCGGAGACATTCCAAACCCACCTGGAGGCGTTCCTGTGCCACCTGCTCTGGGTGACCCTGCTCTGGCAGGGGGTTGGACTAGAGGATCTCCAGAGGTCCCTTCCAACCCTACCATTCTGTGATTCTGTGAAGCATTATACAGTGGTAAAAATCATTTTTCACAACCCAGATGCCCTAGGCCCACAGGACCAAAACTGGCTCTCCATGTATCTCCTTTTTTTTATGTGTGAGAGGAGAACCAAAAGAGGGAAGATGGGAAAAAACTCCGCCTGCCTCCTAGATTTATCCAGTCGTCAGAGAGGTAAAAATTGTAAACTGCACTTCTGCATTTCTCCTGGTTTTAAATTAATTTGTACCCGAAGTAAGATTGATCTCACCTACCTAGAAAAGTCTTCAAGTATAATGTCTGAATGTAAGCTAGTGTCTGTAGGCTTTTTTCATACTTAGTGGAAAAATGTGTATTTTTAACAATACCTCACTTCTTTTCAGTGAGGCATTAGGGAGGTTAGGCATTTTGATGCTCCAGAAAATACCACTTGGTGGTGACCATGTTCATCAACTGTATTGTCTACCTGGACTTCTGTAAGGCCTTTGCCACTGTCTCCCATAAGATCCTCATTGAGAAACTGTTGATGCATGGGCTGGAGGAGCAGACGGTGAGGTGGATTGAAAACTGGATGAGTGGTGATCATCAGTGCAAACAGTTGGATGTCAGTGACTAGTGGGGTCAATACTATGTCCAGATCTGTTTAACATCTTTGTTAATAATGGGGCAGAATGTACCCTCAGCAAGTTTGAAGATGACATCAAACAGAGAGGAGTGTCTGATACACCAGATGGTCATACTGCTATCCAGGGGGACCTCAGCTGGCTCGAGAAATGGGCCAACAGGAACCTCATAAAGTTCAACAAGGCGAAGTGCAAAGACCTGCACCTGGGGAGGAACAACCCCACGCACCAGTATATATATATATATGGTGACACCCAGCTGGAAAGAACCTTGGAGGAAAAGGACCTGGGAGTCCTGTTTATGTTGAACATGAGCTAGCAATGTGCTAGCTCAAAGAAGCTGCATGAGACAAAGCGTTGACAGCAGGTTGAGGAAGGTGATCCTTCCCCTCTACTCAGCGCTGGTAAGGCCACACCTGGAGTGATGTATCCAGTTCTGGGCTCCCCAGTACAAGAGAGACATGGACTTACTGGAGGGAGACCAACGAAGGGCCACAAGGATGATGAAGGGGCCAGAGCCTCTCTCCTACGAGGAAAGGCTGAAGGAGCCGGGACTGTTCAGCCTAGAGACGAGAAGACTCAGGGAGCTTTGTATATAAACACCTGAGGGAAGGGTGCAAAGAGGATGGGGCCAGGCTCTTTCCAGTGGTGCCCAGTGACAGGACCAGAGGCAACAGGCACAAACTGAAACACAGGAGGTTCTCTCTGAAGATCAGGAAACATTTTTTTATTGTGAGGGTGAACGAGCAGTGGCACAGGTTGCCCAGGGTGGTTCTGGAGTCTCCATCCTTGAAGATATTCAAAAGCCATCTGGACACAGTCCTGGGCAACCGGCTCTAGGTTGCCCTGCTTGAGCAGGGGGGTTGGACCAGACGACGTCTGGAGATCCCTGCCAACCTCAACCATCCCGTGATTCAGCCAACTCCTGGTCTCATTTCTTAGCTCTGTCTGTAACAGCCTCTGTCTATAGCATCAACTCTTCATGCATAACGATTAATAAAATAGCACTCAGTCCTGAGTGATCAGAGCAATCTCCAAAAACATTTTGCTAAGCTCCACCAGAAAGAGTTCTGGAAATGTTTTATCTCCTCAAATGACACATAATTGAGGCAATAGGAAAAATCAGCAAGCTAACAGAATTTTCCTTGGTGAAAATCAGTTTACTTTTGATTCACCTTTCCTTTTATCCTTCATCAGAGGGAGGCTTTCGTAATTAAATCTTTTTCTGAGCGAGATTTTTGTCCTTCATACATTTGCACTGTCTTTCTAGCCAATAGCAAAATAACGAAAATCCGACTAAAATAGTTGATGCAGCGTAAAAAGAAGTGTCCGTGTGCTCGTATGCGTGTGTATGTTTTGTAGGAAAATTATGCATCTGTGTTGGCATTTTCCGGTGCGTGTGGGCTGATCACTGTGCCCAAGGAGAACGTGTTTCCCAGGGTATATTTAGGTACGCCGTGCCGTTTGCTTGGCGGGAGCGCTCAGAGCAAAGAATCTGTGAAACTGATGGGTGTGTATGCGCTCACACGGCCCCTGCGCTGCTCTGCTCAGAAGGCAAAGGACAGAAGAGGCTCACCTGTCTCTTTAAAGTCCTCTGAGAACACTTGTGGACAAAAAGGTTACACCCTGGCCCCATAAGATAAATCAGCCGTTCTTCAGATACCTGCAATCTGGGTGATTCTGGTTTTCCTGCCTACTCAATGCTATGGGACATTTATGTAGGATCTGGGGCAACGAGGCTTGAGTTAATTCAGAGCTGCCTCTTCCCTGGTGCTGCGCAGACACCCCGAAGCCCACGGCTCTGAGCAACACGCATCACTTGGGACTCCAGCCGGCAAGAGCCAGAATGTGCATGGAATAGAGGGTGTAAAGCTGGATAAAGGAGTCTGGAAACCTACGGTGCTAATCCTACTCCGGAGCATCTCAAAATGCAGAGCACTCAAAGGGGAAGGGGAAGGAGGACAGTGGATTTGATCTGGCTCAGAGGGTAATTATAGCAGCTGTAGAGGGTAAGCAAGGAAGATGTTTTCCACTTACCAAGTGCTGCATGAAGCTGGGTAAGTGCTGGACGGCACGCACACGCTGCTCATTTTGCACAGTACTGAGGCATCTCGCAAAGCTGGAGGATACTCGCTCAGCGGCAGAGAGTGCACTTCTCCTTTCCTTCTGCCGTCTGCACTAAGGTTTGGGTTATCTGGGTTATTTAGGGACCTTACCATTCAAATAAAAAAACCAACAGTCTAAGCATCTCACCGTCTCCAAGGACCACATCTGGGAACAATAAGAGGGACATTGCTCCTTTTTCCCACCCCCCTGCATGGCAGCTGGCAGAAGAAAATGAAAAATAATTGGTCTCTTCCTGCCCTGTGCTGCCACCCTCGAGCAGACAAGAGCAGACTCAGCCCTCGACCTCACGTCTTGCCAGACAGACTCTCGTCTTGCCACAGAGGAGCGGAAAGGTGAGCGGGCCGGACGGTGCTTTTGACCTCGTCTCCTTCCCTGCAAGCCAGCAGAGTCACCTCGCCGTCTGCCTGCTGCCAAGGTGCGGGGCTGTCCTGGTTTGAGATAAAACAGAACCAATTTTCTGGTTTGGGAATTTTACTTTTTAGCTGGGTCTCTTCTAACTGACTGAAGTCTGAAATGAACAGCCTGTTGTTCAGAAACTGTTCGCTCTCAGAGTGATAAGACCTGGTTATACCAAGGAACGGTATGCACAGAGGCTCTTGCTTATACTTATTGCTATAACAACCAAGGTCAGCTAGCTCCGTTATTTGCCCCGTTAGAGGGTCGGAAGCGCAAAAGCGTGGAGGGGTCACACTGCAGGGAGGAGTGGACAGGACAGGTGACCCCAAACTGTCCAACAGGGTGTTCCATCCCATCTGCGTCACACTCAGTATAAAAGCTGAGGGATCAAAAGGTCAAGTCTCTTTCTTCAATGGCTGACATCCAAGGAGGACCCTGTCTGTTCGCCTTTGATCCTGATCCGAGCATTCCTGACTCCAGATCCGGAATTCAGCTCCTGTCTGTCACCGACTCCAGTCTGGGACTTTCCCTGCTGGTGACACGATCATCATCCTGGGAGCTGGATACGGTTTTGTATATATTGTATACTTTTTTTTAAATTATTTTATTATTATTTATAATCTCCTTATCTCTTCCTCTCCTCTCTTTGGAGAGAGATGGAGGGACGGCCATCTGTCATTCTGATGGGTCAACCTGGCCAAAACCACGACAGGGGCGGTGGTGCCGGGCAGAGCGTGCTGTCTGTCACCTGCAGCTCCTGCTGCCCCAGTGGCCGCCTGCTCCTGCGGGGCAGAGCCAAGCCTCGGAGCCGACGGGTAAGGCCCTCCATAGTTGATGTGTAAGGGAGTTTGTCAGGAGGAGTAATGTCTCTGGAAAGACTTGGTGTCATTGAGGAATTGCAAGTGAAGGACAAGCTCCCTGAGCATTACCATGTCCAAAGATGTTCATGTGTATTAGACTCTTCAATAAGAAGGAAGTTACAGTAGGTCTTTGACTGCCCCTGTTGTGTTCCTTAGAAACCATGTGAGTGCCTAGTGTCCATGTTTCAAAAGGAGTGTTGAACACAATGAAGAGGATCCAGAGAGAAGTCGTGGTGTTGAATAAGGGAAGGAAAATGTATTTAGTTTGTGTGGTAGGGTTTTGGTAGTGAGGGGGGCTACAGGGGTGCCTTCGGTGAGAAGCTGCTAGAAGCGTCCCCTATGTCTGATACAGCCAATTCCAGCCAGCTGCAAGATGGACCCACCGCTGGCCAAGGCCGAGCCCATCAGCAACGGTGGTAGTGTCTCTGGGATAACACAAGTAGGGGGAAAAAAACCTGTTTAAGAAGGGGGAAAAAAATTATCCACAGGACAGCAACCAGGAGCGAGAAGTGAGAGATACAACTATGGAGAAACCAAGAGATACAAGACTGAGAGATACAATTATGGAGAATGAGGGGGAGGAGGTGCTCCAGGCACTGGAGCAGAGGTTCACCTGCAGCCCGTGGTGAAGACCATGGTGAGGCAGGCTGTCCCCCTGCAGCCCATGGAGATCCATGATGGAGCGGGGGAAGAGTGTGAGGAGTGGCAGGTGGATTGGACTAGGTGATCTCCAGAGGCCCCTTCCAACCCCTGTCATTCTGTGATTCTGTGATTCTTGGTGGCACTGGTGCTGGGTGCCTGCAGTGGATGGGGGTCCTGCTGCACCGCTCAGGGTGCATGCAAGCCCCTCAGTAAGAAAAGGTGTCTTAAAAGACACAAATGCCTCCCCCACTAACAGCAACGGAGAGGCTGGGGCTGAGACGATTCCCTCTTTCCCTGAAAAAAGTCTCCCTCTGTGAGGACCGTGCTACTTTATGGCTTTGAAATGCCTGGAGCCCATCACAAACAGGCATTTCAGAGGATACCGGTGCAACCCACCAGCTTTTTATTACCTCATTTGATCTAGGGCACGGCTCATTCGGTTTATGAAGTGATTATCTTCACTACGAGCCCTTGAGTGGAGGTGCAGCCCCGACTCTGGAAGCACCACCGTGGCAACGTGTAGGGAAACAGGCTCCCCCAAGCCACCCAAGATGCAAGAAGGGAGCCAGGAGAAGCGCTGTGGGGTAGGAGCTGCTGCTCAGCTGGGGCTGCTGGCCGGAGGGATGCGGGGGCTGCTGGCCGGAGGGATGCTGCAGCTGCTGGTCGGAGGGATGAGGAACAGCAGAGTGAAAACCAGACCAGCTGCTCCGCACCCAGATGAATTACCCAGTGTACTCCAAAGGCCAGGCCACCCAGGGGCAGGAGTCTGCATGGCCGGAGGTGCTGCCTTGCACATAAAGCTGGGGAAACCAGGGCATGGTCCCACGCAGGACAGTCACAGGCCAATGATTCAGGAACCACCCTGGGAAGATGCTGTAGTACGCACACGGCGGGTGGGTACATGCTGTCTTGGAGACACATGTGAATAAAAGTGGTGGAGAAGCTGACCTGCGGAGCAGCATCAGATTTGCCGTCAAATAGGTTGCATTTCAAAGTTATTATTTGCTGTATTCTGCATGCAAACGTTGGCCACTTCTGGGGTTTTGGAAGGAATTTAAAGGGTTTATGCTACTTACTGTCTTCTCCAGGTGCCTTAAATGCTCATTTTAATAAGGAACAGCCCTGACAGTCATTTTGGTTGGCAACTATTAACAGCTTATAAAGTAGCCCTAGGGCTTTAGTCAGGGTAACGTGCTCTGAAATCCCTGGTAAGGCTGAGGTCTGTGCTGCGAAACTGCGGGAAGCAGAGGAGTGTGGCTGAGTGCCACATCATCTCGCCTCAGCATCTACCCGGCTCCTTTTAAAAAACCTCGGGAAAAATCTTAATTGCTTAATACCATGGGCTTGCAGTTTCTTCTTCCGTTCAAATTCCAGCTATTGAGTAACCCCTTGTGCCAGCAAGTGTACTTGCACCTCGCATCTGCTGTGCTCCTCCTGTCTGTTTAATATTCACCCCGAGGCCGTGATGTGCGGGCGGAAGGTCCAAGACGCGCGGCGGGGGCATCCTGCCTCGACGCACCTGGAAACTTTGGCACCGGGCGAGCAGCTGAGGAGAGAAAAAAACATCGCAGACCGGCAACTCCCAGGCAATTGCGCGAGAGGCTCCATATGCTCCGGTGCCCGCCGAAAGAGCCGAGGCTGGCCTTGCATCAAAATTATTTCTTCCCCCTTCCATCTCAACTGTGAAACTACGTGACCATGAGCTCTGCTTTTCCCCTATGGAGTCTGCCTGGCAGGTAGCCTGTGGGGCACGATATAAGGCTGGTGGCAGATCTAGAAGGGGGTTTGCAAGGTGATCACATTAATTTTCACCATGGTTTATGTTCCACGGGTTCTTTTGGGTTGGCAACCTCCCTGTTTGGTCCAGCTGCGCCAGGCCAGGGAGACGCTGGAGAGGCAGCACCCTCACCAACGTGTGAATGGCTTCTTGGTGTCCAGAGCTCCAACGCAGCATCACAGGAGAGTGGTAGAAAGGTGGGACATGTGATGAACCTTAGCAAAATGAGCCAGACCAGGCACGGTTTAAGCTTTGGGACCGCCCAACCAGGTGTCTTGTGAGGAGCCAGGTGATTCAAACATTGAATCATGGTATCTCAGGCAAGACGAAGCCGATCTGGGGATTTTGTGGCACCTCAGCTGTTGGTTTGGTGCCTTGAACCCAGAGATGAGGGGGTTTTCCTGACAAGGAAAGATGCTAATTTTGAAAGGTTGCCCTCCTCTGTACCAGCAGCTGGTGGGACCTGTGTGTAACCACTATTTGGTGACAGAAAGGCACAAGGAAGAAGCACTGACCTCAGGTTGCAGCCTTGAAATGATGAAAAATGCAACATTTCAGGCCAATGCTTGAGCAAACCTGGGGACCTGGCCAGCAGCAGGTAGTTTTGGATGACACAGAGATTTCCACCCTAAACCATGCAGAAAACGTGTCCTCTCCCAGAGAGGCAGTCAGGGATGGGGATTTTTTTTCCTGCAATTAGAGCTGCAGTGGGTTGGGGAAATTTTTCCCCCTCCCTTTTGCATCCCTGCAGAGGTGACCAGACCCATGGCAGGGGCAGCCTGGCCACGTTTGGTCTCACCAGAAGCAGGGAGAGCAACTAGAGGCAGGATTAGGGATGGCTCCGGCAGAAATCCGAGGTGAGGGTATCGCTCCTGTTTTCTCTTTCCCCACCCTAGTTGTTGTCGGAGAGCAGCGGTGGGGCCGTGCCTGCCTCATGGACCTGCCCTGCTTGGTCCCATCCACCGAGCAGGCAGCCGGCATTCGGCATTGCAGAAGCTGCTGCTCCCACCCCTGAAGCCGTTACAGAGGAACAACAGCAATGCGCTGGGGGATCCGGAGAAAGGGCCCATCTGTCTTGCTTTTTAGGATGCTCAGGGAAAGTATTTGACTTGGCCAGCATGGGAAATTACACGGCCGAGGGAACGGCAATGCTGAGGCTGACTGCCGGGCAGCAGCGGGGAGGGGGGGGGAACTGCGAAAAGGCGATGAACTGGAATGGTAGCCTCCCCTCCAGTGACCAGGATACAATCCATAGCCGGACACAGCCTGCGCGCACGTAATAAATAAGTCTGCTTGTCCCCAAAACGCTGAACAGTCCTGCGTGTTCATCTCCCGACACACCCTGATGCAGCCGTGCATCCCCACCGGCAGCAAGGGTCCCATCCCGCGGCTCCCGGTGCTTGCCTTTGCCTCACGCTGGGCTAAAATGTCCCCGGCCGGTTGGCATCCTCATTTCTCTGTACAAGTGACTTCATTTTCTGCATTTACACCTTTTCCAGGCCATGAGTCATTAGCAAATATTGGACAGTTTGAACCTCACATTGATTTCTTCTTCACTTTTTCATGGAAGTGTTGAGCGTTGTCAAGTCAGATTCATTATTGAGGAGTGAGTACTTTATATCGCCATCAGCAATGAACCATGTGCTGCAATCAAAGAAAGACATCAATGTGATTTATTTTAATTATATTTATTTCCTGTAATTTTTTATTCATTGAGTACTTTATCAGCTCTTCCACATTTTTGCCAAGGATCAATTTCAAGCTGTAAATCACTAACAGTATCAGCCTTATAAATACTTGGCTCTCCCAATTTGCCCTTTTAAAATACTGGCACAACTTCAGCTCTCTTCCAGTCTTCTGCAACTTCCTCAGCACTTCAGTGTTACTGAAAATAATGGTGATTTAAAGAGCTCTTTGGCCACCTCTTAAATGCGATGAATATGCTGGCAGTTTCATGATGTTCAGCCAGGGTGTATCGCAGCGGGGATGCAGATTTTGCCGCAGATGTTTTACCCCACTGTTCCCACATGGAGCATTAATGATGGCCAGATCACGTTCACCATGACTTTGCTGGTGTCCCAGTTTGCTGCCGTACCAGTGCAGGTAAAATAAGGGATCCGAGAGCAAAACGGTTACGAGCCCCTCGTGAGCCAAAGCAGCTCAAATCACTACATTGCAAAAATCACTTTGACACTCTGTCAGTCGTACCTCACCGCAGCAATCGCTGGAACTAATAGTCATTAATTACCTTTGTCAGGTGAAATTTCCTTAATTGCCTGCAACTTCACATCCAGGAAACTCCCACTTCCAGCTGCCGCTGACGCTTTAAAGGCCACGTCTCCCAGCGGTGATCCTTAGGAAAAGTCCAGGCAAATTAATGGGAGGGTGAAGTCATGCGTGTCCCACCTCTGGCTGTACAGGCTCCATACATGTCCCGGAGTCACCTGTCTGACCTGCCTGCATGGAGAAGAAAGGTCATCGGGATGGGGGTGGAGGAGGAAGGTGGTCAGCCAACCCGTCATGTAATCCAAGGGCGTTCTTCTGTGACCTTTTCTTCTCCCTAAAAAAAATAAAGGAAACGGGGTAGCAGACTGCCTGGAGAGCTGCTGCTCCCTGAACCTTGACAACATGCCTTCAGCGTTGCGCGGAGCGGTTCCGCAGACAGCATTCAGCGCTGCCCCGGCGATCGAGCTCCCATACAGATGTTCATTGAACAGTCAGAGCATTGGGAGGAAAATAAATTAATCGTAAGTGGAAGAAGGTTAGTTAAATCCATTCTGGAAGTATTATATAGCCATTAAACTGCACAGGAAACTCAATAATAATGGGTAATAATGTTCTTCTGAGGAATTAAATAGAAGCCCAATTTATAATGCAGCTCGGCATTCAAGCCAGAGCGTTCCACCTTCCTGGTACATGATAAACATTTACTAATTAATCCTCACAAAGCCTCGCTGAGGCAGATCTCTTCACGCCACTGATTCTGTTTTATAAATGGGAACAAGAAGGTACAAGATACACCCTTTGAAGCTGGGGTTGTCTATGTCTTCAAACGTGATTTGTGTCTCTGGGACCCCACTCGGCCTCTGTGTTTGAATACTGAGAGGTTTGGAAAAAGCCTCGGAGCCAGGATCTGAAGTCAAGGCTTCTTTGTGCCCCTTCACTGTGCTCGGACCATCGCAACAGGTTTCAGGATGATTCCTCAGCACTGTCTCCAGAGTACTGGTATTTTTCCTGCATGATCGGATTGCATTGCAGGAATGGCACTCAGACAAAAAGGCGATGGTCTCAAGCCTCAAGTAAGAGCGGTAGGAATTGGTCCATAATGTAACTGCTAATTATGTCAAGATTCAAAGGAATAAAACTTATGACCAAGTGGCAGCTGTTATTTGCAGAAGATCAATACAGATTGTATGGGATGTGGGCTGTCAAATAAATGTGGATGTAATTTACACCAGGATGGTGGGCTCTCCGTGACCGTACACGAATTAGATTTTAGTGTCATTTTAAGATTCTCCCCCATCTCCTTGTCACCGCTTAAGCCATAGCATGAATAAACACAGGATATAAGGAAAGGGACCTCCATCCCAGCACTGAGCTGCAGCAAAAGTAGGGATCTTTCCCTTTGATTTCAGTTTCATTATTGTCTGCTTACACCGGATACTAATTTGAGTTTGCAGGTGATTCCACAACCTGTGGAAGGATCCCACACCACACAGGCGGAGAATCTGCAGTACTCATTAAAGAGCAAATAAAAATGGGGGTGAGCACAGCCTGGATTGAAGCAGAGTTGTGTAGGCATGGTGTTATGTGTTAAAACGGTGGACTAAGTCCAGCTTCCCGGTTAACCCATGCTTTAGTGTTTACAGTGTCTCCGTGGTGGCCTAACAAGTAGTTTCCTACTGAGCTTAGCTGAAGGCCTGTCTTGGGCAAGGAACCTTTTTTTCCAACTCATTTTTGCCTAGACAACATTTGACACACCAAAAGTGGTAAATTCCCAAAAGAACAAGTCTGCATTGGTGATGGACTGTCCAGAGAAAGCAGTGCAAGCTTTATATCCTCCGTAAAAAAAGCAGCTCGAGAGTTTATTACAATTTTTGATACGTCAGAGATGTCACTAGTAATACTTATAAAATATGTAACAAAGAAAGAAAATGCTCTTTACTAGCTGTAGAGAGATTGGTCCGTGGTTAGCACAGATCAGAGACTCATTCATGGGAGTTAGAAGATTGCTCCCATCCCACCCATCTTCTCCTTGAATTAATTAACATCAATACTATGCTTTTACAAGACAAGACATGCTGGATAAAACTGCGATTTGCTTGAAGTCACTGAGAACTTGTCCGTTGCTTTCAATGAGGGCAGGATTTTACCTAATATTTCTAAGAGACTTTTATAAAATAGTGTTGAAATAGATCTCAAGGGCCAACCTTTCTCTCCTCTTGCCGCAAGGCAGGACCAGCTACATCTGTGTCAGTCCTCATGGACGTTTGTCTAACTGCTCCTGAAAGAGCTGCCACACTTGATAGCACCTTGAGCTCTGCTTCTATTTTCACCTGTCCCGAGATGGGAAAAGAAAAAGCACTTTTTAACCAGCTCTACTGGGATTTTTGACTGGTTTAAAGGACCAGTGACAATTTTAACATCTGATGTCTCATGATCTGTTAAGGATAAGAACTAATCCTATCCACCCTGAGGGAGCTTTCCCATGATTTATTGACATTTTCCTCTTTTATCTCTTCTTCTTGAGATATCTGACACGAAATCATGTCATTCCGATTCCCACCTTGTCTTTTCCTCCACCATTTCAGTTCTGGGCTGATTTCAGTGGCTGCCCCATAAGAACCGATAGTTAAAACTAACGCTTTCCTTTATCTGAAGGCCTGTCAGTCTTCCAGCGGTGCAGCATCAAGTGCGTAATTTTAATTCCGGGAGTGAAATGCCAACCACTGTAATTACATTGGCAACATGGAAAGGCAGGGAGGCAGCAGAGGAATAACGACCAGGCAGGACTGGAGCCTTAGTGGGGAGGAAGAGAAGGAGGGGTGGGCAAAAGAATAAATATTTAAGTCTGGTCCTTGCAGCAGAGCACCTCTATGGTTTGCGTATGCTTCCAGAATGAAGCACAACTGGTCATTAACTGCCATTTGCCTGCAATCCAGTGCCCGCAGAAACAAAGTGAGGTCTTTGCTTTGGTTTCAAGAAGACCTGCATCGCACTCAGAAAATAGTAAAACGCAGCTCCTCATTGACAGGCAATTTGAAATACACTCTTTGCATCCCCTGCAACTACAGGAAACCTGCCCCACAGCCGCTCAAAATACATCGGTGGTTTGGAATGGGAAACACAGACACAGAGATTAACATTTACAGCTGGTGTTTCTGAAAGTAAAGGTCTTGAGGCAGATGCTCACACGTAGTAGTCAGAGAACGAGAGGTGGAGTTCCCACGCATTCTCTCTCATTCCAGGGTACACCATGCATTAAGCTTTCACAATAAATAAATTTTTAAAAAACTTGCTACACGGAACCCCATAGCAAATAGCACAATTCGCTGTTGATAAAACATGTGAGAAAAGGTTTTGTATGTGGAGTCTCTTAACCCCTACTGAGGGTTTTATTCCCCAAATACAAACACTTAATCTCTATCATCAAAAGACAAGACAAACGGCCTTTTCAACCAAGCCATAAAATATCTAGATTCATACATAATCACAAAACCTCCTGATATTAAAGGGTCCCAGCTTTGCACGGGGGACAAAGTTGATTAATGCAGTGAGGGACGAGCAGGGGCCAAACCCGAGTTTCAAATACGACTCTTTGCCAGGAGACTCCTCTGCACCGTGACTGCCACCAAACAGAACGTCACCAGGAAGGCGGGAGGAAAGCGGGGGGGCACTGGAAGAAGAATGCTGTGCTCCTGGCCAGAGAAACCCTTACGTGCTGCTTGCAGGGAAAATAACAACTGCCTTAGAGGCTGGGATGGAGAGCCTGCGTAGGAACCGGGACCGTCGCTGGGACATACGGCCCATGGGGATGCGCATTTAGCATCACCTCAGTATCAGTGGCTTTGAACTTCCTCGAGAGTTTGGTAGGATTCATTGAGAGTTGAACTCAGCTTCCTGGGTCAGGGGAAAAGCTTTTTCTGCTCAGTGCTGTCTAAAGAATAGGTTCCTGAAGGCATTGTTGTAGTTTTTGTTGAAAGCAGTGTAGATGAGTGGATTAAAAAAGGAATTTGAATAGCCTAGCCATAGAAAAATACTCTTCCAAATGGGTGGGATGTCACACGAGCAGAGGGGGTTGATGAGCTCCGTGATAAAGAAGGGGATCCAGCAGAGCACGAAGACCCCGATAAGGATGCCCACCATGAGAGCAGCTTTCTTTTCCTTCTGCTCTCTCCACGTGTCTCCATCCGTCTGGAACGTAACAGTGGCGTGACGGACAGTGAAGACCATCTGTGGCTGCTGGGCAGCTTCTTTTACCTGCCAAACACAAACACAAGTTGCACCATATGTGCCTCAGTCAGCTGATCCCACGCAGCAGGTACGCAACCAAACTGTGCAAGTGATGCCCAGGGCTCAGGGGCAAACGCGGGCCACCTACATCCCTCTCCAATGGAGGGGAGATTGGTTGTATGACCCTCTTCTGGGTAACAGAGACTATTTTTAAGTGAGGCTAGAAACTAAAGAGTGGAGCGATAGATGGGCACACCGAATTGCTCACGCAGCATCCCAATAAGATTATTTCCCCATTTACAATCAGATCAGTAGAACAGACACACACCCACATGCTGTGCACAAAAGTCTCCTTGCTTTCTCTCAACCCATTGAGTATAAGAGTCCTTAGTAGGAGAGGCAAGAAAATGAGCACACATTTCCTTCCTCCCCCCAAGAAGTCTTCACAGTGCAGAGTCACCGTGCCTGCGATGAACTGAGACGGTGCAGCCAGGATTAGGGAGGATTTACAAGGACGTTTTGCACGTGTGTCTTCTGTGTGGGTAAATTCACAGCCTGGCCAAAGCCCCGGCTGCTTGCTGGGTTATCATCCACAGCAGAGACGGGATCCCATCCTTTCACACCCCCACACGCCTCCCCAAGGGAGGAACGGTGACCCCTTACTCACACTCGCGAGCACTGATTCAGCATTCCACGGGGGGACATCTGTGAGTCACCGCACGCCCACGTGGAGCTGAGGCTCGCAATCTGGCCCAAAGTTGCTTTAGCTACACCTTGCGTGCTCACAGCTGGGGACTCGGAAGGAGTCATAAGACCGGGCTCGCAAGCTTTGCAGCCAACTTTCCCTTGAAAACCTCCAGGATTCACAGGGCTTTGGTGGGATGCTGCTTGCTTGCACGCTTTAGCTCTAAGTTTCCCTCACTTCTTCAAGGGCTTGGTTGCTACCAGGAGTTGACTAGAGCAAAATACAACTGAGAAGACCTACCTCCAGGGCTTCTGGCGTAATGGGGGTGATGGAGTTGCTCTTCCGAGATCCAATTCGAAACTTGGCGGCTTTGTAGATCTTCCAGTACACAAAGAGCACCACGCAGAGGGGCAGGTAGAAGGCGCCAAAGGTGGAGAAGATGGTGTAGGAAGGTTCCTGGCTGACTTGGCACTCTTCACTGTCCTCTGAGTAAGTCTCTCCCCAGCCAAAGAGCAGCGGGGCCAAGGAGATGAAGGCAGACAGTGCCCAGGTGAGGGCAATCATGATGTTGGAGATGCGGCGCCGGATGCGGAGCGTGTACTCCAGGTGGCGGGTGATGGACCAGTAGCGGTCGAGGGCAATGGCCGTGACGTTCCAGATGCTGGCAGTGCAGCACAGCACGTCAAAGGAGATCCACACCTGGCAGAGTGACCGGCCCAGCCGCCACCGCCGCCCGGACAACTCGTGCACCAAGCTGAGGGGCATGACGAGAGCCGCCACCATCACATCAGAGATGGCCATGGAGGCCACGAGGTTGTGGGGCACCCGGTGGAAAGTGCGCACCCGGAAGATGGTGGCCAGGACCAGCCCGTTCCAGAGGAACGTGGCGACCACCAGCATGGCCAAGAGGGTGAGGACCAGCACGCTGAAGACAGAGAGGTGTGCCCGTCCACCGTCCGGGCCGGCGGAGGACCCGCTCCGGTTGCCGGCGTCCAGTGTCGTATCGGCGAAGCAGCTGAGGTTGAGCGGGCGCTCCATGCCGGGGGCTCCGGGGCTCCTCCGGGGGAGGCGGCAGCGCTCGGGGTGCGGAGCGGGGGGGGAGCACCGCCCTACCGCGGGCGCGGAGGGTCCGCGGCCGCCCCGAGCGGCGCCGGGCGCGGCGGCTCCTCGCTGCCCGCCGCCGGGGTCTTCATCCCCGGGAGGAAGAGGAGCCCTGCGTCAGCCGCCGCCTGACGGCAGCCCCCGACCCGCCCCGACGCGCCAGCCCCGGCGGCGGGAGGCGGCGGCTCCGCGGGAGCGGCGGGGTGCGCGGCCGCGGGGCGGCGCGGAGCGGGGCGGCGCTGGCTGCGGCCGCGGCGGCGGAGCCCGGGCGGCGGAGCGGCTGCCCCTGCAGAGGAGTCGGCGCTGGCGGGGCTCGGGGCGGGCAGGTGAGTCCGTCCCCCCGTCCCCGTCCCCTCCCCGCCTTGCGCGGGTGCGGAGTGAGCGGGTGAGCGGCTGGGGGGGCGTGGGGGGGTGGGTGGGGGGGGGTAAGGGGGGCTTGCGAGTTCGTGCTTAGTCATTTCAGAGCGCGGATTGTCCCCGGGAATCGGCGCCGGGAGGAGCGGGATGAAGGCAGCGCCGGTAGCCGCTGCCCGCAGCCCCCTGCCCGCAGCCCCCTGCCCGCTGCCCGCAGCCCGCAGCCCCCTGCCCGCACCCAGCGCGCTGCAGCCCCCGGCTTTGTCTGCCCCGCTTCGGCTCGGGGCGGCTTCTCCCACCCCCTCCCCGCGGAGCGTACGCCGTTATCAGGCGCAGAAAGTTCGCATCCCTGGGAAACGGTCCCCGGGCTCTTCTAAAAACGCCTGAGCCAGGCGCCGCGGGGATTTTATAGCTCCCGTCCCGGCGTCCAGCAAACCCCTTAGCAATCCTGGTTATTCTGTGCAGGGGGGATGGATGTGTCAGGGGATTATTTCTTTGAGAACTTCTGCTCCGGCATTTCCTAACTTGTTAGCAACTGGCGGGCCTTTTATTGGAAATAATCTATCCCTTGGCTGTCACTATTAATCGTTAAATTAATAACGTTAATGAAATGTTTGAGCATTTCACCTGGTTTTTATCAGGCTGCTTGGGATGAGAAGTGGGACTGTGGGCCTTGTAGTGGAAGGCAGGATTTAAGCCCACCAAGGAGGTGTCCCCACACACGGGCTCCGTGCAGGGATGCCAGCCAACTCCAGCCCACAAGCCTTGGAGCGCCTTCAGGCAGGGCTGTACCGGCTCTGGCACCCTGCTTCTCCGCACGGTCCCAGGATAACAGGTCCAAAGAGCTTTTGGGTGGGAGCTGACACATGATGGGAGAAGCTGGCCGGCACTAACATGGGGCTCACAGTCTGCCTCTGGGGGGGCAGAAGGAAGGAAGGGCATCAGTGTTAAGGATCGGTGACGATGACACTTGCTGGTGAACTGCAGTTTCAGAGAGTTGGGGGAGAAAAGGCAAACGAAAGCGATGTTGAGGGGAGTACCCGATGCATACTGTGCTGTGGTATACGGAGGGTAACACCAAACAGGTGCTTTCTGCTGTCTCTTCTGAACCTCTCTGGACTTTTTAATGAAAAACAGCAAAGTAGCGATAACAAGCGCTAAAGAAACAAGATGTTTTCTAGTGCTGCTACTTGTTTCTCCATGCTGCCAAGCGAACCACAGGGCAGCGTATCCCAAAAAGGTCCGGGACCTTGTTTTGGTGGGATGGGAATTTCCCCATATGGACTCGTGTTGTGCTGCGATATTCATCCTCAGAACCAGAGAACAGGACTTGGCCTATTGTAGTTACTAGAACAGATGTAGCCTTAGAGACTGTAACTTAATTTTGGAAATATACTGCCATCTTTTTGGGGGAGAGATGATTATTTTATCTTTTATACACATGAATACAGACAATTTTAGACAATTTTGGAACGGGTAGGTTTTTTACTTACAACTCAAAGGACAAATGGGGTTTGGAGGCTTTCATAAAGCCTCCTGATTTAAAATTCCTGGTTTGCAAGGTGCCAAACATCCTTGACTGTCATTCAATTGATGAAAACACTTAGCAACTGCTAGGACTGAGAGCTTTTTGTTGCGTGGGCCCTTCCCAGAGAAGCCTGTGAAGCCCAGAATTAACGGAGTCAACCACAAATTATGGAATATGTGCCTCTGAAAAGATATTATTATTTTTTGCTTCAGGAACAAATAGGCAAAAATTACATTTAAAGGGAAATGGAAATAAAATGTATTAAATCTGAAGAAGTAAAACTAGATTACGGTCTAATGAAAAATTATGAATATTTTCATTATCTTAGTGGACTTTAACAGTATATATTAGCAGATTCTGGAGTTGAATGGGTCAGCTGAGTACTAATTGGAAATAGAAAATATAGACAAACACATATATAGATAACATATATGGAAATGCAAAGTTCTGCACCTGGGGCGGAAGAACCCTATACAACAGTACAGGCTGGGGACGGACTGGGGAGGCGGCATTTTGCTGAAGAGGACCTGGGTGACCTCTTGGACAAGAAGTTGCAGTTTGCAAGTTGCCATCATGGCAAAGGAGGCCAGTAGCATCTTGCTCTGTATTGGCCAGAGTGTGGCTGTCAGATTGAGGGATTTAACTATTCCCCCTCTGTGCAACAAACCTTGGAATTTTATGTCCATTTTGGGGTTCCTCAGTGCAAGACACTGACATACTGGTGGAAGTCCCCATCCCTGGAGGTGTTCAAGGCCAGGTTGGATGGGCTTTGAGGAACCTGGTCTAGCAGGAGGTGTCCCTGCCCATGGCAGGGAGGTTGGAACTGGATGATCTTTAAGGTCCCTTCTAACCCAAACCATTCTGTGATTCTATGAAGTCCAGTGAAAGGTCATCAAGACGATAAGCGGATTGGCGTATGATGTATACGGCGAGGAATGACTGAGTTTTTCAATCTTAAAAAGAGAAGGTTTAGGGGCAAATGTTACCGCTGTCTCCAGCTACCTCAGGGGAGGGTATACAGGGGGTGGAGGCAAACTCTTCTTAGAGGTGCACAGCGGTAGGACAAGATGTAATGAATGCAAGTCACAACATCAGATATTCCAATTAGAAATTAGGAAATAAATATACACCTGGAGAGTGGTCAAACACTGAAATGGGTCCAGAGAGGGTGTGCAATCTCCATCCTTGATGATGCTCAAAATTCAGCTGGACAGTACTGTGAGTGACCTGATCCAGCTCTGATCTTGGCCCTTCTTTAATGGTGGTGGGACTAGGTGATCTCCAGAGGTCCCTCCCAACCGAGATCATTCCACGATTCTGATTTTGTAATCTTTAAACGTGTTGGCTGAATGCACCAGGAGGCGACTGAATGTTGTTATTTTTAAGGACAAGATGCTGTTTACTTTACACAGATTAGTAAACCCATTGATTTCCTCAGAACTGTTGATATTTATAAAGTGAGTGGAAGGCTGGGATGAGTGGGTAATGTTTGTGGAATGATCACATCTATGAAACTCTCTAAGAACAGGATCTACACTACAAAGTCAGGATTATCTCATGTCCGCGCTGATGGAGCCAGAAGGAATTAAAAGTGACAGGACTTCCTTAGATTTTGCAGGGTTCCCTCCAGTAGAGACCATGAAATTCCGCTTGCTACTAAATACCATTTACTAGAGGTACCTTCCAGTTAAGAATATGTAGATGACAGTTGGAGGCTGGGAGGGAATCCCCAACACAATCAGTGCCACTGCCTGTGTGCACCAAGTAGCATCTGCTCTTGGGGACAGGGTGAAGGGACTTGTATTGTGAACCTGCGTGCAGATCTTTTGAACCTCTGCACTTGTATCTGGAAGGAAAAGGAGAGGAAATGGCTCAGGAGGTGTTTTTGTTGAGCATACTTAATGCGTACAGGAGAATCTCAGTCTAGAGGGTAGGTGGAGCTGCTAGGTTAAACGAGGATTAAAGCAACACGTATACTCGCCGCGTACATGCACCACCACTGAAGGCTCTGCTCAGTTGCCAGCCAGACTGCTCCCTACGTCTGCATCCTATCAAGGCAATCAGCGCTTAAATTTCGTTTAACATTCATCAACTCCAGCTCTTTTTACACACAGACAGGCTTGTTGAACAGCCTTGCAGACCACCCGCTCCTCCTCTGTAAAAAACAAAACGTTCAAATACGAGCACAGTTAAAATGCACAGAGCGTGAGGTTGCTCTCACACCCCCAGAGCCCCTCCACGCATCTGAGTCTCACTCTAGTCTTCCACTCGAGTCTATCTGCACTGTGATAGACTCTCATGATGTCCCACCTCTGGCTTGAGTGTCCTGTGGTGTTAGGAATGTCATTGCGGGAGTGGAGAGGGGGAATGACGACCCAGAGCTCTTCGTGGACACGCACCAGCTTTTATGGGACTTTCATCTCTTTGCCTAATTCATTCCATAAAAGCGGTCTCAGGTCCAGGGTAGTAGCTCTGACTGGGAGGAGGACTCAGTGATCCCCTCCCTCTCCAATGGTCCACGAGTTTGAGCATTTATTTGGGGCATAGGCAACCAAGGTTTAAAGCATCCCAGCTCAGGCTACGGGCTTGAATCATGATACCTCATATCTCATGGAAGCAATTTCATTGCCGAGCGGCTGGCTGTTCTGGGTAGCTATCTTTCAGGTTTCTTATGCTGAAGCTGTTTAATAATCACCTGTTTACTGGAGCATTGACCTTCCTGAGGTTTTCTAACATCCCAGTCAAGTGCCGCAGCAACTGAAGGACGGAGTCAGCCTTTCTCTCCCAGTAACATGTAATTACTTAGTGCAAAGTGGAGCAATTCCTACTGGCTGCAAAGCAGAGATTAATCCTGCCGTGTGTTAGTAGGACAACCAGCAGGACTGTGGGAGCACACTGGAGCAGGAACAAGGAGGACCTGAGTGTTCCACGTCCCCAGAGTGCCCCAGTGACCGACCTGGTTGCCAAACTGGGTTCCCTTCCTTCAGATGCTTATGAGGAACTTCGGAAAGTCTCTCTGTCTTGGGGCAGAAATTAAAATAATGAGTTGAAATCCTGTTCTCTTTTTGTTTGCATGCCCGGAAAACTACTCCTCATCCAGCCTCTAATGACAGGTCTCGTTCGGTTTAGGGCATGCAAGCTTTCCTTTAGGAATTGTCACCAATTGCATGACTTCAGTGACATAACTAAAGCATTGTTTAATTCTGCAATAGGAACAAAGCAGAACAAGACCAAAAGCTGTTCCACAGAGCAGCCCCTCTGTGTATCCAACTTGCCTAGAGCACAGCCCTCTCTTCTGTAAAGTCCCTGGTAAGTGTCTTGGTCCTTGTGCCTCTTGAATTTGGCCACAATCTATCACACAGCCAGCCCAAAGGGAGGATGGACTCCAGTACCTCATGCTACTGTGTATGTCTCGGTAAATGAACTGCCAGGAGTGTTTATCTGTCTTCTGCCCAATGTGAATTAACTCCTGCTGGAATTAGACCCTTTGGTTTTGCATAGGAAAAAAACATGTTCACGGTCAAAGGACCAGATGGAACATAACTTCATAAAGTCTTAGGGCAACTCCCACATCATTCACCGCCGCAGTTAAAGTTGCGCTCTGTGTAAATAAATGAAATGTAAACAATTTTATCACTTCTTTCGTACCTTAAGGGACAACATTAATCAGCTGTGTAATTTCAGGGGAGTCAGCAGAGTTGTGCTAGGTGTCATATTGCAGTGAGCAGTTATGACAGTAATGCAATAACTTGGAGCCAGCCTCAGGGGGTGCTGCCCTCATAAGCCATCCACAGTTTCCATTTATTACTCTGGTGATAGCAAATACTTAACACATATATACACCAACACCTGTGATCTTCTTTACCTGTCGTCAGTCCCGGAGATGTAGACCTTTCTCTGGACCCTGATGGACTTGACTGCAATGGAAAATTAACCATATTTCTGACTAAAAAAAAAATAAAAATATTATGTCAAAATATATTATGCTTCTGGGAATACACGGCACCCTGCAGTTCTGTCAATCATCTAGAACAGCAGGCCAATAGAAAAATAATAAGAAACTGTGTGTGGGAAGACTAGGTACCTCTAACTTAATACACGAGCTTTGGCAACCAAAGCTGCCAATGCAAACTATCATGACTCTGCCAGGGAGACAGATGGCATGATGACAGCAAATGGATGGGTCTCTAAAACTCAATTATCATTTCAGTTCAGACCCTTTTTCCGTATGCCAAGTTGTGGAAGAGATTTGTTTATCTTGAGCTTTATGCATTTTGGCAGATAATTTGCATAGGTGTGAAGCTATAGGGAAGGCTGTGATAGTGTTGGGCTGAACATGGGTTTTCCTGTTGTGTGTTGTTTTCCAGGTTACCTTTCTGCTTCCTTGCAGGTGGTAGGTTTCTGAACCGTTATTTACATAAATCCATCCGTAGTCATAGAATGACAGAATCACAGAATCACCTAGGTTGGAGGAGACCTTTCCGATCATCTAGTCCAACCATCAACCTAACTCTGACAAAAGCCATCACTGACCCGTATCTCTAAGCACCATGTCTACCCATGTTTTAAATACCTCCAGGGATGGTACCTCAATTACCAGGCAGCCTGTTCCAATGCTTAATAAAATTTTCAGTCTAAAATTTTTTCCGAATATCCAATCTAAACCTCCCCTGGCGCAACTTGAGGCCGTTTCCTCTTGTCCTGTCGCCTGTTACTTGGGAGAAGAGACCGGCCCCCACCTCTCTACCCCCTCCTTTCAGGTAGCTGTAGCGAGCGATAAGGTCTTCCCTCAGCCTCCTTTCCTCCAGGCTGAACAAGTCTGGAAATGCTCTTTCAGAACTCCATAGGCAAAACATTTTAAGATCCATTTACCATAAGGAGAGAAATCACTCTAAACAGTTTTCTAGGCCAGCAGTCGTTCAACTTTTTTTCTTATACCTCCTTCCGCCCCCATTCTTCTCCCTGTGGCTCCTGGGCAGCGTGTTCCCATGCCCATGTCTTCCTTGGTTGGAATACCTTGTCCCCAAACCACCATTAACTTTAGCATTCAAGACTGGTTTTCTAACTGTAATGAATTGGCAGTATGTGCAAAACTGAAACCATCGATGTCCGTCATCAAATGACGTCTTCAGTGGGAGATTCTTTTCTCTTCTTCCACCCCAACAGCCTAATTTCTTTATATGTTGGCTGCCGCCTTCTTCCCTGGAGATTTCTGAACAGCCACAGCCACATCTCTACCTGCCAAAGGAAGCACCAGCATAGTTGTGCAGCTTTCTCAGCTTGGGTATCGCTGATGAGAGTCTCAGATTCGTATTCGCTTGCCGTTTCCTTCCAGCTGTGGAATATTTTTTCCTCCCCCTGATCATTCCTGTATGTTTCCCTGCTCCTGCCTGCCCAGGTCACACAGATCAGCAAAACTGCTATTAATTTAAGCAGGGTAAATTCCCACTATTTTCAAGCCGTGCAACATGGCAGGTCATTAGAGAAAATGGGAAAGCTGTGGAATTTTACTTATCTTTCATATCCGTGTTGCTATTTAAGCTAGTGAGAGGCTCATACAAATAAGAGGAATTATTTACAACTGACAAAAAGCCAACTGGTAGGATAAGACCACGCATTTTCTTTCTGTAACTAAAATGAGTCTCCTCACCTGCCTGTGCAAGAAAAGCGTTTGCAGACGTCTCCTGTGGGCTGACAAAAAGCTTGCCTTTTGATCACGGGCAAGACAGCAAACTTTTCCAGCTATTTGAACAGAGAGAGCCGTTTTTAAAGGACCTAAACCATCATTTCTCTCAGAATTTGGCAGTACCATGTGACAAATATTTTATTTTGGTTCCTTCCACCGCAGCAGGCACCTGATCAAGCAGTGTCTTCTTGCTACAGCTATACAATTCTCTGAACCCATGGGATGAAAGTGGTCATATAAATGTGTCTAAATGTGCCTCTATTTTTCACAAGGACTTCTATTGGTAGCATCGTTGTTTTTGACAACCGGTATTCGCTACTTTGACAGCAAAATGTTGCCAGACCTTTCTTAATCGTCTAGCAATGCATTTTATTATAGAATAGCTGATTTTTTTTTCTGTCTGCTGGTCTGAGAGGTGTGGTTGGTCAACTGTCACTGAGAAGTGGTGGCCCAGTGGTCTGTGAGCTGCAGCAGCTGACCAGCGGTTCACCTTCTGCTCCCACGCTGGGGACATGGCGTGTGACAGCGGGAATGTGCTTGTGCAAGAGCTGGTGGTGGGAAAACCCATCCAGCAAGAGCGGCTGAGGCCAGCATCTCTGAGTTACCTTCTGGGTGCCCATCCATGCCCTGTCCCGCAGGGAAGCCACCAGGCTTGGAGGAAGCTGCTGGCACCGGCCACCAGTTAAGTTTCACCTTCCTTTTTGGAGCCGCACCTTTATTCAGGTGCCTCCAGGTAGATGCAATCTGTCTTGGAATTCTTGTCCCTGCGCAGATTTTAGCATGTCACCAGAAAGGCAAGGGACCTGGCTGGCCTTGTTAAGCTGGTGGCTTCTGTAAGTGCATTTCCCATATGTCCTTCTTCTACCTGTAAGTACCACAGACCCTCTTCTGTGGTTACTCTCTACTTTCAGGTTTTGACTGTATCGCAGTGGGTCTGAACTCAGCTGCTAAAGGAACCAAAAGCGACTTCCTTATCAGAATTTCAGCATAAATTTAGTCAAAATCTTCCATTTCGATACCACTGAATTCTTTCAGGGTCTCATAGGAGCACAGTTCATGGGGTGTCTTCATTAAAGAAGGTATTATCCATCTGCACAGAAGATGGCTCATGTAAAAGCTGAATCTCATTTTGGAAACAAAGAAATCTTGCTGTATTTTTTAAAAGGAGTCCTCATCTGACCTGATACATCTTCAGAGCTTTCTGGGCAGACTGTCAGTGTCCTTCCTCCTCCAGACACTTCAACATCTTCACTGTATGCTAATGCCTCTTCTTTCTTCCGTCCTTTACTGAGCACTAGAATAGTTAACATGGTCAGCTTTTAAGCCATCACCACTAGCAACTGGCTTGGCAGTAGGGTTATAAGTGCCATTTTGTAACCGTGGCCAATAATTGAATAGAAAAATGAGACAAAAACCACTTAACATTTTGCCGGTTTAAAGCCTTTCATCCAACATTCACACGTACAACGTCTCCCGTCCCTCAGCTTTGACTCCTAGCCCTTTCCTCAGTCCTGCAGAGCCGCCCACACACACGTGGAACTCCCCATCCCTCCGGGTTTGGTATCACTCCAGCCAGTCTGGCTGCTGGTGCTCCGTCCTTCTCCTGCTATTGTCCCTCCTGCAGCACGGCCACAGCTTGGTGGGAGTCTGTAAGGGCAGTCCAGGGCTTGGTACGTTGATACAACAAATAGTCTCTGCCACAGTGCATGTTCTCTGTTCCAAGGAGGTTTTCTTACAGTTTTTCCGTTTTTATGACAGCTGTGACTGTAAGGAACCATAAATCCCGATGTCCTTGCCCCAGATAATCCCTCCTGCCCAGTGAGAGGCATGCCTCATTAAACGCCGCATTACAGCTTCAGATTAATGACAAGTGTTAGAGAAGAGCACCATGGGTCGTGGAGAAGCACAAGGAGTTCATTAGCGTGCACCTCGCAAACAATTACCGATAAACACCCAGCTGGACTATTTTACACAGGTGAGGTTCAGTGCAAGGGCTTGGGTTGTGTAAACAGAGTTAGCCATCAATATGCCTAGCGTTTATTATAAAGATTTACGGCAGCTGCTTTCTGTGAGCATCGGCGAAATAGGTGAGGAAATAGATTTTCTTACGCAATCCATGGCTCCGGGTGCCTCTCTTCCATTCGTTTCAGGGGGGATTATGATTTTAAAATGTAATAAGATTTTTGTATAAAACTGAAATGGCAAGAACATAGGTACTAAATCCTCTGGACTGCTTAGTAAATCTCAAAAAGACATCCCTATCTGAATCAAGCTTTCTTTTCTTTATCTGAATAATAATATCCCTATAGTAGCTTTTATATCCTTTATCCTTTCAGAGTCAAGAGAGACGTGGGTGAGCTTTTGCTGTACAAAAGCAAGACCAAACAGTCTCCGAGGTATGTTCAGTAAGCAATCAAGTCAGCCTATTACGAGAAATTACCCTCCGCAAATTGAGGTGCAGTAAATGATGATGTATGTGTTTCTGTTCTTGTCGGCTTAATGTAAAGAGGGTTAGATTTGCCTCCCGGCATGGCTCTCTTCCTTCCCTTGCCCTGAGCCAGAACAGGAGTATGCACACAAACCCAGTGAGGGTATGTAACATTTTGATATTTGCCAACTGGATTATTTATGAATGTGTGAGTCGACTCCCGGCGTGTAGGAGAGCCACGCGGTAGCTCGGCTCTTCTGGGGAGGGCGGATCTTCGTGTGTCCCCTGATGGACCTAAATATTTGCATTGATTAGATCCCAGTTTAGTGCTTTTATCATTTAATGGTTATGAGTACTGTATGAATCACAAATTATAAGCATGTGCATAGAAAGCATAAAATGTGTAGAGCACTACAGCTAGCTGGCGTACACGTTCGCCACTGGAACGTGCCCAGTGGGTCATTTTTCACATGGACTTATTTCAGGAACGCATCCTTATGTGTTTAATTTCAAGTATCTGCTTTAGTCCTATCAAAACGAGCAGGGTTTGAGGGTACGCTTAAAGCTAAGACTGTGATTTTGGAGCATCCCTGACTCAGAGAGAAAGCTTGGGAAAAATGTCACAAAATCTCGGAGGCAAAAAGCTTTGACTGTAGAGAAACGTAACTATGGAAATGTCTCTTCCCTTTTAGGAAAAAAGAATAGAAATGTGTCCAGTTCTCTAAGTATGAGTGCAAGCAGCACTAAGGAAAATACTATACTAGACATTTAGAATGAGTTAAATCAATTGACGGCTATCCACAGAGAAAAATAATGTAATTGTAACTGCGAGCAGCAAAATGGTTCTGCCTAATAGTTAAACATCAGTAAGCGCTACTGTGTCTAATAAAATGCAGATCTCATTATCTGTTTGTTATGTGCATCGTGAGATAACTGTTCAAGTTGAAAAGTATAAAAATTTGATTTAATTCACTGACATTTTGGATACAAGAGGGTCAGGTTGGTCTTGTAACAAGTAACAGCTTGGGGCATATGGAAAGGAGTGTAATTGAAGATAAGGCTCTAGCAAGACGAGTGGAAAATGTAACAGAGTTCAAGGATATATTAAACAAATGCATCCTGGCCTTCACACTGTAATCACCTACGTGTGCCATAAGGCAAACAGCAAATGTAATTGACACCCCGAAGGAAGATCATTACGGCTTTGGTGCTCGCTGCCTCATGCCTCCCTCTCTTCCATTTGCAACACTGAGAACTCAGAGTTGGCAAATCCTGCACCCCTGAGGCTCCTCTAATTTCTATAGGGAACTCAGCAAGCTGGAAATAAACCCAGAGAAGTTTTCAGTGGCTTCTTTGAAGGTTAAACTTGTAGCTGTGAGTGTCTACTGCACTGTCGTAGATTAAAAATGACCAACACTGACATGAATATGGCAGAAGCTTCAGGGTTGAAGGAGGAGGACGGTCCTTTAAGGAGAAGGATGGTGCCTTGAGGAGGAGGACGGTCCTTTAAGCACATGGGAGAGCTAACAAGTTCAGGCTGTAGTATGCCAAAATCAAAAGAAACAGCTTCTTCCTAGCATGGTGTCTTGGAGAGGTTCAATGTGATGACTTTTTCTTGCATGTGGTATGGCAGTTGTCCCTTTTCCTCAATTCGGCTTTAGTTTCAACCGTATCTGACTGGGATGTAGAGGAATCAGGGATATGGTAGGGATGAAAGATCTTGTTAGACACTGATGGAGCCACACGTGAACTTAATCCTTATTTGGCCTTTGGCCTCAGCCAGTTCACGGAGGAATTGGACCCTGAGACATATATCGATCACAGGGTTTCTTGGTTCAGAGAAATATTTGTTCATACTAAGGGTGTTTCAGGATATCACAGAGCATATCTCTCAAATATACAGGACATTTAGGGACTTATTTATTTCCCTGAAACCCTCCTGGAAGCATAAAAAGAGGATTAAAGCCACGAGTGGCCAGAGAGAATAAGCAGTTTGCCTGCATCCGTCCTGAGTTTAGCTCTAATGAGAGAAGTCTGGACAGTGAGACGCATTTCCTTGAATCCCAACTCCTGGTTAGTACCGAGTAGCTGAGGTCATTAAAACAGACTTACGTACATACCCAATCAATAATCCTAATTTTTTTTTTTTTTTTGCATTGAAGAGCGCAGACAATTAGGGACTTAAGTAACAAATGTGTTACTTCATAATGTTTTTTGCTTGGCATACTAAAGAGGCAGAGAGTTCTAGATATCAATCGCTAATTAATTAAGCTGGCTCCGAGGTTGTGTTAAAATTATTGATCAGCTAAGAGCAGAAGTGGATTCTTCATCTCTTGATGTCTTCAGATTGAGATTCAATATCTTCCAGGAAGTTCCACTTTGACTAACCAGTCACTCAAGGTACTCAGCTCAGAGCAAGAATATTTTGGATGAAATTTAGGGGCAAATTACAAGAAAGGCTGTCCAGAAGATCTACTGATGTCTTCTAGCCACGAGGCTGTTACCAGAATGCTGTCAGAACACATTTTTCAAGAATGTCGATGTCAGTTCTTCGTTTCATTTAAAATACGTGAGAAATAGAAGTCAGGTTCCTTCCACAGAAAAAGAAAGCGGTAGTCGAACCTGCCGGCAATAACTCCTTGTCTGCATAGCACAGCAACATCCACCTGTAGGTGCCGGGAGGCCCCCAAAGCCGCAGCCACAAACGTGTGACAAATGCAATCAGCTTCTCCGTTTGTCCCGTATCGCAGGCAGATGAGCGTCTACAGCTCTGTGTCTGTGCTTAAGGGCATGCGGGCACGTGTCTTTCAGCTACCCTGAAAATGCTGCTCTGAGCTTCATTCAGCATTTGGGAAGGTGGTAAGGCAGAAACGTGCTCCCAGACTGTGGCAGGTTTTAGAGGAAAAACAATGGTGTGATCAATTCTGCTCCCAGCGCTCCATGTGAAAAAGGTTAATCTAAGTGACCTTCTGGCCTTACACTCTGGAAGCTGGAGGAACTGCTCCGAAGACGATGGAGTTGCTATGAACTGACGTCAGCCAGGGAAAATTTCCCAGCAGAAATATTTTTCATTGGTTTTAGCACTAAGACCCCGTGACTACATATGAATTTCCCTGGCGGCACAGGCAGCCAGACGGGCTCGTGTGGCTGCTGCCCTCCGTCTCCCACTCCGCGATCCCTGAGTCACTGCCCACCCCGAGCCAGCACCAGGAGGTCAACTGAGTCAGGAGAATGACCTTGTGTAAAAAACAACCATTTTTAATAGCCTGTTCTCAGCAAGATCAGCGTGGGTCACCCTGAGGCACTGAAACTTTTGTGTGAGCGTAGAACTGAAAAAAGTATAGAGGCAAAAATGAGCGACCAGAACCAGGGGAGGTTTTGGGGTGGTTCAAGTCAACTTAAGTGAGATTGCAGGTTGGAGGCTCTAAGTTAGCAGAAGACAACTCCTCCCATCTCAGCAGTATGGACTTCTCCTTCACGCTGCTTCAGGCCTTACATTCTTCTTGGGTAGAGAATGGCTTGAGAGCAGCCCTGAGGAGAAGGGCTTGGGGGTGCTGGTAGACAAGAAGATCAACATGAGCCGGCAGTGCGCGCTTGCAGCCCAGAAAGCCAACTACATCCTGGGCTACATCAAAAGAAGTATGGCTAGCAGGTCGAGGGAGGTGATTCTGCCCCTCTACTCCACTCTGGTGAGACCCCACCTGGAGTACTGCATCCAGTTCTGGAGTCCTCAGCGCAAGAAGGATGTGGACCTGTTGGAGCGGGTCCAGCGGAGGGCCACAAAGATGATCAGAGGGCTGGAGCACCTCTGCTATGAGGACAGGCTGAGAGAGCTGGGGTTGTTCAGCCTGGAGAAGAGAAGGCTCCAGGGAGACCTTATAGTGGCCTTTCAGTACTTAAAGGGGGCTACAGGAAAGGTGGAGAGGGACTCTTTATCAGGGAGAGTAATGATAGGATGAGGGGTAACAGTTTCAAACTGAAGGAGGGTAGATTTAGATTGGATATTAGGAATAAATTCTTTACTGTGAGGGTGGTGAGACACTGGCACAGGTTGCCCAGGGAAGCTGTGGATGCCCCATCCCTGGAGGTGTTCCAGGCCAGGCTGGATGGGGCTTTGAGCAGCCTGGTCTAGTGGGAGGTGTCCCTGCCCATGGCAGGGGGGTTGGGACTAGATGATCTTTAAGGTCCCTTCCGACCCAAACCATTCTATGATTCTATGATTCTATAAATCCAGGCTGAGCTGGCTGAAAGAACTAAACCAGATGGTTCGCTTTCAGTGAGTTTGGCTCCACGTTGGTCTGAGAAGAGTCACAACCTGTTCAAGAGGAGCAACAGAAGTGTCGCAAAAAACAACCAATCAACCAGGAAAGGAGGGAGGAAATCTGCCCCTCTTTGCAGCATCAGGGACCCAGCAGAATAGCACAGCTGTGATGTGATGCCACATCCTCAGGCAAGTGTCTTCTGTCCATTCCTCTTTCCCAATGCATAAAACAAACATTTAACTTCCTGGACAACATACACAAAGACAGCAATGTGATGTAAAGGTTTAATCAGCATGAATTGAGGATTTTTACTCTACTCATAAACACAAAGCCATAAATGAATAATGAAGATCATCTCAGAGAAGTACCCAGAGTCACTCTTCACACTGCTCTGTAACATGCTCTGGAATTCCACCAACTTCAGCTGCCTTTTTCTGCATTTATGCATTAATAATGTAAAAAATAAATACAAGTGTTAGCGTCCTTTGAATCACATAATAAAGATTTGGCACAAATAGTGCCAAGTTTGTTCCTTTCTAGAAAAACTCATTTCAGTAACTCCAGGTTTCATTAACGTTTTTTTTTTTTTCAATGAATGAAAGCCTAGGCTTAAAGGAAAATTGTATTCTCCATTCTTTGGCTGACACTAATTTACCCAAATGGGAAGCCTGTAAACGAAGGAAATCTTGACAAGCTACAAGAAAGGGCTATAGGGATAATTACCCACCACGTTTCACAAGCATTTTTTCTGAAACTTGGAAAATATACAGGAATTGGTAGGTAACTTAGTAGGGGCAGAAGCAAAGACTTCTCCTGAGATGCAAAGAACGGAGCCTATAAATTATAGTATCACATTTTATTTATGGCAAATCATTTGTTCTTACCCAGAGCACTGGCAGGACTTAACATTCTTCTTTCCTGGTGCATTACATACAATCAGGTTGAGAAGTTATTAAGAAATCATTATAAAATAATGTTATATATTTTTTTCTATGCTTATATATATATAAAAGTATGTACGTAGCTAGAAAATGTATCTATGGAGGGTTATTGGTAGTCTAAGGGAAAGACAGAAAGCAAGAATCAGCCTCATTTACAGAACAGAAGATTTAGATCAGATATCAGGGAAGACTGTCTAACCATCAGGAATTTTTACAAGACAAGACCAAGGTACTGGGAAGGCTGTGTAGACGTTATCACTGGAAGTTTTAAAGGAGAGGGATTAACTAGGGTCTCCTCCTGCTCTCCCCCATCCATGCTGGCAGCTCCTTTCAGTTTTTTACGTGGAGACTCTGCAGTTTTGAAAAGCCCTGCTCCAGCCTGCATAATTAATTCCCTTATTAGCTAAAAACTACTATGCAGCCCTCCCGATAGATGTAGTTCCAGCAAGCCCTGTAACGGTGTGATGCGGTGTTGCGCTTGTTGGAGAAGCTCTTGGAGCAGGAGCGGCTTCAGACAACATAACACGTGCAATTACACCATGTACCATCCCGCTAGCTAGATTTTGATAAAGACATCCCTGCTGCAGCTCAGGGCTGGGTTTTTTATCCTTGCAATGTGACACACAACGTCTCATTCACCTTTCCCTGCGGGCTAATATGCCAGCCACATTCCTTAGCAGGTAACAGAAAGGAGAATATCTCCTCCTTTAATACTACCTCTCACTTCTGATAAAAAATGCGCTGACGTTAGGTGTGCTAATGAGAGCATTCTCCTCCCCTGCCCATTTATGCACATAGTAAAGGTACTTGGCATTGCAAAACATTTTGTAACTATTACGTTAAAAAAGAAAACTGTCAAGCAAATGACAAAGGCATTCTCAGTGAAGCTCTGGAACTGGAAAAGAAACGAAACGATCAGTTCCAAGAGAGCCTTTTAGGATTCAGTGATGCAGCACAGATAAAAAGAAAGTTTTTAATTATAAATCATATTTGTTGTTGCAAGTAGTCTCACTGAAGGGAAGAGGAAAAATGCATAGACAGTTCAAGCCAAAGCGGAGCCCTCTATGTACCCGTTTTGCGTATTTTGGTTCGTATTATAAAAAAACAGATTCTTACTGACGTGAAGAAGTCGGTACGGTAATAATGCAGGAAGCACACCTCCTGTGACTGCTCAACAGCTTCCCAGATACATTGAAATGAACATCAGCTTTCTGTAAAAAACTGGGTACTGTGTGAAGATATATATTTTATTGGAAAAGTAACACCTAGAGAGCCGGCTGCTACCAAACGAGTATGTATTATTAACAAAGGGCTCGGAAAGCCTTCTGCTCATCGGAGTAAAACAAATATACAATTTAATCTAAGCTCTGAATTTAATTAACTGCAAGAAAAAAATCAAAGTGTTGGGTTTTTTTCACAAGCAATTATGCCTAAATATGATATTGTAGGTGCATATGAATTTTTCATTTAATCATTTGTGCACACAAATAAGGCACTTATGTAAGCAAAGCCTAATTGTCCGCACAAATCTTGTCAACTCAGTGGGCTTTCACTATGTGCAAGCAACGCCCATGGCAAAATAAACACCGCTTTACAGCTTTTCTGGAAACATGGCCGTAAACTTCTGTGTCCAGAACTCTTATGGTTAAGACACATTAGATGCTGTGCTTGGTGTGTTTATAGTACAGATAATGTGCTGTGCAGATCACTGTGGACTGTGGCAACGTGCACCGTGTCTGTTCAGTCTCTTCACTAGAGTAATTAAGCCCAGAAATGAACTCATATTAAGGCATAATTGATCTCTGCAAGTGGTTGCTCCCATGCAGTTGATGTCGTGGCTGCATCAGAGCAGAGGCTGTACTTAGAGTCCAGTCTTGGATGTTTCTTGGGTAGATTAAGGTTCTGCCATGTGCTCAGCGCCTCTGCGAGAGTCAAGTTCCTTTGAACCAGTCTCATCCCTGTGTGTGGTGATTGGACCTACGTGCATCCAACAGTCGCTAGGGTCAACACACGAGTATCCCATGTTAGGTCCAGCGAAGTTTAGTGGTGGTTTTGTCAGTCTTAGGTTGATGGTTAGACTCGATGATCTTGAAGGTCCCGTCCAACCTAGACAGGTCTATGATTCTGTGATGTCACAGGGAACATCTGCAGACCCTTCTGAAAGAGGATGAAATGAATCTGCACCTTCTGAATCTGAATGACTTCTCAGGTCGCACAGGTAACCTCATTGTGCTCTTGCCCCTGGAGATACACAGGCACTGTCACAACCAGAGCTGGCCCTTGGAGACACACTCATCCACTGCCCCTGGGCCACTTCACATACTCACTGCCTGCTCCAGATTGATCTGGGGCTGACAGCTTTGCCGGGACAGCCCTGGGAGGGGTCCAGACAAAGTGGTAGTACCTTGGTTTGGGTTCCCACCTGCTGGTGGTGCCCCTGTGCTCCTCCGGCTTGTGCAGATGGGCCTTTGATGGCCGCTTGGATGGGCTTGGGAGCAGCCTGTCAGGGTGTTCTTTGGGCTCCTCCTCCTGACATTGACACTCTGAGCTCATGCAGATGAGCTTTATCTCATAAACAAACCCGTACTGAGGCTAGATATAGGTGAGCACTTTGTTCTACACCTTGCTATGACTTAGCAATGGCACCAGCCCACTTGATTTGACTCAGTTGTGTGTGCTGACCCGCGAGCGGAACCCAGAATTTATTTCTGGCAAACACAGGGGATATTTTTCATGCTCAATAACACACTTTGTCAATCTAGTTTTCTCTTCTTACGGTTCTTAAAGCAGATCACTAGAATTTAAATAACTTGTTGACAGGTGACTCATGAAATACATAAAGAAGTAAAAAATAGGTTCATTAATTTAATTATACTGCTTATTTAGAAGATAATTAAGGGGAAGAATTTGTGACTGATGTGAGTAGTCTTTTCTTCTGGGAGTGGTCATCTTGAAGCCAACAAAACTGTGGATAAGGAAGAGATACTTTTGTGTAGGGAGATTACTGTCACTGCCAATAGACACTTTACGTGACCTGAAGTCCAATATGAAGATTTACAAAACTTTTTCTTTACAAAAATTCTTTTTTTTTGACATCGCATTAGAATTCCATACTGTGGATGAAATTAAACTTTATTCTTGTGTTTTTGTCATAATTAGTCAAAAAGAACAATTCTGGTTAGGGTTGACACCTTATTAATGGGTACCTTTTTGTGGAAAACTGCTTTGGCAATGAATTCCAGTGATTTAACGCAGTAATCTGACCTTGTACTGCTAATATATGATATATGGTAGAGAATTTTCAAATTGTTGGGATTTAAAATACTGATTTTATCTCATATTCTTCTGATTTGACTAGCTGAACAAACAGCGGCCCGACCTGGTGCTGCAATAGCACAATTTCAGCTGTAGGTTTGGAAAGGGGAATTATTATTATTAAAAATTACGTTCAAAGTGTGCCGGTTGTTTCCATTATGCTTCTTTGTCAGTATTAGCATAGCCTGATTTGAAATACTTGTAATCTTGGAGTGGTATGAGGAACTAAAAATAACGTGGCTATGGTAAATGCAAAGGATAGGAAGGCCAGGGGAACTCATTAGAGTAACAAAGAAAATAGGCTGAGAAGGGAAATCAAGAGGACAAATCACTTTGGTTTTCTTTGCGTGGAGTGGGAATATGCAATAGTGTATGAGATTTGATATAAAGAGAGTACTCTTGTGAGAAGGGGCAATTTAGCAATCAATCACACTGAGCAAGAAGATGAAGCCAAGTAATAAATGACATCATGAAGCAAAAAAACCCTCAGAAAAAAATGTGGAACAGAAACCTGAGAGACAGCGATACTTATGAAAGAAAAGAGGTGAGAATTACCTGTGCTGGAAGTTGCACATGATTACAGCGGCACCGAAATCCAAAAGGAAAGGACTCAGGAAGCAATAATGTTAATGATATCTGATAGGTCAAGAAGAATAAGAAAAATATTTCGCTGCAGGTGAATGAAGATTTTGGTCAAAGTAGTTCTAATTCAGTGAGAAGACAAAATGGATCAAAAAAGGAGTTGAAAAGAGTGAAAATTACGGAGCAAAGAAAGTGAGGGATGGACTTTGGGGCCTGGACATGGTGGTGATGAAGGAAGGCAAGGCTCAGAGAAGTGTTTTTCAAAGGCAGTCCAGGAAATACTTGGGGCAAAAGAAAATGACTCTAAACAAGAGTTATTAGAAAAGATATGAGAATATGAATGATTGGATGAAAGGGATACACAGATTTAAAAGCAGATGTCTAATTTTTATCCCCGTACTATGAAAAAAAAGTGTATCATATAAAAGTTTAAGGACTTCTTACCTTGGTTTTCATTTAAAAAGTAAATTGTAATTGGGAGGGCAATACAATAAAACCTGCAACCAAAGGGTAAGATCTCTTTCCGGAGTAGAAAAAGAACAGGCAATTGGTTGTGTATTTCTTACACAGCTGGACAGAAAGGGGTAGATGTCATGTGGAGATCCAGGAGAACAGAAGAAAGGCAGATGAAGCACCTTCCTTGAAAAAGGAAAAGGAAGTTAGGAACTTGGATATTACAAATTTCCCTTTAACTCCCCCCAAAATGCTAGATAAATAATATTTTTCTTGTAAATAGATCAATAGTTTCTGCCATGTCTGTTACAAGAATAAGTAGAGTTAAATAAACATGATTTTTTTGCCTGGGAAAGCGTGAAGGCCTTGTAGATAGAAGACAAGGTATAAGTGTTCTCTCTTTCTATTTCAATAAGACTTTTGATGCATCTTGTAACATCACTCGTACGTATGGGAGGGAAATATTGTCCACGGAGAAGTATTATGAGGGGTCCAAAATTCCTTTGGAAAGCATAGTGCGGGGGCAAGATTTATCTGACAGTACACGGATGTTTAAAATATGCCAGATGAATCAGGCTCTGAAAGTGCTCATTTCTCTCTGTCGACTACAAAGGTAATTTAAAGTGATGATTTCAGTTTTCTGATCAGTTATCTAAAGTTAGTGGACAAACACCCCCCTCCAGGTTTGGATGGTGGATGCTTGGAGTAGGCTTTTGAGGGAAACGCCTGATTTGGGTAGTAGTCAATACGTTCATTAATGGTTTGGATGCTGGAATACGTATTACACCTCTTGGATTTGCAGAGACCCCCAGCTGGATATTTTGAGAGGGAACTGAATTTTCAAATGTTCGCGATGAACTGAAACAACGGTTCAAAATTGGAAAGTGCAAAATGTTGTAACTCAGGTAGAGCACATATAGTATATTGCATATATTGTCTATATATTGCATATATTTTTTATATATTGTATATATTGTCCGTCACCGCTTGCAGCGGTGAAGTCACCGGTTTGTTGCCCGTTTCCCCGCTGAAGAGAGACGAGACCCGGCAATACCGAAGGAACCGGGAGCACCGCAGGCCTCCACTCCTGCCTTCCACCGCCCTTTGGAGCCCGCGGCCGCGGCTCCAGCCCCGCTCGGGCCTTCAGAGCCCTGCGAGGCCCGGCCCAGGGACCGGGACTGGGGACGGGGACACGAACCCGCCACCCCCCGGGCCCCCCCGGCCCCCTCCGCCCTCCGGGGCGGCTGAGGGGACACGCCGCCATGGCGGCCATTGCCCACGGCGCGCCAGCGAGGGGGCGTGGCCTGGGCGGGGGCGTGGCATAGGGGGCGTGGCTTGAGGGCGGTGCGCTGCCCTCCCCCCCTCTCTCGCGCGTTCGCCGATGGGCGGGGCCGGGTATCCCCGCCGCCCGCCTCTGTCGGTCGGGGCGAGTCCATTGCGTTCCGTACGGGGGGGGGGAACTTCGGACCCGGATGCTGGTTGCCGGTCCGGTTCGGAGAGGGAGGGAGGAGCAGAGACAACGGCGGTGGCTCAGGAGCGGGTCTTGTCCTGCGGCAGCGGGGGTGACTGATCGGGCGGGGGGAGCCGCTTGGTCCGGGCGGCTCTCCCCTCCCCCTTCCGCCCCCCCTGCGCCCCGGCGGGGGATGGTGTGTCCCGCAGCGCGCGCCTTGCTCGCGCGGTTCGGCGGCTCGGCGGGGGGAGGGGGACGGGAGACCCGGGCCCCGGCGCTTCTCCACGGCGGGCGCGGGGCGGGGGGGGGGCCGCGGCGGGGGCGGCCGGCATCATGTCGGCGGACGAGGAAGAGCTGAAAGTGCCGGAGGAGATGTTCAAAGATGTCAAGTTCTTCGTGGTGGGAGACATCGACCCCAAGGTACCGGGTCACCCTCGCCCCCTTCCCTCAGCGCCTTCCTCCCGCCCCCACACACCTCTCCCCCCCCGGGGGGGCCACTGTGGGATCGTCCAGCTCCTCAAAACCACCCCCCCACACTCCCCCCGGGCACTTCCCGGTGCGGGCCCGGGTCTCACCGGGAGGGGGGGGTGTTGAGGGGAGGTAACGGCCGTTAACGGCGGTGCCCGCGGGCCGCCACCCGCCATGGGAGCCCGCGGCCCCCGCCGCGCAGGCCCCGTGGCCGCCGGAGCGGAGGAGGGGCGGTCGCAGGGACTTCCTGTCAGAGCCCGGGCCGGGCGGGGGGCAGCGGCTCTGCCCGACGCTCCTCCGGGCCGCGCTTGGCTCCCCCCGCCCGCAGCGTCCCGCTGAGCCGGCCCCCGCCGCGCCGCTCTGCCCGCACCCAGGACGGGGAGGGTGACAGGCCGCTCCCGGAGGGGCGAGGCGGGCTGTCCCCTCCCTGCCCGCCTCGTTCCGCACCCCCCTGGTGTGTGTCCGTCCCCCCCCCCGCCACCTTCCAGAGCCGTTGGGTGCCCAGAGGTGGCCCAGAGCCATCCGATGGGTGCGATGTCATGTGCGCGTTTTTCCTGCCTGCGTCCTGTGGGGGCGAGGGGCAGAAGGAGCTGACAAACGACCCTCCGGCCTAAGGCCGTACCCGGGATGACAGGGTTGGCCTGCTCTGGCCTAAGGCCATAACCTGGATAACAAGCTTGGCCTTATTGTTGATAACACCCAGTCGTGTTGGGCAAAGGTGGTTAAAAACAAAGTTTCTGTGGCGTGTCCAATTAGAGAAGTGTTTGAAGTATGCCATATCTAGCTTTAGGACAGCACCTTCGTGCGAGCAGGTTCCCGCATGTTTCACACAGAAATGAAAGTCTTTGCTTCGTTGGTAGTTGCTGCAGTCGAATCTTTGTTCAGCATTGGGTTCCTTTAATCTTGTGTCCGAGCACTCTAGTCTTGTAGGCCTTTAAGTGAAATTGAGATGTAGGCACTGACCCATGGAGATGACTTTTATTCAAAGGAATAGGATTATATGCTGAAAGTAACACGGGCTAGGAATACAGTTAAACAGCAGGAAAAAAAAACCCAAAGGTCTGTAGACATAAATTTTTTCACGAAGCATTAGAGCTTGAATAACAATTCCTGTATTTAAAAAAAAACCTATAACAGCAATATTATGTATATGAAGATGAGTGCAAAAAACAATAGGAGTCTTGTATATCATTTATCATATAAGTAGTGTCCCAAAAGGCATGTAGTTAGCTTTGTGTTGACATAGCAAGACAATCAGCGGTATTCCCACAGAGTTAGTAAACAAGCTTTTTTTTGAGCTAGTTTTCTTTCTTAAAGTTTTATTATTCTTAGCGGTTACTGCCATTGTCTTAAGGCTTTGACTTGCTCTTAATTAGGTACACTAAATTCTCCTCTGTTTGTGGATGGCTTCCCTGGGTTGCAGGCAGACACCGGAGCTGGTGTCTTATCTGGGGGAGCTGATGAGGTCAGGCACAGCGCTGCACAGAGGTGGTCACGCTGCTTTCGAGATCAGGTCATGCTGAGCCACTTTCTCATCAAGAGTGATGCCTGAATTGAGAAGTCCTGTGGACCTGTGTTGTTTCTGCAGCTGGCTGGCCTGTTTAAACACCGTTCCTTCCGGTTCTCTGGTTTCTGAGATGGCTTGCTGGCATGGCCCAGTGTTACAAGGAGGCCAGGGCCGGCTTCCGTCCACACTGGTGCTTGTGCTGGTGAGCCCTTGGGAGCAGGAGGCACCAGGTTGGGCAGAGTCCTGCCTGGGTTGGGTTGCAGAGCCAAGTTGGAGCGAGTAAGTGTGCTGTGCTGGGCTTGGAGACGGTTCTTCTTGGGTGCTTTTGTCCTTCCTTCTGCAGCTGCCCTCTGTGGTACCCTGGAAGCAATCTGAACAAGAGGAGTATATACCGGTTGTGTTTGAAACTGAGGCAGAAAGGAGTAATTCTAAACTGAACTCTAGAAGTAGCTTTTAAACACAGTTTTTATAGTGAAGTGTTGTTCCTTTGCTAATATAAAACTTACAAATATATTTCAAATTTTTTACTTCTTGATTTTTGAAAAGAAATTTCTTCCCTCATCTTTTGGAGAGGAGCACACTTTGATCAGCTTAAATTTCCAAATAGTTTCATGGAAGACCAGTTGTCTTAATAAACAGGCCTAGCACGAGTGAGCACTCTAATCAAAACAAATCCAAGAGTAAGGAAAAAAAGTAATATATTCAGGTGAGTAACTGCAAACCCACTACCTGTTAAAACATATGCAGCATGAACTAGAAGGGAAACAAAAGTCTGGAATTGTGCCTAGATGTGTTTTGGCAAATGAGGGAGAATTAGGCTGCTGGCTTTCAACTTCGAATCCATTCCATTGGGATGTGCACTTGGCTGCTCACACCTTACAGGGGGTGATGAGTAGATATCAGCTATTATTTTTTAAATAAATGCTTTTCCTGCTTTCCTAAAACCCAAACCATCATGGTTTGGTAACACCAGTTAAAATCAGTATTTCATACAGAAAGATAAAAAGTAATGCAGTGCAGCGTAAGGACTTTGAGAAGGATGTTTGGTTTCTGGTTATCTCTTGGTTTATTGTTATCTTTTTTTTTTATGCCCATTGTCTTACTTAGTTTTGAACTATTCCTCTTGTTTCTTCTAACACAGATTTTAGTGGGAGAGAACAAGGATAAAATTCATATGCCCAAAAAAAGGAAATTTCACTTAACGGATTTAAGCTAACACCTAAAGTGCAAGATTTTTACAATGATCGTATCAGGGCTTTTAAGCATTTTATTTTCTAGTTATAGGTATATGGTTGATACTAGCATAGGTGAAGTTCTTTAACTGTGCCAATACAACAGTAGTCCAGTCACTACTTAAACTGAAGAAGTCATGTGTTCTGAGAGGAGTTTTGAAGTTGACATGATCTAAACTAGGCAGGTGGCCAAAATTGGCCAAATCTGTAAGAATTGGCCAGTCAGATGAAGAAAGTCCGATGAAGACTGCAGTGTGCAGTCATGATGTTACCTTTTTTTTTAAACTTCCAGCTCTTTTAAAGTATACTAAAACTCTTTCAAAGCTATATACAAAAGCTGTATACCGTATACAAAAACAAACAACGAGGAGAAGGATTTTCTTACTCTGCCTGAGATAAAATTATTTTGATATGTTTTTTGAGGAATATATGTTTTGGAGGAATTTTGACACTTTCCAGATTTCTGCCCTAGCCTGAATTATTTTGGAAAGAAAATCTTCAACTTGTATGATTAAAATATGGCAGAGATGTAAACCATTGTTGATCAGGTTTTAAATGGAATGCATTTGGAAACCTCAAAAAGAGTGTCACCCACTTACCAGGAGGACAACCAAGAGAGAAGGTCATATTCATTCCTCTCATGTGTTTGCGTGTTCCTGCGTTAAAATTTTTCTCAAATAAAAGATGCTAAAAATTGTTGACTTCTTCCTGTTCTCTTTTCGGTTTAGGTTATTCAACTTCTGAAAGCTGGGAAAGCAAAGGAAGTTTCTTACAATGCACTGGCTTCACATATTATTTCAGAAGATGGGGACAATCCAGAAGTTGGAGAATCTCGTGAAGTTTTTGATCTCCCTGTGGTAAAGGTGAATGACTCATCCATGATACTATGAAAGTCCTGATGTGAATACTTCATTATTATAACAGAAAATATTCATGTTTAGATGATGACCAAATGAAACATATCTTTAAAAATCTTTTATCCTTGTTACACAAACTTTTATCCTGACTTACAGACTCCTTTCACAATTCTGTTTTCTCCTTTCTCATGTTGCTCTGTATCTATCAGGGGGTTGGGGTTTTTTCTTCTGTTTTGGTTTTTTTTTTTACAGATTCTTCCTCCCATCATCTGTGAGGTGGTGTCCTATTAGCTGTACTTGAGAAATGTTTCTGGTGGGAAGGTTCTTACAGGCTTCTGGCAATGGAAAACCTCAATTTAGAATAAGCAGTAGACTGCTGAGGGTTTTTTTTAAACACATAATTGGCAAGGTGAAAAATGATTTTGTTGATTCTGCATATGTGGGCTACACTAATTTTAAGCAATAGGAACTTGCAGAAAAATATTTTTTTTTTCTCTTGATTTTAGTTTGGTTTTGGTTTTTTTTTTCTTATACTGGAATTACCCTTATTTTGTTACTGTCTTGCAATACTGGGTTATTTTTCCCGTGAAAAATTCTGGGCTTCATGTTTGAAAATGTAAACTTGTCATGCTGCAAGTCATGAGAGTGATTAGAAGAAAAACATTAGTATTTCACTGCCAGTACCTTTCGGTACATGATTTGGGGTTATTTTTTCCATATGGTTGCAGGTGGCAGTAGAGAATTTTGATAGCTTGTGTCATGAGAGTTCACCTGACAGTGTAGAAGTATGAATTAAGTCCAAAAAATAAAAGGTGCTTAGCTAGAGACCTTATGGTTATAGTGGGTGTGCTGATTAATTTTTAGTACCTTTTTGTGAAGTGTTCTGTGGCATAATTTTAATCTTACAAACAAGAAGACTGCTGCCATTCTCCTGTGAAGCGTTGTAGCAGCACTTCCTGCTTTCTAATGCCTTTTACTTAAATAATTTAATTTTCTTTATAACTAACTAAACTTTTTCATTTGCCAAATGAGAACAAGTCTTTTAGTAATGTCACTTAGTTGGACCTGAAAGCATCACAGCATGATCTGTAATCAAGAAGATTAGACTAATTATTAAAGGCGTGGAAGTCAGAGGCAAAGGTAGCTTGTTATCGAGAGAAAAGGCATAGACAATAAGAGAAAAAAAAAAGAAAGAGAAAAACTTGAGGGAGGGAAATCTCCTGGTATTTTTTGCAGAGGATTAGAGTTATGAATTAGATGTTTTTATATAATTTTTATGGCTTTTTGTAAGGGAGAGAGAATAGCAAGAATTGACACTGTATACATAGTTACCACAATATATTTGTTTGTTTTTTGAGAAAAAGTAATCATAGAATCACAGGATGGGAAGGGACCTCTGGAGATCATCTAGTCCAACCCCCCTGCCAGAGCAGGGTCATCTTAGAGCAGGTTGCACAGGAACGCGTGCCACTCCTTCCCCCTTCTTCCTTATATGCTCTATTGGGACCACTGTCCTACATCTCTTGCCTTCTCCACAACCTCCCTCTTTCCTAGAGGGGGGGATACTGTCCCGGAACACTGTCGGTTAGGGGTCATCACCTGTGTGCTTAGCAGCCCATATCGCTGTGTGATTCTGTATAAGGTTATGGTTCCTGACTCCTTGGTGATAAGCATAAGGTAGGGTGGTTTGTTTTTTTTTTAGAGCGGGGAAAACTGAAAAATGGGAGAGGATGAATAATTAATGGTTTTCCTGGCACAATAGAAGGACAAGAGAAAGGGATCTTGCTTCCATATTGCTGCACAATCTTTGAGCAGTCTTTGTATTAACTCTTACAAATAAATCAGAACAGTCTTTTTTGTAAAGACCTAAGTACAATGTCTGTGAAACACTTGAACCTGGGAGATACATATTGAAACTAGCTATAGTATGAACTTGTAAGGTAATTCACATTTCACAGACACAGACCAAGGTTTTAACGTCTTGTGGTTTTTATTTTTCAGCCTTCCTGGGTGATCTTGTCTGTTCGCTGTGGAGCTCTTCTGCCGTATCCTTTAAGTTCAAATTTGAATCAATTCTGTAGGAAATACGTTAAAATAGATACCATTGAGGGATTAAAGACTGCTTCAAGTACGTACAGTTAAATTTTTAAAATGATAGGATGTGTTTTGCCTGCCAAGATTGCAGTGTGCTTGGTGCTTCTTTGTCTTCCTTCCATTTTCCTGTCCCTCTGGCTTATTTTGATGCTTAATAGGCACTTGGAAGAAAACTGTCATCAAATGGACTCAAAACATTTTAGCTGGAAGTTGATAATTAACTGTGAGGATCCAGGAAAAATGCTGGAGTGCAGTAAGTGGGCAAATGTTGGTTCTGAGTAGAATGGCCTATTCTGCCTTTTCTAGAAGCAGAGTTAAGTAAGGGATAAATACACAATGACTAATATCAACACTGTATTATAAATAATACTTTATTAACAGATAGTGTTAGTATTCCCATTTTTGGAATAGTCTGTCCTTGCCTTTGGTAGACCCTTGTTCATATTTTGGCTAGATTTGTGTTTCTTAACTTGTTTGGAGAATATATTCTTGCATATGGATGGCATATTCCTTCATCTTCTTGTCAGTTACTAGTGTTTCGTGTTTGTGTTCCCCTCAGTTTTTTTCTTTGCATAATAGGAACAGTGGTAATGGCTGTTACTATAGAAAAAAAAATCATGCATCTTTTTCTCAGACCATTCACAATAAAGATTCTGTATGTGGAAAAGCTGAAGCAGAGCAATACATTTCAGTACAGGTACGAGCGGATGATTGCAACAAAGAATGCCAGGACTACGGAAGGTATGCTCTCAGGCATGAGATCTCATTTTGGAATCAGGTTAGCAGGTGGTTGTGTCTATAATGGAAAACAAGAGGTGGTAGACACAAGAATCCAGGTGTTCATATTAGGAATTCGGGTCTTAGTGTGCTTTGGTGATTCAGAATTCATGTTTTATTCCCAGTATTTCAAGGTATGTGCCTTTGTATCTTGCTGTGTCTCGACTACTTTGGGAATAGCCTGTATATTCTCTGCTTCCCTGGGAGAACTTTGGAAATAGCCTGTATATTCTCTACTTCCCTGGGAGAACTAATCTCAGGGGGTGAACTGTAGGAAGAGAAAGCATTGAATGAATCAGATAAAATGATATAGTCAACTCTTTGCAGCTGTTTCGATCACAATAATCAACATGTAGGATAGGATTCAGCAGTTAGTATGAAGCACTTGCCATAGTCATGGGTAGTCTTCAAACCTAAGAATAAGTTTTCCATTAATAACTTCTCTTCCGAATGAAAAAAAGGTACCAAACCATTACATGGCAAAACCCAAATTAGCAGAGCTACTCCTGTATGAAAAATAATTTGTTTATTGTGATGTGATCTGAGCTGCTGATTTTTGTGTTTTGCATCTGGAAATAATAACTGTGTTTCTCATCCTTTCATCATCAGAATGGAAGTGTATGGTTGTTTATGTTGCATGTCTGTAAGCCTTCTCCCTGTTCCTGAGGACTGGTTGAAAAAATAATAAAATAGCTTGGAATTAGCTACATTTTCAGGTTTAGGTAATCTAGCATTGCATCATTAGTGTTATTCTTTCCCATGGAGAAGTTGCACTATTAGAAAATTGGTCTTCTGTCCGAAACCAGGTTTTTTTTAAAAGGATGCTCTAAGAGATGATGTTATTACATACCCAGAAGAGAAATCAACAGATAAAACCATTGAGTGATGCAGTCCATAACTACATTGTAGCAATAAATGTGTGAATGTAGCCCTGAATGGCTATTGCTCAGGAAGTCTTTATTGTGGGTATATAGGAATGACCAAATGAAAAGACCAGGTCTCAGTAGTATCATATTCTTGGGTTGTATGGAAGAAAGAAGTTTTGTACACCTGTCAGCAGTAAATGTGTCCTTGGACCTTTGACTTTATTCTTTCTAGCACTTCATGTCCTTAGAACCTGGTGGTTTTAGATTTTATTCTGAACCTTATAGTGCTCACTAAAATGGGTTGTTAAGTCCTAACTTTGTGCTGTTTCAGTCTCTTTACGACTTCTAGTGCCGTGTCGTCCAGCCTTTCATTAGGGGTTTGGGTGCTGCCACAATCTAAAAAATGTAGTTAGTAGGAATAGCATACTTTTTCCAGTTGATTGTTTTTGGACCCTGTTTAGGCAGAAGTTTGAGGTGCTGCATTTTCGTCTTTTGGTTGTGTTTTGATTTGGAGATGTAATACTCAAAGTTGTCATTGAATTTACTGAAAAAGCAAGTCCAAAAGAAACATCTTTTGTCAGTTAGACATACGGATCTAATAAGAGCCGTAAAGATTTTATGTTTGCTTGTCAATTATGGTACTTATTTGATGGGCATTTGCCTGTCAGTTATTAATGGTGAAGTTTAACGTAGAAAGATTTAACACAGTATTGAAGCGTAATAATTTTGCCTGTTTCTTATAAATGTGTTTTAACATTCCACTGTGAAAGTCGTTTTCATCAGGGCGAACTTCAGAAGGCAGAGTGTTCTCCTGTTCACTCCTATCTGATGCTTGCAATATCAGACTAACCTACGGTTGAAGGGAAGTTACAGAAAAATTAATCTGAAAGCAGCCTTGAAGAAGGAAATACAATTTTGTGTGTGAAAATCTCAGTTGTAATGCCATAAAGAGAGCTGGTGATTTCTTAATTAATTCTCTTGATAGCAGCAAAAGCAAGAATGAGGAAGGATTATTTTTCCATGGTCTTGTACAGATAAAAGAGGATCAAAGCACTTCTGAATTTTTGTTGCTGGGAGGGAAAAAAAAAAAAGTGAGTTTTGTTGCATTCCTCCTTTTTTGGTTTGCAGACCCACTTGGAACCTTATTGTTTTGCTGCTTGTAACTGTTTTAAGAGTATCTGTTTCACTCCTATTCTTTAGAGAGTGCAAGCTGTAGTCACACTGATAGACCTCTTAAAAGTTAAATACCGAGCTGTTGCTGTTTTATGTGCTAGGAGCCGATGTTAAGGCAGGGAGTAGGCAACTGTACACTTTTGAAAGACCCAGTACTGAATCTCTATCTTTGATGAGATACTGAGCAACACCGTGAAATATAGGACATTCATCAGACTTGAACTTCTTGGAGCGTTCTGGATAATGGCAGTAATCTGTTCTTAAGTGTTAAAGTGCCCTGGGCTTTGTTGTCAGCTTGCTGTGTGTTGTCTCTTACGTGTCTCAAAATTTTAAGTGTTGCTGGTGCATCTGTCAATAGCACGGGGGAAATAATTTTGTTTCGTTACAAAAATCTCAGTGTGTACTGGTAATACAACGCACATCTGTTCCTGAAGTCCTTTTTTCCAACAAGGTATGCGTGTATCTTAAACACAAAATCATATGAAAGTGTAGAAAAGGGAGGGAAGTCACAGAAGTCAGCTGGTCTGTCTGTCTTTCCCAGGTCACTTCTGTCACACTGCTCTCTCCTGTTTCACAAAGCCCCTCCTGTAGTGGAGGTTTCATAGTCTCCGCTGGCACTTTACAGTGCCTCAGTCTATTGTGTTGCTAGAGTTTAACCCCATTACCATGCTGCAGTCTAACCTTGTTTCGATTTATCTGAGCCAGTCTGAACACGGAGAACAAATTACTTCTCTTTTCATTTGGCAGCCTTTAAAGGATTTGAAGATGTGTTGTCTTAGCTCCTTAGCACATCAATTCTGGTCTTTCAGTTTCTTCTTCTAAGTCATATTTACTAGGTCTGTAAAAATTCTCACTGCTCTTTTTTGCATGCTCTTTTTTGCATACTCTTTCATTTATCTGTCTCTGATGCATCTGAAAACCAATATGCATTGCTGTCAGAGGTCTTGTTGAATTCTGAAACATCATGGAAAACTTCATGTTAGTTTCAGGCCGTGTTTCTGTTTTTACATCCCAGTGTGATGTTTTCTCAGTTTGTTTCTCACAGTAGCTCCTAGAACCTTCTTCAGATTGTCCTGTATTTTTAAACATGGAGATAAACACTTGATAATGAAAGGAAGCTCTTGGTAATGACTTGACTCCTATAAGCTAAACTTCTTGTGTTTAGCATCCTGAGATGGGCTGAGGGAGGTGTTCTGGGGAGAGGCATGTTTGTAATGTTACCAAAATCGGTCATAATGCTAGAGGTGTCCTGACCCAGTTTGCACCTCAATTTTTTCCTGATGCATATAACTTGAATTGGAAACAGACAACGTGCTTTTAAAGACAGAAGTTTTTGCATGGTCAAATACTTGATAATATCTGAGAAGTACAAATGCACGCTATTTAATTTCCTTCTAGTGTCCATCAGGAAACTCTCATTTAAATTATTTTGCATCCTTGACACCTGCTTTCCAGCGTAAATGGCTTTTCTCCAGAATCGTGTCAGATCTTTTTTGGAGTCACTGCCTGTCTCTCTCAGGTAAGAAGTGAATCATATTTTAGTCTACTCCAGTGTACAATATGTGTGCGGTGCTTTTTTTCTTTTAGGAGAGTTACCAGTTCTTCTGTTGTACTATGACCTTTTTTCTGTATGTTAGGTGAATTATCATCTAAACCAGTTTTTCATTTAAAATGAGGGCATGAACATTTCAAACTGTGGACATTCAACCAGTAATTTGTCTTGTATTTGCCTGTAAGGTGATTCGAAAATGCAGAGTACACTAAGACTGTAAAGTCTTTGCTCCCGTTGTTCTATTTCTGCATTTAACACAATATTCAGTTAACAAGTTTTACCTACTTATGCACTGAAACCTTGACAAAGGTGCCAGTGAGGAAAGTAAGTGGAAAGGTGGTGCTTCAGTGGCTTGTGTTGATAGCCAGCTCTATAGATCCGTGAGTAGCCTTGTGGGTGACCGACGTGTGCGTGTGCAGACAGACAGGATAAGGCCCTAGGTGCTAATGGAATATATGTGTAGATGTGCTTTAGATTTTTTAACAAATTATTCCTGTAATAGCATCGCTAACTCTGAACAGTAATGGCTTAAATACATGTGGCTTTCTTGGCAGGGGAGGGGGACGTCACTGTGACATAAATTGTTATAAGTAAACACCTCATGTTTTTACACAGGCTATTAATTTGGTCTACTTGCTAAAATTCTGTTTAATGAATTTAAACAGGTTGTCTAAGATAAATAATTCGTGTTTGCTTGATCACTAACTTTTTTCTCTTGTGGAAGGTGATATATTAGTGTTGAGTTTTACAGGAGTGAAGGATGTTTTCTTTTTCTCTGTGCAGGTTAAAAATCATTGTTTAATGTCTTTTTCTTGTGTCTCTTTGTCACCATTTTTTCTCTGTAAGTTTCATGTTAATTTGGTGTTGAAAAGTGGTAGGTAATACATTAGCCAGACTTGTAAATGGTATGTCATGGATTGTACTAAAGTTCTTCAAGCAAAATGCAGCTGGTTGCATAGAACTAAAAGGCTTATTTACCTTCCTTTTAGGTTTCATCTGAAGACCGAAGTACGCTGTGGGCTTTGATTACTTTTTATGGAGGGAATTGCCAGCTGAGCCTCAATAATAAGTGTACTCATTTGATTGTGCCTGAGCCAAAGGGGGTAAGAGTTTATTACATGTACAATTCTTCTTGCTGTAGCTCTCATTTGCTTTTCAATAATCAAAAATTTTCCATCTCCCTCAAGTCAGGTTTCTTAAGACTGTTGGTTAGTCTTGAACAGCTAAATTCAACACAATTATGCATTGCAGCTATTCAGTTGATTAATTCAGAAGATGTTCAATTTCATATTGTTACTTGTATTGCTGGTCGAATAAAGCATTTCATTCTTTATTCTGTTCATCTTAACCTAATTTTGACATGTCATCATCATTAGTGATTGTGGTTTGTAAATGTGTAGATACAGAATCAGTGAAGAAAAATGAAGGACAAAATTGAAAAATTGCATTAAATGCCCTTTGATGTTATGAGGGAGAGAGGAATAAAGCCAGCAGGGGGAGGAACAGGTTATTTTCTTTTTTTGTTGTTTTTTTTCTTAAAAAAGAACTCTGAAATTCCTCAAGTCATTCCTCTTAAAGAGAGATGGTAGGATAAACAGTACACAGCATTCCTGTCCAACTGCTGATAAAGCAGTCATACTTCAGATCACTCCCATCATAGAATCATAAATATCTCAAGTTGGAAGGGACCCATAATGATCATTGAGTCCAACTCCCTGCTCCTCACAGGACTACCTAAAACTAAACCATATGATTTAGAGCATTGTCCAGATGCTCCTTGAATTCTGACAGGCTTAGTGCTATGATCGCTTCCCTGGGGAGCCTGTTCCAGTGACCCACCAGCCTCTCAGTGAAGAACCTTCTCCCAGTTTCCAATCCAAACTTCCCCTGACATAGTTTCATTCCGTTCCCTCACGTCCTATCACTGGTCATCAGAGAGAGGGGATCAGCACCTCCCCTCTGCTGCCGCCTTGAGGAAGTTGTAGACCGCAATGAGGTCACCCCTCAGTGATGAGGTCACCCCTCAGCCTTCTCTTTCTCTTCTCCAAGCTGAACAAGCCAAGTGACCTCAGCTGCTCCTCGTAAGTCTTGCCCTTGAGACCTTTCACCATTTTGGTTGCCCTTCTCTGGACACACTTCTTCTGTGGAAGAGTTGGAAGGGTGTACTGAACGCCATCCTGATTGTCTCCTCCATCACAACATAATGCTTGGAAGAAGAGTTTTGCCACCTAAAATGGTGTTTTTAAGAGTCAATGGTACACATGTAAGGTGTTGCCTTAAGTTATAAGGTTTTTAGAGCAAAGGATGTTGTCTTGAGCTTGCCAATCAAGAAACTGAAAAAGACACATTAGCTTTTAATATCTGTAGCATAAAATAAATAACTTGTTTAATTTATGTAATCACTGAATGGGAAAAATTTTATAGGATGATTACGTCCCGCTGCTCTGACATACTACTACAAGGGAATCTGCAGCAGTTCGTAATAACAGTTTTGACACTAGTGAAACCGTAAATGATTGCTTTGACTAGACACAGGATGATAAAACAAAATTCTTAATATTCTCACCACAAAGAAAGAATGAAAACTCATATCTGCAAATAAACTTGGTTTCATCTGTAATCTCTTTATTGTGTATGAATGACAGTTTCATTGTAGGAAATAACTCTAGAGAATCATTAAATTAAATTCATTTCCTCTGAATGTGCTGGTTGTTAATTTATATTGTTTGATATACAAAGAAAATCCCAGTTCAATCACTTTTAAATATTAGATCCTGAAATTAGTTTCACACATTCTGAAAAAAGTTTTCTTTTTTTCCCCCTTCTTGATATTTGTGAGCGGTTTCCATCAGAGAGGAAGTTTTGAACAAACAGAGCACTCCTCCTGTTTCTATTTCTCTTTCTTAGGAAAGGAAACAGTGAAGTCTCACTATTTGTATATATCTTTAAATGCTGAAATGATAACGGAGGAGGGAGGGATAAAGAAGTTTTCTACTTTGTCAGCATCCTAACTTCTCATTGAAATGCATTTAGTAAATATTTGGACAGAAGTGTAACTTTCAAGTTGAGGGCAACCTTACAGTTTTCCGCTTCTGAGAAGGTGTATGGGAAATATCTGACCAGTTTCTGATTTGTATTCCTGCTGAAATGCATTTTTTTCAGTGATCACCTTGTAAATATTTGCCTCTGCTTTATTATGAAATTCTGATTTTTCCCTAAATGCTTTTGTGGAGAAAATGTAAGTATAAGCCGTATTTAGATTCACTTTAATGTCCACCTGAAAATCAGCTGCATCTGAGTATTGCCTGTGATGTTCCTAGCTGCTGGAGTTCTGAAGGCTTTTTCACAACTAAATTTCATGATTTTCAAATCCTTTGGTGATGATGTGGTTTGCGAAAAATTTGGGTAATGGTGTTTTTCTAAGTGAAGACTTAATCATCTGCAGTTGTGCCTTTTAGAGTCCTCTGTATTGTAAATGGGAAGGTTTTTGTTTTAATCTGTTGGAACCTGTGGTTACACACAGCAGTGTAGTTTGTCCCATTGGTTCTGGGAGAAATCACTTTCTGTTACTGGACAGCCTCTGGTGATCTGCCTCTCCGTGCTCTAGCCCTGCCCTCAAAGAAGTTCTGGATTTTTTGTCTATAAATAAAATCCATCCTTTTTTTCTTTTTTTTTTCCAGGAAAAATATGAATGTGCTTGTAAACGGGACAGCATTAAAATTGTGACACCAGACTGGGTACTGGATTCTATAGCTGATAAGACTAAAAAAGAAGAGACTCCTTATCATCCTCGTTTAATTATATACGAGGAGGAAGAAGAGGAGGAGGAGGAAGAGGAGGAGGAAGCAGAAAATGAAGAACAAGATTCTCAAAATGAAGCTAGTACTGATGAAAAATTATCAAGCCCAGCATCTTCTCGAGAAGGATCACCTTTGGGTGATCAAGTTTTTTCACCAAAATCTACTACTGCTGATAAGGCAAAAGGGGAACTGATGTTTGATGATTCTTCAGATTCCTCTCCAGAAAAGCAAGAGAGGAATTTGAATTGGACACCAGCTGAGGTCCCACAGGCATCTGCAGCAAAGCGTAGGTTGCCTCAAGGGAAAGACTCTGGGTTAATTAATTTATGTGCCAATGTCCCACCAGTGCCAGGTAATATTTTGCCGCCAGATCTGAGAGGCAATCTAATGGCTTCAGTCCAAGGTGCCCAAGGTTCTGATCGACAGGAAATGATGGCTACGTGGAGTCCAGCCGTGCGGACATTAAGGAATATTACTAATAGTGCTGATATTCAGCAGATTAATAGACCATCAAATGTAGCACATGTAAGTGTTGGATTTTTAATTTATAAGATATTGGACTTTTTCTTAGGAACTATCATATCCAAGAACTTCAGTTTCTTTTTATTGTTCTTTAAATGTACAAGGGATTAAAAGTTATGCATATTAGTTAAAAGTTGTGGCCAAATTACTAACCTCCCCTTAATAAGTAACTTCATTCCTAGCAGGTTCACAGGAGTAAAAAGGCATTTGGAAAAAATGTTTGAAAGAGTAAAGCTATGTTTAACTATAGTGTGGTTTAGAGTTTCAGTATTGATTTCTTGATAAGAGCAAAAAAAAATTCATTAATTTAGAATTATTTGGCTAGTTCAGGAAACCTGATTTCATACCCTTCAAGCTTTTTATTCAGTGCAAGGAATTATTTGTGCTATAAACACATAAAACCATGAAATGGATTGTTCTCACAGTAGGTTCAGTTCCATACTGTGTTGTTCTGCTGGGCATCATTAAGTTGTTATATCGTATAGTCAGGATTATGATGCAGAAGCCCTAACTTACAAGTTCTTATGCCACTCGTATAGTTGAAATAGTTGCAGCTTTTGTATTGAATTTATTTTTAGAAGAAAATAAAAAGTGAGTGAGCATGCACTGAAATAACTTGCAGCACTGAAATTCTGAGATGTTCATGGGAAAGGAACATGAGAAAAGTAGGTCCTGGTAAATGTTAGACATATCTTTTACTTAAATAATTGTACTGGTGCATTTATTTGGATGTTCATCTGAAGGTAAAACTTTCAAAGGTGCCTGAATAATATAGAAGTTTACAGCTAGTACTCAAACAGAAAAAGAGGAGTCACTCAGAAATGTTCGTTCTTTGTTGTCTATATGACTGCTGAATATGAAACAGAAAAACGGGCTCCCTTTTAAAACTGAGTCTTAGATTACTCTTCTCAGTGCCTTGAATTGTTTAAGGACTGGGACTTCTGGGTAAGGACTGAGCAGAACCACCAAAGTCCTGGTGGGTTGGCCAGTGCTGGTAAGTTGGCTGATGCTTTCATGTCTGAACACCGCATCTACAACAACATTGTGCTGTCATATACTCTTTATTGGTGTCTCTGTGGAAGTATTTTTCTTTAAGTAATATTTATAGAGCTCAGGGATGGTATCGTGCTTCAGGTGGACTTTGTTCTCCAGAAGTCAGTTACACTAGGGACTTGACTATGTTGTGCAAGGACTGTACTCCAGTACCAAATCGGGCTGCTGTGTAGGTTGCCGTGCTAGTTCCAGCACATGGAGAAAAGATTTACATCTTCGAATTGTGAATCTGCTTCCTAGAGGGGGGAATAACAATTCTACTTTTTTCCTTGTAACATCCCTCTGCCTAGGTTCAATTGTACTTTGTATCCTGCTTGGGTACCAGTCTTGGGTGGATTCCACGTCTTGGAATCTTGGAAAGTTACTGTTTAATTTCAACCTCAGATTTCTGCCAAATGGCAAGATCTGTAATAATAAGGCATTTTGCAGATACAAAGTTACTTGCTGAATAGAGCCCTAGGATACTTTTGAAAGTTTTATCCCTTTATTTTGAAATATATGTCCTGAAGCTTCTGTAATTTTGACTTTTGGGACTTTTTGTGGGGAGCAGCGTGAAGATCTCTCCTCATACTGAGCCACGGAAACATTCTTTTTGTGTATGTTATTTTTAGTTATTGAATGTTTATACTGTGGTGCTGTCTAGATATTAGGGATGGGTGATGCATTGATAATCGTGGTTGTAAATGTATGCTGTACCAACAATATCAAAATTACTTACATGAAACCTGAGATGTTTCGAAGTGCATTGAGAAAACACTTGAGCCACCTCTAATGAAGGTGGAGGCCTCATTGAGAGGATACAGTTATTTGGCTTTGTGTTTTAGTGATGTGCTTTGGTTCCTCCCTCTCTCAGACACACATCACTGAAGTTTACACTGTATGTGATGAAATACAGTGGGTGAAGGAAATAAGCTTTGCAGGATTCACCAAAGCTGATTTCATGTTTAAAAGACTTTAAGAATGGCGAGTCTAGAGTTTCCTATTGTCCCTTCTAATTTTTAATAGGTAGCTTATATTAAAATATTTTAATAAATATGTAGAACTCATCCTAATCTATTAGGAATTTCCCTACTTTTCCCTTTTCTGATGCCTTAAAAACTCACTTGCTAACTTACGTCTGCTTAGTGTGAAACGTTTTTTCCCTTAACAGTGAGTTATGCATCTAAAAATGAAATTAAACTCTAGATTACTTCAGCAATCTGTATAAACCTAAAATCTGTTATTCTTAAGTACGGGTTGGTTAATTGTTTTGGGGTTTTTTCCAAGAAATTATTAGTGCTTAGCAGATCAATGTTTTTCTTTGTATTTTGAGATTCAGTTTAAAAAATAGACCTAAATATTCCTGAATTGGTTCAAAAGAAAGCAAGGTTGTATTAAGTTCCCATGTTTCAAACATTATTCTAATTACTAGAGGCATTATTTGCAATTTTTAAGTTAAAGAAAATAAGACTATGGAACTAAACTATGAACTTAATGGGCCAAGAGGATTGTGAAGTAAATGTTATAGTCGATTGAGCTGATCAATGTAGTTATTAATATAGTGTTAATAGTCATAATATTACCAGAGATATCATCACTAATACGGGGATGGTTTTTATTCTTAAATTTTGCTAAGATGTGCATTGCCTTGTATTAGGAGCCACATGTAGCTCCATGCTTCTCTTACGTGAAAGTCCTGTATTTTCATTTTGCTATTAACAGGTAAAGATTTTTGTTTAGCTCGCAATGCATTTAAGCATAGAGTTCTTTTCTTTTGAGAATTGTGTTTTCCCAGTAGTTCTTTAAGTGTTTTTAAAACTGAATGGCAACAAAAAGGTCACAAAAACTAATCTTTGTTTTCTAGATATTACAATCACTTTCAGCACCTACAAAAAGTTTAGAACAACAAGTAAATCATAGCCAACAGGGACATCCAAACGCGGTGCTGTTTAGTCAAGTGAAACTAACACCAGAGACACATTTATTGCAGCAGTCACATCAAGCACAGCAGCAACAGCACCATCCTCTCTTACACCTTCAACCTCAACAACTCATGCAGCTCCAGCAGCAGCAGCAGCAGCAGCAACCCCAGATTTCCCAGCAGACTTTCCAACAGCAACAGCCTCATCAATTTCCGCAACAGCAGCAGCAGGTTCATCAGCAGCACCAGTTCGCACAGCAGCAGCTTCAGTTTCCACAGCAGCAGTTACACGCGCAACAGCAGCTACACCGTCCCCAGCAACAGCTCCAGTTCCAACAGCAGCATGCTTTGCAACAGCAACTGCATCAGCTGCAGCAGCAGCAGCTACAGCAGCAGCAATTGCAGCAGCTGCAGCAACAGAATCTGCAGCAACAGCAGCTACAACATCAGCAGCAGCAAATGCAGCAGCAGCAGCTGCAGCAGCAGCACCTGCAGCGATTACACCAACAGCATCAGCAGCAGCAAATGCAGAATCAGGCGACGCAACACTTAACGCAGACATCTCAAACGCTACAGCATCAGGTTGCAGCCCAGCAGCCACAACACCACCAGCAGCAACAGCAACAACTGCAGCAGCAGCCGCTTTTTGGGCATGATCCAGCAGCAGAGAGTTAGTAATCATTGTCCTCTGATCCTGAGAAAAGTGGCTAATGACATGACATAATGTGGGTTAGAATACCAAAAAATAATGCTGTGTTTACAGTATGGGATTGTAACACTTATAAATGCCATTCATGGCTCAGGACCTGTTTTACTAATTTTTAGGCAAACATATATAAATTATAACTAAGGATGATCCAAAAATCGGAAAAGTATGAGAGCACTGAGAACATTCTCTTTTCAAATACATACTTTATGCCACCAGCATATAAATTATACTATAAGAACAGTGTTAGCCTACGCATACCATAAATTTTTTTAATTTTTTTTTTTCCTTTGGAAGAGGGGAAGGGGGAAGCTGTCAAACAGCCTAACACTGGGAAAGACGGCTTAGATTTAGGAAATACCAGTAAATTAATGAGGATTCAGTATCGGAAAGTTGTCGTACCTTGCCTTGAATTGTGTCCATGCTAGTAGAACTGAAAGCTTTTTAATTGTTCTGACTATTCATAGCTAATCTATATAAAACAGTTAAGTTGTTGTCTTACGTTTTCCTTTTGGTGCCCCTTCCTCTCCCCTTTTTAGCCCGTCTTTTTCCAGGAAAAAACACCCAGACCAAACACCCTGGGCTGAACTGCGCCTTTAGATGTGGCTGTCAGCTTGGAAATTTTGGATCCTACTTTTTCCAATAAAGATTTTCTTCAAAATTAAGTTTATAACCTGGTAATAGGAGAGATTAGTGTAGCAAATATGTTCTGAGATGAACTCTTTCGACTTGCGAGTATTTAATTTTTTGTTCTTTTCTGTGCTAAACTATTCTAGTTCCAGAAGAGTATTTCCTACTGGGCTGTGTCTTTGCAATTGCTGATTACCCTGAACAGATGTCTGACAAACAGCTGTTAGCGACCTGGAAACGGGTAAGATTCCGCTATATTTTTAAAAAACTATGATAACATAATGTCATAGTAACTATATTCTAAAAGAAATCATTGGAAGTATTTCAGCACTTTTCACTTTTCTTTAGGCATCCTTATGTGTAATGTTTGTTTTACAACCTAAAAAACATTATTCCACTGCAGCTGACCAGAAAAAGTAATAAAAATGCTTTAGATATGAAGCCTGGTTGAATTAGATCTTTAGTCAAAATATTGGCTAAGTAAGTTACAGCCTTAACTATTTCCTGAATGTTTTCAATTAGGCAGCTGTCGTGCAGCAAATGTAATATTGCATTGCTCTCTACCTTTAACTTGATTGTATAAAAAGACTTTTTTGCATATAATCTTGGCATTTAGTAGCCTGTGAGGTATCCACCTGAGTGAAAAAGATGGAAGAACAGAGTGTTTCTATTTTTTGCCAACTTCTTTTTCAGAAAAATCTGATTGTATCCTTTCCTAAATGAGAGGACTTTGGTGTTCTTCAGAAACTTCTGATGGATTTTATAGTTGAATTTTCCCTTCAATTTTGCATAATCAAGTAAGCTGTTGACATTTTTAACAGCACTTGTGTTTATTGCTGAAATAGAATTGAATAGTTCATGAAAAATTGTTTAATAGTTATACTGCAAAAATAAAAAAAATATGAGAAGGGTTTTTTTGTTTATATATCTTTATTTGTTTTTTTTAATTGATTCTAAAAAAATAGACTTTTTGTAGCTCAGTGAAAAGGTGCATATTTAATTTTGGTTTTTCCCTTTTTTTTTTTTTTTTTTTCAAAAACATTTTTAAGCTAGATAACAAACATTTTTGGGGGGGTAACTCTTCAGTGAAATGGTGCTAATGGTGACAATGTCCTAAAGAGCAGACTTTATTTAAGACTGTTCATTTCTTAGGGTATTTTTTAAATTGTTATATATATATGTATATATATATTAGAAGTTTTGGGTTTGTTCTCTTACCAGATCATTCAAGCACATGGTGGGACAGTGGACCCTACCCTTACAAGCAGATGTACACATCTTCTTTGTGAAAGCCAAGTCAGTAACATGTATGCTCAGGTAAGCAAACCAGTAACGTGTATTCATGCATGCTTTAATTTTATTACGGGAAACGTAGACCTTTCCAGTATGTACTTATAATTAAAGCTTTTCATGATGTGCTTTTTTATCGTTTGTGGTATAACAAACTTTCATAATGCATGTAGTAGATTTATCCCAGAGAACACGAAGGAAGATGCTATGAGAAGAGGGATCCTGAAAAAGTAGGGGAAAACAAATGATTAAAATCAAAGCTTTGTATTGTAGGAAAAGTTTAAAATAAAATAAAGATGTATTTTGGTTTTTAAAGGCTGTTTATGCACGTATTTGTAGGCTTTAAGAGAAAGGAAGAGATGTATTACAGCACATTGGCTGAACTCAATCTTGAAGAAGAAGAAAATGGTACCACCTCATCGAGCCCTTCATTTTCCAGTGGCATTTCCACCAGGAGGAAAGCCATGCTCTCAACACGTAAGAAGAAAAAGCTTCTAACAGATGCTCGGCTCATTACATGAGCAGTTAAAATATAGCTAGAAAGTGCTTAATCAAAGCAAAACACACATTTCTTTCGTCTTGGAAGAAAACCTTCTTAAGGTCCTGTGTTGATGTGGTGCATGCTACGGGGTGATTCAGAGTGCTTTGAAAGTCTCACTGAGTTCTGAGGGGTGAGGAGTAACACCTGTGTTGTGAATTGTTCTCTTAAAAACTGAGGTGCAAAGATTATGTGAGTTATACATAGCAGGACGGCAGGAAGCCAAGCTGCATAGTTTTTGATTAACAGCATGTCTAACAGTATATGCTTCCTGTACCATAACCAAATATTTTGAAGGTATTTTTTGAGGGTTTTTCTGGGTCAATACCTAGCAAATACCAGAAAAGGAAGCCTGTTCTGTTAATCAGAGAGCAGGAGGTTACAGTTCCAGTAACCTGTGCAATGAGGAGCCCCGAGGAAGTTGGATTTTGTGGCGTCGAAACATAGACTTGCATTTGAATCGGTTACATCTTGAAATACACTGTGCAACATAAAACAAGATTCCAAAGTATATGTTGGCATTGGATTTCTTTGTGCCGGATGCAGGCGTTCAGGATGATGGCCTTACTACTAGACTGTTCTAAAAGGTATAAAAAGAAATACAGGTTTGGGAAAATTAGAATATAACAACATGCATGTGAACACAGTGGTTAGTAGTAAGTGTAATATGTAATAAATGTAGTTTATTATCAACAACAACATTGCTGTTGCCTTTTCCTAAATAAAAGGAGAGAATAGCAAAAATTAAAAGTTGGCAAGACTAAGGATAAGAACGGGAGAGGTGGAATTACCGTTCACCACCTACGATCAGCTGACACAGTTTACTTGGCGCCATGGCGGGGTCGAGCACAGCGTTCAGGAGATTTTTAAAAGTAGAGTAGGGCAAGCAAGTACGTGTAAGCGTTTCTCTCTCTCCCTGAATGTAAACAACAGCAGAAGAAAGACGCGACGCATGTGCCAGAAGAAAACTAGCTGTGAGCTCTTTCATAGTAAAACGTTGTAGCCTTTAAATGAGAAAAAGCTGACCAGCAAAATGAAAATGGCTCTTCCTTAGTCAGAATTAGTGCTGAAAACCTGAAATGATTATGTATAAACAAATCACTTTTAAATTGTACTTTATTTATTCTACAAACCATGTTTTAATTTTCCATGTGCCATAGTTAACGATACTGTGTATTTCGCTGTAATGTAAAAAAGTTAGTAACACAAAAATACTTTCAACAGGAGTGTTTTGTAAGTACCATCTATGTTCAGTTATTCGTAACTGTCTGTTTCTATCTGTAGATAATCTCGGTGACAGGATTTGTTGATAGTGACAGAGATGACCTCAAACTGATGGCCTACCTAGCAGGTGCCAAATACACAGGCTACCTGTGTCGCAGCAATACAGTTCTCATCTGTAAAGAGTAAGTGGTTTATCCCTGCAGTATTCAGCTTCTCAGTTGCCTGTTGCCAGTTAGTGCTTTTCTTAACGTGAGGTGCTAATTACATGTCATCATAAGAATGTTAATTTTAATCAATTTTGTGATTTCATAGCAATAAATTTAGTGATGTTCTTTCTTGAGCTAATTTACTGCACACTGTAATACGGTAAATTTGGCCTGAAGACAGGCAAAAGAGAAGTCGTTTCCAATTCCACTGTTTCACAATATTTTATAAGTGATGCTGACTGTTACATCATCTATAAGTAAAATATCTTCTTTTTTAATAATTGTTTTAAAACGTCGGGGGTGGGACAATTAAGTTAAATCGAGGTCTAACTTGATTCCATTTGGGGCAGAAATACTCCCCTAATTGACTTGTTCTAGCACATAAAGGAAAAGTATTTTTTCAGAGTATCTACTTTGTCACAGTTAAAATAGATAATAGGCCAACACACATATACTGATATTTTAGGTTTATTATTAGAAATTGCTGTTTTAACTGTTTTATTAAAATATATTTTCTTTTCTTCATCTCTGAACAATAAGGCCCAGTGGCTTGAAGTATGAGAAGGCTAAAGAGTGGAGAATACCATGTGTAAATGCGCAGTGGCTCTGTGACATACTGCTAGGAAATTTTGAAGCTTTACGGCAGATACAGCACAGTCGGTATACAGTGTTCAGTCTTCAGGATCCGCTTTCTCCTAGTCAACATCTAGTTCTAAACCTTTTGGGTAAGAGCGGCAGGCCCCAAATCCTGTGTTCTGTAGCATTTATATATGTACCTGTTTAATCGATAGATGCATCTTCTGTTCTAAAGAACTTTGCAGTGCTTTCATTTGTGTTTTGTTCTTCATTTCCTAGATGCTTGGAGAGTCCCATTAAAGGTATCACCAGAACTTCTAATGGTATGTTGAATTATTGTGTATATATACAACTATTTTTGTAAGATTACTCTTTAGTGTTTTTAATGGGTGAGCACATGCGTGTATGTCGTGTGCAGCAGGCCAGAGGGACTTACGCAGAGCCGTGCTGAACCTCCTGGCTTTACTTCCTGCTAGTGTTCTCTCTATTTTATTTTGAGAAATCTGAGCAATAATCTTTTGCAGAACTAAGAACCTGCACTGTGATGTACAAAATCAAGTTACTTTTGAGACGTCTTGAGCTAGTGCTTCACTCTTCAATTTTTACGTCAAACCTTTAGAAAAGGCTTGGTATTTTTTGAGTCAATACGTAACACTATCTGAAAATGAGGCCACATGAGGGTTTCTAAGGCAGAGCACCAGAAATCTTTTTCGAGGATAGCTGCCTGTCAGACGGTGTTGATGCCATCTACTTTTTGCATTTTCATAGTTGAAATGTCTATCAAAAAGTGAGCGTGTGCGCTTTTCTTTCCAGCTGCTCTTACTAGCGATTGTCTAGCATAAAACCACTCATTCCTGAGAGCAGGGGACAAACCCCCGTGGCCTGTTCCTCCCAAAGGACCATCCTCACAGCAAGGCTGGAATAATGCTGCCTGTCTCTTTTTGGTCATGTGCCTCTAGCATTCCTCATTAAATTTCAGGTGTGGATTTGCAGGTTAAAAAGGAATTGTTGTCACAGGCTCCTGCAAGTGAGAGCTGTGGTTTCAAGTTACTCAGGCCAGGGAGAGCCTAAAAGCTGCATTTCTCTACTCCTGGGCAAACGCTCTAGTGGCTGATCTAGTACTGGGGAGACGGGAGGGTCTATCCAGTGAGTACCTGAGCATCCACTGGAGCTTCTCTTTATGTAGTTAGGGAACTTGAGCGTTTAAAACGCAGGTGCCAGTATTTTCTGTTGATATTTAAGCACCTGGAAGAATATTGTAGTCATCATGCATTTAACAAATGGACAAGTTTTTCACTCTCTTTCTCATTTATTTCTTTGGGTTTTCCATTGATGATTACGAGCTTTATTTAAAGGAAAAAAAGTCCCACCATATTTTATTTGGTGTACACTTACATTTTTACGTAACTTTGTGGAGAAGTTTTAGTTAATTCTCAGCTTTGCTCTTGAGTCAGTTGTGTAAGCAATAGGTGCACCAGTGCGCATTGTTTTTTTATGTTTAATTTTCTTTAATATAATCTCAGAATATCAATGTATAGTTTTCCTCTTTTCAGAAATTGGTTTCCCTGCTCCATTCAGATGTAAACATGTAGATGTTCTAATTTCAGGGTGTGAGGTTGCCTTTGAAACCAAAGCAAAATGAATCCAGTCTTCAGCCATCTGCCAAAAGAGCAAGGTAAGACGAGTGTGCCATCAGTGCCGGTAGTCCTTAATTGACTTTCCCACAGAAGTGTCAGCTGGCCATCAGTCTAGTTCCATCCTCTGCCCTGCTAATTGAAATAACTATAAATGGTTTTTGCATATTGCCAGCTCCTCAACTGGCAGGAATAAAATAATAAGTAGAGAGTGAAGTACTAAGAGAATTGTGAGAGAATAGAAGCAGGAGAAAATGTCCTGTTCTCAGCATGGCAATTTTTTCTTCACGAGACTGATCCTGCCTAATTCTCATTCATCTGAGTACTTCCATTGATAAAAGTTGCAAGAGTGTGCTTGTGTAGTTTTAAAATAATAATACAACTTTGGCCCCAAACTTCACATTCTGCTGTATTTCATGGATTTTGTAGGATTGAAGACCTACCACCACCTACTAAAAAACTCACCCCAGAATTGACACCGATGGTGCTCTTCACAGGATTTGAACCTATGCAAGTTCAACAGTACATTAAGGTGACTTTCATGCTTATCTCCTGTGAACTACATTGAAACATCTCCTAACTTTTTTCTTGATGTTGAATTTTTGCTATCTAAGACTCGATTAAGGTACATCTAGTGGATAAAACCCCATGCTTACTGGGGCTGAGGTTAGAGCATAGATTTACGTGAAATGAGCTTTGGTAAGTGTTCTGCTTTAGTTAACTACTTCGTGCTTCTGTGCTACTTATTTGTTCTTTCTATACGATTATTTAAAAAGCAAGAAGGCTGCTTCCACGTTTGTTTTTAAATCAGCAAACTTCATGACTAAATTTAGGTGAGAAAAGTAGTGATGGTTGTACTGGATGAGACCCAAGACTCTTCTAATCTAGTTGTTATCTGTAAGGCCAAATGCTTCAAAGCAAGCTGATGACAAAGCTTATGGCAGGTGTGAGATAATAAGTTCCCATGGAGATTTTGTTCTGTTCCCTCATAAAGCTGTACCAGAATTTACCTCTAAATAATTTGTAACATTCTTCTAATGGTATAAAAATCCAATCACTCCTTGAACCTTAATAACTAGTAAATATTTGTTCCAAAAGAACTTTTAATTTACGTTATTTGTCACATGTTGGCACAGGGTTTTTTTAACTGCTGATCTCAGTAGTGCATGAAAGATCCTGACGCCGATGCCTGCTCCAGCTAATCAAAAGTAAATGAGGCCTAGTCAGTGTACTCAAAAATACCTAATGTCTTTATTTTACCTAAACTTCTTTTTAAAGTAGTAAAAACTTTGGACTTTATTCCCTTGCGGTTGGAGCTTGGTATTAAATATTTTGGGACTTAAAATACTTTTTAGCTTGTCATGTAAAGTTCCAGTGTCAGCTCCTCATTTTTTTGTCATGTTGGTACCGGGTTAGTTATATGGAGAATCTGTTTTGGTAACAGCTATGGCTCACAGAAATGAAAAATCAACTTCAGCCTCGAAGCCTGTGAAGTTGAATCTAAACTTGTCAGCGATGATATCATCAAGACCTTTCAGAGTTCGGGTACCTACCTGAGTCTGGATACTCCCCGTCCTCTTGGGATGGAGGGGTGGGTTTTTTTGCCTGCATGCCCAAAGGGTTCCTTGAACGTCAGGGTGGAAACCTTACAAGATCTGCCCTCGTAGGTGTACAGCGTTTGAGGTGAACATGTATTAACTATGGAAATAACAGCCTTTGCCTTTTGTAGGTGTACAGGTGTGCTATTCACAGTGTGTTTATATGTACCCGAAGGGGATAAATAGTAGAGAGGTTCAGTGTCACTGAATACTATTTTTGTATATAATCTTTATGCAAACCGTCAAAGTAAGCCAGCACGGTAAAGAAAACCTTAAAACATTGTCCCTGTCTAACCTACTTGTTCGTTATTATCAGAGCAGTACAGAGGGATGGCAGAGATCTTTCAGGGCTTCTAATAACCCCATAGGGCTTCTCGCTTGGGTGTCTCCTGATGACTTTTGTAGTAAAATCACCCCAGTATGTTAAATATTTATACTTAAAGATATTGGTGGCTTTTTTATTCTTTTGTACAAAATGCTCGTCATAGAAAATCAGAAATCCCTGGTGCATAGATACTGAAGCTGTCCAAATATTTTTTCATTCTTTAAATGTTTATGAGAGGGAGCACTCTACTTGTAACTAACACCTGTGGTAATTTGATATGCCTCACCAGCTAATTAGTTGTATTACTAATCCCTTCAGATAATGACTTCTATCTAACTGACAAGGCAGCAACTGTGAAGAATTAGTTTGGGTTTGGTAGTTTAAACCAAGGAAAGGGGTAGTTACTGAGGGGTAGTTACTCAGTATCATCAAAAATACATGTGGAACTAGTGTATTTAAAGAACACGTTTTTCATGAGTTGCTTTTCTCTTCAAAGAAAATACTAGCAAAATTAAGTTTACTGTAGCTACAGGGTATGTTACACCTTCCATAGAAAAGAGCAAAATCATTAAATTTTCTGCTTACTTAAATTTAATAGCATGTTGTACTTAGATTTTAATTTGTATCTTATAATTATTTCTTTCCTTTCTTAAAAAAACAAAAAATAACAAAAAAACCCCAGAAAAACTGCAGAAGCAGAATGTAGCTTTCAGTCTTGCCAGATGAAATTTGTGTCTGGAAATACCTGGATATTCAATGCTGTAAATTCTGCCCTTTAATCATCTTCAGTAAACGAATGGCTGTAATACAGAATTTTCCTACATTTACTGTTTCGTTAGGAGCTTAGTTTTACTTGATGGTGATGTTATGATTCGTTTTTTTCCTCCAGTTTTTAAAGGACTGTTCCATTCTGATTTCTGTGTTGTACAACTTTCAGAAACTATATATCCTCGGAGGTGAAGTAGCAGAATCTGCCCAGAAATGTACCCACCTAATTGCCAGTAAAGTGACCCGAACCGTCAAGTTCCTGACAGCAATTTCTGTAGTCAAGCACATAGTAACTCCAGAGTGGTTAGAAGAGTGTTTCAAATGCCAGAAGTTTGTTGGTAAGTTAAACTAGTATCATCTTATATAGTAAACTGAAGGCTTGCTGATTTAAGTATGCGAAGAGAGCATGCATATTTAAATACACTTAATTGTTTTGACTTCTGACTTTAGTGTCTTCTCTTGCCAGTTTCCTAAAGAGTTCAGTTTTGACAGCAGAGATTTTAAGTCTACAGCAAATCTGACTAGTATAGTTAATAACTCATGTTATGTTTAAACAATTATACTAGCAGCTAGTTCGTATTTCACTTGAGGTTTGTATTTCACTTGGTGTCATTAAATAAGAAGAAATTATGTATTATTTTTTTATTAAGTTCTTTCAACAGAACATTTTGTTTCTTTTAGTTTTTATTTCATGTAATGTTGTTTCTTTCCATTAAATGAAGTAAAAAAAAATACTTTAAAAGTTGACTTTAGAGTGTTTAAATAGTTGCATGTTGTTAAGCATTATATTTCTTTCTCATGTGGTCCTTTGCAGATTTGATTACATTACTTTTTAAACCCCAAATGCTTTTGTTTTCAATATTTTTTCTAAAGTATTAGTTGTAAAGAACGAAGCCAATGTTGTAAATACAAAAATGCATTTAAATAATTAAAATTAATTGGTCTAGTACCGTAACTGTCTTGGAATATGTTGACTTTGTGTTTGCACCGCTTTTCTGTTGACAGCTGAAGAGAAAAACATAGATGGTTTAAGTCTACTTGACAAGGATGTTGAATCTGAAGAAAATCTTCTTAAAGGCTGATTATTTGTTTTATGATTGTTTTATGCTTTTTATATAATTCATTTGAAAGGAGCAAATGTATAGCATTGCTGCCTAACCATCACAAAGACTTAAATCAATAAACAGCAAGCATTTTTATAAGCATTTTTATAAATCTGGAGAAAGCGACTTGCTTGGTTCAGCATCAGTGAGCTGAGAAATCAATGCCTTTGAAAGCTGTTAGAAGATAAAGAAGGTCAGGGGATACAGAAGGATGACTGTTTTGATCTAGGACTTGAAGTACTTTACTTGTCTACTGAAATTTAGTCGATTTGTAGCTAATGGGCTGCCTTCAATTTTGTACCTAGTACAATGACTTAAAATACAGCAATTGTTTAGAAAAATTGTCCTATTGGTTTTCTTGGTCTTATGGAAGAGTGTTAACACCATCTCTTGCAGGTTGTCAGAATTATACTTGGAAAGACCAATTTGTTCTCCATATACATTCTGTTTTTCGTTAAATTTAAGTATTTTGAATTAAAGCTGATTTCGAAATGTGTTTGACATAGCTTTTTGTGAAAAGGTAAGTTAAGACTAAAATTCCATCCCTCATAAAAAAAAAAAAAAAAAAAAAGAAAAATCAGGTGAATAATAGGACAAGGGAAAACCAGATGGATAGGTTGTTCTGTTAAGGCAGCGTGAGGAGTTGAAGACAGTTTCTGGGCTTCCGTAAGTTGTTCACAGTGATTTGAACTTAAACTTAATCATTCTGCCTCTTTGTAGAGAATCAACAAATAAAAGTTCGCAGGTTCCCACAATAAGTTAGAAAAAGGGACTTTATAGGACAATGGTTGTTGCTAGATGCACAAGTGGAAAATACACACACAATTTTATTCTCCAAGTAGTCGTGGGTCATCCTTACAAGATGCCTAATCATGTTAAAATTAGTGAGTGTTTACCATTCAGAGGCACTCTCCCACCAAAGTTTTCTGATCATACTAGATCTTGAGTGACGTGGATGTTTTTTTCTTTCCTACATTACATCATCAGTCTTTCTTTTTCAGATGAGCAGAACTTTGTGCTCAGAGATGCTGAAGCTGAGGTGCTATTCTGCTTTAGTTTAGAGGAGTCTCTAAAGCGAGCACAAGTAGCTCCACTGTTCAAGGTAAGTGGTTTAAAAGAACATTTAAATACTTGGAGCTTTTCAACCTGATGTTTTAGGCATTGGGACCACAGCTCTTGTAGTCGAGGGCTATAAAACAGACTAGCATATAACGTGAAGCATTTGGTTTAAATTTTGTTTGTTACTTTATGCCTATATCCTGCCTAAGCATTGTTGGGATGGATCTAAGCTCTCTAAGTGACTGGATCCTGTAGATGTGAATAAAACATGCTCAGTATACGCTCAGTATAGTTAACAGTATTTGTTCTCTTACAAAATCTAGAACACTGCTCTATTATTTGTAAAATGCCACTTATGGAAGGGACTTTGCTCTTTTTTCAATACCGGCCTGATAGTCAAAGCACTTGCTCTTCAAACTGGGGGTCTGAGAGTGAGTTTGCACTTCAGCCTCAGGGAGTTCTGGTCCAATTCTCCTTGAAGACTGTACTTAGCACCAGGCTGTTTGCAGGGATGGTGCAAGATGGTTTTCATGCCTCTGGTTAAAATTGTGTTACAGTGCAGAGTGCAGAAATCAAAGTTGCTAGAGATTCTTCAGTGTAACTGAATTTGAGACTTCTTGAGGCAAACCACCTAAAAAGGGTATTTTTACAACTTGTAATGAAGAAGAATCTGTGTCTTTTATTAAGACTAAATAATACATTTCACTCAGTTTTGCAGTCTAAATGGCAAGGTGGTTTGGTTTTTTTTTATTCCTAGCTGGTAAACAAAGATAATCTACTTTGTGATCTGATCACCTCCATCAGTCTCAGTCATGCAGGAGGATAATTTTTGTCAGAAAGTAATACATTGGCTACCAATTAAAAGCTGAAAGTTCTTTTGTGACACTTGAGATGTCCCTGTGCTTGAAGAAACAAGGAACACTGTTGTTCCTATAGTCTTACCAAGCTGCAGTTAACTTTTTTGGGGGGGGTTGGTGGATTTTTTGTTTGGTTTTTTGGCTTTTTTTTTTATTTTTCTTTAACCATAGTTTAACCTGTGGTCATTTGAAGGTTTCCTGGTTATTATTTTAAAGGTGTTGAAATAGGCACACCTGAGCTGTTCATATTTATTAAACTTGTGGGTTTGCCTCACCGGGAAAAACAGATCAGTGCTAATTAAGGACAACTCAACAGCTGATGAAATTTGTTGCTTTAAGCTGTGGTATCTAACACCAGCTTACAAAGCCCGCCCTGTGATTGTATAGGAGTAACATGATAATAAAACTTGACGTCTTGCAGAAATCAATTGACAAAATAATGCTTTTTTCTTATTCTTTCTCTTCTCTTTTTAGGGAAAATATTTTTACATTACACCTGGAATTTGTCCCAGCCTTTCCACCATGAAAGCTATTGTGGAGTGTGCGGGAGGAAAAGTATTATCTAAACAACCTTCTTTTCGAAAACTCATGGAGCATAAGCAGAACAAAGTGTGTACAGTGTTGCTTTTGAAAATGTATTAGTAATACCTTACTGTGCTATTCTGAGCTCACCGTTAGTTTCTTTTGTTTAGAGTTTGCCTGAGATAATCTTGATTTCCTGTGAGAATGATCTTCACTTATGCCGAGAATATTTCGCAAGAGCCATAGGTATGTATAAGCTATCAATGTAATTTGAACAATACAACTGGTGTTTTAATTTTTTTATTATTATTATTTTACAAGTACACATCTTTTGAAGCTCTCAGGTAATAACAGAGGAATACGTGGTCTATCCTGCAAACCGCAGAGAAATCTGAGCCAGCTGTTTGCTAGATTTTCTAATAAAGGTATTTTATAGCCAGGTCACCATAAATCACTGGCTTGAACTTGAGGCTTCTGTCCTGCCTGAGGCAAGATTACTGTCTCAGTATTCATCGAGTTAGTTAAAGATTTGGGGTTTTTCACTATCTATTTTTACTGAACTGTAGAACCCCAGGACACGGTGTGTTTATTAATAAAGACATGCGCTGGAAGCCTAGCGCCGTGTGTAACAGCTAACAGTAGGGCTCTGGTAATGGTGGGACAATACTCCCTTACACCTTTGCGTGGAGAGCAGAAAGGTACAGAATGGCCCCTCCTGACAGACATGAGGCAGAATGTCTTTGCAGGGTGTAAAATCTGTGCATGTTTTTGGTATTTCCAGATGTCCACAATGCTGAGTTTGTCCTGACTGGAGTACTTACTCAAACACTGGATTACGAATCATATCCTTTTTGTGTAAAGGCTGTCCACTGCTTGGGGAACTGTAGTTTACTGAAAGGTTTTCTTAATTATGAACTCATTATTTATAATGTTTTAGGATGTGTAATGTTTACTTGATGGGAGGGCAGTTTAACACCCAGAAACCTAGCTTAAATTCAAAGTGGAATTACTTTTTGATAGGAAGTACTTCAGTGGAGGTGGGAGTCAGGGTTGTCAGAAAATAACAATACTAGAATATGAAGCAATAGGAAGAAAACAACTTGTCATGATGGAAAATATTGGTCACGAGTTACTTGTGGATGAGGAAAATAGCTTTTTACTGAGGATTATAAACCCTGTTTGATAAATGCAGTGTAGGAACCAGTAGGAGTTCTATGTCTTTATGTATGTTTTTTATAAAAGTTCTATTTTGCAATCATTTCTTAAAGTTGTTCTTTCTTAACAAACATACATATAAATTTACTTGATGGGTAGTAAAATGCCTTACTGCTTCGGAATCCTTGGAGCATTAAATCTAGCTGTTCAGCCATTGTACAAAGCAACTAAAACTTCCTGTGGATGCTGTTTTCCAGCTGTTTTCCTAGGGATGATGAGCAGTTTAAAGCAGGAAAGCAAAAATAAACTGCATCTTTTTTAGGATGTGTAATTTTATTATGCTGAAACATAATTTACTATGTTTTGTATTATACTACCATTTTAAAAGAGCCCACTTTAGCTATCATGATTAGCCCGTTTTTAAACATTTTAACGTAAATGATGGTACTTCAGCCAAAAGTGTAATTTGGATGTAAAAATAAAAGGGCTTGCTATCTATTAAATTATGGATGTTGAAGATGAAAATGTTTTGTACTTTATTTTTATTTCTTATACTCTATTTTCTTTTATATTGATATTTTGCCCACATTTTAAATAAATGTACTTTTAAATGTTTTACTCTATATTTTAGTGGTGGTTCATTTTTTTGAATACTGTGCAACAATGGCACTCTGGTAAGAGTAAATTACTCAAATCTTTTTCCAAGCAATGTACAATTATTTCAAGCTTATTTCACCAGGTATGTTTTAATATATGAAATCCCAGTGCTTTAAAGGGAAATCATTGTAAATGTATATATGTGTTTTTACTGCAACAAAGAAATAGCTTGAAGGAAGGAGGAAATATAAGCCCACATATTATGCTGTTGTGATAACTTGTTTGTATAGTGAGTTTTACTAAATAAATATTAAAAACTAGTCTCCCAAATCTATATTCAGTTGTATTTCCTAATACACGCACAGTTCTAATAACCTGACTTTGCCATTTTTGTCAGTTCAGATTCTAGTAGATGAAAAAGTTATCCTAAAAGCATTTATTGTTTGATCAGCAAGCCATTAAACTCCGGCTGGGGATTGCAGATATCTCCTTCTCTGTATGTCATCAAGTGTATTACAGCGCCTTGTGAACCATTCACGGAACGATTCAAAATACAAGATAAAAACCTACTTTAAACAATAGCTTATCATGCTATTTTTTTTTCAAACATTTTGTATTTCTATGCAGAACCATTTTACAGAGAAGCTTTTACAATTACAGTATCATTAAACTGAGGTAAGCTGCTATTTTTAGTGTATGCAAAGCTTTCTACAGAGAAATTATTCATTTCAAATGTCTTTTGTGCTATGGCTTAAAAGGTAAATCCAGCTGATACTTGGCCACTGTTTCTGTTGCCTTTTTTCCCACATCTCAGTTCAACAAAGTGCTCAAGTGAAGGACAAATTCAAGCTGTAAAAACACAGTGGGAGTAAATTTCAAGATGGGTGAATTCCCACGGAGGTCAGTACCGTGCCTCTTGCCTGTTACGGCTGCCTCTGGGTTTCCCAGCTATCCCAATTTATTCCTGGATTTGGCGTTTCTGTTGTAATCAATAAGGGGCTACAGGATGATAACAGGGAAGCTAAAATTTCTATCAGCGTGACTTTTGGTAAGGTGACAAAATGTACTAAATGAGAATGTTATACTTTGCCTCAAGATGGTTTTGGGTGCATTGGAAGTTAAAAAAGTGCGGTACAGGGTGGAAGAAAGTGGTATTTTTCCCCAAATGCCATTTACTTGTAACAGCAGAGTGATGTGCCTTTTCTTTGTGTGATGTTCAGCTCTCCGTAATACAGTTTCCTCTTCATTATGAGATAGATTAAGACAAAGTCTTTAACGTGGAGACCTAAGATTGCAAGCTGACAACATAATTTTAGGCTTTAACTTTTAAAAATAGTAAAAAAAGGAGGAGGGAATGCAGTGGGAGTTAATTGTTGGCTGATGAGTTGTTGTGCAAATGACTTAGGTTGTTTAGACGTGCAGACCTGGCAAGTCTGGTCTCCCTTTACTGTCAGTGGAGGGAGAGAATCTCTCTGAAACCTGAGTTACTTCCAGACCCCTGCGGAGGGTGCATTTTTTAACAGTTTAGCAAAGTAGTTTAGTAATCTACATCTGTTAGAACAGGTGAGATGAATCCCACCCTAGAGAACTACAGTAATGCATTGCATAGATACTTTTTTTTTTGTGTAGATAAAAGTACACCTTTTTTTTTTTTTTTTTTTATCCCTTCAAATACACTAATGCTGAAATCACCTAAATCTTTGTGTTAATCTTTGTATGGCTTGAGACTTCCTTCACTATACTAGTTACCAGGTTGCAGAGAGCTTTTAATGCCTTTTCCTTTAAAACCAGCACCAGCCTGTTGTAGCTTTTGGACTTTTGGAAATGTGATACACGAAACTTACCTTGAATAAATACTTCCTACCTGTCATGCATTCAGCATATCTTCTGTCTGCCTCAGGAACGATGAATTGCTGTAGCAAATGTAAGCACTAAAAAGAGATACGTGGATGTAATGAGTCAGGGGCACTGTTTAACTGTGCGTGAAATCAAACGCGAGGCATATGAGTTTGCAGGACTGGGTTCTAGAAGCGAAGAGGACCTGCTAAAACAGCTTCCTGCAGAATGAGACCCAGCACCGAGGGAGAAGAGGCAGAGAGAAACCGGGCTTGAATGTGTTAGCAGGTTCTGCCTCAGGAACGTAAACTGCTAGACTCGATAACGCATTTCTGCCTCAGTAAAAGTTCTCACCTTTTTTAGGATTAACTTCTTCCACAACGAAGCAGTGTTGAGGATATATAACACCTTTGCCAAAGAGTCAAGAGATATGTGAATGCAGTAGCAGCTGAAAGGTAGATTTCCTTATGAAAACTATCCAAAATGCTGTCAGATACTGCGTAGAGAAGCTTGAAGAAAACCAAATGCAATCATGGAACAAATGAACCCCGTGGGAAACGTGAGTGGTAATGCATCTGTTTCATCATCAGTGGAGACAGTGTGTTTATTTAGCCAACATACAAGTATGACTGATTTGATTAACCTTTCAATTAGAGTAAAAAAACAGAACCTGCCAAGAAATAGTCTTTCAAGAACCGCAGGAGGTGTCCAGAGCCAACTGGCTTGCACAGATGTTACCGTGCATGTGATTAGTGATAAAGGATTTGATGAAGTATGCTCATACTAGATTGCTGTTACGAACATGCCTTTTCTTCAGTGGAAGGTTAACATACTGAAGTGTCTATTTGATCCTGTCTCCTGTACTCAGGAAAAAATAACTTTCAAATCGTTTGGTTGCTTGCAGAGGCATTAGGTCCATAATAGAAGCTTATGTTCTTTGTAGAAAATGTGTTCTGATACAGCAGTTATTTAAAGATAAATATAGAACCTGTGTGTGATAGCAGAGGCATTCCACTGGTTAGGGATCTGCTGGCAGTCAGGGAAATGGTCTCCGCTCGTTACCCTGCAGCTTGCTTTGCCATGAATCATAAAGTAGAATTGTAGAACAGAATTGTAGAAGTGCAGCTGGAAGAGACCTCTGGAGGTCCAGGCAAGTTTTCTGTATCTCGAAGGATGGAGATGCCACAGCCTCTGTGGGCATCCCATTTCTGTATTTTGCTACCCTTGAGGTAACAAATGAACCATCCTCATGTCTAGTCAGAATGCCCATTGTTTCACAAGTAGCTGTTGGATCTAATGTCATGCCCCTGCACCTCCAAGAAGAGTCTGGCTCTTGTATCCTTTCTACTCTCCTAGCAGGGAGTTGGAAACAGCGGTGAGACCTTCTGTTCTTAAGGCTGAGCGCACTCAGCTTCTCCTTGTGCGTTGCGTACTTACACCCCCTAATCATCTTGATGGTCTTCTGCTGGACTTGCTCCACTGGGTCATTGTCCTACTGTATGGGGGAGCCCAAAACCGAAAAGAGAAAAAAGTGCTGGTCACCTTGGCCTTTTTCGTGTCTTCCGTCACTACATCCCTGCCACGTTGAGCAGCAGACTTTCTTTTTTCTTTCTTTTCCTTTTCTTTTTTGCCAGTGATGTATTTACAGAAGCCTTTCACTCTGCCTTTCACATCTCTTGCTAGTTTCAACTCGGGCTGAGCTGCTCCTGAATAAAAAAAAACAGCTGCACAGTTCAAGATGTGTGAAGCATCTGAGCGGAGCAGGTAAGTACCAGAACGGCTGTGTTTAGGAAGGTTGTGCAACTTTAACCTTTACGCAGCTCTACTATTAAAATTTCATCAAACGCTTTCTAAGCGCAGTTTAGTTAGTTTGTCCTGCCTCAAGGCAGAGGGGTAGATGAGAAGACAGTTCTGTTGGTGTTTATATGTTTTATGTTTAAATATCACGATGCCTTAAAAGGTGCTAGGAGATTACGTAGGCTATGTTAAGTAAGAATTACCCTTTTTATGGATAGAAATTAAGATTCAGAGAGAAGTTTGCGCTTGGAGTGGTGAAGCAGGGAATAAAACCCAGGTTAGCTAAATTCAAAGGGTTTACTAGGAGTAAGTTTTCCTAGAATTTCTATGGAATGGCGCTAACGAATACAAAAAATGTTAATAAGGAAGTTGCGGATGTGTTTCACTTTACCTGTAGGGCTGGGAGATTGAGAGACACTATCTCCAAAATGGGTCCTTTCGCATTCTGCAAACTCTGCAGGAAGCACTGCAGGCTACGGGTGCTTCCTTCTTGCTGCTTTCTTAATCTTCCGAGTGTTAAAAAAAAATAAATATTTTCTGGTTATTGTGGTTCCCGAACGTCTCTCTGCCTGGCTATTGCTGTGGCCTGTGCAGACCGTGGACCAGCAGCCCTGACACAAGCAGCAGTAGCCAACCCATTTCATTGTGATGCTAATGGTGGTACTTTCCGTGTCAACATCTTGAGCTTGCTGCCCATCCACGCTCTTCGGATGAGGGGATGTGATCCCTGTACTGTCTGTTCAGGGAAGAGCTGGTTAGGCTAGCACCTAAGTGGGTTAGGTTTTCTTAAAAAAGCCATCCAGTGTCTTTGAAATACAACAGGCCCCTCCCAAGGGAAAGGCATGCTTGAGAAGATTCCTCAGCGGGATACAGGAGCTTTCCCTAGAGGAAGCCAAGTGGAGAGTGACTGCCTGAGCCCTTGGGAGATGCTCGGAGCTCTGCCAAGGGAATTTTAACCTACGGAGTACATATGCAGACAATTGTGATGAGTGAGTGATGCTTGGAAAAGTATTCCCACCCTTATCAGTATGGTACCTCTCTGGTCCTCAAGCAGTATTTTGTCAGGAGACCAGGCTGTGTCTGCCAGGGGAAAGCATGGTAGTTGGGGGCACCCCAGATCAGGCAGATTGGACACAGCTTTGACTGGGCCTGCCTACGATGTTTCCTCATAGCAGGCTATGCTAAAAAGAAAAAAACCAACACAATCCTATTTTAAGCTCCAGAGGTCAGATTTTATTAGTATGGCAACTAAAGCACTTTTAAATGAAGCAGCTACATCAAAGAGAAAGGAGATGAAACAGCGGATTCCCTCCCTGCTCTCTGTGGCTTTAGAGGGCTGATCCTCACTTGGTTTCATTCATCTCGGGGCGTTGGGGTTGTGGGAAATTGCGCAGTCCTTGCTGGTGGGCAGGAGGTTTCTCTTTCCAGATATTGAAAATATCTTACTGAACAATGATACCTCCTCGTGGTTTTCGTGGCATTTGGAATTTGACATTTAAATTGGATAAACTCGCAGCTTCTTAGGGACAAAAAACTATGTCCTACAATCCCTTTGTGTGAGAGAAGATGGAGAAATGGCTTTGGTCGGAAAAGCTCTGTATTTGAGCTACATTTGGGAAGGGAGGGGTTAACCCACGGGGCCCAAAACAACTGGAGCCCATCAGCCTTCCAGAGGCCAGTCTGGAGCAGAGAAAGGAAGAGGAGCTCAGGGATACACCAGCCAAGAGACAAGCCGAAGGCGGTTAGCCATCCCAGGAAGAACCCTCTGAAGAAAAATATCTGAGTATTTTTCACCTGCTCAGAATTTTCTATGTTCCGTAAAGCAGTGAAATATTTTCAAAGAAGAAAAAAGGGGAGAGAAGAGTTTGATTTTTCACGTGATGATGGTGGCTTCCAGCCCGGCATGGAGAGAGGCAGACTGGGAGCCACTGGGCTAGACTGGAGAAGGATCTGAATTGCAGATGAATCAGGATGCGTTAGAAAGTTCGAGATCGCTGGCTGGGCTGTGGACTCCAAGGCTGGGACAGATGTGAAATAAACCGGCTTCGTTTTGTGTGCAGTGAAGTTTTGTGCATCCGTTAGAGCCCTTCTGTGGTAACTCGCTCCAGTGTTCAAACCTGAATATTGCTGTAGTTACAGAAATGGTACCGGCGAGTGCGTTTTTGCGCTCTAAGCCCATCTGGAGGGGAGCCTGGGGGAGAGACCCCGCAGACATGACTGAAACGTGCTGGGGGGGAAAGAGGAATCAAAACACAGACATACTCTTCATCTTCCAGCATCCTTCTGCTGAGGGGCTCGATGGCTGCAGCTCACATCACCTAAGGGGAGGACTCGGAGGAGCTGTGGTCCAAGGCACATTTAAATCACCTCTTCAGCAGAGTTTCAATGGCAGCAAGCCCATCTTTCCGATTTCTGGCTCTGCCTGGAGAGAGTGGGAATGACACTCCCATCTCCCTGGCAATACCAGCATCTTTGCTTCTCATGCAGCGTGTTGGTCAGTCCAGTGCTTCTTACCCTCCCATTCCATGCCGCTTTTCCCAACGGCTCCTCCTTTTCCCTCTCTGTCCAGAGGAGGCTGCAATGGCCGTGTATTTCACTTGCCAGACTCGCTAGCTCTTTTTGGGCTGAAGACTGCTTTACCTGGCCTCCCAAATACCGCCATCTCTCTGATAGAGCGCCCAGCGTGGTGTATAAGCTATCCAGGATATTAAAAATGCTTCTGAGGGCATTATTTTGCGTCCTCAGCCTCTGATCAGACTCTAAACCCTGCGGGATGCTGTCTGCAGCGTGAGCAGCAGCTCTCGTTTCCTCCTGTGCTCTTCGACTTGTCTGTTCCTCACATGAACGTGGGGTCACAGCACGGCTCTGGAGAGGAAATCGTGCAGTTGGCTCGCGAGCAAGTTCCCCAGAGTTCCTTTGCAATGAATGTCTCAACGTGTCTGTTTTACAGAGCCCGTCCCTCTCGGTCGGCAGTGACTGATGCGCCTTCATTTCCTCCCCTACCCTGCCGAGGAGTTTTTTATTGCGAACTGCATTTCTACTTCCATGGAACAGACGATATAATAAAGTCTAGTTATTACAAGAAGTATCTCTCTGGATCTTGGAGACAGAGGTTAGGTAGAAGAAAACAACGTTCGTAAACTGCTCTGATGCGTTTTGCTGTAAGGTAGGGAAATGCACATGGATCACATGCAAGCTCCATCGAATATCCATTAATTTACATTTGTGGTGAAATGCCAATATTAACAAACCCTTGGAAACGCTGTTACAGTGATTTCTGTGATGACCCAGAAATATCAGAGAAAGCTTTAGAAGGAGAGCAAGAATCTCTTCCTAGGGTAGCTGGTATGGATGATCAAAGTGGCCAAGATCTGGATCATGCGTGCACCTGGAGAAAGACTTTTCTGATTGAAAAATCCTGTATCTTATCTGACGATATCACCTGATTAAGTGAAAGACATCACTGGACACTGGAACGGGCTGCCCAGAGAAGCTGTGGATGCCCCATCCCTGGAGGTGTTCAAGGCCAGGCTGGATGGGGCTTGGAGCAGCCTGGTCTAGTAGGAGGTGTCCCTGCCCATGGCAGGGGGTTGGAACTAAGTGATCTTTAAGGTTCCTTCCAACCCAAAGCATTCTGTGATCTCTCCCAACACGCTTGCTGCCCTGCGTCAGTGAGCTGGGCCATGTGAACCCCTGGGAGCATCAGCCGCTCGTGAGCAATATGATGGCAAGGGAACAAAACCTGCCCACGGGCTGGAGCTGTGGTGCTTCTCTCTGCAGGTCATTCCAAATGATAAACTATTTACAGAGCCATTATAAAACCTATTTTCACATGGATGTGAGATGCAGGGACTTTCTAAGAATCAAGAAAGGTGTAAAGGCTAAATGAAATACTGAGCTCCATAGTTGGGTCAACGAGGACAAGGAGGGAGTGCAACAGATGTGAAGGTACATGCTGGGATGGCTCTGGAGAACTGAGTCACTGGGACAGCTGAGCATCCCCTGGAGGCATAGCACTACCCTGCTTGCTTTGGAAGAGATGCAGGGATAATACCAAGCGATAGGGAGAACTCCATGCTAGAGCCTACAGGCACTGGAAGAAAATGTACCCTCCTCCCAAAACAAGAAGCTGTCAATTTTGATGAAACTAGTTTGGGACTTTTTGACTAGGAAAGCAAAACGAATTATTAAAGTATCAACTAATGAAGTAATTGGAATGAAACTACCTGAGAAAACAAAGCCGAAACAAGACATTTTGTACCCCTGTAATCAAACCTGTTCACCGCAGGGAAACTCAAGCAGGAATTTGCATTTCCAGTTTTGCAGCAGCGTTGTTTGATAACTGCTGAAACGCTGCAGAAGGTTGCGGTTTATCCAAACTCTGAACACATAAAGAGAGAAATTTTCAAGTGTATTTTTTCCTCAAGCGCCGCGCTGGGCATAACTGCTAACTTACCAGCTACTTCTTGTAGCACCTCCAACGAAATTGCTAGCACAACATCACGCAGCACTTCAGGCCAGTTCAGTCTTTTATTTTGGTGATCGTAACTGATGTTATTAATTGTTTAACCTTCGCTTACGCAGACCTTCAGAAGTTCATCACCCACCCTCCACGTAAAAGCTGCAAAGAGCTGTTCTAGCCCCTACCGAGAGGAGTTTCCATCTTGAGCATCCTCTGCACAAGTGGGCCAAGAAAGAAGAGGGGCAGGAGTCTAAGGAGAGGCGCATCCTTCAAAGGACTGTCAGGAAAATTACAGCTTTGATAGCACCATCCTATGAACTTAAAAAGCACAGCCTGGGAAATATAAAGGCAGAAACCGAGCTCTTTTTCTACCTATAAGGAATTTAATTCCATTTCTTCCCCTCTGATAAATACTTTTCCCAAAGCCCAGCCTGCACTGGGTTATGTTTCATAGTGGAAAATACAATTCCTGGGCTTCTCTGCTTATCAAATCAGAAATGACAAAGGAGGTCGAAGGAGCTGTTGCACCCAGCGCTGTTTTGCTTTGCTTCTTTCTGTGGATGGTCTGTTTTGCTTTGCCGCAGTGAATACGGCTCCCTGGATTTTCGGCAAGGCAATATACCCCTTTGTGTCCTGAAAAAAGAATTTAGTATATCAGCAATGGCTCCCCCTGGGTTTTGCCCTTTAGCTGCTGAATCCAGTGAAGTCTAGGGAGCTTCAGCCCCTGGGGAATGAAACCACATGTTTCACGTGAAGCGGGGAAGCAGCCATACTGACCTCTCTTGCCGTCATCCCCAAATTTAAACCCACAGCGGGAGCACCGAGGCTGAGGGTAACCAAGGACCAGAAGGACATCCTACCAATGAGCTACTCGGACAGAAACGCAGATGTCTAGTCCCACCCCCCTGCATCGACACGGCTCCATCCTCCCCGTGAATGTTACCCATCGCGGCAGTTTTCTCCCCAAAGGTGTGGTTTGTGGCTGCCAACACCCGCAGCCAGACCTCTGGTCTCATTGACGACGCGTCTCTTGCGATTCTGTGCTCTGCCAATTCGCAGTGAATCCCGATTCCAGCATGGGTGAAAACTCATAATAATAACTCAGCAGCGTTAAAAAAGAATAATAATCCCTGCCTCACTCCTCCTGCCCATAAAACGCCCTGAATATGCAACTTGCTTTGATACAACAGTGAATCTGTGTGACGACGCTAGTTATTGTGTCTGCGTAGAAGACACTGCTAGCCTTTACAGCGTGATCTGTTGCCTTGTACGGTTCTTTCAGTCCCGGTTGAGTGTTTGCCACCTGTCCTCTTCCAGACCGTAGGTCAAGACACGTTCCTGGTGCCTGACAAGTTCTGCACTGTCATCTGCCACCCGCAGCTTCAGCTTCTTTGAGTGACAAGTTACCGGTTAACACATGTGGCAAAGGTTTCCATCATAATTATTACTTGCAGCTCCTCAACATGCTGCTCCTCCTACACGAATAGGTCCTGCCAGGCCCTGTTAAAAGCAGGCGGGAGGTGACAATAGAGAAAGGCAAGGCAGTGTCACAGAGTAGAGGCACACCAGTGTGCTGCTTTCTCAGCAAAACTGGCTGTAGTTTCAGGGTCCCGTGACTTCTAACAGGAAAAAGAGGATCATTTGGGCTCCGTGGTCACGGCAAGGGCAGGGATGCTCCTTCTGGAAGGAGGGAAGGAATCATGGCATGTCCACCTGCAATCTGGCACCTACACTCCACCTCTCCTCCCAGCTGTGTTCTTCATATTTGACTCGGCGCTGCTCGTGCAGAAGCACGGCCAAACCCTTCGGCTTTAAAGGCAGCCTTGAACACAAGAGGGTTTTTCTTTAGCATGCCATGGAAAAAAGTGCTTGGAAGGACCAGATTGAATAGTGGAGTCTTGCTCTGCCGCGGCTGTAACGAGCTTGTTAATGCTGATTTATTTTGTTTGTTGATTTTCTTGGGCTCTGCAGCCTGGCAGAACACTGTGTTCCTGATGTTCGCCTCCTGCTTCGCCTTTAGAGTACATCGGAAGCTTGTGAGAAACAAGCCATTTACAGACAGGTTCGTTAACTGAGATTTATTGTTTATTTATCCACCATCACAACAGCTTTAAGCATGTGATGTTTGCTGGACACAAATGTCCCTCCTGTAAGAATATATTTATTTATATCTAATGCAAGTGAGCGTTAAACATTTCTCTAAAGCTGTATATTCAACTCTAATGGGCTGCTGAGGCATTTGTATGCCGAGTCTCCCAAAGACACATCCTTGTGTTTCATGTTGGAGTTCACCTGCCATATAGTTGTTGAGCACAAAGCCATGACCTTTGTGATGGACAAAGTCATTGTAAAGTTCCTCTGGACCCTCCCATCCTCTGTCGGTCCGGCAGCATCATGCAGAAGGGGTTGTCTGTGCGAGGACCACCTGAAATTATGCGGTTCACTTGAGTGACGTGAACACCAACACTCACTATTGCCACCCCAGAGGGCTTAGGATTCAGACGCTGATTTGAGATTTATGACACTTAAAACACGGATTTGCCATCTAATTTTGAGCAATTAAAGCATATTGGCAAGCTTTTCTCATTAGTCACAGGGTTAGAAACATGCTTTTAAATAGGGAATTAGATAACTAAGTTGTTGGTGTTATTCTTAGAATCATAGAAGGGTTGGCAGGGACCTTCAAAGATCATCTAGTTCCCACCCCCCTCCACCATGGGCAGGGGCATCTCTCACTAGATCAGTTTGCTCAAAGCCCCATCCAACCTGGCCCTGAACACTTCTGATGATGGGGGATCTACAAGTCGTCTGGGCAACATATTCCATAGTCTCACCGCCTTCAGCATAAAAAATTTCTTCACATCTTCACAGGAGATGTGTTCCACCCCTCTGACTATTTTTGTGGGCCTCCTCTGGACCCCCTCCAACAGGTCCATGTCCTTTGTGTGCTGAGGGCTCCAGAGCTGGACGCAGTACTGCAGGTGGGGTCTCACCAGAGCAGAGTAGAGTGGGAGAATCACCTCTCTTGGTCTGCTGGCCACGCTTCTTTTGATGCAGCCCAGGATATGATGTACACATATGATTGGGCACAGTGACCATGAAATGGTAGAATTTTCAATTCTTGGTGAAGCAAGGCGGGGAGCCAGCAGAACTGACACCTTGGATTTCCAAAGGGCAGACTTTAGCCTGTTTAGGAGCATGGTCGAGAGTGTCCCTTGGGAGGCAGTTTTGAAGAGCAAAGGTGCCCAGGAAGGCTGGTCGTACTTCAAGGAGGTGCTCTTAGAAGCACAGGAGAAGGCCATCCCCATGTCTTGAAAAACGAGCTGATGGGGAAGAAGACCAGCCTGGCTAAATAGAGAGCTTTGGCTGGACCTCAGGAAAAAAAGGAAAGCTTACATTCTCTGGAAAAGGAGGTTGGCGACTTATGAGGATTATCAAGATATAACGAAGCTATGTAGGGGGAAAATTAGAAGGGCCAAAGCTCAATCAGAACTCAGCTTGGCCACGGCAGTTAAAGACAATAAGAAGAGATTCTTTCAGTATATCAATAGAAAAAGGAAGACTAGGGAAAATGTAGGCCCACTGATGAATGAGACGGGTGCCCTAGTGGTGGAAGACACAGAGAAGGCGGAGTTACTGAATGCCTTCTTTTCTTCGGTCTTCACTGCTAAAGCTGTCCCTCATGAATCCCATACCCTGGAGGCAAGGGGGAAGGTCTGGAGAGAGGAAGATTTTCCCTCAGTTGAGGAGGATGGGGTCAGAGACCACTTGGCCAAGCTGGACATTCATAAGTCCATGGGCCCTGATGGGATGCACCCGCGAGTGCTGAGAGACCTGGCAGATGTTATTGCTAGACCACTCTCCATTGTCTTTGAAAGGTCATGGGGAACAGGAGAGGTGCCTGAGGACTGGAGAAAGGCTGACATCGCTCCAATCTTCAAAAGAGGCAAGAAGGAGGACCCAGGGAACTACAGGCCGGTTAGTCTCACCTCTGTCCCTGGGAAGGTAATGGAGCGACTCATTCTGGATGTCATCTCCAAACACGTTGAGGAACAGGAAGTTATTGGAAGTGGTCAACATGGATTTACCAAGGGTAAATCATGCTTGACCGATCTGATAGCTTTCTATGATGTTATAACGGGTTGGCTGGATGAGGGGAGAGCCGTAGGTGTCATCTACCTTGACCTTAGCAAGGCTTTTGACACTGTCTCCCATAACATCCTCATTAGGAAGCTGAGGAAGTATGGGCTAGATGAGGTGACAGTGAGGTGGATTGAGAGCTGGCTGTGTGACAGAACTCAGAGGGTTGTGATCAGCAGCACAGACTCTAGTTGGAGGCCTGTAACCAGTGGTGTCCCCCAGGTGTCAATACTCGGTCCAATTTTGTTCAGTATATTCATTAATGACCTGGATGATGGGACAGAGTGTATCCTCAGCAAGTTCGCTGACGATACCAAACTGGAAGGGGTGGCTGACACTCCAGAGGGCCGTGCTGCCATCGAGCGTGACCTGGGCAGGCTGGAGAGCTGGGCCGAGAAGAACCTAATGAGGTTCAACAAAAGCGAGTGCAAGGTCCTCCACCTGGGGAGGAAGAATGCTAAGCACCAGTATAGGTTAGGGGTGGACCTGCTGGGAAGTATTTCTGAGGAGAAGGACCTGGGGGTCCTGGTAGACAGTAAATTATCCATGAGCCAGCAGTGTGCCCTTGTCGCCAAGAAGGCCAATGGAATCCTGGGCTGCATAGGGAAGACTGTGGCCAGTAGGTCGAAGGAGGTCATTCTGCCCCTCTACTCTGCACTGGTGAAGCCACAACTGGAATACTGTGTCCAGCTCTGGGCTCCCCAGTTCAAGAGGGACAGGGAACTGCTGGAGAGAGTCCAGCGAAGGGCAACAAAGATGATGGAGGGACTGGAGCATCTCCCTTAGGAGGAAAGGCTGAGAGAGCTGGGACTCTTTAGCCTGGAGAAGAGAAGGCTGAGGGGAGACCTTATTATGGCATACAAGTATCTGAAGGGTGGGCTGAAGGAGGATGGAGCCAGACTCTTTTCAATGGTTCCCAGTAACAGGACGAGGGGTAACGGGCACAAGTTGGAACACAGGAAGTTCCGATCAAATATGAGGAAAAACTTCTTTACGGTGAGGGTGACAGAGCACTGGAACAGGCTGCCCAGGGAGGGTGTGGAGTCCCCTTCTCTGGAGACTTTCAAGACTCGCCTGGATGCGGTCCTGAGTAATGTTCTCTGGGCAATCCTGCTTTAGCAGGGGAGTTGGACTCGATGATCTCTAGAGGTCCCTTCCAACTCTGAAGATTCTGTGATTCTGTACTTTTGGGGCTGTGAGTGCACATTGACGGCTCATCACCAACTTTTCACCCACCAGTGTCCCCAGGTCCTTCTCTGCAGGGCTGCTCTCAGTCCCTTCGTCCCCCAGCCCATATTCATGCTGGGGATTGCCCCCACCCAGGTGCAGGACCTTGCACTTGGTGACTCCAGGAGCTGGAGCTGTGGTTGAAAATCTGACCCTGTGGTCTGAGCTGTCACTGCTGGGTGGTGAGCTCTTCATAACCCAGCGAAAGCCGGATTCACCAGCGTAATTAAATTCTTAAAAAAAAAATCCTGTTGTATCCTGGGTATGAAACGCCTAATCAAATCATGTTTACTGCTCAGCGCTAGACTGCTAATTTGCTTTGATTTAGAATTTAAAAAGATAATTGTGGATGTGTGCATCTGCGTAGGTTGCTGTGAAAAGGCTTTCCTCTCCGTTTAATAAGCATTAGTATGGACTGTATTAATTTGACTTCCCTTTTTTCAATACGATTGATTTTAGTCCCTCCATTAGAGGCGGAGATGGAGAGAGGGAGCGCCGTGTGCCCACAGCAGAGGCGCGGGGAGACGGGGGGCTGAGGAGCAGCCTCCTCTCACGGGGTCTGTGGGATTCCCCTCGCCCTAGAAAAACCTCCCAGGAAAAGGAGGGGCAGACACTCACGCTCTACAGCTCTGCTCTTCGTATTCTTGGCGGCAATTTAACAAAGCCACTTAAGCATTTTCACTCCAGTTTTAGCTTTATTAAAAGTGGAATGAGCTGAAAGTTGCAGGCAGATGTGGCATCAGCATAACACAGAAAAACAATTCCTGTTTACCAGATCGCTTTTCTTTGGGCTTAATTCCTACCTTCAGATGGTCCCAGGAACAAATCCCTGCTCCCGTCTGCTTGTGGCCTGGTAGTGTTTGTTGCTGACGTTTTGCAGCCTCTCGCACAATCCAAAGCTGCCCGGGCTGGGCTACTGCTGCGCTCCTGGAGAACGGCTCATCTGCCGTGTTTCACTGCTTATTTTACTCGAGGATGACTCCGAAGATCACCTTGCCTCGACCTGCATCCAGCCGAGGCTCCCTCCCAGGCGCCGGCGCCTACCTGGTAGACACCTGTGGTTTTTGAGTCCAATTAATCGGATCAGCTTTTAAAGGTGAGGGAGTCAAGATAATGTGAGATCATGTGTCTGGTGTGGGGAGGCTTCACGCTAGGCTGGTTCGCCTGACCCCTCGGTATCCATGCGTGCAAGAAAACAATAACTATAGACGGGGAAGTGCAACAAAGATGCCGACTCACTGGCTGCTCTTGGCAGCTCCTTCTTCCCCACTCATACATCAACACCAAAGATGGTGTCAAATGGGCTGGCGAAGCGGTGCTGGGCTGGGATTGCACCGGCCATATGTTGCATTAACCCAGAGCAGAGCTCAGTCAATGCTGCTTCCATGTGCGCTGAGAGCAAAGGAGATCTTGCAGAGGACATCCCTGGATCCTGCCATAACCTTTGTCTGTCCTCTCCTTCCCTGCCAGTGAATCTTAAGTTCTCCAGAAAGGCAGCTGCCATCTTCTCGCATGGTGTTAATCACATGCAGAAGCACACATTAAAATTCTTCCTTCTGATCTTGCTTGCAAAGAGGCAGGAATCAGTTTTTCTGGTCTTCAGGGATGAAGGCTTTCTCTGGAGATACTTCTGGTCTTTTTTTTTCCACTCCTGGAAATGGTAGTGATTAAGTGTTGTAACTTTCCTGAAGTGGCTTAAAATGAGTAGCTGTTCTGAAATATTGTTAAAAATACCCCCAAGCCCTAGGGCATTCCAGGAGAAATCTTGTCGTCCTAGTGTGGGATCTCCAAGGCTACTGATCGTGGGCATAAAGCAGGAGGGTGAGATCCATCTCCTCTGTAGAAACAGCGGGAGAAGGGTGCTGCCTGCCAGGGTCTGTTTGCCTGTTTGCCATAACACCAGGCTGCTCCTGATCCCTGCTTCAGCGCCCTCTCTTGTGGGTTTAGGATTTCTGCCCGTGGATTTAGCAACCTGAGTTGCGGGGTGAAAGATTGTCTGAGTTCAGTCTTTGGTGCGACTGCTCCGTTTTTAGCTATTGCCTCTCCCTGTACGTGACTTTTTATCTAAGCTCATCTTGCAGTATTGTTTTATCCAAAAGCGGTGTTACCCGAGGAGATGCCTTGTGCTGGGTGGTTTGGCTGCTCTTCTCCCAGGAGCTCCGAGAGGCAAGCGGGGGCCATGGCACAGGCAGGGCTGCAGCTGCCAACCCCAGGGACATCTGCTGCCATCCAGACAAGGACACAGGGAGCAGCATCCAGGGTAGGCTCAGCAGGTGGAAAGCCGGATAGATGGCCGGGTAGGTTTTGGGGTGTGACGTTTTTCCTTTATCTGCTTTTCTGTTCAGCTGGGAACATCAGAAAACACCAAAAGCACCGTTTACGGTGTCTCCCCCCTTCAGGCAGTGGCTCCGAGCTCAGCCCATGTTAGGCAGAAGTTTTGTTTGACACCAGTGAAAGATGTGCAGGTACAACTGTGCCCTCTGAGCCTGGAAAAGAAACACTGGAAAACTCACCTCTCCGTTTATAGGGAACATGCATTCAAAGGGACAAAACACAGATCTCCTGGTGGCTTTGCTCTGGAGCGTTCGCCTGCTAGACATGGTCCAAGCGTCCCTCATGTGGGCAGAGATGATGCCACCGGGCAGGGCTCCCCTTCCCCTGCACTGCCCCTTCACCGCAGCCTGATGCCAGCCCAGAGGTAAGACCATCTGCAGGCAGCAAGGGATGTCCCCAGGCCACCAACCAGCAAAACTTGTTCACCATCAATATGCATTAGGTCAGGAGCTGAGAGACTCTTCTGCCACATGTTCAATCCCTGAGTTGCAGCAATATTTTCCCCCTGAAACTCCGTTTCTCATGTTCACCAGCATAACGATATTTCCTAAGCACTTACAAGAGGTAGTTGTTTTCCTCTGCGAGTACTTTTTGCACAGGAGATACAGCACATGAGGCAGATCTCCCGTACGAGGAGAGGATGTTTTGCATACATTCCTCTCGAGACCTATTGCTGCACCTCTGGGACTCTGGCATACTATATCTATTAATACACCTTAATTAAAATAAATAGTGCTCTAGACTAAATAGTCTTGTCTCACAATTTCTACCCTATAATTCGCTAGTGTGATGCAGCTGTGATAAAAGCATTAAAAACCTATGTAATATGTACTGCTGCATTGCTTAACAGGTTTCTCTGTCTTTTATGAAGAGGCTGCCTTGTATTCTGCAGGTCACGTTAAGGTTTCCTTAAACTATGTTTTCATAACTTTAAACAGTTCTGATGTCTCAACATCCCAAGGATGTTGAGAGCCACAAGGACAGAGTCACCTAATGAAACACAACTATGAAACGAAAACAAGACAGAAAATAAAGAGATAAGTGGAATTGAAATTTATTGCTTATGCCATAAACAAGGCTTACTCTAACAAGAAACTCAACTTTCACAAGAATGAGCGTCTTTGAAGTGATAACAAGAGAATCCAACCCCCGGGGGGGTGTTGGGAGTCCTAGTACTTGTGTCTTCAAAAAGTTGTGGATTCATCCTCTCCGTGCTCATCTTTGTAGAGCATCACTTCACGTCCGGAGTCTCTAGGTGAGCCCCCACCCTGTACCTCTGAGGCACAGCAACATCTGAATCACTGCAGTAGTTTGCTTTTATTTGGGTTTCAGAGTCAGTTTTGGTTCTTCAAAACTTTGGGCTATCTAAATCTAGATTCTTTCTATGTAAATAAATTTAAAAGCTCATTCTACTCATTCAGCCTAAAAAGGAAAATGAAAAATATTGTCTGCCAAATATCTTGCCCCTTATTAATTGTCCTGTTTGTAGCGGGGAGGGGGGGGGGGGGGGAGACTCTTCAGTTTTCAGAGTCACCCAGGAATGTTTTTTATTAACTGGAGCCATTTCTTGCTTAGTGCTCAAAGTATACGCTGTAATACCGATGGCACAGCAGCCCTGGAGCAGTACAGATGTGATCGCTCTTTCAGGCGAACCAGGAAGTGCACAGCAGCTGCTAGAGGTGATTCCCCACAAGAGGAAAGGACGTTCTCCAAAATTGGCACCCATGAGGCAAACAGAGCTGGATTAAACAGTATCTTCACCATGTAGTTCAAACCTGCTCCTCGGGAAGAAAGGTAAGAATAAAAGAAATAATAAAGTCAACAGTTTTTCATTGTATCAGTCACTAAGGTCTGTGGTCATCTCCATGAAAATGCCACCAGAGGAGATATCTGGACTTCTGCTTAGCAGCCCCTGCATTTGGAGCTTGGATCACAAATGCCAGCAAAAAGTCTCTTCTTTTATCCCCCCTACATTGACTGGGATGGGGTTTTTACTTTTTTTATTTTATGATAGGAAATGGAAAGAACTGCAGAAATAGGAAGTGCTGGAATTCGTTTGTACCTCAGGTCTCAAAAAGACAATGCTGTACAGTAAGGGCAGAAAATCACAGCACCTGGAGCTGCTACCTGGATCTAGATCCCTGGACCTCTCGCCAAGGGTGACCTGCAGAGTCTCAAAATTATCATGGGCCTGGGCTGGCAAGGGCAGTGTCTTTATGGATGCCTGCTGAACTAAGGCCAACGGCCTTCTCTGTGAAGGTGCCAGGGGACGCTGCAGCAAGGAGCCTTCGCTGCATAACACTGTAACATGCAGAAAGGAAGAGGTGAAACCTCAGAATGCGTTTCACTGCTGGAAAGCTTTCAACTGGGATATATTGCAGTGGGAACTTGGGGTAGTCTGTGTGTCCCTCCTCCTTGCTCCCAGCTCTCACAGCCTGTGTCCGAATTACTTGTCCCTTGCAGGGGAGCAGCACAGGGCTCTGGCCGTACAACCCCTAAATGGCTGGGTGCGGCTGGTCAATAACGGCTGGGTTTAGAAAAAAGAAAAAAAAAATCAAAACCAAAAACCCAAACCCCAGTGACAAGGCCCTTTCCAGCTGTTTGCTGACCGCTGGATCTGGCGGCGATCCTGGGGAATAACCTCCCACGGGGCTGGAAACTCTCAGCGGGAAAAGCGCGGCGGCGCCGGGGAGCGCGGCGGGGCCGGGGGCGCTGCCGGGACCCGTCGCTGCCGGGCGGCCGCTCGGCGCGGCCTCTGCTGCCATCTGCCGCCCGCGCCGCCCCGCGCCCGGCCCGCCGCCGCTCAGCACGCGCGGCTCTTCCCCCCCGGCCCCGGCTTTTCCTCTGACGAGAATGAGGAAGATTATTATTCCCGCCCTCTCCCAGCTGCCATAGCTTCCAGGGGTTTATTTCCAGGGAATCCATTTCCGAGGGAGGGCTGAGGGGTGGTACTGCTGCCTGCGTGCGGGAGTGACCGCCTCTGCCCATCTATCCTGTTAGAAAGGGCACTTCATCCTAACTGTGCTCACCCCAAGGGAACTCCGACAATGGGAGGTGCTTCTCCATCAGGAAACACAAAACCCCAGTCCACTTTTAAAGATAAAAAAAAAAAATAATCATGCTGATGCCTCCACCAACTGATGTTGTTTCCAGTTACAATTTTGCCAGGGCTGCACTCAGAGAAGTAGCTGTGTTTTGAAAGAGGGTCCCTGCTGAACTGCTGAGCCTTCAGTTGAGAAGGCTGAACTACCTTCTGAGAGCTGCTGGCACAGCCGCTGCCTTCGACGATGCGAGTGTGGAGCGGGAGCCGGGGGAATCCCAGCCTATCCCCATCCCTGCTGTACAAGCCCTGCTCAAACCTCAGCTGAGACTTCTTGCCTGGCTGTGTCTCTCTGCGAGTTTTCCCAGCGGTCACACCGTGTTCCCAATGCTTCCTGTGGAGGGCTGGTGTGAGACTTGCTTCATTAATGTGTGTGCGGCTCCTTGAGGAAAGTGCTATATATTATAATTACAAAGTGCAGACAGCGATGACAGGCTGAGTCACTTCTGCTGTCCTCACGTAGTTCCCCTCCAACAGCACAGCAGCATCCTGAGGTTAGAAACATCTTTCAAAACACTAACGCCAACCTCCATGCCAGGATCCCGGGTACCACATGAGCTACGTTGGTGAATTTGAACTTTTTATGGTAAACCTTAGCTTTACCCAGCGCTGCTGACCATGACCTAGCAGCTTTTGCATCTGTGCAAGGCCTGGGAGGCGGCAAGAGGGATTTTATGAACAAACTTACAACGTCAGTCCTGCACCAATGTGAAATTATGCCATAACTTTGATTTACTTGTCTGACTTTTCCCTTCTGATTTAAAACTAGAGTGACATCACTCAGCCAGGTAAAAACTAATCTCATCTCTCTTCTCATCCCATGAGAAAGAACCGGTTTCTAGAACAGCAGAACAAACACCTGGTTTCTAGGGACTTTCTCATGTGTAAATTCCCAGATATGCGGTAAATGTTAGTCTTTCAGTGAGGACATTTAGGGCTATCATTCGATGCAAGCACCTGTTTTCACACAACTTGTAGCTCGATATCTTTGGGCCCGTTATCTCCGCTAACACTGAGCTGTGGGTTAGGGAGCCATTGGGGCTGGGGAAGGGAGGAGGGCAGGCAAGAAGATCAACACAGTACCTGCGAAGAACAATTGCACAAGCCTTGCTTAGCTAAAAATGTGAGTAACCCCACATCCTGGTTTCCCTCTCTCTCTCACATGATTTCTCCCAGTTCTTTATTTTTAGTGGAACAGGAAAATTTTCTAATTCTGTGGCTGAAGTCGTCTTTAACCTGTTTGTTTGGCTGTTAGTGTGGTGGGGGAAGTTGTAGAGCAGCCAGTGAGTTGCAAATACCCCATTTTTACCCTGGGCTTAAAGACTTTCTTTCTGATCTAATATGTTTTTCAGGAATTTTTAACAAAAATCAAAGGAAAATTACAAATTAGGGGCTAACTTTGGTAGGGAGGTGTATCTCCGAAATGGGAGGGAAGGAGCAGGCGGTGACCGGCGCACTGGAGCGCGCTGGTGGACGGTGGAGAACTTTCCGCTCAAATCCTTTCCTGAGCTCGAGCAGGGCATGGTTTGCAGTTTGCCTGCCCCGAGAGGGACCAGGAGCACAAGCTCCTCCAGTTCGGTGGGTTTGTGAAGACACTCAGGGCTACGCGACCAGTAAGATCTGAATTCCTGCCGTGCCTTTGCCAGCTCTGGCGGGCATCCTCCCCTCCCAACCACAGCACCCGCGGGTGGTGCAGCAGAAGCGAAGCGTGGAGCTTTGCTGCCCGCGTCCTTCGGCCCCAGCAGCAGGGTGAAGCCTGCGCGATGGCTGGTCTGGAGCCTTCTTTGTGTCTCTCTCACACACACACACACACACACACACACACACTCCCCCCCCCCCCCGCCTCGCCTTTCACAGCTCTGGTCTTGCAGGGCTCCTTGCGCTCCCGGAGGTGGCACTTTGCAGCAGACTTCCACCAGATGGAGCGGTGTCTGAGCCGCAGCAAAGCCGGGGAAGGGCTTGGATGTGGTTTTAAAGCAACTGCAAAGGCAACAGCCTTCGAACATAAAAGGTTTTTCTTTTCCTAAGACTTCGTTATAAAAAGAACGTTTGCCAGCTGAGACATGTGAGGAAGAGATCTGTTTCCCTGTAGGAAAATGTAGTTTTCCTCCTACAGCCTGGAATGAAGCCTCTTGGCCGCTCATGCTGTGGGAGGAATAGCCAGCAGCACCAGTGGCCCTGTGTCACAGGACGGTGACATCCCCATACCATGTCCCCGGGCCTGCTCACTCTCCTCAGGGATCCCTCTCTGGGGTCCCCCCATCTACGGCAGGTAGCCCCATTGTGGTGCACCACTCTTATGACCATCCTCACAGCAATGCAGAGCCTCCCCGGGCCTGGCTTTCGGCACCTAGGTGTTCATGAGAGCCTCTTGCCATCAGCTGGGAGCTCTCACTTCAGCTTGAAGGTCTGAATTGACCCACGTTGCAGCATGAACTGGTATCACCCAGTTGCACATCCCTCCTGCAGATGCAGCCTGGGGAAGCCTGGACGACTTGGCAAGCAGGGTCCGTGCAGGGCAGCCTGGGCCTCAGGTGTCCAAATGCTGCTTCTCCTTGAGTCCATGCTGGGTCTGGAGATGGTGACACCACACCTCCCTCCAGCATGACGCCTGGCCACAGCCGAGGCATTCACCTGGACGTGGGAGATCAGATACACCCAGGCTGGTTCTCGGGGCATCACTGCCACCGAATGTGTACGTGCATTTGCCAGAGTGCAGTGACCGCACGTGCCTCTGACCTGCATGGCCCCACATGCCAGGTTGGGGCCCATCTCACTCATTGTCCCTTCTGGGGTGGCCAATGCCAGCGGCTCTGGAGGAGGGTGCCAGCAGAACTGCCCTGTGCTGGAAAGCTTGTCCCCTCATCTCCTAGCCCTGCTGTTAGCTGCTGCGTGTGGGCTTGTGCTCTGAAGTCCTGACACGTCCACGCACAGAAGCATCCTGTGGTGCCTGCATCTGTTTCGAGAGCTGTGGTGTCGGGTGCTCATGCACGGCAGTGTGGTCTCAGAAGTGGTCTGTTGCAGAGCTGCAGACAGAAGGCTGCAGAATCCCAGAGCTGGTGCCCCACCATCAGGAGGACTTGCGCTGGCTTGGGGTGAGAGCGTGGGTGGCGACGCTTTCGTTTGACAGCAGCCCTTCCTTCCTTAGAGATGCACCGTGGGAGGAGATAGGGAGAGAGTGACAAATGGATGCCTGAAGATGAAAAGTAAATAAATTAGAGATGCGCATCCAGCTGCAAACCAGCAGCGAGCCTGTGCTGGCTTTACTGCCAGGTTTCACGGGGCAACGCTCCCTCTGTCACTTTGAGGCACTGCAATCCGGAATAAAGTCATGTTTCACGAGGCTAAAGACTGTATGGTATGTGTCCAACGTTGCAGATGACTCTCCCCTCTTTGTAAACAGCAGCGGTCAAAAGATAAATCCATCTGCGCAGCAAAGAGGGTGAAAGCTGCGGGTAGCCTCAGCCCATGTACTGAATAAGGAATAACAAGAGCCTGGGCAGCCTCAGGCAACATATTTCAGAGCTGACAAGCTGGAAGACTTGGCTTCCTTCAAACATACCTGGTCTCCCCAGTGAGTAATGATAATAGGATCCAAGCAGGGAATCAGACATCAAGACAGGCTGAAGGTTACGGCACGCTATTCAGATGAGCCGGGGCCCCGGAGAGGCGGCTGCTTCCTAAAGCTGCACAACTTTTGTCAAGTACGTTTTGAAAACTTTAACTGACCTTGAAGGGTTGGCATTGAAGAAACATTGATCAGTGGGAAGTGGAGACCGTTTCTCTCGCTCTGCAATGCTTCAGCTGATCATTGGAGCAGAGCTTTGACTCACAGGTCTTTCATCTCGGTGTTGCGGCTCGTATCCTGAAGACCTTTTATGGCTTTTATGGATGGGGATTGTTTCGCCCACCAGAAAAACGCAGTAGATTTAGGGGTGGTTATTCAGCAATGATGGGGTAACACAGAAACCATCACCTTGGTGTTAGAGAAGGACTTTTTTAGGCAGTGCAGTTAGACAGACGTAAGGACATTTCTGGGAAACTGGGATGCCCCTTCCTGTGGTTCATCTTGGGGTCTGTCCTGGAGTCTGTTCTGGAGTACACCCTCTGGACCCTGACGTGGTGATCCCTCCCTGCAAGATATCTATTCTTTTTTGGGTAGGTGTGTGGTGGGATCAGGATTTCCAGAGTGCCAAACTTTTTCATTGAGTTGCAGACCCAGCTGAACCTTGCTGAATGTTTTACCTTGAATCCTAATATAAAGGGACAAAAATGCATGATGGAGAGTTTTTCAGCCAAGTTTTCTGGTCTTTTGCAATTTAGCTGCAAAGCATGGAAAGAAATGCTGAAAAATTTACGATAAATTCACATACTTTAAAGCTTTAAGTATTGATTGAGAATTACATCTTTAGATAAGGGAATGTGTATATTATCTGACTAAAATTCAGAAAAAAATAATCTAATCCCATCTGTCTCTTAAATCTAGGATCAGTTTCACTTTTAAGTGAAACGTTTGCTGTGATTCAGCGCTATCTACGGCTGAACTTCAGCATCGTGACAGCATCATGCTCCCAAAGGCTCCTTAAAACCAAACAGAAGCAAACCAGGGGGAAGAGTTTTCCGTAACAGCAGCCGTCAGCTCCTGCGTGGGTACTTTTCTACCATTAACCGCTAATCCTTTTCTAAAAAAGCAGTAATTGACACTAGGGGGGTTGCTCTCTGGAGGCCTTATGAAGGCCCTCCTGTCCATCCGAACGGTGTCAGGCTGTGGCTGGTGCTATGTCGTTGTGCCCATGGATACGCTGAGTGACAGAGACTGTGAAATACCCTAGAAAGGTGAAAACACAGGTGTGGCTCCACTCAGCACGTTTTCTTTTAGCCTCACCACGGTGATACGGGAGAGCAGACCTATCAGGATGTAAAACGGGATGGGCACGGGCAGCAGGACAGTTTCCCCATCTGATTCTGGGGCTTCCCAACACGGTTGGCTGCCGCCCACCTCCTGTCCCTGTCTCAAACTACTGGGAGGTCTTTTGTGGGCTCTGCAGGTGATGCCAACCTCTGGCTTTGTGTTTCCAGAATAAAAACACTTATAACTCTTTAAAACCTGAAGTACCTTAACTTCTTCTCTGGAGTCCATCATGCTTCAAGGGTAAGAAAGGCGCCCTGGGTGTGGGGGGCTGTGTGCGTGGAGAGGTGTGCGTTGATCCGTTGTCCTAGAGCTATAAACATACAGTCGTGGAGAGCTGTATCCTCATGCAGCTTAACTGTCCTCAGCAAAATTGCTACATAATGAATCTCCAGCCACAAAATAGTCCCGCTGGTTACCCGTGAACCAGAAGAAATTTGCTTTGACTTCTGTGCTCCAGCCCTCACGAGTAGGGCTGTCAGATCAGAAGAACGTTTCACTCGGTTCACAATCAGAGCACGCCTGATCTGGAGCTGCTGAAAAACCAGAGCTGAGCCTCAGCATCCCCCGCGGCCGACCCCGCGCCTTGGCTAACCTCTGATTCTGGCTGCACTTCGTGCTGGGGTATTGTGTAAAATGAAGCTGTCTCGCTCTACCCCTGTGGCATTTTTCTCTTTGCTGACGGGAAGAGTTTTGGCTAATGCAAGTGCAGTGAAATGCCAGTTGTGGCTCAGTTAATGTATGCTAAGTAAGCAATTTCATTAGCTAGTAGTCAGTCTGCAGGATAATTTCATTAGTTTGATGTGCATCATTACCTCTCCCTTCATTTATATGGGAATTATAAATTTCACTTGGACCTGTATTTTTTTCCTTTCTTTTCTATTTACAGTTTCTCCTCCCTGCTTTCTTCCACTGCCATCCCTCCAGTAATTGCTAATGATATCCTAAAATGAGCTTTGAATTGTCCTAAATCATAGAACAGGATAGGACAGGATAGAATAGAATAGAATAGAATAGAATAGAATAGAATAGAAATTTCAGTTGGAAGGGACCTACAACTATCATCTAGTCCAAGTGCCTGACCACTTCAGGGCTGACCAAAAGTTAAAGCATGTTAATGAGGGCATTGTTCAAATGTCTCGTAAGCACTGACAGGCTTCAGGCATTGACCACCCCATCTCCTTCCCTTTTATACATCTTTTCAAGAAGTTTGGCTCTTGGATGCACACGTACACAGCCATGTAGGTAACTATGCCAGTGCCTTGCCCTGCACAAAGTCTGTGCCAAAGTATATCCCGAGCCCTTCCCTGTATGCTCTACCAACACCTTGGGATGTACCTGCGGTTGTGTGATTTCAGGGACAGACAGACTGCTGAGATGTTCCTCTGGGGAGGCCAAGTGTGTGGCAGCTCAGCCTCGTTAAAACTTGTCTTCTCCATGCGCCTTTCAGGGGAGGGTGCAGATAATGTCTATGCTTCCCGACAGCGGCTAAAGTGGTCCCGCCTTCCTCACCCTCCTCTTCTTCCCATTGCTGCTGGATGGTACTTCCCTGGGCAGAGGATGCTTGTGGTTGTTGTCATGTGGCTGCTCTCTCTGTACGATGGCATTTCTCACTGACCGCGTTCACGGACCACGTCCAGCAAGCCAGCCAGCCAGCAGCCCACCACATTTCTTTCTCCCTCCTCCTCTCTGCTCCCCATGAGCATGCCACTGCTCACTCATACCTGCTACTTTGAACCTCCTTTTTTATTTAATTTTTTTTTCCTCTTTTCCAAGGAGGGGCTGCTGATGGGGGCTCATTTCTGGGCTGTGTGATGCCTCAACTGAAGTGGAAGCGGCTGAGACCTCCCATTCAGAAAGCAGACACAAGTTGATTGGTGGTGTTTTACCTCTCTCTGAAAATCGGACTCTGCTTTTTGGAGGCTTTTTTCAAAAGCTATCCATGCCCTGTTAGTTTGAAATTGTGTTTGCAATAACTTATTTCTGGAGCTTTTCTATTGTGCTGTATGTGCTGGCAATTAATTATTGAGGCAGCTTATTTACAGGCGACGCTTACTTTCTTCTAGCACCTCCAATGAGATGTGAATAGCAGCATTTGTCATTGGTGGCGCAGAGAGGTAGATATATCCTTTTCCAGGGCAAGACTGTAATCTAAACAATAACTCTGAGAGAGATTCAACCTTGGTTTAAAAAAAAAAAAGAAAGAGCAGGAAATTCAGCCTGTGAGATGACATGGACTGGCCAGTAAGCTTGGACTTGTTTGCTGGTGCTTTTTGTAAGGTTTTTTTTTTTTGGTTTACATTTTACATAAAAGCAAAGCTTGTTCTCGGCTATTCCCACGCTTTAAGTTTGTAGTCTCTATAGTTTTTGTACTGGAGCACTTTGCAGCAGACTGTTAAAATCTTGGCAAATGTGAGTCCCTCTTCCTCCCCCGTCCCTTGTCCCTGGGAAGGACACCTGTGCGGTGTTATCACTTGGCACTGATAGCTCAGTTACCTCCCAACAAGCTGCATTTTGCTGTGCAGCTGCAGGCTGGGGACAGCGTGCTGGCTCCTTTGTCACCCCCCCAGCACACAACAGAGGCTGGACAGAAAGTCCTGGTGGATGCATTTAGCATCAGCCTTTGCCATCCCAGAGCTTTGGATGATCTTCTGTCCCAGGCTGGGGGAAAAGGCAGGACCTGCACCATCTGCTGCCTGGGAGGCCAGCGGGGGAAGCCATCTGCAGCCCTCATGGGCTTGTACAAGTCAACATGACAAAGGTGTGACCCGCGGTTTCCTGTAAGAGCTGGTTACAATTCAAAACCACACTGTGGTTTGTGATTTTTTTCTTTTCCTTCATGGTAAGCAGAAGCTGTCCCATAAAAACCAGATCGAAACCAACCAAACCTCAACCTGTCTGAGCATGGGCATTTTTCCTGCTGTTTCTTCTTCTCTTACGCTTGTGTCTCTCTGCTTTGCTTCTGCTTAGAAACTTTAACCAAGCAGTCATAAATCCATCCCCTTTGAGACACCAACTCTGCTCTTTATCTGCATTTTTCCAGTTCCAGGGACAGTAATGATACTGATGAGGTCATGGCTGTAACCAGGTGCTGGAGGTGCCCGATTCTGCTCAGAGAAATTTAGGTGATGCCTCTATCCATCACCTTCCCTGCAGCCCGGTGGGACAGGAACACCATGGTGGGCTTAATACCGGGGTCTGTCTTCCAAGTCTTGCTTCCAAAATTGCAGAGCGCCATCGTGGACTTATGACTGGACACTGTATCTGCAGGATTAGCCATATGAGCTCTGCAAGCTGCCCGTGCATTTCTGTCCTTCCTCAGTGCATGATTAAGAGCTCTGCAATTTGGCCTATCTAGAGTCAGGAATGATGCTTGCCTCCTTTCATCGGTCTAGTCTACCTTCATTTATGTCCGAACATATCACTGTGGCTATCTAAGCTCTCTCAGCACCGTGTTCTGGGGCAGGGCACCCGGGCCTGTCACCAGCAGCAGGCAAGGGTAGGCAGATATCGTTCCGAATGAGCCATGTGTCCCCACGAGCGCTGCCAGGAACATCTCACGCTCCCAGCACCTGCACCAGTGCACAACCCGGCCACCTCAAGTCCACCTTCAACAAATCACTTAATTCTTCTCCCTACCTGCTGCTGGAGTTGGTTGGGAGCGAAGCAGTGGGAAGGATAATGCTTTCCAAAATCACAGTTCTTTCCAAAAACATTTCCTTGCCTTGAGGGTCAATGCAGAGCTGCTCCTGGCAGTCACCTGGAGCTTTCCAACTGCCCTTTTTCTTCCTTTGGATGGTGCCTTTGGCACTGAGCAGCTCACTAAAGCAAGACCCCCATGGCTTTTCCTGCCCTACTCTTCGAAATAACAGCTGTCTCCTTGGAAGGCTGTTTTTCACTCAAAGAAACACCATTTTGTGCTGTGTTTTGCTCACCTGCAGCTGTGGCTCTGAGCTCTGGCACCTGCAGGACAAGGGCTGCTGAGAAGGACCATGGGGCATGTGTGTTTGCACCTCGCCAGTGCCGTACCTGGTACTTGCCTCTGGCACCCAGCTTGACCCTCCACTGAAGCGTGTCCAGGGGCTGTTCTCTCTCCATGCATTTTAGAGACGTGATTTAAAATAAAATGAAAGCTGCCCATGATGTCCCAAGGAGACAGATGCTGGAGAAAGTCCCCTGCCGATTTTGGACAAGCAGGAGGACAAGCAGATTGTTTCCACCTCTTTCTCAAGTCAAGAAGCATTTTCCGAAGGAGGAGGCTTGGCTTTCTCTCACTGTCGCACCCCTTCACGGCTTTCCTTGGCTCAAAGCCCCTCAAACACTGGGTAAAGGGATGAGGAGCAGGATTAGGCGCCTGGATCTCAAGCCCCCAAGCCCATGCTGTTCTCTACCTTCTCTCACCATTTGCACTTGAGCACAGTGGAGGTCACTCCTATCAGTCACAATTTTGTGCCTTTTGCACTTCTTTCTTGACAGCCTCAAAAGACGCTGAGCAGGTGGAAACCTCTGAAGGATTCAGTGATCTTCAGGTTTTGGGTTGAGCCCCGATGCCCATCGTGGGCTGTAGCACTGGACACTGTTTTAAACACGGTCCTGCCGTTGCGTGGTGGGTAGTCCCACTCACTCCCAGTCCTCCCAGGTCACCTCACTTTGTGCAACAGATATTGCTGGCTTTGAAAGTAGTGCAGAGCGCTTTATCCTTGCCTTGCTCCTCTTCCCCGCCTGTAGCATGGAGGGAAGGGGAGCCCCAACCTCCCAGGGGTGAATGCTCCCGGCGCTGTGGTGTGGGTGGGTGCAAAGAGTCCTTCAAAGCACAGCACTGCTCCTGATGTCCTCTCTGCAGCCTCCCAGAGCCAGGCTGCTCATGGAAGCGGATGAGGACTATCTGGGAAAGAAGGACGCACCATTTAAAGTCCTTCTAGTCCATCTCTGCTGCAGATATGTGTCCAGCTTGTGTGACTTGCTTTGGAATTTGCTCCAGTGATTTATGCCCACAGGGAGGAGCAACTTCGCTCCTTTGGGAAGGGGTTTGCCTTCCTTCGCGTGTGCACAGAGACGCCAGGGTTTAACGTCTGCGAAGCGGCAGGGGTTTCAAAGCCGTGCTGGAAATGTTTAAATAAATAAACAGCGGGGCTGGTGTTTGCCTGTCCTAATCGATCCGAAAAGGGCCGGATCCGGTGCCCACTGAAACCGCCGTGTGTTTCCCCAGTGACGTGGGCTGTGGTCCAGGCTCCAAGTGCGTGTGCCGGGGTTATGCAGCAGCTCTGGGAGATCTGCAGAGCCATAGCACAAGGGAGATGGTGACACGTTATCGCAACTGATTAACACCATCCATCAATGCCTGATTAAAATGAGCAGAATTGTTTTTTCTTCCTTCGCAGCAGAAGAGCTCTCTTATGCAGAAAGTGCTTCTCTTAATTACCGCTCTGTAAACCCTCAGCGCGACAGAGCGTCAGCACTGTAGCTTAATTCCTCTCTGCTGTAATGACATTCTCATCTCATAAGTGCATAAGGCAGGATAATACGTGTGGGTTTTGGTGGTGGGTTTTTTTCCCCCTTTCATTTGTATCATCAGAAGCGTCCTTCATCCCGTAATGGAATTGCAGAAGACGTAGACAATAAGACGGCTGTTCTTACAGCCATTAGAGGTAGAGCCATGCTGTAATCTTTGCAGGGTGGGGGAGTTCAGGTTGCGATTGCAGATCCAGCTTTCACAGCTGGCTTGTTTCTATTATCGGCTCATCTGAGCTCCCTGCCTCAAATTCTGGGCGAAACCCTGCCTTGACTGACGTCAGTGGCAAAACTCCCACTTGCTTCATTCAATAAGATCAAAATTTCCTCCACTTTTAAAAATCTTTTTTCAATGCCATTGCATGTTTGATTTGAACAGACAAAGTTGCTATTTAAAGTGTTTGCAGCACGGGTACCTCAATCGCTTAAAGAAGTGTGTCAATGGGCACCTAAGAGAGTGTAACCTCATTGCAAAACCTGATTGCGACAAGGAATCCCGTAGGAAACAGTCATGGCTGGCACTTGTACACAGTCACAACAATAAAATGGCATATATCGAATAGGGGGGAGCGTCTAATGCTGTATGGTGAGGTACGGGCAGGGTTTGAATCGTGTGAGGGGTGGAAGGGGACGGACAGATTTTTTTAGAAGGTGGCTGGCAAGCACTCACCAAAAGATTTCGAAGAATTTTTGTTAATCAAAATTAAAGGTGAGTTTTGGCTGGGATAAATACAAGAGGGTGGAGGTAAAATGTAAAACAAATGCAAGAGAGTGAAGGTAAAATATAAAACAACGGCAGCGGCAGGAGGGGCTGGGGAGGAGCACGGGGGCAGAGGGGAGCAAGAACCACCCTGTGCGTCTCCTTCGCTCTGCTGGCAAACGCAGAAAGTGGGAAGTGAATCTTCATAATGGTTTTCTATCTGCCTGCTGGGTTAAGAAGGGATTATTTCAGCTCAGCCTGGAGGCTGTTGTGGCATCTGGACAGACAAGCACCGTGGGACCTTGCACCGCGGTCCCATCAGCAGGGATGTGCTGGAGTGACACAAAGGCAGTGTCCGGCCCCTTCCCAAGCATCAAGGATTCTTCCAGGGCAAAACCCAACAAAGGCAGTGAAAAATCAGAACAGCCCTTTTGCACGTAAAAGTTGTTTTTTTCTCCTTCTATGGAGAGCGGTACAAAGAGCTGGAAAGGCTGGTTTAACAAGGCAAGGCAAGAGAGGGGACGTGAGCCAAGGATGTGGGGCAGGAGCAGGCAGAGCCTTAGCAGGCACAAGTGGAGACGTGGTGTGGGGCGAGAAGGCTGGGAAGGTGCCCACTCTTCTGCACAAGGCGATGGGAGGTTGGAGAGCCCAATGTGCGAGGCAGAGATAAATGCTGAAAAAGGCCTCGAGCATTAGCGTCAGCAATTCGAGCCTTCCTCTACCGTTGCTACAAGAAGAAAGGAACGTCTGCCTTTGCCAAAGTGGTTTTACTTGATGGGCTTTGACAAGGAGAACCGTACTGCTTTCCATGTCTGTGGGCACCAAGTGCCTGGACAAGTCAGAAAGTGGTTAAGGATCTCCAGAAAGCTGGGAGCAGAGCTATAAGCTTCACCTGAATCCCAGCCCCAAAACCCCAAACCAACCTTTAGTTTCACATTTCTGCATGTGATTTTCCAGATAGCAAGTCAGACAAATACAGTTCCCAACCAGAGAGCTGGGGCGATCTTTGAGCACCTCTCAAAGTCGCAGTCTGGAGAGCCACAGTCCCTTCTACTTACCGGTACCAGATCTGGTCCCTGCGATGAGAAGCAGAGTGGCTCCTGGCAGGCTGATGGCAGGGCAGTTGAAGAGATGGCTGTGCGGTGCTTGCTGTGTTAACTTCATCAGTTCTTTAGCCTTGCAAATACACCTTCTCTTGGTTGGTGCACCCAAGGTGCTCCTTCAGAAGGGAAGGAGGACTTGTTTCTTGTTATTTCCAGGGGGATCTCTCTGAAATCCCACCATATCACCGCATCCAGCTGTAGCTACATCCACACGTGTTGGTCAGAGCTGGGGACAGCCACTGCAGAGCTCAGCCCCAGGGACACCACTGTCATGAAGCCACAGCTGCAGCACCAAGGCCTGCACGGGAAATGCTGCTGTCACCGCCATGCAAAGCTGGAAGTGATTCAAGAGAGCGGAAAAAACTGACTGTGTGCATGTGCGTCTCCATTCACCTCTTAGTCCAGATCAGGAGCATGCTTTTGAAACCACGATCCTAATTGTCTCCACTTATGACACTCATCAAAGAGGGGTCTTGGGGCACGTGTGTGAAACGCATCCAATGCCCCTTCCAAATATAGAGGTAAACATTAAATCCTTGCAGTGTTGCAAAGAGAAGACCCAGATTGTGCAGCAAACTACTTTCCCGATGTGGCAGACTGAAGTTCGTTCCGAGCCGAGGTTCACCTTGAAGCTTTTCTGCGAATGAGCAAATTAACAACCCAGAAAAAGCAAAGACCGGGAAGGACTCTGTGATCAGTTTTATCCAATTCTAATAAGAGCACATATTTTTCAGCCACGTACAAGACACAAGAGACTGAAAAACCGCAGGCAGACAAAGCAAATTTCATCCCCCAGAAGAAGAGGCTGTTGCAGCCTGATAGGAAGCACAGCTCCCCAGGGAGATGCCCAGAGGCAGGACTGTGCTCTGAACGGCGGCTCTGGCTTACCACGGTATCAAAATGTTAAGGTTGCAAAAAGTCTGTTAATGGCCCCAAAGCCCAAATAATGTGTAATTAGTGTTCTCTGTAGGTTTTTGATTAATAATTTTGGTGAGCCAAATCAAGCAAGTAGGAAATTCCACCTTAAATTCACAGGGGCAACTATACATTTTTGGATGCCCTGCCCAAGAAAACTTACAGCCCACAGCTCAGTGTCTCGTCGGTATCCTTCCTCCCTCCTTGTCTCTCCGGCTGCTTGCTCTGGCATCACCATCATTTGAAAAACTTCCAGAGAAAAAAACCTGCAAAAAATGTCCCGTCTTCTTTTCTTCTTTGCCCTCATTTCTAGACATGGTTTCTTTTTAACATTTAATTGTTCTAATTGCCTAATTATCTGTCTCACACAATCGTGATTCGCAGCTGTAAAATGTTCTTTGGTTTCTGGATGAACATCTCATTCAATTACTCTCATGGAAACCAGGATGAAGCTGTCTTGCTTGGAAAGGAGGATGCCCCAAAGGCAAAGCACCAGCTCCCACTTCAAACAGCTGGATTTGCTGTGGTGTCCGTCCCTGTGGAGGTGTCCCCAAGACCTCATGGGACGCATTCCTGTGTTCCATCTCTGCAGGCTGCCAGAGATGCAGAGAGGGGAAAGTTTGGGTGCAACAAGGAGGAGACAACTTCATCATCCCTTTGGCTCCTGGCAGAGCCAGACCTCCCTGTACAAAATTTCTGGAGTCTACCATCCCTAGGGATACAGGCACGAGCTGCTCAGGGCTTAAGGAGCAGAAAGGTCCTAGAGGGAGTAATTCCAGAGTTGAAACAACACGACAGCAGGCAGAGCTGAGATCTTTCATTCCTTTGTCTTCTCAATAAACTCGATATCCAGGTAAATACTCAACATTCCTCTTCAGCAGCTCTGAGGACTCCATTAGACATTTGAGAGACTTTGTGTTTATGACTCCACTCGTTTCAGACTCTGAATCATGAGCTTCTGCACCACGAAATGATGGGGTAAGTTAGTGTGGATCTTAGCCTGGTGTTTTTCCAAAAGCAGGAATAATGCCCTAATCGGTATTATTATTTTTCATTACTCCAAGTGTTCCTGTCTGTGTTGGGAAGCAGGGCATTAGCAGCACAAACGGCAGCAGCCCCCTGGGACTGGAAGCGCTGAACACGTCTCGTCCCAGCAGCAGGGACACTTCCACAGATAATCCAGATCAACTGAACTGTTAAACAAGTGTAATCCAGCACTGACAGACGGTTTTGTGATGCTTTTAAAGAGCAGAGTGTTTATCTGCTCCAGCTGACTGTGCACAAGGAGGTGCTCGGCTGAGGACAGCGGAAGTGTTTGCCTCTTTCCCTCTAAATACTATTGAAGTTAAAGCTGTCAGAGGCATACACGGAAAAGCGGCTGTTTATAATACTCTTCCGTGTGAGAAAGGTGTGATGTTTAAAACCAGACAATCTCCATATGTTCATATACTGACTGAAAGCCTGGGAATTGCTAATCTACATTTCTTGTAGTAGGCTTTCTATATTTACGTTTTCCTTCATCGCAGCGAGACTCAATGTGTATGTGTCGGATTTACCAAGGTTTTGCAGCAAGGAAGGTGCTGAGAATCCCTGGCTCAAAGGTGTGTGGTAGAGACCGAATGTGGCAGATGCCACCAAATGTACTTCTTAGAGTGTGAGCAAGTGGTCAGTCCTGGGGAGACACAAGTCAGGTGGGTTTGTTTTTCTATGTTTTCCATCTCTCTTTCAAAAACATTATTACTTGTAAGTTAAACAAGTTACAGCACAAATACACCGACACTCTGCTTTGTGGCTTCTGTACGTGGAAACCAACCCATAAACCTTGTAGCCTGTGAGTTCTCAGCAGATGAGTAATGTCCGTGCCAGGATGACTTGAGCTTGGAGAAAGGGCAACACTCATATATACAAAACACGTGAAAATTTAAAGCTGGCCTCGGAGTGACAGAGAGGTGCATTTGGAGGGTTTGAAAGTCCAGCGAGGGTTTCCCAGGCAATGCCCATGCCTTAAGGCAGGCCAGTGTCCTGTGCAAACGAAACGCTGGAGCGTTGACCTGCCCGTTCCCTGGGCCGTGCGGGGAGTGGAGGTTGTACAAGAAGCCTTTCGCTTCAGCACTGGCACTTTTTTTGTTGCATGGGCATGGGCTGGATCATCTCTTGCACACCCTAAATGTCTTCTCCCTCTTCAGGAGGCCCAGGTCCATTCACATCCAGGAAAATGAGACCTCTGCTCTTAAACCAGCACTGCTGATGCTGCTCCTCCCTTTCCATACCAGCCCCGTGCAAGGACTGAGCTCACTTGATATGCTCAGAGCCAACGTTGGATTCAGAGCTGGACTTCTTCCTGCCACACTGCCCCATCCAACATGCCTGATGAGGAAATTGAGACCCTCACCTGCTCTGAAATGCGAGTCAGCTCCAGAAAGTTTACTTCTATCCCTCTTTTTATTTATTCATGAGAAAGGAGGGAGAAAGCAGAGCTGGACTGAGAGGCAGACGGTGTAGCTGGGGAGCCATGCCTCTTGGGGACCATGAACGGGCATCAGAGTGGATGCGGCAATCCCTTTTTCAATGATACTCTTGTGCGGCATCGCAGATCCTGCTTGTGGAGCTTCCCGAAGCACAGCCCAGAGTCAGGAAGGCTCCCACAGGACTGGGCTGTACGACAGCCATGAGATGGGCGTTACAGGAGATGCTTGAGCCTTGCACAAAACCCCAGGACATGCCAGTGCACAGGCCACCGACTGAGACACCTCTCCTGCGGCTCAGCAGGCCAGCGGGCATCGGCCCCATCAGCCGCTGGTGGTGGCTGTGTGCTGGGGTCGAGGCCAACCGGCACGGGGGAGATGGGGCACGAAGCAGGGCACGCCGTGCTCAGCTGGTTTCAAGGAGGATGGGGAAGGCCTGCGAGACCATTGCTGCAGGCTTTGGGGATGCGCGGGGCTGTTCCAGGCTGCTCCCAGGGCTGTGCAGACATAGAGTCCGCAGCCCCCGGTATTAGATTTATCAGAGCTATTTCAAGAGGGCCATTTTCAGAGCCCCCTTTTTTTTTAGTGCTGTACAAAAAGTCCCCCGAGATGCACATGTCATCCTAGAAGAAAATGCCAGTTCCCAAAAGACTTGGGGAACATTTATACCTAGCAAAAAAAAAAAAAAAATTACATTAAAGAGCTTCATTGCTTTGGAAATGGTTTGTTAGCCTACTAAGGGAGAAAAAAACTCTTTCTGAAGTAGGTGCCTCAGCAGCACTTATATCTCAATTATGCCCATGTTGCGTCGCTGTGTGCGAGATTATGAGCTAACGCATTTTCCCTGTCTTCTTCAGCACAAGTTTAAGAGCAACATCCATCTCCGGTCACGTCAATTCTTCGGTCAACTCAGCAGCAAAGGTGATGCTTGCTGCCCTCTTGCCGGAGACTCCACTAACGAGGCTGAGTGATTTATTCATTAAGGGTAGGGAAATCTGGAGCTTTATTCAAGAGGTTCTGGTGGGAAATTTGCATGAAAATTTCATTCTGTTCACTCGCAGGAGCCCTGCCTGGCAGCGGGTGCCCTTCCCTGCCGGCTGCCCTTTCCTTTACTGCAGAGAATGGCCCGGCTTTGCTACAGCAAACCCTGTAATAGAAATACAACATGCAAAGACTTTTTTTGTTTGTTTGTTTGTTTGGTTTGGCTTTTTTGTGTGTGTTTTGCTTTGCAAAAGTCATGGGACCAGGAAGGTGCCGTCTACTTAAAAAAAGAGCTGGACCTTGGAGATCTAGGAGACTTTTTGACAGCTCTGGCCATGTTGAAACACCAGGAGTTTGGTTTGCTCCCATTAAAGATCAAAAAAACCTCCTAGAGGCTTTGGAGATGCAGGAAAGCAGCTTCCCAGTTCTGGAACAGAGGATTGGACCAAGCTGGGCTAGCAAGTCTCTGGCATCTGGACATGAAAATAAATTTAATTTACAAAGTTTGGCTTCAGATCTTCAAAGGGGATTTGCTAAAGGTCTGGTCACACTTGTGTTTTATCTGACTTTGTCCTTCCTGCTTGCCTAAAGGTATTGCAGGCATTGGCCAGGCTGAATCCCTTTCCTGAGGTACACTAACATCTATTCCAGGTAATTCTCTTTGTTTTGTTCCATGAATGATGTTGGGACCTCAGACCCATGCATGCATCCAGGTGCTGTGCTGCTCCATGCTTGCCTGAGCCCGTGATGGTTGCTGGCCCCTGGCACTTCCCTTTCCCCCCACACCCTGGCTGCCCTGGAAAGGAAAGAAGAGAGGCCAAGGGGTCGGTTGCACCGAGATGTCTAACCACAGGCATCCTTGTGGGCGACTCAAAATGTGCATTCAGGATTCCCTGGCGGTGAGCAGCCATAGGACTCTTCTCTAGATCCTCTGGACAGAGGACTTCGCCTCCTTTTTTTCCCTCTGTGGTGCCTCCTCTGAAGTTGGACCCTTCTGTTGTTCTCCTGTGGGTCAGGAGGACGGTGACACTGCTGTGGTGGTGCACCTGGATGGTGTCAGGACTGTCTAAGACACTTTGGACACATTAGGTCAGGCTGTTTCATTGCACTGAGACAATAAAAATGCAAATACATAATTATCCTTGAGATTCTCCTTTTCCAACGGCAAATGACCACTGGGTGTATACCTTACTATGGGGGAGCACTGTTAAGATACCACCTTCTCCTCCAAGCATCTTTTTTTCCTGTTCCCAGTTCTTTGCAGGAGTATGGCACAGGGGAGAAGTTAGAATTAAACTGATCTTTTTGGTTTGTAATTTTTTTTTGGTGGAGAATTGTATCGACCCATAAAAGACAATTAGCAAAGTAGCACACAGTCACTGTGATTGAATCAGTCTGACCTGGAAACCTGGCTTTAAACAGAGGGGATGTGACGTATGAACTCCAGTGGAGACGGGGATCTGTAGGGTGAGCACGGATGGGGATGATGTGCGTGGAACCTGATGCCCGTGCATTAACCACTGTGCCATTGGGTAATTGTAACCCTGACTTCAACTCACCAATCAGCTGGCCACAGTCTCTGGTGGCGCCTTCGGCATCCAAATGTCATTGGGACCGAGAAGCGTCTTCAGGAGGGAAAGCCCAGGATGGCTTCAAATGGTGGTTCCTTGCTGGAGAGGCGACTCGAACTGCTGGACTTCATCATTTACCTTGTGTCCTGCATGGAGGGTGAATTTAGGAGTGCAAGCTTTTGGGACTTGATTTAATGGTCATTTCAGCAGCCCCTCAGACTGAGATGATGAAGCCGAGGCTCTTCCAAGGGTTGTAAGGGACCACGCATAACCCCTCTGAGCGCTGCCACCGAGCTGCCTGCATCCCTCCCTCTGTGCGGTTCAAGGCTTTAGGCTATTTTTGAGGGAGAGGCAATTTTTCCTCTTGTTGTTGGTGCTCCCAGCGCTCCCCGTACCAGCTGCCCTGGGGGCCCATCCGGCAACTGCGCTGCTGAAACTCCCGAGTAATTGATACCTTCTAAAATTGCACCTTCGAAGCGGTTGACTGGCTCCTGCGACGAGCTCCTGAATAATTGAAGCAATATTTGCGAGTTTTGCACTGAAGTACTAACAGCTGTGGTATGTTTTGATATTTATGAAGCCCAATAAATTATGGATTAGTCAGTGCAGTGAGCCCAGCGTGATGCTTATTACTGCTGGAGTGCCGGAGCTGATGGTGTGCTATTCATCCCATTTTACTTCCATTGTGTGGCTGAGTATGACTGGTGTCTATTACTGGACTTAATAGAGCTTGCTCGCAGGTTTAAGTTCCAGTCCCCGAGAGCCAACAGTGTGTTTTAATTTGTTCTTCACTCCACAGATTTTAGAAAGACGTGCTGGGACTATATTTCAGGGTCACAGGGCGTTGCATCGACTCACAGATGTGGAGATGATTGTTTCTGCGGTAATGGAGATGGGCGCTAGCAGAATTAGCAGCAAGTCTTGGCGTTGAGCTGGAAATTATGCAAAATCCAATCTTCTTTGCATGCCGGGCTGTGGGCAAATACCGTACGTCTTCTCTGGGATGCCTCATTCATTGCATAAACTTTTCTTCGTAACTGAGACAGCGCTCATGAGAATAAACTCTTCCCTCCGCTTTCTATTATCCAGGCAGATTTTGTTTCATGGATGAAAATATTTTCACTTTGCAGATGATCCAAACATATTCCAAATTTCCCCCCATCGGCACAAGCTGCCCGCTGGGAAGGCAAAGGAAGGGAGGAAATAACCGTTCGGAGCAGCAGATGGCATCCTACCACTCAAAAGCTTTCCTGGCGCTGTAAAGTATAATAAATATATAATAGCAAGCGGCTGTGCTCTGCTTATAGCTGCAGTAAGCAATTTGGTAGAAAACTGAGGGGTTTGTTCATTTCTTAGAAGTCATTCCTTTACAAATCTAATGCTTTCTTTGCTTTCCCGGTCTCCTCGGGTGAAAAGAGATATCTATAGTTGATCTGCTCACCCAGATCCGCCCGGTCCCTCACAAAATGGGCACCTTGGAGCTGGCTGGATAAATTGCGCCTGAAAATGCCTATTAGTCCTCTGAAAACAAAGTTATAAAGGAAGCCTAGATTAGATTTCTCAGCTGCAGAGATGTTCAATGTAAACATTTGTCCAGAAAAAATGGCGTCTCTTAAAAGCATCTTGGTACAGAAGTTCTCAAAACAGGTAACCCAGAGGCTCTGCGGGGAAAAGAAACTTTTGCATCCAGTGAAGTGCTTCAGACAGGGATTTCTTCCTCTTCTTTACTTTCTTTTCTGAAGGTGCTGAGTGAGGGAAGGAAGGATATTTTGTCTTTAAAATCCTGATGTAGGAAAGGGCTTTTCCAACGGCTATTTGCTGAGCCAGAGTTGCAGAATTTTCCAAGGAAGTTTGGGCTGAGTTTCCGGCTGCCGTCGCTGTGTTGCGTGATAAATTGTTTACAGCCTGCCACTAGAGGCAAGTGAGGAAAGCTTTTCCTATCCCAATTTCCTCATAAATTATATAATTATAAGAATCATCACGGCGAAAACAGAAGTCTACTGGATCCCGCGTAAATCCTACGCAGTTAATGAGGCATGAATTTAATGTTTTCAGGGCTTCTACCTTCAAAAAAACGCCTCTTCAAGAAGAACTGCCGCCCACTGTGCGAAGTTGATAAGGACGAAAAATGCTGATGTAACGCTGGCTCTGGTTTCCACTTAAAGCCGGGGCGTTGTTTGCTCCTTTGCCCTACACCACCGTCACCAACAACAGCTGACAAATGCTTTATGGCCGCCTCTGGTGTTGATAGCCCGGAGGTGGTGATTCCTGTTCCTATGACTGCACCAGACCCTCGTTGGCTTTCAGAGCAATTCTTTGCACGGCTGACGTGTGGTTACTGCTCGTGTTGCCACTGCTGACTTCCTCCGTGACCATGAACACAAGACACAGGCTAAAATCGTGGGCACGCTTGGCAGCTTTTGGGTGAGAAGGTGCCCCTTTCTGCCCCCGCCTTGGTGCTCTCAGCACCTCCACGCATGCACCGCTGGCTGCTCCCGGCGGCTCCGAGGGTGAGGGCTGTGACGAGCAGCTCAGAGCCGCTGCCTTGGGGGAACAGCCGGGAGCCAGATCTCAGCCATTTTCAACTCACTTTGATTTCCAGTCTCCTAAAGATTTCCCACTGAGGCTTGCGAGCCAGTAAATTTAAGCTTACAGGCGTTAGGCTCGCTTTTCTCATCTGCCTTTCGTGGACCTCTCTTAGTGCACAGATTGAAAGCATCCGGGGTGGAGGATCTCTGTGTTCTTCGTGGGCACAACCCTAACCACGTCAGGGGAGGGACTGCATCTCAGGACGGGGGTCTCTCATCTCTGGGCTCTGCTTTGTTTTTCCCCTTTCCTCTGCAACACTTTTTAATAGGTGGCAAACTTTTGGGTGCATGCCAGACTCGTGCGATGGCTACATGGGCTCCTGCGTACCGCGCCTCATGTGATGGTTACATCGCCTTGATGAAGAAGGAGCCACGTACAGGCAAACCAGCATCCGGAACTTCCTGCTTTCTCTCCATCCAAATGGGAATTTACAGGGAGCAAAAGTCAGGCAGAAACTATTGCAGAGGACTGCCTTGCTGGGCTCCTGAGTCTCCACGCTCTTTTCCCATGGTGTTTCAGAGCAGAACCTGGAGCAGAGGATTTGCCTTGTTCACATTGTGCCCTGGGTTTGGTTTTGCAGGTGAGGGACATACCCCACTTCCAGGTGCTCCCAGACGAGGTGGTGGGGAGCTCGTGGAGGCTGGTTACCAATACTCACTGTAAACTACGTGTCAGTTAAAATTACTGGAAATGTTCAGCACAAACTACATTTCAGGACATTGACAAAAGCTGTTGCAAAGACGGTGTAAGGCTTGGATACCTTTTCCAGCCAGGATGAGAGCAGTTGCAACAGCTCAAGGAGTTGTCTGTTGCTTTAAAATGACCCAAAAGGTACATTTGTAATGAAGGAAGGAAAAAAAAAACCTGGAGGGAACCTTGCTATTCCACAGGAATACTGGAGAATGGTTTACTTTTGTGCTTTCCTGGGGCCTTGTTCCATCTATATTTGCTTTTTACTTTTCTTCTCTCTCGATCATGGAAATGGACATTTTGATTAAAGCTGTTATCCCAGTGAGGAGGCAGAATGTAGCTTCATTTAATATGAGGCTTTTAATGAATGTCTTGAAGAAGAAAAAAAAAAAAAAAAGAAGAAAAAAAATCCATTTTACAAAGGATTTCTGAATCTTCCCCTTCACAGCTGCTGGCAACGCAACCGCTGCAGCAGAAATTGTTGCTTACAGAGGACATATTGATTATTGTGGCCAAATAAAGGACCCAAGACTGCCCCAGGAGGGTGGTCTTGCATTCAGACGTGGGATGGGGAGAAGCCGGTTCCCCCATCCTGGCACAGGTCCAAGGCAGGAGACCTGTCCCCAGCTCCTCGCACTGGTGCGGGAGTGGCAGCAGGGGTGGTTTCTCCTCTCCCACCGGTCCTTGTCCCCAAAGGTCCCTCCACTTTCCTTCTGTTCCTTTCGGAGATGGTCAGCCAGGGTGATCCCAGCTGAGGGTACTCAGAAAAAGGGTGTCCTTGGCCCTTCATTTCTTCAGCTGTGGTGGAAAAGGCAGATGGCGTTTTCAGGTTGTTACAATCACACATGAAAAAAAAAAAAAGACACAAAAAAAAAAAAAAAGCAAAAAAAAAGCTGCAGACAGCAGTTGGCTTTTGGGGCTTGTTTTGGAAATGAAAACTCTAGTTCTAATACAAACACCTGAGTCCCACACTGGGATGTTTTAAGAAAAGACACAGGGTCACACCGATGTCGTGACATAGGGACAGTTGAAGATTTGCTTCTGTTAACACTTAGCAAAGAGGTTGGCAGCCGCTCCCAGAGGGCAGGATCATCACTTGCCCGGTTTTCCTGCCATGTCCTCCTTTCCCTTGGCTCTGCAGCTGAATTAGGTGGAGAATGCCAAAAAGGAGAGAAGACCAAATCCACCCTATGACCCAATATGCAACGTTAAACCACCCAGTGTCTTACCACTGCCAACCTGAGCGAGCGTTGGAGACAACAGGAGCATGAGCACTGGCCTTGTTTCTTTGGTCTCCCCACTGAACTCCCATTTCTCAGGGAGGGACTGCTTGCAAGGGCATGTAGCGATAGGATGAGGGGCAATGGTTTTAAACTAGAGCAGGGTAGGTTTAGACTAGACATTAGGAAGAAGTTCTTTACAATGAGGGTGGTGAGACACTGGCCCAGGTTGCCCAGAGAGGTGGTGGAGGCCCCATCCCTGGAGACATTCAAGGCCAGGCTTGATGAGGCCCTGAGCAACCTGATCTAGTTAAAGATGTCCCTGCTCACTGCAGGGGGTTGGACTAGATGGCCTTTAAAGGTCCCTTCCAACCCAACATGTTCTATGATTCTAGGATTCTCCCCATTGCTAACAACACTCTCTGTTGGTCTTCTTATGGGAAAAGTTTTGTGAACATCCCACGTATCTTTTCTCCACTCATTTTTTTCCTTCCTACCCTTCAGAGACGCAGCATTGATTTGGCCTGAGCTCGTGGACAGAGCTTGGATGGGTTTATATGCTCCATGCCTGAATCCATAGACAATTGCAAACATGGCTGGCTGCCTGGCTTTGTTAATTAGCTACCAGCAATGCCTCATTTTTCCCTCTGTGGTTTCCTTCTGAATTAGTGCTCCTCCGCTTTGGGATGCCACAGTTGGACATTACAGCATCCAGAGATGCCAGTTAGCTGAGAGTATAAGCTTGATTTGTTTGGACAATAAAAATATATCAGTTATATTTAGGTAATTAAGCAAAATAACAGCAAAGCTATTTTGTACTAGTGCAATCTGCCTGCCCTGTGCTCAAGCTTCTTCTTTCCTGAGTTGCTGGCAAGAAAGATTAGAGTAAGTGTCCACAGTAGTTTCTTGGCTTTGCTGTGAAATATTAAATTTCTCTTCCTGTGAATCTGGTTCAGTTAAGTTGGTATCAGCTGATGGGACATCACCCTGGACACCGATGAGGTGGGGCAAGTCAGCAGGTGCCGTTGGAAAACACCCTTGTCACCCTTGTATCTCCTAGTGGCTGCTTAGCATCTCAGCCTCGCTACGTGCTTTAGTCCTTTAGGGTTAAAACATCTTTCATGTCTTTATTAGGCCCAGAGACATGGATGTTTGTGCAGATTTAAACCTTCCCTGAAGTTATTGCTTGAGATGAAGAGGAGGGTTCAGTAGGTTCATGGTAGGGTTGAGTCATAGCCAGGATTTCTAATTTGAGCAAAAATCTCCATTTTCCAAGCAAATCTGTGACAGGAAAGGATTTCCTTTCCAGGTATAAAGAAGGTGTAGGAGCATCCAGCTGATCTTGCAGTCCATAAAGTGCCATTACAGGGGACAGCTAGGGATGGCCCTAGTTTGTTTCCGAGCTCTTTCAGTCTGGCATAGTCACTCCTGTCCCCGCAGCCATCCGAGCCAAACAGGCACATGGAAAAGCTGCCGCTCATTCGAAGGAGGTGTCTGAAGATGGCCCTGGCAGGTACATGGCTCTTCTCTTGCTTTCAAGGGAAACAATATTTGGGTGGGATGACTCCCTCCTCTTACTTGCCCCTTTCCTGGTGGACAATCAGCTGCAGAAAAATCCGCTATGGCAGACTCAGGAAGTTTTAGTGCTTTGTTCCCACTTCATAACCCAAAAACAACCTTTGGGAAAAGGGACAATGGATGAAACGGCAAAAATCCCCTTGGTCAAGCTGTCGTGCCTGGCTGATGCCCTCAGGAAGCCTGTGTGCCAGGTCAGTATTCCAACACTGGGGTCAGCAGGCAGAAAGGGAGGAAAGGTACATTTTCACCAAAGACGAGAGGGTGATAGGGGTCTTCTCATGAACTGCTACTTTGGGATTGAACCCACTTTGTGCTACTTCATGTTTTCCTCAAAAGCAGTCACCATTTACCAACGTAAAGACTAAATGGTGATGTGTATTTCTTTATGAAGCCTTGTTCTCATTTTTCTGATTACACCCTGGATTTTGGGCACAGTTCAACCAGGAATAGCACTCGATGCTTATTTGAGTACTTAACACTAAATAACAGCAGTAGCAACCGGGGTGGTAAAATAATGTTTTATTCCATGAATGAACAAACACTACCATGCCACATCCTAAAGTTCTTTCTACAAAAGATTGTGGACAGAGCAGATTTTTACATTTCTCAAGTCAAGTTCATTTCAGGCTTTTGAGCCTGTTCGGTGTAGCAAAATCTGGACACGCAGCATTCTTATTGTCTATTTGGCATTTTGCCGGATAAAGCAGATTTATACCGTAGTTCTTGTTCACACAATGTGGATGCACTGTAAATTAAAGAAGGTAATCAAAACCAAACTAGGTAATTTCTATGGTTTATCATTATATATTTCATGATGGTCAAAGTACAACCAACATTCAAAGCTTAAAATAAACATAACAAAACAGACGCACTAAAGAACACAATGGAAACATCATCATTGCTGTCAGGATGTGAGTTTACCCACAGTACTATGTAAAAAGTAGAAACCGGCATTGACATTCAAGCTGTCAAAACAAGAAAAGAAATTACATTAATTGTTATATTTCCAAGCTAGTACTTCTAAAGAGTCCTGATCAGCAAAGAAGTGTTATCGCATGCATGCTCAACACAAGACTAATATTGGATCGGGGACCTGACGAATAACTGACTTACATTCCTTTATATACAACAAAATGAAATATACAGTATTAATACTGGCTGTACATTTGGTCAGAATATTTTACAAGGAGCGACACTAGTCAAAATTATTATGAGACAGGAAGTGGAAGTGAATGAAGGTTGGATTTCTTTCCGAAGGTTGAATGTTTTCACAAGAAGTTTTAAAAGTTGCTTTGCACTGCTATAATGAAGTGTTAGATATTTTAAAGCAAAAATTCTCCTTTTTTTTTTTTTGTTTTTCTTTTATGCCTGGCTAAACTCGTCTGAGCAGAAGAGATAATTAAACATGTTTGGAATGTGCTAATCATTGACCTGGAATAAAACTAAGCCGTGGACAGCATGTGCAATAAATCTCTGCACGTTGGTTCTGTTTAAACGGCTTTATGAGATGATCTGCGAAGTATCTGGTACGAATTCCTGCTACCATAGCCTCATCTAGCTCTTCCTCAACTGGCTGCCAACCAACTGTTCCAACACTAAAAGAAGAAAAAGAATAATCATGACGGTCGCATATTTTTCTATAGTACAATAAAAATATCTCAAAGCTGATTTAGCTTATTTATGTGCATATTTTGCAAGGCTGCCAAAGAAAATACTTGATCTTACAGGCTAAGGCTAAGCCGGGGACATGAGAGTGATATTTCCTTTGCTTTATTCTAATAGATTTTTTAATGTCTGCGTACCTCAACCCCCGTTTGCCTCTTTAGACCCCTAAGGTCTAAAGTGAGTTGGTTAATTTAGTGTATGTTTTATCCCCATCCAGAACAAGTTGAGAAGCTAATAAGGTAAGCATGACACCCAATGAAAACAGAAGTAAAATCTATACAAAATTAAGAAATAATTACAGGAAGGTAAAGATCAGTGTAACTACAGCATATTTCGTACAATTGAATTTGTATGTCCTGTATCAATGACAAACCTTCTGAACATGGGAAAGAGCAGGCAAGTATGTATGAATCAGTATTCTTCAAAATAATTGTGCTATAATCTTTTCCATGTACTAGGTCAGATTTTATTTGACACAGTGTGATGCTAACTATAGTAACCTTAATATGGATGACGGATTTCACTGTTACTGCTTGATTGCTTGAATGCAAAGAGACATTAAATCTTCCAGTCCTCAAAGCGGTTTCTTGGGGTGTTCCTTAAAGTTCAATGTCTTACCACTTTCATGCTAGAAGTCACTTTGTGGCAAACAAAAGAAAGAAAAAAAAAAGAAAAAAAAAACAAAGAAAAAGAAGATGTTGGTTGTGACGGATTAATTTCAGACAGCAGTTTCTGCTGAGTTCACCATGCTTCATGTTCTTCCATTTAGGAAGGAGTTGCTGTCAAGTAAAGCAGATGAGCTGCTTTCAGTTTTCTTTAAATACATGCTAACAACGTAACATCTCTTTCTTCAGGAAAATGATCCAGTTGCATATTGTTAGAGAGATCTGCCTTGTGCTTAGCACGGACAAGTAGGGTTAATCGTCGTCCTCCTCCTCTTTCAGTGGGGCTATTGGGAGTTTGTCCTGAACTTGGAAACATGCTACGAAGAAGTTGACGATGGAGTTGTACAAATGCTGCTCCAATGCTGCATTGCTAAAGTAATGGCTTTCATCAGGGTAAATCTGCAATGAAACAAGAAAACACACACTTTTAGGAGCTTAAAGTCTCAGGATTGACCGCCCACATCCGCAGCTCAAGCTGGCCTGTGAACCCACGGCTTCTCCTCAGCACCGTGTGTCTTCCCGTAGAGGCACATGAGGTCCAGGGTAATTCAGGCACCACAGCATTCTGAGCGCAGACTTGCATCTTCCCTCCAAAGGAACTTTTCTTGGGGAGGATTTTCCATTTAATTCCATTCTGAACAAGTTCAGGCTAAGCAGAACCAGATTACACTTACAAGTAGCAGTGCTTGCTCCTTGTAAAAAGTAAAAAAAAAAACAGTGCAAGTCTGTGGAGAGAAATGGCATTAGGTTTTACTGACTAAAATGAGGGCTTTAAAGAAAAAAATGTCATTAAGTAAAAAATTGAAATAAAGCTTGCTGGAGAAGTAATTAAATAGAAAAAATGTGGGAAGCTAGAAATGAAATAGTCTAAACACAACTTTCTATTTAAATGGAACAGATAACTTCTGCACAAGTTGAAGGAATGCAAGAGGATCATAATGGGTTGTCTAGAATGGGATATTGACGGGGGAAAAAATCAATTTCTAGGGCTGGATGCTTGCAGGCAGGACTGAGGTGTCTCAGTGCTGCTCTGAGTACCTTGATCCAAGATGTAGATCCCTCAGCCCTCCATTCAGTCCTCAACTGACCTTTGACATGTGTCAAGCCCATTGGTGCCTTCAAGCTCCAATGTACTAATGCTTCTGCACTGGGAAATATGCAGGGGCACCTCAGTCATTGTAGCGCTGACGAAATCCATGCCGGGCTCATTGCTTAGCTCCTGTGTCTGTGCTTCATCCTATCTGCCTTTGGAGAATGTTGGAGTGAGCATACCCATCACATGAAGCTCTGCAGAAATGCAGCCAGAGGGAGCTGGTATTCAGTAAATCAAGTGTTAGTAGAACTTGGGCACTGCAACATCACGGTCTTTACAGTGAGCTGTCGCATGGTCCCTGGCATGGTTCGATCCTGGGGTAATTGCACTCTCCTGGCTGTGACTTGAGATGCAGCAGAGGTCAGGTACCATCCCCACGGCTGGTGGATGGGTTCATTTTGGAAGCTTTAATGACTTGGATGTGGGCCATTCGTCAAATCAGAGATGTAATTTGGCAGAAAGAGGGGCTTTCCAGACCAGAACACGCCCTTTGCAGCGGGATGTCAGATTTAAGAGACATCTCTCTCCTTAACTTTTCTGGCTGATTTAATTTAGATCCCCGTTTCCCTGTAAGTCATCCTGAATTTAGCCTGTTGTTCCCGAAGAAAGTAAACAGGTACCAATTCCTTAGAGATATGTCTCTCTCAAACCCTAATTTTCTGTAATTTAGTAACTGTTCAACAACTGTCCAAGCCAAAATATTGGTATCAATTAAGCACGGGAGTACATTATATGCTGGTGCTATTTCTACTGCCAGGATGAGTTTGCAAGTGGCTTTCAAAGCTTGCTTCAAAACAGCGGTTTGAGTTCAAACTGGGAAATAACTGTTCAAATGTGAAAAAAGGAAAACACATACTGTACCTGCAAGCTGTAATTAGCCTTTGCCCTAATTAGGTGTGTGATAAGGTCCGCAGTATGCTGAAAATGGATTTTTTCTGTAAAAACAGATTACAATCATTAAAAAGGCAAATTTAATTAAGAAAAATCAAAGCCATCCCAAACATATAATGAGCTCAAATGATGGGCTAACTTACCGTCAGCAGTAGCATGAATGATCAAAAATGTCTGTTCCTTCAGTAATGAGACTCTGTGTGCTAATTTGGTGATCTGTGAAGGTAAAGGTTGCAATAAGATTAAAAATCTTGCTAGAAACTAGTAATTTATATGGAGAAAATAGAAGCGCTTAATTCCATTTGATACTTCATCACAAGGATAACAAGCAGACACTGGCACAGCATATTCTCTTGGCCACTTGAATCACTCTGGAGGTAAAATAGACCCCCACCGTGTCCTTCCAGGCTCAGTATCAGCAGCAGGAAGAGGCCAGAGACCCTCGTCTGTTCTGATAACGTTCACCAAAAGCCTGAACTGCAGAACACATGGAAAATGTCAAAGTGAATTTTCAGTGAATACAAAACACCGATGAAAAGCATGCCCAGGTGCATACACCTAAGGACTCTTCAGAGAGCTGGAGTGACTTTGGTATGGTTTGAAAGCCAACCTCAATGAGCTTTGACAGCCCGGGGGAGGATCTGATACTAAATTCAAGTGTCCACTGCTGAGAATGCCTTTGCCCCCAACTGTCATGCAGATGCACAGGGGAAATACAAATCTGAGTGACTGCAAATGCTACTGGGAAAGAGAAATCAAGGACTTCTCCGCTTTTTGCTGCATTGTTCAGAAGAATACAAGTCTCGTGGAAACTCCAAAAGACTCCAAAAAAGTCTTGGGGTGGCAAAAGGAACGTATGTCTCAAATCACAGATGTTACTGTTTTAAAGGGGGCAGGGAATGATAGCTGTCTCAACTTAAATTCTTGTTTCCTTCACTGTTTAAGTGCATGTGCCCTAGCTCTCATTCATTTACATGACTTAGTGCATTTTTCAGTTAAGACACCCTTGTATCAATCCTATTTTATGTCTGTTTTCATCTTCCCACGTGGTTTCCACGGAAGATAGACAAGTGCATCTCCAACACCAACAGGACCCTCCATGCCTGGCTACGGAGGTCAAATAAGCTGGCTAAAAACATTGGCATGTATTATTAAGATATGGTTACTGTCACGTTACATTACAGATTATGAGTATCTCTCCTCATTTAAAAGATAAAGCAAGTCTGAACATTAGAAGTGGCCCTGCGCATTTCCTTGGTGCTAAAGGCAAGTTTTTAGAAATTTTGGTGCATGCAGGTCTGTTCTTGCTTTCTTGCAGCTCCACACACTGTATGGACTTAGAAAGTGTTTGCAAATTTTGCAAGGGTGCCCTCTGATCTTCCCTCTATTTTTAGACTTCATTAACGAGTTCTCTCATCCTCACATTGCTGGCTGTGATGCTTAAGTCTTGTGATGCTGTATGCACATTTCTTGCATTCTGTTCTTCCCCTCTATGGCTCCTTCTGTTCTGCTCCCTCAGTTGTAACCTACCACACGACAATACAGCTTTTTTGGAGTCTACATCAAGTCTCGAATTATGCGACCTGCATAAAGTTCATGTCTGGTCCACAGGTTAGGAGCAGTTCTTCTCCCTAAGCAATTCATAGTTCAACCGTGTCATGTAGGAACCGTGTATCAGTTAGGGAAGCGTACCCAGAGAAGCGTCATGCTCTGCAGAGAGCTCAGGTGCTGTTCCTAGCAGTTAATTCCAAATCAACCAAAAGTACCTCTACTTGCTTAGGTCAGCTTTTCGATGCACAAACAGCGCGTGGCAATACAACGCTCTAATTTCTGGAGTATTTTCCCTTGCTTTCACCTCTACTGACCTGCCTTCAAATTTCTAAAAGGACCAAAAGAGTTTGCAATGATGTAGAGATCATGAGTACAAAACCTGAGAGACAACGAACTCAGTATTTAGACATCCAGGAAGGCTTCCACGGCAGGGGCACGGGGTGCTACCTGCCTTCCCTGTAAGAAAACAGTTTCAAACTTATGCTGCCTTCATGTCTTCTAGCTGAAGACAAGGCTCAGTAGGCTTAACAACATTTTCTGTATAACAAATTTTGTTTGTGTGACTATTCTTTATTAGGTTTCTTCCTCCAAGTAATTGAAGGAAAGAAGACATGAACCAACTGATCTCATCATGCGTATCAAAAAATGTCCTCGTTAACCGGTGCCGTGTCTCCTTTTCCATGTCCTGCTCAACTCTGGCACAGAGTTCTGCCTACCTGAAATATCACAGCCGTGCTTACTTTGACAAAGCCAAGAGAAGCTGAGCTTCACTTGACTTTGGGTCAAAAATTATACCTCAGAGAGAATCAAAGTGGCAAGACTATTGGGATGAACTTTAAAGGAGGTCATGACATTGTGTCCACTTGGGCACATCTGAGTCACTCAGCCTCAGCTCTTTCAATCTGTAAAACTGGAATAACTGTATTTACCCAATTTAGAGAGGCAGATGCGAAGGTTAATCAATAAAAACCATATCCATCATTACTATTAAGACAACAAAAGCAGTAAGCAGGCTGAAGGACACCTTGCTGGCTTTTAAATATAGTCTGTCTTATTAGTGAGTCCATCTTGCATATCCTTTTTCCCTCCCCAAAAGAGAACACATTGAGGAAGAGTTAAAACCCTGTTCACATTTTGTCAGGGAAATGCAGCGTCCATGCAGTTACCTCATATGCTCTGTTATCGATTCCATGCAAGCCCAAGTATCTTTCAGAAAAGGCTGAAGCTTAAAAAGAAAAAGAAGAAAACATCTCTTTCAGTCATGAGTGAGTACCCTGGTGCTTCAGAGTCAAATATTTCAAATGCTAAAGAGGATCTTCTTTTCTCACATTGCCTTAGTTACACAGGACATATTTCTAAAAGTTTTTGAAAACGCACTAAGAATATGTATGATACTACAGTCTTTCATTATCACCACGTACTTATGGTTTCTAAATAAGTCACAAAAGAGCCTTTTTTTTTTTTCCTTAACGCAACCAAGACATGAGAGGAGAAGAGGAAGAACACTATCATGTTGTGTCCCTTTCTCCTTTCACACCGGGCCGTCTCCATCAACAGTCTACTGCAAGATCCCGCTGGTCTCAGGGATAACTGTACAGGACCCGAAAACTGGCTTAACACCGCTGACTCTCACGGCAGTCCCCTGGTTTTCTCTAAGTGCAAAGGGAACTGGTGTCCCTGAGAGAAAGGACCACTACGCGCAGTGGCGTATTGCCAGCAGAGAGAGGCGGGCAGACTGGACCACAGCTCCCATGGATGGATGGTCCAGGCAAGAAAGAGGCATGTTCAAGGCGCTGATGCAGGTTGGTGTCAGAGGCTGGGGGGGGTTTAGAGGCAACCCTCCTTTATTTAAAAGGAGTGAGTAACAAAAGTTATTTGATTACTCTGACCACCATGGCTGGTCCCACTGGTGCCAGCAAAATTGCTCGAGGAGGGAAAAAGGGTTTATGGCTGGTCCTAAGAAGACACACAATACAAAATAGGCAGGATCTTAGGGAAGGAAGAGAAGATAACTGGGAAAGGTCAGGGCTGAAACATTTGTGGTCAGCAAGAGCGTCTGTGAGCTCTGGGATGGCGTTTACCATATAGCTTGAAGTCTGTCAGCGGGGAAAGAGCAGCTCCGCAGGCGAACACCTGGTTCTCTTCGCCGGCTGGAAGCATGTAAGTGCTCAGGTAGCCGCCGTAATCCTGGAACACAAAGAGGGCAGGGGTATCAGCAGTCCTGCCGTGGGGCGCTGCTGCTTTTGGGTACAGAAACACGGGAGCTGAGACCTTGCAGTAAACTCTCGGCCATTATAGCACCTTTAACACCTTACCCTGAAAAAGCACAAAACAAGGGACATCTCCCTGGCTCTGGCAGATGCGTCTGAAGATGAGATCTATACTCATTGCACTCTCCTGAAGGCAGGGGGATTGAGTGCCCAAGAGCTCGCCTCTTTCCATCCCACTTTATGGCTGTAGGTCTGGTCAGATACGTTACCTCTCCAAAATATCACCCCAGTCTTTCACTATTTAAAATGAACATCACAATTTCAGCGTCTGCCGTCAGCCTGTGAAACAATTCCCCGCAGAGATGCTGCTGTATGTGCAGATCTCTTCGCCCACTCTCTGCCCGTATCTCCCGCAATAAACAATTTCCACTCGCGGTCCCATTCTCATTTCAAACTGTGTGCACTTTGCAATTGCAGTTTCCCGGCCGGGCACACACAGTGGTGCGAATCAGCCTCAGAAATCAATATTGTTGTTGTACATTTGTACGACACGAGCTAGGTCTACACACATTCCCACAGGCCTTAAGGGACAAGATGAAAATGAAATGAAAGTTTGCAAGGGGAAAAAATAATTAATTCTCTGACAGCTCTTTTCTGACAAATAGTCACTTTCTGCACTTGGAAGTTAATTAAAAAAAAACCGCCACCATTGACAAATACATTGATAAAACGAAAGCTTTCATCTTTAACATCTCTGAACAAGAAGCAGTCTATCTCAAAAATAAATAATAATAAAAAAGTCACCAGCGACATATTCAGTAAACCAGGATTTAGCTCAGCTGCTTAGCCACATCAGCCAACTAGAAGAGCACGGACGAACAACGGGAAAACGTTACCTTCCCAAACACACCGACTCGCATTTTATCAATGTAATGCTCCTTCAGCATTGTCCTAGAGCATGAGAGAGGAGAAACAACGGGTTAAAAATGTTTTTCCCTGAGATATAGCAAACACAGTGTGATTTTTTTGAATTTGGGGTGGCCGCAGAAAAACAATGTAGGCAATCTAAATTCACGCTGCTACACGCTGCTTGCACATGGGCCTCTGTTCGATTTAATCTTGCGACCTGTTGTGTTGGATCTGACCGAGCAACGGTAACAAATAACCTGCACTACCTCTCAAAGTCATAATAAAGCTGATGCTATTGCACTCCTCTGATAGTGTTTCTAGCGTGATTACGTGCAGAATAAATCTAGCAATATTCTGTGATATGACATGACTTGACATTTAGGGTTTTGCACAGTTTTTTCTCGTTTAAAAAATTTAAGGGTTTAAAGATGGACTTTTTTCAACTACCAGGCCAGCAAAAAAAATAATGTAAGAGCTGGTATTCAAGCTTACTTGTTTGTAGCTGTATGACTGTACAGAGCTAAAAATAAATAGGCTTTGAACACGTGATACAGATAAGTGTGCTCTAATTCATCTCTGTTTAAGGCTTGTTTTCCTCCCTCTGCTCTGGCTGGCATAAGCTCTCTCTCACATGCCATCACTTGGTCCCAGCTGTATGACTGCATTGTCCTTCCCTCCCATCTCCTTGCCCTACCCTACACACCATTAAAGCAACCAGGACTAATGACAGCCTTGGGTTAATTATCAGTAATGAATTAATTTCTTCAATAACAGTGTCATTCACCGGACGGCTTCCAACTGATCCTTCTCTTCCAAAAGGCCCAGCCTCCTCTTAACCTCGTGCAATAGCTTAGTGCCTTGGAAGCCACTCCCGCGGCCGTCGAACTTCAGCACGATGGCGTTGTGAGAGCTGACCATGACGCTTTCCCACGTCACCTCAAACCTCTCCGTTACGATCTGGCTGCCAGGCGTCCCATCTCTGAAACAGAAACAGGCATCAAGCCAAAGGCAACGGCACCAAGCATGGCCCAAACGCCCTCCCCGGGGCCGCGAGCTTGCGGTGGCGATGGGGACGGGCATCTCCCCATGCATCGTAAGGCAGGGTAGATTTCAAGAAGGGGAGACCAGTGTCTGCAACCATGATGGGGGGAAGGCTGGTTGCGTGGGATGGGTTTTGAGGCTGGGGTGGAAGCTGCAGTCTGGTTTCTCGCTCCCTCCTTGCACAGCAACTATCGCTGCGCTAAGCTGAACTTTGAACAAACCTAGCAAGCTCATCACTAACTGGGCAGGATTCCTCCTGTGACTAAACCAGGGCAGCGACGCAGAGGTCAGTTGGTTGTCTCCCATTTATGCCTGTTCTAATCTATAGCTATTTTCTACAGGGATTTTTCTGGTGGAGGGATTTCTGTGAGGAGCCTGGCTTTGAGGTGCTCTGGCACTGCCAAAATATGATGGATGAAGCTTGCAGACATCCATCGTCCTTTCCTTTACTGGCAAGCACTGGGCTTTCATTTACTGCCTCCATTCACCCAGCCCAGACCTTCCCTCTCCCACGGGGTTCTCCAGAGTGGCTGTAGATGGAGCTGTCAATCCCTTCTGTCACCACTGCTTCACACAAGTGCAGAGGGAAAGGACACTTTGAAAGCAATAAAACTAACAGCTTAAAAATGCCCAGGTTGGCCCAAAAATAGTGGGTAAAGGGAAGAGATGGGCAAGACTCCCTCTTCACCGTTCTGCTTAGGGTCCGATCCTGTACAGGGGAACTCTCTCAAGAAATATTGACCCCACTTCACCAGACAGCTCAGAAAAATCAAGAGATGATGATGATGATGATGATAAGTAATACTTTAGGACTGGGATTACTGTAGAGCCACTGGCACTTCCATCTACTTCTTGTCTTTTTTGGGGTTCTTGGAGGGATCAGGCAACTCGCTATAGGACTTTAATGTGCATGTGACTTCAGTCATTTGCATTTATTCAAGCGAGACACAGGCACATCCAGCTTCAGAGGCAGCCTAATCAAGTGTTGTTAGCTTGATGAGTACCAATCTTCCTCAAGCACTTGTATAATGAAGTACATTTTCTCCGCAGTAATTTTGTGATGTAACGACATGCTTATTGCAGTGTTTTTGTCCTTCGTGGAGGGATGTGCAGGATGGCGCTCAGGCATTCATCAGGCATTCATCACTTCTGGATGAGGCTTCTCTCTCGTGGGGGGTTCCCTGGCAGGGAGCAAGCGACGCAGTGGGACGCAGACAGGGCCAAGCAGGTTCTTCCAAGGTCAGTGACTTCCCTCCCCCAGTTTCTTTTCAAATTGCCAGAAAAAACTCAGTAATGTGTATTATTATTACTAAATGTTGCATAAAGCAATACCCATCTGCTATGCTTGCCAGGAGGAAATCCTATCTACCTAATATAAATGCTAACGTTGTGAAGATCTTCAAAGGTTTCTGTCTTTCTCTTTACTGTCACTTCAGGGAACATCGGCATTTACATGGGAAGGATTGCTGCATGAGGGCATCTAAAATTTAAGCTGTAGTAAGGCTGACTGCATCCCACTCTAAAACTACCCGTTAAGCGCAGGGTGAGGGCCCTAAGCACTGGGACAGAAAGTCAACGTCCATCTTTTATTCCTCCCCCTCATGTTTCTGCCCTCAAAATTATTGAATTGCAAGTGTACCTGGGACAACCTTACAAAATCCTACAATTTACTCAGCTGGGCTTCACTAGGGCACCCTCCTGAGAGCTGAAACCCTTGGCTCAAACACAGGAGAGAAGGGACCTCCATCTAGCCTCTCCCAGCTCCAAGGTGGGACGGGGTGTAGGGACCAACGTGCTGGACTTATGTGCTAAAGCGGTCTGGCACTCACTGTAAAAAACATCTTAAAAGGCTCTGATCATGGCCAAGGTTTTACATGCTGCCCTAATAACAGAAAGAAAAGGACGAGCGAGAACTTACACAACCAAAAGCAAGGGGTAGTGCGCGGTGTCCGAAAAGGTTGCTGGCTTTAAGATCTGCATTGGCAATTCTAGACAAAAAACAACAAATAACAGCACGTCTTCAGTGTGGGGACGCTGACATAACTCTAATAGATTTTTCTGGTGTTTTGGCCACTTTTGAGCAGGGACAAAATGGCATTTCATCAGTTGCACTGGTAAATAACACCTTAGGAACACAGATGTTGTCAAAGAAAAGAGCCATATTATGATAGCCGAGGTGACAAGAAATGTAAATGGGGAGTACAGCGCGAGCTGTTCAGTCATGCATCACTTTTACGGCATTCAATTAACATCTGGCAATAGCTATAATTTTCTTTTTTGGCAGCTGGATGAGTGACGCAGCCAGAAATCAATATTTCAGGGCAGCAGAAGAGGGGGAAAATCGTTGATGAAAATGATAATTTAAAACCCAATTATACATGGTGGCTGGGGGAAAGAATAGGATTATTTTGCTATAACGGTGTGAGGACGGATAGAGAAACATGTATTTTAATCCTAACTTCCAGAGGGCTTAATTTTGCTGTAAACCAGGAGGTAACCGTGCCGAAGCCCCCGCCGTTGTGCTGGTACCGAACCAAGGGAAGTGGGGGACGTGCTCACCAAAGCTTCATTTAACTGCTTCCTATGGCTTCGTATCAATAGCCAAAAACGCTGCCATACAAATGCTTTCCGTATTAACGAGGACACATTTATTTTTAAAACGTTAACTACAATCCAGATTAGCAAAGGCCCAGCAATTAAATCGGTATTAGGAGCATTTTCAGTAGATTAATACACAGATTAACCGTGCGGTTTTAAGTGGTTTGCTTTGCAATCATTGTCTGACACTCCGCCTAATTAGTTATTCCATCTGAATGCTAATAGCTGCAAATTGGATCAATGGCCCAGGGACAGCCAAAAAGGCCATCGCTTGACTTTAAATATAACTAAGAAGCACGTGCAGTGTTCCCAAGGCTGTAAAGCCCAAAGCTTTGGAAATACAGGGAGAGCACAGAAGAACAGCCACACGGCTGCGGCCACCTTGTATTTATTACACACACATATATATGTTTTAGGTTAAATGACCAGAATCACACTTCAGTGATACCTGCAGTTAAGAAATTTAGCATCAAGCTGAGTTATTCCTAATAATCTGCCAGTGCCACTACAAATTGGCTCGCGGTGGGGATAGACATGATTTTTGTGACAGGCTCTTCCCCCGTCTTTTCCTGCCCATAGGGCCTGGAAATGCACATCTCTTCTTGTTATTTCATGCACTGGTTTGTGTTCCTAATGCCCATGCGGCAAGCAGAACATTTTGGGGCCATTATGATCCTTTTCAAATGGCAACTGTCTCTCAGCCTTTCTTTGCTTCATGTTTTGTAACACTTGGCAATGGTTGAAATCAGGAGCCTGCCATCCCTCACACCTCACTGCTTTCATTTCACTGCATCCCATCCGAGTGGTACGCTCCTTTTTGGTATGGGAAAAATTATGGGTTGTACTTTGAACCCAGGGTCTTGGGTTGTTGTTTTTTTTTTTTAGAGTTGACACCATAGACATAAACTGGGATTTTTGGGAGCCATCGCACAACTCTGATTTTACACATATAGGTAAGATCACAGAATCACAGAATGGTTTGGGTTGGAAGGGACCTTAAAGATCAGCCAGTTCCAACCCCCCTGCCCTGGGCAGGGACACCTCCCGCTAGACCAGGCTGCTCCAAGCCCCATCCAGCCTGGCCTTGAACACCTCCAGGGATGGGGCATCCACAGCTTCTCTGGGCAACCTGTGCCAGTGTCTCACCACCCTCACAGTAAAGAATTTCTTCCTGATATCCAATCTAAATCTCCCCTCTCAGTTTGAGGCCATTACAGCTCGTCCTATCATTACACTCCCTGATAAAGAGTCCCTCCCCATCCTTCCTGCAGGCTTTAGGTTGTTTCAGGTACAAGTACAGAGACAGGCAGAAAATTCTTAAACTTTGGCTTTTGGCCATTAGGCTTTTCTCTCTCTCTGTCCTCTTTGGCACATAGATGTGTGGGGAACAATTACACAAGTGGTACAAATAATGCACCATCTGTGGATATAAACTACTCCAAGTTTCTGCCGTCTTTCCTCCAGGTGAAATCTCTTTTGGCTTTTCTCTTAAAGTTGTTTTTTTTCCCCAACCCTATATAACGATATTGCTTTCTCAAAGAATCCTGAGCGACTCCAATGGGCAGACGCTGGTGAGTCATCTTCACTCACCCCAGCTCAGTATTGTACACTGAAAGGCAGCTGCTGCTGCAGCCAGCAAGCACACACAGTATCCCACTTTAAACCCATCTCAAATAACACACCAGTCCTGCTAGGGCAAATTCCCTGAACAATGGGGGCACCACCACACCGTGCCATCTCCTGCAGTGGCTTTTCCTCTACAGAGAAAATTTTTAAAGGGAAAGAAAAAAAAAAAAAGAAACAACCCTATCGTTTTTCCTTTCTTCAGCTGCATTGTCATCAAATCCTGTCTCTGTTATAACCTCCTTGTGTAGCACATCCTAAGAGAGTGCTTTGCAAACTGTGCGAGTTTATTGAGAGCCAAAGTCATTTTTCCTCCTGCCAGTCTAGCCAAGACGACTGTATCATTTCACAGCAATAGCAGTGAATAAGAAAAAGAAAAAGAAAAATAAAGGAGAGAGGAAGAGTACTACTTACTGTAATCGTCTATCTTGATTTCCATGTATTCTACCTTAGGCATTTGCCTGTCACTTACAGTCAGCTGCACATTTTCATTTACCTCCAGCTCAAAAATTTCTGAAAGAAGAAGGACAAGATCACAAAACCTTTTGGCATCGTTTGTGAAAAAGCATTTTAACATTTGATAGCCACCTTAATATTTGTAACACAAGTTTCTTTACCGATTCCCTTCCAGTCCTCACAGAAATCTAATTCGCTTAAGTCTTTGAAACCCCTCACAGGCTGTGCGTTGGCAAAAAGCTGTATTCCTGAAATCAGTGACATTCAGCTGATTCAGCAAATGGGAACGTGACCTGTGTTGAGGCAGTACTATTGGTCCCGGTTAGACATCTCACTCCCATGCAAAGCTAGATAGCAAATGAAGAAGTCCTGAGGTCTGTGCCCAAGTTACACATGATAGATGGGAAAATGGAGGAGACTGTGGAGGGCTCCAGACCAAGGCTGTGCTGCTACACAAGAGAAAATCCATGAGAAGGAAAGCCACGGGGAGAGAAGAGTGGACAAAGATCATACAGACCTGCAGCGTCAGGTTTTGGAGCAGTTTTGGCTTTCAGAGTGTTTCAAGAATTGTTAATTTTGCTTGTGTGTCTTACCCAGGGACTCCGGGACTGAAATTGAGGATTCCTTCGTCCTTCCCAGGATTTAACCTTTATTCCCCACATCCTGGCCATGTGCTCTAACTGCTGAACCTCTTCTAGAAAAAGCGACCACCTCCAACATCAGAAAAAGCAAGTCCTTCCCAGCTGGTAAGGAAAGGGCCCATCTTTAGGAGACATTTCAGGTTGTATGTCCTAGACGGTGGGAAATGTCTCCTGGTGATGGTGAGGTTCCTGAGCCCCGTGGGGGAGGGATTCAAGGGCTGGGGGGGATCCCACTGTGGTGGCAATGAATCTTGGCCTGGGGAGCCCATTGCAGTGCTCATCCCCATGGCATCAGGCTGGGTTTGAACCAGAGGGATCCAGGGCATTATCTGTGCCATGGGAACCCAAGGAGAGTTTGAGGTTTTGCACCAAATTGCGTGTTTCCTTGACTTTAACTTCCCTTTTGTGACACGCTGACAAACAGATGTGTGACCCCAGCGCCTCAAATCATACTTACGGTACCCAATTACCATGCTCTCGTTGCCCACCTCTGCTGAACAGGCAGGCACAGCACAAAAACGTGCCCTTCCCAGTTAATACATTTCACAGATCTTTCTGCAATAGCGTATTGATTCAATGACCATTCACCCTGCTTCTGAAAAGCTTGGCTCATCTCTATTGAAACCGCAACCCCCCCAAAAGTGCCAAAGCAACAGCCTATTACGTTTAGTTAAATATTAAGATTCTCATTTAATTACGGCACACACAAGTAGCTTTATCAGCAGAAAGGGGCTTGCTACGTAGGGGAATTTAGTCAAGCCGTTTTATTTGTTCGTATAATTGCATTCACAGAAAGCCAGGAAGACTGTGGAGGAAATAAAAAAGATTGGCATATCTCCTAAAGGACTTTCTTTTCTGCTTTAGGACCACAGGGAGCTTGGGTCTGTGGAGTACAAATGGTCATTGCTTAATTAAATGTAAGCACGCTATAATATTCAGTGCAACTCACTATTATCAGATTATTGCAGAATACAGAGGCAAACTCCCTTTATAGAGTAATGGGCTCATATTAAATAAGTAAATTCAGTAACATGCAACTGTCATTTGCCCTTTATTCAAAAGCAAAAGAATGAGGGGGGAAAAAGGAACCAGGGGAAATGCTAATCATACGCAGAAAATCATGAATTTCAGTAGGGGATGTGTTCTGTGCATGACTAGATCGAGTTCTCTATGTGATAAATGCTACACATATATATTTGTCAAAATAAAACTAGACTCAGCGTGTTTTATGTTACTTTTTCAAGCCCTTCATTTGCTGCTCCTGTTTTATAGTATCTCTCACTTTGTTCACCTAAAAGTATTTTATAAAACTATACAGGCGGCTATAACACAGCTCATGAGAGCGCTATGCGGCATGTGCTGTTACAGCCAGTCAGCCGTCTCCAGGTCTATGGTAAAATTCAGGTATTGTGTTTAAGGGGGGGAAAAAAGAAAGCGGCTTTGGAGCTGCAGGCCGGAGGTATCTCTCCTGGCCCTGGGGCAACAGCCTCTGTGGGCTGGAGAGCCTTGTGGGCATCACCAGGGATGCTCTGGAGTTAGGCTCAGCCAAGGCACCGCCAAGCCCAGGTCTCTGTTGGGGAGAAGAAGAGCTGATACACCCTTGTGCACAGACCGAGATACGAGTGGTCACTGGCGCAGAGAGACTGAAAAGCCAGGAGTTTGCAATTTTCTCTCATTATTACTTTAAAAAGCAGTTTCTTGTATTTCTGTAGACCAGAAAAGCTACAAGTGCCAACTTTCACGCGTCTACAGCAGAAGTAGTTTCACAAGGGACCAGACCGGCACATGGAGCTATACCCCCAGCCCACTACTGCCAGCAGCAATAACCCTGGCTCCACAGCGAGAGCCCTCCTCTGGACAGCAAAATCAGTCAGCTCCGTCACGGCACTTTTATCCAGAAATTATAGACCAGTGGGGAAACTGAGTCACGAGGAAATGAAATATTTATCTCATGGTCATCCTGAAAGCAAGATGATGGCAGATGGCCTAAGCTGTGGTCCAGGGTACATTGTGCTGCTTTGCTTTGGCAGCAAAGATCTCTCTCGCTGCCCTTACAGAAGAGTCATGCAGCAGTATATTGTTTTATTTAACTTGTTCCAGGATGCTGCTAAATTTTATGCATGTCTTTTTTTCTGCAAAGGAACATTTTAATTGGAAAAAAAAATATGGAAAACAATGGAGGGATAAATTAGAGTTAACTGTACAATACATCTCATTAACAATATTGGACACTGTTGACACTAGATGGAACACTACCAAGTATTTCTATTTTAATGGCAAAGGGTACAATATGCCACAAATCTGATTTTAAATTTGTTTTTAAAAAATTCAATCAGAATTTGGGATTGCACTCTACAGGCACTCTACAGGGAGTCCTAACCAGTCTGGCAACGGCTACAGCCAGTGCCAAGGACTGTGAGGGGGGGGAAAAAGTATGTATTTGGAATAATTCCAGTTTCACACCGGTGTAGGTGTGAATCATTAGCACGGAAAAACCTTACCAAACAATAAGTGCTACAGTCCCCTTGAACAGATCAGGAAACCAGGCAGAGGTACAACTTGTGGGCCTCACTCCTCTGTGTTATCTCTTTCAACCCGTTAATCTATATCAGCGTCATTTTTGTAGGAAAATCGTAGATTAAGGTAAATATTTCTTATTTTTGACTACGATGTAAATTAATATTTGTGAAAGACTAACAAAAAGAGAGAGAGATATCTGGACCGTGCAGTTTTTAAGAAAGTTGATAACAAACATCCTGCCCAAACCACTGTCTTCATACTCCAAACAGAAATGGGGTACGTGACGGCAGCACAACAGCTCTGCAAGTCCCTCTGACTTGCAGAAGACTCGTCTTTAGGCAGAGTCTGGGCTCCTGCCAGTCTAAGTTTACCAAAGAGCAGCTACATCTCAGCGTCCTGCCTGGCTACGTTTCTCTGAAGAATTGCAGGGCTCAAGCCCATTCTTACTCTGTGCATCGGTTGTGTTGTGAACGGTCACCATCGGGACTCGGGGACCTTGAAAAGAAGAAGAAAAGAACTTGGTTAAATATCTGCCGAAGCACACGCAGACTCACGTGAACCTGGTTTTGAATTCCAAGGAGCTGAAGACTCCTGAGACTCACTTTCCATGCAAGAGTAATCTAAAAAGCAAATCACCCTGGTATTTGAAAGAGTCTATGAATAAATGACAGTACTGTAGACTCGAAGACTTGCGAGGTTTCAAAGCCCTTTCCCAACGGACCACTAAATGCATCTTTCCCTAATTTGTAAACATTATAATTAGCACAAACACAATTAAATCACTTGCTTTTAAAATTATTCTAATGACACCCAAACATCACAGCACAAAGCATTTACATTTTGTATGCTATGGATAACTGTTGCTGTTTTGCAAATGTTTTGGTTTTGTTGTTTGGTTTTTTTTTTTAAATGAATTAAACACCAGTTTCTCTCTCACACTAGAAAAGGCCACATATGCTGTCTTAAAATGCAGCATTTGGGTATTGAAATCAGTCAGTATTACACAAAGAGGATTATCATTACTATGCAATGCACATGAGCGAACGACAGAATTCGCTGCCGTTGGATGCTACAGTCTTTAGGATGCCGTAGGCTTTCCCACAGGATCCGATAGTCTTCAGCACAGGATGCTGTAGGGTGCTATAGTCCATAGCGCAGTGGTCTGGGTTCAACCCTTTGTCCAGAAATTCACCAAGTGGCTGACTAATAGGAAAATGGGAGGGCACATGAGATTATGTTCATTTTGTAGTTGTCAGATTCTTTCTCTTTGTTTTTCAATTGTCATCTGATGACAGCTCTTGGGGACAGGATGCTGGGCCAAGACAAGCTTCAGTCTGAACCAGTACAGCCACTTGTACGTTGCTGCCATACCTGTTCGTAGCTCTTCCAATGAGTTTGACAATTCTGCTCCAGAAGGTGAAAGAAGCACTGCAATGATGAAATGCTTAATTCTTAACCTCAGAGACACTGGTTATCTTACTTTCCTTCCCTTTCCCTGTAACGTGATAGGGTGCAGCAGCAGCAAAAGTGAACAGCTGGGGAACGACCATCCGTACACCCACCAAAGATCCCAAGAGCACGACCAGAGGGCTCCCACACTGTGTGTGGGTGAAGATCACAGGTTATAGACTCACAGACTCGTAGAATCATTTAGGTTTGAAAAGAAACTCAAGATCATCAAGTTCAACCGTAAACCTAACGCTGCCAAGTTACCACAAAACCATGTGCCTAAGCATCACATCTACACATCTACGACTCAACCACTTCGCTGGGCAGCCTGTTCCAATGCTTGATAACACTTTCAGTGAAGAATTTTTTCCTAATATCCAATCTAAACCTCCCCTGGTGCAACTTGAGGCCATTTCCTCTTGTCTTATCACCTGTTACTTAGGAGAAGAGACCAACTCCCACCTCCCTACAACCTCCTCTCAGGTAGCTGTAGAGAGAGAGAAGGTCTCCCCTCAGCCTCCTTTTCTCCAGACTAAACAACCCCAGCGCCCTGAGCCGCTCCTCATAAGACTTGTGCTCCAGACTCTTGACCAGCTTCGTTACCCTTCTCTGGACTTGCTCCAGAACGTCAATGTCTTTCTTGTAGTGAGGGGCCCAAAACTGAACACAGTATTTGTGGTGTGGTGTCACCAGTCTTCGTGACAGCACTTCTCTTTTGTATATACTGTATTTCCAGTTCAAACTTAGTATGAAATGAGGGTGTGCAGCTGGTGGGGATGGCAAAATTTGGAACCATCTGTTCAAAAGACCCATGGAGGAAAAGTTGTTAGAAACCATGTTTCCTACTTTCTTGGGCTCCGACAACCTGGTGGCATGCTGCTGGCAGACAGGCCACGTTGAACTACATTGAATATCAAAAACCCCAATGTTTTTTAAGCTTCAACATTAAGACAGCTTAAAGAGGCTTGATGTTCACTGACATTCAAGCCCTTTTAAGATCTCTTGAATCCTTCCAACTACAAGCAAATCCTGCGTGATCACCAGTCGTGTGCACCAGCTGGCTGAGAAACTGCCCCTGAAATGCTGTGACTGACGGTGCGCACACAAATGGCAACAAAAACGGGTTACTGCGAGCCATCCGTGCTGGTTCGGCAAGTGGCATAAGTCCTTGGGAGCAAGAAAGACTTTAAGGCGGTATAATTGTGTCAACGGTTTTCCCCGTGCTGCCAAGAAACCACATCCCATCGCATACAACCAAGAGTGTTTAATGTAGACCTTAGGCATACAGAGAAGAGGCAGAAAAAGGTTTTATTTATAATTAAGCTGACTGATATGGCAGCCCGACTTTTGTTTCCTAGTAATTGAGAATTTTCACTAACAATCCTATTCCTTTGTTTGCACCGTTTTCTTTGACTGCAGCTAAGTGAGTATAATGCACAGAGGAAAACTGTGTTTTACTCACCAGGATTTAGCTGAATTCACCTTTCTACTACCAATATACATTGATATGCTGACCATATTTATTTATAAAATCTCCCCTGCTTTTTCCCCGCAGTCCCAGAAAAGCAACAAACCTAATAAACAATTCATCATGGGCGTGATAAAATCATCACTGAAAATAAAAGGAATCCTCCCAAATGACTTCAATCGGAGCTAGAGCAGTCCTTTAATTAACACAAAAATGCCTAATGAAAAGAAAGGGATAAACAAATACAATGCATATAATCCTTTCATTTTCTAATTTATTTTTCCTTTTTGAGTTGGCACTGGGAAAACTGTGAGAAACTAATAAATAAGGAAAAAAAGCCAGCATGTAGTTTAAAAAATTCCATGTATTATATATTGCGTTTCCTTAGTCTCTCACTACCTTACTGTCATCTCCCCAAATCAGTATTTTAAAGTGAGGTCCCATACAAAGATACTCAGTTTGAGTTAATATAAAATAAAAATATTTTAAAATATGCATCAGTATCCTTGAAAAAGTATACTTTTAAGTTCCTCATTTTTTTTTTTTTCAACAAATAAGGAAAAACGGTAAAACCAGAAATCTACAGAGCAGAATCGTCAGGTCTGTGAGAAAGATTACTCTCGATATTAAACATTCCCAATCATGACATTCCTGTTAAACAATGCATTTCACTTGTCAGCGGGGCGAAAGTCATTAAGAAGAAAAATCACTTTTTTTTAAGGAATGACGTAAATTGCTTATTTCAAGGCCAATTTTTAAAGTAAAACAACCTAGTTACATACTACACTATGTCTTTTAGTACACACACATCGCATGTCTTTCAACACTCGCAAGTCGAGTGCCTAACGCCTGACAGGGACAGAACAAAATTCTTGAAATTAGGAAGTGTATACGCACTAGCTGCCTCCCATACTTTGTTTTTGAATCTATAACGGTGTGACAGTCCCATTACACATGCCATCTGGTAAATGCCATCCACTGTCATTTGCGGATGTGAGAGTGAAACCTAATTTGTTCAATGAACTGCTGGGAGCTGACAGAAGCAGAGCGAGGACATCCTCTGCTCCGTGCCTCCTCTCTCCAGAGCCCTTCCAAACGGGCTTTGATTGGGACTCCTGAGCCCTGGCACATTCTGCTGCTTCTGTTCTTTAATCAGCGCTGATGAGCACCTGTGTCTGCCCGTCCCCCTTGGAAACTTTGGAAACGCTTTGCCTCTTGCTTACAGAGGTCCTGAGTGCATATGAGCATCAGGTGCAGGCTGGATGTAAGCATTTGCTTGTGCTCCTTGCAGAATAAAACACAAAGTGCTCCACTGGAAGAAAGTAAAGCCAACAGCAAGCCCTGATGTGAAAAGGTAAGAGAAGCTCAGCACATACTCCATCACCTGGGTGGATGTTCCCAAAATTGCGGGTGGCAGGACACTTTCTGGCATGACGAGGGTATGATGATGCCGTTGGATTTCTTCCTTCCCCCAGCTGTGAGACGCCCCGAGGTGTGGGACCTGGCACTGCTGCTCCCTGACACGTTCCCCAGATTTTTTAGGATGCTGGGTGGCACCATATGGGCTCTGTAACCCCGTTATCCCTCTCTGCATCCCTCTGGAGGGAGCAGGATGGGCTGCAGTGGGGCACCATCAGCTGGAACCGCTTCACCTGGCTTGCAGGCTGCGCTCCCCTCTCCTTGGCTCCAGCATCGCACCAGCTCACCCCAGTAACTTGACAGAAGCTTTAATGCTGCTGCTTTAATTATAGCTGAAGAGAAAGGAGCAAAACCATTGGCAGGAGAACTTCGGAGCGTATAGACGTACTCTACACATTCCTGGGTAGACGCGTAGGTAATAACGCTGCATACATCTCTAGTTACAGGAAGGAGATTTTCAATTAATACAGCTAAAAGTCTGGCTTTATCGTAAGGCCTTTGACTTTAAAAACTTTACCGTCATTATCCGTGCTAGAAGTAAATTAAGCCATATTACTATAATGACACGGGCAAATTTATTAGCAAGGAAGTACTGCCTGCCACGATCTGAAAGGGCACAGAAACTCACTGCCTCAGTAATTTGACAAGAAAAAGCCTTGGCTGTGGCTCGTCATCAATTTTTTAAGCAGCTTTCATTACTATTTCCAAGCCGGTTCTGCTTAAATGCTATCAGAAAGAAGCAACTCCAGATATTTAGCTGGTAAGGTATAGATTTCCAGAATAAAGACGGAAAATCATACAACTCTGAATAAAATATTTACCAGACGTTTGGTTTGTAACACTTTTAAGAGAATATTCTACAGTATTCCTGATGTTTTCATGATCTAAACAGCATAGAGAATTACATCAGTTGCAACTTTAAAATGAAAGTAGTGATTATAAAAGAATATGAAGAAAAATTGCAAAAAAGGTAATCAAAGTTATGTAAGTGTTAAAAAGAGGGGGGAAAAAGAGGAATTGTCTTATTCTTCTCACCCATATTCTCAAAGGCTTCAACGTGGCAGATAATTTCAGACCAGCAGCTAAATTCATAGTGTGTAAACAATGAAAATTCAAATACTCTCTGCCAGCGCCACCAGCGTATCTCTTAAGCGCTGATGAATGATTTAAAAGAGCAGCTGCAAGCAATGGGAGCTGAGAGGGTCTGGCTCTGCACAAGCGAGATAATTGGCAACAGCCATCTCTGTGTACAGATTCCAGATCTCTTTATTTGCTAATCCATGAATTATTTATACGTGCTGCATAAAGTTCGTATGTTGGGGTGATATTATCAGCCTAATAAATAAAGACACGGGGAGTTCTGCGAACCACTGCTTACAATTAAAATATTTCCCCATTTACAGTATTTTCCAGTCCATGCTACAGACAGATGTTCGTGCTCTTTGCTTTGGCAACCTTGTTGACACAAACATCAAACAGATTTGCGCTGCCATTCACCCTCCCCAAGGCATTTAATTTTTAATCTAATCTTTACTTCCTCAAATGTAACTTGTCTTGTAAAATAATCAATACTGTCTTGTTCTCGGGCAACGCGCAGGCTTGCACAAACCACACCGATAGCGCTGTTTGTTTCTGCCCCCTCTGATACTAGTGATAAATTTCATGCTTACTTTATATACAGCAGAAATAAATCTGGTTGTTCTGAGGCGGCTTCAGTCTGCAGTGACTAGAGGGCAAAAGAGCAAGAGATTTGTCCTTAATTATACTACACAAAATAGCTCCGAGGAGTTCTTCAAAAGGTTGTTTGAGAAAATAAGCATGGTCAGGTCCCGTGTCTGTTCCAGAGGATTTGGAGAGGCGCCTACAAGCAGCGGTGTGGGGAGCTGGGCTGACACTAACCACCTCCATCCCATGGTCTGTCCCGTGGCCACTGAAACACAGAAGGACATGGGACCTCCGGGTCTGAGAACACCCTTCCTTGCTTCTTCAGCTAATCCTGTATTATAAAAATATTGACAAATGCCCTCGAAATATAACTCTTTGCTGATGTAATTCCTACTGGTGTCTCACTCTTCTGGTAGGAACTGCCTTCCAACTTGAAGCCACACTGGCTGTCACTCCAATTTACACCTTTTTGGGTTTGTTCCAACAAGCTGTTTTCTACTGATCATGAGTATTCTCATTATAGTCAGAGCAGTCATGTGTCCCCAGAGCTCTCATCCAGTAGGATAAACTAGATTATTTCAGCTCCCTTTTGTAAGACAAAGTTTCTTTTCCTCTTATTATTTAATGCTAGAGCATTTTGCATTCAGTTCCTCCTAAACAGAAATGACCAGGACTCTGCCTCTGCTGTAGAGGATGTCTTAACTGGTCCTTATACAGTGAAACTGCTACTTGCACAGTTCCACAGAAAAATGTTTGCCTGACCCATTCTAGAAGAGCTTTTTGCATGGCCACAGCTGGTAGGCGGCTTGCAGACATCCAGTGATCACCTTTGCACGCCCAGGCACCCATCTGCGCTTCTGAGGCATTTATAATCCTTGAGCTTCAAGCATACAAGAAAAATTCTTGCCCTGAGTCATCATGTGCTTGATTTTGCTCTTTGTACTATTAATTTCGCTCTTTGTACTATTAATTTCTTCCACTCCAGCCCTGCAAGACAGCCGACTTCTCCAGGATTTCTCTCTGCCTTCTGATGATGCTTATCAGCTTTGTGGCCTTAACAAATTCCATTAGCTGCGTCCAGCTTTGGGTTCCCAGGCTGCCAGGGAACAATCTAAGTAAGGTCGTTCCCAAGACCAGCTCCTAATGAACCCCACTGTTGATCTCCAATTAGCCTGATATTTCTCTTCATCATAATCATTTAGCTGGTACTTAACCTTCCCTTACAATTCTTTCACTAATCCCCATCCTCTCCTTCTTAATTAATACCATCCAAGGAGGCATCACGTCGAGTGGGCTGAGTGAAAGCATTTCCTTCCTTTCACAAGGCTTTGGCTAAGGTTTTCAAAACCCATAACGCAATAATGCATGTGGATGGTTCCAAAGAGGAGCGTGGAAAACCTACAAGCTTCAAGAAATGTTGCAGGTACATTCACCCGCTGTAGCGATGAGATCAGCTATAAAGAAGGAGGTAGCTTAGGAGAATTGGCTTGCAGAATTCCTGAACCTGATATAGCACCAAGACTGTGTACCTGGAGGTGTAAGTACCAGAGGCAGGAGGGACCCACCCCAGCTCACGCGGGGTTCACTGCCTTCCCAAGAGGCTACAGCACTTTGTTCTAGTATTCTGGTTCAGATCTATGGTTGGAAGAACAAATCCGAACAGAGAAATCCCCATACCTAACTTACTTTCTTTTTCCAATTCCTCTTCTATTTCCTGCTATTTCTAATTGAATCCCTCATTAATTTAACCTCTTTCAATTCAGTTTTGATCCAGGCTTTCTGCAAACTTTGAAAAGAGACGAAAGCAACAGTTTAACATTTGTCTCTGTTTTTTAAAATATAAGTTTCTTATTGGATTAGTATATGCTAATCTTAAGAGAAACACCACATGTGGAGGAACATGCCTGATGTTTTCTGTATTCTCTGTCTACCTTGGAAAGTCTCTGGATAACTCCGGATGCCCAGGGAGGTTGTGCATTCTCCATCCTTGGAGGCTTTGAAGACAAGACTAGACACAGCCCTGAGCAACCTGCTCTGATGTCTTCTCTGACGCTGCTTGGAGCAGGAGGTTGCACTAGAGACCTCCTGAGGTTCCTTCCAATCTGGATTCTCCTATGATTTTGTGATTCCGTGATTAAAAAATGTCACAAATGGCAGGGCCGTCGTGACGGAGCGACTGTGTAGCCATGCCCTGGTAGAGCTGTGGAAGGGGAGGAAGAGTGTTGCAGTCCCTGTTACTCCTCCCAACTCCTCTAATAAGCATACTGATGATATATTCAAGGGAAAAAGATCTTTCCTTGTAATCGCAGCATGAAAGAAAATATTCTCTTCTCAGTGCCATTTACAACTCATTAACACTGACAGAATAAAACCCCATTGCATATTTTGTGTTTATTCCATTAAAAGCCTAGTACAAACTGATTTAGATAATCTAAATTTATTCTTTTTCATAAGCAAAATTCTCTTGCAACAAAATAATGATGTAGCTAGTTAATTTATAACCGATGCTGGATATTAACTTTTTTTAAAAAAAAAAAACACCTGTAAATAACATTGCTTCATATTGTCTGGCTATTAAGCTGTTTTCCTTTCATGAGTTCTCAGGTTTTAATATATCCTTAATGTACTGACTGCATTAACAATGGACTAAACAAGCACCGTGCAAACAGAAAACAAAAGCCAGCAATAAACCTTACAGCTGGGCCAGCTGGCAAACAAGGTGAGAGAAGCAGTTTTCCTTAGAGGAAGCTTTACATCTTGCGGGATGGCAACATCTGTACTATCCGCTGCAGAACAATGAGTTCAACCAAGGTTGCTCATATAGCTGGAAATAACGCACATGCACCCTAGTCTCAACATGCGGGAGGTCACCGCCTGATTTGTGAAGCTTCATTATTTGAAGCATCGGAGGAAGCCTGTTGTCAAGGTCATTTATCTCCTACGAGTGCAGTCCAGATAAGATTTTATATGTACAGAATGACCGAACGAGAAGAACCCTGGCTGTAAGCAGATGACAGATCACCTTCCTCTGGGCAATGCCAGACAGCTCATATTTACAAGCAAGAATCAAAACGAAAACAGGATCAAAGCATGTAAAAGCAAGGAACACATAGTGCTTTGGAGAATGAGGTAGTTTTAAAGCGGAGAGGACTTTCACTTTCATTCCACAATCTTCTTTTTCCGTGCACTGGAAATTACAGGTGTTTTCTATTAATTTTATTATTAAATAGTCATGCATTTTTTTTTTTCACTTATTCTATGTCATTGAGTATTTATGGGTACTTTACACTGCATTGAAGATGTATAACAATACAGTGAAATATTTCATAACATAAATGAACGGTCTACTTAAAGGAAGACAAAATGTGACTGAAACACCCGGAAAAGCCACCGTTTTAATTAGTCTCAGACTACTTTAATAACTACGTTGTTAACAGCCAGTAGAAAAGAAGTTCTCCTTCGAATTCCAAACCACTAATAGCATCTTCTCTTTTCCCGGAGAAAAAGCTCTTGTGGTACCTTCTGTTTGCGCACAAGGGATTTTTCACACCAGCCTGCTATTGTGAAGTCATACGGGCATGTGAGGGAGCGAGAACGAGCATTCCCCATCCTGCCGCTACCCACGGGATTTCTGACCCATGAACTGCGCACAAAGGAGTTGAGACACAAGAGCCAACCTCGGCTGTTAAGTAAGAAAGGGAGTCAAGTGAATGCAAATGTGAATTATATAGTAATTATAATATAAATAGGACCCAGAGATTAAGTCTGTGCATGCTTTCAAACAGCAGAAACTAATTTAAGCTTCATAAGCCTCAGGAAAAGTTCCAAAAGGTCACAGTTTGCCTGGAAGCACTAATTACAGCCTCCCGCTACTGGGTATACAAAAACCCAAGCGTTTTCGTAATCATCCTTGTATAGGAAACCATTCTGGTCACAACAGATAACAGTCACCCAGTGACCTAATCTGTGAGCAACCACCGGGATTGCCTTCCAGGCACCGGCGCGGCTGCTGTGCTCATTTAGCATTCGTCTGGCTGGGAACCTGCACCCATACTGGTGGCTTCTGCCTGGTTCCTGGAGGCCGCTATCACATCGCAGGACATCTAGTTGCACTTCAGCGTTACCTCCATGTTTCTTAGGCACCTTGGATTTTGTCAGCCAGATACCTTGGCTAGGACGCCTGGCTTGTGCAGAGGCACGAGGGCAGCGTGCTCTTGGGGATTGCCTGTTCTGCTCTACCCAGGAAGGCAACACTGCGTTCAGACCCCCAGGGCACAGAGTGTCAAACACTGGCTTTCTACCCCTTGCTGTACACCCCCAGATCCAGGCCAAGGACAGCTCAGATCGTTCAGAAAATTTGAGCTGCACATAAGGCAGTAAGTAGCCAACCTCTCTGTTGAAGCATATTATAACACCTGCTGTGACAGAAAATAATGTAACTCTGGGCCAGCAGATGAAAACCATAATTTATTTTTGAATAAGGGAGAACATAGATACCATCCTACTCTGGGGGGCAGCAGTAATAAGCTGCAGTCATCAGATGGCCCATAAAATACTCCCAAATCCTCACTCTGTGGTTCCCTAAAAAATTTAGACTAGTGTTGTCCACCTCCAATCCCACCTCTGCCTCTTGGTCCCATCCCAGCATTTCCTTGCGCGATCAGAAATGTTTGTACAACCATCCAGCAAAATAGCAGAAGAGTTTCTAGAGCTGGTCCCAACAGAAAAATAATATTATATTTAATTTTCATGCCGTTCAGTTCCTAGACCCAGCTCAGAGCAAGCTCTCTTGTGGCACAGGCAGCAGACTGGTGAAAACGCCCCCAGGGTGGGCAGAGGATGGAGCTGCCTCTTTCAATGGCAGCACTGACTTTGTCTTCCAGCCCTTCTGGACATACAGAGCTGGGGTCCTCCAAGACATACTGATGACAAATACGATAAGGTGCTTTATAGGGGGTTATTGCATTTCCCAGCAAGGCGAGGTGGGGCAGAGAGAGGCACCATCAGTCGGGACAGCAGGTCGAAACCACCTTCCCTTGAGCCACTTCCTCCCAGTCACCACCTGCGAGCTATTGCTTATGGTGTCTGCAGTAAGAAAAGCATTTACAGTTGTTTCTCAGCCTTGGCTGGTGTCTTCAGAGCTAACGCCATGGCTGCGCTGAGGTGTGGTGGCAGCTGGTGCATACCGCACCAGTAAAATCCGGGAAGCAACCTTTCACGTTTGTTTAAACCAGGGTGCACCTGTTGTGTTTCTCTATTCATAGGCTCTCGACTGGGTTAATAAAACTCCTTTCCAGCTCTAGTAGTTATTTCAGCATCTAATTGAGTCTCTTTAGACTACCTCAATGACACCATTTATTATGATCCTCGCTAAAGGTCACCCGAATTGCCAAGCTCTGGCCCTCTCAGTAGGACAAGCTGCACTTAGAAAGCATTTACTTGAATTTCAGTAAGAAGTGCTTCGGAGACTCTCTAAGATGCTTTGCCATTACCATGATGGGTAGTTTTATGATATTATTAGTTGACACTAAACCCACAGGCTTCAGAAATACTGCCAGACAGCGGGCTTTCTACGTAACTAAGTTTAAGTAGGGATTAAATGTAGATATTTCCCCCCTGTGCGTTTAATGTTTGTTTCAGACCCTGGAGTGAGATACTTGTACCCACAGCAGCCAGCTTCCCCCAGCCATCTGCCAGACACGCCACAAGCCACGTGAAGTTACCTGGAGACGTTAAATGGGAACTTCAGCTTCTTCATCTCTCAAAAGCAAGAAAGAGAATTTCTACCATTTTAACCTGGGTGTCATCAAGCAAAAACACTCCTAATAAAACACTCTCCCTGTAGCGCTCGAGAAGTAAACACTTTTTTCCCTGTTTGAATCCTTCTTAGAAGATCAGTACTTCCATGTCACCCACAAGGAGTACATTGCACACACGCACATGTCTAACGACCCTCCAAACCAAAAAAAAAGCCACAGAATGAAGTTGTCCCTTGCAGCTGCACCGGGTGTCTTTTATAGCACCCTCATGATGCTATAAAAACATAATGCATAATGATGTGCTTTAAGTCAAAACGGGTTGTTATATTTTTCATAATTGCTTTACTGCTGCTATAACTCAAAATTCAATCCCTCGTTCGAGATGATCATTGCCTTTCTCTACAGGCACTGAGCGATGCTAGGGTGGCACGGGAGGCTGGTCTTGCTGGAGTGCCATCCCGTGACGTACCTCCAGCTCGCGCCGCCGCTGGTGGGAGTGAAGAGCATTCAGCACCTGGGAGGACTGGCCCCGCGCTTATTAAGGCCTGGGATGTAATTACAGACTAGTTACCGAATTGCTATCGAGACGAAACATCGCGCGGTGCCGTGAGCTAACAGCAAACGTGTGCAGCCATGCCTTGTTAACTCTTCACTCCGGTATGGTTTAATCATTTTACATGCTGGTTTTGTTACGGGAGTGCTCTCCGGCATGCTAATCGCTGGGTTTCTGCGAGGAAGGTTTCTCTGCGGTGAAGAGACTGAAGATTCACTGAATCTTTCAAAACCACGCTGGTAATTTATCCATCTAGGAGCCTCTACGCCCCTTAGTGTCCCTGCACATCTGAGCGTTGCAGCCAGCAATGCATTTTATTTTCACAACACCTCTAGGAAGCTGGAATTACACGACCTGCTTGAGTTCTCTAAAGGAGAGAGAAAAAAAAATCAAACCCGTGTGTCCTACCTATAGCATTTTGCAGCTAGTTACGACTTCTTGGACCACTGCTACCAAATGTGTCTTTGAACTCTCCATGTCCAGATACGGGACAACAAATTAAAACAACCACTATAAAACCCACCTGTTTGTAAGTATATGTATCACAGGTGTCCACATTCAACTCAGGATTTAGAGAATCCAACAGTATTATAGAAATAACATGACTGTTTTCTTATAGAAAAGAAACAAAGAAACAAAGAAAACAGTCCACTTACTTTTTTGCAGATATATATGCCTAAATATTGAATTGTTTTATAGTCCATAAATAGCCAAATACATCCAGGGAAGAGCTGCGTACTTTCATTATTGCTTGCACTGATGTTTACCTGAGCATAACGGCTACTAAAAACCAATCTAGTTCCAGGAATGCTATTATGAGACTGTGATATAGAAGATTTCCATGTGATATGCAAGGCGATATATGAGCAACGTAGCTAGGTTTTGGAGATGAAACATTGCTTTATGAACTTTTGCTTCATGAATGGTAGATATTTTACATCAATTTTCAGCTCATGGCATTTGCTTGTCCATAGTTAGCATAAAAAATCCTTGTCTCCAGATTTTCCATGGCTTTCCAGGGATGGTAGGTCTGGTCCAAATGGCACAGGTTAAAAGGTCTGATTAAATGAAGGAACTGAGAAAGATGTAGAAAGAGGTTCATTATCCTCCTGCCTGAAGGCATGAACCAACCTCTAATTGCGGGAGCTGGGCAGACATGGGTACATTATTGCAAAAATCCTGGAGAGGGTAATTATGCACCATCCACTGATGGAGAGAGGCTACAGCGCTAGAGACAGTTCTGGTCTGTGCCAGGAGCCGGCGGTGCTTTTCCTTGGAGTGCTGTCTTGCAATATGAGGAAGGAAATGGGGGTCACGACACTTGACTCAAGACATGGCCATAGGCAAACCACTAATTCTGGCTGTACCTCTGCTCCCCACTTGGTAAAAGCATGAAAACGATCATCTGGGGAAAGGCAGCAAAGGGCTTTGCATATCTTTCCATAACTTGAATTAAACGCTTAGTGCAGCATTTAGTTTACCAACCATAAAACCTGTATCCTGAGAAATCTCAACATAGAATTATCCTGAGATATTAAATGATATTAAGCTCTCCCTGTTCAAAGTGACATAGATGTACACGTTACTGACAATAACGCGTCTGTGATGATCCCGTGCCCCCCTCATATTAATGGAGAAACTAAAGCAAAATGTGATTTGATGCACTCACGGTGAAAGACAAATGTCACGATCTTCTTTACTGAGGCAGAAAGGATTCAGACACTTTTATTCAGAAAGTAAACCCCTAGCAGCAGAAACCCGTTTTTCTGTGACGAACATTACAGACAAAAAATTTCTCATGAGTGATATGCTAAAACTAGTACATTTTTGTGAAGATGTTTGTTGATTAAAACTCATAGCTCTAGGATTTTATGGGGTTTCCTGGGGGAAAACTTCCCCAAAATGACAGAATCATAGAACGGTTTGGGTCGGAAGGGACCTTAAAGATCAGCCAGTCCCAAGCCCCCTGCCCTGGGCAGGGACACCTGCCACTAGACCAGGCTGCTCAAAGCCCCATCCAGCCTGGCCTTGGACACTTCCAGGGATGGGGCATCCACAGCTTCTCTGGGCAACCTGTGCCAGTGTCTCACCACCCTCATAGTGAAAAATTTCTTCCTAATATCCAATCTAAATCTACCCGCTTCCAGTTTGAAGCTGTTACCCCTCATCCTATCACTACGTGCCCTTGTACAAAGTCCCTCTCCTGCTTTCAGCATTATAAAAAGTGCAGATGAAACTGAATCCATAAAAAGATGGGCAAAATAAAATGGTACTTTGTCACAGTAAAATTCATGAACAAATCCAAGCACTTTATTGGTTTTAATTTAGCTTTTCTTTGAGACGCATTCAAGCCTGGCTAAATCAGTGGGTAATCCCATGAGAGAATAAAACCCTGGGAGATCTTCCAGAATACATATCCTCAAAAAAGACACATTCTTTATGCAGTAATGGCATCTAAGTATAGCCTCAATACTAGAAACAATGCCCAGAATTTTGTGTTTACTCACATTAAAAAAAAAATAAAATCATGGGTTTTAAATCCTTGAGCTGAACTATGCCAACGGTAACGGTGCTGGACGCTGGCCTTTCAGCGGATGTTCCCACCCACCCGGCTGTTGGCTGAGCTTATCTCAATGCTGCACAGCACTGGGCTATGCATTAATCGCCCAGTTTTCCCACTTTTCTGACCACCTCCAGCCTCCTTTAAAAATTCTTCTGCACAGGAGTGCTGGCTAGTGGGTTTTAGTAAACAGCCCATGCCACATTATTAAAAGAAAGCAGGAGAAGTGCTAATTAGCAATCACTACCCGGGTTTGGAAAGACTGCACTGATCAAGAACATGAGCCCTGTTTTGAATCCTGATCCCAATAGCCATAAATGCTGAGCTGATGCATCCTCCTACAGCAGCCCTCATTATAAATTAATGATTTCACTTATCGCCCACACTAAAAATTTCTGTGTATATGGTATCCCCTAGAAGCATAACCATACATTTCAGACTTGCACCATCTGTGTGGGCAGGAGCTGGTGCTGCAACCACATCAGAGGGCAGAAAACCCTAGATCTGTAAAATTATTCCAAAACTTGGTTTTAGATCTCTTCATGCTGGAAGGCTGAACCTTGCTAAATCCTGCTCCGGACCCTTCAGTGTTAAAATGTGATTAAAAGTGAGGTCAGGGCAACCCGCCACAAAGTAGAGCCAGATGATTTGATAAAAATTGGTAGTAAAAGTCTTTGCTGACTCCAACAAAAATCTGGAAAATAACAGAAATGTAGAATAATAAAAGGACTTTTTTTAATGCTCAGAATAAATGTAATAAGTGTAAGCAGCAAGTAATGCTCCTAAGTGTTCCCATGTCCAGATGGTGTTTCCGTATTCCACCAAGAGGGAGGAAAGAAGATAATTAAATTCTCAAGAAATAGTTTAAGGAACTAAGAAGTTTATAGCCACATGCTGCCTCCACTAAGAACAAACTTGCAGCACTTGTCTTTAAAACTCAGAAATACACAGACAGAAAGAATTACATGTACAATGGTATGAGGAACGTGACTCAGATTATGGCTGTGTTGCCTCTTCATTAGTGTCAATCACTCCCAAAGAAAATCCTTAAATTGCAACATTTTCCTACTCTGTGCTTTTGCACTATTTGTTCTGTGTTTATGGGATTGAACCAGGCTTTTATCTGGCAGGACCTAAGAGCTATAAATCCTATTTTTAATTATTTCCCGGGCCTATAGGCATCCTTCAGCACTGTAGGGCCAGGAGTGTAGTTTCAGGGCTGTTGTCATTGGGGCTGCTGGCTCAGAGGACATACCTGGGGAAAAGCAGATGTATACCCAGATAACTCCCTTTCCCTGGTTCTTTAGGTATTTTATCAAGCACAGCTCAGTTACAACACATCATTTTGCTCTACAGCTACAAAATTGCCTGCTAGGAAAGGCAGAAATGACTTCATTCCTGTTACCTGTGATCACTGATCTACAGCATCTAGGCTATGCTACTGATAACTGCAGTGGTAGAGAGGACATCCAAATCAGGTGATAATACTTTAACATTTTTGTTAGAAGAATCTATTTTCCTTTCCCCAAAGAGAGAGACAGCTTGAAAGTCATTTGACCTGCACAATACTGACATTAAAGACTACCACTCAGCTACAAACACAGGTTCCAGCAGAGATAATCTTCAAAAAGCTAGGATAAACTATAGTGGTTTTATGGTATTTTGAATCAAAACAATCTTACTGTTTCTGGAAAAGGAGGAAGGACTTGAGACTCGAATCATAGAATCATAGAATCATTTAGGTTGGAAAAGACCCTTGGGATCATCGAGTCCAACCATCAACCCCACTCTACAAAGTTCTCCCCTACACCATATCCCCCAACACCACATCTAAACGACTCTTAAACACATCCAGGGATGGTGACTCCACCACCTCCCTGGGCAGCCTATTCCAGTGTCTGACCACTCTTTCTGTGAAGAATTTTTTCCTAATGTCCAGCCTAAACCTACCCTGTTGCGGCTTGAACCCATTCCCTCTTGTTCTATCGCTAATTGCCTGTGAGAAGAGACCAGCACCAACCTCTCTACAATGTCCTTTCAAGTAGTTGGAGAGAGCGATGAGGTCTCCCCTCAGCCTCCTCTTCCTCAAACTAAACAGTCCCAGCTCCTTCAATTGCTCCTCATAAGATTTATTCTCCAGGCCCTTCACCAGCTTCGTTGCCCTCCTCTGCACTCGCGCCAGCACCTCGATATCTCTCTCGTATTGAGGTGCCCAAAACTGGACACAATACTCAAGGTGTGGCCTCACCAGTGCTGAGTACAGGGGGACAATCACATCCCTACTTCTGCTGGTCACAAGAAGAAGATTGCATTCCTTATTCTGTTACACTGTTGTCTCTTCTCAAAGTGAAAGCTGATTTTTCCCAAATCGGTCAGTGAATGAGAGGATAATACGCAGCGCTGTGGCAAAGGCACTTCTCCGTCACCAGCAACCATGCCCAGCATGAGACAATAGTTTTCTCTTAGCCCTCATCACAGTCCTCTCCCTTCTGTGTAACTACCAATTTTCTTTGTATCATCCCTAAAAATGATTAATCCCTTCCTGATAATGCATGATTATGGAGAACTTTAATTAGCAGGCTGGTAGGCATTCCATGAACAACAACTGCGTCCCCCCCCGCCTTTCATTTTCATCATGTATTAAATGGCATTAATTGCAGTAATGTATGCATGTGCCAGAGGTCTTCCTCACTCTTCCTCTTGTCTCAGAGCTAGAAGGCATTAACCCTTTGTGGGGAACCTCACGCCTCTCCACGTGCATTGAGCTGGCCAAGATCAGCTTATGGCTGAGATCAGTTGATGGAGATTGATCAACTAAGGTAAAGGATGCTGCTACGATGCCACTGTCTGCAAGCGCAGTGACTTGAACTCCAGGATCCAGAAAATCTTTGCCAGTTCTGTGCATCCAAGCAAAAGTCCCAGTGACTTCACAGATTTTACATGAGAGTGAAGACACTGTACCCAAACCTGCCACGCCGAGTGTCAGAGGACGTCAGCCTGCAACAGAAATGGTTGCACGTCCTTTCTTCCCCCATGAACAACCTCATTAGGACTCAGGTTTTAACAGTGCTGGCAGCTTACACTGGGGAGCGAGAGAAGGAGTCATTGAAGAAAAGGTGCCCTTATTTAAAATGGAAATACCAAAACACTACACAGCTGACTACAGTGGTAGTCATTGCTAAGGCTTCATCCTCCAGAGAAGGAGCCACCACCTGAAAATGGGCTTTAGCACTTTACTGGCTCCGTGTCATTCAGCTTGCACCATACGTGTCTGAGCCTTACTAAAGAAACAGGAATAAATTGTGTTCCACAGCCAAAACTTGTAATTTCTTACCCTTTTCCCAATGCAATTGAATTTTACATCCCATTCCAGATGAGAAAACTTCATCCTCAATTAAATTTATGTATAAAGCAGCAAAAACCTTCCATCCAGATCTTCTTTCTGTTTATCTTAGAGGGAATCAGTGGCAGTGCCTGTGCTAGTTTATGAGAGGAGGCAGAAGTGTAAGCCCATATTTTATGATGAAAGTGACAGCAGGATTGACCTTGCTCCAGCACATATTGCTTTTTCGACAGTGTCTAGAGGAGATAATCTAACAGCAGTCTGCAAAGCATCATGTTTCCTTAGATCCTGATATCGTAATTCAATCATGAGCATATAAAATTAGATGAAAAATAAGGTAACTAGCCTTCTGGGACTGAGTGATTGCAATAAATGTTGCCTCCTGACAGTAAGCATTACATTGTCCTCTTGAAAGAGAGGTTACCTTTTATTATTCTTCTCTCATTTCAGTCTGTGCCAGGTAGTTCTGCTCTTAAGCATAGTCTGCAGGACAGCAAAAAATCCTTTAAGACAATTATATGCTGCCTCTAAAGTACAAAAGCGGTGAGTAGAAAACTTCCAACTTTTCACCTTTGGGATCAAACACGAAATGCCAGACCTTTCTTGGTTTTTTTTTAAAAAATAGATGTTTTCCCTCTCCATAGCCTGTCATGTAAGCATCACAGAGTACTTGATAAGTATCGGTTGCTTAATCAAATCTTAAAAACCTTGCCATTTGTTTTAGAGAAGTTAAGCTGACCACAGTCATGTCTGCGACTCTAAACTCAGCAAAGTTTGCAACTAAAGATCACAAAGCGAGTTAATAGAAGGTATGTAATGAAACCGAGGTATGGTGGAGGTTAGTCTCTAAGTGTCAGTACATAAATTGTTTTTAAGCCGTAATTATTTGCCCATGCATTTGTCCCGTGGACAGTTGAGAAAATCCAATTTTTTAAATTATTACAGGCTTGATCAGAGTAAAATCATTTATGTTTAGCTACCTTCGAAGATACATATGGGTCTGACATAAAGTCATACACCAGTTACTGCTACAGTAGGCATTCACAGAGTGTACAGCAAGACCTGAGCTCTGGGTGCTTTCATACAGCATAGATGGAGAAGAAAGCACCAAGCAGCAATAGGTACTGCCTGCCACTCTCTGGTCATTAACACCAACTCCACCTGGGATTTTTCTGGGGAAGCAGGGGTGGGAATTCCTGGCAGAAGCCCTTGGGCAGCAGATGTTGTAAGAGAAACACTTGTCCCCTCTGGTGGGCTGCTGCTCTACCTGCTTGGTTAACGACAGGGTAAGGAGGACTCCTTCACAGATCCTCATTCAAGTAGCTTTTCCATCTATGTGTTATATCTGTATATGAATAAATAGGATTTCCTGGTAATCAAAAAAATTACTAGAGTATGACTGCTTATGAGCAATAAAACAAAACCCTGAGAAAGTGAGGCAAGGCCAAGCTCTAGCTAAGGAGCCTGAGAAGCTGTGGAGAATGAAGTCTTCTACCAGTGGATCCAAATGATCCTCCATCAAACTGCAACAGCTCCACCCTAGTTGTATGACCAAAGGCTGCCGGGATGATTTTATCCAGAAGCCTGCTTTGCAGCCAGAACAGATGTTTCCACTGACCTGACCCACACCAGCTGCAACAGGAACCAGAAGGAGTTGTCTCTGCTGTAAATGTACCCATAGCAGACACCTGAAGTTAGACGGATCCTACACGAAAAGTGCTAAAAAGAAATGTCTCTTTCTCCCGTAAAGCGCATAAAAGCAAAGAAGGTGAAAGACCTCTCACTTTCAGTTATGTAAATAAGGAAGAACTCCACCAAACGATATTTTTATAAAATCATTGAAAATGGAAATCCTACCAAGATCTCTGTGTTTTCTCACGTATACATATTTTGCAAAGGTATCTGTATGGAGACATCCGCATTAGCTCCACAGTTCAAGCTGCACTGAATTTGTGCTACACTGAGATTACAGTTTGAGAAATTAGTCCTGCATAATGAAAATTCAGACAAAGATTCAGTAGATGTAAACAGATCAAACTCTAATGACCTTACAATGGAGGTATTGTTTACAGCAGCTGAGAATCTGGCCCACGGTTTGTTATGCAAAACCATTATCTTGTGTACTTGGATTAATGTACACCCTAATAAAACTCATTAATCTCTTCGGGTATCACTGCAGGGTTTTTGTGAATGAGACATAACATAATAGAAACATATCACCTCATAATTGTTGATAAGACCCTTTAGAAACCTTAATCTTGTTACTCATAAATGCATCTAACTATGGTAAAACAATTACCTTGGTTCAAAGGAAAAGGACACTGGACTAGTAGCTATTGGCAGCTTTTCTTCAAATGAAAACAAGAAGAAAAATATACAGGGCTTTTCTTGTAAAGAGACAAACTTCATAAACTTAACAACCTTTACTACAGAACTGAATGTTTAGTGGGAAATGACACTCTGCATACGTCTGCCATAATTATAGATTCGGAGATTTACTTGTAGTCTGCTAAGTTAATTAGTCCACTGTACTGTCAATGCTATTTCACTGCACTGTATTGCAAGCTATTCTTTAGAATACCTATAAATGACCCCCCAAATACAGTCTATCTCTACTCCTTGGGGCAGAACATGTTTTTACAGATGTCCACATCTCGACTTTTTGCTTAGTATCATGTTAACCATTTCACTTCTCCCCTTGATCTTGATTATCCCGGTTATTTCCCATTCTGCCATCTCAAATACTTCTTTAACCTTGGTGTTCACCGTGAACAGTTACTGGTACCAATGGATACTTGCCAGTCAGAGAAGGGGCAGTCCACGCGTCACCAAACAGGCTGCTGATGTTCAGCAGAGAGAGTACCTCATAGAATCATAGAATTGCCTGGGTTGGAAGGGACCTTTCAGATCATCTAATCCAACCACGAACCTAACTCTGACAAAAACCATCACTAAACTCTACCTCTAAGCACTGTGTCTACCTGTCTTTTAAACACCTCCAGGGATGGTGCCTCAACCACCTCCCTGGGCAGCCTCTTCCAATGCTTAATAACCCTTTCAGTGTCAAAATTTTTCCTAATATTCAATCTAAACCTCCCTTGGCACAACTTGAGGCTGTTTCCTCTTGTCCTATCGGTTGTTACTTGGGAGAAGAGACTGACCCCCACCTCTCTACCCCCTCCTTTCAGGCAGTTGTAGAGAGCGAGAAGGTCTCTCCTCAGCCTCCTGTTCTCGAGGCTGAACAACCCCAGCTCCCTCAGATGCTCCTCATAAGACCTATTCTCCAGACCCCTCACCAGCTTCGTTGCCCTTTTCTGGACCCGCTCCAGCACCTCAATGTCTTTTTTGTGGTGAGGGGCCCAAAACTGGACACAGTACTCGAGGTGGGGCCTCACCAGTGCCCAAGTACAGGGGGACGATCACTTCCCTAGCCCTACTCACCACACTGCTCTACAACAGCATACGCAGTAGCTACTTTTTTTTTTATGCTACTCACGTTTGTTTGTTCCTGAGCTGTTGAAAATAAGGCATTTCTTGTCGGCTTGCTGCTTTGCACTAGTTGCTTTATAGGGTGTGCAGCCATTTGAGCAGCTTCAATCGTAGCAGCGGCCAACCAGTACGAATAACGCTTACCATGGGGGGCTGCAATCCAGGTCTGGGTGCACGCACCGTACGTGCAATTTAGGATAATTAAGCAGAATTAAATTACATAGGATTAAATGCTGTGGAGTTTTGCATTTGTTCTTCACAGAGCTGGAGAAAGCTGACTTTTACAGCTCTCCTCCTGAAATGCTCTCTATCCTTAGACCTTTGGATACTGTAAGGCATATTCAACACTAGAAATCTCTGTCAGACCTATAGATTCCTCCAGGCCAAGGGAAATGTATGATGAACGAGCAGTTCTGTACTCACGTTGCCCATTAGGCAGCTTTCTGCAAACTGTCTTTTCTTGGCAAACTGTCTTTTCATTGTAACTAATTTACTTCAAATCCCCCTGCTCACAGTACTGGTATGAGTTGATGTATTTGGAACTCAGTTCCACTCTCCCACAGTTAATCCCACCTCACTGGTTTATATATCACAAACTTTCTGATGTTTTATCTCCTCTAGGTTTTGCTGTTACTTTAACTTAAGGATGCTTGGAGTGGGTAAAGGCGTGTACCCCTGTCTTCAACGGTCAGATATACACAGGAAAAGGTTGCACGTACCTGCTTTTAGTTAAAAATAAAAAATACACAAAAGAAAAAAAAAAGTAAAGAGTAAAGCTTTAAAAGCAAAGTAACACAGATATTTATGGCCAGCCTTTCGAAGCTGCCCACAGGTACATGGTGTATCTAAAGATATCAGTGCCAGCTCTAAATCCCATCCTTAGGCACAACAACTGCAAATAACAAACCCCAACATACCTTCGCATGTCAGTAGGAAGTACTCCAGCTTGGGACTGAAGGATGCACTGAAATAGGTACAGTTTTCAATCAGATCACACGACAGGCACCGCCTGTTGAAGTTCCCATTTGTGCTTGCGCTGCAAAAGTTAATACAAGCCCATGAAGGTCACTGAGCAAATGTTATCTGGAAGCAACATGACTTGAACCTTACTGTACCGTAGAACAAGACCATAAATATAATGTGTCCAACATTAGTAAGAGACAAAGCATTTCCATTCGGTTGAGTTTAAATAGCGGTAATGGCTTTTTTTGCCTGAATGGAGAATATATAAAAGGATACCGATGTCTTTTTTGCAAGGTCAGGTGGTTATGAGGGAAGGTATAGTTTTTAAAAGAAAATGATGGTTGCAATTCCACAAGAGGAAGTCATAATTCGGTGAATGAAGGCATGAAAAAATGGAGCAGTATTTCTACACCTACTTATATTACAACAGACCATAAAGAGCTGGAATTGCTTTATTTAAGTTTCTTACTGGTTGCCTCACTGGTCTGGTTTGCCAGCAGCTGCCTCAGAGGCCAAAGCCCTGTTTAGGGGTTTAAATAGTTGCTCTTATAACGTCCAAGTAGGAAGGAAAGATTAGATTTAGGGGTCTGTTTTTGAAGAAGGCAATGTGGTCTGTCCACCACGCTCAGAAGTGTTTTGTAAGAGTCTACTGAAGGTTGAAGAATGAATTACGGATTATTAACAAATATTAATAAATAAATTTTTTTGCACTGCTATGGCATTTTGAAACTTCAAAATGCTTCAAGAATATTAACTAATAGAAATTTCCAGTTATTACTGTAAAGCAGATAAGCGTTTTTGCTACTATTTCGATGTAGAATGAGATGAGGCTGAGCAACCTGTTTAGAGCTACGGAGACTGAACTGAGCAGCTCTTGGGTTCTTGTTTAGGCTCAGATCATGTTTCTGCCTTAAATCCTGTTTACAAGCTACTAAATCAGACACAAAAAGGAAGAAAAAAAAAAAACAAAACCACAACCAAACCCCAGATCTTCATGTGATATAAGCTGTCAGAACTCCAGTGGAGCTCTGTCAATGAACACGTGCCAAGGACGCTTCTGAGCTGACCCGCTTGGGCTGGGACAAGACACAGTCAAACCACCCAGCGCAGGAAAGCAAACACGTGAAGCGAGGCCAAGATCACCGTGTGATCAAAGTACGGTCAAGGACATCAGCATTTTGGGCATCCCTTTCCCTGTTGCCTGTGTTCATAAGGCACCCGGGGGAGCTGCATGCCAAGATGAGCGAGGGGTGGGAAGCTCTTTGGCTCATGCCAGCAGCTCTTGAGCAGCCGTACCTGGACTCAGCGTTTAAAATGAGATTTTCTTCCCATTTCAAGAGAAATGAATGGTCAATATAATTTTGATTATTTTTTTCTCCAAGAAAAAAAAAACCACTGAGCTGAGCTACTCTCAAAAAACACAGTGGAGTGCAGTGAACAGGCATACAGGTCTCAAAAGGAAAAAACGATTCAATTATAGGTAATTTATTTTGCTCTAGTTTCCTTCCCACTGGTGAAAAAAAAGGTATGACATCATGTTAGAGAAGGAAAACATACTGACTGTCCCTGTCAACTGAACCTATCGCCGACTCTGCCCTTCATTGCAGCTGCTGAGATGACAGCAGGGGGATTGAGAGGAAAAATATGGCAAATGGAATAATAATTCCAAAATTATTATTTAAAAGTTTGGGTTTCCTCCCCTTTGTAATCTGCTCCCACGATACTGCACAATAGCTACATTACCAATAGCTTACTAAAAACCAGCCTCTTACTCATCATACTGTTCCGGAAGATACTAAAGTCATCTGGAATTGCAGAAAAACATTTGCAAACATAACATATTGTTATTTCTTTTCAATTTTGTAAAGAGGTGAGGTGCTATCAAATTTCCATGAAAACTGCCGTCTGGAAGTATAAAACCAGTTTATACCCTTAGTTTATGTAATTCTGAATTCTTTCAAGTGTTAATCAGTTCATTTTGAGAGTTTTGTGAGTTGAGACCAATTTAAAATTTGCAATAAAATGAGAAAACTGCTAAATGTAAAACATTTCCAAATGTCAAGCGTTTTGTTTACTATTGTTGTGCTGTTCTGTCTATTCCAGTGGCACACTGCAAGATCTTGCAGTGCCATTAAAGGCGAACACATGAGAAACTGATTCTATTGCAATCTCTATGTAATGATTTGCGCAAGATGGAAAAAACGGGAAGTTCTGTGTGTGAAGTTAGTAAAGCACATACCTGTATAAATGTCGCCTTCTTGGCAAATCTTCTGTGCTGTGGAAATAACTGGGGAAAAAAAAGTTCAAAAGACAAGTGCATGATTAGAAGGGTGTTTACAAGGATCTCATACAAAACCATCTTTATTCCCATAGCCGTTTTCCTGATCTTGTAAAGGCAAGGAATGTTTAAACAGAATTAGAAAACCGTACAGAGGGGCACATCACTGCGGAGGCTCGAGCAAGAACGTCGTAGGCTGCACTGCAGTTAAAAAAAACCATGTAAACGTTTGGGCCCTAGACTTGTCATGTCAGCGGATCAAAAAGGATCAAGGGATTAAGTGAAAGACCTTCACATCTTCACCTCAAGCTTTATGGTGCAGAATTACTGTTAAACATCTTTCTTTTTTCTCTAGAACCAATTTTTACTTCTCTGACCACTATTTACCCTTTGCCCAGGTGGATAGCTAACCGAGGTCTGACTTGAAACCCACTGAAATGTCCTCTTTGTAAAAGGGAGTTGGACTTTCAGGGGAGGTAGAGGATGAAGTTGAAGAATATGTCATTGCCCTTGTTTTGCGCTGAGACTGCGGTGAACCCCCTTTCTGGGTAAACAGTGAAAGCCCTGTTGTGTGGTGACAGCTTCTGGAGGTAACGGAGAGGTGCTGCTGGAGGTGGCCAACCTCAGTCCAATGTATGGGGTCCGGAGCGATCCCCCAGAAGCATTTCGTGTGAATAATGACAGACCACAGGAGCAAATGTAGCATCCACGGGGTGAATAACACATCAGGCAGGATACTCAGCCTGGCCGACCAACTTCCAATGAGCTGCACGTGCCTTGACGTACAGTTTGATTGCACAAATTGCACCTGGTATTTTCTGCTGGACTGGACAGTTAAAATGCAAATAAGACTTTGGTGCTAGTTTGTTGCTTAGCTCTGCCAAGTGGTAAAGACCCTCATATCGTACTGATGTCATCGGTAATTGAGGGCATTCAAATCCTTGAAGGAGCATTGTGCTATTAATGATCATTCAAAGTTTCTCATATTCCAGAGGCTTTTCACTCAGTGACCTTAAGAAAATGAGGAGTGAGAGCCTTGTATCCAGCTGAAACTTTGCTGGGAAAGGAATCTATCTGGTATTTGATTCCAGAAAGCCTTTCAAACATTTTATTACGTAATTTCTTGAAATGTATTTTTCAAAAGTAAGCATTTACAGAAGTTATCTTACAAACAGGTGTGAAGAAGGGTGGGGATTTTTTGCTATTCTAACTAAATACTTGTTTTCTGATGCACTGATATTTTTGCTGGTCAATGAAGGTCTCTTTCTAAAACTGACTGTCTAGGGGGCCAACAAAGATAGACTTCAGTGGTTAATACAGAAGTTGCAGCAGGAGAAACCACTCCTCTACACAAATGTAGTTAATAGTCAGAAAACGAAAGGTTTGAACCATGCAGACAAAACCAAAATAAGACAAAATATATGGAATGGTGTGAGAGGTTAAGACAAAATGCTTCTCCTTCTGCCTTATCCCCACCTCCTTCTGCTCATACATTTCAGATGCATACACAACACCATTGGCACTATAGAGCAAGGCTAAGCAAGGGAAGACTGATTTGTTGGACCAAAGTTTACTTACATTTTATGCCTCTTTTCGTCATATGCCAATATCTTTGTCACATCCCAGTCGCCAGATGTAATAGACTGTAAGTTATCGCTGCTACTATTGGGCTGCCAGAAAGAAAAGAGAATTAGATTTCTTTATTCTTAAAAGAAGGTATCTGAGCAAAGCTTCTCTGCTGGAAAAGGGAGCTCTTTTGACTCCATTACCTATTAAAAATAAACCACCTGTGCGTAATTTCCACCCCTCCCCCTGCTATTTCTGTGAATCCGAAGGCATAGAAAAAATACAGCGTCAGAATCATCTCAACCATAACTCCATTGAAGATAATGGGATGAATTCAGCACACAACGGCTTCAAACCCCTTCCTCTAATCCAGCGTACCCATGAGCTTCTGATTAATCCTTTATGGCAGTTCAGGGATTTACTTATTTATGTACAACTAAGGCACTAAAAAACCAAAACAAAGCAATGATACTGTTTGGAAAGAGACGGTTGACCTTTTTATTTTAAGTACCATCTCATATGGGAATTCATGTTATCTTATGCCCAATAAGCCATGACTGAAGGTTTTGTTTTGTGCACAAGACCCACATTCTACATTTGCACCTTCCCGTCTGGCCCCTATGAGCACAGATACTGCTTTTTATTGCTTTCTACTGCAGGTGAGACCCAAATCAGCAGCAGCGAGTGAGTCACCTGTGATGACGACATGGCGATGTGGTAGAACTTCCCGCGTCCTCCCTGGGGAATGGCTCGGACAAAGAAAAACTTCCGACCGTCCTTGGAAAAAATTGGCTCTTCGTTCTGTAAGGGGCAAATTTAAGGGTTGCATTACCGTTAATTTATTGTATTTAAAATTGCTCAGCACTGCAAACCCCTGTGAAATTAATTCACATGGGAATAGAGGGGGCTCTTTAACAGCAACCTGAGGGAAACAAAAAAAACACTGAAAACCAGAGAAAGTTTCGAAAATTATTGCTTCTGTGCTCTCGGGAAAGCAGACACCTTTCAGCTGTGGGGAGACAGGCAGCAAGGAGAGTCCCTTGGCTATAAAGTAAATTCCTATTTGCAAAGCAAACAGTGCACACATACCGCTGGCTGGTCGGGGCAGTTGGAATGAAGCCTTTAGAAATGGTTTGAACCCTGTCGGCACAAGTATGACAAACCCTGTTTACTCTGCTGGAAGAACTGATCTATTCCTGTCCTCGAGGAAACACAACTAACTGCTGTCTTTTCCTACCCTCTTACAAATGCTTATTTCACTGAATTATTTACAAAGGGGAGGATATCTTGCAAAACTGTCTTTGACACAGAGCTCCCAGGTGAACGCCATGATGGACTTTTATTGGGTGACTAGAACTTTCAAGCAGAGGCAGAAGAGACCCAGCAGAAGGAAATCAAACACCGCATGTGACAAGCAAGCATTTGCTGGAAGGGTCTTTGTTTTCTTTTTGTACAGGAACCCCGAGACACATGGAAGGTCTCCGCTGCAGGAGACGGCTGACCAGCAGATTACAAGGGAAAGCAGAAGTATGGTCCGTGTGTTGTGACACAGAAGCACTGTACCAAGGGAACTGGCTAGGTGAAGCTCCTCCACTCTGCATCTTGAATAGTTGGTTCTAAAACAAGAGCTGAACCACTGCTGAACCTTTCCTGTGATATCAGGCTTTTCTGGGGACCGGCTGAGCCCTGCCTGCCCCGGCCTCTGGCTCCATGGAGCTTCATGGCTCCTTCTTCAAGAACAATCAACAGGGAAATCGTTGCTCAGCCTCTTCTGGGTCGTCCTTTGGTTCAAGGTTTATCAAACACCTCAGCTTTCTGCTTGGCGCATGTCAAGATACCACGCTGAACCAGAAGAATTTGATTGTGCAGGAAGACTTATGGCTAATGCAAACACCTACAGCAAAGAAATAAACATTTTTATTTCTCATAAGCTAACACATTATTCTTACTGTGCGTTCTTTTGCTCCCAGTTCTTTACTGATTAATTCTTTTCCACTATTTATCAGATTTATCAACACTGTATTAGGCCTTCAAACTGTTTGTTTTTCCTTTTGTTTTTCCCCGCTTAGATTTTCAGTATATTTTAAAATATACCCATTTGCAGTTTGTTGCAGTTCTATGAAATAATGGTTTCATTTGTTTCTGACATTGTTCCGGAACTTGAAAAGTGAAACTCTATATTATTTCCAAAGTCTTTCGCGACAGGAGAAACCTCATTGAAAAACAACCGGTGATAACTCGGGCAAACCTTCTGCTCGACGGGCTTTCCTTTACTGAGGGAAACAGTGATGAGTTCACCCTACGTTTCTATATCTGCGCCTACTGCATTATATATTCCCGCAATCCGTCTCTGCCAGGGAGAGCAGGCGTTGCGCGGATTAGTTTGAGGTTCATTCAGTGACGGGGGAAGGAGGTGCGTGGCAGGGATGGCAGACGCGAGGTTTTAGCGCTCGGCTGATGTTATGCGACAGCCTGTTTGCGTGTTCCTGTTGCCAGGAAGGCAACACGTTAATACAACCGGAACTTTAAGATCTCGACAGAGCTGGTGACTTATCCTGGATGGTAAATGAGGGGGACGCATCAGGCTGAAAGGCTTTTGGAACAGGATTTTATACTGTTGGGAGCTACACTGGGCATGTAATTAAAATGTTCTGCATGTGATACAAAAAGTTTGAGCTTTTGGCCGACTATTATTCACTGAACGCCCAAAACACGAGAAGAGCACACCTTGAAAATAATAGGAGATCAGTTCGACGCTGGCAAAAGAAAGTACTTTTCCTACGCAGCAGGATGTCCTCATGTCAGCTACCCCTAGCAGTAACTCAGTGCTCTGAAGACTCAGGTATAAGGGGAAAAAAAAAAGTAAGGAAGCTCTTGTATGATTCTACAGCAGCTTAAATTGAAGCTTAAATCTAAGTCAGTAAATGTGGGTCCCTGATCCCATTTGCCTTTCCGGGACCCATGTGAAGAGGCAGTGGCCTGCTTCAGGAAGCAGATCTACCCAGAGCTGCTCACCTGTGATGGGCGATTGTCCCCAGGGTAGAGCAGGAAGGAAATCTGGTGGTTGGAGCTGAGGACTACCCAGTCACCCTCAGAGTTGAAGGAACAATCACTAAATAAAGGATGACTCCGTGTCTGCAGAAGGAACCGGTGGGACTAACCAACCTGCGTCGCTATCAGTAAAAGAAAGCAGCAGCAACTCCATTTCCAGCAACCTGTTTAACGCTGTGTATCAAAATGATGCCACCAAAGATTTCAGCTTTTGTGGAAGAGATAAGGTGATGGGAGGCTGCTGGAGGGTTCCCTGACGCCTGGAGGAATCAGTGCTGGAGTTCAGAGCTGCGCAGCACAGGACAGTGTATCTGCAAATGGTCAGGAGAAGAAGAAACCAAGGAGTGCCTCAGAAGCTTATCCCAAGTTTGACAGAATCAGGATGCATGAGGGGACAACACTAAGGGCAGTCTGAGATCTTAGAGAAGGGCATGAAGTCCTGGAACAAGGAATAACAATAAAAAAAAGGTAAAGTGTATTCCAGAGGTATGGAGAGGGATCACTGAGCATCACTGGATCTGTAGCCACTCTTTCTGATGCACCTTTGTCCAGATCCCAGAATTAATGATTTTGCTCTGTAGGTATTTATTCTTTCAGGGAAATTCCCCAATACTTTAAGTGTCACCTGGCAATAGCTCTGATAAACAGGTGTGATATAAATCCTTTTAACTCTTTGCGTTTTGGTAAGCAGTTCATTGAAATACAATGAAGTGTTATAGATTCTCATCGGCATTATTGTGACAACAAAGTCACCTCCTCCTCTGAGAGCAAGGGGAAGATCTCTTTTCACCCTCTGCCACACTCATCCCCGGGGGCAATACTGAGCTTCATCCTCCATCCTTGTCCCCATGATCATCTGTGGTTGGACACAACACACCAATGGCCATCTCTGAAGCCAGGCCACCTGCCATCAAAATACAAGGTCATCACTGGAGAGGAGCCCATGCCTCTGAGTATCAATCTCCTCCACTGGCCGAAATCGGGACTCTTCATTTAAGCACCAAAGACACTGTAACGACACGCTGTTTGGTTAGCTCTGGCAGGTGAATTTGTGCATTTGAAATACGGGGATTTGGGTCCTATTTCTGCTTCATCCTTTGTCTTTAGGGCAACTTTAGGTCAATTATGGGGTTGTTACATGACAAAAGGGCTTTACAGGGTGAAAGAGTCAGTCCTGTTTGTAAGGTTCTCCGAGCTCTGTTTTTATTTAAAAGAATCTCATTTCATACTGCCTATTAACTTCGTATGAGAGAATCATTACTGGGTTATTATGCTGTCAGTTTTAAGACAAGGGAGTTATAAAAGAAAAATGGTGTGAGGTACTCAACATTTCAACCTTTTGATAGAGCAAAAGTCTTTATTTTCAGACTTAGGTGCCCTGAAACGTTAGGGAAATAGGAGAATTGGAAAGAAAAACTCAGCCCAAAGGAACCGTTATCGGGGGAGGCCAGCCAGCCCACTCAGGCAGTTTTGGAGGTTATATGTCTCTAAAGAATTTTGTGGTAATCTCCTGGCCCTGCCGACGTCAACGTCAAAGTCCATAGCCTTTGATGGAGTTGGAATTGCACCCTGGTTTATAATTAAATTTGTTCAGGCCACATTCACAATTAAATAAATAAGCCAATTAAAATGCCAGTAAAGTTCGTCTCCAGCAGGTGCTCAGGAATTGTCTTATTTCTCCCTTGCTGACTCATTGCCTGCATATGACCATGACCGGCACTATTGGGAAATGGCTTCTTCACAAAAAATTGAAACACAATTGCTTATAGCTATAATTACTGTTGCAAAGAATTTGTATATTTAAGCAAAAGTATGAGCAAAGTTCAATCTGGCTTTTATGCTCGGAAGTGCACAAGCAAATATATAAATAAAAGCAGTAAAAACTTCCAAAATCCCTAGGCAGCTTCAGTGAACATGCACCTGCTCTATTTGTGCAAAAGGTTTGAAAATTCTGGTCATATCATCAGACAAGGAGTGACAGACACTTTCTAGTCTGTATAAATACTGTATATTTCTCACTATATTTTGAATAATTTATCCTATTTTTCAGCTACACAGATGGTGACACCAGTATTTGTCTTTGCCTGTGTTGGAGAGAAGCTCTCCAAAGTTTCTGAACTTGAATAAAATTAATTCATGAGCCCAGAAGGGAACACAAGATCATTTACTATGACCTTCCATACACAGACTATTAAATTTCACTGAGATACTACTATAACAACAAAATTCAAATTCATGGGTTGTACGCCCTATCTCAGAACGCCCAGTGTTTCAGGCAGCTGAAAAGAGTCAACCCTGTCATCCTTGGAGACTCTCTCACGTCCTTGGTGCGTTTCTGATACCGATGTTTTCCTCTCCTTGTCTCCTACTTCCAGTCTATTGTGAAGTTTGCCCATATTCCAGGAAGATCAGATTTACTTAAACCTCCAAGAAAAAGGTAAAGCTCTCATATGGTTTCCAAATCAGGTGTTTGGAGTACTTTGAAGGAGTATTTTAAAGAATGAAGCAAGGAGCTAGATTCCTTGATCCTACTGATTTAAAATGGGGGTCCTTCTCAAAAAAGGTCTGGTCAATGGAGCATACAGAGCAAGCTGGCCAACCAGGCAATGGGTGTCTTCTTCAGGGTGGCATGAATCACTTTCAAGGTCCGTTGACCGTGTGACCACACTGCTCACCATACTGTCTGTCTACAGAGGGGAATTGGGCACCTATATTAAAATGTGTCAACCAAGGAGTCTTCATCTTGAGCTGAGTCACACTCCTGAGCTCCTCCAATAGCTGCCTAAAGTGGAATTCATCTCCTCCTTAAAGAGGTTAGGGGGCTCACACTAGCATTTAGCATTTTCCCATCATTCTTGTAGTCAGACACACCTGCCATGAAAGAAACTTTCCAGTTATTAGATGAATGTGTCATAGAGTAAAAGGTAAATATAGAGAATCCAATTATCCTAGTAATCAAATATTCAGTCAAAACCAGAATTTTAAGTAATTTTGTCAGAAATACAGGCGAAAGGGCTCTATAATTCTTCATGTTCTTACAAAAGCTTTTGAAGAGCATTATCAAATGTCTCCAAAGTCCATAGCAAGTGTTATCTTAGTTTAATTCTGAGACGTCTGACTCATTTGGCTGTAATCAATACACTTCTCTAATGTCAAACTAAGTATATCATGTTTGGAGACATACTATATCCTATTTTCTCCTGCATCTATTGGAGACAGATCGTCCTTGGAGCAGGCCCGTTAAAGACTGACAGATCATTTACTACAGTTACTCAGGACAAAGCACCACCTTTTAATGCTTGTCCATGTAGTAGGGGAACGTCTAAAGAACCACAGCCCTGTAAAAACACAAGTTTTACTACACTGCAGTAATGGAGGTCCCGGTAAATAGCCGTTAAAGGATTAAAACCGTTCTTGGGTTTATAAAATAAATGAATCCTGTGAACTACTTTTCTTTTTTTTTTAAATTTTAAAGATACAAAATATGAGCAATTTAATTTTCTCTTGACTTGGCTTGTCTTTGAAGCTTTTGTTTTCTACCCAAGCCAACACTGCCTTTACAAATGTAAAGAATACTCAGCAGCACTTTTACTCTGTACCTGAGTATACCAGCAAAAGATTATTTGAAATGCTTGGAGCACAAAATCTATTTTCTCTGTAAAATCAATTTTTATCTGGATCAGACACAGCCCCTTGCTGTAGGACAGCCACTGGAACAGAGGAGATCATTGTTCTTGCTGTGAACTGATGTACCGCGGTTTCTACAGGTTCTTGGATCCTCTGAACAAGCTGTGACAAAAATGTGAAATGCTTTAAATCTGGACTTGGAAAAATATAGTACAAGATCTTCATCTGATATGCTACTCCCTGTCTGGCATTCATATATCCCATGAAAAACAGTTCGCTATTGTGGCTGAATTGGTATCAGCAGCTTCTCTCCAAAGAACAGCTTAATCAAATCTGAGGTCACTTCACAACCCGACTGCTGGGGAAGTGTTATAAATGATCTTCAGGAGACTTACATGCCGGAAATCTAGAGGTTTTATACAGACATACCTTGAAAAAAACACTCTTTTCTGAAAAGAAAAAAAAAAGAAAAAAAAAGAAAAATCCCATAAATCAGAACTTCTCGGGCGTTTAAACTTTCTATTCTATTTTCGATTTTTTTTTTTTCAGGGTTTATTTTCATCTTTGTTTTATTTCATTTGGGGGATAGCAGCACATAGCACGTGTAAGCTCTCATGGTTTCAATTACCCCACTGACAATTTAATTTTATTTTTCACCCTTCTTACATGTGCAAATAGCTGGAGAGTAACACAGATAATTTTGTCAAATTTAGCTCAAATGACTTAAAAGTCCCATTGGCATGATTTTGTCTCTGAATGGACATAGGCACGTTTCATGAAACAACCATTGATCTTCTGTTTTCGACAGTGAACATCTTTCCTGCCTAGAAGACAAGAATGCAACCACTGTGCTGCTTACAATCATCATCAGTCCCAAAAGCGGGGTACGAAGGACTGCCTCTGAAGGTGACGAGTCTCACACAGATACTGTCAGGGGGTGAACTTCCACCAGCATCAGCTTCTCGTCTCTTTTAAATCCAAGCAAATTGAAGGCTAAGAACTATGGGACCTATCAGAGAAGACGGCATCTTCAATAAGAACTAGTTTATTACTGAGAAACCCTTTTCCATAATACAAATTGTGCTATCTTCCACGTATCTTTCTTAGGTCTGGAAATCAGTTTTTCTCTTTGGGGGAAAAACAATGAAATAAAAAACCTACCAAAAACTTGACCGCGAAGAGAAGATCACTATTACCTGTCTGTGCAGCCAGCCTTCGCTTTCATCTTCGTGTTTCTAAAACAAAACAAGATCATTAAATGCCATACTTTGCATGTATTACATCTAACTTATCAGTGCAGGAAGCGGTTGGATTGACTCTGAAAAGTTGTGCAGAAGCGCAACGAAACTGTTTAAATGTGTGTTTCAGGAGTGTAATCCAGTGACTGCTCTCCTTGTCTTTCCTCTCTGGTGAACAAGCATGCACTCGCTCGAGAAAACATTTTACTCATACAGACAAAACGCACAAACCCACAGGATATATAATTCCCCAAAGAAATAAAGCTTCTTAAAAAATAAACAAAGTTTGAAACAAAAGTTGTGAAGACTCTGCACTGTGCCCTATGCATAGTATTGCATCATTTTTACGAGGAATAGATATATCAGAACACTTTTCTGCTGTGGAAACACCTAAGCCAGTTTAAAAGGTGGTATCTGCTGTTACTTACGCAGGTTATGTCAATATGCCATTTACGTTAGTGTGTCTAAAGGAGGGATTAATTAACTACAATTAAAATGCGGGTAGATAAGCAAGAGCCATTTTTAATGCCATTAAATATATAAAATCATAGAATCATTTAGGTTGGAAAAGACTGTTAAGATCAAGTCCAGCTGTACCCTTAACACTGCCAAGTCCACCACTAAATCATGTCCCTCAGTGTCACATCTACCTGCCTTTTAAAATACCTCCAGGGATGGAGACCCAACCACTTCCCCGGGCAGCCTGTTCCAATGCGTGACAGCCCTTTCAATGTGTGTGTGTGCTTGTGCGTACTCTCTTACACACACACACACACACACACACACACACACACACACACTCTCTGTTCCCGGCTTTGTAGAAGGTGTAAAAAAAAAAAAAAGTAAATATTGCAAACATTTTTTATATTCTGCCCAAATAAATGTGTGCCAGCTGGTTTGTTGCCAGGTGAGAACAACTGAACTACTTTCTCCTGGTGTGGGTTATGAAAACCGATGACGAACGACCATTTGGCTCATCTCGCCTTACCTTCGTGCAGACTCCCGTGGTGGCGTCGCACAGCGTCAGGATAGACACGTTCTGGGCCCTGTTCAGCCAGTTTACCGCCACCTTGGTGCTGGTTGCCCATTTCACCATGGTTATGTAGTAGTCCCTGCAAACGCAGACACAGGTAAGACAAATCACAGTGTTGACATCCTAATGAATTGCCACAAGGCAGAGCAGGCGGAGGCTGCTGCAGGCAAACGAGCTAGGAGAGATCTCTGGTTATTAAGAATGCTGCGTCTTGATGTCTCTAGGCTTCCTTACGTACCGATTTCAGCCCCTAAAAATGACACTTTCAGGGCTGTGCAGGTGTTTTATCTGCCACTTCTGAAAGTCATTTTCAGAGAAGAGACGAATACAGAGATAAGGAATCTTTCAAGCTATTCCGTCTTCCAAGAAGGACTGAAATGCCTGGAGCGACAAATTTATGCATAGGTGGAAAAGAAACTGCAAACAATTTCCATTCTGAGCACACTAACTGGCTGACTTAGACCCATCACTGCCAAATGGTTGGATTCTTTATGCTTATGAAGAGTTAATGGCATCTAAATTTGCCTATTGCACACCAAAATGTCCACGAGCGTTGCATTAAAAGGAAAATAGCAAGAAGGATAGCGTTTAGAGAGACATAGGTTTCTGCAAAGTAGATGCAGCTGGTTGTCATAAAGACGTCAGCAGAGATGTGACAGTTTGCACCGGCAAAACCACTGTTCCACATTCCCTCTACCATCCTCTATTGCTGGACATATTCAGGTTGTGCTAATACTTGGAGTAAATCACTAGTATGGGCTGCACGGTCCTGTAATCAGCGTCTTAAGGAAAAGTCCTATGCAACAGTGAGCAATGGAACCACTTAGGCTGGGCTGGAGAATACAGGATCCCAACTAAATACAGTGATGGTCGGCTTCTCGGAGCCATTCTGCGGTGGTACCCACAGATGTCCACCTCCGCAGCAATTCAGGGCTTCACCACTTTATCTGTAGGGTAAACCCCTGTCTGAGCTGACAAAGCTGGTAATGTTACAATACACTGCTGGGCTACATGGGCCAAAGACATCCTTAAATTATAATATGACTTTTCACAGCATACAGTCTATAAAAAATTTATTAGTTCATTTGTTTGCTATAAAATATGTATAAGGAATTGTTGCTCTCATTGGAATTAATGTGCTGTGTCTGGAGAGTACTTTGTGTTCTGGCAAGCGCTCCCACATATACTGAAGAGAGAGGGCAAAAGCAACAAAGGCACGTTTGTCTCGCAAAATAACAAGTTGGAAATTGATTTCGTAGTTTTCGGTAATATTTAGTGCCTGAATTTGGCTGGGGAAAAACAACAAAAGACCTCAACGATTGCATCCACTGCACTGGAAGGAAGGATACTTTCAGGTGAGACAACAGCAGTCTGAAAATTCAGTGCCTGAAATAAAATCGTAATTTTACTCTTTATCAGCAACAGCATAGACCTCAGGAGGAAAAAGACAACAAAGCAAAATTAAACCGTATAACCATCTCTTCTTTCTCTCCAAAATTAACTGAGCAGATTCAGACTCCCCAGAAAAGGAATGAGAATTTAGTACATATTGTGGCTTGGAGCGTTTTTTCCGTAAATCCAATTTAAAGTTTGAAGGACATGTATTCAATTTTTACATCCCTCTCACTGTTTGAACACAGGAGCCATAGTTCCTCCTCAGGAAATTTTAATTATTATTTTAAGTCAAATACTATCTTCCCTACCACCCTAGAGATGGGCATGGAGTCTTAATTTCTCTCTGAAGCCTTTCCCACCCATCAAACCCACGGATACTCCAGCCAGCAGACAACTGCAGACAGTCGTATAGTTATTATTCTAGTCCCAGAGTAGTGTGAAGTCTGTAATTTACTCCACTTCACATCTCTTCTGTAGGACAACCAAGTTTTTTATGTTTCCCATTTTGCAGAGGAAAATGAGACAATAAGGCGTGATTCATCTCAGTTAATTTTAAACATCTGCAGCTCTGGCAGCTGCACCGGTTGAGCAGCCAGAGGAGAGAAACAGGGAGTCAGTGTATTTCCCAAGCCCTCTTCTCCTGACCTGAACCAGATTTTATAGGGAGCTGATTTAAGGAGAACCTATTTCTTCCCACAGAGCGAAATCTAGACCAGCAGGTACCCGACGGCTTCGTTCGTAGACATCCCCATCAGAGCAGGTTACACCCTCCCAAAGGGAAGGAATAACTTCTCCGAGCCCCTTCTGGAAGGGGGCAGTTACGCTGAGGTTTGCAACGTGTTTCCCCATCCCAGTAAAGACGTTGGCGGTTGGGTTTGCAGTCATCCGAGACCGGTCACTGTGCAGCGCCCTTATCCATCCCCTAACTTCACCTGGCTGCTTTCTGGAGGTATGAATCTAAAATAGGAGGTATGAATCCACAATATGAATACTTAAAGTATGACAACAGTAATAAAGCCACAAATGCCACAAAGAACGGACAATGATATATTATATGGCCAAGTGACAGGCAGCAGCACAACCCGCGGTCCCCGGGGCACCGCCGGCTCCTGCCTCTGATCCAGACTCCAGTTTGTCTGAGTTTCTCCATTATTTATTTGTTCACGGCCCGTGGCAGGACCAGTGATGATTTCTGCACTCAGAGGAGACGACATCGTTCTTTAATTCGCCACCTGGGATGCAAATATAACGTGAAAAATAAGTTGGATCATGGTTCAGTTCTGACCATCTGCTGATGCAACTCTCGGGGTCCAGCAGTTTTCACCAAAATAAAAAACTGCCTGTCAGACATTAAATGTTTTAATACTTCTTCCCCCCGCTGCAGTTTCCACCCCTTCCCTTCACTTTCTTTTTCTCCCAGAAAAGCATGGCATTGGGGAAGATTTGGCAAAAATGCTCAGAATGAAAGATTTTTAAAAAGGAAAAATTATTAAAATTGTACATTTGTTTTCCCATCATCAGCTTTGTTTTTTTTTTCTTTCCTTTTTTTTTTTTAAACTGAAAAATATCCTTATTCTGTGGAAAATTTCTGACTTCCTTTAATTCTGAAAGAGAAAAGACCCTGGCGTATCTCCACTTTATTCTCAGCTTTATTAATTGTACCAAACCCCTTTGCTCCAGATAAAAAGCACACCAAGAAGCACCACTCTGCCCATGTATCAGCTGCGTGAACAGATTGCGCACGCTGAAAGGCTTCAGATGCTCTGCTTGAAGATCCTTATCACCGGCTTCCCCTGCTTCTTTGAAACTCCCTTCTGTAACTAACTGTACGGTACGTCCCTCTTGCCTATTTTAATGAAACGTTATCGCACTAATCCCCTCATTTCAGAAAACATATGCATAATGAAAATGCACCCCTATTGCTCTAGCAGCACTACTTACACCATGCCCTAGGGATGGAAATTGCCATGGTTTTGATGAAATATACAGAGACTAATTAATTAGGATATATTTTCTGTCATTTTACAATATCGATTGCAACCAAATAACTACAGCCACCCGTAGCCACATAGGACAAATTTATTAACAACACTTGGATCTTGCGGTCTGAAGTTATTACTACAGTTAAAACGTCCCCGAGTCTCTCTGTTTACAGAGTAAGCTAGCAACAAGAAAAATGATACCGTGCGGGAGCTGCAGTTCTGATTCTGTGATTGGGATACTGTGATGGGATGCGATCCTGGACCGCTGCCTGCTGTGTCTGGATCTGAAGCTGTTTTACTGAAAGGCAAGGGCAGTTACGCCCCTTTGGTTTGGCCACAGGTCAAACACCTTTCGCTGCATAAGTGGATGCGGAGTATTTTATTCAGTGAAAACACGTTCTGAGGCTGACACTAGCTTTCTTAGCAAAGACAGGCAACTCCCACCGTAAATAATCCCACTGGTTTAGTATCCTCTCATCAGATGACTACGCAGACTATTTATCTAGAGGCCTTATGTATTTACCACGCGTCATGACGATCACCCCTGCCCTCCAAGCTGCCCTGTCTCATTAGCTCCGTGCTGTACCTCCGTCTTTGCTGGCACTGGAATTACAGATCCAGCAAACTAATTTAGCAATCAGTAAGGAAAGGTGAGCACGCACGTTGGGTGGATGCTCCTGCAAGATCAAGTGATGTGCCTGGGAAGGATAATCCTGCAGCGTTACATTTGGAAGGGTCACTGCGGATACTTCAGATGTAGAAGCAGAGACAGATTTCTCTTGACCTGCTATTTCAAGTTTAAATCAAAGTTACTGGAATTTGGATTTGGAGTCTAATCTCCAAGCTTTGCAGGGAGGTGTGCCATGCGTTATCTAAAGCTGCTTCTCTCCTGAACAACATCATCTTCCTTTCAAGTGTTCACCGACCCATAAAGGTAGCTCAAGCTTTGACCACCACACGCTGAAGTCTGAGCCAAACTTTTAAACTCTTGCTGAACGCAGATTTAGGCACTTACTTAATTAGAAATGGGTGTCTAAGTAGTTGGCTGAATCGCAGGCCGACTTCTAAAATACGCTTGCCCTAAAATCCGCAAAGAGCTTTCCTTTTCGTTTTTAATGAAGGCTGGCCAATGTATTTGCAGCACATCTGCCTGGCTTCATTCCCGTGAGCACGTCACGGAGCAGTGAGCTCCGGTTCGCTGTGTTACAGGGCTGCCGTGTTTCTGCCTCACGGTCTCTCACACCGGGTGCAGACAATATCCCCTTTACAATGCCCGTGATTACACGTGAACTGAACGCGTTACGGATTTTGGGACATTCTGCCAGGTTCTCTGAAAATAACCTTACGCCGAACTTAGTCTGGGTCATGGCCATTTTAAGCAAAACGATGAAAGAAAAATAATGTTCTATAAAGACACATGTAAGAACAAAAATAATTTAAAAAAATTGTAAACGGATTGACACAAAATGACACTGGCAGAGAAAGGTACTGCAAAATGATCTTGAAAAAAGTCAGGGACTGATTTAAATCCCTGACAGAATGGGGGGTCCAGCATCCCAGAGCAAGAAAGCACCTACCTCATTCTCTGATCGTCGGGGGGAGTCATTTCCAGGTCATGGGTAGGTCCGTTCAGACCAATCACATGCAAAGAAATAGTTGGATTTTCCATTCCAGCCTGGATTTTAAAATAAGAACGAATTACCATCTCTTATACAACACAGAATGGTTTTGATTCGTTACGTCCCCATGGATGATAAAAATGCGTTCCCAGTGTACGGGGTTACGGACTGGCCTGCTGCAGTTGTCCACGAGAAAACGGTGACTGCAGTGATACGGCACCGAGGCGTGGCGAGGTCGGTAAGCACAACCCAGGGGTAATTTTACTTAGGACACTTCTACCCTTGCTAAAAAAATGCTCCTTTTCATGGTGACTAGAAATATTGCTATTTTAGGGTGGGTTTTTTTGATAAAACGTTGTCTAACAGGATGATAGTAGATATAGTGAAGCACTGATTCATTTGGAATTGTAGGAAAAGGCATCCCCTGCCGAATCACTGCTGCCTTCCACGAAACCTGCATATACGTTGCTATCTCTCCTGTTAAATTACGCTTCAATTTGGACCAACAGACGAGGTCTTGGGTAATCAGTGCCTAAAGCGAGATACCCAGAAGAAATGACTGCAGCACAGCACACTTCTGCACTGTCTTATAGTAGAAAATTGCAGCAACGGCAGCAGCAGTGTATCGACACTGGTAGAAAGCTGTGCTGGCGCTGTGTACCCCCTGCACAGGTCTCTGCAATCAAGGAGATCGGCTCCTAAGTCTTTTCTGTCTTTTGCCGTGTTCTGTGTAACGCCCAAGCACAACATGGCTCCGAAGCCAAGCTATCTCCTCTGACATTAGGCCATCCTGGGTATTCCAAGGAAGCCCAAACACTACATTTTCCTTCTATATAAATTTAAATGTACCTAAATGTAGTAATGCTGGCATCCAGATTCTCAGACACCTATCCAGCGTGGAAGCACAATTGCTTTTAGGCGGGTACAAAGCAAGAATTTTTAAATTTTATTTTCATTATATTTACGGTGACTAACGCTTGAGTCAGAAAACTGCAATTTTACAAACGCAACTAAAGAGTAATGAAGACCACATTCACTGGGGAACAGCTGATCTTGCCTTAGATCTGTTTATTCTCATTGGCTATGAATGTGCACTATTATACGGTCTCCTGTCTGAGCCTCCTGGAAAACAAATCTAATTTTTTTTTTGATAGAACAACAAGACCATTTGTTTTATTTCCCCTTACCTTTGGATAATGATACGTTTTAACAGTAGGGTAAAGGCTGCCAGTGTACACTGGGATCTCCATGGTGGGGACTCGGGAGGCATTAATTGTTGCATACGCTAACCTCGTGCCATCAGGAGACCACCAATGAGCAATATGAGTCTTCAAAATCTCCTCTAATTAAAAAAAAAAAAAAAAAGGAAGGGGGAGAATAGAAAAAAAGGCTATTAGACAGAAATTACTAGTTAGCCATAAATGAAAGAGCATAGATATGAAAATCCCAGTCTAATCACAGCACAGGGAAGATGCCACAGGAAAGTCAATTAAAAATACTCATTAAATTTATGCCATGTACACAAATGAATACAATTGATAACAATTACTCTGAACATATAGTTTATTAAGCATAATTATCTTGCTCAAGAAACATCAAATTATTCATATTAGTACACATACTCATGACAGCATAAAAGGCCCTGCTGCTCCTATTATGTGTCCGGTACATGGATATGTGAACACATATAGGTGGACGTGTTGGCAGAGCTTGGGTTCCTACCTGCCTGATGGTAAAATAACCAAGGTTCCCCCAGGTAACATAACCGAGGGTCCCTCGGGCCAGTGGAGAACCGGAATGACTGAGATTTAGTTCTCCTCCATAAAGAGTCCACAAAGTCATACCAGAGACATATCATTGGATTCAAACAGTGTTTATACTTAGATACAAGTGCTTCATCTACAATTCAAAACTTCCTAAACTCTGTTGCCAGTTGGGAATAAACAAAAAATTCGCAATTTTCTATAGGTTATGCAATGCTGGCACTTTGTAAAACTTTACAAGATACCAGGCTTTAGAGTCTGCGGCTTGGATACCATCTTGACTTTTATCCCTATTGAATTTTTTACATAACTTTTGCAAAGCAATTTCTAATAAATAGCTAGAGACTGATCCTGTTTACCACTGAATTTTGGGATTACAGATTTTTTGGTGATTCGAATAACGTAGTTGCTATTGAAAAGGTACTCAGAAAGATGCCAATACAAACATGTCAGGGTTCAAGCATGTAAGGAGAAAACAAGATTGTCATCCTAAGAAATTATTTTGAAGGCTGACAGAACCTAATTCTTACTAAACACAAATTCAAAGAACTTCTAATTTCTAATATTTTTTCTTATAATTTACTATCCTTCTTTGAAAAGATGACTTCAGCTTATAGATATCCCGACAAGCTATAAAATTCACTCTTTGTCCAAAGTGTCTCCAGTTACTGACATTGGGAAGACACTAACTTGGCTTTTTAAACCTCCCATTTTGCGAAAGGCAATAATGTAATCCATTTTCATTAGGAGGCTTAATATCATATGAGTCATTCCTATTTAAACCATAGCAGAAGGACTTGCATATGCTGTACAGATTGATGGGCAGGAAGACAGGTCTCATTACTTTAATGTGAGAATAAGAATTAAAGGGGCTGCGGAGTGTTTCCAAGCCTTCATCACTGAAGTCCTTCCATATAAGTACAAGAAGCTCCAACTTCTGCTGTTGTTGCTGGTCATTGCAAAAACAGACAAGGATTTTCAGAGTACAGACCCACTAGGTTTGTACACCACCCTATGATGACCCCTCGATCCAGCCAGAACGTCTCTCGGGTCTGAAGAGTAGAAATATACCAAAGACTGTTTTATGTCTTTTAAAAAAAGTATGGGATGAGTCATCCTTGGAGAGCAGACATACAATGACATTCATCATAGAGCAAATGAACACCTTTGTTAATCCAGACTTGCATATGGCTTGAGACAAAACTCAAGGTAACATTAGAAAGGGTGCAAGGGAAAATCACCCTCAATAGTTATGTCTTCTACAAATAACAAATGAATTAATCAATACTTAATGGAAACACCTAAGGGAGGTTTCAGAAAGGTGCTAGGAAGTTGCAAATACTACATGGGAAAGCACATGTCTGGCGATTTTTCTTTGCTGCATTGTACCACCTGTGGTGTATACATTTAAAAGATGCTGCTTTTGACTTTTATATCAGTTGCTCATTAAGGAGATAATTAAAAGCAGAAAGGAAAAGGAGTAAAAATGGATGGCAGAAGAATCCTTGACATTTTAACATTAATTAGGAATGACTTTATTTAGCAAACATTTTCTCCAGGATCTCAGACTTAATGAAGCAGTTCTGCTGAAGGTCACATGCCAAGAACGGTTTTAGTGCAGGTTTTGTGGTTCTCTCTTAATGAGATTTAACTGTGTGAACCTTTGCCTTGAAACAAAGCCAGGACCTTGCCATCATTAGAGAGATCAGTTAGTTTTAGCAAACTAGAGAACATTCTTATGAGATATAAAATACATTAATACCAGCAAGTTTCAGCTGAAAATAAAATGCAATGTGCAGACAATTTGTTCTTGAGCACTTTGTTCTTTGCACTTGCATCTACCACATGCTCAGAAAATCAGTTGCGTTCAATACTCCTGGGTCTTCCTAAAGTCAGTTCAGAACCCACTTCACATATATAAGAAAGCAGGTTCTCCTTAAAACACCAAAGCCCCCCTCCATGTAGACCTCATGACCTCCTAGCTAAGAGTAGAGAGTGATAACTGATCAAATCTTTTGCTCTCTTCCTCAAAGCTTGCAGCTGCTTGCAGTTGCTGGCCATGTGATGTAGGGATGCTGTGAGTGAGCTGCAGAGATTCCTCACAGTCAGTTGCTAGTGGCTTCGCGCTGCTTCTTTCTCCACAGCTTTGCTTGCCAGCCATCACACTGGGGGTGTGAACACCCTAAAAACAGTGAGAATGAAGTGTGCAGTTACCCGAACAAGGACTGGGACACCGTCTGTTCTGACATGGTGACTGGGTTCAAGCACAACGTCTGAGGCAAGTCAATGCTTATTCCACATACTACCTTCAATTTTGAACTGCTCAGCAGCTGGATGACTTGCTTATAAGTAGTGAATCTTTGGTGGGCATACATACTAGCTAGTTGGTAATCCAGTGAAATGTTTACACGCAAAGAGTGTTACAGTATGTGTATTTTAATCCCTCTTCTAGCTGAATAAGACTCAATTGAATGATCATTTGAAAGCTGTGTGAAACAGAGAGTGCTCTAAGTTAACAGATCCTCAGGAGGAGCATTTGAAGTTCCAGGTCAGAGTATGTCCAGTGGCAATTGGGTAAATATCCATTTTAATGACTTTGATATCACTGGATGAGAAAAGAAACTGGAGACAGTAACAGAGGTCTGATGGAAGGAATCTTCCCTGAGCTGAATTAAAGGTTGCTGCATTCAGCACAATACGTAGGTCGTAGTCTTTGGTATCAAGACTTGAGTAGCATCCAGAGTGAATCGTGCTGCTCTCAGCAGGAGTGTCATCTCTTCAGAAGAACGTGTTTCCTGATAGATGCTTTCCTGCTCACTGTCGGGAAGGAAAAAGAAGTCCCTTCCTGTGGTTCTCAGCTGCCAAGTAACAAGGTGTGATGGATCTGGATTTGGATGTAGCATTTGGCCATGATACTATAAGGACAATCCCTGGATGGACTGCAGAGTGGATCAGAGATTGGATGCACTTTTCTAGTAGCTGTGTTCTCCAAAACTAGCCCAGCACGTGTATAAAAGGAAAGGAGGTGTCTGCCTGTTTCAAACTTTGAGTTAATGCCAGCAGTACTTGCAAGAGCAACGAAATGGAGACTTATATCTTACTTTAGTTAACAAAATCCTCAAGAATCATAGAAAATAGTACTGGAAGTGACTTCAAAAAATGATCTATCCCCTTCTGCCATGGACAGTATCTACTCCAATACTGTAAGAACCTCCACAAGCAGATTTTGCTATACCTTTTGATACTTGTATAGGACCTTTAGCAAAGGTTTGGCCATAGAAATCAAACACTTAAGTTTCATGTCCACCTGTCTAAGGACATAACAATCCCACTGAAGTCAGTCCAGATCTCTGCCTTTCCTTATAGACTTGGTGCTGGGAAAAGCATCAGGGATTTATCTTTTGCAGCCCAGTGGCAACCAGCAGACTCTGGATAAAACCTGTTGTATGAACCACATTTGGAAATCCACAGATGGTTTTAATGTGAGATATAATCTGACACTGTGGTATTTCTACAGACATTTCCATGATAACTCCACTTCCCAGGCTTGCACAGAGTCCTAGACTGGTAGAGCTCCTCTTTGTTAATAAGCATTTGTAAATGCCATGGCCACGGGGTTTTCTTCATGCATTTCTAAAAATCTAACTAGTTCCGCAGCCTTTGACCATCCTGAGTCATATTTGTCTATTATGCCTTTCTGTTGAAGGTGGCAAAGTTCTGGCTTGCTGTTAGCGAAAGGATGAAGCCTTCACCAATGACTGATTGGGAAATCCATTGGTAGCTTAGAGGTTTCTTTCAATTCTTGAAGTCACGACAAATAACTTGTAATTTTCAAGTGTGAGTTAACAAAAATAGAGACTTGCACAAGAAGACAAGGATGTTTGGACAGACCAGTCCTCTGACAGGTACCATTGCAACCTGTTTCTATCACTTCCAAAAGAAAAAAAAAATGAATGAATATGATGTCAGGAGAAAAAAATATGAAAAAGGAATAAAGAAAAAAATTTCAAATGAATTTTTTTTTTTCTGCCATCACAGTGAACAGAGGTGTATAGCTGTATTAGCTGTATAATTTACCCACCCAGCCTACACAAATTACAAGCATCAATACCCCAGTTCCCACGTACAATGAAAACAGCTGGAGACACCACCCTGATCAGCCACTTTGCTTTGGCCACCCACACGCTTCTGCTCTGTGCAAGGCGGGAGCCCATCACTCCACAGCCATCCTCGGGATGTGCCCGTGCCCATGTGTCCACGTTGCCACCCCTCGTAGGGAGCACAGTGCTAACCCACACAGCCCCACTGGCAGTGGCACATAAAGCCCTTCTACAGGAGCAAGCAAGTTGGGGCAAGACTGGTCCAAAGAGCTTTTCAGTCTTTAACTGCTAATGTCTTCTAACAAGAACGCCCAGGGAAAAAATTACAATGAATGCAAAGAAACTCATCTCTTCCAAGAAAAAAGTAACGCACTTATAGATCTGTACCGCAGATAAAGAGATCTTCTGGAGATCTGAATGGTGTGTCCACCCTTGTGAAGCCCCTCATGTTATACAGATGAGCTGCAGTTAACAACTGCAGTGTCATTCACTTCAAAAAAATAACTTCCATTTATAACAGCTGAGGAGGTGTCCTTGGAGCATGAGCAGAAAGGGTTTTTTAACTGCATGTAGAAAAGTAGAGGCGTTCTGCATCTCAAAAGGTCAAAATAAGGGTGCAATGGGTAGAGGCACTTAGGAGGTTTTACCTATTAAATAAATTTGTTTTAAACAATTAAAATTCTCTTCTTGTTCCAGACATTGCATTTTCTTCTTCAGTAGGAAATCAAAACAATATTATTAATGTTGTGTCCGCAGAATACAAAGATGGAAAATAGAGTTTCATTCTCCTCTGAGCAGAGCACACAGACCACACAAACATATCTAGTTTTCTGTCAACAGACCTATTAATTTCAGAATATTTTAATTTTTACACAAAGAATCATGCCAGATTTTGTCTGACAGAAGGAACTTCCCCTTCTATGTCATTTATTGCTGATGTGGTAAAGTGTAGCCATTCCAGGAAGCATAATCAATGGTTTTGTTTGTGTGATGTATAGCAGATGATACTCAGATCATTAAGTATTTGGTATATGAAGTATATGAAGACATTTTGCTGCTTTATTAAAACTGTTAATAAAAAGGAATTTTAAACAAAATGAAATTAAAGCCTAACATAAAGGCCATGGTTTACATTAGGAAAGAAAGCTCAAAAGAATTTGTCAGTAGGAAGCATCAAAAGAACATAAGAGAATGAGAGATCAGAGAACAGAAAGGGGGTCTAGGAAAGGAGAAAACAAAGACTTCTGAGATAGCGAAACCCCAAGGGTTCTCATAGAAACATCAAATAAATACAAATGCTTATTTGACAGCTGCCATCTGTTTTAAAATCAATTACTAGATCATCTCAAACCACCAACCACACGTCCAAATCGATTACTATTGTATAGCTTGAAAGCAAGTATTTTTATGCAGTTAGGGAAAACACATCGTTCATATCGGCCTTCACTGACGTGTGTTTCAGGCATGGCTTTAGAAGACCACCCTGCCACCTTTCATACGTACACAAGAAAATTTTTGTCTTCGTTGCTGTACTGTGGATCTACACTGACTTCCATTAAGTCATTGTAATAGGTCTAAAATGGGTGTAAAAGTAGTCAAGTGTATGCAAATAGTATAAAACTGTTTTATATTACTATATCCAATCTACATTTTCCTGTGTTGACATTATTTTATGCTGATGTCAGCAATAGCCCTGCAGCACTATTGATTTCAGTGCAATTAATCCTCTTTCACAGTTGTCTAATTGAGTCAGGTGGAAAAAAAGTCATTTTGCAGGGCCACTAAACAATTCACCAATCTTTTGTAGAATAAAAAAATATAATTTTTTTCCTGGCTGAGCCCAAACTCCAGGCTCAGCCCGATCCCACAGTCCCTGTATGCAGACAACAACCATTCTCAAGGTGTTTGTGCCGTCGTCCAAGAGTTTCTTAACTCTTGTCCACCCCATGACCCTTTATTTCTAGTGGAAACACGCAGCCTCCTCTGCCACTGGCAGGCAACAAGCTTACGAAGAGTAAAATATTACTTGCTTTCAGGGCATTTTTGAGGACATGCTTTAGAGAACGTGCTTTAAAGAGCAAATCCTTGATCTAAAAAGCTCACCACCTGATGGCAGCAGCATTATGGAACTGAACAGACGCAGGCAGGGAGCTCCCATGGGTTCAGCAGCCACAAGAAGGTGGTAGCCCCTCGTCTTGGGGAAAGGAACCCAGCCAGGAGATCTGCACCTCGTCAAGAACAGGGAAGGTGTGGGTTGCAAGCATCATTAATTTCCCCTTAGTCATGGGATTTAATTGCTTGAACACATGTTGTTTTTCTGCCCGCGCAGCCTTGTAGCCCCTTGCTCCTGCAGAACATTGTGTTGAGACAGCAGGGAAGGGTTTGGCCAGTGCTTTCTGCCTCCCTGTGCCCAGATGATGAGGGCCTGGAGGGAAGCTCATTTCAATGGGGTGGCTCACGCCGGACACTGAGGACAACCCCATGGTACTCTTCATGTGTTCTGCGCGGTCGACAAGGTCACATCTTACCTACACATCTCTGAAAAGCTGCTGCAAAGAAGCAAACCCCACCAAATCTGAAAGCAAATGGGCTGTGGTCCACCTCTGCGTCTGCAAGCTGAGGGTGGCTCTGTGTAACAACACCAGAAACTGCCATGCTCCATCAGAAGACATATCACCTTTGGATGCTCTCTGATACCCGTCAAGGACCCCTCAAGGAACGATACAGGGAGGAAGAGCAGATCCAGGGTGCGGACATCAGAGGCAGCTCTGCCAGGCAGCCTGGCCAAATCCTGACTGTTCCAACCCAGGCTCCTTATCCAGAGTCCCAGCTACCAGCAGAGCCAGGGTGCGCACCATTGTTCCTCTGAGGCCAATCTTTAGGACGCGTTCTCCCCAGGGAGCAGGACTGAGATCGTGTTAGGATGGCATCAAGCTGCTGACAGACAGGAGAGACTTTGTGAGGCTGCTCATCTCGCTCACATCAAAACTGCTGGTTTAATACTTGGGTTTCTTTCCCTGGTACATCGATTCTTCTAATTTGTTGTGTTTCCAGCAGTAAAAGATCCTGTAGTTATATGAGTCAGGGCATTGGGGTGTTGTTTACAAGGTTATTGACAAGTAGCTGCCAGACGTTCTTTGCTGTTTGAGCGCTTGGGGGCTTCAAAATGCTGGCGGTATTGGCTACCGGCCTGATCCTCTCCTCGGGTACACCTCTGCAGCTCCTGCCAGAGCACACGCAGGAGGTCAGGCTCAGGTAATAACTAAGAAATCACGAATGCTTACAATCTCCCTCATTCATACAAATTGGTTTGTTGACAAAAATACACCAAACAAAATAGGTGCACACAAGTGCATGTTGTCATCTGAGAAGCGCGGGCAGATCCTCGCAAATAAGAGAAGAATTCAGCTATTCAGAAATGGCCAGAGGGGCTGGGGGCTCCTCCAGGGCATCTTCACCTCCTGGCACACTGAGCACCCTCAGCTGTGCAAATCCCACTTGAGGTGCAAAAAGCCATGGAAAAGGTCTGTCCCTTGGATCTCACATGGACCCTGTGCCTCCACCAGCGGCAACGAGCAGCTCCCTGGGATGCCCGGCACCCTCTCCAGAGCATCCACAGCAGGCAGAGTTACCGGGTGCCATAGACAATGCCACACTATCCCGAGGGCACACTAAGTGCTGCAAAATGTAAAGGAAGAGATACACCTCTTTGGACAAACGCAGCAGAACAACACTGAGTTGCCTCCACATCCTCTTTCTGCTCTTTTCAGAAGTTTCCCTTCTCTGTCCTTCCGGCTTTTTCTCCCCTGTGCCCCATCCTTAGCAAGCCTTAGCTGTTTGCTTTCAAAATCATCAATGATTAATGCTCACAATAGCTCCCAACAATTAGCAGGTTTCCTCCTTTCATGGTGTGAGTCAGCCGCAGCCACAGTAAAAACCTCTTGGACCATGCTGGCTAGACCGACATGCAGACATTTCATCAACCCAGGCAAGTTCCGTGATCCGTCAGGGTGCCCAGATGCAATAATGAAAATGGGGACTAAATTATGAAAGTAGAAATATTACTTAGAGATCATATCGCCAGATATTCCTCTTTCTAACGCTCACTCCAAAGAGCAAATGCATCTACAAAACCCGTCCGCAGCAGCACGCTGCTGTATGTCCCTAATGCGTAACAAGAAGGCATTTTTCCATCAGCTGGCATAAACATAAACCCACAGCCTGTTGTCAGCTCTCCATGAAAGCCTGTTAGCTAGAGGCACTAAATCTGTAGAGACTTTTCCTGGCAAAAGTCTTCTGACTAATTTGCGCTGCAGCTCATTGCTGGGGGTAAATGCCCATCGCAAGGTCGTATCGTACCTTTTCAATGGCTTAAGGACCTAAACAAGACAGAATCCATGTTGCCAATTGACTGGATGGAGTAGGGCTTCTTATAGTCAAATCCTTTTTTTTTTTTTCCTTTCTCTTTTTTCCCCCCTGCTGCTTAACAGGTTGCTATGGCTGGAAATACAATTTGCTTATCTGTGCAGCGCAGCGAGACAAATCAAGGCTTTCATTATATGCTGAATATTACTCTATTCAAACCTGCTCAAGTAGCTTCCACTTCACCTTTCCTTTAAATTAAAAGTTGCAGGTTCTTCCCAACTAATCTCTGGGTTTTATGATAGGAGGAAGATGGACAACCAACCTCGACACAGGGGATGCATTTCAATAGCTCCAGATGTATCAAGAAAGTTAGTGATCACAAAACCCTCAGAATTTGACTATCAAAAATTCATTAGACGATTGCAATAGTTCAAGAACACAAGTGCCCAAAAGCAATCTCTTTTAATATTTCATAAAGAAATATGAGAGATAAGAAGACTGAACAGCCTGACATTGCTATTAAAGGACTTGATTCTTCAACCCCATGGACTTCTATCAGCACTTGCGCAAGCTGTCTCTCTTCTGTATTACGTGCGTGATTTATTCACTCTGAGCAGCACCTGCTAGTCGCCTAGCATGAGTGCTAATAAACGGCAGTTCATATTGCAAAATACAGCCCTGCGTTATAAAAAGAGAACTGTAGCACATGGAAGGAATTCAGTTTAGCTCCAAATTTCTTACCCAGTTTAAACTGCTACAGTCATTGAACAGCCATTAAAACTCACTCGGAGTCTATATTGCCCTACTATGGCAATATTCCCAGAGGTTTCAACCTGAACAGTGATTCAGGATCTGGCTAACTGAGAGATTTTGCTCAATAATGACTCAGAGGGTGAATCTGATTTTACAGTACTGAATATCTACTGAGATCAATAGAGTCACCCAGGAATAATAAAAAAGAGCAGGATAAAAACAGAGTCCGAATTAGCTTATAGCAATATCTGAGAAGAACATTCTTATTTTTAATCAAGGGAATGGCATATAATAAGGTTATGCCGCTGTTGGATCAGTGTGGTTTGGCTGTGTTTATCAGAGTGGTGGCACTTGCATGTCCAACAGAAGTTCTGCTCTTCCTCGGTGCAAGTCTCGAAGGCCCTCCAGTATTGACTCAGGTAAGCACACAGAAAAGACAAACACACCTGGAGGATAATGTGACCCACTGAAATCTCTTTTTTCTCTACCATTAGGAAATCCTTTTCTTTTTTTTTTTTCCTTCAATATTTTTGCGCTGTGGACTACTGCGTAGTAATTCTAAATCTACTGACAAAAGCTTGCATAGTCACTTTCCTTGGATCATTGGGAATTGCCCCACCTCTCTCGGGCTAAACCCCACTAATGCCTAGAAGCCAGTTATACAGACGCTTTCGGTATGGGTGATGTCTCCAGCTGCGCTCCGACAAGAGGGAAAGCACCTAGGGCAAGGGCACCGAGTCTGCGAAACTCCCATTGACATCCACAGCCCAGAAACTCACAGAAGTGAGAGGGACAGTCAACGAAACCCAACGTTTTCCATCTGTGGAACACCCAATAGGGAAACGTTGGCAAAGCATAAATCAGGTTGCATCGAAGAACATTTCTGCAACAACCACTTAAAAGCCCTTTATGTTAAGGCAATAAGCAGATGCCCAGATACGGACAGACAAAGTAGGGAAACACCTTCTCTTCTAGTGAGGTGGAAAGGAAGGTGCTGTGGGTGTTTCCCTCCACATACGCAGAGCACGAAGGGTACAAAGGCCTTCAAGGGCCCTAAAGGGGAACAGCGGGGTGAGGAAGGTGGCATCACCCACCTCCTGTTCCCGGGAGGGAGCTGCTGGGGTTGGTCAGGCGCGGAGTACTCAGCGCCTCACCCAGCAAAGGCCTGGTCTGTGACACGTTTCTCACCGCAGGCACTACCCCCCCACATGTCTATAGTCACTAACATTTTTATTTCTGAATTTATGACCATTTTAATTTCCTTGGAGAGTCTGAAGCTTGTGTCTCTAACGACCGCTGGTTTTACTTTAAAGCTACAACAATTAGAGTCTTCTAATGAGAGTTTTAATTGGATAGTGAATTAAATACCAGATGAGGTTAAGTAGAATAGAATCAAAGAATCACAGAATCGCCTAGGTTGGAAGGGACCTTTCAGATCACCGAGTCCAACCGTCAACCCAACACTGACAAAACCCATCACTATTCTTACTGGCAATGGAATTTGAGAGATTTAATTTTTTTATTTTTTTTGTCACACTGATTTGTGTTTTCTATTCCCTGTTGTATCTTGTTTCTCGCAGTGGTACACCTATTCCATTATTTTCAACTTTTTAATTTCAGCTGACAAAAACCCCATGCATAAACCAGCACATAAAAATTTCTGAAAAAAAATTACCAAAATGCATAGAGAAATATACATATAAACACACACACAGAGCCACGCGGTAAGAGCAAAAAGAAATTGTCTGCATAATTGGATCTAAAATTGGTAGGAAAAAACCTTATTAAAAATGAATACCATAGAAAGGCAATTAAGAATTTTAAGGGAAAAAAACCCTGATTAATTAACTGCAAATTATAAGTATTACTTTGAATTGCGTTGTACAGAACAGTATCAAATTACTAATTATCCTTGCCCGCTTTGTTCAAAGATCATGAATGTGCATTTTAATTTACACTGGAGTAAGCTAAATACACTGAGAAGCAGCATGTAGAATTTTGCAGAAATCACCGGGGATGAGAGGGAACTCCCCCATTACCATATAAATGACATGCACAGAGTCATAAATGACATGCACTAGATCCAGCTCATATTGTTCCTTAGGATGTAGCAGGCAAATACCGGAAATTATAATAAAGCTTATAACCTAACAGATAATAAACGTAACCCATACCCCACAAATCCCCATCTACCAAAGATAATTTCGTCTGCTGTTTTTTGCTGATTAAGGGTGGCTTTGGAAAAAAAAAAAAAAAGGCCCTCCCCCCTTTCCCCCTCTTTATCTGTTGCGTTTATTGGCAGGATGGAGATGGCTCCATTTTTATCTACCTAACAGCTCACAATACCTAATGCAGACTAATCTTCATTTCCAAGGCCCTCATCGCCTGCTTTACCCTTAAACGCTTCCTATTCAGTATCGAGGGCGACTCCCACATAAAAAAGGCTCCTTACAGCAGCTCCTTTTTCTGCCAGTATATTTTTACCGTGACATCCACGACGTTCACAGCGCTGCTGTGTAGAGATCGCGGCTGATCGATATCTCACCGTTCCCTGCAGCAGTCTGGGGACTGGGTCTGGTTTTGGGGATATGTGTGTGTAGCGCTAGGCACAGCCGTAGGACACAGGACATACCAAGCTGGAAAGTACTTTCCCACCGCCGGACTATGAAATGTACGTTTTGGAACGCCTTAAAATGTTCAGATGGTAAACATTATCAAATTGCAAAGAAAATACCATCATCCTTCTTGAGTAAGACCAGAACTGCTGAGTTCTCCTTGCCCTTCCATTGCTTACCACTAAAACCAGTCATTTTCTAAGTCCTGTTCTTCCTGGAGCGTTCGGATGTGGGTTACACTCACAGATGCCAATTTTAATATATATTGTCCTTTCTTTTTAAGCCTTCCTTTCTTGCTTTTCATCTTGTCATGGTGACTTTCCCCCTGGAATATACGGCAGCTCTGGGCTGGCTGAATGTCCCTTCCCACCGATGACACGTGGCTGCTCTGGGCTGGCTGAATGTCCCTTCCCATGATGACACGTCCCCAAGGTGGGTTCTCTGTCCTGCTCCTGCGTGTGGAAGCGTCCACCAGAGAGGGAGGCTGTGATTTACTCTTGGGGCTTCTTCAGGGTGATACTCCTCTGTCATTCCCTCCAAACTCTGGAGATTGTGTGCTCCAGTCTGCGCCTATAAATCCCAATTACGTTGCTGGCTCGTTAGATGCGAGGTTTCATCTTCATCAGGCTTAGCAGGATTCCACCAGTATGTGAAGATACTCAAAGCGTGGTTACATCATGATTACACAGATTTTTATTATTTTACAGTGCAAAGAGCACTTCTCTAAGGAGCGCTAACAGGATGTCTGGTTTCTGTTTTGCAGATCTACGTTCATGAACTGAAAAAGGGACCATGATACACTGCTATAAACACCACCACCTGGTTGACTAATTGCCTGTAAATTGTCTCTCTGTGCCTTGTGTACTCAGAGCTGGCTTAGTACAGGGGTTTTTTTTCCAATTCCATAGCTGTTATGAATAATGTATCTAGTGATACACACTAACTAAGGATCCAGTTCTTGCTTTTCAATGTAATATAAAGAAATGTAACAGTGTTATGCTTGTCCATTAAGGACTTCTGTATTTGAAGGAGCCAAATCCACTCCTTTCATACCGGTGAATGCACTACATGATTCATTATTTTCCACTTGAAACCAAAAATAGACATTTACTCAGGAAAACTGTGCAGCCAAGCAACTGTTTTATGCTTTCTTTCCATTTTTCAAGTGGTCAGCAAAGTGCACACTGTTTCCACTAATCTAAACTACCAGCTTAAAATAAGGTAGAGACAGACAGGAGAAGTGACTCTTGATCTTCAGGCACATTTTAGCTGCTGCATTGAAGGCCAAGGGCTAGTTTTTCCTCTAAACTGTGCTTTCAAATGCATTCTTTCTCCTAGAGGAGAAGAACAGGTCAAACACGGGATAGAGCTCATCAGAGACAGTCTCTGAATGACCCGGGAATGTTATTTTGCTGGAACCAAAGCCAAATGCTTTGTGATCTGCTGCTTACTACCAAGCATTCCGCGGACTTGCATTTGTAATTTCTACACCATCCTATCAAATCCCTCGTACAGGAGAACACTTCTGGGACAGGAACAGAAAGGTTGGCCGTTTTAACCCTGATATGCTTAGTCAGGGTCAGCGTTTGGGCTTTGAGCAACATGGCTACATCCATCACGTCGCTGCTTTCCTCTTCTCCCAGGGAAAGGAGCTGTGCCAGGACTGGAGTCTGTGGTGGCCCTTTCGAAGACTCCTTGGGATGGAGGAAAACGTCCCTCTTGGCTTCTCCACTCTCCCTGCAACCTCCCTTCAGGCTGAGGCACCATTCAACAGTGTTGTGCTGTATGATCTGCTCATTAAAGATAATCTTGGGCCTCGGTGATGAGCAGATCATGTACTACAACACTCCGAAATGGCAGCTCACGCTAGAAAAAAAGTTGTTGTTACATCTGCATTTCTGTCTTACTGCTCCCACCTCTCACCTGGCACCGCACGCTCTCTGCTAACGCAGCCAGAACAGCCCTGTTAAAGTTATCTTTTTCTCCTTTTGGGGGTTATTACTCTTTCTTGCATCATTTTTTAAACCTCACGAAAGCGCTGAAACATTTCTGACATGTGCCAGGGTTTCCTGGTTTGCTAGGTCCGCATAGACTTCAAATTCTTCTCGCTAGCGGGGTCAAAATCAGATGCCCAAAATTCAGAGAGAGGCTCTTAAACAAGAGGTGCCCCCTACACAGGCTTGTGGTGTTCTTACTCAAACAACATCATGTTTTAACTGAGTCCAGCATTCCCAAAAATGGCATTTTTCAAAAGAAACTGGAGTTTGTGAGCGGGCAGAAGTGAACTTCGTGTTTGTCTCTTGAGCCTTACCAGCAGAAGGATGCCAACTTCTCCCACTGCTGCTGCGGGTCTGGTGTTTATCAGTGGTACCCATGAGCCAGAGCAGCCGCTTCACTGACAGACCTGGCTAAAATGGGGAAATCCACAGGAAAATTCCCAAACTGCTGCCTGCTCTGTAGTGCTGGACAATAAATGCATCCACTCCCTGAACCTTCTCCTGACCCTCCCATCCCACCAGGTTTTTTTATCCTCAGTAGCTGATGAGACCTCCACCGTTGCTCCAGATGCCAGATATTAGGAAAAAGAGCCAAGAAGCAGGAAAGGTTTCTCACATACCTACATTTGTCTGGCAAATGATTTCTCCAGGGTATCATCGCTCATGATCCAACCTGGGCAAGATGTGCTAAATCACAGGGCCCTTATCGAGGGGCTCCACACATATAGACCTTCGGGCAACACACAGGGTGTTCGGGGGAGAAGGGTAGAGAGAAGGGAGAGAAAAAAACAAGCTGATTTTAAAGCACCGTAATTAATCCTTTCCCTCCCCATGGGCTGCAACTTTGTGCCGTGCCTCCGAGGGGCAGCACAGCCTCAGTTATCCCACCTGAAATCGTCAAACTATGGGGGAGGCAGCTCTCGCCTCCTGTTCTCACCATTTCTAGCCTGCTGGTGATCCTCCAGAATAAGACATAACAGTCTCCAGGTTAGCACGGGTCAGCTCAATAATCAAGTAAAGTTTAATTTTTAAAATGAGCTATTGAATCTTTTAAGTCATCTCTGTGCCTACAGTCTGAGGCAGAGACTGGAAAATCAAAACAAATGCAATAAATACAATGATCTCCAGATAATTCCCATCCAGTAAGATTTATTTCGATGTCTGCTTTCAGACTCTTGCCTTCAATTTTAAAAGCACAATAGCATGAAAACATAATGTTTTGCTTTTAGAAGCTATTTTTCTTCAGTTCTATTTCTCACCAGTTTGCCAAATCTTTAATCTAGCTATCTTGAAAGCCTCCTTTAAAGAATTGCTTTTGATCTAGTCTTACACAGTAGCAACTGATGCCGATTTTTTTTTTTTTTTTGCTGCTATTGTTGTTAAATCAAATACAAGACAATGACTCAACTTTGAGGAAAAGCAAAACTAACGTGGGAGGCAAATGCTTGTGAGTCATATGTGTAAAAAGGGAAGGACTGAAGTGATTTGCTCCTATTTTCTGGGATTTGCAAGTCAGGTGAGAGCCTGTCAGCCCCTCCACAGGGGCCAAACAGCTTTAACAGCAGGCGTTTGCCTTCTGCTCGGAGGGTGCCCCATGGGTTGGCCGGGCTCCTACTCCTGTTGAAATCACTTGGGACCTTGGGACCAGCCCTGACGATCCCAGGAACATGCTGAGAACAGCCAGATCTGGGTTTTCGTGCAATCCTCTGCATTCTATTTGGCGTCTAGTGGCCGAGGTGAGACTCTCCCCGCAGTTTTGCGTCCTAATTTCTCTCATCTCATCTAAAACCAGGTCAATAATTGTGCCTCAGTTCGCCTGTTTCTAAAAAAAAATGGCAATAATTCCCGTTCTACCAGGACATTATGTGAAGTTTTATTAATTGATGGTTGCAGAAGGCATTAAGATCAAGACAGAATAATTGCCTCAGTGAAGGTCATGATTAGCCATGTACCAAGAGATACAGCTGAGCGTCATCTGTGATGCTCATTTAATCTCATTCCTGTATTTCAGCTACAAGCGTGAGGGTGCTAAGGAGGAGAGCTGTTCTTACGAAGGTGACCGCCGTTATTTAGCACGATTTAAGCACTTTGTTGCACTGACACCCGAACAACCCCGTGCAAGTGGGGTTACACACATTAGAGACAAGAGAAAGGTTCATGCTACGCTGAGGTACAAGAAACGGACCTTGCAGTGGAGCAGGACAGAGCTCTCCCAAGCGAAGCCATCGGCAATCCCTGCCCTGGGAGGGTTGTGCTGGAGAGGCTCGCCAAGCTCTCCTTGGCTGCGGGTCAGCTCAGGGGCCAGCGTTAATCTGATCAAAAAGGGGATTGTGAAAAGCTCATCCGACTCAGGCTGTGAAATCATGCTCCGGAATCCTAATAATTTCTACAGCAACCGGTTGTCATGTCACGAAGAATTACGATCTAAAGTTGGGGGGCGGGGGGGGAAAGAACAAGCTGACACACTTTTGTGAATCCCAAATCCTGCTTTAGGCAGAACTGGAAGACTTCCCATTGGAAAAATAATTATGTTTCTATATGGTGTGCTCTAAAAGGTTCTTTGTGAAACACTAAGGCTTCTATTTCTATATGTGATGGAACTGGGAAGTATCCCAGGATTTTCAGAAGAATTTAAGAAAAATCAAAATTCATGCAGAAACTTTGGAGACGACTTCAAGAAGACAAGCAACAGAATGATGGATTTTTGTACTCATAAAAGCCTATAAATGACCTCATTTTAAAAAGAGATTTTTTTTTTATTCTTTTCTGCACTCGGATCACTTTTTTTTTCCACTGAATATTTTATGTAACTGAGTTTTGAATTAAAATTCAAGCCAAAAAAAGCCCCCACAAACACAGCACCAAAGAACCAGCCATACACGTTAATCAAAAGCAAAAAGGGATTTCATCTCACATGGCTTCTTTTTAATCAGGATGCTATTGGCATACTATATTTTTCCAGATTTCTGACTGTTTGCAGCACTCCTATTCTGTGTGAATCTTGACAGTGAAGCCGCCTGCTCCAGGCTCTCCGTAGCCTTACCACATGGTGGCAACGGAACTTCCACCTTCCCGCTAAGGAGGTGAGTCGCCTCTGATTCCCTCCTTCGTTACTTCTTACTCACTCTAATATATTTGTAGGTGGCAATTACGGTCTTCTGAGTTTCTGCTTTCCATTTCCTCTATAAATTTAATAGAGTATTGTTGGGTTCCAAATTTGTCAAATAAACTCTGCAACATTTCCAAGGACATTAAACCCTGTTATAAAAGAGTTTTTTTCTTTCAGCTAATGCAATATTGCCTGTTTCTCTGATCTCTAATCAAGTTTTGAGGACCACTCCGGAATGATTCCTTTTTGCCGACACGCATTCATATGCCCTTCTGTATTAACTCCTTCCCTCCAAGATAGTGCCTCTCTCCTTTAGTTTATGTTGCTTTTGCTGTCTCACTGAAATGGGGAAAGAAAGAAAAAGTTGCAACGGATTTGAAACCAGCTTAAAAATAATACACGAAAAACAAAAAGAAAGATTAGGAATAGGTACATAACAACAACAACAAAATAAACCAGTAAAAGATTCAGCCTGGAAAAGTACTACAGACGCATAGAAAAGGGGATCCATGAGAGATCAGGCCTTTGTAAACCACACTAAGGAGTAAATCCGTAGTCTTCATTTTAAATGACAGTGCTACCGAGGCAATGAAAAAAACCAATCTATCTGCTACTGCTTCATTTTAGAATCAGTTTGTAGATATAGTCTAGATCTAAAGTACAACGTCAACCTTTTTTTCCACATTTTTGAAGAAGTGTTGATACTTCTTAGACTGGAATAGAACTATGACCAGGTCTCAGCAGAAAGGTATCGTCCTCTGGTTCCCAGCCCAGGCGCCACAGATTTAAGGCTTCATTGGTTATATTCAAGCATACAGTACTACATAAGTCAGTGGAAACAATCAAAAGAGAAACAAAATCTTAAAGCAAAACTCAGAGAAGTTTAAAGAACACGTACGTTTATCAGAGGTATCAACTTCTGCTTAATTGTATAATTTTGCTCTGGATCTAGTATACAAATCAGGCTGTTGTACATATTAAGCGAGATTGTAATTGTGAATTTTACACCTACTTTTCCGGCACGTTTGTGTGAATTGTAGGAAATATTTTTCTGCTAATAGATTGGAATTCAAATACTCTGCCCAACAGACTGCAGTGGCTGCCCTTTGCTGTATAGCAAGTACCAGGTGAGACAACGAGTGAATGTTTTCTTGGTGTAGCTTACATCCATACAGACGCTACAGTTGCAAAACCATCTAGCAGACCTAGCTACATCACAGGAAATTTTGTGGATAAAAACACAGAGCACACGATAGTTTGCTTTGGTACTATACGATGTTTCCTCTCACATTAAACTCAAAAATCCTTTAGAGATGAAAAGAGAGTCCTTCAAAATCCACAAATAAGCAATTTGTTAATAAGAAGAATTTTAAATAATTAAAATAAATTACAGGATTTAGCTCTTAGCAGCTTTTTGTGTTGCCGTGCTCTTTGACGTAACTCAAAACAATAGACTAAAATTTTCCAGTGCAGAGTGATACACAAGAACTTTCATGGCCTGAAAACTTGTTATGCTTGGAGATAAGGGCGCAACAGTTTTCCAGTCATTACCCAGAAAAAAAACCAAAAAGGGAAAAAAAAGGAGTCTAATCATAATTTTCTAGCATGCAAACAATAGCTTGTCAAGCCGGTAGCACAAGCTGGCTGCAAGTGTGAGCATTCAACATCAAGATGACCCAGGCGAAAACAGAAATGGCTGTGATCCCTTTAGAAGAAAAGAACTGGGATGAACGGCATCAAATCCAGCTCCACACAGCCCGGCTGTGCTGTGGAAATAGTAGGAAGCCCAGTTTGAAATGGAACGAGTGGAAAGCAGGCAAAGAGGCTGGGGAAAACATAAGTGGTCGCTGCTGTTCTTGCTGGAGGCTGCAGAGCTGAGCAGATGTAGAAACGTTGGTTTACTCCTTAGTGTTATTCCTGGTGGGGTACCTATGGTCTGGTGGACATCTAAACCTGGCTTGTGATGTGTAACCCCACCTCCAGACCCTGAGAAATCATGGTGGATGTGGGCGAGGGCTGCAGGGAGGCAGAAGCCGGGTGCCAGGTTGGAGCGGCACCTGCTGGTGCTTCCCATGGGTTTGAAGGGAACATCTCCCACCAGTTACAGCACTGCTTGGTCCCTGGCGTCCTCAGCTCTCATCCCAGGATAACAGGATGTGATTAAAGGTTTCTGCCATCCACCTGGATTCGGTTCCTGCTGTCCCATGCTGGTGGCTCTGCATCACTGCAGACCAGGAGCAGCTGTGTCTGCGTCACTGCAACCCGCCCTGCTGCAGACGCACGGTGTTTGCAGGCAACTCCTGCCCCCAGCCTGACACACAACAGCCAACACATACCTGGACTTGTATTTTACTATTTACCCATCTGAAAGTTTTAAGATCATCTTTAAAATACGCTATTTTCCTCCACTTTCCTAATTACCGTTAATTCCGTGGCATAGTTTCCCCTGCAGACCTGTACCCATTGAAGACTGGAAAACAACTGGCATGGAAGCTTCGCCATATGGTAGTTACTTATAGCTACGTAAACTAATTGAGTGTTGAGGCTGACGGAATCCCTGGATGCTTTATCTTTTAGAAACTGCTGGTATGTCAATCTGATCACTTCAAAGATCTGCCCTAGTTCTTCAGTTCTCCTGATCCAGAGCAAAATCCAGGCAGAGTCACCTCCACGTCCTGGTTGGTATCAACATTGCAGTCACCACTGGGCTTTTGAAAAATACCTCGTACTGTAACACCCACATCCCTCACGTACTAAAGGTCTGAGGTCCAGTGGAGAGCTGGTAGCTTGAAACACTGGTGCAAAAAAAACCCAAAATCCAGTCCTGTTTTAAGAGTGTTTTTTTCCCAGTACCAGGATCTGAGCACGATAGTTATCATTCCTCATGCGACGTCAAGCACATGCAGCACGGATAGGAATATTGAAGGTCGTTTTTCACATACGAGGGTTTAACCTCCTGCCTGTTCTGCTGGAGGAAACAGTGGACTTCAGCTCTGCGGGGACACTCCGTGCCCAGCCAGCCCTCGGCAGTAACTCACCCTTTGCGTTTCGCAGGTCGTTACCTCCTCCCCTCTTCCAGCCAAAGACCTGCTCCGACCTCTGACTGTTTCCAACTGATATTAGGATTTGGAGTTGTAGTTTTTTAACCGTATTGCAGTTTGGTTCTTTGTCTTCTATTTTTTTTTTTGTTGTTGTTTTCATTAGGAGAGCTGACACAAATTATGAGCTGACTTCTGTCATTTCTGATATTCTTTTGATTTTCCTACTATTTTACAACAATGGATAGGCCAACTCTCTAGTGAGAATCATGTATGTCAGCAGAATTTTCATCCCTTTCATGTATGCGGCTTTCACTCAGTCTAATTTGGACAGAGTACACTTATTTTTGCCTTTTTTTTTTTTTTTTTTCAATTTCTTACGGCAGATACTCTTTATTCAGGACAAGGAGCAGCGAGACAAAGAGGATAGATATTTAAACAGTCTGTAGTTTTTTCACTGTCCCCTGAATTTCCATAAGCAAGGCTGGACCAAGGAAGAACAAGTGCATCAAGAAAAAAAAAAAATACAGAAATTTACTTTTCAGGTCAAATTGATGGAATTATGCACTACCACAAAACTTCTACGGCTATCTTATAATTTGGATGTTCTTTCTGTCCTTTTAATCACTTCTTGATTGCAGCACTTCAAAAATATTAAGATTGGTTGTTTTCTTTAAAACATGTTTTTCAAGAAGAAGTTCGTGGACACTCTCAGAAGAAGAAAGCCACCCATTTTCCTCAGGGGAATAATGAGGCAAATGTAAATTTATCATGATATGTATGACTTGTATAAGTGGCTTATGTGTATTTACCCTAATGTATATAAAAACAGGTATTCTGTAACTTCTGAAGGGATATTCCAAAAGCTCCTACAGTGACTTTGTAATCTCAGAGCCAACATGTCTAACTGCAGAGATCAGAAAAAGCCATCAAAACTATACATAAAATCATATAACTAGGTCTAGAAGAAGCTCCCCCCCCAAAAAATCTTCTAATCCCCTCCTTGCAGTGAAATGAAATTGATGTTTATCTCAACAACCTGTGACAAAAACCTGTCTAATTCACTCTTAAAAATCCCCCAAGACAGAGATCCCTACAGATCCCTAGGCAATATACCCTAACTGATATACTTCCCCCCAAGATCAATGTACCTAAATTTCACACAAATGAACCCAATTCTTTTAATCTTCTCCAACATTCTACAGCCTGGAAAACTCTTATATGTGTCACAGCCACCAACACGGAAATGACGCATTTTTGTTTAATCCACAGCGAACCTGATCACCTTAATGTATTCTCTGTGTTTTATCATATCAAACTACTGATATCATTTTATGGAGGAAAAACATAGCTCTCAAATTTGAGTGAATTTGCACGTACTCTCTAACATTCACTCTTTTTTTTTTTTCCTGGGAATAACATCAGTTTAAGACATTCCCTTTGCAAACCTGATAGTGGACATAAAGCATGAATATTATGGCAAGACCCTCACATTCAGCAGCCTGGTGCAGATCCAGAGCACCACTGCTGGCTTCCGTGGAGTTATTCCAGACTTCAGATCAGCGTGGCACAGGTCAAAATCTATTTTGCAATATTTAAAGTGCTAGTGTACCAATTAGTTATTAAAAATACCAGCATGATCAGAAAATGAGGACACAGATCTCCAACAGAGGATTTAACCCAAGGCTACTGCAATGAATTTGGTGCAGAGAAATAGAACTCACGTACAAGCAGAAAACCATAGTAGCTCTGTTATACAACTTTTAATATACCATTTATTGGAAATATTTGACTCAGTGATACAATATCTATTTTCAGATGCCTGCCAGGTGCTACTTTCGTACTCTGATACTGTTCTGTGTATTTTATTTGTCAGTTTTTCATTTTTATTCACATACTCTCACTCACGCAGAACAGTAGCTAACTAATTGGGTTTAATTTGGTTGCAAGCTGGGAAGGTCTTTTCTCACATAAGGTAACTGAAGAAGTAACTGTATCCCTGACAAAGCAGTGGCAGTAAAATAACAGTGGAAAAGAGAAGAGATTGTACCACAGCAGCTGGTTAAATTTTGTGGGAAGTTGCACGTCTCAACTAAATCTGCAGAGATCAAAAGACTTAGTCTGGATTTAAACGTCTGTAACTGCACACAATTTGTGCTGTCGTGTTTGCTATACAGACTGCAAGTCTATTTTCAGGAAAAGATTGATATAAATTTCAGCAATCTCTTTAATCACGTAGCCAAGCAGACCTGAACAAGTCACTCACAATTTGTTGCAATGCAGACGAGTGTTGCCTTACCTTAAAAGATTAAAATACTGGCAATAGCAGAGCATGACATTTTTATTTTTACCATTACTGCAAGTATAAAGAAATCATCCAACGACGGTTGGCTCAGAGCTTTTCCTGAAGAAATGCCCTTTTAAATAGGATATCTGTGAAAGGAGAAGCTTCCACAGAAACACAACAACCTGACTTGCTGAACACCTCTTTACGTAAAATACTGGCAGCCACTGGCTAACCTGCGACATCAGGATGGACACCTGGCTTCCCTCCACCGCCCCAAGGACATCACTGACCACTGTAAATAATATTCCGTTTTCCTTCCAAAAGCCATCCTGGAGCCTGACTGATGGCGATCCAAAAATTAGAGGATGACAGGTGTTGGGTTTGGCTGGCAGCCCCCTTCACAACAACCTTCTGCGGAAAGGGAAGGTTAAAGACTGGGCTAGAGCTGGCAAGGTTTACCGTGGTGCGGTGCTGGATTTTGAAGCCAGTCCAGATAACGGCACATTTTAAAGTTTTCAGGAGCTTGCTGGTTTCTAGGCAGGCATTCGCAATGTGCCTTGTAAATGGTTCAATTTTCCCTGCCCTTAGCCAACTGAGAAGGGCCAGAAGGCTGCTCCTGGTGGTGCAATCTATAGCGTGAGCTTCCCCGTGACAGGGGAACCTCCGCCAAAGCAAGAAGGTGAGGGAACTTCTACCGAACCTTTAATGACATAATCCGGTAAGATTTAAGGCTCTCTTTTCCTCTGCTTTAACTTGAATTAGGCAGAATAATGTTGAATCTAGCTCATCTTCCTTGCAACAGAATTACATACGGTGGATACACTTTAAACACAAGGCTGAGGCCAAGAGCTGCTCTTCATTCTTATTTTGACTGCAACCGAAAAAGCCAGATTTTATGCACGTTTGGTATAAATGAGCGTGCAAATAAAGGTGCACCAAAAAAAAAAAAAAAGCCACCTACACTTTCAATAGGCAGATAAATAATGGCTAACTGGGAATTGCACAAGCCCAAGTGCTAAACACCAGCTGCATGTGCTGAACGGGCAACGCTGACTGATGTCCGAGATGCAAAAGAGAGGAAAGCTCTCCATTTTAACAGGGTGACAATGTCACTGAAGTGCCACGCTGGCTTCGCTACCTCGCCTCAACAAACACAGAAATGAGGGAGCAAATTCCGTACAGCTTCCCCCAAAGCCCTGAATAAGAGCAGCAAGTACTTGAGGACAAACTAGTGATTTTTAGACTTGGGGTGCATTTGTGGCACTATTTGAGGCCATTTCCCAGTGCCAGGTGTTTTCCTACCTCCTTTATCCCATAGCAGATGTCTAGAACTGCAATTTACCCACCTCCATGAACTATTTTCTCTGTGACTGAAGACGTGAAAGTTCTTAAAAACAGGCAAACAAGAATCTGTATTCACTGTCCCAGTGATTCTTCACATATCTTGTCAAAAAGGAATCAGTCATTTCTAGTCACATTAGGGCTGGCCCCTTTTCCTGTCCTGAGCCCTGGCTTTAGCATCCTTTCGGCATGAAATTAATTTATCCAGAGTACCTTAAAAAATTCAGTGATGACTCAGTCGTCTTCATCACATCCTCCCCCACCAGGTCTTGGAGCTAGTAATTACTGGTAAAGGTTAGCCCTACACTGTGAAATATTAGGAGATACGATCTCCTTCTCTGGTGACACTGAGCAGGAGTTTTAGGAGTTACTTGCTTTCAGCCTAATTATGAATGTCCCTTTTCAAATTCAGGTATAATTTGATCATCACAGTTCCTGTATCCAAGCAGAAGTTCAGTGTTCGCATATTACACAAAGACAAATGAGGTAAGGCACCGTTTCAGGAGGCTTATCTAGCATTTTCCCAGTGTTAAGACCATTTCCACAGTCCCAGGATTAATACTTCTAAACTTAAGAAATATACCTACTTCACTTGCTTGAAATACTATAAGCATAAAAGATACTGCTCAAAATAACTGCTATTTCATTTGGCAGCTGCTACCAGGCACGGCACCTCTGAGACCAGCCATACATGTTCTAAATATACCCTCCGATTTTTGTGAGATGCTGATTAAATTATGGAAAAGATTTTTCTTTATTACTGTGTTCTCTCTCCTACCTTTATAAAGCCTAGAAAAGTAACGGAACCACCATTAGCACGAATCAGCCTGTAGCTTTGGATGCGTAGTTCCCATAAGCTCAGGGAGAGTTTCAGGGATCTGTATGTGAGGGGAAATCGGGAGCCTTCATTAGATCTTGCAGCAAAAAAAAAAATCTGCAGTTTCATTGTCTTAATGACGATGACATCCTGGCCTCTCCCACCAGGTGTCACTGCGAAGTCACATAAGAGGATCTGTTGGTGATAACATAAGATGCCGGCAGAATGAAGATTGATAAGGCATACGAGTCATCGCTGAAAAAGAGTCTCTCTTCACTCCTCCCCTTGCTCCCTAGCCAAAAATAAAGCACAGCAACACCGTGAGCATTGAGCTCAACAGAGCAGAGTATTAATTTTGAACGATGGATACGTATCGCTCATATCGCCTAAGAGTTTTAAACGCCTGCCGCGGGAGCTGGGGCTGGTGCCGGGCTGCCAGATGTGGCTCACGCTGACGTGAGGATGAGGAGATGTCCAGATGAGACATCACAGCCACCGTGTCAGGACTAAGTCTGGACCGGGGATGCTCACTTTGAGATGGTTTTTAGAGACTTACAGGACAAACCTTTCTGATCTCTCTGACAGTGACATGAGACAAGGCAGTAACCCACGTGCCACTCTTCCTTTTGCAACCAAAGTCCCAAAAAAACAAAAATGTGTCCTGCAGAACAAGTTGCAAAAGAGCTTCTAAGGGACTTCTCTTACATCTGGGGACACGTGCAGCAAAGCACAAGGAAAACCCTCAGTTTCACACTCTATGGGTGGGACAGGCCCATCTATAGGTGAAAATCCTTCTTTCCGCTCCTGCTGGTGACGAGCACATGCCACTGTGTCACGTCCTGCTCCCCTATGATTTCCAAGAAGTTTTAAGTTAAGATGCTAAGAAACTAAGTAGCTCTCCAGAAGTCACGTACCTCTGTCTGTGAGCACAGACTTGCTCAAAGGAGGTCATACCAGGGTTTAGAGCAGTGCAGCCCAGGAAAGGTCCCTGTCCTGCTCATCAGAGCCACCTAAAGGGACCCTGAATTACCCTGATGGGGCGTCCCGGATCTGGCAGCAGCACACCTGTGGGGAGGGAAGTCCTTCTGCCCCATTCCTCCCATTCCTTGCCCCATTCCACACTCCCAAACACAAATGAACTCCAACGAGCTTCCAAACTGCAGCACAGGGACATCCCAACCTTCTCGTTGTCACATCGCAGGATCACACAGGCAGAGCCCCTTGCTGCCACCCTTTCTCACAGCATCTGAACGATCTCCCCAAGTGCCCGGTAGCAAATGAAGATACTTTAATTACACCATGACAGAATTCATTCTGTTGAAGAGTGCTGTAACAAAGTGCTTAAATGAAATGAATTTTACCTGCACTTTACTTGTTAAAACCCACATTACTTTTATTAAAGCACTATATATATACATAAAGAACATATAAATACTCTTATCCTATTGCTTTGAAAGTACTTTGTGCTATACCGCCACTTCTTTTAAAATTATCTTTAAGCCTCATTGTTGGTAAAACGTGCTCTCAAGCCAACAACAATCACAAAGCAAACTGAAACACAAACCACTCTTTGCCAATGCTGTGCATTTAAATGCTCGGCTGGTTTCAGTTGCAGAACTTTAAACTCTCTTTTATAGGATATCACTCCATTTTAGTATAGGCATCTATCAGGCACAGCTCTGGAAATGTTAAGTCAGACTATGAAAACGTTGTCAATGCTTATTTTAGTAATAAAAGCCATGTTTAATCTATGCTTTCATGTTACAGTAATCTATGTATCAATCTATAACCTTCCAGCTAAATGCACTAAGTAGATTAAGCTCTGATTGATTTGAAATGTTTTTCACTATATTATCAAAAGTCTACAGATCAGCATAAACACCTCGAAGAAATTTTTTCCCCCTTTGGCAGATTTACAAAAGCAGAGCTTAACTTGAATTGAAATGAACTTCTGCATTTTTCCAGGGCAAAAAACCTGTCAAATCTACTCTAGATCTCCTCTCCTTCCGGACTTAGTAAAAACCTGTGATTAACAGTACTGTGCATCTATCCTGTCGTGACAAAACCAATCATGTTATGAAGAAAAGTGTTCCCTCTGGGTCTACCATTCGTATCAAGCGCCAGGAGCTGCCCCCCCCCCCAAACGGTGGCACTGCTGGGACTGTGATTTGCAGAGCGCGCTCTGCGAACAGCTCTCGGACGGGGAGGGTGGGGGATTGTTGATGTGCCCTTGCCGATTAGGATAAAAGACCTTAAAAAGTGGCTTCCTCAAATAGAAAACATCAAGATTTTTTTTTTTTCCTCTTTTTTTCCCCCCCCCCCCGTGTGCTGCGTTGAGGGAAAGCGAGAAGCGGGTCAGGAGCTGTCACAGTCACCCGTCGGGCGCTGCGGGCAGGCTCGGCTGCCGCTGCCGGAGGCGGTGAACTGCAGCAAGAAAAAGAGCACGGGAGGGAAGAGGAGTGCGCTGAACTCTCCGTGATCCCGTTTCAGCGTTTCCCGCAGCTCCTTTGCAGACTATCTGCTGAAGACGGCTGCACAGATGGAATGAGATTTCTACATATGCTCAGCATCCATCCCGGTAGCTCGCTGAGACGGCGGCAGTGCAAACAAACACGGCTCTGAGGATCCCATCCAGCTCTGTTAGGGAGCTGGGGAAGGAACATCTACAAATGTCAGTCAGAATGAGGGAAGAGGAAAAATAGCCCTGAGGTGGTAAATTTCGATCCTTGCCCAGATATCAAGCAATTCCAGTCGGGCGAGTTTGGATTTAAAAAATTTTTTCCATTTATGCCACCAAAGAGGAGGCACCTAAGAAAAGGAGAGAAGCTGGAAAAATAAAGGTGCCGGTAACAGTGTGTTGACAGAGCATCCCAGTGCTGCTAGGGGAAAACTTCAGTCTCACTGACAACGATGGACTTCCCACGGACTCCGTTGAGGAGGTGTCATCCATCTCCCAGTGGTCTTTACCCATTTACCACCACGTGATACTCCATTTCTTCTGGGATCCCTCTCCATCCCTCCATGCATTCAGAGAGCTGACATCTGAACACTGCAGACCCATTCGATCCCGTGGCCCCACAGCTTGTTCAAACACCTGCCACGAATCCTCAGTCCTTAGTCCAGTCCCAGGTTTACGTCCATGAGGACCGCACAAGTGGCGTTGTGGGAGTTCAGTTTGCACGGTCCAGCTCGCGATTTGATTTTGGATTCTGCACCCCATCACTTGGGAACATTTTTATCTAAGGTTTTCTTGTGGGTCCTTCTACACCTTGCTTGCGATGCAAGAAAAGGTGTTTGTTTTTTTTTTCAATGCAAGCTGTACTTGGACAGAAAATGACATTTCCAAAAGGATGCTATACCCAAATTTCTGCAAAACTTACCCCCAGTGAACAGCAGGTCCAGCAGCCCTACTCTGCACATGCTGCTCAGAGAGGTTACAGAACTTGGCTTGGTATATCTGACTGTATTTCACAGAATCATAGAATAGTTTGGGTTGGAAGGGACCTTAAAAGGTCATCTAGTCCAACCTCCCCTGCAATAAGCAGGGACATCTTCAACTAGATCAGGTTGCTTTGATCACAGATTCATTTCTTATCCCAGTACATTAACATAAAGTTAACAAGAAAGTTCATTACGAAGGACAAACCTGAAAGTCAATGTCAGCCAAGCAATTGCCTGAGCAATCCCATAATTGAATAAAAATATGTGTCAGCAAAACACAAGTGTCACCACGGGCTTGCCGGTGTGCTTGGAGTTCAGCAGCTTGACAAACTCCTGTCAGCATGGCGCTGCGTGCAGGACTCTATGAGAAGACCTTGTGTACTAAATGATGTTTATCAGCAAAATCCAGGTACTAATATGCTCATTCGACCTACACAGCCAACAGGCCTGCCCCCAACTTCAGCAACAAATTAATAAGCGAAGAAAAATTAAAGAAAATTGCATTTTGTACCCTTTTAGCCACGCCTTTGCTTACAAAGTGCTTCACGAGGAGGACATTCACTTGCGAATATTCTGTTGTACAATGTAAACCACATTTAAATATCAAAAGTAATCTAAACCACTATCACATTTTTCCACTGATGCGTTCGATGAGTTTGTACGCTGATTTATGGGACCGGCTTCTCTGGGAGTGGCAAACAAAAGAATTTATTTCATTTCCCTCACTTTTGAGTCCAACAGTCCCAGCTTAGCTGTAATATAGAGTAATTTAAGGAGTGCTTCCAATTTTTACACCAATTAATGGTGAATGGCATTTTGCAACCTATTTTGTTCCATTAAACCTCAAGAAAACTGGGAGCAGCCAACAGGGCGCAGTTAATAGAAGCATCTGGACACTTCTTTCTGTAGAGGTAAGAAAAGCTTGGGACTGTGCTGGGACCTGCAGAAAGAAGTGGGACTTTAGAGGGAAACTCTATCACAAGAAAAAGACACTGCCAGGTCCCAAAACCAGGATCCTTGTGAAAAGAAACTGCTGGCAGCAATAGCTAGCAACAGAGAAAGGGATGCACGTTGTATGCATGTTACATATATATGTTATATATATATATATATTTTAATTCTGATAAAGTATTAGCTTAAAAACCTATAACATCCCCCAAAAGAACTGGGGATGGCTGGGATCCTCTCCTAAGCTAGTGAGCAGCTGAGACTATTTTGCAAGCAGCTCCCCACAGAAACTTAAAGGGCCATTTGCCAGCTGAAAGGACCAAAGCAAATCAGTGCTCCAGTGATGACCCTCTACCCCACCAGGCCCATTTTCAAGGGAAATAAGTCAATTACTGCGAGGACCTGTTTGCTTTTAGAAAATTTTTAGGTAGCAAGATCTGGGCAGCTTCCAGGGCCCACCTAGTGATGTGGAAAACAACCAATCAAGTAAAATTGTTTCCTCGCTTCTTCCTTTAAAATAAACCCCCTTTCCCTCCCCGTTTCTCTCTTTTTCTGTGATTTGAAAACTGTCACATCTATGAGTGATTGCAGGTGCCATTAAATAATGAAGCAGTTCTGTTCATTAAAGCTTTGTGATTTATTACCTTTGGACTAAGGGAAAGAAAAACAGCCTGAAAACAGAATTCTTACATCATTTCACATTATTTCCAGCCCAGCACTTCAGAAAACTGTCAGAATAGCAGATTTTTAGCTCCATGGCCCACCAGTCCCCAGAAATGCACTGCTGAACGTCTAATTCCAGCCAGTGCTGTAAATCTAGAGTGTAACTTCAACTCGTAACTAACTGCTCCCCTAAATGGTGTGTCCTACCTTCGTACAGCCAGTCGCTGAGCCCATTGAAAATAACACCTTCCTTTCCTGTGGAGACCACTCGGATGGCTTGTTTCCCCACATGGGCACAGTAATAGATGTTATTCTCAAAGATAAATATCTGATTTGGAGGGAAGAAGAAAAAGAGAACAGCATTAAGCAGTGGCTCCATTATAAAATGTTGTATTTTGCTTTTACAATAATTGGCAGTACAAAAATCACATATCACATTTTTATAGCGCCTTTTGTCAAAAAAGGATTTCCACAGCTTGCTTCCAATTCCATCAACTAATAGAAAGATGCTAATTTACAACAAACTGAAGCCTTGGTCCTTTGATACCAGCTTTATTTTTCTCACTCCTGTCTTCATTTCAGAAATTGAGCGGTGCAGTCAGAGGGCGGGAAATGAAGAACGCCATCACTCAGGTTTTTGAAAAAGTGGTCCAGGACACAGCAGCAGTTTGCAGAGCTGATGGTGATGTTATGTGGCGAGTGAACTGCCTACTGGAAATGGCTTCTTGCTTGTTTCCAGCTGCTCCTATTTCCTTAAAACACAGCTGGCAACCTATTAAATAAATTTGAACCCAGTTTTTAATGCGGATGCAACAAGACAACATGTGCTATCGAACAGGGGGCAGTTATGTCACTGCAACAAACGAGGCACAACCTCCATGAGGAGGCTGATGTTTCGGTTGGGGAGGAGATGCACACACTCCAAGGACCCAAAGGGGTGTGCTTAGACCTCCCACCCTGCCCTGGTCCCCAGGTCACCTTCCCACGGGAAGCAGGGTGGACTGGATGAAGGCACCCATGGGGTTTCACCTCCCTGCCAGCATGGATGCAGCCAGCCAAAACACCCAGCCCGCCTTTGGAAACCTCTTCCCTACAGTGGCAAAAATCTGGTGGATTGAGGTTGCTGAAAGATTACATGATCAGATGTTATGGGACCTCATAGGTCCTTGGGGGTGCAAGGGCAGCCCCACACCAAGGATCGCCTTCGGGTGCCAAAGGCTCCCTGCAAACACTTGCTGGCACAGCTGGTGCTGTCGGTGGGAAAGCAATTCCATCTTGGAGATGAATTTATAGATGTAAAATTCTTACCAATCATAAAATTTCAATTCAAGATTGTCAGGAGAGGAGCCTAACATAAGACTCGCAAATAAGCCTCATGGCTTTTTTAAAAGCTAATTTCATGCGAGTCATTAGATCTACTGCTCTGAGAATGCTTTTGGGAAACAGGCTGTTTATTTAGGTGTTTAAGCGCTGATCAGCGAGCAAAACCTTAGCCATCCATTTAAAAAAACATTTTTTCATGGCATCAGTCTATTATCTGGTTAAATGTTTTGCTGTCATCGATGACACTGATCTTGTCCCCTCCTCACCCCAAAGCGAACTGTGTCCTGCTCAAAGTGGAGCTCTTGTTTTTAAAATATTATTAAACTTCATTCAGACTACAAAAATGTACTGAACAGGGTATCAGAAAACCATTTAGACTGAAAGACCAACTGTTAAAATAATTTAGTAGACATTTACAGATGGATCATAGAATGGTTTAGGTTGGAAGGAACCTTAAACATCACCTAGTTCCAATGCCCCTGCCGTGGGCAGAGGCACGTCCCACTAGACCAGGTCGCTCAACCTTTATGTAGGAAAAAATATTAGGCATCTTTACCACGATAGTAGAATGAAATTTCTCATGTTACACTCATGAAGAGAGAGAACTGGGAAAAATATTTGCTTTCAGATCCTGTTTTACATCCTATTATGGTATGCGTTTCACCTAAAGATGAGCTGGAAAGATTCCAGAAGAAAGTATAGATCCTAATTTAATTTTGGCAGCAGTTATGGCGAGTTTGCCTAAAGGGTAAAAAGTATGACTGAAACTGTAACTTGCTTTTATTCCTTTTAAACTAAGAAAAGCTGCATCCAATCATTATTTTTGAAAGTAAAAAATACGTTGTGGAAGATACTACATTCTCTTTCCTAACTTGATGTTTAGCAAGCAGAGGAGCCAGGTGAGGGATGCCAAGTAAAGAATTTTATGTGTTAGCTAGTCTGCATATGGGAGGGTTGTTGAAGCTCAAATGTACATAAAAATCAGGAAGACTAAGCAAAATAAAATACTCTGGGCCCAAACAAATCCAAATCTCTGTGTCCCAGAGATAAACATGCTGGGGGTGCTTGGTTGGGGGCTCTTCTGTGACAGGCACACGATCAAGAGGAGTCATTCAAGCGATGCAACCCTTCCGTTGCCCAGATTCTCCCAGCAAATGAAGGTTTTGCAATATTTTGTACTGCATTCAATTTTAAATTAATTTACGGGAAAAATAAAGAAGGTGGATGGACAACCTGCTCCTGCCCCTGCCCTTCCCTTTGTAAAGCACTGCAAAGTTTTCTGTCTTCACTGTTTTGTCTTTCAAAAGCTTCGTTGCACTAATCAGGCTGCATGAGGTACCCAGTAGCTGCAATGGAAAAATAACAGAGTGCGCTGACTTCAAACTGCCTCCCATATAATTCAGAGCCAAACTGCAGCACCTCATAGAGAATTTAAAATTATCCTCCTAACCACAGTGTCTTGTACCCTAAAAACGTCAACCATAATCAAGATAAAAGATAACTGAAGCAGCACAAGGAAGGTTTCTGTGTAACATATCTTATAAATTAAGAAAAAGCTTTTGAACTTCCGTTATTCATCAAAAAGAAATGTCTTTGGATTACTTCACATTCTGGGTTAGAAAGATATTAGAGGATATTATGAAATACCTATGTAATATTTTTTCTGTTTTGGTTTTATGACATCAAAGCAGTGCTTTCTCTCAAATGATCACAATCCTTTCAGCTAATTAGAAGCTAAGAAATTTTAATAAAGAAAAATAATAAAAAAAATGTATGGGCATCACTTTCACATTATTTTATGCTTGTTTTACATAGCGTTTACAAATGTAAAATGACAACAGAAAGGGTCGAGCTCAGTTCTACGCCTCTCTGTACAGGAGACTATGACCAGACCCAAAATTTCTGGTGTCTTCTTTTTTGATGCGCATATTTGAGCAAGACTCTACCCCCAACATTCTTGCTATATATATGCCCTTTATCGTGGACAGCTGATAAAGTCCATCACTGAGCACAACCAATGGCATGGAAAATAAACCTGGGCTATGTCAGGAAGATATCCCCATGCTGAATGCCATGTCCTTTTTTGTCAAGACATATTCCATGCAGAGGAAAGAGAAGATATTCTGAAAGAATTAAGAAGAATGGAAACATCCATACATAGATTGAAGAAAATGAAATTGCTAACTCTATAGAATAGACAAGGAAGACATAAGCTCTACAAGATAAAGGAGAGGAAAGAGAAAAAAGGAAAAGGATGTTTTCAGCCTTTAATTTCTCCAAAGCAACAAGGAAACCAATGAAACTTAGAAGAAAGCTGTTTAAAAGTTGGTAAAAATATTTTTCCTAGCGAAATCAGAATTAATGTGTGGAACTTCTTGCCACTGGATGTAACAGAAGACAAAAACTTCATTCTCTTCCTGCTGGATGTTATAATAGATGCTCAAAAGATTAAATACTCAAGAAAGATAACTGGAATGTCCTGGGGGACTAAGATAAAGGTTTTTTTGTTTGTTTGGTTGGTTGGTTTTTTTTAAATGAATTCACTTAATTCCAGGGTAAAAAAAAATAAAGAGAAAAATCAATGGGGATTTGCTGTTGGCTTTATGTGGCTCAGGATGTCACCTGAAACTTTCAGCATATGATGTGACCCCTTTAGCCTCAGGTATCAACACACCACTAACTCCTGGGGGCTGGGAAGAAATCTCTGCCTGTTTGCAACTTGTATTAGAGCCGATTACTTCAAAGCATTTGACATCCTTGGGTGACACAACTAACATTGGAGGAAAAACACTAGACTGGTTAGACCAAAGGCCTGAGACAGGAGGAAAACTTTAAGTCAAAGATTAAGTATTTATCCTATAAGATAAATTTATACAGTAAGGTAAATGTTTAAACTCACAACTAAATAAACTGAATTCACTTAAAACATACAAAAGCCTTAACAACACTGACTGACATAAGGAGGATTCATTTAAATTTTTTTGCAAGTGATTAAGGGCTTCTGAAGTAATGTTCTCTACCGAACTGACACAGAGTAGTATTAAGTAATTATGCTGCAGTAATTAAAATACTGGTACTTTAAAATGGATTAATTTATGGACCTTTTCAGGAATCTAAAGAAAATCTCCTCAAGCCCACTGCAAAAGTCACAGTGACCAACTATATCGAGAAGGTGAATACTACACCCCCTTTTACAGTTGTTCAAGCCACCCTCCTTCCAGTCAAAGAGATGAGTGAAGTTTCTATTTCTTCACAGACCAAGAAAAAATAAATTCATATGCATTAATCTGCATTTCTACTGCTTCTATTTATTTTCCAACTGTAGGGCGGCATTCTAAGTTTATGTTCTCTTTATCCCGTGATTTCTAAGGTGCATAACTTGTCAACTGAACGAGCGACATCACTCAAATTTAGCATCTCCAAAGCATAAAGTTAATGCCTGGATGCTTATTACTTTAAATTATTAGCACATTGTAGAAGCATGAATGTTTCCTACACGTTAGGCGGCAGACTTCCGCCCTGCAAGGTCAGCCCACAGGATTTAACTATGAGAGAGCAGTTAACATAGAAAGTTTGGCCACTTTGGTCAACAAGAACTGGTCTTCGTGTATAGACAGGCACAAAGTCTTGCCTTGACACTGTTCTAAATTCCAAATCAGACCAAAGTTCCTTGGAGTCTGGCAAAAACAGTTACAAAAGGGAAGACTCAGCGAGTGGGGAAATATAACTACAAATCAACACGCTACTCTCTTTCCAACATAATGTACAACACTGCTCTTTGTTTTTAATGTTAATGCTTTCTTTTATGTCCACCCATCCCATGTAGAAGGCTGCTCTTTTGCTGGAAAACTAGTTTACCTGAGGGAGTGTTCTGGCAAAATAAATAAAATAACAGATTCATTTTATAATCCTGTGCATCTCTCAGAAATGCTTATCTTTATTTTGCAGAATCAGGAAAAAATATCTGTGTAAAGGTAATTATCCATGGACTTCCCTGTTGCAGATGCTGAACAAACACACAGAAAAGACAGTCCCTACCCCAACAACACACCATTTAATAGACAAAGAAGCACTATAGTCTCCATTCAACATGGGGAAAAAATGAGAGACAAGACTCAGTTGCCCAAACATAGGCACCTAAAGCCATTTCAAGCCCCTTCGTGTGTCTAAAGCATCTGGCTGATATGATACAGGGAAACCTGTGCTCTCACAGAGTAGCATCTAAAGGCCACATACATTTAACACTATTTATCTAAGGTGCTCTAGGAAACTATGTTTAAGCAGGCAAATTCTATTTCAAACGTCACACAGGAAGAGTAGCAAACCCAGTCTTGACTGTGAGTCAAACTTGGGTAGCTTGAACTCTTTTTCAATGCCTTAACCACAAAATCATCCCTACTACAATCACCATTTCATATCAGGTAGACTATATAAGCTTGTGAAGACTGGGAGAGGAGAGATCCAAAATGTGCATTGTTCTGCTATGAACTGCATGTCTAACTGATCCGTTCACTTGCAGAGCCATGGTCAGCCTCAACATGATACTTGAACTGGTATTTCCTTCTGCAAAGGCAGTCCTATGGCTACTGTAAAATCCCTTTTGCAGAAATATTAAAGAAAAATAGTTCTTGTACGTATCTTGCTCCGTACATCTGCCATTGTACGTTGCCAACGTACATTGGTAGGATTCAATCCTGACTCATCTTGTGCAGGACTTTCTGTGGCTTTTTCTAGATCTCCGGTTCCAAAGGCATGATTCAGTCTGTCTGGAGAGAGATCCCAGTTACCCTACTCTGATTAATTGGCAATAAATTAAATTAATTTCCCTAAGTTGAGTCTGTTTTGCCCATGATGGTAATTGGTAAGTGATCCCCCTGTCCTTATCTCGACCCATGAGCCTTTCTTCGTATCTTCTCCCCAGGTCCCATTGAGGAGGGGGAGTGACTGAGCGACTTGGTGGGCACCTCGCATCCAGCCAAAGTAAACCCATCACAACAGTCCCACAGTTTAAGCAAGGAGCTTTTTTAAAACTTTTCAGTGTAAGATACTCTCTTAAATTTTTTTAATATATAGTCAGTCTTTTTTGGGGGTCAATGATAGGAACGTTTTGTGCTGAACTGTATATTAACTATCTACATATTTTTGTGGTGTTGCACATCACATAGGCCTGAAAGCCTCAGAAAAATACACAGATTTAACTTCCCAACATGTCCAGGAAGTAGAAAAAAATTAGTAGAAAAAATTACCTCTTTATTTATATGACAAGTGTCTGGTTGAGGGCTGCAACAGAGTCACAGCATGTAACCTGAGTTTGGAAATACCAGACCATGAACACAAGTAGTTTTGAGCGTGATCCAGCTTTTTCTGGAAAGGCGCACCCAGAAAGACCTTTCTCTTCTCCCCTCCATGTCTAGTGCTCTCTAAATCCATCCAAATATTTTGGGGATAGCCCTTCTCAAGCCAGGATTTTTTGTTGTTTTTTTTTTTTCCTCCTGCAACTGCCATATGAAACCTGTACTGTGAAAATGAAAAACTGCAAAGAGAGAAAGATTTCCTGCTGTTTTATCCAAGTTAAAACTTGTCCTTACTACTACACAGAATTAGCATGCCCATCCTTGTCCATGCAGCATCTTGGAGCAGATATGATAATTGTGTTTTCACTTTGAGATATCAAGGGAATCTGACAAGCATTGTACTGGAAAGGTCTTGGCATTTTGCAGTTATCATTCTTACATCAACTGCAGGAGAAAAATGTATGATCAATTCAAAATCAGTTCTAAAGCTCGTTGCTGATTGACTATGCATTATTTAATGAATACTCTGCCAATTTCTTCTTTTGAACCTCATAAAATGCAAACTTTGATGTTCAAATAGCTTCCATTAATGCATTCTGTCATGAGTGTTGTTCTTAATGCATATGACATGATTACGCCAACTCTTATCAGTTCTTCAAAAAGGGTAATAAAACCATAAACTGCTCCTCGCCAGTGAGCTTACATAATAAGAGCAAGTATTTTAATTAGGCTTTTCTTATTGCCATTTAAAGATAGCTTGATAGCATCTGGGAAAAAAAGAAGTAAGACAAAAAACTTAAAAATATTTTCATTCTCTCCATCAAATGGTTCATGTTTGCAATTTAGGAAAGAGATAGATAATAATTACGATGGAGAAGCAAGATAAAGAATTTTTAAATCAACTTTTTTTCTTTACAAAACCAAAATGCCATTATTAAAAACTGGTGGTGAACCAATGAGACTCTTCCCCACAATCAACACATTGCAGAGAATCACATCTTGATAAATTATTGTCAGAAAAGGCTACAGTTTCAGTCTTTCATACGAGGGTTTAGCTTTGCTTTCATTCCAAGTAAGAAGCTAACTCCTTACCAAGCCAAGGATTTAGAGGACTTAGCAGTTTCTGAAGGTACGCCATAAATAGATAAGATTTATTTTAATTCAGTTATCCCCTGCCCTGAGACGGGCAAAGGTGGCATTTAGACCAAAGTGAGAACCACACCAGTTTTAAAATGATTACATGCAGGAAGGCTTTCAAGACAGAGAAGCTGATAGCACCCCAGGGGACCACTAAAACCAGAGTACAGTAGTACAGATTGATGCCTGTAAGAATCGTGCTGATCCATAAACACATCAAACCCGGTATTCATGACTTCTCATTGGAGATCGAAGGCTTGTTCGCATCTGATATCAGTAGTGTAAGAGATTAACTGCACGGAAATCAATGCAATGAAAGGACATGTAATTGATTCTGCAAAGGAAAACTGTCAGAGTTCCTGTAAAAGACAAATGAAAAATCTGCTGTCTTCAGTGGCTTTGATTACATATCTAGCAAAGGAAGTGTAGAAGAGTCACCACTTGCAAATTGTGCAGATCTCCTGATTTTAGCCATATACCTTGGAAATTTCTAACATCCCTTGTAAAGTAAACATTAAGAACCTAATTCTACTTGCATTGCAAGTAACCAAGAAAGAGACGAAGAAGTCAGAGAAAATGGAAAAGCATTCCATCATGTCTTCAAATAAAGAAATATTTTCCATTCTATGAAATAGAATGTGTCTAGGCCCAATTTAAGAGCTTCTGAGAGAGGACGTAGCTCTTCAGGTCTGGAGGTGACTTCTCTCTGGGGCTGGGGGAGATGTCACCTTGCCTGCAGGAGGTGGGCATGCGTGGAATAAGTAAAGGAACAGTGGGAGAAGGTCAGAAGACTCTTCAACATCAGAGGTGTCAAAAGGATGTTGAAGGATCTTCTCCGAGACCCTTTATGAAAGGAGGGGCAGGCAGAGTCTAAGCTGATCGTGCTGGTAAATGGAGACTCCTTTGAAGGTGAAGGCTGGAAGCTGATGACTTCAGTCACCATGAGGAAGAGTCCTGCTCTGCTGACAAATCTGCAGCTACAGACCACGCTCAGTGCCCCAATGCTGGGGCTGGGAGCTCTGTCTTGCCTGGGGAGAAGAGCTTTAAACCCAGAACAACCCTGGGGAGGGAGATGATGACCCACAGTCAGGCAAGCAAGTGGTACACTAGGCTGGCAAGAAAAATGAGATGTGGAAAAGACAGACTCTGGTGAGCGGGGTTGAAGGAGACCTACCTCAAACAATGCACAAAAATAAGAAGATGAGCACACAACTCCATGTGGAAAGCTTTCATACTTTTTGTGGTAAACCATCACAGCTGGGTGCCTCTCTGTGCCTGTACACTAACTAATGCATGCAGCGTGGGAAATAAACAGGAGGAATTTAGGATTGTGTGCAGTTGTAGAGGTACAATCTCTATAGGATCATGGAGATGTGGTGGGACAGCTCATATGACTGTAGTGCTTTGATGGATGGATTCAGGTTCATTAGGAAGGACAGCCACGACGCTGAGGAGCCGGAGTTTCACTTTACATGAGAGCAGCAGAGATGCACGGAGCTCTGCCTGGTGACGCATGAAGAACCAGATGAGAGCTTATCGGTCAGGATTAGTGGGCAGACCATTGCGGGTGATGTTTTGGTGAGCATTTGCTATCAACTGACAGGAAGAAGTAGGTGAGGCCTTCTTCATATAACTGGAAGAAGCCTCACATTCAAATGCCCTGGTCCTCATGGGGGACCTTAAACATTATGTGCTTCCACAGACCAGGAGGTCTGCTGTCCACAGACCAGGAGGTCTGTGGAAGGCATTGATGACAACATCCTGACACAGGTCATCACAGAGCTGATGAAGGGAGATGCTCTGCTGGACCTCACACTTTCAAACAAGGAGAAACTCCAGGGGAAGAGGAAAACTGGGGGCAGCCTGAGCTGCACACACCATGAGGTAGTGAAGTTCTGGATCACGAGAGGAAATATCATGGAAAAAGCATTAAGCCCTGGACTTCAGGAGAACAGACTTTGGCCTGTTAAGGAACTTGCTTGGAAGAATCCGATGGGATAACTCCCTGGAGAGAAAAGAGGTCCAGGAAAGTTGTTGGATTTTCAAGTATCCTCCTCCAAGCTTAAGAATGGTCCATCCTGATGTGTATGAAATCAAGCAAAGGAGGCACATTGCTCCTGACACAACTCAAACATTACAAGGGAGTGTACAAGAGGTAGAGGCAGGGACAGGTGACCTGGAAGGAATATAGAGACATTGTCTGATTGTGCATGGATGTGGTTAGGAAAACCAAAACTTGTCTGGAGCTCAATTCAGTGAGGGACATGAAGGGCAATAAGAACGGCTTCTATAAGTACATCACCAGCAAAAGAAAGTCTAGGGAAAATATGGATCTGCTGCAAGTAATTTTATTTAGCTATTAAGCATGTTCTATAAAGCCTATATATGGCAATTCCTTGTTAGAAACAGTTAAGGTTTTTCCAAGATTACCATTCTTACTAAATCATGTTTGTGGTGTGTCTACAGTATTCAGTAAAGTCTGGAGATCTTTTCTCCAAGAAATGTTAAGGTTCCCTTTGGAAAGAGAAGAGTTTGTAAGATCCCGTGGTTTTTAAGGTCTTTAGAGACAACCCAAATTTGGCAAAACCGGTAGTCAAGATAAAGTCCCATATAATGGACTACAGGAGTAATGACTGAATTATATGATCTGGAGACACATTCACAAACTTTTTTCCTTTTAAATTGGGCACAGAAGAGATTTTTTGTCTTGCCTCCCACAGCTTAAATCCTTAAGAGCATTAATATTCTTCTCAGGTTCCTACAAGCCTCTCTACATTTTTGACATTGCATCATTACAAACGCAGTGCATTTCCATTCGTGTTCTGGGAGCAGGCTAGTCCACAACATGCACGGATTCTAATCACACCTCGAATCTGCCAGAGTCCAGCCAAATAAGCAATTATCACGATTCTGAAGATTTAAAAATATGTGTTTCAAGAAAAATACGCTGTCCTATTTTCTGTTCTTCAGGGAAGAAAAGAGGGTTTATTTCACCTCAACAAAGAGAACCATGTCTGCTTGGATTTCCTTGCCCTGGATTCTAATGGGGTTATTTTAATTTATAACTGCCTTGTTATATTAAAGAATGTATCAGTACATGTACCATTTAGTATGGAACTCTGATTCTGCTTTTAAGTTCTACTTGATGGATTATCTTGTATTCTGTAACCTAATATCACTGATGGTTATGTAGGGCATCACTATAAATTAGATTATTTAATGTGAGATGATACAGTTTTCATTTTTAATATTTTATTGTATTATAGAATGAATATCTGGCTAAGGAGAGCAGAGACGTTACTTGTCAGCATAAAGAAACTGGCAACCGGGGTTCAGGTTTCTTCCAGGTACACATCTGACCTTGGACGGTGAGCTAGTCGGTGTGATATTCCTCTTTAATACAACATTTAGTAATAGAAACCATCAACATTGATTCCAGCAGTTGAAGAACAGAGCTGATAGAATGGTTCCTGAAGCTTTTTCATGGATCCGAGGAATGGCAGCTTCTGGGGATGGAGAGACCACCGCCACAAACAAAGGTGAGCTACTCCACAGTCCCTTAGATGGCACTGCTTAGTCCTGTGCATGGCATCCTCACATCCGTCACTTAAACACACACTTGCCAATAACTGCTGCTATCTAAAGTAAAAGGTAACTATTTTCACGGCACAAAATAGCAGCTTTCCAAGAACAACACTTTTCATAAGCACTTATTTCAATGGACATCATCTACCAACCACAGTTTTGTAAGATGCCAGAAACCCTTATGCACAGATCCAAAGCAGATACTTCTAGCTCTTAGATCTCAGAAACAAAAAATGCCCTTAACAAATGATACATGTTTAATATCCATAAAACACAACTGAAACTAAAGTAATAACAACATTTTAGATCTCTGCAAGAGGAGGGCATTATTTTCAGTGGAACTGATCCTATGCTAGAGTGTTGCACTGTTAGGAATTTTGCACTTTATGCAACTGCAGTAGCATATAAAAAAAATGCAGTAACATGTAAAGGAAGAGAATTCAGTACTTGTTCTATAGCACAACCAGATGGTGAATCGCTCTAAGCTAGCAAGTCCATCGATACATGCATTTTTCGTAGGTACATACTCGGTTTCCTTAATGCAGAGCGTGAATCTCTGCAACATTTAATATATTAATTCTGTAAGTCCACTGTAAGGTAGGTATATATGGCGATCTTCATGCCGTAATTTAACCAGGAAACAAAGTGACATACACAACGTCACAGAGGAAGCCTATGGCGGTGTCTCATGCCGAGGGGTGATGCCCTAATGCTACGTCATCCTATGTCTAATATTTGGACGTAAGAACAGTAATATTTTTTCTGATTTATTGGTAAAACTTCTATGGCAAATAATCAGTTTCATTTTTTCCTCTGAAATCTTTCATGCCCACAAAACAGAGCAACATCTTATTCGCAATAAAATCACCTACATCTTCTTTCAGTAACACTTACTGCGACATCTTCAGTTATCTTAAATATCTTTCTCTTTTGTCAGTGGTGAAAACGCAGTACCAAGAACGCTGAGATGGGAAGGGACACAACTGTTCTCAGCCGAGCTCATAACACTGACGGTGCCAAAGCTTCCCTTCGGTGAACGAGGACTGAACACATCCAAAAAAAAAAGCCCACTGACGCCAAAGCAAATGACAAGGATGGGCAAAAAAAAAACCAGGACACTTGCCACTGTAGCCAAAGAGCAGAGCATCAAAGGAAAAAACAAACACCACACGCTTCCAGCGGAATTCTTTGAACAAAACGGGGGTAGAGGGTCAGGGGAATCCCCGACCAGAGAAACCTGTCCAGGTATTCAGCGTACACACAATATGTCTGGTGTTTCCCTAAAAATAAATATCGTATTTTGACACTGAAAAAGGGGATGAGGGGAGACGACGCATCATTTTTCTGAAACTCTTGTTTTCCCGGAATGCAGGGACCACATAAGAAGCTGTTTGAATATCCCTCCTCAGGCTTAAATAGGGCTTATATAGACATTAGGAAGGTGTGTGTGGGGGGCTTTTCTTCCTTGCAACTAGCACGATAACCAAGCCAGAATAATCACGTACAGCAGACCACGGCTAAATATTGATTCAGATGTCATTGCAAAAAGAAAGGGTGAGAGAACAGCAGCTTGAAAATAATGATGTAAAAATCTATGAAATAATGGTGAAGACAAACAGACCTACAGCAATTATACACAGAGCAGTTCGAAAAGCCCTGCTGGATTAGAAACAAGAGCAGATGATTCAGTACCTCCTGTGAAAATGGTCCTCCTCACTTGATATCTGCGCAGCCCTTCTGCCTGGAACTAAGCTGGCATGACAGGCACAAATTCGGGCAAGGAAAAACCTGCTAATTAGAGGAGTCACTCCAGTTTAGTTCCAGGTGTCATCACTTAACCAGCTTTTTGCATCTAGATATCCTCATTAGCAAGACATTGTGCTACAGTGTTAAAAAAGAAAAAAAGATAGATAGACAGGTTCTGGCCCCGTGCATCAGGATCTATCATTCAAATGTTTTATATGTGAATGAATTCCAATATTTCTCTAAATTGTATTGCACTTTCTAAACAGTAATACCTACGACAAGAAGCTGTTTACCAGCATTACCATTCATTGTTTGAGGGCACCTGCAAGCCTCTAACACAGTAGGGGCTGAAAGACTTACTCCTTGTTTTTCCTGGCATTTGCATTTCACAGAAACAGAGATTTCTTAACGCAACTTCTGCACCTGCTGTGAAACATAACTTCTATTACTTTAGAGCCAATTATAGACTTGATTGCTGCATAACCCACAAGAATAAAAGTTAGTTCCTTCTCCAGAAGAGCTGACATTGGGAAGGTCTGTTGACTATGAATGCAGGAGAAACCCATTTTGACCGTCCTGTGGGGTTGCAGTAAGTGCAGGGGCATACAAAACTTCCAGCAACTATATGTACGTTTTTGCTACTTTAAACAAACAGTGGAAACAGTAAGAGACTGACTGGGCCAGGAGAACCTCAAAAAAAATGTTTCTCTTTGCTGAAGACTAAATACTATGATCTATGAGAGAGGTGTTTTTGAATTATAACTGCTGCCTCTGAAGTTGTGCAGAACTGCTTCCCCCAGCATCTGATGTGTCACTGTTATCATTAGTATCTGTCAGGGCTGTTACAGATTCTGATTAAAAAAAAAAAAAAAGTGAAAATAGCAGCACAGCAGAACAACTTCTGCTTTTGAAATCGGAGTGTAACAGCTCCTGTGAACTGTACTTTAATGCTGCCAATGCAGGCAAATATTCACTGCACATCGTTCGAGCAGTCCCACTGCCTGCTCCTTCCTTTTGACCAGGGCCCACGTATAGACCTGCCTTGTCCTTAAAGCAAGTATTTTGAACCCGGATGTGCTCATTTTGGGATAACTTAGGTTAAGAGCATCCCCAAAACTTCAGGATTTTTGGATTCCTTGAGCACTTCAGCTACAGATAGGCACTAGACAGTCTCTCGCTCCTGAAGCACTCCCTGCCTTCAGCCGTGCTGCCAAGCGAACCAGCAAAGGAAACTTCTTCACACTGTACTTTTTTTTTTTTTTTTTTGATAAGTCCAAGCCTGTCCAAGCCTTATGAAAACTGAGTTCAGGCTCACAGGGGCTATTAACCTTTGCACAGATACTACTGGGGTAAACGTACCACGAAAACCTCACATGAGCCCTCTGCACATGGGCGGAACGGAACCTCACTCTAAAAGATGTAACGTGATGAAACTGGTAAAATATTCCATTAAGATCAATTAACAGAAGGTGGGTTTTTTTGTGGCAGAGTTGAAACTCCCAAAGTGGATAGCTGTTGAGTCATAAATGGCAAGATCAGAAAAAGAGCGGCAATCTAAGGAGTGGAGATTTTTACAAAGATAAGCATATGCAGAACAGGGCGAAGGTACAGTGCAACACTTTTTTATAGTCCTATCGTGCCCCCAACATCCTCACATTGCTAGAAAGTATCACCCAACCTGTCTGAGGATAATACGGCCTGTTCACTGAAAACCACCGAGCACCATGCTGAAGGCCAGTGGGCTGGTGCCATTGAATACTAAGGGACACTTTGGGATGCACCATGGCAAGGATGGTTTTTTTTCATAGACATTTTTCACAGTCATTTACACCCACAAAAAGTGAACCGATCACACTGTTATTCCAATTTAACGGCATTTTGCACTTATTCTACAAAGGCATAAATGATGGCTCATGTCGTAGGACAAATGAGAGGAACGAGCCCGTTAGCGACAGACACATTTAGGAAATGTGTTCCCTCCTGCACTGAAGTTAGTGGCTCCCTGTCTATTGACTCAGAAGCTCACGCTCGCAAGGACTCAGTTCTTCCAACAGCTTTGGAAGACTTAATTTTTTAAGACTTTGGCTGTGATCTGAGAAAGGCTGAAGCGTTTTTCTGAGGTGCCAGAAGTGAGGGCTTTTTTGCATTCTGATCTTCTGACATAGATTTTCTCAGATCTAATATCTGCCATTATTTATACAGCTCTGTTGGCATGTGTGGCATTCTGCAGGCTAGTAAGAAGTCAAGAACCATGCTCTGAGGAATTCATCATCTAAAAATTGGCAGATAATTTAATGAGTAAGGACAAAAGAAAACAAGATAAATAGAAAATTGCTCCTGGGAAAGTTCCACTTTTTATTTTTAATCACAAAGAACGCAGATCATCCAGGCTGCTTCTGTTTCATATTTGTTTCTTTGTTGAATGACTAGATATGCAAGAGAGAAAGAGGTCACACGCAGTGACCAAAAGTTCCCCTAGGAAGGATGAAAAAGAAACTACAAAGAGAATAAAAAATTTCGGAACCAAACCCTCTTACTGTCCTGCCCAGCCTCTCCTTTGTGTTGCCAAAGAAGAACAAACCAGGAGATTTCAAGGGGAAAGCTTTGCATTTCCTGAAAATTGGGGTATCTTCAAGGTGATGCAAAACCCACCCACCCTTTGCTCCCACCTTCCCTGGGAGACGTAGCACGAAGTCGGGTTGCAGGCTGTGCACAGAGGGGGCTGCACCTCAACGCGGTTGTAGGACCACCCTCAGATACTCTCACAAACAAGTGTTTGGCCCTGGAACCACCTGGAACCAAGGGAGCTGGCACCTATTTCCCAGCACGTTACTCCTTTCCATCCCACTTGCCATTTTTTCCCTCCTTCTCCTGCAACACAACACAGCCTACGTTTTGCAAACACTTTTGCACAATCAAGTTTAAATAGACCTTAATTTTTCTCTGCCTTTGCATTCAACATTGTCCCTACATAAGGAGACGTGAATTTCACTGTCAATTATATTCTGAGTAACTCAATTAGCCCTGAAATACAGAACAGTGAGCATTGTATATTTTGTCTATCTATCTCATTTATGCCTGTAGATTTTTTTAAAAAAAGCTTCTTTTTTTTTTTCTCTGGCAATTCTCTGCTGATCATGAGCTATAAATAGATTATATCGATGCATGTAAAAGCCTGCCTATTTTATAAACTACAGCTATAATTTTATTTTAATGTAAATGACTGGCAAGAAAAAGAGCAAAAATGCACATCTGTTAGAGGAATGAAAGGTAATGCTTAAACTGCCTGTGAGGTTCTCCTCACCTACCCTGGTTCCAAATGCAGGAACAGGGAATACAGCTGAATTACAGGCCAACAGATTTACATACTTGGAAGCCAATGAGAAAGAAAAAAAAAAAAAGAAACATATAGAACAAATCCACTGTTGCAAGATATTTCCAAGATTCATATGGAATTCAATAGTAACAGGAATATTTGAAGTTACTTAAAAAAATAATCTGCCAGGGGTCTCACAGAAGGAACATGTACTACACTTGATGTCTTAGGGAATTCTTAGGGAATTAAGTTTTCACTGTATGTTTCTTAATAAAAATTGGGGGAAAGTGGTATCAATTATTTCAGCATTAAATAAGAAAGTTGGGAATAAAGAAGACCTTTCTTCTCCTGGATTGTATATACTGTCCTGTTGTATATATAATTTGTCCATTTGATATGAATATTTTTCCTTTCTGTATAGTTATATTACTTTGGTAGAGAAGGCAATGGAGGAATTGAATTGGTTGTCTTGACTTTGGTATGAAAAAAGTTAAATCTTCTCTCCAAGGTGGAAGCACACCCATTCAGCTGGTAAAGCTAACAAGAATGTGAATCAATAAGATGCCGTGACTCGCAGTGCTGAAGGCACGCAAGTTCACAGCAAAACTATATTAAAGAAAGGAAGAATCACTTGTGAAATGGAGGAAATCACTACTGCAACTCCATATTCGCTTTCAATTAGCAGATGTAGCATTCGCTATACATTGTGAAGCTCAGTTTGTTAGATGTAAAATAGAAAGAGCGAGTGAACAGTGAATAAAAAATTGCTGGTCTGTTTTTTGCTTTCTTTGCCATGTCCTAAAGGTAGTCTCTAGTTTTGAACGTAATGTGTTATCAACTGATTGTACTTTATCGACAGTTGCCCAGAAGCCCGATGACGAGATCACATCGGTCTTCACCAACGAACATACAAAAAAAAAAGAGTTTGGTCATGATCAGACCCCAATCTCTGTGAGTCGGTACAAACTGCTCCGCAGTGATCCGCTGGGCAGCAGGCTACGGGATTTGAAACGGCACGTGTTAGAGGATGAAAGTGGGGCATGTACATGTGTACAATGAAAACAATGACCTCCTCAGAAGTCATTTTGTATAGAGGTAGAGGCTGCTGCGTCTCCACTCCTATCAGATTTGAGGTTGATGACTCTCTCAAACCTGATTTTCCCCGATGGAGCAGAGGAGAGACTTTCCTGTTCCTGGATCTGTTACGTTTCCCCCAACCTGACTTGCAGACTGGCAATTATAATGTCTCCTATTGCTCTTTTTTAAATCACAAAATATGAAAACAATCTAGTTAAGGACACAGAGAAAAAACCCTCAAGAGAGGACTGGTGACAGGAGACACACACCAGATTTTCTCCGATAATGAGCTTTTAAAGCTCATTTCTTGGTATAAAAATTCCATATCGAACAAGAAGTGGCCACTTTTTCTTTTCTTGTTACAGTAGAAAGAGAGTGTTTGAAATATGCAAAACCTTAATATTGGATCTGCACCAGGAAACGAAGCCAGGGGATCTGGCCAGGAAATACGTGCTCTGAAAAATGAGCAAATCCAAGATGGCAGTGACGGAGGGACAAAACACTGGAGATTTCGGGATTGTTGCAGTATGAAAGGCTCCATGAAACACAATGAATCCCTGTCAAGTGTTGTTTTTTTTTTTAAAGCCAGCTCTGAAAACTTTCCAGAATACAATTCCGCTCCTATTTTGCAGACAACTACAGGGCAAATTCAGGGCAACTCTGCTCTAGAGAGATGCATCCTCCAAACAGGGCTGCTAATATTAAAATATCCCTCGTGCCAAGTTTGCAAGTCTGAAGATGCCCTTGTGAAGCAATGATATGCTAACTAAATCGTACTGTCTATTATGTTTATAATCTGTCCTGTGTCCAACATTGGGAGAAGCAGGTGCATCCTCTCAAAGAGCTTCCATAAAGTGTTCTTTCTCTGCATTTTTAGACACAATTACTTTGCAGTAAATGTAGATATTTGGGAATTTTATAAATAAATTACGTGATAAAACAATCCCCATAAAGATGCTAGAAGCTGTCACAGAGGTTTCAGGAAACTAGTCAATAAAGAATTATTTTTTCTTTACTTCCAAACAATAGCAGCATGGTCTCTAAATGCATTTGCACACTTGTTCTTTCTCTTACCAGCTGTTGCCCTTTTGGACCCCAACCAGCATACTGAAGCTTTGCATTGCTGACCTCAGGGGGATACAAATTCTGGGGATCCCTGCAAAAAGAGAAAAATAAGATTTCAGCTTCAGAAATGTCCTTATTTAAGCTGGTGCACACCTGCTTTGGAAATCCACCATGACCTCGTAAGGTTAGCTTTCAGCTGGAATAATCTATTATTTAGTGCCAGATTGCAGATTTTTTTACTGTAAAGTAAAGTAAGCACTATACCACTATCAAGCACTGGTAAGATCAGGTATTTAACTGATGATTTCTGTTTCTTATTAATATGAAGTTAAACACATTAGTTTCACTGCTGAGTTGCCTGAGCCTTTAGAATTAGTTGAGGGATGGCACACAAAGTAATTGTATTTATCAACACTGATGATGTTCACAAAGGATAAACAATAATTATATTTTTGAATCATACTGCTGCAAGAAAAATAATTTCATCTCCTTCACCCCATGGCTTTTGTGCCTAATAATTTTCCTTTGCATATGACAGCAGAAAAGTTTAACATCTGTATAACAACTGATATGCAGCCTGGCTTCCAAGGGAAAAGCTATTAATACCAAATATCTCATTTTTTAGAAAATAAAATCAAATGCTTTTCTTGTTCTTTCATCCATTACCTTCATCTTGTAGCAGAACATCGGTGAGACATAGCAAATGCAATATAGAAAAAGGCGGCTTTTTTGGTAAATGTCAGAGCAGCATAATGTCATTTTATCACAGCACAGACAGCATTGCCTTGACTGTATTTATACTCAGCACAAATAATTACATTACATATTCTGAAGTCACATTGCTACAAGTCTGTGTATAGTAATATTCTACAAACAAGAACACTAATAAAGTCTGCATTCAGTATGCCTCCTTAGCAGATCTCAAACTGCTTTTAAAAGTAAGGGTATTATCGTCACTGGTCTACGGATGGGGATAACAAGGTAATTTGAGGCCAACATCATCCAAAACCAGAGAAAAGAGCCAAAGCCTGCCTAGCCTGTAAGCAAAAGGCCTTCTCTTCTTGTACAGAGTTTATTTCTTCATTAGAGGCAATATTTTCCAGACCATATTTTCCAAACAGAACAAAACTCAATGCAATAATTAGACACTAACTGAATTCTCTTTATCGCCTGTTTTGTGACCTGGTGCTGTACCACAGTTGTGCTCCAGCTCTGCCCTTTCAGGCAAGATCTCCCTTGGCTGCTCATTTACTGCGCTGGGGCTGTTGTAGCAAGTCCAAAGACAGCAGGAAAAGGACTGTTTAGAAATTGATATTGTGCAGTCTTTCCAATGTGAAAAAACTACCTTTTCCTGTGGACTTCTGTTCAAAGGCCAGCTAGAATCAGGGCAGACCCTAGATGAGGACACCGATGGCCACTGTTTCCCCTTTCCATAATCCCCACAGTTGGAACAGCAACTCCTGCTCTCCTGCTACAAGGTGTGTATCAGCGGTTATGAATCATAATACATAATGTCTGCAAGGCCCCTGGGAAGAGGTCCGTGGAGCTGATTAAACATTGAAGTCCTCAAGACGACAGGTTTGATGCAGACGGGATCCATTAAGAATGAGGAGGGGCAAAAGCGGTTTGTTGAAGCACTGACCCTTCAAGGCTAAGCGTACCGCAGGGTGCCCAGGTAGCTTTTGGCTCTATAGGGAAAGTGTCATCCGCAACTGCTGCCAGTGGAGTAAAATCATCTTTTCTTCCCATGGGTTTTAACCAGAAGGTGTCTTTGTGGGTAGCCTAAAGTCATTTTTGTAAGGTATCGAGAAGAGAACAAACAACTGTCATACTAAACTTCTGCTCATAGCAGCCACAAAATTCCCATTCCAGCAATAAAAATAGCCATACACCTTCTTCTGGATCTTTGCAAGCTTCTATGCATTAGCTACTTAAGTTTCAAGTCGGCTATTTCTGTTCAGACTAAATCTCTTTGGTTAGCTATCTTGATTATCTCAACAGAGAGCAAACTCTGAGTGCAGGAAGAAGAGAGAAAATGAGTGAATCAAATCAAAATGTCTTATGAGAGAAAAAACCCCACTTTGTTATTTGTCAAATGGATTATCTAGTTCTTGGGGTTTTTTTACTCATGTGAGAAGAGGAGCAAGAGATTATAAATAGAGGGGGAAATATCATCCCCAAATAAACAGATTATACAATTGTAAGAATTCAAACCTGTAACGTGTCAGATAAAACTGGTGGAGTTAAGGGACAGACACACCAATTACAGCCAATAATTCAGACCAGAGCCCAGACAAGTCCCGTCACTGCGTCATCTTTTAGAAGAGGAAAACTCTAATGCAAAGAGAAACGTTGCATAAACCAGCTTTGGTAGCTGATAAAGCCGAAGGAAAAGCCTTCCATTTGGCCCCAGCAAAGAGCTCTGCTGCAGACTAAAAAAGCAAAGTCATCTTCCCTTTCTCTGATATGGCTGAGGAAAAATAGAATTGCGTGTCCTGAGCTCCTTCTGAATTTGTTCAGAACGGCTAGGAAATTTCTTTTGTAGCAAAATCTTGTTTGCTCGCCTTGAAACCTTTTGATAAATATGCAGATAGAAAGGCTGACTGATGGAATTGCGTATTGTCAGGAGGCACCTGATTTACAAACCTAGTTACCATAAACTGCCTCTATATTCAGCACGTAACAAACAGCATGCCCGTCCAGGCTGTGATGTAGACCACTGAAGGTATGGGGTAGCCAGGCATCCATCCTCATATTCTTTTCTACCTTGGGCTATGAAAGCAGTCTAAGGTCCTAGTTTCCCCCCACAAACACTCCTGAGAGATGGACGTTTTCCTCTTGGTAGATTTTGGCTTGTTCCTCATCTCCTCTGAGGAGAATCCTCCTCCTTAGAGTAGCAACATTCATTCCCTCACCTGCAGGAAACTTCAATGTCACATCCAAGGGGATTGAGAAGACATCCCTCCTTGCCAAGCCTGAGCTAGCAGGCTTCAGAGAAACCATAGGAATGAACTGGAGATGGGCTGTATAGCAGCGGGCAGGGGAGACTGGGCTGTCAGCAAGCCTGAAGGTGGCACGAAATTGGAGTTCACTTACTTGTGAACCCTATAGCGAAAGACCAAATTCCCACAGGCTGTGCTGTGTGCATGGTCTGGAGTGGAATACGTGGACAACCCTTCCTTGGAAGCCCCAAGCAACCCCATTATAAACCCATTGTATCACCTATAGAGGGAGGAGGAGGAATTGTATACACATCATCTCCAGGTGGGATGGCCACAGTCCTCTCCAGGAAAGGTCTTTGTGATCCTCAAACTGAAAAACCTGTTTGGAGAGCAGCAATCAAACACATTTCACATTATCTCATACTATTCTGGACCTTCAGTTCTCCTTGGTAAAAAATGCTTTAAGGGAGTCAGACCAAATACGCACCAATATCCCCAAAGTACTTGTTCATTTTCCAAGAGTAGCATAAACGGATCTCATGCTGGTCAACTGCTTCTGGGAGGTATGTGATTGCTGATAAGGTATAGTCCTCCATAGCTACATCTTTGCTTCTCCTCCAAAACATGCTGCTTAAAATTCAGTATTTTTTTTTCTTGAATCAATCAATATTATGTGTCATCTCAGCCTCTTCAAAGAGCCAGTGCTCCTCACAGACCCTCGTAATTAGGCCTTGGCTGGATCTGAGCCTTCCCCTTGTGAGCTCATTTGTGCAGGATGCTGGCTTGGAAATGGGCTATTCTGAAGGCAGCCTGTATATCTCCTGGTATTGGTTTGCATGAAAAAAACTAGCTTCACCGTTTTCACTATTTTCACAGTTTTCACCTTCCAGAAAAGAACTTAAATCTTCATTTCCAACCAAAGAAATGGCAAGGCCTTATTAAAGAGTCGCTGTTATTTCTTTCATCTTTTAAAATGATCGGTTTCAAAGCCTGGGAAAGAAGGGAATAATAACGTTGTTTTAGGCCAGACAGAAGATGGAGCCGGTGCTGTATAAACTCTTCCATGTTAACACGACATTGTCTGGAGCTGAGGTTGTTAAATTGCTCCAGACACGGGCATCTTTTCAGCATAATGTTCACAAAATATTATGGAAGTAGTAAATTGTGAAATTTGCTCATTTAGGTGAAGATTTCTGCCAAAAAGTCTCCCCTCAAAATTGCCAAATAAGGAAAATTCTTGAGCGCAATTAGCGTGCTGTCTGCCAAAACATTTTGCTTGTAATTTAGCTCAGAAGAGACATGTAGAATAAAACAAACTAATAAATCGTATCAGGTTGCCTGATTTCCACCTTAAAAAATACTGTGATTAATGAGGAACTACTTTTTGAAGTGACTGTGGTGTTTTTGCTGAATTTTTTGCATCTATGTGTTCCCTCTTCTGACATTTTATCCTATTCTAAAGAAAACCAGTTTCCCGCAGAGAATTCATGGCACTGCGTCTCCCCCTGAGCACAAACATGACAAACTGTTCTATATTAAGTTCTTCAAAAGCAACTTAAAAAAACAATAGAAATTTTCCACTGTAATTGAGAGGCTCGTTTTACTTCAAGGATAGTTCAAGAAGAATATTTTGCAGTGCTGGAATGAAAAAGTCTGAAACTGAAAAAAGCAGTCAAAGTCTGGGGTATAGGCTGTTCTTCTAGGGTCTTTTATAATAACTTTTAATTTTAAATCCAGAACAACAGTATTTGTATGGAAATTCTTTGCACATGCTGGCAATATGTGTAAAAATGCAACACTTTGCACCAAAGGCTGCTCTGACGTATCTAGCCTCTAAATAAGTAACCCAAACTATGTATACGAGCTGGAGTGAGTTCTTCAGAAAAACTTAGAACCCCCTTGCTTAACTATGCCATAATTTGGGAAAATATAGAAAGTATATTAAGATTTCAGTAGTATAAGCAAAGAGTTTGAAGAAATAAAGACAGTTAAAAAAAAGCATGGGGAAGGCAGAAATATCCCCTCTTGTTATTTGCATCAAGCCAGCCCTGGATATTTTGAAAGACAACAGCCCTAAGCATATCAGCTCGCAGTACTTTAAGCCTTTTTTTGTGGTTAACTATAAAACCTATCTATCTATCTAAACTATCTGTCTCAGCACCAGAACTTGGTGTCTTCATGTCTACTTCTAATAGCATAAAATCAGACAGCAGCTTAGACAGATTTCTTCTTCCTTAGAAAGAAGGGAGGAAAAAAGATAAACCACCATGGAGAGAAGAAATCTGGAAGGGTTATAAGGAACTGGAAAATTCATAACATTTAAGACGTTTTGATGCACGATGAGAAAAAAAGTGCACTTGAGAAAATTTGCAAAAAGAAATAAAAGCGTGTAAAACGTGTTTTCATAAATGTACGAAGAACCATAGATGAGGACTTGGAGAAAGAGGGGAAGATTTCCAAAAAGAAGGAATGCCGTTTCTTGAGAACATTCTTAAACAATTAAATGACTTGTTTACTTCAGTATTCACCAAGGAGAAGAGGAGACAGGTGCCATTATCTCCTGCTTCCCAGTAGATACACAGCCCTGCAGAGACTCGCAGTGAGAATAAAATATAATACAAAAGGGAATCAAAGACTTGCCAGAACAGATAATCAAGAAATCAGACTGTCAGAAGATGCAGCTGAAAGAATCCTCCTGGAATTCTAATAAAAGTGCTTAAATAGATGGAGAAGGCTCTTCCATTCATCTGGGCTCATTCACTATTAAATATTTAATGCACATACACACACACACACACATATTTTCCTTACAGCACTTTTCAGTGAACAAAAGTAGGAGGAGGTAATGAAAGCAATTTGAATTTATTAATTTCAGCTACAGATACACATCAGATCATTCAGCTGTTCTTAAAAACAACTGAGCTCACCACCCATTTTGTCCAAGATGAACGAATTCTATGGATTTAGAGCACAAAAGGCAAAAAGCAAAGGAATCTGAAACATTTGTCCCTAATTTGTCAATCCAGCCAGATTCAAGACACCAGTATGAGCTCAGAGGACTTTTTGGTTATAGTGTGCTGGTGTCTGTAAAGCATCTATCAATGTAGTATCTGCTACCAGTCCTGCAAAATCTTGCATTATACTAATACCCCTTTAAAATCAATCCCTTGTCAGAAAAGGAGCCACCAACTTCCATTGGGAATTATGTAAAATGATGGCACAGACTTGCCTCTCTGGTGAAGGTCTACAAAAACTGATTTAAAAATGCATCAGGGACTGGTAGGAGGCTAGGGGTCACAGCAATGCAGGACTGCAAGCTGTTGATCAAAATCTCTAGGTTTTCCTGAGTAAGCAAACAGTGGAAATTGTCCTTACATATCGGTAGGGTTATTTTTAAAATACGACATTATCATGTTTCTCATGTGACCCCTCTAAATCACAGATGACACAGTGATTTTTTACTGCATTTTTTTTCAAGGACTTTTGTTCCTGGAGTCATATTTTGTCCCCTAAAGAGACAAAGAGAGGTGATAGAATTCAGGTGATAAACAAAACCACTTAAAAGTAATTTTCTCTTACTCGTGTAATTTTCACTTACTCTACCGACGTTTCTCAGCCAGCTCTGATCTCAGAAACATGAGGTAAGGCACTGGATTTATAAGGATTTCAAGTCTGTTTATATGCAACAGAGGTGTGGAAACAAGAAAATCCAAATATTTGAACGCTATCAAGAAGGCTAGTCACAATTACAGCTATCCACAGATCAGCTATCCAAAATACAGGCACAAAAATACAGGTTGAAGAGAAACAACCTAGTAAGCACTGAGGTGCTTGAGAACGAACTGGGGAGATCTCAACAATAACGAGCCCAGGATGAAAGTACGTGGTCCTTCAGAGAGCCTCTGCCAGTCTCCAGGAAAGGACGTTTGTGATGAAACCTTGACGTTTTCCATCCAGCTGACCTTGTCTGACTTCCAAACCCTAATAAAAATATAGCACCATGATGTGATGCCTGCAGAGAGCAATAAGGGGTTATTAGTACATCAAATGAGATGCAGCTGCGATCTCCTCACTGCCGGAGACAGCAGAAGGGCCTCGTTACAATATGACTTCACTGGGCGCCAGCTCACACTTTTAATTGGGGCAAGAGATTGACTCTTTGGCTTGTGCTCTAAACTAATCTAACAGTTTGTGTTACTGGGTTTCAGACAAAACCAGAATGACTCAGAATTCTCCGTATCTTTTTGAAAAATAAGAGTAAGAAATAAGAGCAAATCTTATTTCTTCTCAAGTCAACAGGATAAGGAGATCTCAGAAGTTTGTGCCGACGTTCTCGGGAATACTGAAACACAATACTCTTCTAAACAGTGTCTACCCACACAGATCATGTCATCAGTTAAAATAAACATGGCATACACTCAGTAGAGCCATTATTTCCATTTCTTATCAACAGTTATATGATGACTTTTAAGCAATACCACAATTAGCCTAATTTCACATACACTTTAAAAGTGGGTTGTAAAATACTCTCCTTATTTAAAGGAATAAAATACTACTTTAGCCCCACAGTTCTGCCCCGTAATAGAGATGCAGAAACCCCAAGTATCCACGCAAAAGGAAATGCTCACATTTGAAACAGGGTATAACTTCTGCCTTCACAACTCTGCATATGGAAGGTCCTTTCATTCCTCCATCTCCTTCTCGCGTGTGACATGGGAAATAAATCTTTTCCATTCCTGTCTTACCTGCTCAAATTTGTAGCGGAGCATTCAGTAAATGGAGGGTTAGGGTATGGGGTGAAGAGACACCAGGGCTGGTGTGACACAGTCTGTGCTATCAGCCTGGGATTATTCCACCTTTGCCATAAAGAGCCAATAAAGGTTATTGTATCAAGGAAAGCCCTGGCTGTAGTATCCTTTTTCCACCCAAAGGTACTTTCCTGCACTTCCTAAATTTCCCCGTTCCCTTCTTTTCCATATGTTCTGAGCTCCCAAAGGGAGCAAGATCCCTATTTTGGGATAACAAGAGATTGTCAGCCTATTAAATTTGGTTAGTGCCTACCTGTGAAGTGGTCACAGAACCAAGTAGCGAGGAAGAAAGGAAGCCCCGGGACACTGCTGAGGCACACAGGTGCTATGGCACAGACCGCTATATATTCCTCAGTCACTGGTCACAGGTCCCTATCTAGCCCTCACTGTATAACCTGACCCCATGCCCCATTAAATCCCACGACAGTGAGGAAATGCCCATAATCTTGCAGGTTTGGGTCCTCAAAATTGGCTTTTTTCAGGTGCTTATGAAAAAATGAGCCTGTGTTTTATAACATGCAGCGCACATTCTTCATGCTGCGTAACCAAACAAAAACGCACTAAGAGTTTAAGTAAACTGAAAGAGTTTATCACCCAACCACACACAGCAACAAATAACCGAGGTCCAGGCTGCAGGGTATCTCCGCAGCCCAACAGCAGCGGAGCAAAAGTGGTGCCCTGGGGAAATGAATGTTTCTTACTCCCGTTTTAGTGAAAAAAAACCCAGAACCTTGAACATTTGGACAAAAATACAAACAAAAAATCCCAATCCCCACTATGAAAATCCACCTAGAGAACATGGTTAGTTCTGGGAAGGTGATGCATGGAAACAGCAATTGCACGGGCTGTAGATAGCTGCCTATGTGGTGCTATGCACCATCATTTTATACATTTTCTTTTATCCGCCTTTATTCCCCTTTCTGCCAAAACTCTATGGACTAACTCAACCTTGCTGAGTATGAACAAGGCGGAAAACCCATGTCAACGTGCCAAGTCCTGGCTGTGGTCAGTGTTGGGATGTGCACGTACCCTGTGGCAGTGTCTATGGTTTGGGGAGTGCCCACAGCCTGGGGACTGGAGGAGGTTCATTCACATTCAGACACGCAAACATTTCCAAATCCAGATAAGCTTCTCACCAGCCAAGAACATTTTATTCAAGAATAGAATTTAATAGGAGCTCTGCCTCAACTCCAGGGGGGCTGTGTCAGACAAAGACTATGGGAGATCTTGCTTCAAACCTTTCTTCCTTCCATTTTTTTTTCCTGGTGAGCCATAAGCTATCGACCTTTTCTGTTGCACAAGGAGGTTCATTCCTGGGCTTTTCTCTGCTGAACTGCCAACATCTGTATCTAACTATTAATTACCCAAGATCTTTTTTTTTCAGTCTCAGCAGTCATTACTCTAATTCTTGGTATCAAATCCTCCCATCAGGGGACTATTCGTTATTATTATCGCTATACTTGGTTTCTAAGGTGTCCACCCACATCACAACTGACTCTGGAAGAGAGAAGCATATGGTAAGAATGGCTTTGCCTACACAGGAAAGGAACATTTCACATTCAAAATGCTATGTGGTGACCAATACGGGCAAGCAAATGGCAAATCCCCCGGGGAAATGATATGGTGTTGAGCTGCTGAAGCGGATTTCCTCCCACCGGCGCAGCCAAGGGTCCTGCCTGAGCTGCCTTCTGAGGCTGAGCTGCTTTCAACCTGCCACTGCTTGGAAGTGAGTGATGCTCAAATAACGGCTTTGCTGAATAAAATGCTGGCTCTTTCTTTTTAAAGAGGTACAAAATGTATTCGCAAGCAATAAGCCGGTACGTAATTTAACCACTGTTCCAGTGATTTACACAGTGTTTAATTCTGTTGATTATAAAAAGCAAGAGGCCCAGCAGCTCCATCAGGGCTTGAGCCAAATGCCAGTAAAATCAACTGAAAGATTCCTATCCACTTCAGAGGATTTAAGGTCAGGCTCCACAATCAAGCTATCAAGTTTAACTATTCCAAGGGCCAGTCTTCTGTTGTCAAAATACAACTGGAAAGGATATCGCGTCATGAGGATGTTGTTATTTATAGTCTGGCATAAAAGCCACCACGGTATGCAGCAGAGCTGCCTCAATTAACTATGTAAACTATTTCAAAAACTATGGAATGATAACTGATAAAGAGGGAGGAGAGAGAAGTGGCAATAGCAGATTCTTCATGAAATGCAGAATACATTTATCTACTTATTTATCAAATTTCACGTTGTTATTTGCTTTTACATGCCTTCTTATAAGGGTTTATTTCAACCTCCACATATCATTGTTGGGGGAAAATATTCAGCTCCTCTAAGTCAAATTTAATTAGCTGAAAACAGATTCTATTAATTACAGTACTTTTTCCTCCTAAAATAAAATGTGGGCTCTAGTACAAGTTTATAAATGTCGAAGAGTGAAATTGTGCAGCACTCTCTACAGCAATTATCACATATCACCTCTGTCGAGTAAGCAATGTTTCTCTCCTTGCTTTGCTGATGGGGACACTGAGGCATGGGAAGTTTCTTCAGTGCTACAGAGAAGGGGCATAACAGGCCAGAGCAAAATGGAATAGAACAGCCTTGGTCAAATGGACAGATGTCTGCAGCGGAGCCGGTTCCCTCAAGTTTTCTTAACCATGATTTTAAATAATGGAACACACTTACTTTTTACTGTGAACACGGAAACGAGAGCATGTACAAGGAAAACCTTGTTGTCTTTCAAAATATTATACAATAGGGTACGTACGAATCAGATTATGTTTTCTTTAATTAACTTTAACCTCTTTTCTGCCAGTAGCTTGTACAAAAGGAGGAGACAGGAATATTAGTGAGAGCTCTGCAGAGATATCTACAGACATCACTTTGAAAATTTACTCACAGTGAAGCACAGGCTCAGCTCCTCCTTCTGCTATCAGTTCTGTGGACCCCCAACGCATACTTTGCAGTCACTCCCCCCATGGGACTTCTCTTGGAGTTCCTGGGAGTTCATTGTTGGGGGATGCGTATGGTATTTTACAAACGCTTGGCAGTGTAGGTTGGAAGAGCTGAACTCAGCTCCGTGATCGTTCCTGTGATCTACCTACCGCGTTCCTCTGACTACAATACATAAATTTGGGAAGAAGTATGGATTCTGCATGGGAGTAACTGTGTGCAATTCCCTCCTTCCCATACACAAAATCAATGAGGAGTGGGAATAACTGCCGATTTTCTCACTGATCCCTATAAGCCTATTTGGAAGCTCCTGTTGACATGCCCCAGCTGGATGCGCTAACACCATGCCGAGAGCTCATCCAAGGGGGTCAGCACTAATGCTGGCACTTAGCTGTGCTCAGAGGGAAAGGGTTCATGCAGAGCTGGATGAGCGCTAGGAGGTCTGAGGAAACGCACGTTTTATGCTGGGCTTTATTTTGGGGAATGCAAACACAACACAGAACTGTAAAAAACGTGTAACATCCCTGCTGGCCGCAGCAAAAAGTTAAAGATAGAGGTACCCCCGTGGATATCAATCCAAAATTAGCTCTTGCTTAGGACCTGCAGTGCCAGATCAAACCAGTGGTCCAGCAGCACACACTGGTGTGAAAGGACTTGAACACCGGTGAGGGAAATCCCGCAACAAGGTTAGGGAAACACTGGTCAGTCTGGGCCTGACCAGGAAAACCCTGAACAAACTAAGCTTTTTCCTTTATTTCAGTGAAGGATGTGAATGACTAGGATCATCTATATTGGACTCAGTAGGAGCAACGTTATTAAAACCCACAAAAGAATAAAACCATTTTCGGTGGCTGGATTTCGTAAGTAGGTTGCTGCCTACATCATATTGCTAAATTTTTATTTTCCAAAGTTAGGAAAAATAATATTAGCAAATAACTGCACATGGTATTTGCGTTCCACTTTTTCCCAGCACCTTGCACGAGAGCTCCCTGTTCCACATCTAGACCCGCAGATGCTATCGCAGTACCTATAAATTAAAACTAGCTGGCAATTACAATGCAGCAAGCACAACTGTGGGGTTATGAGAGGAGCTTTGCAAAAATATTTATAATGCAGACAGCTGTAAGCAGCTATCGGCAGATATATCTGAAAAAGAGGAAACCAGATGGGACGGGACGGAGATGTTCTTACCAGGGACCATGAGCAGCAAGCACAAGGGCTTGTTCCACTAGATGGCACCCAGCACCAGCATCTCATTTTTGGGTGAACAGCAGGAGAAAAATGGGTGATGGAAAGCTGAACTGAACACAACCTCCCCACACACCTCAGCCCAGGAAAATGAGAACTGCAGATCTTAGCCAGCTCCCCCTGTGAAAACTGTAAGCCACGGGCCATTGAAAACAGAAGGCAAATGTGGCAAAAAAACGGTAGGGGTTTCTACCCTTAGTTTACCAAGAGGCCATGAGAAGGCTGAAATAACAAAAAAAAGGAGAAATTAAATCTGTGCAGGGTCCCTGCAGGGATATTTATTCTTTCTTCTGCCTTGGGCTTATTTTCATTTTTAAATAACATCCTTTGACTCTCTGTCATTAGCACATATTAGTTGTCCTATAGAGAGTCAAATTGCGCTACTCCCCCTTACCCGGGGAGTTTAGTTCCACTAGAGCTCTCATGGAAAAATGTTGCAGTCCTGCACCCTGTATAAAATGCCATTTGTTAGCTTATGTGCTAAGGATGTGCCCAAATTGGCTTGTCAAATTTACGGAGAGCTTGGAATGAAATCTGGAAAATGCTGGTAGTTTTGACTTCAGACACAGCCTGAATCTGGAGAGTCTGCAGAACACGGCAAAAATAATTAGAAATTTCCCTTTAAAAAGCAATTTATGCTGGCAGATTGATGTCACATTATTTAAAAAAGTGATGCCACAGATTAGATTAACTGGCTTCCTTATTAATTAGCCTCAGCAGGGGTGTAGCAAGGGCGTGAGTGGGTACAAAGCCTGAACTGTCTGGCCTTCCTGATGAGGCAGGTCGTAGCCGAGGATGAGGAAGAGGGTAGAGAGGGCGGTGTCACAGCCGGTCTCCAGGAGTGAGTGTCTATGAGCAGGAGGGATATTGGGGAGGGGAGTGAGTTCGTTCACCAGCAGCCACTGCCGCGGCTGCTGAGCTGGAGGTATGCCCAGGCACCACTGGCACACGCCGACGGGATGTAGAGCTGGTGTCTACTCGCAGAAGAGGATTAATGCATGAAAACAGTTTGTAGAAATGGCAAATGGGTTGTTGGTCAAAGGCTTTTGTCACTTGTGTTATCATCAAGTGGAGGGCAAGGATGCTGCCTGTGGGTTGCCAATTTTGTCATCACCAAAGGACCTGGAACATCAAACTGAACTGAAACTTGTGCTGCGTCAGTGCATTGGTCCTGCCCTCAACAATCTTCAACCACACACATCCGTTAGAGCAATATTCCAGTGTTAAATATGGAATACGAGATGAAGAGATTTTTATCCCTTCATCTAACAGAGGCTCTACTTTCAGTGGATGTATTTCATCACCTGTTACACCTGCTACACCTGGCCTCTCCTTTCACGTACCACCCTAAAATATACGCAGAACTCCAACGAACAATAAATGTCCATGTTCCGGGGAAATGGTAATGTGCCACTCTTTCCACCACTCCCACGCACTATGATCACCTGAAAGATCCATACAATTGTTACTGTACAACATGGTTTGCAAGGTCAATGCAGTTGTTACTGTACGATATGGTTTGCAATGCCTGTATAGGTACCTGCAGCCTAAACCGCGTTGCAAACCATGCCTGTACCAACACGAAATGCAGCCATCCTTCCAGCCCTCCTCCTGCCAATGGTTCCCTGATGCAGCGCTATACCGTGTTGCGGGGACATCAATGCTTGACACACTCGCACACCTCTTGGCACACTCTCACTTTCCATATCATCCCTTTGTACTGGATACTCCTCCTCTGAAACCAACCCTCCACAACTGCTCAACTGAACACGGGGAGCAAGGTGAAACACAGCTGAGTGCACAATATAGTTGAAACTGGGGGAAACAAGCTGATTTTCACGGACAAAGAAAGATCATGGGGTAGCGGAAACCTGCCCGGACTCCTGTGTTTTTAATTTTTAGCATTTCTGATGCACACTATGCATGATACTTCTATTTTTCCACCTTTTTTTTGTGCGTCTGGAATAGAACTGTGCTGTCAGTCAAATGCTTTTGCTCTTAGCCAGGTTTACTGCAGAAACAAAGCTTATGTGCTCATGCTGGGTGTTCATCCTGTTGTTCAACACCTTTTCAGCCCAGAAGCTAATTTCAGACATATTGCCAGAAAGACAGAGTTTTCAAAAATTAAATAAGTCCAGTAATTTCCTGCGGGGGTAGGGGGAGAAAGCAAAATAAAAAAATAGCTAAGTGAAAACAAAGACCACATGGAGGCAGGGAAGGAAGGAGACCGAAGAAGTCTGGAATGTGTCACACTGGGGCACCAGAGTTTTGACATGGACGATGGTGACAAATGTCCTAATTCCCATGTTCCAACTGTACATGGAAACAACCTCCAGCTCATGATTTTTTGTGGTGAGTCAATCACAAGATACAAGCTGTAGGGAAGCAGGCTTCACAAGCTCCAGGGCTCACGGATTTTAAAACATGTGTGTCTCTAGTACAGATTTTTTTTTGTACAAAGAATTGTTTCTAGGTAGAAGCCAAAGCAAGTTATTTCGTTGGGTTTTTTTTGTTTAGTGGTTTTGTTTTGTTTTGTTTTTACTTGTGTGCACAAGGGTGCTGAGACAAATCGTTGAGGAACACCTGAATGTAACTAGTATTTTTAGAGGTGGGAAATTTTGAGAGATGTGTTTATATCTTGCCATTGAGTCTGTACTTCTCTATTGTTAGAACTGAGCCACTGAGGTTACCGTACCAAAGAAGCTGGACTGGGAAGAGGGCGCAGCCTTTGAAAATTTAGGTGTTGCAATGTCTGACTTCGAGGACTTTTGCCCTTAAAATATCCTTCCTGCGTAGACAGTGAGGTTCTCTGAGGACTGCCCAGTGGGCAGGCTGCTGGTCCACCACACACAGCCGTAGTGGGAGCAGTCTACGAAAAGCAGTAGGAAACAGCGAGCACACAGGCATGGCCAGGATCCTGCCTTCTCTCAGGGGTAGGCATTTGGCCCAGGGGTGCAGAAATCCACAGGACTTTAGGACCTGCTCCAGTGTTTTCCTAAGTCAGAGCAGCAGTAATGCATTTAACATGGTGGGATGGGTGGGAGAGAGTGGATATAAACCAAAAAGAGAGGTTCAGACTGGATGTAAGGAGAAACTTTCTCCCCGCCGGGAGGACAGTCAGGCAACAAGACAGGTTGCCCATCGAGGCTCTGCAGTCGCCATCCCTGCAAGTTTTCAAACCCCAATGGGATAAAGCTCAGAGCAACCTGGTTTGAGTTGGAGGTTGGACCTTGCAAGATCCTTTCCAACCTGACTTATCCGGTGATCCTGTGATCACCCTGTGTATAAACCACACAGATTTTTTTAAAACTTTGCAGGTTTTGCCAGCTATTGCAAGCATCCAAAGCATCTACTACCTGTTTTGCCATAATGTATAGAAATTACAACCTAGTGAAGAAGCATATCGCAAACTGAAATTACATGGTTTATAACCAGTGTCACGTGCAATGGTCTACAGAAACGGCAGAGCACAACTATATTGTTCCCTTTCACCATTCTCGCACAGCTATTACCAATACGATACTTAAGACACACAGCCCGGCATCAGCTTCCTGGCTTTTACCTCAGTATTTATTGACAACGACTTGAGGAATTTTGCTGTGCAATGCACGCATTTCCATTGGTGCTATGGAAATGCCCCTCTGAAACACCATGTATCATCATATGCCTACATGTGTCGTGTTGGTGTGGTGGTGTCCCATTCCTGACCGGTTGGGCCAGTCCTGAAAGTATATTAAAGAAAAGGTATCTTTTAAGGGAAAAGCAGGTAGAAACTATGGGCTAAACTCTAGAGAAACAAGACAGGCGAGGTGAGCTGTAGTGTGCTGGAGTTGGAGCTGCAGGTTACCTGCAGCATCAGAAAGTCAAAGCTGAGAACGGTATTTAAAAAACCGCGACTAATCAAAGCTAAAGGACCCTCTCAAGGTAATCGGTGCCTACGTTAAACACCGAGCCTACTTCAGGACTTTCAGGGGATGGGGGCAGCTAAATGAAGAGGCATTGTGTGATGGGAGTTTATTACTTATAATGATACATAATCTTTCGGGCCATGCGCTTCAGGTAAAGCAACACGCTTTCATTAAGTTTAGAAATGCTGTGTAAAGCCAATGCGGCATTCTTGTTGTCTGCACTTACCTCACACTCGGAAAAGATAAACTATAAACCCAAAGGCCTGTAGCTTCAGTATAATTGTGAGTGCATGTAAGTAAGCAGCATCAGGATCCTGGGAACAGGCTTCTGGTCTGTCTGCCTTCAGACGGGATGCTAGAGAGAGCGCTTGTGTCAAGGGAATCTGCCGAGAGATCCAAAACTGAAGGGCGACACCTCATTTCTGACCACATTTAAGGGACTAAACACACCTGGATAGATCCTCTGACAGTGCTCCGGTGAGCGGCCAACCACGGCTCTCAGCCAGACACCAACACATACATATTCTAGCCAAAAACTTGAAAACTGGAATACGAAATTCATGTAGTCTGACTCTTCAGGGAAGCTGAGTACTTCTGTTTCCAGACTATGTCATCTTTTGTACAACACACAGCTCAGCGGATGCTGCAGCTGAAGCCATTTGTCACAATACATGTTATTTTGCAGAATTCTTAATGGTTGAGTTTTAAAATTAAGACATTGAAAAATTGCTTACCCATGAGGTATTTTGCTGAGGACATAATACGCCGTATATGAATGCTGATACACCTGCAAAATGAAATTAAGAAAAACAAACAAAAAAAGAGATTAGTAATTGTCACCTGTGTTACTAGGGTTCTTTTTCTGCAAAAACAATCTAGCATTTATGGTTAGGGAGCACTTATAAACACTTCAAAATCCGTAGTAGAAAAGAACAATACATTAATTCACCTAATGCTGTTGTGTGTTCTTTTCATCTTGCACTTTATTACAGTGTTTGGCAAATCGTATACATCCAGATGCTCTGTGTCGTTGCCATGACTACCAGGTCTTTGATTAAACTGGGGGCACATGGTCTCTGCAAGGGCTAAATATAGAACAATCATTAATGAGGACACCTTGGTCAGCTGGAGACATTCTCCATCATTATAACTAGACACAACAGGGACAGAATGAATATTTTTTTGCTTTATTCCCGCATAAATAAAACAGGGAGTGATACTGGCTGATCTCAGAGCGGGTTCTAATACCCGTGTCAGCCAGCAAATGAAAACTTATTGACTTAGGGCGTAAAGCTGACCTCACATTTGTTTGACCTGCTACGTTGCACCTTCATATCAATTTGCACTCTTTGGGCCTTGGGGAGGAGCTCGTCAGTTTGCATGGCTGGTCAGCTCAGAAGGGAGAGTTTATCACTTATTTTCTAAGTAGTAAATAATAACACCGGAGTCAAGGTCAGCGATTTAAGAGTTGGCGGACTGATTTTCCACTAGTAACCACGCAATCCTTAACAGGGCTCTGTGGTTGCCCAAGGTGAGCAACGCTGAACAGCATAAGAGTCAGGGCACTAGTGTGAAAAGGTCTAAATATGAATGACTTTACACACCTTTAGACAGGCAGTCACTCTTGCAATTCTATCCTGTTACTAAATGCTACTAAATAAATAAATAAATACGTCTCCTAGCAGTCATTTCATTTGACTTTTACTTAAATCTTTAAGCCACTCGCTCTCCAGTAACTCTCATAAAACATCCTGTCCAGAGGACAAAGGAGGAATTTCTTGAATACCTGCTTCACCTATCAAGTTTGTCTGATCAAAATTATTTTTCCTAGATACCTCTGGTTTTGCACATTTATTTTTTTTTATTTATTCCAAGAAACCATGAGATGTCCTGGGTGGTGCTGCCAGCCTCAGCAGTGGCCATCCCAAGCACACCACTAGCTTCACAGACAAGTAAGCATGACTTACTACCCATCACCCTCGAGGGCAAGCCTGCATAGTGGCATCTATAACAAGCTTACATCTTAGAATCATAGAATGTGTTGGGTTGGAAGGGACCTTTAAAGGCCATCTAGTCCAACCCCCTGCAGTGAGCAGGGACATCTTTAACTAGATCAGGTTGCTCAGAGCCTCATCAAGCCTGTCCTTGAATGTCTCCAGGGATGGGGCCTCCACCACCTCTCTGGGCAACCTGGGCCAGTGTTTCACCAACAGCCCTCTTGGGAGGGCTCAGTAGAGAGGCAGATAAACACAAGGCTCATCATCCTGTAGATATTAAAACAACCTTCTCTGCTACAATTTGAATTCAAAACACTAAATTCTTACACCACTGCATGAACCCCCTGAAAAAAAGTTACCACCAGAGTATAGAGCTGAAAGCACTGGATTTCTACCCATGAAATGAAGAGACTGACGCCAGACTGATGCGATTCCCTTTCTTACCCTGTGCAATTCACTCCCTTCATTACAAGGACATCATCAGGTTACATCCCAAAAATCATATCTCCTTTTAGGCATTCATATGCATAAAGACTCCTCCAGCAAGGTGAGTCTCTGGTGTATTGATATCAGGGAAGGTCTAGAAGCACAAATTAATTCACTGCAAAATAGCATTTATTTTAGTATAGGTGTCCTTTTTAGATCCTGTTTCAGATGATGTCAAATAAAGTACCATTATCTCATCCACACCCAATCATACCAAAGAGCTCTTGAATCTTATAACGTTGATATTGGAGACCTGGCTGATGCACGTGGCCTTAGATTTTATTCCAGCATTGGTGAAGTTTTAAAACTGCTAAAATTCCTTAAAGAAAATGCACTGGAAGACTAAATTTGTCTAGAGAGCTGAACAACCTGGTAATACATTGTCATTAAACACTGAGCAACTTTTGTCTTCCAATATCCTGGCAGTAGGATGTGGAAAATGATGTAGACGTATAAAATGGGAGCTGAGGCAAGGACTGGTGTTCAAGGTAACAAGCCATGCTGTGTTGCAAGATGTGAGAGGGAGAGGCAGAAGCCAGCGCCCAAAGTGAACAGAGGCAATCAGGGGAAAATAAAGAAACGTAGCAGGCTGGAGGGAAAAGAAGCAGCCAGGGAAACTTTGAGCAGGACATCTGCTGATGTTCCTGCTGGTGGTACAGACTGCCCGCAGCCATGCTAGAGAGTTTAGAGCTGTCTTAGAGCCATTAATGGAGACCAAGGTAAAAGATTTTCTTTGCCGAAACAGTTTAGGAGTGGGGAAAACAAAAATTCCAGGAGTCTCAAAGTACTCCTTTATTTTTCTGAACATTAGTTGTCCTCTCGGGTCTTTGGCCAGACTGAAATATCTCACATTTACTGTGCCTGTAGCATGTAGTTCTCAAAGGCTTGTCGCTGGCAGAGTTCGTTCACAGGAGCAATCCTTTCTCAAATAAATCCTTAAAATCAGTAGGTTAGCTTATGTAAATAGCAACTATTTGAGCAAAGATTTCAGGATCAGACATTTATTATTATTTTTGTTCTTAAGGACAAGAGTGCATGCAGGTCAAAAGTCCTCCTCATCTCTACTATTTCAAACATGTTTGGAAAACACACTGCGAGCAACCCTCCTAAGCACGCAGGAATCAAGACAAACATCACTTAATGTCTTTCTGGGAAATGAAATGGCTGCTTTCCTCTTAAATATGCAAACTAAATGAAATCATTTTACCTTTTTGAGAGGATGACTATATCTGCTTAATATCTCAACTAAAATTTCTGCTGAGGTCAAGCAGAATCAGGCTATTCACTTACCAGAAGGAAAGCCTGACACCAGGGAAAAGTGTAGGCGAGAGATGAGCATTCTTCTGGAATCCAAAGCTAAGCCTCAGAGACTGGACGGTGCTTAAAAGTTCGTATTCGTTTCATTTAAAATCTCTGTTTCTGAGCTGTAGCCAACAAAAATAGCAGTATTTTTGTGTTCCCCTTATCTATCCAAGGGGTGTGGTAGAAGACCTAGCACTGATTTGATGTTCTTAGCCCCGATTTTTGGCTGGATCCCAGAAGCGCACAGCTCCTCTCAGCAGAGTGGCGTATTTGAAGGCGGCAGATTTTTTGGCAACTGTTTTGTTCTGTAGACCCTGTGTGCCAAGTCATCCCACCAACATAAGTTAGAACAGGTTTGAGACTGCTCTGAAGGGTTCTAGGTGCTACCAAAACCAGGTCACAAAAGCTCCCATACCAGCTGGGACCAGTGAGTGCTGTAAAAGTTATTGTACCGAAACCACTGGGCCAGAAACACTCTCCCACTGGGCTTCTCATCCCAGATCAAAGCACAGATCTCGCTTACTTTCAATTTACATTATGTTCTGCAACATGTGCATGTTTACGCTGACACCATAAAGGGTCTAAGAGACGGATCTATCTGTTTCCACTTAGTTTTGGAAAGGCAATTATCTCTCTAAAATTCAGAAAAATACCGGACTAATTATATATGACAACACTTTGTTGTGAAGCCACTGGCCTTATTTTATGCAACCACCAAAAGAAACCTAGACTTGACCAGATGACAGTGGAAATGCAAACAGTGCAGCAGACAGAGCAGCAGAGAAGAGCATCCGCCTCTTCCCCGGCACCAGATTCCAAAATAACAAGTAAATTGTGGTCCCTACAAGCTGCAGAAACAAAATGGAAGAAGCAATTTCTGTGCCGCATCACTGCAGAGCAAAGTGTGGTGTGAATGGGAGAGTAACATCGCCTCGAAAGCACTTGCTTCATCTCCAAGGATACAGGTCCTAGTCCAGCAGGGCTTACTTAATCAGAAAACACGTTATTTAAGAATAGGATCGATTTGGACTCATTTATGCATTGTGACCATTCATATGCTTTAAATCAGAGGTCATAGCTTTTGCTCTTGCCCCAAAGCAACCGCACAAATACTCGACGTAAGTCCAAAAAGACAGGAGGGATCCTGGTTACCTCCCTACATCTCACCTGGTTTGTCACGCAGACACATGCTGGACACGCAGGGCCTTTGCCTTCGTTAACTTTTTGTTAAAAGTTTGAAATCGTCCCCATTATTTTCAATTTGGCACTGCCAGTGCAACTCACAAATGATTAGGAAAAGGTTTTAGAGGGAAATTAGGGAATTTTTAGAAGGAAAATGTGAAATGTGTTTTCAGCACGTTTGGGCTGGTATGAAAGATTACGCTGCCTGCTGAGGATTTATTACTAGTGTCATGAAAAAGGAAGAGTTTAGTTTACACTTCGATCTTCTGCGCTGGTTTCTGTCACACTTTGTGGGCTGATACCATGCTAGCACCAGCAGTAATCAGCATTTGTCGAAAGGCTTTCTTTTATGTTCGTATGACAAGGCGATGAATCGATACAAACAAGAGGTGCAGACTTTCTTTCAAGGAGGTTTACAAGTAAAGAAGGGGGGGGAAAAGCCCTTAGAAGAAGACTCTCCAAATCAGCCCAACCCTCTCCTCTTCCAACAGGCTGTTCTACCAAAACAGCTAATTTAGCGTCTTACCACTCAGCCTATTAAACAGTTTGTGGGTCTGAGATTAAACCCAGGTGGCCTGGCTGCCATGATCTCGGGATTATTTCTTACTTGATAAATACAGGAAGAAAACCCTCCTTTGCATCTATTTTCTAAGTGACTCCATAGAGCTATCTGGTCCTTCATGCAGTAGTGTTATTTGCATTACTCACAAAAAATCTCATAGAATTTAGAGTTTGAGAGCGAACAGCTACAGGGCAGAGTAGAAGTGCAAGCTGTTTTACAAAGCAGTTTGCAAGGATTAATACAACATTCCTAGTATTTAGTGTCCATCTTCTTTTTTGGGAATCACACGTTTCATCCAAAAAGTCATCCCACGCCCCCAAATAAAAATGAACGCTCTAAGTAATCATCGGAAATAAAACTGTACAATGGTTGGCTAAAGCCTGAAAATACCAAGAATATATTTTAATGTAATTAATCATAAAGGGCTCAGTAGTTATCTGGGTAAAAGGAATCACTTCTTTTTCCGTAACAATAAAGTATATCTCCAAATAATAGATTCCCTCAGGATTCTTAATAGACCCAAATTGTCTATAATCTATTCCTTTTTATACTCTACAGTAGGACAGTAAAAACACAGCACAAGTGGCCGGTGGAACAGGAACTGCCAGATCCATTAAAAGGGTTTCCCACGAAGAGTCTCTAAAAAGACACTTGCTGGAAGTAGATTATATAGCCCATTTTCCTACTTGTGCTATGAACAGACAAATCCCTAAATGCACATATGAATGTCAAACCGATTGAATAATCCCAAACATTTGACATAATTACATACTCCACCTTTCAAAATGGTCCTGGCACCCTTAAACGGTAACTCATGCTGTGATGCAAAACATGCAGGTAAAAGATGATTTGCCTTTTGGCCTTTAATATCTGTGATATTTAACCAGGCTCTGAAGTTGACAAATTAAGAGGGAAAGAGAATAAAATAGAATGCAGGAAGGCTGCTGCGCTGCATTGGCAAACGACTCACGTATTTGGTACCCTGTTATCTCACAGTGGCATGAATGGGAGGGAAAACCAGGTTCAAAAGGAAAATCACAAGCAAACGATAGCCAGAGGTTGTGTTTCCTTCTACTACATGCACATATCGTGTACAGTAGAGGGTGACCCACAGACACAACCACTCTATCACATTGATTCTTCTGTTGGTCAGCCACCAATCAAATACCATGTTATCTTTACAGAGTAACTATGTCATTCACATAAATCTTCCAGCAGAGAAAAGGATAATTGTCTGACTAAAAATATCTCACTGCCATACTTCATTATGGCTTTCTGTAGAGAGCTAAAGCAAGTCACTGTACCTGTTTGTTGCAGAATTTTCTGTATTTTTGAAGAAACTTAATACTAAAGACTAAATTTTCACTTAATGAGTCAACATCATTTGCCTTGATCAAAATTCTTTATGATACTTTTGATTTGTTGGGGCTGTACGACCTGAAAACTGATGAATAACTTGAACCCTCCCTCTGTTCTGTTGAGAAGAAATCCGTCTTTTCCCATTACGTGTTGACCTGGCCCTCCAAAGGGATGAAAAAACCATTCCTGTAACTGACCACCAACTTCTTGGTAATGTTTTGTTCAATTTCTGATCTTTCATTCTCCCATGTCTTTGTGACTTAGAGCACAAGGGGTTACCTCTGGCTGAGGCATGGTTTGTGGGTGGTTAGATAATGGTCTTTTCATTTTTTTCTATTATTAGAGACAGACTGGTCAGCAGTACTCTCCTCAGCCCAACTATTTTAGCAAAGTATTACCACCATGTTATTGCTAATAGGCACTCCATACTAACCAGCCCGGAATTAGATTCTTTGAAAAACCACATACTATCTATTCCTTTTGTGTCACTGTAATGAAAAAAAAACCACACCAAAATCCATAATGCTATTTTGTACTCTACGCTCCGTGAAGCTTGATTGCTTGCAAGAACCAAACAAATCAATAAAGCCTTATAATTTGAGGTCTTTTCAACATTCTCACCTTTCAAATTCATTGTGATACTGACCTATTTTGTTTTCTTCTGAGCCAGCAAATTCTCTTTTGTCTCTACATTGAATTATCCCTTTATACTTTATCACTTCCCAAGCAATGTACCTCTAATACAGTCTCATGCCGTGTGCCAACCTGTTTCTACAGCCCTCCAAGGAACGCTGCTCATTTCTCTTTGTGCCTCTAATAAATTAGGAAAACCATAATGAAATGCTACCAATGAGCATTTCCTGTGCATTGGTTGAGCCAGCAACTAAATAACCCACAGCTGTTATCAAATACCTAATTTGGGATGCTCTTACCCACTGCACGGTATCCAGCTGATCAGCCACATGTGTAACATGGTCACAACCACAGAGAGTGCACACTGAAACACACTGCGGGGAGGTCTGGGGAGCTCAGGGAAGAGCAGAGATAGGGAAAATAGGTTTGAGCAGGAAAGGTGATCTCTCTGGATCAAGTGACATAAAGAACATTTAGCAACTGGTTGCCTTTGCTACAAATATCTCTATTCCAGAGGAACTAACTTTTGTTTAATTAACATTTGGGCAAAGGGAGCAAGATCTATACCTGGGGAATGCACATATGACAGCTGAGTGAAGGGAAAAAAATGAAACGATTTTTCTTGGAAAGGGAAGGATCTGGACCCAGCAGCATACCTAGACCTGGCTGAAATGGCACAGCCAACACTAAGTCATGAATGTCTCAGAGACCCAATGGGTCGGTGTCTCATCTCAGCCACACCACTATGAATAAGGAGCTGCTCCACTGCTACCCAATGTCGTAGGCAATCAAGGATCGGCGACTGGGTATCTCCAGAACCAGGAAGAAATTTTAACAATTGATTTGGAAGAAGGGAATAAAATGCTATGTACAAGGGATGGAGAGCAGAAGAAGACAAGAAGCAGTGGATCATCAGGAAGAGTCTTCTTTGCATGGCTTTTTTTCAAATTCCTCAACTATTCAATCTCTAAGACTGGAAACTACATCATTGCAATACAAGCCTGAAGGAGCCTTACTCTACAAGCTTGTCACTGGTGCATAGAGGACGACCAGAACAGCTCATGCAGTGCTACGAATGGCCTGTCACCCACACTGGAGAGGCTTCCTTGGAGCAGCAGCAGTCTCACCTCAAGGTGACATCAGGAATGGACAGCACAGTCATGCCACAGGCACTTGCATTTTAGAAGCGTTCGTAACTCAAGCTCAAGCCACTGTAATAGGGTCATGTGCTGCAGGCGACATGCACAGTTAATATGTAAATCTCTCCCACAAACATAGAAGGGGAGTGTTGGGATTAGAAGCTGATTTTCCAGCTACCAAACCAAAGGTCTCTGAAAGAGCTAAGCCCAGGAGTTACTCCTTCACAAACAGTGTCATCTCCAGTTTGCGAAGTAACCATAAATAAAATGTGATGGCAACATCCACTACAGTAATAGATGGACTGCGGTGTTATAAGATAATGCTGTTACTCCATGTTCCACAAACTGATTATCTATCTCAGTTGTTTCATGATAATAATTCTTTATTAAAAGATTTGCTTCCAAATTACACTTTTGAGAGCCTTATACTGCTGACAATGCCGAAAGGGAATTTCAAGGCCGGCTTTAGGATTTATGACTTGGTGACATGGTGGAGGTAAAGTGGATGCTCTTTTTGCTACAAACGCAGCTCCAGAATCAACTTAGGCTACAGGTATTAACATACAGCTCGTGTGCCAGATCTCGCCCCTAGGAGAGCGTTAATCCAATCTGCCAACTGCTGCTGCACTCTAACACAGCTCTGCCCTGCCAAGCAATTACAAAAGCCTCCTTTTGCTCCAGAGCCACCTGTCCCTCACAGCGCTCCACTGGCACCACCAGCACCAGCAAGCACTTGCAGTCACTGGCTTAAAGGACGACTGCTCCATTTTTTACTGGTAAATAAAACGGCGGCTACGAAACACTCGGTAGGATTTTCGCACCAGCCTGCGTGCGCTTGTTGTTGCTCAGGTTATTGGGAAGCGTCTGCGATCGAGTTATTAAGAATTACAAGCGGGGGGTTATGAATAACGAGCTCGTTTTGTATCTTGTTTTTAAACTTTTATCGGTATTCACGTCACATGGTATAAACTCCCAGGCTCCCCTCCCACGCTGCAGCAGGCGTAGTGTAAGACTGGATGGAAATTCTCCAAGTGCTGCGCTTGCCTGCTTTATAGTCCAGTTCAGAAACTTGGAAATGAGAATTAAATTATCTAGTACAAAGTTAATGTTGCGTTTCTAACATACCAAACAATATATCTAAGGAAAAGAGGTAAGAGATAAACAAACAACTTTGTATTATTATGTAATAAGAGTACAAAAGTAGCCTAGGGCCAAATAAAACTTTTAGGAGGAGACAATTATCCCAAACCTAGAAATGCAGAAAACCTTCCAATCGATAGAAACATACAAAACATGCACCTGTGATTCTCTTCTAATATCATACACATGATATTACATAATGATAATACCTATATTGGGTCAGACCCAAAGCTCATCCAGTTTGCTATCCTGGCTCAGACAGTGGCCCCAGGCCAATTCAGAAAGAAAACTGGAGTTAGCTTATTTATAGTCATCCTTCCCCAAAATACTTCCCCAGGCTCTTGCAGTTTGCCGCTTGGAGCCACTCTCTTTGCAGCTGTCTGCCTTGAGGGATGTCCCTGCCATTGACCTCCCCGGTCGTTCTTTACAAGCATTTACCCCTTTTTGCACCTACAACCGCATGTAGCAACACCCTCTTCCCAGACAATGGTGCCAAAAGCCTCTTTGGGGTACGATTCCTCCGACCAGAATTTGATGTCTATTTTAGCCTCAGATTTACACCCCGGAGCACACTGGTTATGAAGGCAGCCTGGGGTAGCTGATGCAGATGGGGAGTTTACTTTGTTCACATCTACATTCACTTGACGGACGCTCACCTTCGTTGACTTTGGAGTTGCAAGTCTGAGGGCTGAAGGGCAGCACGAGAGATCAAAGCTTAATAATCAATGTTTTTACTGAAACATTAGATAACGCCTTCTTTAAATGAAACTTTTCTTGAGCTGGGCAGACTGGATATGGAAAGAGTCTAAAAACCTCTTTTCTATGAAGTTTACAGTCCAAATGGTGCAGCTTTGTAGCAATTACGTGAGAACCAAGCCATGAAAATGGGCTGAATGCTTAGTATAACTAATTAATTTATTCACTTTTAAATAATTCACTTTAGCGGCAGAAATTAGCAACTACAGAACCACAGCGCATGTTCTTTCTATTAAAATTTACTCTTAGCATATCAAAATTGCTTTTTCTTCTATAGCAGTCGAGAGGGTGAATAATACAAAGAAGTTAGCACTGTCATTGAAATGACGCTCATAGGCTCAGGGCACTCTTAGAAGACTCAAAGAAAGGAATCCAAGGCAAGAAGGATGAGACCTTCAAAAAGCATCAGAGAGCAGAAGTTTAAGAGCACCGAAGTGGATGTGAAAGGAGAATGAAAGTATTCAGATATATGCCGGGGACCTCGGTCCAAAAATGCTCTCTCTGTTCAGTGAAACATTCATTTTCTAGTTACATATGAGATCAGAAGGCTCTGAGCTGCACCTCGATGTACACGTGAATCTAAGTCACTGGAGGCAATATTTCTATTTTCTGACATAAGGAAAAGTAAACTGAAATCACATACGAGACAACAGAGCTTTTTGTCTGTCCTCCATGCGATACTGTAGACCTCTTCCAAGGGGTAAATGGACCATGGTGATGATGGGCACCTCTTCAGAAAGCGAGGGGAGAGCAAACGAGAGGAAGAAGCACAGAGCACCCCCTGTTCCTTGCCTGCTGCACCACCCTTCACAGCACCACCATCAACAGCGTCCCTGTACGGGTACTCTTCCACCCTCGCACATAAAAATCTGAGGACTCGTGCTTTTGAAGACCTGACTACAACCCTATGATTTGTTTCCCTTTTTAAGAAAGAGGGTTTTTGGGGTTTTTTTTGAGCAGAGAATAAAAGAGAATAGAAGATTCCATTTTCAAATCTGGGTCGTTAGCTGCCCAAGGAGGAACGTTAACTATTGCTTTTAACATAGCCCTGATAAAAACAGAGTCCTGCAGGCAGTTAAAGAGATAAAGGGCACTCGTTCAGGGTAAACACAGCGCCATCCGCTCCTTGGATTTAGGTAAGTAACTCAGCTAAAGAGGAGAACATCTGCCTCAGAAGATTTGCATTTCTGAGTACAGAAATTTCATTGGGGTGCTCTGCATAGTAAGCGGCGGTTTTCCAGAAGAGGGCACTAAGTATATTTTTTTTCCTATTTCAGTGATTAAAAATACATAAATGAAAGAGACTGGAAATCAGAAGAATTAGATTATAAACTCCGGCAGGCTGAGACTGCTTCCTATGTTTCTGCGTCAACACCAGAATTAAATTCTTTCTGATTTTGCTTTCTAATGCCTTTTAAATCACTGTTGCTTTCCCATTTTGCATCTTATTCCTAATAAATTTCTTTCATTAACATCTTAAAATAACTTTCTATACTTATGAGAATCCAGCACACAATGGGATTTTTATTGTCCCTAAAAACTTAGGAAGCAAAATTATGCGAAAAACAGGAACTCGGCTCTAATGTAATTCTGAAGCCTCTGCATGTTGCAAGGAACCTAGTTCTTTATTAAGTTCTAATTTTTTTTTCAATAATTTTTATAAAGTTACATTTATTTCATTCCTGTTAAAGCACAGAAGGTTCCCCTGTGTTTCACTAAGATGGATTCCCATAGTAGTGCAAAAAAGAAAATTGCAATGATTTTACTGCTGACTCTCTATCTGATTTTGACTATCTAGGAGACCTTGTACAATTACCTTACCTATGTTTTATTCAAAAATAAATTGTAGGTTCTTTTTAAGTTGTTTTGTGGATTTTGTTAGAACATTAATCTCCACCAGTCTGTCTGTTCAAGTTAGATCATCTATACACTCAAAAAAGGAAGCAGAATGAAAAATATAATCTTATCCAAGCAAAGAAAAACTGGGGGTTTTTTGTATCATAGTGTTTTGCCTTGAGTCTTTTTATTTTCCCTTCTCTGTTTGATGAAAATCTCATTTGCTAAAGAAAATATTTACAGAGGAAGACTGCTGATAGCTGATACCGATACATCATATACCTATGTACTCTTGCATGACAGGATAATTATTTCTGACTTTTGATATTATTCTAGTCTTCCCTGGAACTGTGGATTTGCTTTTCAGTTTACCGATGTATATCTGTGCCTGTGAATAAATGCAGGATACAGTTTGTTGGCCTCGGCTACACGAGCAAGGCTGGCCAACTTAGTCTGAAATATTATTTTGCACTCAGTCATGTCTGTGCGATTTGTATGGAAGTCTCCCAGCTAAACCAGGAGGTTTAAAGTTTAGTCCTAACTCTATTTATCTATGTTATTAGAAGAACAGCAAGAGTTTAATCCTTCATTTTTAATAGAAAATAGTTAAAGTTCAGAGGTGGCACCGCAGCTGAAGTCAGCATACTCAGTTCTTAATGCTCTCCATTTCACGCAGTTAGTGTTTTGTTGCAATAATCAGACTAAAAAACACTCCCTGGAATGGAGACTCCGTAAGAAACTGAGATTTGGTGCAGTTTTACTGCAACCGTTGCTACAGAGGGAGTACGCATTGGCAAAACTGGAATATGGGGACTGAGGACGGCAGGAAGACCTGCTGGGCAGAGCTTTGCCTCCCAGCTCAGACAAACACATCATATCATGTTTTATGAATGCATCCAGATCTTCATTTCATAAGCACCAACTTCCTGCTGAAAACATCGCCCTGTGACGGGGAGCAACAGAGCCAAAGAACGGGGATCCCAATGTGGTTTTATCATTTGCTCCAGGAAAGAGCTGCAGGCCACAAGTAACCATGGTGGCTACCCACGACAAACGCAGGGTCCCCACCGGTTCCTTCGACATTGAGATGATCCCACTCCCAGAGTAGCTGCTCTAGTAGCGATGCTGGGGTGAGCGCCCATTCCTTGCATTTAATGCAGGCAAATGCCTTTTTCCATGGACAATAAACACAGGAAGGCTCCACCCACCCATTCCCCTTTGCTGAGATTCAGTGCCTATCATCTCCCCTTTACAAAGAATGGAAAATAAAGAAAAAGTATGCAGATTTGGGATATGCCATTTCACTCCACTTTTTTGTTGCTGCTTCTACCCCAAGTTACAATGCCAGACCCTCAATTTTACCTAGGAACCCCTTGCCCCATGGCCCAAGGAACTTAACTGCCAAAATGTCTCTGATGTTCATGTATTTGAGTGCATAACCCCACTCTACCTTCCTGTTTACGCTGGAATTTTTTCTGTAATTAAACTGGGCTGTGCCAAAGCAGAGGGATTGCTGCTAAGAGCAAAGAATAAGGCTACATAAAGGAACACATTTTCTGCTGGAGCTTTGTAGGGATTTGAAATGAACTATGAGGCTCCTTCAAAACAAATAAAATAAAGAATAGGTTTGACCTCTTTTTTTCTCCTGTGTTAGTCCAAAATTGGCCCTGAAAGTTACCAAAATGAAATTAGTGTCTGTATGTTCCCCTTCAAAAGGGAGGTCTAGGATTAAACTTGTCACCAATTATTGCTCCACCATCCTGTGCCTGCATCCAAAAATTTCTATTCTAAACACACAATGTGACAGAAATTGGACAGAGCGACGACTGCTGAGCAGCAAGAACAAATATTCCCACCACCTGATAACATGTTTACTCAATTAAAATGGGTATCCACCCTCCCATAGCAAAAATTTTTAATTTCGTAAGCATGTGCAGCAGAAAAAATATTGTGATCGAAAGGGCTCTGCTGTCAAAGGCACAACTGAGGACACCTGAGAAGACCGTGTTTGCACAACGCTGTAATAGAGTTTTGAAAACCCATAAATCCCTCTAGAGTTGTGTGGCAAACTTCCCTCTCTCTCTGTGCCGCTGCAGATATCAAACATTAATTAGACTGAACCAATTACTGATACCAACACGCGACAGAAAAACTCGTCACGTTGGTACTGCTCCTTCCGCCTGAGCTGAGATCCATCGGTAGGAAAATCTCCCGGTTGCTCAAACTTTCTTTATTGGCAGCTCGGGTTTATTCAATGCAAGGTGACCGCGAAGGGGCGCTGGCCTGGGTGAGCTGCACACCTCCAGGTCTGGCACAGAAGCAAATGGAAGCGTAGAAACGTTTTTGAATCAACCTTCCCTGATCCCTTTGAAAATCCTCTTTTGTCTATCTGGTTGCTGCTGTTCAGCCCGCATTGAAAACGGCAGATTAGGGAATTTATTCATGGCGGTTTTGAGATTAGAAAAGATAGTAAGTCTTTCACAAAGGGTATTTTAAGTAGACCAGATTAATAATTAAAAAAAAAAAACAAAAAAACAAAAAACCAACAAAGCCCACAACGCTCTCCTTTTAAAATAATTTTTTGCCTCTAAATTTTGTCAAATAATAGCTGCTGCTTGAGCTTCAAATCCAAAGTAAACTATCACCCAGAAAATTAACCTCCCCTATGTTCTCAGTACTTTCTCGTTATCTGATACTTCTGGACACACAAGCCTTAGCTTTTGTTATGTAAATGTAGCTGGAGCACTTCTGTTCTCCTTATCACTTCAAATAGGATAAAAAGCACATTATTAAACAAGGATATTTACTCTACTGATCTTGGCTGTTGAAATAATATGATTCAAAACAGGACATAAGAACATGTAAGAAGGAGGAGAAAAAAGAGGCCCCTCCACTTTCAGCCCTGGCACCACAAGATCCCCTCGACAGAACCCCACATGGGCATGCTCATAAAAATGGTGCAATTTTCAGAAGCTGTGAGCATTTAACCGAAATATTAAATACTAGCTGAATGGTATTAGTAATATTTATTCTATAGGAAGCAACTGAAGATGTTGTTTTCATGAAAGAGACTCAAGATTAAGCAAATCATCAGATTTGACGAGTGGCTGGTCTATGTGGTTCCACTAATTTGTTAATAACCTGACGACTTCTCGTTACAGAAGCACTGAATGACTACAGTCCTCCAGTGAAACGAGAAAAGAGAAGACATTTTGCTTGAAGATACAAGCACAGATGCAATAACAGAAAAACATTTAATATAAACTCTACATTATTAGGACTGAATTTTTTCTTCTTTTTATGTAGGAAGTGAAAAAATAGTTATTTATTCTAATAACAGGTAACCAATTCTCAAAAGTAAACAAAGTTACAGTGCTTTAGGCTTGAAAATGTTGGGAAAATAGTTTTAGCCGCTAGCCTTTGATAATAGTCAACACTACCCTTATATTGTGCTGCTTTACAACAGGGGGAGTCCTTTTGGTTTATGAACAACAAAGAATTAAAACTGCATTCATATGAAAAGAAAGACAGCAAACCTAGAAACAGAAGCGTTTTCCCTCAAAACTCTCCATTCAAAGATTCTACTGGTTTACAACAAACACCAAAAATTAAACCAATCACTAAAACAGGTGGCATTATTTTATGGTACAAATTTTCTAACTGCGCTCACTTTACATACTGTAAACACTATACATTTTCATTGTTCCTGAAAACAACTTTGGGTGGGAATGAAAAAGGTAAATTTGAAATATATTTATTGCCGCAGAAAGAAAACAGATTTATGCAAACCTATTTCTAGCACTGGCAAATCCATTTCAGTTAAGTAATAAATATCACAGCTACAATATTAGCAGTATTACTGATGGTAGTTATGATAGTGTCTAATTTTCAGAGGCATATTTATCATAATAATAGTTCTCACCTAACTCAAAAGGATGTTGTGAGGATTCATTAATATTTATACCCATTAGTGTTTTGGAAATAACAAGCGTTATATTATTTTAATTTTTACAAGACTAATTAAAGCAGTATGAGGTTGTAATTGGAGCCATAAGCACAAAACCTGTTCATTCCACAGAACAACCAGACTTGGACAAAGAGTAAAAAATAAGAACAACAACAATAATAATATGCTACTTTCTATAAATAATGCTTTTTTACTTCATTTCTACTCTAAACACAAAGTCCAGGGTTTGGATTGGGTCTTTCTGAGGTCTCTCTGGTCCCACCACCCCCGTGAGGTCTATGCCAACAGGCAGGGGGGGAAAAAAACCCTAAACTCACCACTCTAAAAAAAAAAATAGTTGGGCCTGCTCTGATTACAATGATGATTAATTCTTTGCAGCTTGCAGCATTACAAAAATGCATTCTTTTAACTGCAAAATAGGTAATAGCGGCTGTTGTATCAGCCATAAAAGTCTCTAAGCCCTAACTGCTGTTCAGAAGACTTGGCAGCTTGGTCCATATTAATCAGCCAGGGCTTCCTGTGTGTAATTGCTCTTAACTAGGCTCAAACACAGTAATGGACTGGTAAATTGGAAATGAAGAACAAATAGCTTTAAGAAGAATCTCGGCCACTTTATTTCCTCTCTTGCAACACAACGATAGCTATTCATAATACAGGCAATTAAATATTCTCTATTTAATGTCTCACCATGTCACTCAAGAAAATCACTTTTCTCCTCATTTACTTTCCTCTATTTCTTTTATCACCGTGACACAAACTCCAATGGTTAACTCCAATGACCACAGGAATCTACACAAGCCCATGGGGTTTGGTTACTCATTATTCTCACCCCACCACTCCCCCAGTCGCAGACACGCTACTGAATTTAAGAGGTGGTTTGTCGCTCGGCTATTTTGGAAATCCCGTTTTGGAGGCCACAGAGACCCACAAACGTGATTCCAGCCCAAACACCAGAGACCTCTGTGTCTCCCCAGGAGGTTTCGCAGGGAGCACGGAGCTGGCGTGGCCAATGCTGGTGGAGCCACGCACTGGGCAAGAGTGGCTTTGACCTGATGCCACCAGGGACAGCCTTGACCCTCTGCGTCCTTTCTGCTGAGATGCTGTGGCTAAACTCCCGTTTGCCTGTGGTGTTGGGGTTACCGAACTCTTTAGCCAGAGCTCCTCACGCTTGTTTTGGGGAAGGATGATTTAAAATCAAAGTTTCTCTACGGGTATATTTATTCCCCAGTGCTTTCCCAAAACATCACCCTGTGCTTTCAGCCTCAGGTTCGACCTTGCTCTAGTGTAAAGAAACAAAAAATAAACAAACAACAGAAAAATTGCAAGAGTATTTTAAAGACAAGGAAGCCTGGCGCCTTCCCTATGACCTTTCCAGAAAAAGAACAAATCTTCTGTGTTCAAGGTTAGAAAAGTTCCCTATTAGCACAAGGCTTACCCAGAATATTGCTGCCTGAAAGATTAAACTTCTGTAAATATAAGCGCGGCAAAAAAGCATTTAGAACGAAACCTGACAGCCCAACTAGCCACAATGTACCCACGCCAGTCTCACAACCGCCTGCCAGGCTTCCTGAGAGAAATGTATTTTAAGGAACAGACTTTAATTCATCGTCCTCTAAGATGATGAAGTGATACAACAGGAAAACACACGTTAGTTGCCTCAATATCTTTGCAAAATAGGCGTCTGCCAGTTCAGGGCTGTGTTATTCCAATGTGGGTGTCAGTGCCGTTACACAGGCCCGACACTGAGCAGGGATGCTTCTGTGCAAATAAACAGAAAAACCTTAGAAGAAAGCTATTACTGGTAGGAAATGACTTTGTAGCATTTTTTTTTAATATTTCACTTCATTGGAGTGACACACTATGCTTTTCTATTTTGATTTTTATTCCTAGCCAGTATTAAAATTAGAGGCTGAACCCATTCATATTAGAATTCAGATAAATGATTAATTCATATGATGTATATTAAGACACTTTATATATATGTAAATGCAGCGCAACTGTATTGTGTGAAAAAATTATTAAAACATCTATGCTTACAACCAATTAAAAGGCACGACCATCACAACCATCACACTTTTAAATGTCAAAAAAATAAAGCAACGCTTTCTGACACCTATAAAATGAGTCCACGATAGTTTCAAGAATTTTCTTTTTGAATGTATTTGTAGAATTAAACTTAAAACAAATGTCCTTTGCCAATACATTTCCTGAAATTTCCTTTTGACTTTGCAACAAGGACAACTGCCCAAGGCTTTGCTAATCAATTTCTTGTGTTGCAGAAAACAGCGTAATTTGAATTTTGTCCAAGAATACAGTTTGAAATGCAGAAAATGTGAAAAGCTAACTAACGTGCAATTATTTGTAGCCACAGTCTGCATACCAAGTGAGAAGAAAGCTGAATAAGTAATTTAACAGTTATTGCAACTTTAATAAACAAAGAGCCACCCATCATGGCTTAGGGATGCAATGTTCAAGAGTAAATCTTACTACCCCTCTTAGCATGCTGCTTAAAAACAAATATCTTTGTATCCTTTGTAAGCATGGATCTTAAAGGAAAAAGGTGGGGGTTGTTTTGTTTTTTTTTCAGAAGACTATTTCAGTAGACTTTTGCTATCATAATCTCATATATGAATACTTGAACAATTTGCAATGCTTTTTTACACTGAACATATGTCTGGTCACATCCTGAAATCATAGAATCATAGAATAGTTTGGGTTGGAAGCGACCTGCTAAAGGTCATCTAGTCGAACCCCCTAATCCTCAGGCCATGTTTCCAGCTTGCCACCTCGGGTTTTCCTTTCTGGAAGAAAATGTGGTGTAAGGAAGGGAGCACCTGGCTCCTCTCCAGCCGGGCATCTCAACCCCATGTTTTGCCTTCACCCCAAAACCACAGCTCTGCAAGCACTGCAATGTAGAGAGGAGGATGTGGAGGAAACATGTCCAGCCCATCCCTTTCCATCTCCATCCTGCTCTTCCTCCATTGCCTGCATCAAGTGTTCCTCTGCAGGCGGCAAGCAAAGCCTGGGCTGCAAAAGCCTCTGTAACTGTGCTTCCTGCAGATGTTCTGAATGTGCAGCCCTTTTGATGGGTAAAGGTTGAGAACAAAAAGGGAACTTCTAACTACTGCTTTTTAGGAACCAATTTTTTTCTCTCATTATATTTTTTCTTGTTATAGGAATTTTTCTCTCGCTCTCAGAGGAGCTGAGGAAGCCCTCTCTACTCAGGGCTCTTCCAGCTCGCGCAATGCATCTGAGCAGTGTCAGCACAGGGCTTCCACCGCCAAAGGCCAATCTCCACTAAAAGAACTGAATTTTACAAAACCCCTCTGGCACACAGGGCAAGGGGGTCTTTCAGGCAAAGGCTTTCCTTGCTCAGGGGCCTTTAGGCTGTCTTCCTCATATTTAGACTTGACTTAACACTTCCACATGCATCTCTGCCTAGAGCTCTGCTAAGCTTCGGGTTAGTGAAGTTGCACCAAGAACGATTTCCCAGCAAAAAGTCTTTACGCGTTACCCCTAAAGTTTCTGATACAGCTTTATTTGAAATTTTTCTAATGCTAACCATGGTTCTCCTGACTTTTATACCACTGTGAGTGAGGAATAACTCCACAGATGACAGCAGAGAAATAGGATGAGCAACAGAGCCACAACCTCTACTACCTAAAGGAGCAACAAATTGCCTTTGGTTAGCAGCTGAAACTAGATTTATTTTATGGATGAAGAATTACAGTTGCTGGTGAATGAATTATTTCCATTTTGAGGAATTGGTGCAATTCTAGATTATGGAAACAAAATGTATGGGGCTTTTAGTTTACCCAAGTAGTACAGCATAGCTATCATTCAAACATTTCAGGTCTTATACCAGCAGAATTTAAAAAGAAAATAAATATTATTCATGCCCAAGAACTGCTTCCCATGTGTCTGATACTTTAGTCATCATTTAAAAATGACTCATTACACTTCTCTCTTTTGAAGTTTGGTAGAAAATTCACCCTAATCTAAAACTTAGCAGTAACTCAACAGTGATTTCTTACAAATGATTTATACCTAATCCTCTGAAGAAAAGGATTTATAATGAAAGTGATAGCTCAAGCCTAACTGCAGCACTGGGATCGGTGACACCATAATTAATGTATTATTTCAGTTGTGGGAGACACTGACAGTTGCTTTTTGTTCTTGGGAAGAAATTTATAGCGTGACTGAAAAAGGCACCATGGAAAAAAAATTACGCAGAAGAGGAATAGAAATTCTTCTAGCAAAGACATGTCCTTACAATCCCCCTCCCAAAGACTATAAAACCCTGGCAACGACAGTGTTTCCTCTACGGTGCAATTTATACCTTTCTCCTCTACTAGATGGCAGTATGACATGCTTTCAGAATATCTAAGTGAGGGGGTTTCTTTCTTTGTTTCATAGGAAGCAATTAATTTAAAATATGATTTTACTGGCATAGAAGTGGGAAAACTAAACCAAAAAAAAAAAAAAAAGCTTGCCACTGGCTGTGTATTTTGAAATCAAATCTATTTACTTACTGGTTCAACGTTAAAAGCAAAAAGTGCGTATTCCCGGTCAGGTGACACTTCATATCGAATAGCCTTTAAGGAAACCTAGAAAAGAAATCAGACATTGAATATATATTTTTCAGTTTTCAAATCAATAATATCTAGAACTAATTGTTATGACCCTGTTTCTAACAATGAAGAGTATTGCCAGACTGTCTTAAAAAATAATACATCACATCTCTTTTCAAAAACCAGAAATGTTATGTGGGAACACATATGCTCCCATAAGAGAAAGCATAACTGCATTGTAACTCAGACCAGGCAACTACCTCAAAATAACCGGAATTTTCCTTACAAACCTACTGCTCAGTGGCTGGTGGGGCAGCTGCGGGCAGCAGGTAGTAGAAAACCCTGATAAATGTGAATTTGTTAATTCCCTCTCCTTCCCTGCAGTCACTGGCCAAAGTGCTGGAGATAACAAACAGTAAATACCTGCTGGAGCAAAATATTATAAAGACACATGACCACCTGTCTCAATTAAGACAACGCTGAGGAAAATGATCCCATTTTACCCAGTTAAAAGAATCTGTGGGATGATGTGGTGATACAGCTTTCCAGGTGCACCCTGACCTAGGTTCTGCAAAAAGCTGCGCCGTAAGCCTTATTAACAAGAAGAGATGCCAAAATATCTCAGACTTGTCAGGAATTACCTTTTCCCTACTCCATCTATCATTTGTATCGTGCAGACATCCCTTCTCCTTTCCAAGGTTTCAATATAATACATTGCTGGTGCACCAAGGTCAAGAGAGGTGCCACTAACACGCCGCTCAGCCACTGCCTTTTACATCTCTTCCTCTCACATAACAAATTAGATGCAAGTCCTTGAGAGATTCCCGAATACCAAACTGGAAGAGGGAATTTAGCCTGCAGGGAAATGCACAGCATCCCACTGGGAGAGTCCTCCCCAAGGCCAGCAAGGCTGGCGGTGGTTCGTGGGGAGCCCAGGGGACAGCCATGGGCAGAGGGGACCAATCACAGAATCAGGATGGTTTAGGTTGGAAGAGACCTTTGAAGGCCATCTAGTCCAACCCCTCTGCCATGAACAGGGGCACTTTCAACTAGATCAGGTTGCTCAGAGCCCCGTCCAACCTGACCCTGACTGTTTCCAGGGCTGGGGCATCTACCAACTCTCTGGGCAACCTGGTGGGTTGATAGGCCAGCATGGATCAGGATGGGGGTGACAGGGGAGCGTGAGAGCCAGCAGCGTCAGCATGAAGACAGGTTTTATTTACTGTTCTATTAATAACACGGAGAAAGGAAAACGTGCCAAGGTAGCAGAAGTTTTCCTGACCGAGGGCTGGGAAAGAAGAGGACAAGGACAATGTTCCTGGATGAGGCGTAACATCAGCTCTTGTATTGGGACTTTTGAGATTCATCTGGAGGTGATCTTCTGCAGATTTATTTACCGAGAGGGCAGAGGAGCAAGGGTAGAAGGGAGGTCATGGCATGAAAAAGTAGGGTTATCTTGTAACACTGTGGTCTTCTTACAAACGACAAAAATTAAAAACCAGGGGAATAAACAGAGGCCAAATGGAAGCAGTTTGACTTCAACAGACCTTGACATTAAAGGAAGCCAGCCCATTCCTTTACCCTTAGCAGAACTGTAAAGAAAGGGGTTACGCTATGGTGAAAGAAGTTTGCATATGATGTAGGAAAAGTTGAAGGTTATATGGCAGTACTTGAAGTTTAAGGTTGGGTCCTGCAATAATAATTCAGTGATAAATTCTTTGTCTCATTAAAAAAAGAATTAATATTACTTGAGCTTTGTATGAGTCATATCCTCATACTGCAAAATCAACCTGGAATGTGGTTTTATAGTTTTCTTGTAGATTTACTTTTAGCTTTTGAGTTTCTAAAGCTGTTTTCTACAGATCTTAGGTCATTAAGGTAAGTCTCTGTTAGCTATCGTCTGCTTTTGTAGTTTGGCAATGATACAGTACAACAAAAACACAAAAACACCTCAAGTTGATCAAAACCTTAGGCAGGTTTTGTCACTGCATAAGTGACAATTTTACAAGGACGACGTGATTCATATCTCATGGTTGGAGCAAATGTTAAGTGTACTTTACTTCGGAAATTAACTTCATACAGGAAATATTGAAAACGCTCTGACATTTAATGTTCTAACTTCTGACACAATGCTGGCTTCCTCTACTACAAAAAACCATGCTACAAAACACTTTCATCATTATAAATAATACTCTGTATCAGCTGTGGGTCTATTTTCTTTTCATTCATTTTAATAGCCACCTACTAACTTATTTTCCCAATAACTTCTTAGGGTTTCTCTCATATGCAAACCATTTCCATTCATCAACACTATTCATTAACAACACTGAAATTACATTTCAACCATTAGGCAAGAAAAATCTGCAAATCCACAAATTAAAAAATAAGTATTTGCATGGAGAATGGTACCAACAGACAGTAAATTGTATCAATTGTCTTTTCTATTAAGCACGCAACGCTGAGAATTATGCATCTTTCAATTATATATGATATGCAAGACTAGCCTCAAATATCTATATGATACTTTCCTGTAGCATGAAAGAAACTGAGCTTGCAGAATTATAACCAAAGCTGGAGCTCAGTTTCACATTATCAGTCATTGCGTAGCTCATAGTATTACCAATGTATTGCTTCTCCTTGACAATACATGAAGTTGAAACCCAAGTCATTTTCTGCTTTACTGATCCAACTGCAAGAGAACTGTGAAATTCTGCTACTCATTATAGGAAATACTTACAATTTTTTTGTTTTCTATTAATATTGTTGAATTGTTAGTTTCAACATTCCTCAGAATCACTGTGCCATTCTGGTTTCTGTAAATGAATTCATTATCTGCAAGGAGGAAAAGAAAAGAACATTAAGGAAACCTGAAATTGTCTGTTTGTGTAGAACGTAATTATGGGCTTGAATCAAAAGGACTGCTGGGAACTTTCCTCTAAAGAACACAGATAGATATATATATATATTTAATGCAGACATTGCTGTGATGTTAAAGTGGCTTCCAAGATTGTCATTAAACAACATGGTTAGTGTTTGTCTCATGTTTATTCTGCCACACTTTCCCAGAGCTGAATGCAAGAGCGTGACCTGTTTGGAAAGTACATACACAGCTTGCTATATTGTTAGTGTAGAAAAAAACAAGGCCAAAAAACATTCCTTATGCTTAAAGGTTTCCAAGATCCTCAGTCTCTGTAGGAGTTTAATAAGCCAGATGCCTAGAAAGTGTCTGAAAGTTAAAGGCAAATCACCCTCTAACAAAGCATATTCTGGAACCTAATATTGGGCAGATCTTCCGACTCCACCATTTGTCCTGCAAACTTACAAGGGAAGGAGAGGCATGCAAAGAAACTGACATTTTCACATGGAAGAAGACAAATCAGCCTGCTCCTATTGCACTTTGGGACTTCTCCAGCTCTCAGGACACCTGGTCAAGGACAAGAGTCTCCTCCAGTAGCTATTGCACAGGCAGGAGATAGCCTCAAGCTCTCAAAGCTCAAAACCTATGTGACAGAAAGGCTGGGGCAGACATATGAAAGAGACTCCAAATGAGGTTTGGGTGGCAGGTCAAATGTTCAGGATGAAAAAAACATTACAATAAAGTATTGTCATCTTGTCAGATGCCATAAACTGAAGTTCAAGTCTGATCAGTGCTTACATGCACTGCCCCACAGATAAAACATAAAACATGGATAAAACATAAAACATGTCCCAAGCACACTGCCATTAAAAGATTCAGCAGCTTTTCTTGACACAGAAGTAGGGTTACTGGTGTTTTGCAACCTGGCTAAACTAAGATTAAGAACTAATGGATCCTACCAAAGTTCTGCCTCCAGTTTCAGCCAAGGAAACAATTCCTCCTTGCCTACCCTCACTGTGGCCACCACAAGGTGGCTACCATGGTGCATCCACAAGTGTTAGGGACACAAGAATGGCTAAACATTACCTATGAGTTGTTCTGGGATCAGTCAAAGATGAGTTTAAATCCTATCATATTCATAAAAGCACAGACCCAAATCACTATAACCACAACCACCTGTGCACTGCCCAGCTCGGGGTAACCTGCTGAAGACCACACCAATTACAGACACCCAGTTCTTCCAAAACCTCAGTGTACAGACCTAGCATACTCCTTCCTTACCCATGTTTCAGTCTTTTTTTAATTTCTAAGCTGGTGATAACAATTCTACCACAGTCATTAACCAACTTCGTAAAATGCTCTGGAAGTTCACATGAAAAGCATCTACGCTCTACTTATTACTATCAATAAAAACAGTCATCTCCTACACATCACAGTTTCACACGTAAGAGTAGGAAGAAAAAATCTTTTTTGAGACTGGGATGAATCAGATTGTGTGAGGCCAAACTGTTGCTGCAATACAGATGATCCTCTCCAGGCAAGATTTTAGCGACTTAAGATTCTCAGTGTCCAAATCACAGCAGCAGCCCTTCAGGCTCATAGGCAAAGTTCTCCAAACATCTATTTCTTTTAATTACGGAATAAATTTTATCAGCACCTTTGGTCCTGAATAAAAAATGCAGGATCTGAATTAGATTGAGACTCACATTTGAGACAAGAAAAATGAACCGAGTTCCTGTTTGGATTTGACAGTATTAAGGTTTTGTCATTAGTTCTGCAGTGTTGTCCAAGGGCATGGCATTTTCATAAGCATGCCTGATCACACTCAGAACTTTAAAATACTACTTCATATGATCTATGACTGAACAAACTAAGATTCTTCAACCTGTAAAAGAAGTGAGTGAACAGAACTAGGGCAGAAGTCAAAAAAGTCATAGGTAGCACGGAGGAGATAAATAACGAATGCTTGTTCCCTGCCTTTTCCAAAATAAATATTAGGAGGCATTAAATGACACCAGTCAGAGACAGATTCAACACTAATAAAAGGGATTATTTCTTCACACTGACAGTAAATAAGCTGTGGAAGTCACAGGCCTGAGGTAGAGCGGGTGCCAGGGCTGCATATGGGTCCAGGCAAGAATTAGAAAAATGGAAGAAAAATCCATCAAAGATTATGGGTCCTGAGGGGAGACGCTTTTCAGAAAGCCCTGGAACCTGAGATCGCGAGGCACTAGAAGCATTTCCTGAATTATCACCTTGAGAAATTTACTTGCTTTTTAAAATCTTCCCTAAGCATTTGTCCTTGTCCCGGGCCAGACACCAGCAGAGATGATTTCTGGTGTCTGATCCAGCACCGATTTATTTACAATTTTACCTTCCAGCTTCTGTGTTCAGATCCTTAGGGAATGCCTTTATGGAGCAATTTAGGAAGCGATACAATAAAAGGCGTTAATGCTCCCTACACACCTTGCCTTTATATCCTTAGGCCATTAAGGCTGGAGCATCATTTTTTATATGAGGAAAGTATACCGTCCAAATTTTTATTTTCAGGTATTCCAGAAATAACAGCAATAACTAATTTGAGAGACAGAATATTACCTAATTATCAGGCATTTTGCAAAAGATTACTGCGTTAATAATCACCAACACAGAATGTTTTCCCATTACATACTAAGTTCTAGAAAGAAAATTCACATTTTAAATATAGCCAGAAAAGCTTTTGGATAATTGTAAGCCTCTCAGGATGTTTCCTAATTACAGAAAAAACTAGCAATGAAACTGAGCTCAAAGTTCAGTACACAGGTAAAGTCGCTTATTAATCTAATGAGTCTGTGGGGCTGTTAATACTTGGTAGCCGTTTCTTGAGCATTGCATGAACTGATACAAGTTACATTACTGCCCGTAATGACACCACTACTAAACTTTTATCACTCTCTATGCTCCAAAAAACCCATAACATTTTAATAAACTGTGAAACTTCAAGATGATTACATAAAAGTTGCTCCATAGTTGGAAGTAGGAGATGAAAGACTTTCCCACTATTTGTTAAAGTGTAACAAGTTTAAAACGAGGTGCTAATCTGCTGCGTGTACTTCTGGTATGAAAAAGGAAGAATAAATGAAGCAGCGCTGATTTGTTATGGCTGTAAATCTTGCTATTATATTCAATACAAGCCATCAGCACAGCATCTGAATTAATGAACAGAAAATTGGTCTGCTTAAGAGAAGAACAAATTGATCTGTATTATATTCCAAGCAAAACGCTGTGAGGTTTATCTGGCCTGTAAGTCGTATTATCTTAGTCCTCAAAAGAATCAATGAATAATATTCTTGGACTTCTGTTTTGAAACGTGTGATTTGTTCCGGTGCAAGAGCGTTTATTTAAATGGGACATATCTCAATCAAAGACAAAAAGCAATGCAGCAGCCTCTGCCTGTAATGAATTCTGTCCAGCGAGCTGATGAGAATTTGCAGCCTGATTTATAGTTGTCACCACAGCTGATAAAGGTCATCGCTGCATCTCATTTTTTATACCTGCCTTTCTTTGGGGCTGGTGTTCAGTGTAAATGATGCTGAAAATTGTAACTTTCAGGCATAAAGCCATTTATTCCATTATATAATGGATTTCTTCAACAGCAGAGTTCACTTCGCCAACTCCTCCCCCTCTTTCAACTTCCAGGAAATTGTCTGGTTGGTAGAATACATTATGTGTCTGCGAGTGTAGACACAGATATGCAGTCACGCTTACAAAAGTGACTGATTACAAAAAGCAGTGATTACTGGAAATAACGGAGCAGCCTTGGTGCCGTACAGAGTCAGCGCAGAGGAATGGGGGAGCCTCGGCAGAAATTTTTAAAAACCTGCCAGGCAGAATGGGTGAAATCAGGAAACCCAAGACCCATGATGTATTTGCAGTGTCAGAGCTACCCAGCTTCTCTGTACGCATCTCTCTTAAATTCGGTCAGGAAATACGCACAGAGAGAAAACAGATCTAGCGACAGGGAGCTCGTGTCCCTTGCAGTCACTGAGCCCTCGCCAGGACCAGCCCGCACGTGGGTTTGCTTCCCCGGGCAGCTCTCCCCGCCCGTCTCTTCTTTAGGGCAAAACGAGACAAAATTTCTTCAGAGAATAATGCATTAAGCACTACGGCTGCAATGCAGGTTTCGCATTTTCAGGCATTTTCCTGGCCAACCCTTCCCAAGGTTTTACCATCAGAAAAAGCACGGAGTCTCTGGAAATGTGCCCACTGGTGCTGCCGTGATGCTGAACCTGGAAGGGGCAGTTGAAACTCAGGAGAAGGATCATGAGGCCATTGCTGGTATCATCTGGGGACCCCGAATCATCAGTTCAATATGCAGAGGCAGCTTAAACAGTCAAGAAAACGCTGGGCGCCACCAAGAGAGCAAGACAACATGGATCCTTTGCCATCATATAAAACAAGGGAGTACAAAAATTTATGGACAACTGATGAACGGACAGATATTAAAGGAAATAGGCAGGATATACACTGTCATCCCTAATGCAGGGGTGCCTCATTATGGACCACTGAAAGGGGCCAGCCTCAGGTCTAACATAGCATCGGCTACTGCCACGGTTAGCGACCCAACACTGGTCTAGAGAATCATAGAATGGTTCGGGTTGGAAGGGACCTTAAGGATCATCTAGTTCCAACCCCCCTGCCATGGGCAGGGACACCTCCCACTAGATCAGGTTGCTCAGAGCCCCATCCAGCCTGGCCTTAAAAACTTCCAGGGATGGGGCTTCCACCACCTCTCTGGGCAACCCGTGCAGTGTCTCACCACCCTCATGGTGAAGAACTTCTTCCTAACATCCAGTCTGAATCGACCCATCTCTAGTTTTAATCCATTCCCTCTAGTCCTACCGTTACCCGACATCCTAAAAAGTCCCTCACCAGCTCAACCAGAAGCAGTTGCCTGAACCAACACCATTTCTTTTTACGTTGCTATGTGTCAAACTGGGCACCAGATTAAATAGCTCATCAGAGTGGACAAGAAGGTTTGGGAAAATTTTACCTCTAGAAAGAGTAAGTTTGAATGCTGGTGGTGCAAAGAAGCTGAAGGAATTACATCCAGCTACAGGAACAGAGATTTGCGTCAGTGCTCACAAATTTATGGCTGTGCAGCTTCTTTGATGTGACTAAGTAAGTACACACTATCAGAGATGAGAGACTGGCTTATAAGATAATAGGAGGACCCACATGCTTTTGAGAAGAATTTTCATTATTTGTCAGAGATTATGGAAAGCACAACTATGTGATAAAATACGGGAAGGAATAAGAATTTAAATCCCGCTCTAAAAATATGTATTTTTAATAAAATTGTAATTTTCTATCAGTTTAGCAACTGATGAATGAAAGGTGGGGAAAAAAAAGTTATGAAATTCACATGCGGCAAGTCAGCAGTCACAGTTACTGAAAGGCAGAAAGTAGCATCAGGACTGTTAGGACAGTTCCAGTCATTTAAAGCCACAGACTTAGAGGAAAAGGCAACTTTTCAAGTCCTGCAGTTTCAGATCAACAGACGTGAAAGATAATTGAATGAGTCTCAGTCTGATGAAAGTCAGCATCGGGGGAATTATCGTTCTCAATCCCTAAGATTAAGGGAGATTGGTGAATAAAGGAAATTTAAATCCTGAAGTTGTTCTGAACCATTTCAGATAAATGAGCCTCCAGATACCAGCATAACCAGCAAGGCTGGCAAACAAATTATGCCTCGTCAAGAGAGCAGATGTCAGCTTGCTCCACGGGAGCGATCCCACATCGCTCCCCAGGGACCGAGGTCACACTGCACCGGGCCACGTGCGCTGCTGGGATGGAGCTCTGCGCTGGCACGGCGAATGTCACGGGGCCACCAGGAGAGGACTGGGCACTCTGCTGTTATTTCTCATCCCTGCTGCTGTAGGAAGGTCCTTGCTAGACGTGACCTTGGGTGCAACCCAGCTGGCAGGCAGTTTGATTCTGATGTTAGTGGGGTTAGAAACCCTGAAGGAGTCCTTTGAGCTTTGCGAGAAGTGAAAAATCCATATCCTATTCAACCCAATGAAGCCAATTACTGCAGTGGGAAGCCAGTCAAGAGCCTGATGTCATCACCCTCTCTCTTCCAAAAAAGAAAAGCTGTTGTCGGGTGTTTAAGGCCATCCATACCCTAGGCTGCACCAAAAGAAGCATGGCCATCAGGTTGAGGGAGGTGATTCTGCCCCTCTACTCCGCTCTGGTGAGAGCCCACCTGGAGTACTGCGTCCAGCTCTGGAGTCCTCAGCACAAGAAGGACATGGACCTGTTGGACCGAGTCCAGAGGAAGGCCACGAGGATGATGAGAGGGCTGGAGCACCTCTGCTATGAAGGCAGGCTGTGAGAGTTGGGGTTGTTCAGCCTGGAGAAAAGAAGGCTCCAGGGAGACCTTATAGTCTCTTCCAGTATTGGAAAGGGGCCTACAGGAAAGATGGGGAGGATATGTGAAAGGACAAGGGGTAATGGCTTCAAACTGGAAGACGGTAGATCTACATTAGCTATTAGGAAGAAATTCTTTACTGTGAGGGTGGTGAGGCACTGGCCCGGGTTGCCCAGAGAAGCTGTAGATGCCCCATTCCTGGAGGTGTTCAAGGCCAGGCTGGATGGGGCTTGGAGCAGCCTGGTCTAGTGGGAGGTGTCCCTGCCCATGGCAGGGGCGTTGGAACTAGATGGTCTTTAAGGTCCCTTCCAACCTAAAGCATTCTATGATTTTAGAATTTTATGTGACATCCGAAGGACGAGCCTTCCACCAGCCCTGCAGCCCTGTCTGCCGCGGTGCAGGGCATCACTCCGCACTCAGCCAGGCTGAGCTCCTCTGCTGACACGATGGCAGCACCTGAACCAGCCGAGGGTTTCCTGGAGTCCTCCCAGGCCAGTATTGATGGGATACAACTAGTTAGCACTTACCATCTAACAAGATAAAAGGCAGGAAGGTTGCAACAGTAGGACAGATGTTTTTTCAGACAGAGTTGGTATTTTCAGACTAGCAACATGGACATGTACTACATGTCCAAATGAATACAGTCGTATTCATTTGGAATAATAAATGAGGATGAGGCAGTGGAATCAAATTAAAAAAACAAACAACTTCTGCTTGTTTAGTATCCCAACAAGTTTTCTGAAGGGCCAAGTGATGCCCAGCACAGTGGATGGAGACCAGAGGTGGGGAAAGGAGTGGGTGGGCTCCTCGGGCGGCTCCTGGGGCATCTCACAGCCCTCACCGCCAGCACACATACCCGGGGGCCAAAGAGAAGGGTCTGGCTGGAGAGAGAAAATCCGGACTATCCACAGCATACCTGTGACACATAGGAAAAATAATACCAGCTTGTAGTGATTACCCATGTTTGCAGGATCAGGGGAGTCTGCCAGTTTACACTGAAATACAGTATGTTTCTGTGGGAACGGTGTCAGGACCAAACTAGGTAGTCAGGCAGGCTGTGGGCTTGGCAGAGGGGGTTGTTCGCTGCTGTGACTATCGGCATTTGCCCCCACAAGCCAGCCCACACGCAGCAGGGCCCCAGGGGGCAGAGCAGCCCGTCAGCGCCAGGCAAAGCACCAGGCAAACACCTTGAGTACAGTCATCCGCATGTGAGCGTCTCGCATGGAAAGTAAACCGGGGGGGATTTAGGATTTCCTGTAAAAAAGTGCTTTCTGAGCGACACGGGGGAGGAAATAGGACAATCTGAGGTTAACAGGCTGCTGTGCGCAGGACCAGGACCTTAAAAAAAACCATCAACCCTGCCAGATGCAGCACAAGCACAGGCCTGCTAACTTCAGAGACCGGTTTTGAGAGAGAGAGAGACTGAGATTTCGGAGGAAGCGGAGAGGAAAACGACAGAACAGGGTAAACTCACAGAGGAAATAAAAGCTTTCAGAAAAAAAACAACCCAGCAAACATTAACAAGAAGCACCAAACAAGAGGCAGGAAGCCAAGCATGATATGAACAGGGAGAAAGATGAACACAGGCAGGCTTTGGGAAACACTTATTTTACTTTGCTTTCATGAAAGGGGGAAAATGTATCTTATCAAGTAGCCCGCAGGATCATTGATTCATACAGGACAATATCTGCCTAACTGGAGTCATGTAGGAGAGTGGCCCCCTCAGGTCCTGCGCTCCCTGGGGCAGGTAGGGTTCACTCAGAAAAGCACGGGGAATGGATGTTCAACAAACGCTAGGACCACGCATGCTCGCTAACTGCTGTAAAACTTAACCACGCAGAACATAATGCAAAATAAAAGCACAATCAGTCCCCGATGGAAGCCTATTCAGGTGTCCAGGCAGATGCAATCCCAAATTCAAGCGGAAAAGACGACCATTGTGACGATGCATTTAGTATTACGATTTGTTGTTCTTTCTAGACATACTGCAGCGCATCTATTTGATATTTAGAGCACGTGCCCATAAATGACTGAATCTGAAATTCCCTCCCCAGAGCAGAAGCCAAGCTGCTTTTGATATCAAGCTGCTTCCCAGAGAGAAAATGCAGGGAAGGCTTCCCATCCCCTGTCCCCTGCTGCTGCAGTACCGGGCTCTGGGATAACAGAGAGAGAGGGAGGGAAGGAGCACGAGTGGTGAACGGCAACAAAACCCCATTCCGTGCCCCCAGCTTCACCCCACCCACAGTGAGAGCTGGTCCTTAGGTCCTCATAGACCTTGGCACTTGTGACTCGTCACAGCCCCCTGGCTTTTTGTCTTCAAGGTGCCCCTGCCCATGGCAGGGGGGCTGGAACTAGATGATCTTTAAGGTCCCTTCCAACCCAAACCATTCTGTGTGTAATTCAATCCACCCGCCCTCCGCCAGCAACTCCTTTTTCTTCAGCTTTGCTACTCTGCAGCGCAGAAATAAGCAAGAGCCTGTTACACTTTGTGATGCTGATGCAAGGCAGCAACAGGAGAGAACAGCTTGCCTTTAACGACATCGCTACAGTCTTTAACTCCAGGAGACAACTCAAATGCCATTTTTATCTTTCTGGCATTATGGGTCATTATCCTTTCACTGTTTCCAGCAATTCTTTTTTTATGAGAGTCTGAAAGGAAAACTTCTTTAAATAGGTGATTTACCGTAATTTAGTTAAATGCTGTATAACACGTCGCATTGGTACATTAAGTAAGTGCAACAAGATAGAATGTGCTTTATTACGCACGAGTGGTTTTAATTGCTCATCACCTCAATGCAGTTGCACTTGGTGCACCAATATAGTGCTTTCACAGTAGTACTAGTAAAATAAAACACACCTAGAGCTCAGGAAAATTCCCATATCAAGGTGCATCTCTCGTAGGCTTGTAAATCAACTTGCCAAAAGCTCAAAGAAGACAGAGTCCTGGGAAAACTTAAAACTATAAAAGTCAGTAATGCCAGTCTGTTTTTCTTATTTGTCTAATCCCAAATCTTTCAAGATCCAAATGTAGAAAAAAAAGAAAAGCTTATTCAATCTCATTGACCTCTGCACCAAGCCTGAAACCCAGGCAGAGCACAACTTTGAAATTTCAATCCCAAATTTGAAACCAGACACAATTCTGCAGCTGCCTCTCATTTGCGAGACTGAACTCCGCTTCAAAGAGCCCCACTCTGGGAACTCTGTACGCTCCGATCACGGCTTAGTGGCACAGGCATGAAAAGCTGAAGTCCATGTGAGAAACAGAGAACTCGTTTCAACTTCAAATAACTCCTCTTCCCTGCTTCTACCTGCTTTTATAACACGTGGAGGGGGGGGAAAGAGAGACACTACAATTAGGAAAAAAACGAATGAGAAATCCTCTGCGTAAATCCATTTTGACTCCACCCAGGGCAAATCATCCCGATTACAAAACTGCTGCAAAAATCCTAACAACAACAGTAAAAACGTACATCTTGTTGCTTGCTGCCCTCGCTTTCTCTCTCTGCAATGACTGACAGCAGCGTGGGGGCTTTGCGGCACACGGAGCTGACTTTAACGCATTCCAGAGCTGAGAAATCTTCCTCAAAAATTCTCTGCCATCTTCTTTTCCTGTTCAGTTGTGCTCCTGCCACGTGCTCTTCAAACCCTAGATGTTATAACAGGAAAAGTGCAGATGACCCCTAGGTTACCCGAGTACGGACAGCTGGCGATACCAGATTATACTCAACCCTTTGATACCCTGCCAAGAAACTTCCCACATTCAGCACAGGCCAAGAGCAATTTAACCCTAAAAAAAAAAGCTAATTTCCCAGGAAACGGTCCCTGCTGCCTTTATCCACATCCCACGTGTTGGTTTTTTTGCACGGTCTCACCACGTGCCTAAACAGCAAAATAAAGTGCGAACAACAGGTAGTGTCTAACAGCTCGTCCCTGCTCCGTCACGTGGCACAGCTCCAAATACACAGTGACACGGATTTTATCGGGAGTATAAAACCTGCAGGGCTTTTGCCACAGTAGTTGCTAGCTCACAGGAGAGCCCAAGCTGCCACTCCTGCTTGGCTGTCGTCCCCACCTTGCCGGCTCCGTGCAGGTACCGCTGCTCCGAGCACTCCCTGCTTGTCCCCCAGGCCAGCGCAGCGCCGCTCGGTGACCCCTCTCCTTCTCGGCCAAACGCACCGGGTCTTGCCTGCCTCATTTAGTTCGGCTTCACACAGGGGAGCGCATAACCCAAAGTGTTACACGTAAATGTAATAATCCGTTTGACGTGGAGAATAAAAGGAATCCACGAATAAATTCTCCTTAAAATGCGACCCCACGGCTTGCTTTCTTAATTCCTCTGTGCATTTCCTTGCCTCCTTCTCCTTGCCCCCAAACAAATTACCTTTGTTAGTGGCCATGATGGAGGGAAAGAACATATAAAGTGCCTTTTTTTTCCCTTTTTATGATTATTATCGTGGGCAGAGTACTGAAATTTCAGTACTGTCTGACTGAGATCTTTGTATATTAAAAAGCAAATTTTCTGTATATACAGCTCTGGATAAAGTTTCAATTATCTTTTCATTATTTCACGATCCCTTTTATGCTACTCTGTCATTTCAGATGTGTCTGGCAAAGTCTGACTGTGCTGAAGTCCAGCTGCAGAAGGGATCTGGCTGGGGACAGATCACCCTGACTTCGGGCTTTTGAAAATCAAGGCGGATAAGACACGAAATCCAACATCCTACACATTTTGGTTACTGGTGTGTGATTACTGGTTTTAGACTGGTCACAAGAGGGCACCATATTACAAAGCCGATGGAAACACTTTCGACACTTGCAAGAAACCATTAATAAATAATCGAATGTGATGCTGGGGAGCAGACCTGGCAAAGAAGAGCACCTGGAGGGGAGCCGAGACTCCTCGCACCCAACTGCAAGGGAACCGCTAATGGCAGGAGGAGCTTACAATTACAAATACAATCCCATAGTTTTTAAACTAACTGATTAGGGAATGCAAAAAATTAGCGTCAGCTAAGTAAAGAGTTTTCCCTTAACATCCCAAATGAGTTTCCCTGCAATGACCGGGTCAGCTCCTGCGGGGAGCCCCACACCAAATCCCAGAAATGGTTCCTGAATTTCTTATTTCACCTGTTTACGCTCCTAGTCCTCTCTCTGCCAAGGAACCTACATCGTGCATCACGCACTGCCCTGCATGATAACGGTCTTGAATCAGCAGTGGTTTGCTGCTAAGAGGGCAAACACGCTGATGCAGGTGCTGAAGCAAAAGAGCCGATACGAACACCTGGTCTAAGTGTGATGGATGAAAAATGGTTACACCAAAAGAATGACTCGTCCTTTCTTGAATCCGGGGCAACTTTTTGTCCAAAGGTTGGACAAAAACTCTTGATCCAAAAAATCTTCTCAGTGGGTTCTCAATGGGTTAACAACTTTCAGCAGATGGCTTTAAACCCAAAGAATGTCCTTATTCAATTAAAAGATCTTGACTTGTTCATATTTTTCTTTATTTTCTATATCCTTACACAATTTCTTTGTTTCTCAGAGCAATTCTTATTGTGCATTTCCATGCTTCTGTCATGGTCTCTATCCTTCTCTGGACCATGTCTATTCCCACTACAATCTATCTTTTTTGGATGGAGCAACCCAAACTCACGGTAGTGATCAAGGTCATAACGTCCCCCAAACTGGATAAAAACATGCTATTTTCAGTATTGCTCTCTCCTGAATACAGCCCAATATTGTTTCCCCTAAAAAAAACTGATTGCACCAGAAAATTGATTATATGTTCTCAGTTTCCTGCCCTAGGAGAAGGAAAGAAAATACAAAATATGGAATTCTAATAAGCCCTCTCCTGTTTTTGACACTTGTACTACTCTGTCTTGATAATTTAGCCATATCAGCCATTCCGTCCCCATTACGAAAAAAAATCAGTAATACTAAAATTATTGGTATATAGTTCTACTTATAAAAAATATCTTCCTTTGTGAGGCATTACACATAGAAAAGAAATAAAGAATAAATGTTAAAGGTTAATTTGTTTTAAGTCCATATCTTATGCATGCTACTGAGTTCAGTATTAGCTAAATGCTGCAGGGCAGAAGGTAACAGTAAACCCTCACAAATTCTGCCTCTGAAATTGAAATCTGGAAGAAGGAAAATACAGAACTCATAGGAAAAATATGTATATACACATATACTCTCGGTGATATTTTTAAGAAAGGATTTAAGACATTTTTTACGTCACAGTTCACAGCCCACACCTCCACCGGGAAGGAGAATAAGGAAGTAAAAGATACCTCCAAATGATTAATAAGGGTCCTGGCTTATGCACAAGTCTTCCAAGGAATATGTCTTGTAGAAGAGTCAGTTCATCAATTGAAGCAATAACAAACAGTAGTGAAAACATCTTCACATGGCCCAGCATATGTCCATGAACCCGATTATGGAGGGATGGGCCAGTTCAGCCCCCGCTGGCTCGGCTCTGCCCATGCTGCCAGCCCGGAGAGCAATCAGCCTCAGCTGCAGGAGCAGGGTTTGGGTATGGGCTCTTGTCCGCTAGGAAACAGGAAAATTGGCTGCTGAGCACAGAATAAGTGTTTATGAGGGTGATAATAACTTAGACTATTGGGAAAAATTCTGGACACTTTGTCCAGCCAGAATTGCTGGATTTTACATGTTTGTCTGAGTTCTTACCGGCTCTTCTCAGCCTGCCTGAAGGTACCACGGTATTCAAATATTCCTACAGTGCACACATGGCAAGGACAACACTTCCAAGCAGCACCTGCATTGGCTTACGCTGTGTAAATGACCATACTGAACGCAACTGCAATGAGGCCAAAGTCTCTTTGAACTGCTGGATTCACCACCCCTGCAACGTACAGTTGATTTTTTACAAGGATCAATGCATGCCAAAATAATCACCATTCATCCAGTAGATCCAAAATTTTGCCCTTTATGGAATTGCTTCTGAGCTGAAACATTTTTTTCACAATTTTGGCTTGAGATTTTGGAATTTCCCACTGTCTTTTTACTAGACTGTTTAATTTTACCATCCATGCCATTGTCATCTGCCTTTCCTGGAAAGTTAATGTGCTTTGAAGCTGATTATCCAGATTTTGTGAATTATTAAAAACCTTAAGTGTTGACAAATCACTAATAAGGCTATAAAAAACTTGATTTTTTTAAAATAGCCTTTATAATGAAATTAAACATTGAATTCTTTTCCAAGTATGTTTAGCCTTTGGAGGGCCATTTAGACATCATAGAGTCATAGAATGGTTCGGGTTGGAAGGGACCTTAAAGATCATCTAGTTCCAACCCCCCTGCCATGGGCAGGGACACCTCCCACTAGACCAGGCTGCTCAAAGCCCCATCCAGCCTGGCCTGGAACACCTCCAGGGATGGGGCATCCACAGCTTCTCTGGGCAGCCTGTGCCAGTGTCTCACCACCCTCACAGTAAAGAATTTCTTCCTAATATCTAAGCTAAATCTCCCCTCCTTCAGTTTAAAACCATTACCCCTCGTCCTATCGCTACATTCCCTCATAGAGTCCCTCCCCATGTCTCCTATAGGCCCCAATACATGTGATTTAATAATCTCTTTGAGACCAAAAAAGTTTTAAGATTTATTTCATTCTCTTTTTGTATCAAAGTAAGTATTTTTGTAAGTCACCTGTCCCCAGAAGCTGGGACTTTAAGTCAAGTAGCAAGATGAAAGTCCGGCATCATACCCAGCTGGCGGCGTTGTGGAGGCAAACTCCCTGCCCAGCCATACACAAACCTGGTTACGTGTTCAGCTCTTTCTTTCCATCAGTCAAATGTTCTAGGGAGTTGTTTCCCACTCTCCTTTTCCTTGCCTTTTGTTTTCCTTCTTTCGTTTCTTCACACTTGTTGTCTTGAGTTCTTTTCTGCTAAGTAGGAGACTAGAAGTGGCTTTGAAGAGGTATTACGCTCCGATAATCAGGGATTACTTCACAGCGTGCACGACCACTTCTGTCTCGGGATCACTTACAGAATCACCTTATTTTCTACCAGAGATTATTCCTCATTACTGGCAATGGAAAGAGACGTCAGCAGAGTGATAAGTTTTAAAACATAGGGCATGTGTACAGATCCAGCACTAGTGTCACGTAAAGCTCTGAAAGTCCTGCTGGGGACCTCTATCGCATGATTTTATGGCATTGTGATCACTCAGTGGGCTATAACTTGGTATTGGGACCTATAGACTTTAACTCTAACACAGTACAATACTATATGCATGCACTTGCCTTAAAGTGCCATGAAACTCAAATAATGTGAACACATTTGAGAAGCCCAGCCCAATACTTCCATGTAATCCTTGTGTGTAGTTCCCATCCCGTCCTCTCTAAAATGATATATTAGAGATGGAAAACATTCACGAAATGACCAGGATGATCCAAGGTACTGATCTAAGGGCCATCAAGCAAAGCAACCAGGAGCAAGCTCCCAAGTAAGCAGAAGGAAGCAGTTCCTCTGGGAACTCAGGCCAGTGAAACTACTTGATGAAGGACACAGTGGATGCAAGAGGCTCTGCAGGACACTTAGCAAGTGACTTGGAAGAGAAATACATTTTGGGTTACTAAATAGGGAAACTACAAGAGGACTGCTAATTCCATAACCTAAAAAGTGTGTGAAGCTCGCTGGACTCTTACTCGTCCTTGTGCGCACGCATATCCCTTCTCATGGAAACAGAATTTTGGGCTGGGTAAATATTTGGTCTCTGCTGCTCTTAATTGAATTTTCACTGATGTGAGATTTGTATATCTACATTTAAAAGTATAATTATATTCCCTTGATCGGTGATAATTATCTCATTCTGAATTTCTTTTAATGAATTATATAAGTCTGGTACTATTTCTTGTAAGAAAAAAATCCCCTACTGCTTCTTATATGTTCAACAGCTTAATACAGTCAGGAGATCCAAACTCACCAGAGACTTTCTTTCTCAGATAAGTAAATCTTTGCCTGCTAAATTTTCAATTACAAATATCTGATATGAAGTTTAATCACCAGAAATACAGTATTTCTCATCTCCAAATTATGAAATTATGGTGTCTCATCGTATATTTATTTAATGCTCATTAAAAGGAACAAGTGGAAGAATAGATGCTGCTCTAATTATCCTAAGCAAGCACTACTCCACGTTCAACAAGTGTCTGAGAACAGTGGAGCAAGCTCTCAGGGAAAGCTACTGAGGTAGGAGAATGTGCTTTGTACCACGTAAAAATCTTCAACAAGGAATCAAAGTCAGGCAGGGCAGTAGGAAAAATGCAAAGTTGCCTTTTTTTTTTTTAAAAAAAAAAAAAGTAAGCAAGTTGCCTCCTAGAGAATAGAGGGCACCTAAAGACGGACTGTATTGAAAGACATAAACCTTTCTGGAAATCTCTACTGAAGGCATCAGTATTAGATTATAATCAGGATCAGCTTCTTAACAAGAGGCCCAAACACCCTGAAGAGCTCTCCTTTCTCCATCATCCCTCTACAGTCCTCCTTTGAACATGCTTCTTGCCCAGCACATCCTGAAATTATGCACCTCATCTCTTCCCTCTGATTTTTCCTAGATGCTCATCTCCTAGATACTCCTTTCCCAAAACTTCTCCACCCTTACACCAGCCTGACTGTAAGGAAAACCTTCAGCAAGTTCATGCAAACAAACCCTCATTCTTGATATTCCTTTCCTACAGTTCCAAATGGAATTCCCCACTTATCTGCCCAGATTTTCTTAGCAGTGCTAGATCTAAATGAAATATATTTCTTACTCCCTTCCAAAGCAACCCTCCTCATGGTGAGACACTGCCAACCTCCTGGGCATGGGAGAAGACCGCAACCCACTGCTGCGTCCAGCTTGCTCCATCACCCAGGAGCATGGCTTTCCTTGCTTCTCTCCCTCCTCTTTCCTGTGTTATACTCCTCTGAAGAGGCAAAGGGAAACAAAAACCCCACAACTTTATTTTACTACAAATTCAACCAGCTGGGCTGCAATTGTGACCATCCTTTTAACGGCTTATCGAAGACAATTTCTGTCACAGCAGTTCCCCCTTCCCCAGGGGCTGGGGACCGCTGGGAGCTCACCATTACCCGCTTCGCAGGTGTCAACCAGGGAACGCATCTAGCAGTGTCACACTGTACCTCGAGTCGTTCACCTGAATTTTTAACTAACACCCACTGAGAGAACACCTGATCCCTCTCCCAGTTAAACCCCTGTAAAACCAGTGCCTTTCCTTCGGCTCAGAGAGCAGCAGCTTTTGATTTCAAACCGCTCTGAACGAGATGAAAAAAAACAACAAAAACAACCCAGATCCTTTTTTAACTGGATTCAAACCGTTAAGCACGTAGGCAGAACTGCCGCGTGCGTTTCTTTTCTTCCAGCAGCAGAAACACCGCCGATGTGAGCCGCGTCTTCAAAAGTCCCCCATGGACGCAGCCGCTCCCGGGGGCAGCGTGCTGTTTCCTTCCCCTCTCCATCCCTGCTGTTCTCCTTTTTTTTTTAATCAAAAGGCTCCCCTCTGCGCACTGGGTGCAGTTGCAGTAAGTCTGCCTGGCTGGCAGGGTAAAAGGACCCAGCACTCAATTTAGCAGCTTTGTATTAGTCACCGGCAACAGAGAGCCAGGGAAACGCCGCTGCGCACCTTGGTGCGACGACGCATGACGACGGGGAGGAGCAGAGAGGGCAGCTTCTACCTAATTCCCATGGATTTTTTACCTCAAATCGGCAAACAAATTTAACACACAAAGGAGCCCAAGTGGTCCTAGCTTTCACACCTCTTATATCTTCAAATTATTCCCCAAAGCCTCTCCTCGCTAGCAGGCACAGCCCTGGCAGGAGGCACCGCTGCGCTTCTGAGTTACAGTGAGAGAAAAGCACTAATTTTAGTGGAGCTGGACTTGAAAGGGAAACATGGAATCTGTTTTTCCTAATGGCTATCAAAAAATATAGGAAACAAGCTTGCTGGCCCAACATGTGGAGTGTGACCATCACATTCCCTGAGGGGAGAAGTCCTGCTCTTTTTAAAAAAATCAGTGAGAACAGAATTAGGCAGTGTTGGTGGAACCCAAACAAGAAGTAAAGTCCAAGGACATCTCCTGCCTCTTCCAGCCATCTTTGATTCATAAATTGTTCCCTATTATATCACCCAAGCAATTGAATGTATTTTCCAGCTCTTTGTCTTAGGCCATGAAGCCATTTCTTAGGCAACATCATGGTACTGACTTCCAGGCTCATTTTCGCCCTTTGCACAACTCCAGCTCCTGCTCCTCCTTGCACGCCCCCAGGAACCTCCCCGCTTGCCTGGTCTTCTCCCCTGCATGACTCTGCAGCCTGTCCTCCCAGCGCAGCATGACGCTGCCGATGCCCTCCTCATCACTCGCTCCCTTTCATCCCACCTCTCCCAGGCGACCTTCAAGCCACCGGCCCGGTCCCTGGGTCGGACTCCTCACTCTACCTAGCATGGTGCAGGGACGTAACAAATATAAAGCTATTGCACTGAATGTCTGAGGCCACTTAGTTTGGTACCTCAGGAGGGCATCTGACTCAGGCTCAACAGCAGTAGGTGACACACTGAGGAATGCTTAGAGTTCATCAGGCTTTGGAGAAATTAGGTTACCTACGGAGGTGCCTAAACATAGGGTTGGGCACATATGAAAATCTTAACCTCCTCAAGACATCAAGCTACTCAAAAAAACCAGAAACAAACCCCTCTAATTTGACCACTACAACGTTACTTCTGCTTTTCTGGGGTGTGATATTTTTCACAAGCAGGACTTTCTCCGGTACGTTTCTTCCTCCAAATCCCGAAGTTGCTGTACAGGCCAAAGGATGATTTTTCTCAGTCTGACAGCAGCGCGCGTGCCCCACCAGCACCCCGGCGCTGCGGAGAAGCTGGGCACCGAGGCACTGCTAAAGCCAAGGTACGGAGCTCCTCCCCAGCTTGCTCCTGCAGACTATATTAATTTTTAAAAGAGCCAAATTGATTTCTCATTTCATTCTCTCTAGCAGTAATGAACAAAACAGCTACATGGCAGAAATGCTCTCCTCCATGGTCTATTACAGTATGTTAAAAAGGCATTAATTCCTGTGTTTCCTGTCTTCAGTGAATGGGTTACTGTCACCACTGAACTTCGGCAATTGCCCAGCCGCTGAAAGGCAGGGAGCAAGGCAGCTTCTCTTCAGTGCTCTCGGAACACAGATCCGCAGAAGGTGGTGATCCAGGATGGGATCAAAAATCAAAATTATGGTTCAAGTGGTTTAACATTTTCATCTCTTCTTGCTTATTGTAACAGTCTTGACAGAGCATGAGCCCATTGCCTGCTTTGGCAACACAGGATGTCACTTCACAAAGGCGTTTAGATTAAGAACCACAATCAACCACCTTGAAAGCACACGGACTCTTCCACTGACACCAACACTACCTAAAAGCTCACCGTGTGCTTACTGAACCAGTATCCGTATCTTCATGAATCACACAGAAGGTTTCTGAAGGCCATGCCCAGCAAAACCTCCATGTGGGGGTGTGCGAGGAGCACTGCCCCACTCTTCCATGAAGCTTTAGACCAGAAGAGCCTCCTTCAGTCCTTGTCCTGTATTTCCCTCTGGTTCACACAGCATTTTCCTTCAGTGCCGTGTCTTTACCTCAGCATAAGGTTGTCGTTATGGCTTCTCAGGGTTTTGGGTCTCTGCAATTGGGGCTGGAAGTTCACTGAAACCTTATACATCATAAATCAATGTGCTGTGCTCCAGGTAATTTGCTGTGTGTCTTAGAAAATATTTCAAAACCACTTGAAAAGCCAGAGCACTCACAAAAACGTTGCAGAAAGAAGCTGTCATGAGGTAGGATATGAGTTTTGGCACACCAGAGTTGGGAGCAGGACAAGTTTTCTTTGAAGCACTAAAACCAGTAAACCCATTCACTTAAGCCTTTTAACACATATTTAAAACACCCTGAAATTAATTAACCAGTATCTCTGTTTAGCAAGGTGGGTAACGAAGCAAACACTCCAATAGAGTAACCCAATTATCTCTATTCCTTCACCAGATTTACACTAACAAAACCACCTGTCAGCAGTTTCTAGCCGACATCCATTGAATGTAAGATGGGAACTGGGGCGAGCGTGTGGCTCTCATCTCTGGGGCTCACCAGCATTCGCGGCAGTGTTGCTCGTTCCTAACGCAGATCCCAAACCACACTGCAAACTGCTCTATCCAAGGAAGATGACTTTGTTCCTCCGATGACAAACGGAAAGATGAGTTTTTCTCTCCTGCCAACAGCCCAACCTTGCCAAAGGAAAGGCTCCTGCTGCCTTACAGCTTGGATGGTTGCTTGGAAGCGGTCAATCTTTTGGCTGGTGGATGAGCAGCCTGGACAAGCCTGCGCTCCAGTTAACCATGTTGTAGCTGTCTAGCAGGGCAATTTTTGTCTTAAGGGCTGTCAAAGTAGCACCTTAACGCAAACCCTTTTTCACAATGAAAAATATTAGCACTTACAAAGTTCTTAATATCTATGCAAAGCGAACTATAAATAATTCATTTACTCCACAAGCATCTGCATCATTTGAAATGCATCAGTGCTTTTATCAATACAGTGCAATGGATTTACACTGCACAGAATAGACTTGGGGGCATTTGGGCTATCCAACTATTGTTGATCTGAGCATTATTACAAAAGGTAAACTGAAATAAATTACCTCAGTTACTACACAATGATTTTTTTCTGCATGGTAAATAAAACTTATTAGTTCTAGGTCATTAAATTCAATATTAGACTTTAAAAGAGCCTGGAGATTCTATGATGTTATTAGTAAAACATGCCACAAAACATATGTGCTTCAGTATTAAAGAGAAAAGAATTACTCTATTACATGTAGAAATTAGTTATTAGTGTATTTTTCAGAAGGGCTTTGGCGATAAAAGCCTAGCTGCCATTCTCAGATGCGAGCTAGGCACGCAGCGGTTCTGGCTCTCACTGTGTGGCAGGTTTCCAAATAACCGAGCCATTTCTGAAAACACCATTCAGAGCCTTTTGCTAATTTGCCCGCCATTCCTCTTCGGACAAGAATAAATACTATTTCGCCAGCGTTGCAGGTGAAGCAAGTGGGCAGGAACCTCAGAGAGCAGGGCTTGATTTTCAGATTTTTATTAAGGCAACTCCCTGCGACCCTGAATGTGTCCTTTGGCACCCTGTGCCTCGGTGCCCCTCACTGCTTGAATATATTGTGGTCTTCGTTTCAACCTTTATTCTCTCATTTGGCTGCAACCTCTCTGCAAGGACCGTCTCGCCGTGCCTGGCCAGTGTCTAGCACAAAGAAGATGCACTCCTAGATGGAGCCTCCAGTCACTAACATACAGCCAAAAATCCTGGCAACAGCCACCGCTGCATACACTCTGTCTTGCAAGATGCCAACAGCAAGGCTGGAAAAAACATCCTCCAAGAAGTAAGCGGTGACAGCGTGTTGCATCCAATCAGTCGCAATAACCACGGGCAGTATATTCTAGGCTGCTATTATGTTTCTCTAACTACAACAGCAGCCAAGTATTTTCTGTGTGGGCAAAATGTATTTGCCATTAAGTGCAAAGACAGAAGATAAGTTTCCGCAAGTGGTGTATGTGGTTCAATCCCTGCTGCTTACTTTGACGTTGGGCAGGATGCTGCCCCCCCCGTGAAAAAGGAGGAGCGCTCCCGAGATGCTGGGGGTCAGATTCTCAGCTGAGAGGAATCACTGCAGCTCCACAGAGCCGCAAAGACAGCCCTCATAACCCGAGCGGCTTCTCAGGCCAGGTCCAGGTAATGACTACAAATTATTGTTTTCAAGACTACTCAGTTGGCTGAGCTGCTCTTGAGCACGAAATGCAGGTACCCCTCTTTATCTTGTGTTTTGCTCACAATTACAGGAACATCGCAGCACCTCAGTGAGCTTTTCGGAAACCTGAGCTAAAATCCTGTGTGAGAGGAACTACAGGAAAAGCCCAGGAATTGTGAAGCCTAATTACAAAGTAATGTGGAGCTTGAGAGCAGAACTGCTAAGCAGTTAGGGACTAGACTAACGAGTGGGCCATCTGTCATCCGTGAGAGGGCTAACGAAAGGCCGGCACAGGACACTCCCGACAGGCTATGGAGAAGGATATGCAAACGAGGAAATGTCCAAATACAACATTTAAGATACGCAGTATGAAATGGGCTGCTAATTGGAGCTCATATGCACGCTTAGCATATGGACAACATAATTAGAGCTGTACAGTAAAGGGAAGTTCACAACAGAGGACGGTAACAGAACGGCGCGGGGTGCGATGCACGGAGCGATGAGCAGAAGGGCGCAGGAGGAGGCACGGGATGGAGGGGGCTGGAACAGAGACACAGGTCGGATTCTTTGCGCTTAGATTGCAAGGTAGAGGGATGCCATTTGATCACCAGCACAATCTCAAATTTCCTGTACTATACTCCTATATACCTACTATATCATACCATATATACTATACTATATATAGTCACTCATACATACTACATACTAAGTTGTCCTGAAGAGTGAAAGCTTCACAGTAAATCCAGTGCTTACTTGTGCTACAGGGCAAATGCAAGTGATAGCAATCCTTGGAAGTGGAACAAACTCTGGAGCAGTCCGTTCTGGTCTATGAATGTGTTGCTCCCCTCTGGAGTGCTCTTAACTGAGTCAACACCAAATAGCTGGGGCAGTAGAAGACACTGAAAGCAGCAGCCAATTAGATGAAATATTCTTTCTTCTCCCTAAACCACTGGATAAATATGCAAACTGGAATTTGAAATTACAGGTGGCATCACAGAAATTCTTAGAGGTTGAGAGTTCCATCTTTGGCACACCCCTCACTTAAGTAAAATTAACACAATTCCATTAAAAAGATGCAAACATATCCAGAAACCAGCCAGAAGCTGGGATTGAAAGCGTAGAGAAAGCCTGTAATCTTTGCACTGGAAGTGCAGTTATGTCAGCTTTGAGACTCGTTCATTATTTTTTTTCCTTTTTCCCTAGCTCCTTTGAAATCAACGGGATGACAGAGATATTGATCATAAATATTTTTCCAATTGCCCACCGAAATGCTTAAGCATCAGCTCATGCCATCAGTTTCAGTGAGCTTTCATGAGCTTTCAGTATATTTTTAAGTGCCGTCCTGAATAGAAATACTTTTCATTTTTTTTTTTCTTTTTTAATTTTTATTTTAACACTTGCTCCGTTCAAGTTAAAGGAAAGACCTTGCTCCTTCAGAGGGTTTGAATCAGCTGCTCTCTTACAGGAAAGAACACAGACATTTTACCGACTGAACTCTTTTGGAAGCAAATCCCTCAGACGATTCAAATACTCTTAAACATACAACGTGCTGCATCTCAGGCGAGGCTACCAAACTCCCATCTTCTGCGATAATGGAGAGGGAAAGGAAGGAAACGGAGCCATGAAGAGCCAAGAGGACTGAATTTTGCAGAGCTCTGAATGACCATGATATTTTGATATATAATTAACAGGAGAAGAAGGGGAAGAAGGATAGACAACAGCTAGGTATATTTTAACAATTGCGTGGATTCCCCACAAAACACCAACTCATTTTGTGAGTTGACACGCAATTTTAAACATGCAATTTTAAAATATGCAATTTTTCTGCTAAGGCGTCCCAGCACTCTAGTTATACTAAAAGTTTTATTACTTTGACTTTGGCATTTTCAGAGTCTTTCGTTTGCATTTTAAAAACTGAGAATAAGAGACCAATAAGAATGTGTGCTTGGGAATCAGGTATTTCATCTTGCTTATCAGGGACCTTAATCAAGATTACACCACTTAGCCAGCTAGAGAAAAGCAACTGTAATGCAGAAAAGTAATTAATGTTGTAAAATGGCTTTGGGTCCTTGGATGAATGACACTGCAGATTAGTCTTGCCCTTAAACGTGAAGTCACCCTTGGGTAAATCTACGGAATATCTATTGGCTTCATAAAATTTCTCTAGATATTTTAAAACCAGTATCAGTGCTATTAGTAGCACAGCACCACAAGTCCTTCTAAAACATCTCTACCGGTTTTCACAATACTACTCCGTGCTTTGTTCTTTACAGAAACAGTATTGTAGTAATTTCAGATCAGGCGAGACCGATGTTAAGTTGTGCTGGAGTCAGTGAGAGTACACAGGAGTAGGGCGATGGAGTTTAAAACATGCGGAGATTGGAGCCTCAATAAAAGCATACGTGGCATCAATATGTGATCGTAACTGGAAAAGCATGGGACATCATTTTTTTTCATGGAAGACTGCAGTTTTGTAGAAAATACACCTTACATCCATGTATACTCATCAGAGGGGGAATATTATACCCAACTGTATGGCAATACTTCATTCACTGTTCCTGCTAAAGTTTATTTAATTCATTATCATTCCCTCATACTCTAGCAAATAAAGAAAATAGCAGCAAAGGTCTCAATAAAACACTTCTTCCTTTATTAGGGCCATTAGGGATACCAGTGCTAAAAAAAAGGGTGCTAGACAAATATTTCTGGACTGCAATGCAGCTAATTGTTCCATTATCATTATTCCTAGAGAGCGATTATGGGGAGCACCGTTACCCCAGAATGCGCAACCTGAAAAAGAGCTCCTGCCCATTGGCAGGTGTGTTTGTGAAGGTGCGTATCATCCGCAGTTGCTTTCCCCTGTAGTTGAATTGGTGGGAGAAGCCGGAGGCAGCTGTGCTCAGGGCTGCTGGGGAACGCGTTAATTCAGCACTACCCTTTAACGCTCTTTTCATTACAGGTATTAAAATTGTTCCCAATGGGCATAACAGACAAGGAAAGTCAAACACGAGGAAGGATTCGATCCAGTTCCCCATTAAATTCAAAAGAAAAACTAATAACTTCAGTGATAATAGGAGTTGTACTGGAACCTACATGAGCAGCATACCACAAATCATTTTATTCTTGCCAAAGCTTGTTCAGACTGCAGCAATTTCCAGCAAGAGCTGGAATCTACATCCCCCCCAAACAGCTCTACTCCAGCAAATGCTATGTGCATTAATTCAAGTATTATTTGGTTTTCCCCTGACTAGAAAACATAAGGCAGAAAAGGATAAAAAGAGCACATGGCTTGTGTGAAAGCACCAGCCCAGCTGCTGCTGGACCACTGTTTCCCGGTTGCTTAGCAATGCTTCACCTCTCTGCTGGAAAAAAATGTTTCGGCGGGGGAATATAAACCTGAAGTTTTGTTTATGGCAAAATAATGACTGTGATAGTGCTCCTACCACTTCTTCCAACCACGTGCTACGTCACCTACTGAATGCTGGAAGCTCTTTGGGACAAAGGCTGTAGTTTTCAATGTCTGGCCCACTGGAGAGCCTTAAATAAAAAATTATAACAACAGAGTAGTGGTGTTTGCATATTTATCAGGAGGAAAGCTGGAATAGGAATTTGAGGATTGAATTTTTGGGCATGGTTCTGGGCAACCAGCTCTAGCTGCCCTTGCTCGAGGAGGGGGTTGTACAAGATGATCTCTTGAGGTCCCTTCTAACCTCAACCACTCCTTGATTCTGTCAAATCAAGAGCAAAACACAGAACAGGAGGAACAATGCAGGAAATAAGAAAGAGATGCCCAAAGAGCAACGAAGCGAAACAAAGACACTGCAACATGTTCGTGCCGTACTCACCAGTTATCCATTTAGCCTCTGGGTCATGAATTTTGAAATCATCACTGAAGAGATCTTCCACCGTTATCTTCTTCTTCTGAGACAAGCTGTTATCTTCAACTGTAAAACATTCAAAACCAAAACTGCCATTACTTCAACTTTGAAATGTATCTGAAAGTACAGCAACTGTGAATAGCGTCACATCATATCTCGTACAGAAACGGTCGTGCTAAGCTTTCTGTCACACATTAGCCCCATCCCACTGTCAGTGGTTCACAAACAGAAACCTCCTGGTTATTTACGCCTGGACTCAACAACTACAAAAAGACCAAGATGCGGTCCAAAACACATATTTTCAGACATAACCTGATCAAAAAAAGATTTCAGAAGTCATGAAAGCACACCTATAGATGTCATAGTGCTATATAATGCTGACTGTTCTGAAGAATATTAAAGCTACTTAACACTAAGAGTATTCTGAAATCATTAGTTAAATTTAAAAAAAAAATAATTAAAAATGACCAAGTTTCTATGGTTTATATTTTTCTTTCCTTAAAAAATGTCACACAGAACCACAGTTGGAAAGGTATTTAGCCCTATGAGGGCTCATACACACTACTGCAGGAATTCACAAAATGTTCTCCACGGGAATCAGACAACCGACTGCAGAAATATTTTTGAAAAATCTACGAGACATAATTCCAAATCCTTAGGTTTCGCATACCTGGCCCATACTAATTTTCCTTTTTAGTGAAAGGATATACAGTTTCATTTGCAAACACGGAAATCTGGACAGCTTTTACATTGAAGGACCAGACTGCCAGTTGAATACACTGTAAGATCAACCTGTAATAAAGTGTCCTTCATTTCGTTTGCTCTCCCTAACTCTACTCTAGCACTCTGCTTTCCCTGTAAAGAAATACTCGCTGTACGTCTTCCTCCGCTGCCCTTCATGCAGTCCTCTTTGCATTTCCCACGATTCAGTCAGGGACTGCCAGCAGATTTCTGATGCAAAGCATAATCTGAAGAAAACACAGAACTGATTTCTGTCCGCATACATATTATTGTTAGAAGGAAATCGGTTTCATCTAGGATGCCACCAAGTCTAAACGCACGAGTCAAACCAAATAAAACCAAGGCACAAAATTAACCACTTGAAGTTTGCTGCAGTTAGCATCTTCTCCTGTGCCAAAAATTATACCTTGTAATTTCTATCGCCACCTCTCCGCTATGTAACAATTTTCATAAACATAACACAGAGGCTCCTGGGCCTGTAACTGATGTATTTATGTTAAATCAACAGATTGTTGGGCCTTACAGATGAAGAGTATATATATTACACCACAGAACCCTATACCGGCTGCTTAGTCAACATGAAAATGGATTTTTGTTTTCTCAAACATGAAATTTTTAGGCAAAAACTGAAACCAACAATTTTCATTAACATATTCTTTCTTCTCTTTTTTTTCTCTCAACCGTAATACTTTTGCTATAACAAGCAATCGCCTTCTATGAATAATTTGTTTCCAACATTCCATTTTTTTGCTGAAAAAATAGTTTAATGTAAACCATTCAGTTAGTTTAGACACATTTGCTGTTTAAAGGAACATGTGAGGCCACATGGTGAGTTTTTCCCCAGCAGGTGTGTGTGCTTCAGCATCTCTCCTCACTGCAGCATCCTCGTGCCTGAGGTCTACTGGTATCACGCAGCCTTAGCTATCTTTGACACTATTTAGTACTAAACTTGTTACACTGAACAAGTGATTAGAAACAGCGGAAGCAGACTCTCTGAAGCCATTTATTTGAGGAAAAGAGTCTTTTTTATTATGCTAAATTGAAGCTCCTCAGCTACCTGAGACCACTGAAAATTACCTATGAACAATGTTTTGTTCCATGGAAAGGTGTTTCAATATGAACTATCATTTTTACTAAATTAAATTATAGTCTTCAATGTTCATACTTTTTTAAAGTCTGATTGAGGTTTCAACCACACTGCTCAATGTGGCTTCCAAATACTGAGACACGTTAATACAAGTCCTCAGCTAAATCACTCCGTGTGACAGCACTATGGCAAGTTCTCCTGCATCATTTTATTTATTAAAATGGATAATATAGGTCAGAGAAACTCCACTAAACTGTTCCAATTAGTTCCCATCATGGTGCAAGGCCCCAGCACTGGATACGTGGGGAGATCAGGTGGTGCAGAGCAGGAGGTGGGAGCCCATGTACAGCCCTGGGCTGTTTCGGGCGCTGCTGCCCAAGTGCCACCCCGAGAAATATGGACACCCTCTTCCCCCCCATGAGGACACAGCTCTTCAAACTCCTCTTAAGGGACAGCAGGAAGAGGGAGAGGTAGCAACCGAACCATGCACGCCCTGGAGCATCCCTAAGGCACATTATTGAGATTCCCTTACGGTGCCCTGCAGTGAGCTCTAAGTGCTGCTATAGGTCCTATAATGAACCACAGACAACATCAGTCTCAGCCGTAGAGCTGGGGAGGAAACAAATAACTAAATAATCAATCAAGCAATGATTTTTTTAGTAAAAAATTCATATTTACTGACCTCTCACGTAACACAGTTAAGTCAGAGTGCTCATTGAGAATGCCCACTCTATTCCTTTGGCACCATTTGCAGTGAAAACATTTACAGAGGAAGAAGTGCGCTTGCAGGATCTCAGGTAGTCCACCCTCTCCTGAGCAGCAGTCTCTGAGATCGCCTTAGAGTGTCTAAGCCAGGTGGCAGACACAAGTTGTGTCCCCACTCAACTGCAGAGACACTAGGGCCTCCTTGACTTTATGAAAGGGAGGACCAAGCATGTGCCACCACCTCTTTTGCATTCATGGCCCCCGCACCAGCAGATCCAGGTGGTAGCTGCCAACCAGGGCCTGACAGCACAGCAGCAAGGCAGTGGTACAGGTGGCATAAGGACTTGTGACTTGAGTGCCATGTCAAAAACCCACCATTCAAACAGGAAAGCTACGTGCCGAGAGAATCAATTGAAAAACATGTCCATTTTATTTTTGATTCAACATTAAAGGCACGATGGGAACCCAGCATCGGTCAGACCTTTTGGGTTCATCCGTCTGCACCTCATCCTTGAAGTCAGCACTGAACTGATAAACCCTTGCTCTCCAGAACACAAACAAAACAAAGATCCTCCAAAAACCCAGAAAACTCAAAACAGAAAGAAGGGCTATGTGCTGACCTCCCTGCCTGTTTTGCCTCGGCAGTACCAACCTTTTCTTTCACGCTTTCTCTCAACTCCAGCAATGCGCATGGGCTGCTTGATGGGTCAGAAGGTTTTGGTCCCCTTTGGGTGCCCGCCTTTCTTTCTGTCACCCCTGGGGCTCAGTTACAGGGCAATATCAGATGCTTTTCTCACACACCTCCTGGGCTATTGAGCACCGCAAGCACATGGGCAAGTGTGTGTCCATGGATGTCCACCTCTCAGCAGACTCGACCCAGCACACCAGGGTCTCCCTTCCCACCTCAGCGTACCTGCTCGATTCCTGGGCAGACCTGAGCCCCTTTTGCCCCCGATGACTCCCAAAAGGCAGTGGCCAGACCAGGCAAACAGGCAGCCGCTCTCCCTTCTGCAAAATCCCACTTTTTTTTAATGGCATGTGATATATATTTACATATAACAATTGTGAACAAACAAACTACCCTCCTGCACAGCTGGTCACAGGATAATTCCTTGCTCTTCCTGACTGGCAAAAGTCATACAAAGCTTACCAGGCGATGCATTTGGCTGTCTGACGGCGTGCTGTGAATTAATGCTATGCAATGACTACCTCAGTATCTTCTCCAAAAAATGTTTCCTATGAATTTTGTAAGAATTTTAAAACAGAATCGGGTGTACTTTCTTTTTTTCAGATAAAGGTCAGATTTGAAAGGAGCAAACTTGAGGTATATCTCCAGAAAACTTTAAATATCAGCAACCGATGTGCGAAAAGTCCATGTTTGCCTCCATTTCCAAACAGGGGGAAGTAGAAGGCAGCCTTTTCAAAAGCAAAATGTCTAATGGAATCTGGGGAAGGTTTTTTTCATCACGATTTCTGTAGGACTGGGGCCTCTCTTCAGCTTTGATACATGTGCGTGCACACGCACACGCATATCTCTACACTTTTGCACATCTTTATATAAACACACAAACACCACTGCTAGGACGGGACCCGTGCGGGTGCCATCTGTTGCAACAAGTGAGCAACCACCCATTAGGAAAGGCTCAGTCCCACACTTTTATCATTTGTATAAATAGCTTCACGTTTTTCAAAGGTGGGTGGAACGGCAGGGCTCACGCACACATGAAATCCGAGTCTCTCCGCGTAGGCAATCGTGTGCATGCGGTATTACCGCGCGTCCATTAAACGCACGTTTCACCAGCTACCGCTTCTGTTGAGAACGTTGTTCTAGAACACCAAAGGATGTACAAATCATAGAAATGCTGAAATTTTATTAGGATTTTATAAAAGAAGACCTAAGCGTTAGCTAGCAATAAAGCACTGGTATTGCAATTACAACATCTGCTGAATGCAAAGAGCACTGCTCCGAGTCTATGAGCTCATCTTAAAGCAGGGTGAGCGACCTGCCTCTGAGAAACTGAAACCCGTAGGGATTTCAGCCTTTCTGAAGCCAAATCCAGGGTTAAAACCTTCTTTAAAGGTTTGGGCTGATTCGCAAAAGAATCTTGAAGGAATATATAAATTCTTTTTTTCCTCGGTTATTAAATACCCTAATCATTATCTGTTCTGCTAAGCAAACCTTCCCTACTTCCCACTTCACTATTAACTCCTGGTTTTGCAGGAGACTCCCCAGGAGACTACCCCAGCTTTCACAGTATTGGGAAATACCACCACCACGATGCAAGTTATGGGTCCAATTAACCATTTTTCTGTCTCAACATGGACTACAAGCCTGCTTGCTTCACTGTTTCCCAGATATGTCCCAAATTACTCTCTGCAGGCATTGCATGATGTTCAGCACTGGGTTTAGAGCATCTCTGCATCTCATGCCTTGGTGTTGCATGGCAAAACAGACCTTCAAACCAACAGTAAATACTTCGAGAAGAACGGTTTCCGAGGCAGGGGAGAAGGACAAGATAGACAGGTACAAGCAAGGAATTCAGAGGTAAAATCCAAAAGGGTATTTGTACCAGCAGGACAGTGTCCGTCTGGACTCCAACATTACCATCAGAAAGAAAACTTAAATAAAATGGAGGTATTCTCAAGCACTGTGCTCTGCCCAGGCCAGGCTCCATCACCCCGCTCGAGATATTTCCAGCGAAGAGGGTTTTTTTCTTTTCATTTCTGATGCCACTCTCGCACTTGGCAGCAGCTCCCCATTCCATGAACATCCACAAAACTGCTACACCTCCTTCCTTCCCTGTCCTCCTGTCCCTCCCTCACCTCTTGTTCAAATATCCACCGCTTATTTTTCAGTTTGGCTATCAAAGGATAAACATTTCTTCTTCCAGTAAGCTATTTTATGGCATGTAAATGCAGATTCTGCTGCTCCTTTTGGACAGGCTCCTCTGCCTTCCCCACTCCTACCTTGTTGGGATGTGCTATCCCCAGTCAGGATTAGCAATGTGATACTTTTTACGTTTGTCAAACCAGTCTCAATGTCTCACTTTGCGTTGGCTGGTGGGAAATGCCTGTGAAATGAGCCTCCTGTTACCCTCTGCCATAGTGCGTCCTCGTAACAAAGCTCTAGGGCCAGTGGGCCACCAGAAAACTAAACTCAGCTGCTGTCAAGCCACAGCAGCAACTGAAGCTATCTATTTTACCCTTGTCAGAGTCTCACCATGAAGCAGTCTGGATCCATAATAAAAACAGAAGCAGTACTGAGCTCAGAGTTTTTGCATTTGCATGTGGGGGACAGTTCCGAGACACCAGCAGGGAAAAAAAATAATCAAACAACCCAAACCCAGTTTAACAGCAAATCAGGTAATTAGAAATCTAAAAAAAACACGAATGGAAGTTTTAGCATAGAAAATGACTTTGCATATTCCTAGGTTTTAAACACAGAGACTCTCTCAAAGGTGCTGTTTGGAGTTGTTGCTAAGTACCTACTAATAACTGTATGATTTATGTGTATACACGTGCGTGCATAAATATCCCAAACTGAGAATGTCTTTGTGTATGCATATACAGATATAAACACACAAATACACTCGTACATTTAATTTACAACTCAATGCGTGTATGTCACATTCCCACTTCACCCTCATCATAATAACCCATATTTACTCGTGTCTTCCTCAATTAGAGAGCATTGACTACAGGGTCTCAGTGCTCAGTACACCTTTTCTGTCTAGGCACTTGCCTGGACAACAGAACTGCGGTATCTATAGTCATAACAGCCATTAGTGATTTTATGGGTGATTTTCTCTATGGACAAGTGGGAGTAGGGTTCAGCAGAAGTCCTAAATGAGGTCTATAGAGGAGCCCAGACCTGAAACCAGAGCTTCTAAGCCCCCACCAGATATCATTCTGACCACCCTTATAAATAAATCCTTATTACAGCTGGTGACGTAAAAGGAAAAACTCGTGACAGACCACAGTTAAGGCTGTACAGGTATGTTTACGCTTCTCCCCAGGTATCCACCTGTATGGAATTCTGCTCTTCGATGGAAGTGGTACCCATAGTCTCATTAATGCAGTGTGAGCCACTGACAGCTTCTTGAAGCCCACAAGTATGGGTTTAGGAATCTGGACTTCAACACGCATTTCTGAGAAGTCTGGGACTGCACTTTCATAAAATAGACTGCAACATTTCATTACAAAACGGGTAACGGACAATATTTGTCACTGCAAATAAGTGGTGCCTGATGTGAGTACAGTCCACGGACCATGCTCCAAAACTTCACAGATGAACTGCACTGGCCAGAGGTGTTAAATCTGAACCCTGGTGAAAGTAATTTAAAAAATTATCCTTAATTAAGTTTAACCTTAATTAAATTAATTAATTAATTACTCTGGCATGACCAAGTGCTACTTATATTTACATTGAAAACGTCAGGATAGCATGAAATAAACGGAACATGGCATGACGATAAATAACCAGAAGTATAGCGTAGTGATTGTTTCACTCATTTTCAAATTAACTCCGTGCAGTCCTGTTTTTCCTGATTTATCACTGTCTCCAGTCTATCATACAGCAGGACCATGGGATAAGAAGTGTGTCGGGAAGGTGCCCCAAAGTCTGCTGAACTGCGTGTCAGTTCACACACTACGAGCTAGACATTTCTGCTCCACAACTTCCATCTCATGTTTCCACTTCACCGTCCCGTGCTCTTCCGTTTCCTACGGTTTCATTTCTCCCTTGCCTCCATTCCCCTCCTCGGCTCTGTGCGCTCTGTCCTGCTGTCCCCTGGAATCACTCGCATGTACTCATCCAAGAAGGAGCCCCTTTTCTTCTCCTCTATGTCCCTCTGCAGGGGACCTTCTGCTGCCTTCTATGTTTTGTAGCTCCTAACCCTTTCTGACGCTGAATTCTCTTTTCTATGTCTCATCTCTCATTCGTTTGTCTTTTCGTATTCAGATCACAAGCTTTTCAGAACTGCAAAAGCACATTATTTCTACACCGTAAGTGGTCATGGAAATTTACAGGGCTGTATAAATACGTAATAATCAACAATCATAATGATATCACATGAAAATTCAAGCCTACAACCTCAGCAGCTGCTGTTAGAGAAGTAATTTACGGAGGCTACACGCACAAAACTTTGCAGAAACTTGGTAAGGGGATTAATTTAGAGAATCCCTTATTGGAAAGTTACTAATTATTTGCTGTCATTAAGTACTATCTGGCACATAGATATCTGGAATTCCTTCGTAAAGCTGGAACACTATGGTCTAACTTAAAAAACAGTACAGCTGAATGGGATGGGATTTAGGTGCCTAAGCATGGGCATCTAATGCCATTGTAGATGCTCTAGGATAGGCCATCCAACTGGCGGCTGTTGTTCCATGTGGGCAGGAACTTCAGGAATTCCTGTGTCCCAACTGACTGCCCTATGTAGATGTCTCTCATACCCTGGCACATCTAAAATGACGCTCCCCATCTATGTTTAGGCAACCAAGTGTCACCCTTGCACCTTCAGTGCAGCAGCCCTGATCTTTGAATTGAAATGTAAAACTCTAAAACAATCTACCTAGGAATGGCCTTGAGCTCAGCTCACATCAAGTTAAAGAACAGGAAGGATGATTCCTTTGATGTTGACTTTGCAGTCGGTTTGCAATCCCTTTACCCTTGGAAGTGTAAAATTACAGAAGAAAACCAGAATGGAAGTGAGTTAAAGGTTATAAATACCTGGCGTCAGAAGTATAACAGAGGTGACAATCAGGGAGCAGATAACGAGAATAACAAGTAAGGCAATTGCAATTCCTTTCCAGTTTCTTTGTGGAGGATTACTCCCCACCAGCTCCTAGAAACATCAAAGGAAAGCAAACATTTAGAAAAGGCATTTAGACAAGGAAACAAACAGCAGAATCTAAATAGCAACCTATTTCCACAGAACCACACCATGCACCCTGCGACCACGGTGGGTGAAGCCCATAAGCCAAATACAATTCATGCCATTATAATACATTGTGGTATTGATTGAACCCATCCCAAGTCATATTACACAATGAATAAACGCAATGCACCTGTAGGACGCTCAGTAGTGAAACCCACTCTCCCCATCGCCTCCTCGCATACGGGCACCAGCAGCCCACAGCACCACTCATCCAAACTCACTCATCAAAAGTCAACTTCCTACCAAACCTCATTAAGTCTGAGAATAAAGAGCTTTACAGTAACTTTCAAAGAGACTTTTATAATAAGATGCCAGAGAGGAATACAGGAAGACAAATAATTCACAGGGGAACGTACGGAGGTAAAAATCAATGAGGATATCTCTACGGTGAACTCTTCTGCCTTCCTAGAGAACATCACATCTCCTCAGGCCACCTGGCATGCATTCTTAGGTTGGTAGGTCTAAGGACACGAAGATAGGCTTCACGTCTAGCATATACATTACATTTAATCACATCCTTAAAACTTTAGATTTAAAAGCTCAATCGTTATTCACTGATTAGCTTTGACTTCAGCGTAGTTGTACCATATGTTCTGCCTACGATGTATACAACACCCCTGCTCTCGAGACTGAGGTTTTTATGAAGTGCTGTGTTCGCATTCACAAGATCTTAAATATTTATTGCACTTTATCCCTTTCATGCTTTTTGCTGGATTCCCCTTAGCGCTGTGCATTAAATGTGATTTTATGCACGCACTGAAGCATCCCCAGGAACTGTATGAAATATCAGTGTGCTCCACTTTCCTGGAAGGCTGAGTTCACTCAAGGGATCTGGCCTCACAGCCAGAAAATCTCTGGATGCTCCTCTGCCTTGCCAACCTCACCAATTCAGAATTTTTGCCTCATTTCCTTTATTATGATGGATGGTGGGTCTAAAATAAACCTGCTGGTACTTCTTGGGAAGATTCTTCTTGTTTTTCTTTTTTAATTTTTTCAGGAAAATGAAGTGCTGTAAAATAGACAAAGTTCTTCTGTAATTCGGAAGCAATTCAGAGAGTTCATTTCACTTATTGTACCTTTTTCGTATACACAGTAACACGACCTGAACAGGGACGTCAGGCAAACCTCACCATTTTGATTTCAGAAAACGCTGGAAAATACTTTTCAACTTTTTCCATATCAAGATCCCATTTCACAGAAAAAGATAATGTTGAGACTCTCTTCCTATATGTTTGGGGATTACAAAGGCTATACATCTGCAATGGAAAGCCATCTTTGAGGCATTAAACATCTGAGGTAGGATCTGTATTTCATTATTTACTCTAGTTTTGGAAAAGACACGATGGTTCTCTTCCTTCTGGCAAAGAGGTGTAAAGGTTAGCACCCCTTCCCCTTCTTGGCTTCCCCTCATTTGCACTTGTCTTTCTATTTGAAATGAAAAATAATTAGAAGGAACAAATTTACAGTTTATTATTCTTTTTGGAGAAAAATCTGAAAAGTAGGTCATGAGCCTAGAGGAATGCAATTTTGCCAACAAACAAACAGAAAGAATATAAATACTTGCATTTTTATAGCATCTTCACCCTAAGCGTGAATACAAATGTTAATTATTTTAGTCTTCTAACGCCTTTTTTAGGAAGCTGTTACACCTCCGTTTTTCAGGTGTTGCAAATAGGCTCAAAAGAGAGTCTGTGACTTTCCCAGGGTCACATACAAACTGAAAAATAAAGCCAGGAAGAGAATCCAGGTCTTGTTAGCAAGTGGCAGAAATATTCGTCCTTTCACAGCAGGGAACAGTGGGAGCGAGAGGGATGACAGGAGAACTGGGGAGAAGCAGCTGAGAACCCACGGTGCTTCTACCCAGCCAAGCCTTGAAAGTACCTGAAGGACAGAGGTAAGACGCAGGCAGCTCTACAGGACTGATGGCAACGGTCACATTCCTGAAAATAATCTAACAAACCTCTTCCCCACGTACGGTCAGAAGTTTTAAAATTGAAAAAAATAGTTCTACTGGCTTGAATGCGATCCACAAACCCGGATGTAATTCAAAAGCTTAATAAAACCTTGCATTAAGTGAGGTTTCCCCATCCACGGGTCCCAGCGTGACAGAAATCCACACACGCGCTTCAGCTTTCAGGATATCGATACTTCCACTCAATCCGTTATCACATCACAATCCCATTAATTCTTCTGCAATCCAATCAATATTTGAGCAAAATCACAACAAAAAAGGCTAGGAATTTCTAGTGTATCGAGAGAAGGAAAACTATTCATAAACAAAACTTCGGGGTTTAATACACTGCAAGGAGGCAGAAAGGAACGTTTTCGCTTTATTTTCAAAATTCCATCCGAAAATTTCCCCTGATAAAAAGCAAGAAGAGATAAATGACATTTCAAAGAAAGGTAAACAGCTTTATTCCGCACAGGCTTGGGAAGCAGCTTTTTTTGCTCTCGGCCATTTGAAGTCTCTTCCGATGGAATCACCTACAGTAAAACTGCTGCACAGACATCGTACTGTACAGGTGATAGCAGCGCCGCCTTACATCTTTCCTATCGGTATTTCTGTTAATTCCAGAGAGACGCTGCTGTGTCACTGTGACCAGCTTTTACTTCCAGGAGATTACAGCCTCGCCACCGGTCCGTGACAGCCCGTGCCCTTGGCAGCAAAACGGCAGCAAACTCCCACCCCTTCAACCGGATCAGCTGCCTACTCGCATCGCTCAGGAAAGCCCCCGTGCTTGGGACCGAAGCCAGGAAGGGGTTTAATTAAGCCCTAGGCAGGTACAGATCCAAGCACGTAAATAATGTTCTTGAAGCGGCACCTCAGAGGGTTTGTTTCCCATGCACGGCACAAAGCCATAATTTGCCCATTCCTGAAAGATTGTAGCTTGCAGACGCAAACACAGAGAGCTAAACCAACCCGCGAGCGAAATACCCTTCGCGAACCGTGGCTGTTAATCCTAAAGTTACCACTTTGGTTTTAATACTGAAACCTGAGCATATTACACAAAGGGAAATAAACCAAGCATGCGCAGTTTCTGCTCTGACAAAATGATTCTATTAAAAAACAGCACACAAGCAAACATTAAAACAAAGTCACTCATCGGCAGGAGTCACCTGCTCGCTGCTCATGAGGAACTAACGCAACGCCTGCGTGACCTCTGCAAGGAAGCTGAGGCCCTTCAGCCTGTTTTTTTCTCCTTTTTTCCTTTGCTGTTTGCTTTCCACCCCCTTCCTTCTCTTACATAAAATCTTAATTGTTTTTGGATTAGGAAAGTAAAACAGATGTTACCACAGGTTTTAACATAAGCACACTTCATTGATGCTGCATATTAAAAACTGTAAATGTTATCACTTTCATCTTCATTTATGATTGAAAAATAACGCTACCCACCTGTGAAGTTGACTTTGAAGCCGTAAATCCAGACATCTACAGTATTTTAAGACTCTAAAATACAGATCTGTGATGACATATTTTCCTGCCTGCGAAAGAATCACCGTACTGACACGTTATGGATGAAGGCTGGATGTGCTCCAATCCAAGATGCTGTCAACAAAATTATTTCTGGCATGTTTATTTGAAACCTGCCAAAAGTCTGCCACCATGGTGGCCACGTTACAGTAGTATAAAAGCTTCTAAAAACAAAAACTCATCAGGCACAACTTTTTTTTTTTTTTTTTAATAGCCATGTCACCATTGCTAAATGAAAGAAGGACAATATAGACATCACCTGTCAAGCATTGGCATTATTTATAAAAAGCTATACATCCTGGACCAAAAGCCCCGAAGGATCAATAGAGGAATGGTCATGGTGGGCCTCTAAGTCCTTTTCAACACGGAGTTGCCACTTCTGCGCACTAACAACAAAACCGAGGTGTGTTATACTGGAATATCTAACACGTGCCGTACGTGAGGGCCTTTGCTGAAGCGGGTGACACTGGCTCACCTGGACCATGGCTGCAGACAGAAGACTGAGCTCCCTGCTCAGTTACACCAGTGTAAATCAGAAAGAAAAGAAAAAGGAAAAAAAAAAAACCACACAGAAAACACAAGAAATTAACGGTAAGAAACAAAAGCGGATGCAAGACCTTTTATCGGCTTCAGATGTGGCAGGATGGGGTTTATAGGAAGGGGTTGTATGCTTTCCATACTTGCCATTCTTCAAGCTCTGCTTCTTGATTTTTTTGACTTGCTTCTAAATTTTAACTAAATAACCTGAAATACTACACGCTGACAAACACAGTAAACGAAAAATCTTCTAGCAAGCTTGTCAACACACAGTCAAATTGAGGGATACGTATTCCACCTTCACCTCAGGCTACCTGGTTCTGAATTAAAACTTTTGCCTCATGATATGAGCGCAATGTCTCTGGCAAGTCAGCTCACCAGTTTCAGAACACAGCCCAGAATAAAAACCTTGCCGAGTAATTAAGATATGGGAATGCTGTTGTCCCTGGGAAAAACTCCTGTGACATTCAGCGGAAAAATAATCTTGCTGTTAATTAGATCACTAGAATACAAAATTGTTGTGGATTATAACTGCTAAACAGCACAACAAATGAGCTAAAGAGTAGGTAACCCATAGGGTCAGACTACTAACGTCGTGTTGCAATAAAGAAATATTAATTGCAATGATAACGGCATTAGATTAGATGCATTGCAGTGGTTACAGCAGGAGGTTTGCTGAGACCTCTGGTTGTATCGCTGATCGATACTGCCTCCCTGTCTCATCGCACTCCTCCGCCTGTCTGGATCCTCTGCCTTAAGTTTCGGATGGAGGTTCTTCGTGGGCAGGAATCATTTTTGGTACCCTGCCCGGCACAGTGGAAAGCTCAATCACTGAAGAACTTAGGCAGTGCCATAATACGGATAAACAACAATAAGCACGTAACTGCATCCTTCTCATCTCTGAATTCAAGCTGAGTTACTTCGGTTTGCTTTGCTTTTTTTCTTTTTTTTTTTTAAATTTATTTTCTTTCCTTGCCTTCTCCTCCCCGCTCGCCTCCCTCCCCCTCCGGCTGCCGCAGACCACCCTGAGCTGTGCTCCAGCTGAAGTGTGATGCTGAATAGCAATCGGCTTGCAGAGACTCAGAGAGCCTCAGCCTGAGGCTACAGGAAACTCCGCTGTTCAGATCCTAAAGGTGACACTTCAGAGTGAGAGGAATAAAAACTTGGTCTGTTTTCACAAATGAGGCATGGCATGTGTGGGGGCTTTCCTGCAAAACCCCAACAGAAGGGTTCCGACGGATAAGACCATCCTGCCTGTTGCAGAGATGAGAGACAACTACGTTATGTTTTTCTTCATCTTCTGTTGATAATAAATGCCTTTACTGATAGGGAGCAAAGACTTACTAACAGATTTAACATATTTGCTGTCTACTCCCCAGCACCGTGAGAAAAATCTTTCGCCCTGCACACAACGCAACACACTGTCCTGCCCTGAGTTTCTGGGAAGCTTTTTTATGGATGCCCTAAAGCCACTCCTTTTGGCCCTGTAGTTCCATCTCCTCTCAAGATGTTCTGCAAAGTACTCACACGCAAATGCTTTGAGGTTGGGCATTAATGCAGTGTTTGAGAGCAAGCGAGGAAAAGGCTGTATCCGTAACACTCAGCCCTATTTTAAAAATAAACCTTGCATGTTTTATGCTTTGATAGAGCTTTCAGTCTTACATGTTTCTGTTACAAAGCCAATGGGAGAAAATGAATGCCATCTGTACCTTACACCTAACTGTTAGCTTTAACAGATGATGGGGCTTCCACAGTTTTAGAGCAGAAGGCACCAGATCCTCAGCTAGCACTGACTGACACAGATCACTGGCTCCACTGGAGGAAAGCCAGCCTGTGTCAGCTACAAATGAAACCCAGTGCTACTTCTAAATTTAAAAAAAAAAATAAATCTGTAAAAAGATCTAAATACAGTCATATCTGGAATTCCTAGCTGTACTGTATTGCAGAAATGGATATTTAATAACTTCCCATCATTTTTATGAGCCCTATGATGAAACAGTTTTGGATCCCCTCCAGACCTAGCAGCATTAGAAGATTAATTTAGCATCTTTGTATTTCAAACTGGCATCTCACATGACTTCTGTAACCAAGTATAGTAACCAAACTGCAACATCTGACCACCTTGCAATGTATATGTAAGCAGCATTGCCATTTGAAGCATTCCCAAATTGTTTCTAGTGCTTAGGGACAAAGTGACTACATGGAATTTCCAAAATAAATTAGAAGTTGGGAACATGGGCTCTGAAATCCTGCCAGGAACCTATCCTCAAGGTGACAAAAATTCAAGCTGTGAACACCAGCTGGACCTGTTGCATCAAGCGTGGCTTCAGCCAAGGGCATGGCCATCTTCTGACTCGTGCCCAGGAGAAAGGAGATGGCAATGCTGTATGTGAGTCTTGAGCCAAGAACTGAGATGGCCTGGGTTTAACGTCACCTTATTAATCTTCTTCACGTTCCCACCATCAGTTTGGTTCATCCATCTGCTGTAACCTAGATGTTTTTATAGCACCTGGCACAGTGGGACCGCGAATCCTCACAGGGGCCCTTAGCTGCTACTTTAATTCAAGTCATAATTAAAGATCCATTCCCAATAGTGACAGAGCCCATAAAATCAACGGCATTTCTTTGATTTTATTTCAGTGTTTGATATAAACACACACATTCATCCACTAAAACAGAACCAAATCATCTCCTAGGGTGAAATATCTGCCATGGCACCAGTAAAACTTGGTTCGATGCTTAGGATTTTACTCCATAAGAGTCTGTGTGTTCATCAAATGCATGGAAAGCCTTGGCAAGCCCAAATGCCGTGGATTAAATCACTGATCCCAGGACCCCTCTATGCCACAGCACTTGCTTAGCTCCAGTTTTTACACTATAATGCTCCAAGAGCCTGGCTCCCTCCAAACCTAGCCACAATGCACACACAAGCCTTGAAACAGTTCATACCCATGCAGAAAGCATCTGCAAAAGGTGATATTGCCAAGGCATGCCAGGATGACATCTCTCTACTCTATTTCTTGAAGAATTATGATCTCAAGAAATGGGAAAAGAAGCTTCTCTGCAAGATTTGAGAGCTTGGCAAAACCACCTCTTAGCTTTGTCATCTCCCCTAATTCCAAAAAAATGCCATTCTGCTTACATTTGTAAAAAGGCAATTGCAATTTTTAGTGAAACTATATTTCAGAAAAAAAGAAAATATCATTTAATTTATGACTCTGAACACCAAGGAAGAATTTGTGATAAGGGAAGTAGTGAGGTGTTTAATCTCCCCGGGTAGAAAGACAGCATTAGGGTTTCTGTTCAATATTATATTTTACTAACTCCTAAGCATCTTTTTTTCTGTAATCTAGTTTGTAAATAATTTGTTTCTAAATGGTACAGGAAGGAAAACACGAGGTGATGAAAATTTAATTCCTAAATAATAATTTGTTTGGGAACAATGTGAGAAAGAGCCATGAAGACAGCCGAGTTTTGAGGTTGCCACACTGCAGAAACAGTAGGAAGAGGAACACGAAAATGGTGTGTACAGCAGGGGGGAAGAAAATGGGTTTATCAATTTCATTTTGCACTCTCCTGAGGTGTCCATCAAACTCAGGATGCAGAAAATGCACTGCGTGCTAAGAAAGTAAAAATTACCTTGCCAGGTTACTTGAAAACACTTCTGCGATATAGTAATTATGACATGAATTCATGTGTGAATTAAAGCAGCTGGGGGCTACGGGAGGGTTGCTCCTCTGTTGGTCAACATACATAACCCTCACTAACACACAGCAAAGCTTCATGCACATATGAGGACATAAGAAAACAGAAAGAGAGAACCACCCTCAGTACAACCTACCACGCCAGCCACCATCTACCATCACTATCTGAAATACATCAGCTGCTTTTTGTTCAAAATACGTTTCTCTTGTCATTACTCCCTACCAATGGTGGTGGACAGTGGTGGATTGGGCATTTCAGATGAGGTCCCTGGCTGGTGTGAGGGCTACAGGGTGATGGTTCCTGAAGGTCCCGCGGCCTTGGGAGCAGTTGGGCAAACCAGGTCAGAGACAGGATTGACCCCCGAGTCCTGGAGTTACACGGGGAGGGGAGGGGCATGGACAGACCAAAGGGCAAGAGGACGGTGTGGGATGGCACTGCAGGGAGGAGGAGGCTGCAGTGACAATTCAGAGCTTTTTTAGGGGAGAGAATATTTGATCAGAACCCATAATAATGGCATTTCAGAAGTCACAAAAATTACCTGAACCTCCGTGATGAGTCACAATGTAAAATGTTTTTACTTACTGAACAAAGAAACAACGTCCAAACTATCAACCATGTGATCATAAAATCAGTTTTGTGTGCTCAGTAAAACACCCTCAAAATTTAGTAAAGAAACAGAAAAAATCACATATTTGTGTCCTCCATGGGACTTGAGTGATGTGTGTTTCACATAAAAGTTGAGTTCAGCAGGAAAAAAAAATCCCTCAAATAAACCAGTAGAGTCTCACAAGAGTAAAGATTCCTCCCCGTTTCAAGCCAGAACCCACCCTTATTGGGGTCCATAACAACATTTTTAGTAGCATGCCTGAGTCCTTTAATCTTTTCTATGTATCATAAATTAATCAGATTATGGTGCTGGATTTCTCAAGCATCTGAGTATCTTATTAAAATCAAAGTATAGAGGAGATGCGTAAAATGCAAACTCCAGAGTTATTCTAGGTGCTAAAATTCACAGATTATTTTTATACATCTTTTACTCAACTTTCATTTCCTGCACCAATCATTTACTGCTTTGAAAAACCCAAACTGTTTGATGTATGGATGTTTCAAAGACAACACAATTGCATTATTCATTATTGTAGCAATATTTATATTAATGTGCTAATTATCTTATAATTCTACCTTTAAGAGACTCTTAACTTTTTGTTTCTAGGATCAAAGGACAAAACACTCAAGTCATATTTGATGTGTGGGTCTCTTAACGCTTTTTCCATCTTCAGTATGTAGCCAAGATTTTAGTGGAAAACTATAGAAGGAATATTCTTCTCTGATAACAAATTTCAACAATTTTGAGCAATGGAAAAACAATGCGTAAGTCTGGGCCTGTGTTTTACACAACGTTTTAAATTAAAAGACATTAGCAGTTCTTGGAGCACAACACGGTACGAAGGCTCTTCTCTCCCAGCTAAGTCCCCTTCTCCCCAGTCTGTACAGCCAAGACCTTTCCGCTTAGTCTCTCTACCCGTCTTCCCACCTCCTGGACCTTCCATTCCTGATTTCGCAAGTAGATACAGCAAATAAACGAAACCAAAATCTTTTCTCTTGTCCCAAGGTCAACTGGCCGAGCACAGCTCTCACCCACGACAGCCAAACCCTCTTGCACTGCAACGCGGCACGACCGTATCACAACTTCTTCACCAAAACGGTCCCTTGTCCCACTCTGAACCCCAGGCTTTGCCGCAGCGTCCCTGGGACGGTCCCAGCAGTAACCGGTCAAAACCACGCTTGGGAACATGCTAACGAACCACATCAGTGATCACCAATGCTTGGTCCCTGCACCCCTCCAGGTTACTTCACCGTATAAACACAGCCCTGAACTTCACAGGGATCCCAAATCCTAAACCTGAGCTACAGCCACCAGGCTCACCCCCAGCGCTGCAGTGCTTGCTTTTAAGGAAAATCATTTGCTTGAGTTCATACCGTTACTCACACAGAGGTAAAGAGCAAGGGACACAACAGCAAAAGGACAGCTGTCTTTTCCATTTTTATAGTGTTATAACTATTTCATTCTGGCTAGCAGCAACCTGTGCTGACTCCCATGAGTGCGGCTGGGATGCAGGGGCAGGGAGCAGAGTCCACAGGCAGAGACTCTCCTCAAAATAGTTGGGAGACCCATATTACAGTGGGATTTTCTTGGTCATTTCTCAGATATTCTTGAACCAGAAACCACTTCATGGATATCCTGATTTGATGTTCATGAGGTTTTTTAAAAAAAGGTCTTAATTCCCCCTAGCCCATGCCCAGCTCTAGCTTAGGAAAACTGCAGTTTGAAGAATTACGGCCCTTCGAAGGGTACTCGGGCTTTTGGCTTGAGATGCCAGCGGGCTGGCTCAGCACCGAGCGCTGCTGTCAGGCAAAGTGACTCCAAGGTCTCCAAAGGTTTACGAGTCTTATGCTTGGTCTGTTTTAATTGATTTCTATTTTTACTAGGGTTCTCACACCACATTACAAAGAGCTTTGCAAAGTCATTTATTTTCATTTTCAAAACTATCTGGGCAGCAGTAAACACAGTAAAACAAACAGTAAGTCATTTTTCCTCGGGAAAGCAAGATGCCAACTTTCTTTCCCACACTGAGCTGTGTTAGCTGCGGCACAGCACCACAGGAGAATGACTCCTTGTATCGAAAGAACAGTTTTCTTGCTCATTTTTTGTTTGAAAGAAATATCCTTAATTCAATACAATCCTGAGACTCAGTAAGTGAATGTCAGAATGGAACTGAGACATCCACATTCTCACTCAAAAAAACCCCAAATCCACTGACACACAAATGGCAATTTTTTTTCTCACAGATCTATTTCACGAGGGTCACCGCCACCCAGCAGCAAAGCCACTGCATTATCCTGATCATTTTTAATCTCCCTGCACAATTCACGTTAGCATCTTAGCAGCATTGACAAATGCAGCTCTTCTCCTGAATCATGCTGCCGGTTTATCTGTCTGCTTTTCATTGTCTTCAAGCCATAAAATTTCTGCTGTAACCAAAATTCTCCCTTTAATTTTGGGACTCTCTCACTTCCGACGGCAAATGTATTTGAAACTGAAGTTAAATGTAGGGATAGCATATTGATTTACCCACGCGCTAGGATTTGAAAAGAGAAAAATCACCCAAGGAGACACAATGACTTGTGTGTGGCGGTTTCGTTCCATCCCATGAAAAAATGCTCCAGACATGGGAAGGAAAAAGGCAGGAGTCCAAGAAAGGAGATTCTCCTCTGCACCTCACCAATCTGCTGTTCTCTCGAGAAGCAGGGTTTGGCTTCTGAAATTAAGGGGTCTTAACACACCCAGCAGGCAGAGCGCGCCATGCCCACGTTTCGCTACTGTACTCAGCGGAGCTTCAGATCAACTCCTGATCTAAAGACACCTAAAAAGGTCCTCTATCTCTCAGTCCATCTCACTCACTTTGCAAGACTTCAAGACATCCTAAACTCATGTGATGCTGCAAAAACCTTCCAGTATAGGATTCCTTACCAAGTACCTCGTCTAGCCATCTTATGTGGTACCGCAAACACCACATTGCACCATGCCCAGGCCAACGTCCTCAGAGGTGTTTAGATCCTTAACACCCCGTGGCTTCACCAGGAGTCAGGCACAGAAATACTCCTGAGGATCTGGGCCTCGGTGCTTCTCCCTGTCTAAATTCAAAAATAAAACTCATCCATAACTAATAAAAGAGTTCAGAAGTGACCAGATACGTAGCAGTGGGAGAAGGCAAATGATGGGGGCTGAAGGACTGGTAGTTTTAAAGAGAAAGTCAAGCATTAGCACAGCCAGGATTTCATTTACCGTGTGAAAAATCTGTCCAGAGCAGAATGGGAACTCTACCAATTAATCTACTCCACATATGCGTCTCTCCAATAAGCAGAGTTACAGGGATCATTTTTCTTTGACACACACCATAAGGGAATGAAAAGGTTAATGTAGTGTATGTGAGTGCATTTTTAAAAATCAATTTAAGGGAATTTTCTCTGGCTGTAAATTTGGCTCTGGCACCGGGGAAAACCATCAAACTCAAATTAACAAAAGGAACAAAAGAATTTAATTTAAAACTACATTGTGATTGTATTGCTCATTGGTGCACACAAAAAAGAACAGCAACATGCATTTCGTTTTTACCTTCTTTGATTATAAAAAGGCTATTATCAGTGAAAGATAATGTCGAATCATAATTAGAAGCAGGACTCTCCCTCCTACCAGCCTGCACAGCTCAACAGTTTCTTCAATGCAATATAAAGTCATTTTGGTTAGAAATACCATTTGTCAGCTCTCCTCACATTCACCAGATTGCGACCCCTCTAACTCCGGTCGCACACGCTTCTGCATACTCAGAAAAAGCAGGGTTTGGTTTCTGAACTCCAGACCTCCCATTCCGCAAGACATGAAGAAATTTGAGGGCAAAAATGATGAAGCTATTGGACTCATGGTACCTGTCTAGAAGATCTGAACCAAACTTTTCAGGCTTCCAGAATTTCAACTGACAGCTGAAATCCTGCTTTTTCAAGAGGGCTAAAAACAGTTCCCATAACTTCACCGCATTGTCACAGGCTCTCAATTCCGCATTATCTGACTTGCGAACTACGGACTCCTCTCCCGCTCACAACAACTATACGTAGGGTAACCTTTTCACCTGCAGAGAAGAGGACACCCAGCAGTGCAGTGACATTCACACCCAAAACTACAATAAGAACATGACCTCGAACTGATACAGCTCCTCACAATGTTTCCCCAAACTATCACCAGTTGCAGCCCTTGTGCTCTTCTCAAGCGACATTTGCTGTCACCAAACTCAGGAACTGAAAGGTGGCGCTGAGGACAGCAAGATTTTGTGACATGCTCTGCATCAATGAAGTGAAGAAAGAACATGGCACAACTGATCTGTGCTCATATACTGGCCACCGTGCTGGGTGCCAAAAGATATCAGCAGCACAAAGAAGGGACAGCCAGGTTGTACGAGCCACTCAAGATAAATCAGCTGTGTTATTTTCCTTCCACTTCATTGACATAAATACCTGCGTCGTTCCCCTTATGTCTTCAACAGCCTTTCATCTGGGCCATCACTGAAACCTCTCCATATAGAGAGCAGGTAACTGTCAATGTAAAGATCTCGGTTATTTAATGACAGATGAATCTTCGACCATTGCCAAATGCTGCCCTGAGGAAGACAGGCCAAGGGTGTTCTGCTCTTGACATTTTTCACTCCCGCAGTGTCCCCCACATTGCTGATCAGGTGCCACATTGCCCTGCCTGTTCCTTCATGGTATCATGGGATTTTTTACCTCTCTCTCCAGAAATTCTTCATCTGTTGGTAAATGTCAAGACTATATGACTATATATAAGTAGTCTTTTGTATCTGACCAGGCTGCTATAGACCATTTATTCCCTCCTCTTACAGCTGGTTTGAGCTATTAATGAAGGGAGTGTCAAGCACTAGTCTTTTGGTTGCCAGGATAAAACACCATGTCAAAGCCACCGTTTCACGCAAAATTGAAAATAAACAAACAAACAAGCAATCCATGGTACTAAAACATTTGCAGTCGTTTTTGTCACATTTGTTTGGAAGGGGAATGAGGGAGGCGGGATCAAAAAAACCCAACTGAAAACAATTGCACAGATTCAGTCACTGCATTATATTGCTACAGCAGAGAAGTACATACGCATCAATACACACACACACACAACCCCCTTTTTTCTTTCCATTTCTTGGCATGGGAAAGCAGAGACTCACCCTCTACACACGCACCTACTTAGCTCTGTACAAGAAATCAGTTCTTTTTTGCCCATTTGCTTTCATCTCCTTTGAAATGCGAAACAAACTGTCCTTTTGTAAGCTGAGCGGAGCTGGACCCTGGCTCCTCTGAAGAAAGAGCTCGCAAGTCAATAGCTGCAGCCCCTTCCCCGTTGGGTAGGACCAAGCATCAGCGGCGAACTGCAGCAGAGGTTCATCGTTTCAGCTAATTCCCTTCCCATATGGTGCGGGACTATGACTGTAGTGAATAATTAATGAAAAATATGTCTGATCAGAAGTTCAAAGGAGTCAGAGGAATTGCAGAACTAAAAGCTAGTGGTTTTCTTTCTTTTTTTTTTTCCTTTTTCCCTTTCTTTCTTTTTTCCCATGGGCTTCTTTGGGCTCACGGGGAAAAAGAGACCCCTAAATCTGAAAGCACACCCCGTCACCATGTGTGCTCCTGAGAGCATGGTGGCTGTTGGGGTGATCATAGAATCACAGAATGGTTTGGGTTGGAAGGGACCTTAAAGATCATTTAGTTCCAACCCCCCTGCCCTGGGCAGGGACACCTCCCACTAGACCAGGCTGCTCAAAGCCCCATCCAGCCTGGCCTTGAACACCTCCAGGGATGGGGCATCCACAGCCTCCCTGGGCAACCTGTTCCAAGGTTGATATATCTGCCCTGTGTCTCCAGTAACTCACTGGGGCACCTTGAGCTGGGCTGTATTTGAAACATGGATCTCGGCGCTACGACACCTGCCTGAGAAGCTGGGATAAATGCTGGGGGCGTCAGCCTGGGATCAGCTTCAGGCTCTTGCAGCCACATTGCTCTTGGGACCCCGGTGAGCTAATTTAAAGCTAGGACTTGTGACAGTGACTGCAAAGCAGACATGCTCTCATTTGCTTTTTAGTAGGAGGAGGATGGAGGAAGAAGAACTGCATGTTTTATGACCTCTGCTCGTTAGCAAGAAATATGATAAGGCTGTGTCCTAGTGCCCAACACTTTTTTGCAGTCTTGAAATAGAAAAGAAAAAGCATTGCGTTTTTGTACATAGTATTTTGCCTTCGTAAAATATCGCTATCGTAGCCTTACAATGTAAAATGAAAATGTCCTGTTATTTTCAGGAAATCTCCTAGCAAACTAATGGGGTGCTACAAACCTTGGATTGTTCTTTTTTTTTTTTTTTCATTTTCTTGGCATGAATTTAATAAAAAAATATCAGAATCTAGTTCATTCTCTTACAGAACCCTTTGTGAAGGACTCTTAAAATTCACATCAACAGTATCTCATTCCCACTTTGCCCTTAATTTCCATTTTGTTTAATGGCTTCATCAGTATTTATTTGTGATTTCAGTATTTTTTCCCCTCCTGAGAGCGAGAAAGAAATCTTCTGGGTAATAGGACAAAGAGCTGGAATCTATCTGCTTCTGTTGTGCTTCCATAAAAAATATAGTAACAAAAAAATTCCCTTGCAGGGAATAAGCACAGTTCTACTTTTTTTCCCTGGGGTCTGGTAACACCATTCCAGCGATGCCGAGAGTCCAGGTGCAAGAGCCACGTGAGGAGATACTCTCAGCGCGAGTTATCCAGTCAGACCACACATCCCCTTTGCAGGCTGAAGACATGAAGTGTAAAATAATCAATCTTCCAAAGTCCTAACAAGCCCCTGTGTAGCAGGCTGTACCACACAGCAGCTCAGCTGAAAGAGACCTGGGAGTCCTGGTGGACAACAGGATGACCATGAGTCAGCAATGTGCCCTTGTGGCCAAGAAGGCCAATGGCATCCTGGGGTGCATCAAGAAGAGTGTGGCCAGCAGGTCGAGGGAGGTCATCCTCCCCCTCTACTCTGCCTTGGTGAGGCCGCACCTGGAGTACTGTGTCCAGTTCTGGGCTCCCCGGTTCAAGAGGGACAGGGAACTGCTGGAAAGGGTGCAGCAGAGGGCTACAAAGATGATTGGGGGACTGGAACACCTCTCTTATGAGGAAAGGCTGAGGGATTTGGGTCTCTTCAGTCTGGAAAAAAGACGGCTGAGGGGTGACCTTATCAACGCTTATAAATACTTAAAGGGTGGGTGTCAGGAGGATGGGGACAGGCTCTTTTCAGTGGTGCCCGGGGACAGGACAAGAGGCAATGGGCACAAACTTGAACATAGGAAGTTCCACCTAAACATGAGGAGGAACTTCTTTACCCTGAGGGTGACAGAGCACTGGAACAGGCTGCCCAGAGAGGTGGTGGAGTCTCCAACTCTGGAGACATTCAAAACCCGCCTGGACATGTTCCTGTGTAACCTGCTCTAGGTGACCCTGCTCTGGCAGGGGGGTTGGACTAGATGATCTCCAGAGGTCCCTTCCAACCCTATGATTCTATGATTCTATGATTCTATGATTCCAGAACAACAAAAAACGTCTGGCACAGGTAGAAAAGACAGCTAGAGGCTTGTATCAAATTTCTTTGTGAAATTACAGGAGGTACTTAACCTTTGTCCTACAACTTTTCATGGGAAATGAGAACATTTGCCATCCAGGCAGGAAGTCGTTATCCCCCATGGGAATGAAAGATGTCTTGATATAATCCTGATCCTTTGACAACAAGACTTCTGAACCCAGACATCCTCCAAAGATGTGTCTATGACGTCCATGCTTGGCTTCGTGCTGAGCATGGACTTTCCAAGAGCCTCCTATACTCTATACCATCCACACTTTACATACCTCCGAATTACAACTCAATTAATTTCCCGCTTATATTAAGCCTTATATTAAGAATTCAAATTTCTAAACCAGCAAACGCATCTGTTGCAGAAAAAGCACTATGAGGAAAAGCCCAAATGAGAGAAAAGGCTGGAAAAGTTTCATTTGTGTGGACTTTTCCATGCTTGTAGTAGTTCAGGTTTCTGATTTTGAACTAATCCCTCTCCCCATCAGTCGGTCACTCCATATTTGAAGTGACTAACCACGCACAGTGGGAGCCCATGGTATGGATCCAGATGTTGATCCAGTAATTGACAATTTATTAACCTCACTTAGTAGTGATGCTAACCACCCTCTAATCTGCCTCTTCCTACCTTCTCGCTGGTTTGTAGCTTTTGCTGCCCTTTTCCCCATAGTTTTCCTTTTCATAGTGTGAGGAGATGGGACATCCTCACCCTAGGAACAGAGATTTGTGGGGAAAATGGAAGGTTTACTCGGTCATCTATACAAGATATTTGGGTAATTACATCAAAAACAGGGCTGGGTTGGTAAAAGCTATTTAAATGCCCAATTGCCCTCAGTTTCCCTGTAGGTGAAGCTCCCAAACATCTGTAAAAACTGATGCCCCTAAGCACCCCTCCAACTGAGGCAGCACTCTCTAAAAGCCATATTCCTATGGGTTCTTTGCTCACAAAGAGCAAAAAAAATTATCTCCCATGAGGGTTTTGAGGCAGGGGAGTAGGCTTTGAAGGTTAGGGACATCACACAAGAGGTTTTCTGGCCAGGGCACAGAGCAAGGGTACAGCTCCCCTTATTTCTGCTCAGCACGAGAGGCCAGAGCGCACCGCGGCACACCAGCCTCCCCGCTGTGCTCTTGTGTTCCAGTGGTGTCTCCTCTAAAGCCATGGCCAGATAACAAAACACATGCTCCCACCCCGAAGTTGGTCTTACATCCGTGCCCACAGGCAGCACGTCTGCAGTGTAAGCAGCAAGGGGGGAGATAAGGGCATCGTCAGGTAAGAGGAGCAGGCTGTTAGGGCTAATCAACTCTCACCACAGCCAGCAATCAGCGCTTCTTCATTACTTGTCAGGACAGGAGCATTTGAACTTGGCTTGAAGAATACCACCGGGCATGCTATTCGTTATCTGCTCTTCTGCACAGGTGGACGTAACCTCCGTATATTTTATCAGCTCCTGTTACACTGCATGAATGGATACCACATATAGTTCCAGCTTACCACTTTCATTATCAATTATTAAAACATTTGTTGCAGAGGGAAGAAGAAACGTGTTTCCCTCTGCTGCTGCTGGGATGATCATGGCAGTCACAGTAAACTGCCTGAGCACCTTTCACGGAGCCTGATTCGGCAAAGACCACTGCCGTGGGTGGATGCAGGGTCAGCAAGAGGTGGGGATGCTTGGCCTGCTTGATAATGGTGCTGTGCTTGGAATCGGCCTCCGGACAAATGCTTCCCATGTCCATGAGGGATGACATTTACCTTACTCCAGATGGCACACATCACCCTCTGTGCACCATTTAAGCTCAGAGCTCAGAGGGATGGTGTGTGATGTACGGGGATGACGTGTGCAGTTCCTCTGCGTTGCAAGTGTCATCCATATATGCATGCAGGCAATTATTATTTTTTTTATTTTAAGGGAAATATGGGCAATTAAGCCAAGGAATGGAAAACCTGTAACTTCCAAGAAAGTAAAACATGACTCTAATACCTATTTTTTGTTTGTCTGTCTAAGTTTTATTAAGTAACTGCACAATTTGCCTTGGAGTATTGTTGATTTCTTCATCTAAATATAAATTTAACGCTGTATATTATGGGCAGCTCCTAAAAACAGTAATTGAGTCAAGTAATACTTGACTAAATCCTTTTGATACCAATTAAGAAATGCTGCTGTCAGTTAATGCATGATTCTGCACTATGGCTTTTCTGCCTCCTTTCTGATGGGATGCTCTCCTCCATCCGCAGGGGAAATACTGCCGGGAAAGGGCACTTGTTACCTTTGGTCCCACATGCCCCATAGGACTGCTCAGCTGCAGATGAACTCAGGAAAGCATTTAATGGGATGCCCTTCTGTATTAGGGAAACCATTTAGACTTGTGTTCAATTCCCAGGGACTTCAGTGGGATGCAGATATGAGTGCGTAAGCACTTCTTACACATTTCGGTATACGATTTAGCAAAGTAAACACTTGCTTTGCAGAGGAAGACCCAAGACACAACGCCGGTGTCTATAACAGGGGTATCCTTGCCCTGGTGGGAGGACGCACAAACTCCCGCATCGCCTCCCCGCAGCACCCAGCCCTCTCTGTGCACAGTGTGGGGAGCTGAGCCAACTCATCACCCAACTCACAGGGGTCTGTCTCTAAGTGGATCTGGCCCTTAATCAGGAAAGGGAATTAACTATTATGGCGTTTCACATGCTAATGACTCAAGAATATAAATTATATTTGACACAACATATTAAACACCTCATAAAACTTCATCAGCATGGCAGAATATATCCTGTGTTTTCCTGCTTTTAAATCATTTTAATAAATCAGATAAAAATGATGCCGCAGTGTAACCATTACAAGAGGAGATTATCAGGAGTGTAAAAATAAGAAAAACAGCCTGCTACCACACACCTCAGAAGACAAAACATGAAGAGGTGTTTAGAAGGTTGGGTTAGAAAACAGAAACTCTAATTAAGCTTCAGAGTGATTGATACTGTAGATTTAACCACTCCGTTATACCAGGCAAACCAATGGAATAGTGATATGTTTCCTTGTCTTGCTTTAGCCTGCATCTCAAGGGTGCTTAGAAACAGTTAAGCAGCTATATCAGAATTCATCAGTTTTTCGAGAAAAATTAAACCTCAACATTGCTATCTATGATATAATGACTTACAAATCAGCCCATAATTAATCCTAATATGAACTGCATACCCTTGTGGTGTGTGATTTATTATGGGTTATTCATCTAACTTCTGTGGGTGTTACTTCATGCACATACAATCTAATAACTTTCAATGCAGTAGCAGGTGCTACTTCATAATAAAGACATTAACATTTTTGGAAAAAATATTTTTATATCAATTGAGCATACTCTATTTTCACTTCTCTAATGGACTTGATACTGATTAAAAATTAAACCTGAAATGTAGATCTCAAACTTCCATATTCATCCCGACTGCCTTTTTCATCACGTTTCACACTGTATTTTTCTTATTTCAGAACCATATTATATACGTATAGTTTCACATACCTACAGTCTTCTTAAATGTATGCTCATTCAGGCAGGATAACATCCTCTACTGTTTCCTCTCTTTAGACTGGGAGTTCTCTGAGAGGTTTAAGCATTTCAACAGGCAGCTCATTCAGTTTCACTAACAAGGCTCTTCTGGACGATGCTGCAACACGTCGTAGGATTCAACCAGTAGTTTCATTTTGATTTGTAGCTCTAAATTGTCTTTCTCCCTACATGAACTCAGGCTACTGCAAGACAGGTGGTTACTCACTCATCAAAGCAGCTATCAGAGATGCAGTCCCTGAGATAGCCAGACAGGTCCTTACTTGTCTTTGAGGGACATTTCCAGATAGAGCTAAAAGGGAAAGCCCAACACACAAAATAATTTGAAAAACTCCTGGAAAGAAATGCAAAACTAAAAGCACTCCTGCAAGCAGCCAAGAAACATATGGGGGAGCAAAACGTAATGACCACAATTGTCATAACTATTCAGAAAGAAAGTTTTATATATTAACACCACTTCTTTACTCCTCTCTCAGATACGATTCCTCCTCAGACTAATTATTCATTTATAGACTCCTCCAAATTCATCCAGCCTCCCAGTAAGGTAATGGGATGACTGGGTAAATTGCCAATTACTAGAAGAAATGCTCCAGCTTCTAAAGAAGATGGCAATGTTTAGGCTGGCATTGCATGCAGAGGGTGAGATGCAGGCAATAGACATACTCATATATCCACAAAAAATACAGGAGAATTTACCAGTAGTGACTATCATCCTGCTAATAACCAGGTTTTCAAATTGTTGGCAGTCTTGACAGTGGATGCTAAAAGTTCCCATCAAAATTATGACCTCTCTGTGTTAGAAATTGTCCTAACTTTACATGAAAAGAGCTTAATTAAAAGAAGCAGTGTTGACACTAAAGCTTCTGTTAAGCAAATTAGTGTTGACAACCTGAAATGTTTTAACATCATTAATGTACGTATGAGACAGCCAGCAGCCGAAAATCATGACATTCTCTAAAATTGTTAAGGAGCTTCGCCCAACCCTGTCCATAAGAAAGTGCTTTTGGAGGCTCCCTCTACCTCTACATACTGACACAACGTCAGAGAGCTAATTTTTTAATATGAATCAAATTCATGTGAATTAGGATCTATTTCAAGAAGCTCTGTCTTCTGCTACCTGACCTGGTCTCAAGATAATGCCCTGGAGCAGATTCACACCTAAAATTGCAGTAATCTGGCCACAGTAAAGAGCAGCTATGCTCACCATACGTTTACTGGTTAGAATAAGATTCTTGCATAGATGTGATGGATGTCTCATTTGAAATAGCAATGAGCCACCACAAGGATGCAGAAGTTACTAGCAGTCAACAGAGCACCAAAGTCCATGCAGGTAGCACTACCTGCCGTAGGAGCTGTGCACATTGCTCCCCAGCTTAGCAGCATGTGTTCACACACAAAAATCAGGCTCCGTGGCCCAAAGTTACTCTTTCAGGTGAAAACACACCAGCTTTCCAAATTGCTGTAAAGTCATAAGCCAGATCCATGCTAAGATAACAGCTGTTTGCACATGATGCCCTTAGAAAGCAGCCTGCCATGCTGTCACTGCGAATAACAGAAAACTGCTTTAGTTTGGTCTTCCATAATCGTTCCCAGCTCTGCTTCAGAGTTTAAAGATCTAATCCCGTTTGTAAAATTCAGTTAGGCTTCGCCAAAAAAAAAAAAATTAGTCATTAAAGTTTTAGATAAACAGATCTAAGCTAAGAACAAAACTGCTTCAGTACTCCAGTGAACTTCAGGATTAAAGAAAATCAATATTCCAACAGCCATATTCCTGTAAAATATTATCTGCAGTATAGCTTGTTTTCTCATTTGTGCGTGCGTTTAAGTCCAGCTTTCAGTGACTGCTATTAGGGTGTAAACATGAAATGAAAAGAGTAAAAAATATTTACCTTCCATACCAGCATGTTTCTTTTTACAATAGGTGTCCAAGTAACGTCCTGACTTTTTGGGTTGGCTCAGGAGGCAGAAGCCCTGCGTCTGAACAGCCTCCCACAGGGGAGGCAGCACAGCGGCACCTGCTTTTTATTAGGCATCTAACATAGCAGTGCAATGACAATTCTCATTTGCAATCAAATAAAAATTAGTCAAGCTATTTTTTTCCCTTGCTATCTTTGCTTTCCCTGGTTTGTTTTGTTTTGTTTTTGCTTTCAGGGATATCTTGAGGGGATCAGAGAGGAAGTTTTGGGGGAAGGAGAGAGCGTTAGAGTTTGCAGCTGTTCCTCTGACTGGTGGTATCTTACAAACCCCAGGTGTAGGAATGGTGCAACTGGGTTTTCCTCTCTCTTCTAAAGCAAGTTCTTATAACCTGTACATTAATAAATGTTAATTTTATCCCACTGTGTCCACAAGGTGATTTTCAAATTCCTGTTGATTTAATAAAGAACTCAGGTGTTCAGCACTTGCAAAAACACTGCCTTTTAGATAGACACCTTCAGACAGATTTAGATATTTAACCTGAAGAGTCAACATTTGCAGTTCTCTGGCAGGATTACTTAGGCTTTCAGGGCAAACTTCTACATCGTCAGATATGCTACATGTTGTGCTAACCTGGATCCTTGCCTTGCCCCCTGTAGATGTGCCTATACTCATTAAACATGGCTTGGCCCAGGCAGTGGGGCTCCGTTGTCCATACCATAGCAACTCCTTGGCATGGCTTTGACTCATGCCACAAGATAAAAACATAAATCCCAGAGGAAAGTTTTGACTTCGGCCCAGGAGCGTCAGGTGGCCAACTTGATCTGCAGCGTAAAAGAGCTGAACAGTGTGGAGGTGTCAGTGTGTCCTGCTGTCTCTGAACGGACCATTACAGTGGTTAGTTTATTGGTATAGACGTGAGGTTTCTGCAAACTCAGGAACAAATCCTTAATGAGCCAGGAAGAAAGGGAGAAGCTCTTTTATATCTATATTACAGTGAACGTTCGTTGTCCTCTCACACATTTCTGGGATGCATGCTTTTCCAGAATCAACGTGGACTTTATTCCAAGAACAATCTGATAAAATCCTAAAGAACTGTCAAGAAAATCTTGGGGAAAAGAAGACAAACAAGCCTTTGTCTTCTCAAATATTTAATAGCCGCGATGTATAAAGAATTGTTGAAGATCTGCCAACATTTCCAATGATTTTCAAAGTCATACCATTTTTACTTGCTCCAGAACTGCTGATATCAGCATGCACGCCCTTCTAAATAATTTATTGGCATTTCTACATAAATTAGATACTTAAAGGTGAAGATGCCATGAACCTTGTGGAGGCTGAGTGCTCACTACATGGACTATAATCCATCAACCCAACAGACAGATTTCCAAACTGGCTTAAACCCCAGCAGGCTCACTGCTTGGAAATAGTTCAAGGACTCCAGAGAGTGCAATACGCTATGGAAATGTCACTTGTAGTAAAAGCACATTCTACACAAAAATAAATCACCATAAGATAAGGTATAAACATCAGATAGTTATAAATTGATCATTTAAATCACATGTTAGTTACTGCTCACAAAAATAAGGAATACAAAAAATATATTTACTTCAGCTAAGGGCGATGCATTATAAAAGGCAGGGCGGTTTACAAGGCAGAGCCATCAGCTAAAACAGATATCCACGTAAAGTTTAAATTCCTCAGTAACACACTTCAGTCCCGCCTATCAGTTTTTAAAGTCACCATGGGCTTTTTTTTTTCTCCGAAAACTACATAATAGCAGCTGCCTGGTTTGCAGGATTTGGCCGCTGGAAAATGTTATGTTGGTATTTTACCCTGTAACTACTATACTTGTAAACACTCCCTGACCTTTAGGTAAGAAGGAAACAATCTGAAGAAGACGATGAACGATATTTCAAGAAGAAAGTTGAGGATGAGAAACCTGTTAACAAAAGCCACTGCGCTAGCAAAGAGCAGACCAAAACTTTAAATATCCAAAATTTGTTTTGAGTTGAAAGAGAAAAAAAATTATCAAAGGTGGCTCCCATCCTGCCTAGAGACGTTGCAGCTGAGGTTCTGTGAATATTGTTCGGATGGATCCATTGTTTGGATGGATCCCTGAAATACGTTGGTGTGAGGGGGTGAGAAAAGCCAGTGATGAATGAAATGCTAAAAGGGATGGAAAGATGATAAAAAGCAGCAGTTTCACCAGAAACCAAGAGAGTAGGAGTGGTAAAGATGCTACTTGAGATAGAATCATAGAACGTGTTGGGTTGGAAGGGACCTTTAAAGGTCATCTAGTCCAACCCCCCTGCAGTAAGCAGCGACATCTTTAACTAGATGAGGTTGCTCAGAGCCCCATCAAACCTGTCCTTGAATGTCTCCAGGGATGGGGCCTCCACCACCTCTCTGGGCAACCCGTGCCAGTGTCTCACCACCCTCATTGTAAAGAACTTCTTCCTAATGTCTAATCTAAACCTACCCTGCTCTAGTTTAAAACCATCCCCCCTCGTCCTATCGCTACATGCCCTTGCAAACAGCCCCTCCCCAACTTTATCCCCCAGAGACGGAAGAGAACAAGACAGAACAAGACTAAAAATGGAACTAAGCAGATACAATCAGCACCAATAGCTCAAGGGATTAATTTACAAAGAGTAAAACAAAAATCATCAGGAGCTCAAAATAGTTTTGAAGTCAACAATGATGACCTAAAAGTTACAGAAAACCTGAGTTACAGTGAGTGAAGGGGGAAGGAAGCTGCTGACACCAGAGATAAGAGCGAGTGTCAGTGAAGGTCATTTTATCTCCCTGTCTTTGTGTGACCAACCACGGCCCACCAAGGGATGGGAAAGGAGTGCTCAGCCCTCTGTGTATGAACACAGGTGCAAGTGCAAGAATTCCTGTCCGAACACAAATCACAGTTTGCATTTCTTAAATGGGCTGACGTTCTCATCATTGGGAATTCTCAGGAATGGAAACAAAGGAAGATGCTGACACTGTGAACTTCTCAGCTGTTATCCAAAAAACTCTTTGCAAGCAGGTTTTGGTTTTGTTTTTTTTTTTATCTCATTCATAGCACAAACTCAGACTATACGGGGGTCCAAACAAAATGAAGAAACTAAGGGAATGATGATCAATGAAACAAGGAAATTTTCTAGCATAAACATAATTTGTGGATCCCATTTTTTTTTCCTGTGTTTATTCTTGAAATGCCTCTCTTGATGTTTCATTGTCCATCCTTATTCAGTTACTACCAAAAAAAAAAAAGGCAGAAAATTAGACATTTGTGTACTTGCTGCAAACGGTGAGCTTTGCTGTGCTCCCCAGCTCTATGTTCTTTCCAATATTTGGTTTTGACTCTGAGAAACCAGCTCTCTTACCACTATTCAGATTATGGTTTTGAGACCAAATAGAAAATAAGGTATAGCATCATCGTTCCTGCGAGAAGAGATGCAGTAAATTAGTTAATCAGAATTCAGTCACCACAGCAATTTAATCCATGCCTGATTTCCTACCTTGCTACTTGCCACTCCTAACATTACTACCTGTTTAAGACGAGACACTCAGAGGAAATGGGGTTCTGCTCTCACATTTACACAACAACATTACTTTGTCTTAATGACTAACACGCCCTGCTTAATAAAGCCCTGGCATCAACTTTATTACATCCTGCACTGCTAATGATTTGGTAGTCACCTAATGCATTAATCTTGATTCATGGCTCACTTGAAATATTTATATAGTACAAAATGCTTAAGTGAAGGTCAGTTGCATGCAAAGCTTCAAAGAATAAATTGCAAGATCTTGTCTTGCCTCTCGGCAGGGGAGCATTGTCTCCCCCAGCCTTGGGCTAGGCCTGGTTGTGTCCCCAACTCATCTCGCCTGTTCTCCCATGCTAGAGAGCCAAGGACTCCCATACAGACATGTCTGGTCTGCTCGTCTTTCCCAGCCACCTACACCAACCTGCAAACCCAGACCTACCAAGAACCGAAATTTCTTATTCTGCATCCACCCCACCTACATTAGAAGTGCCCGAGGCCCTAATCTCAAGCAACTAAAATTCCCTAAATATAGAGGAACAGCACCATTTGAGATGCCCAAGAATCAATCTCAAAAGGCCTTTGAATCATGAAATGGATGAAGCTGGAGCCCCGATTACTGGAATGCTGACAAGTACGTGGTGACAAATAAAGTGTTGATATAGACAAGTTCAGAATTGCTGATTCAGAAACACATCAAAAGGTATATGAAAACATTTGAAAAGCACAGAACAGTACCTACAACATCTGTAGGCATCAGTGACCTTGGCAGGCAGGTAGGAGCTGGGTTTAGGAGATGGTTCATCAATTGTGGGCAGTAAAATGAGCCATATGGCAACAAACATAAGATTTTATTACTAAAGGAAGACCTTTATTTTCTCTACCTTTTACATTGGTAAAGGAACATGCAAAAATGTTTTCATCTGGTTTCATCCTAATTCCTCTAACACTAAAAGTACATGCAGGCGCAAGGAAATTCAAGCCATAGGACAGAATATGAACAATATGGGATCTGGAATCTAGAATACAGGCAGAGAGATGAAGTCTCTGAAAAAGCTAGAGAGGCCTTTCTCTAAGTATAAAAGGAGTACGCTGAATCCCGGCCATAACTGCTCCTGCAAGCCTATTCCCAAGCCACATAAGGCAGGGCAGACAACGTATGTCGCAGGCTGCTAAGCCTCTAACCAGCTTTTTGCCACTTTTCCAGTATATACCTCAAAGCACATAGGAAACGTCAGTACTGCTTCCAGCAGCACGCGCTTTATGTGCTACTTCTGCATGCGGTATGTGGTTTTCTGCTGGAGCATTTCAGCACGGGTTGTTGACTGCAAGATGCTGCTGAGGCTGAAAGTTAGATTTAAAAGCTAGGGTTGGTGAGGGAGAATCCTACACAGCCCTCTTCTTCTCTACACCTTGTCCTCCCCTTGCAGCTGTTTTTTGTTCCCCATGTACTGTCTAGTGACATGAATCATGGAACAGAAGGAATAGTTTAATCAATAAAGTGTTTAATTGCTAAAAATCATTCCACAACCACAAACTCACAGCCAAGAGACCACACTATCTGTCACTGAGGATGCATTAGGAGGGAGAAAGAAAGAGGTTTGAGTGTCATTAGCAAAACAATAATAAAATAACCCATAAAAATTGAAAATATGATCCAATGAGAGCATATAAACATAAAACAGTGTGGTCCCCAAGATGGAATCATATTGTGTTACAGATAATTCCATATAATGTGGTTTGAAATGGCAAGCTGTATTTGTATTTTAAGGTCTGCAGACCTATTTATTACATGCAGCCAGTTTACTCTATTGCTTCATGAATTCAAGGAAAAATGTAGTTTCCATCAAATTGAATTGCATTAAGTGGGCACTGCACATCGAGAACAGCCTACTGCTCTCAAGTGAAGGATCTACCTGGAAACTTATGTGAGACCGTGAATTTCTAAATATTAGGTATTGTGTCATATAGCAATGATTTAAATGAATCTGTTGCAGTTCTGATCTTTTATATGCAATGCTTCCTTGAACACTTGTTCCCTTTGCTATGAAGATATATGTAAAGACCCCAGCAAAATAATCTGCCTCAGCACTTCTGTTATAATTAAATGCAGTCACATGTTGGCACAAGTAATGACCACCATCTGCTCAAATCCATGGCTAGTCTGTCCTTCACCACAAATCACAAATCTCCACATGTCCAGCAAAATACGCTGATTCTCCAAAGCACCATATGAATTATCTGAATATGCAACATGTTTGTTACAGATGAGCGCTAATATATTTGGCCTCTAAAAATGCTGGCAGAGTTTTGGATGCTTTAATACTAATAACATTAAATGCTTAAAAGAAAATACACTAAATGACCCGCGTTGCAAAGTCGGGTCTCAGGAATTAGAAAAAGCCAAGACTTATGTTGCCTCTTCGGGCTGTAAGCACTTGGATGCAATACCGTACCCTTGTCACAGAGTATCCTTGCCTAAGACTGTGTCTCATTTATTTCACAAAGCTTATTTCACACTGCGGGTATGCTCAACGCAAATATTTCACTAATTATTTTTATTCCATTTGTATCTCTCACCTTTTTACTACTCACCACTGAAATCTCATTATTATAAATGTCATAATTTAAAGATTATTAACTCCCTTGAAAGTTTTCCATTAACATTTCTACACCCTCAGACGAGGTCTGAGCACTCTGTGAAGTCCGGACTCTCCCACTGTTCACATGGGGGATTTGCAAGCTCGTATTCTGCAGCAGACAGCCCCCGGGACACAGCTCGGCACTACAACACTGCTTCAGGGTCTTGTTCCTGTCTGGATGGACTGGGCACGGCTGTGTCAGAGCGTATTGCATCCCAGCCCGCTAATAAATATCTGGACACCACCTCTTCCGAAACTTGCACTCATTAAGATTATACTATAGATGTCAACATTGACAGGTCACATATCGGCTGTGGAAGTAGGTGTGAATGACCTACCTGTGAGCCTGCTTTTCACCTACCAGGATGGCCATAGCTTATGGTATTCATCAATCTAAAACCCTCAGGCTTTATTCATTTAAGGAATTTTTCTTCCTAACACTTTTTTGAAGAAAGTGAGAATTATTCTCCTCTTTTTACAAACGTAGAATCAACGCCTAGACAGATGAATGTTCAGATTTACTTGTAATTTGAGATACCTAATGTAACATCCACTGTGTCCTTCTCCACTTCTACAACCAATTTGGAACTCAACAGTGTATTTCACTACACAACCTCGGCTTAAACTCTGAAGTCATCAAGCCTGGAAACTGAATAGCACAGAGGGTCCAGTGAAAAAAAAAAACATCTGGGTGTGATCATGTAATTAAAGATTGTGCAAGGATTCCTGCATATACAGGAGAGACTTTGTATTTGCACGCAGCTTGACTCTGCTGATCAATCTACAGGCAATTTCTAAGTGGACACTGCTGATGAATGGGAGTGTCTCTCATGCTCCTGATTTTTTATGTTTTTTTTTGTATAGACCTTTGGTGAGCACAGAAAGATTTCTTGGTAGCTCTTTCACGCACAGCAAAGGCCAAGTGCAATGGCCACAAGTTGCAACATGGGAAATTCCGATTAAACATTTAAAAAAATTGTAATAGGAGTAGCAAAGCATTGAACAAGTTCTCGAGAGGCTGTGTCATCCCCACCCTTGAAGAGTTTCAAAGCTGGACTGCACGAGGCCCTGGGAAACCTGATGTAACTGCAATCCAGCCCTGCTTGGGGCAGGTTTGGACTAGGTTACTGCAGCAGTGCCTCCAACCTAAACTTTTCTGTGACTGTCCTTCTGTGATGTCTCCACATGGCTTATGATGCATAGCGGGGTGTAGAGACTTCTCCCCACTGCACCATGGACATGTCCATTGTTCCAAATGAGAAGGAAATAAATGGAGGACATTCCCGATCCACCTCATTTTGAAGATACCACTTGCACAATCATACTAATATCTCATAGGTTATTTATGCACAATCCCTTCTAGATCTCCCCGTGACTGAGTAGGCATCCAAAAAATGCATATTCCCAGTAAGATGCCACAGTTTGGCTGAGGCAATTAGATCATCGTTACTAGAAATGGTACTGAGCTGTATTCTGTATGACATAAGTAAATTCAAGGGAACGGAATACCGAGTTCCAAATTATAGTATCATCCGTCTAGACTTTCTGATAGTCCTGAAAGACAGATGGTCTAGCAAATGGCTGTAATCATCATCTGGGTACAGTTTAACTCCTAAGACATGTTAAAACAGCAATATTTGCAGAAATATCAACCTGCAGATGTGAATGGGGCCTTCTGATTGGGTAGGTTCCGTGAAATACCATAGTAAAATTTCAGAGGATATTTCCTTCACGTATTCTTCACATTGAAAAAGTATTTTAACAAAAAACTTAAACGTGACCACAATTAACTCATTTACTATTAGTAATAATGAATATGTCAAGCTCAGACTCTGGGATTCTTACATTGAAAGAACTTTCCTTTGACACAGTTGGAAGATCCTCCAGGGTACGAAAAGCGCAAGACCGACGTGTGTGTCTGCAAATGATGTTGAAAAGCTACATCTTGTTAATCAAACAAGGCCAGAGCTCAATCTCTGATTTGTGGGCCAAATGCCACAACTGCTCCTCAAAACAGGATGGTCATGTTTGGAAGGGTCATGGGACGCCTCGTTCCCCAAACTGTGCCTCTTGTGTTCCCGGAAGAGTGCTGACTGACAGGAGCCAAAAAAGTGCCAAGGAGCAGCTAATGGGAGCAGTAAGACCAATGCTCCGGCTTGTGTCCAGCCCTGCTGTCAACCCACATGTTCATGTATGTGCTGCAATGTGTAGGTATCTGAATATCACTGGGAGACGCATGTTGCTGCCTTACAATACAAACAGACTCCGCTGGCGCATAGTCTTACATGTACCAAGGTTTTGTCTATTGTACACAAGTGCAAAACACGAAGCACTACCTGAATTTATCAACTAACAACGCCTCACGACAAATAATCCCAATTATTCCTCAAAACAGGACCTCTGTACCATACTCATTTTAAAGGACAGGAGTTTCTGGAGGCACATACTGTCTCCGAAAGAGAAAAACACAAAGTTAATCCTGACATGATTTATTATCCCCTTCATCTCACGCCATAATTCAATTGTTCCTTGTGTCATGGCCTGATCCTGCAGTCTTTTCTCTTCTAACGCACCCTGGTTTTAGCAAAGGGAGGAAGGGCTGCAGGATTAGGTCCCGACCTCCAACCAATACTATCCTCAAAGCAGAATGATGTGTTCAGCCTGCTCAGAATTGCCACGATAGGAGGTGGCATAGGGAAATGTAATATTTCTTTGGTAAATAAGGTTAAGTTATATTGCTTCAGTTTTTCATTTGAAGAGAGCAGAGAATTTCCTTCTGCCAGTCTTATTGGATTCCGAAAGTCACCCAGAAATACAGCATGTGGGGATGGGATGCAGAGTATCTGCGGAAAGATCCATACAGTACATGCAGATGGGATTAATCTACTCGTTCCCTAGATGTAATTGCAGTTCCACAGAAATTCTGCTAAAAACACATTTATTTGGCAGTAAATAAGATGACTAATTGCAAAGGATAGCTGCACATAAATTCCAGACTGAAATTTTTGGCACATTTCTAATTGTCATATAAAGGAAAATTACATACTTTCTCAACTCATTTTTCCTAATTAAATGCAAAATATGACATTATTCCTACTACTCTTATTGGTGTAAATGAAGGTTATTTCAGTTTAATTATGAAATGCAGCATATGGTTCCCTGATTATTGGTCTATCGTGCAGCAGAAGTCCTGGGCAGATGATTTCAGGAGAGGATCTGACCATGCCTTCTACCGAGACCCGTATAGATGCTCTCAATCCAGACTTGCAAAGTTTTCTGTATAGAGTTCTATGAAGGTGATGTGGCCCTAAATTAATGGCTACAGGATTAGGGAGTATTTTTTTTTTCTTTTGCAAAGTTCTCTAAATGAATTGTCCCACACATTTCAAACACAAATTTTCCATGATAATCAAAGCATTTAAGCCGCTAGAAGCCGATGGCTTGTCGGCAATCTTTGATTGTCTCTGACCTGTTCATAGCAAAAGGCTATTACAAACAGCCGGTACCCAAAGCCACATAGGATACAGCTGGCTGAAGAAGAGGAACTCCGATCTTTTGTGTCCCAAGCCGATGACAAAACTGACTCCCCATACAGGATTTCTAATACCGAAAAGAAGGCTAAGAGAAATTGTGTAAAAATCCTTTGCTGCCAGCTTTGAATAATGAAACCAAAAAAAAATCCTTAAAAATACCACACAATGTAAGGTATTCTAATATACCTAACATCAAAAAAAACCAACCCTACAACAGCAGCACAGTGCAAGTCTCGCACAGAACGGACAGTTTTAGTCGTACAGTGGGATTTTATTGTTGCTGCCTTTATCTGTACACACAAGAAGAGCTCTGTCATTCTGCCCACATAATCGAATGCAAAATATGCCGTTTTATTAATTGCTTAACACCTACCAAACAGCACAATATTTCCCATGTGTGAAAACACATGCTAAGAGAGAAAAAAAGCAACAAAACCAATCTAAACTACAATTTAAAGTGCAACATTTCTCAGCACTGGACATAAAAGAAAATCAGTAAGGATGCTGTTGGTTGAACACCGTCACTTGCCTGACTGTGAGCCCTTCTTTATGCATGAGGATTTTGAAGTCTAATGAGTATGCACAGAGCATTCCCACTGATTCACCACCACAGAGAGGAGATTTGGCTGGTATTTCATCCAGAAAATGGCTAAGAAAATAGCAAAGTACAGGTATGGGAGAAGCTCTGCTGTGCTCCAGGATTCTGCCTTCACTTCGTAATAGAGCTACCTCGTTTGACTGCGGCTATTTTCCCTGCCTTGCTACACATAAACCCTCTCTAAAGCACGCTTCTGACACTTTTCCATTGGGAAGTTCTCCCAGACCCAAGGGAAACACCCTGCAAGCCAGGGGTCCTCCTTGGAAATCTCATACACTGAAGTCCTCTGCTCCGCACAGGAGACTCAAATATCTGGACACCATGGCCAAATAAGACAAAAAAGCATCGTTCTCCACTTTTTTTTTTTTTTTTTTGATAACTGAGCATTGCCAACCCTTCAGTAACCAAAGATCATAAGCTAAACTCATACGTAGCCCAAATTATGAGATTTTTTGAGAAACCATGAATATTTTCAAACAGAAAACCTAAAATGTATCATTAGGTTTCTGGATTTGGTGTTCCCAACACATTCATTGCAATCACATGCATCACATGTGTTTTTTGTCCAATTGTTTGCTTTAAGTTGAAGTCTGCATGCAGTCACTTGCCTCCAGGAGTAGGACATGAAGAGAAACGTCAAATATTGTGAGAACTGTGATAAAAACTGTGGCTCCCAACCCAGCGAAGCCTCCCCCTCCACTCATGTTTTGCCGGAGGAAGCCCCAGATCTGCTACTCTCCAAATCTCACTTGAAACTTGTGGGGACGCTGGTGGCTACACAAGGTCCTCGATAGTGGGAGAGAAGGCTGCAGTATTTACAGGAGCTGTGTGTGGTCGGGATTTTAATGAGATGGGTCAGGAACTCAAGCAACAGGGAATTGATGAGAAACATGTCACACAGGGACTGGTGAGAATACAATCTTTTACTGTTTTTCTGTCTTCCTGAACACATCTTGGCCTAGCAACGCACCGGGCCATTGACTCATCAGTACCAATGACAAGATTTCAAATCATGAGATCCACATACTGAGCATGGTTGCGGTGACAGCCCCGAGCTACTGGCTACCCCTGGAAATTTTAAAGTCAAAACCAGTCTTTTCAGCTCAGAGATACTCGTCTTCTTTCATTTTCTGTAGCTTAAGGAGTGTCAGCACTGATAGGACTGCAGGACACAAACCTTAGATGTTATTTAAATATACCAATTCAGGGGAAAACATCAGCAAGATATGGCAACAATATGAGCAGCTCTATCAGCCAGAAACATTTTATATCTAAACGTCAAATTCTCTAGAGAAATCTTCAGACTCAAAAGAAACCGCAAACTGCCGTATAATTCATCTTCATAATCTTGATGTGTGATTTTTATCACTGACATACTACTGCACTCCTGGCTTTTATTGTATTCTGATCCCTGTTAAAGGTGTCCATTTGGCCTTGTTGAGGTTTAATGCAATAAAATCACCTTTTTCTGTTTATTTCTTTTGGAGTCAGTGCAGGACTCAAAGGCACTCTCTTGGTGGGAAGCTAAAGGCTAGACTTGTTTCAGTGGTGTAAATCTATGGCAATACCACTGATTTCAGTGACATTATATGTTGTTATATCTAGAGAAAGCTATTTTTGGTGGTGCAAGCCCTTCTCCACATATGGCTGGAAACAGGGAAAGCATTTTGAGAAAACGCAGCTGTGCATTTGCCCCTTTTTTATGCTCTTCTGCAGCTATCCGCTACTGACTGCTGTCCGAGAAGACAAGGCACTAGACTAGATGGATCTTCTGCCCTCCAAAGTTCATTCTTATGGGTTTTTTTGGAGAGCAAAAATCTCCAGAAGTGCCTGAGTCTACTCATTTAGTCTGTAGGGCCACGCCTCAGAATCCATTTCTTTATTTACATGAAATATTTGGACCCTCTTGTTTAAATGGAGATTGTAAATAATGTACTGTTTAACGCATTTTAAAAATCACCTGGTATCGAACAAACCGTTTCATCTAACTTAACTATAATCAATATTATAATTAATTCCCTACTTCATCTGTCTTTTGAAGTGCTGGAACAAAATAGCTCAGCCCTCTAGGACTGTGTGAAGCACTGGGGCTGTATTCCTGCTTCCTCCTGCTAAGTAAGATTAATCAGCAGAAGGGCTCCTTGTTTTTAGGAATGCTTTATAGAAGTAATTCATGTCAAAAGAAAAAAAAAAATTCACAACTTCATTCATCTGATCTAGTGTCTGATTTGATTTTTAAATCATTAGTCAGGATGAACTTTAGGTAAATCATAAGGACTTGTCCTCCCTGTGTTCCCGTGAAATGCTGAAGTACTCCTGAGCTCACTCTGCTTGAAGGAGGCTCAAGGTACAGAGACTAACAGGAAAAAAAAAATGACATTCCCATTGGTTCCAATGCAGGAAGAGTCCAACCTGCCAGACTCCTCCAGTGACACCCAGTACAGGTCTCCAGTTAGTATCACAACTACCAGACATGGAGTCCCTCACCCTTACAGAGAAAAAACCTCTAAATTTATAATGCGGTGCATATTTTACACGTCAGCAAGTGCAGAACGCCTACTAAAAAAGCAGGTTGTCACCAACCCTGTCACTTTCTTGTCCACTAATGACCCAAAAGCTGAAGGATCATCAGAAATCATGTTCACACTTAATAGATTTTCCTAATTACCAGTCACCCAGACATAAGACCAGAGGGAAGAGCCGTGGCTGAGAGCTCCCAAACGCATTGCAAAAAGAGCAGCTGCTACAGAATGAATTCCGTCTCCTGCATCAGAGAGTTACTCTGCAAACCTTCAGTTCCCTGTAATGTCCAATCCAAACATGCTACAGATCATTATTTTTTAAAACTCTTCCCAAAGAAGCGTTTCTGTTATCTGTCCCTGTCTTGGCAGAATGGTTTTCCTAGCCTGTGGGACCTGTGCTGTGAAAAGGAGAACTAGGACAGGCTGGAAAAGTCTCTCGTCCTCTTTTACCCCGAGAGCAGTTTGGGGGAGTCCGTGCTCAGCCAGGGGCACCAGTCTCTTGGTTTGGTGTGATGCCAGGCCAGCATTGTAAGTGAAGATCAGTGATGAGGAAAGGGGCCAGAAGGCCGTAAATAAAATAGTTAGAAAACATATGCCCCCATGGAGATATCAGAAGGATTTAAAGATTTAAAACTGCCTTCCCACAGTCTTCCAATTCCCACGACTCTTGTTCAGTTTAATAAGAGCTGTAAGTGCACAGATTTACTCACCAGTATTGGCAAACTCTTGATACTTCCTTAATGCTCGTATTCCTTTTGCCACATGATTAATAAAGAGTGCTTCTTTTTAGGGGTGTGGGGGGTTAGGAAGCTTTTATAGCGCAGGGAAAGTTTGTTACCATGATTTGAATGATCCCTTAGAGATTCAGAAAACCAAAGAGTAACTCAAGATAACCCAAACAGTTTAAATTTATTGATATCTAGGACAACCATGAATTTCTTGAGAACTCAAGTCATGATTTCTCAACTCCAGAGGCCAACACCTTTGCAACGATTAAAACCCTTTTGTTGCTTTAGCTGACCAGCACAGTAAACGCATACTGGTACCTTGAGGCACCTCCCAGTGAACGCTGCCCTGGCAGCTGGGCTTTCTTTGGTGGGGCAAAAACATGTAAAAAAGAAACCTCGCATGCAACAATACCAGTCCCCAGCAGTGCTACTGTAATCTACCAGTGTGTGCTGAACGTGTCAACGAGGGAGGATGCTCAACCCATCTCTCACCACGAGGCATTTCTCCGATCCCGGCTCCAGTCGCTGACCCAGCAGCTGGACTTCTCAGGAGCCCTCTGGAAATTGCAATGCGCTGCCCATAAGCGCAAGTAGGACAAGTGAAAAACAAGCGTGCCCCTGAATGACTTGCAGATTTTGGAGATTTCGTCCTTAACGTTGTGCTGCTCGCAAAGTCACACTCTCCTAACGCAAAAGACCAGCAGGGGTGACAAAAATCAGAACAGATCCCTGATTAATACAGTTTGCCTCGTTGCCCTTTACTGTATCTCCAGTGAGAGCAGCCGAATGCTGGGCTGGCGTTGGTGAACAGCTCTGCATTAAGAAACAGATTCCCTCTTCCCCTGAAATTCCTCTTTGTATGGCTCAAACCTCTCTGTGATCATTTCCATCCTCCTGTAACACATTTGCTCCTGCAGGTTTGCTGATTAAAATAGCTCAAAGAAAAGTCTATGTGACTTGGCTTCTAATAAATTCATTTAATACGAAAGAAAAACAAAACAAAACAAAACAAAAAAACCCCACACTTTGTTTATCTGCCTCATTGGATAACAATTTTTGGCAAACGCTGCTGCCCAGCTGAATGTAATAGCATACTAAGTTGCTGCAATACTGACAAATACAGAGCATACTTGTTACAACAGTATTCAAAACGGTGACAACAAGAAGCCAAGCTCTTCTCTGAGAATTACTGGGAATCTTGTGCCCTTTTCACAACTGAGATCTCCACAGAAATTCCCTTGTGCCTTACCCAGTTTAAAATTTTAAGATGAGCCGCATCGGGCAGCACAAGCAGTAGTGAAATGCTCTTCTTCCCACGCCAGCTCCGCTAGCTTCAAAGGAGATGCACAGGAAACAGAGAACAATTAAGCCTGGTTTTCAAAACACGCCATCTCTGTACTGAGCATCACTGCTAAATTTCGTCCAGTAGCTAATTTATAATCTCAGATATAGAAATTTTGAGAGAATTATGAGAAGCAGGCTGGGGACAGAACGGCATCCCAAATACCACATTTGATTTTTAACCTTTCTAAGACCAAAAGGGATCAAATTCAAAGCTGAAAACAACTGAAAGATAAGAATATTAGTCAAGAGTCCTCTTTAAGCAGTATTCTTAATTTAGTTTCCACTCCAGTGGGATGGGAAGTACAGGTAAACCTGAATATACGTAAGAAGTTACATCATAACAGTGATTTGGCATATGAAAAATTTCTGTGCTCAAAAGTCCAAAAAACAACGCTTTATTCCTTCCTGATGTATAACCGCACAAACCTCCCTGGGGTCATTTTTTGACTTCTGGTCCTCCTTCTTTGCTTTCTGAATTAGGTATTTCATCATGCCAGACCCCTCTCTTTGTCCTTTTTGCACTATGTGTGCTGATAAAATCAGGGCTTGTGAGCTCTTCTGAGGCAACAAACTCAGTATTTGGGTGCCCAATAGCTGCTATAATCTATCTCGACAGCGAAACAGCATATGCTACGTCTTGGTCTCGGAAAGCGTCTAGCAACTTGCAAAAGGTAACACAACATTCATCCTCCCAGTAAAAAGGGCAGAGCTAGTTAACAGGCATGTATTTTCATGCTTCAGCTTCCAAGGTTCATCTGGGGAAAAAAACCAACTGTGGCAGGAGGTCCATTTGAAGAAATATTCCTAACACTTTGGAGGTAGTCAAAATTCTGGAAACAAAAGTGTTGAACCTGACAAGATCTAGGCTCTGAAACCAACACTTCTGCTGGGAATGTGCTAATTTTGATGAAATCATTAGAAAAGGTGGTTTACGTTTAGAATGGTCTGAACATGAGAGAGACCATGGGCGAAAACAAGAAAGAGAGATAAAATATAATCGAGTGACCGAGACCAACAACTCAGAAGTAGGTCAGGAAAATTTACTTTATCGGTTTCAGAGCTGAGAGCTGAACTTGGCCACTCACGTCCCAGGTGAGTGTCTTTTTTCTTCAATCTGTTTTTCTAGTCCAATTAATATTTAATTGTTTATGCAGCTGCAACAAGAAAGACAGAGAAATCCAGCCCAGAGCAGCGAACTGCTGAATGGTTAGCACATTCCTCGGGGAGATGGGAGAATGGCAAATACCCTCATTTCTCTGCAGTTTGCTCCTCTAAGCTTTGTTTTTTTACCAAGAACTTACTCAGTTCTTGGGCTTTCACCCACGCAAAACAGGAAAAAAAAGAGCATATCTCAAAAAAACCCTACAAAACAAAAAAAAAAACCCAACCCACCCAACAAATGAACAAATAACCACAAACAAACCACAAAACTGAGCATTTTTGTTAGACAGAAATATTTCTTCCCACACGTAACCACAAATAAAAAGTGTGGTGCAACTTTGGTCCCTTTATGGACTCTAAGAGTTGGTGATACCCTCTCCATTTCTGCTTTTCTGGAAAAGATCCGGTTATTCCCTCCCGTTTGAAGACCTCTCACAGCAGGCTCTGAACCGGTAGCACTTATGCCCAGAGCCCAGCTGGGTTTGGCACCGACACACTTTTCTCTTCAAAGATTTCAACCCAAGGTTGGTACAAGTGATCAGATTGGTCAAAGGTTATCAAATCTTAACAAAAGAGAGAACGATAAAGACTGAATAAAAAAAAAAAGTTTTAACACAGAGAAAATAATCTGTGATGAGGTCTAGTTTACCCAAGCCTTTTACGTAGGTCACTCCTTCTCCATCCCCTTTGTGCTGGGGCAGCTGTTTTCTCCTCTCCTTTTCACCTCATCTCACCTGCCCTTTTGAAGTCTTCCCCAAGGTCACTGTTATTGTCTGTGTCTTCTCAGCCTGGTTAAACCTCTTCTGCAGAGTGCCAGAGGTTTGCATCAAAGCAGATGGCTCGACATTGTCTGATATCCCTTGAAACATCAACCAGGAGGTGTGATCTTACCAGCTAACACCGTCCTCCCTCCCTCCCATTCTTGATTATTTTTTATTAACAAATTAAATACTCAATACACGCCCTGATGAAATCACCTCAGTAGCTAGTCAACACATTGCACGCACTACTTATCGCAAATGTTTCTCCTGCCATTCTCATCCGCCAGTGAACCACCAGACAAAACAGCACAACTGTGGATAATATATGTTTTTCAGAAGTTGTACAATACGCTGAAGTTACAAAAGGGACCTGTGGGAGCTGAATGACTCCCAGATCTACCGCAGTGCTAAATACCAGCTGCCCATTGCTAAGTCAGCCGTTTCACCAATGGGGCGCTTTCAGATGAAGTAGCCAACGATATTTCCGCCCGACACGTGCGCTAATTTCTACACGGCAGAAATCAGACGCTAAATCTGCACCGCATAATGAAAAAAAGGGCTTATCTTCTGGCAATGCAATAGTCAGTGTACAATGGCATCATTTATTGACCTATCCACAGCTGTGACACAATTAATAGCCATTTGGTTCCAGTAAAAATGCACGTGATTGACCCTACTTCATTAGTCTGGAGATTATTTTACAAACTGAGAGCAAAGTGCTGTGATTTAACAGATGAACTACAATAGCTGACTCATTTAATCTTACTTCAACTCCAACAAACCTAGTTACCTTTCAGAGACAATATATTAATGAAACAGCCTCTGTGCAAGTATTGGTCCAAGATTAAAGAAAGTAAGTGTCTTTTCTCTGGATGTGTATTTCAAATAGATCTCCATATGCTTAACTTTATTGATTCAAGCAGTAGGTATATGATTAGACAGATACATAGATGGAGCGTTTCAACCGATCTACATTCACGACACCACACAAAAGTATTCAAACAGCATTTTAGCTTAAATCTCAGACAGCTGACTCTGCAATAAATACTTTTTCTAACCTAGAACATCAGCTTATGAAGCTGCAGCTGGAATAACGATACGGAGGACTGCAGAAAACCTTTGCTAATGACAGACAGCTTGAATGCCTTTTAATTGCAGGCTGTGGTGGAAAAATAAATAAGGCAACTTTTCCTAGACTCTTGCACTTTTCTGTGGAGAAGGCACAGACAAATGATTGTGTGGCCTCGGTGAAGCACTGAGACTGCAAAGCAGCCTTGAGATTGACTGGAGTGGGCCAGAACTCCAATCCCAAGGGACCGGAGCAAAGCAGACCTAGAGCCAGGCAAAACTTGAGAGGCAGAACACTATATTAATAGCAGCAATAAGAAAAAGGGGTTCTGACAAAACATCTGTGTAACAGAAAGTCGATTTTTTTCCTTGTGATGTTCCCAAAATGAGTCTGCTCTTGTCTCTTTTTAAAGGTATACTAGCCACAAACCAAAACAGGCAACAACATTTTTAATTTGGTTCAAAGCTATTAACTTTTTCCCAGCGCTGGGGAAGAACCATTCTTCATTTTTGCTTTGGAACTGCTGTAGAAAGAAAAAATGATCATTTGCACAGCACTATGGATGTGACAGCCTGGGGAATGGAAAGGCGTAGGAGCAGATCCATGGTCCTATGGTCTTCCCATACCCTGCAGATGCACCTGGGCAGCATGGGGAAAGAAAAGAGCATGAAGTCCACGGTGGAAGAAACTTCACTAATTACATCTGGCACTTTCAAAATACCAAAAGGAAGTTAGGCAACTAATGAACTTGCCTAATTCCCTTAGGCAAGGTGATAACCCCAGCTAGACCAGACCAGTGAGACAGTACACCAAAAAAACCTGCCATCCCATCCGGGATAGCTCGGAGCTTCTCCACAGAAATCACAGCTGGTTTGCACACATTGAGAATCTGGCCCAATATTATTAACTTCAGTTAAAAATGTTCCATTTTTAACATTATCCATGTATGCTAAAGGAAAAAAAAGTCTAGCCACGCAGTTTATATGCATCAGCCTGGTGATACAAAATCCACTACCAGACGTGAGCTGAATTAAGAAACCTGTCATTCACCCTGACTTGTCATTGATCACACCTCCTTTAGAGGCTTAAAACAGCTGAGAGGAACAGTTTATGCTCAATAGACTTCCAGAAACCTCCAGCAGCGAAAACCAGCACCAGTCCTTTCAGGGCTCTGGCTCCTGCGGGGAATGGGAGGAGGAAGAGAACCGGCTGGCGCAGACTGAAGCCTGCTGTTGCTGCAAGGGCTACTTGCTCTCACCTATCTTCTCCTTACGATTTGCGAAGGTGAACTTTATTTCTGCCTTCAGCGCTCATTCCGTCTTGCTGGGTTGTCTTGCTATGCATTTTCTAAGGGGCGGTTCAAGCACGTGATTAGCCCTCAGGATATTTGAGTCAAAGTAATAGGCAAATTAGAAGCCTAGAGAAATTAGGAGCACAAAAAAAAAAAAAAAAAAAGGAGCACTTGGAAATGAGCACTGAAAGATATGCAAGCTTGTCTCAGACCCTCACACCTCCTTCTTCTGTTGCAATAGCCAGGAAGAGACTGTTCCACTCTTTTCTTATGAAGCTGGGGGATTTAATCTTACCTGGCTTTTTGCAACAGAAGTGAATAAAGCTTGCTCAGGGTCTGTTGTTTTCTGTAGCTTCCATTATACACACCTGTCATACATCTCTCTTATCAGCTTGCTCAGTTTTTTCTTTTTTAATTTTACTTTTTTATTATTTTTTTCTTCTGTTTTGTTTTTTTTTTTTTCTTTTGAAGATAATCTGTTTGCTGGGAAGAAGTTCAGCCTGTGTTGATTAATTCAGCAGTTGAGTCTCCTTTTGTTTTTCTTGTGAATTTTAAAGATGTAGACTGGATAGTCCTGAATCAATGATGTTATCAGGATTGGTTTTTATTCTAATGCGAGCAGTAGCCCATCGCTGATTTCCAGCACAGAATCACCAGTCATTTCCATACAGTTCGGCTTTAATAGACTGAATCATTGGCTGCTTTTGTCTCTCACATAAAAGAAGAATCGGCCTCAGTAATCAGAGCTAAATCTCAACACTAGGAGGAAAAAAACCCACCACACTCTTCTTCCCAGTGCCAAAACCCCCACATGCCCATGGCACAAAGAGAGCACTGTTAAAATGTGCTTAGCCAATGCCTGATAACCAAAGATCTTTTAATCTGGTTAGATATTTTATCAGCTCTTTGATAATGATCACCAGAAGAAAGGCATACTCCACCCTATTCAGTTACCATGGAATTGTCCCTAAATTGTCCACAGGAAAATTCACCTGGCAGTTTCAGCCATTTTGCATTTTGTACCTTTTACCATGTAAAAATGTTTAAGAACAGGTTCTCCCATAAGAAAAAAGACATTTTTTTTCATCTGATCCTATGAACTCCCTTTTCTGATTATTGTAAGATGTTCAAAACCTGCAAGTTTGCCTCGCTCTCTAATCTACCCCTTTCCATATTCAGATTAAAAGCTTTACTTACAAATGACAGTTTTGCTGCATTTCAATTACATTGGCATTACGAGACACACTTCCACACGACAAACAGATGTGTCCACTTGCGTGTATCACTGTGGTGTGAAATATTCTGGAGCAGAGAAAGGTTCACGACCTTGTTTCTCAAGCACATTTCTAAGTACCATCCCACTACTCGACACCCCTAAATTCAGCAACGGGGCGTAGGAAAGGACACGAATCCCGGCTCAACGCTGGAGAGGAAACACCATCCACTCATAGGGATGGCTGTTTCTTTACTGAAGGTTTGTATTCTCTGAAACGGGACGCTAATTTCGGAAATCATTGCTGCACACGTTAATTCAGGAAAAGAGAAGTGAAAGCATCTTATTTCAAAAAAATGACGGTTACAGCCCTCCGTGTTAGTGAAAGGGACAATGTTCTCAGGGCTTCCTACCAGAAGTGAAAAGCTCACTCGTTGCGGGCAAGGTGAGTTATTGCTATTCATGGAGATGCGCTGATTTCTGCTCGTGTCCTGGGGGTCTTTTAAGTGTTTATAACCCATTCGGTTGTCATAACAGCAGAATTAGTTGAAATTCAAGCTAGAAGGAAGCAAGGCCAGGCATGAAAGACCGCAGCAAGCCAGTGGTCCAGCTCAGGACTGTGGCACAATGGACAGGCAGTTTCCTCTGTCTCCCATCGACTGGAATTAGCAATTCGGAGAAAATAAGTATTTGTTACTGCAGGACTTAGCGGTTGCCTATGTGGAATACTGGAGGGTTTGAGGACAACAAGATTAAAAGCTCTGCAACACTGAGCACGAAAAAGGCATTATGAAAGTAATGGATTTTTTACCCTTTTTCTCGGTCTTAGGTTTCTAAACAATTTTGGCTGGAAGAAGTTTGGATCCGCTACAGAGACTTCTCTGCATTTACAGGAGTAATCAGTGACAAACAATTCCTAGTAAGCTCTTATTGTAGAACTCCAGTCCTATTTACAGAGAATCTAGGTTGTATTTGCAGTATTGGGACAAAACCAAGCTGGTACGAGATCTTTGATTCAAATATTCTTCTTCATGGTTTTCTAGAGAGAAACGGAATTGCACTTCAGGAATGAAATATGGACACACTACTTGCCCTATAGATGGGCACAAACCTCTGTACGCTTTTCTGTTGGGATGAATTGCCAAAAGAAGCATCAGTATTTCAGCCTTTCAGAATTACGCCAATTATAAACTATGGAGCAGATAAAGCAAAGATGTAATTTTACAACTGTTTCTGTGTAAGATGCAGTACGTGTTAGGAAAGAATGGACAGAAGAGTTTCTTCGGTACCTAATGACCAAAAACGTTTGGTCTTCTGCCTACTGAATATTAGCAACTGACCCAATAGTACCAGAAAAATGTAACCAAATGGATGGATTTTAAACACGATCAAATATCACAGGAAACTGCTGCAGAGAAATACAACTGGGAAATAAATCAAAACATTTCTTTAAATGATGTTGAGGTCATGTCCTGCTCCTCACAATAAAATGAATGAGAGATGCCTTCTCATCCCAAAATAAGAACAAATACTGTAGCCTGAAAATCTGCCACAAAGGATCCGTTACAATGCCCTTGCAATGTTTAGTACATATCAGACAGGTTTCCACTGCACTGTTATTTCTATTGCAAAAGGCTCTAGACAAAACTGCCTTCACAGTTTCAGGCATTGCAATTGATGTATGACCCCAGCCTAAAGATAAGTAGAGTTTTATTTGAACTGTATGAAATGACTGAATATGGAAAAGAAAGGAAGGAAGAACAAAGGTAACAGGAATAGAATAACACAGTCTCACAAATGCACAACCTGGCCATTTTCAAATTCAGTGTCAGTTTTATCACAGAATTAAGTAGTCAGGTCATTAGTTTGAAAGATAGTATCGCTTTGGCTAAATTAATGGTAATGGACAGAAAACGATAAGGACTGAAATCTTCTACTTGGCTACATATACACCTTCACATACCTACTTGGGATTTTGATTAATCTCTGAGCATAGAGACGTCCACTCACAGACTAACTGGTCAGCTCAGGCTTCATAGCCGTGATGTCTGACACCTCTGCTGACACAGTTCCCAGGGTGACAAACAGAACAGTTGTTTCAGAGACATGTGAAGTTTTCTTACGGACATTGGCCCAGTTAAGCACGAAATAGCATCAGGTGAGAGACTGGTCACTGTGGATTGTCCAGTTAAACTTACAACAGTGGAATATAGATTAAATGTTAGAAAGTACAGGCCACAGAAATTACCAAACTATTTTTACTGGGGTTTTCGTAAATACTGTCTATTCGTATTTCTAAGTTTTACTCGCTGTAACAAACGGCTAGACCTTTAAAACTATGAGATTGCATAGAAATAACCAAGGATACCATCAAGCTTAAATTACATAGATGTTTTATCAATTTCTCTGTACAAGAACAAATCCCGCTCCACTTTGATTTATGTGGCAGTACAAATTTTCAAAGAGGTAAAGATTGGCAAATTTTCAAAGAGGCAAAGAGACATGGATGGTGTCATGGGATTATTTAGTATTTAGCAATTAATACTATAACCTTTGGGCACATTCAGGCAGTGTTAAGGGCCTAATTCAGAACTGCACTTCTTTGGAGATATTGCTGAAAACTTTTACAGTTTTCTTCTTTGACTTTCTATAAGCAGAGCACGACAGTAGACATCTACTAGGACAACATCCATTCACCCTTACTCCAAGGAGGCACAGAGGAAGGGGATCACATTCAGGAAGTTGCTTTAATATCCTTCCAGTTCCTATTTGAATGACGAAACCTACCTCAACTTTTGCTCCCTTGTTCTCATGGGAGAGCAATTTCAGGAGAGAGCTACCAGTACTCTTGTTGCAAACATTGAAATACCATGTTTTATCTGTATAAGACTGTCAAGATTTGAAGATCTGAGTATCTTTTATAGAGCAATTGATAAAGTTTTGGCTGAAACGGAGGCAGCAAACTTCAGTCTCAGTACAAACTGGGACACACTGCTCTGAGCTTCGTTTAGTTATGTTAATCAGCTAAACAACTTGAGAGAAGACCGTCATGAAGGGTAACCAAGAGGAGAGGTGATAAGGCTCATTTCCCTATCGGTTGGACAGAAGGCGGAACAGAAAGGGTTTATCAAGAAGGAAGGCTTAGAAAAAAATTGTAATTCAAAGTAAAAATGAATCTATTGTGTCTGTATTTCTAATATCCAGCAAAGTTATGCGTTTTATCCCAAATTGCCTCCCTCAAGGTATTTGTGCATCTCCCTTGAGAACCACGCTCAGCAAGTCAGAGATAAAGCAGTTGTTTGCAAGAAATGTTCTTCTCCGCATACTGGCTTTTCTGTCCTTTTCCGATTATTAGTGCAGAAGCGTTTTGGTGCAAAGTCACTGTTTGTTTCACTCACATAACTCCAGGAGGGTATTTGGTACATTAGAGAAAGTATATCACGCTCTAAGGCTTCCACGTGTAGAGCTCAGTGGTGATTCGGTTGTCAAGAACAATTTTTTTGTGGTGGCTTTGGAGATACTTTGGCAGCTTTTGTATTTGTTGTTCTCACATAACCTGATGCTATAAAGCTTCTGATAATCAGTTTGGCGAGGTTTGGGAGAGCTGTTTAAAGGGTAGAAGGGAGAGGATCAGCATATGTTATTTCTCCAATGCAGGAGGGTAATCATGGAGTGAGTTTCTTTATCCCATATGGGGCAGTAGCAAAAAGCTCCTAGACATTTTCTAGGAGTGTGCTTAAGTGTGCTGTTCAGGTTGTTTATTCAAAGATGTAATTATTTCCACAGAAAAGCATCTTGCGGCATGAAAGTTGTAGTTAAGTGGGTGAGATGGGCTATCTGCGTTTTCCCCTCAGTGCCGATGCAGTGGTATCTAACTACATCATGAGCACGGGGCGGGTTTGAATAACACCTTGTTGTGTAGCGGTTAAGAACGGAGGTTTGTGAGTTTTCGGTGAAGAATACTTTATAGATTGCTCTTTTTGCTCTTGAACATGATACCTACAGAGGTTCCCTGGTACAGGAATATTCTTCAGACAATTTGATGTAGGACAAGGTAGTTAATGAATTTGTGCTAAAAAGATAGAGAAAAGACTTACTACCTGTCAGACTGGAGAATTACATGTGCTACTCCTTTCAATCACATTAGTAAGCGGGTATATGCTTGCTGCTATCCCTACGGAAATTCACTCTGGATGTCCAGCTGTGATTTCATGTTGCCTTACGAAACCCTATCAGCTATTAAAGTCCATTTGCTCCGGGGATTTCATTATGTGAATATTTCAAAATCCATTTGTCAATGAATAGCAGAATCACCAGTCCTTTCTTGGAGGTCAATTCACACTGAATGTTTGTTGCTTTTCTACTGACAGCTGAATGACAAACCAGTGCAAGCAGAACTATTTGAAGTAATAGGAAACAAACCCATTTCTATGCTAATATGTTTGAAACACTATGTTTCTCTGACAATATCGTAATGTTGGAGTCTATAAAATGTCTATACAATATTTGTTCTGATGCTGTGCTAATAAACAAAGATTCATTATTCTAATTTTGTCCTTCATTCTCTGTAACCTTTGCAGAAAGGAAAAAAAGCTCATAAATAACAGTGGTAATAAATTAGCACAGAGAACTAGACATATTTACATGGACATAGACTTCATATCGAAACACTAATTACTGCAGGCAAATTTAGTTTTCCCTTTAATCAGATTTTACAGGTAATTAGCAGTCAACTAAGATTAATTACAATTCATTTTGTGTTAATGTCATCTTTTGGTCACAGAAAGTTTACACAGTATTATATTTGCCAGATGTAAAAGCTAATTCTTACACAGACTTATCAAGGTTATGCAAATATGTTTTTAGTTCACCACGTACCTCTTACTTGTCTCAAAAATATGCTTTTGCATGAGATACCTGTTGGGTCTCCATAGAGGCACACAAGATTTCCAGCAAGCCACCTAAAACTCCCATAAAGCTGCAAGATGTTCCACCCAACCATTATCTAGCTGTAGTTAAAAGGGTTATCACAGACCTGTGAAGTTCAGTACATGCGGTGCGAGACCACACTTTTGTATCCCACCTCATGCTTCTGCAGTTTGATTTACGCAGTTCTGCAGCCCCTCTCACACTCCTTCCCCAGTGCCAGGCACAGCCGCTGGAGAGTCCTGCAGCCGTTCACGAGTTGTACTGCACTGTGAGGACAGGATCTGCCACATGTTCAGAGGAGCTCAGCTAGCCAGTGGGCTCTCCAGTTGTATCTTAGTATTACAGTCCTTCACAGAACCATAGGGTTGGAAGGGACCTCTGGAGATCATCTAGTCCAACCCCCAAGTTCCAGTCAAGCACTTCCAGTGCTTCCAGTCAAGCAACTCCGTACACCCAAAGTATCTCACACCATGGAGAAAAAGGACATGTCCCAGGCAAGCCTGGGCATATTGCCTGGGAACTGCCTCCAAGGCAGGCTGGGGAATCTTACAGAGACACTGGAATAACGAAGCAAGCCTGGAGCTTTATGGCCAACTCTGGCTCTGGGAAAGATCATAGAAAGCTTGAAATATAATTGCTTTACAAAAATACAAGGTAAGGCCTTGAGAAGGCTGTAACTCTTGACATGGAACCAGGTTGCACCATGCCAAGATGCTCTTGCCTTGTTTCCTACTTAGATAAGTCCATTGTTCTGGTTTGCTTTTCTCTCTCCTGTCACACTCCATGTGCTGTAGCTCCTCAGAAGTCTCATACAGGAGGACTCACTGCTCAAAGGACTAATCCTCCCTGGCTGAACCAACCTGATTCACCAAAGCTCACTCTCAAATTAATAGAGCCACCAGTTTCTGTCCCCTCCCAGGGCACTTTACAGATCAAGTCCCCATCTTACTTCACGGCCTACCACATCAAATAATTGAGCTCACATTACAGATGTTATTCTATACAGAACCAAAGAACCTCCTGACCTGTCACCGTTCAGGAATGTGAAAATGGAGAGTAAAGGAAACGAGTTTTTAGGCCTCATAATGAATAGTCAGCAATCAGAGCTGCTACTGAAACCAGAAAGCGTAGAAAACCACATCTTCTGAAAACCTGTTCAGGAAGCGAGCTGTAAAGGTCAGACACAAAGCTCATGGGAGGCTCGTGGGCACCTCAGAAGGCATCAGGACTTAACTCTAAACATCCCACTACCTGGGAGCAGGACACTTGAAAACAGCATTTTGGGTATTCCTCACCTATTCGGAACTGAGAAAAGGTCTATCAAATAAAAGACAGAAGCTGAAAGACAGAAATCATCAACAAACCACTGCCTCTCCGCAAATGAAAAGGGTGGCCCTGAGCTACACTCACTGATAAGAAATCTCTGTAAAAGGGCAGATCCCTCTGCGGAGCCCAGTCTCGCACAGGCTTGATCTCATCCAGATCCCGACACGTAGTGTTTCTTTTTTTGCTGCCTCTAAGCCTTCATAGGCATGGAAAACTCCAGGATGTGGGCGACACCAAGACTGTGTGAGTCTGGGGCTCAGCGTCATAGTCAGATGGAGGAGACGGGGCAGGGAAAAGCTGAACTGATCTCTCCTCCCATCACATGCAACTTGCGCTAAATCTGTGCTTGTGTCAACTGAGAAAATACTCGCTGATGGGTTTTAATATTCCTCTCTCAACCAAAAAGGCTTAAATGTCACGGTCTGACCTCCGACGAGCAAAAAAAACCCGGCAGAAATCATTGTGGGAAATTACACGGACATTTTCCTCTTTTGTTTTCCCATTGCCCTCTTCTCACCTACCTCAACAAAACAAAACCAAGAAACAACCAGAAGTATATGAATCAAAAATGAAGAAGTGGACATAAATTTACCCTGACTGCTCAGTGTATCTAACTGCAGCACGCTGAAGCTGCTCAGCCTGAATGAGGAAATAAATCTGATCAAGAGGAGAATAACTGGGACTATTTCATCAAACTCACTAGGGGTAGCAAAGCAGAAACATACATAAGGTGTGCTCTCTGCAAAGCTTCCAGCTGCGGTTACAAAAACCACAAAACGCATTTCCCAGTGCAAGACCAGAGTTCGAGGAATTGTGGAGTCTCCCTCACAACAGTGTGGAAAATTCTTTTTCATCATATCAGTTCCCCCTTGCTCAAGTGGCAAGTCTCTTGCGAACATCTGCCCCAGACACAAATGCCTGCAGACCATCAGAGCAGGGAGGGTGCTTGTCCGGTCTTAGACGAGGGCAACATGGCCTTTGAGTTGGCTGTGCAGCTGCAATAATATAATTCCAGAGTCACGACACAACTGAAAGACAAAACCCATCGGCACCCTATTTTTAACTTCTCTGGATGAGTCACTTGGTGGTGAAATAATTTAACAGTACCCTGCACTGATAACCTGTTTTCATCTAGTAATTTCAAAACACTTTACAATACTTGGCAAAGCTTAACCTACATTACCCCTGTGAACTCTACAGAGTTCTTTTAGAGGAAAAAAGTGAAAGAAGGTCCAGGGTGAATAAGTGATTTTACCAAGGCTACTCTAATAATCAGTGATAAAATTGGAAACAGGAATAGGAACACTGACAGTCCAATTTTCATACATTAATCTTGGAAAAGTACTTCTCTCTCCGCATCTGTGTTGCAGAGGTGATCACAATGACCGCCTGTAGCAGGCAGATCTCCTAATAGAAACGATTATATTTAAATTAATTCACTTAAAAATTTAAAAATTAATTTAAATTGATGAAAATTAATTCTGCTTGCACATCAATTCCATCTTTGCATTTTCCTAATTAGACCCTGCAAGCTCTTTTGTTTACTGATAAGACATCTAGAGAACTAAAGGAAGAATATCATCATCACTGTCCGGCCCCAAAGCAGTTGTCCAGGTCCACCCTGGCCTCTGCAATAACCATCTGACTGTGAGGTCTGCGAGTGTCCCAGCACTGCGTTACCATGGAAGGTGGTGGGGTCCCACAAGGCTAGATCAGACACGCGCAGTTGGTGTGAGGCCAGGACGAGTGTCCTGGACACAGTTCTGCGTCCATTAATACGTAAAATTCCTCTTCTCTCATCAAAGTAGATGTGTGTAGAAGAATAACTTTTCCTTTCCAGCACCTGCATGTTTCACACTACTCCCTTATTAAACTGGAGAATGAGAGCTCTAGCTCTAGACCTTAATATCTGCTTAAAATTAGGAGGATATTTTTCCTGTCCCCTCATCACACAACGTGGTGATCCATGCAGTAATACGGGAGTGAACCAGGCGATGCAGAAAAACTAAACCTACCACCCCCGCTCAAGAAAGCTGAGCTGTTGAGGCCAATACAGAAGGACTTGAGGACATGGACAGACCTGACATAATGTTTTCAATGGTTCCAGCTATTCAGGCCCTTGAACCCTACTCTGCAGGGTTCAAGGGACTGCCCTCCTTGCTGCTGAGCAGTAGTTACACTGCCACGACGTGGTTTCAAAGGAAACATTTTTTAGCTGAGCTTGCTGCACGCGTGAAACTCAAGTAACGAGTTTGGCAAAATGAAATCGGGGCTCATGATCACATCAGTGTGTTTGCACAGCACCTTAAACCAGTCCCGCCCCGGGCCTTTGAGCACTACCGCAGCGTTAATATCAATGTTCCCTACAGACAGCAAGTTCATTACACTCAGTCAGGAAGCGAAGTGAGTTCAGTAGACAATGGAAAGACCAAAAGACCAATTAAGTGAGACCTTATACATCATTCATGGGGGCTTCCACCAGAATTCAGTAAAAATGTTCTGCTTCGACAAGCTAAGCAAATCATTTATCAAGGGGAAGTAAAAAAAATTACACAACTTTCAGTACTTATATATGATAAAGTATTTAAAAGTATTGTTGCAGTTTATGCAATATTTCAAATGCTAAGCGAGGATACAGAACCTAATTTACATCAAGCAAGTTCTTAATAACATACTATATAAAGCAAGACTTTATATCAAATAAGTTATATTTGTCTTCACAGAGAAACTTTTAATTCTTTTCCCTTTCAATATTCCTCCGTAAGTACTGCTCTCTAAATTCTTTATTCTCTAAAATCTCTGAGGCTGTAGTTTGTATTTCTCCAAACGGCACGTTGGAGCTCGCCAACGCTGGCTTTTATCTGCTCTACAGGCTTCTTATCTTCCATCCAATCCAGAGCACCAATACTCTCCATTGCCGCACTCCATTTTCTTTCTCTGACTTAATTTGTACCCTTCTGATGCAATATTCGTATCCTTTCCCAGTATCTCCTTATGACAGAAATGCCTTCAGGAGCAGTCAAAATAATTTAGTCACTTCTCCCTGATTCTGAGTCACCTGCATCTATTCTGCATCACTATGAAACACTGCATTAAGCTCTGTCCTCAGAATATGCTGCAAATATAATAGGATCTGAAAGACATTTAACAACCAACTCATGTCATGTATCAATATGAGCAATGAATCAGGAGTCTGCAAATACATAACTACCTATAAGTAGAAGCGAAGTCCCGATCCTTCATGTAAACTGGGTAAGTAGGAGAGCAAGTTAGCTATCCTAAGTAACTTCAGGCATCTATTTTTGAACTATATTTTCAGAAGATTTTGAGGGGTCTCATCCTCTGACTTTAGAGGAACAAGCATTTCATGACGTATGACTCATTGGATAATAGCTCATGGATTCCCAAACTATGGCACCTGGGAGTGTATCGTCACTCAACAGTCCTTGGGACATTACCAGTCCACTTCTCATCAGCAGGCAGCTCACAAAACAGCCCCCCAAAAGGTAACACAGATTCCCACGCGGGCAAACAAGAACACAAATAAAACAGAGAAAAACACCAACAACAAATAAAAATTCAAAGTTTGGCCTAAAGTTTATTTCCTTATGCACTTCTGCACAAGAAGGTTTGGAATTCTTTTTGGAATTATTTTAGGAGTATGTAATCCTTGAACAAAAAAGGGCAAAGATACTGGTCTACGGAAATGCACAGAACATTCACAGAAGTAGATGCTCACATGGTCCTGGTGCACCTTAGTTATCAATCACTAACCTACATTAAAAAAAAAAACAACTTTGCAAGAAAGCATTGAGAACTTGACTCCCTATATTTTTGCAAGTTTCTGGTGTATTAAGAGACAGATAGAAAAACCTACAGTGCTTTCTTAAGGCTACTATTCTCTGCAGGTAGCTGCTTTAGCTGCTGCTTTCATGTAGTATAATCCTTAATGGAGACAGAATATGACCACGGTACAACTTTTCTCTTACGACGTAGTTCACATTATGAAAAGTCTTCATATAACCCCTTTTGGTTCAACATTTTTAAGTAGTGCCAGTCCAACTTTCTGCAATCATTAATGAAAATACCAGGCTGGAATTTCCTTCCTCAGCAACAACACACAGCAGGAACCAATGCAGCACGACTGAAAGTGATTAATAAGATTTCCTTGAAATAGGACACTGACAAAATTCCCCTGGCACTTTCAAACTCCAGTTAAGTAAAATCAAACCGAACAAAACAACAAAGCGAACTTTGGATTCTATATTGAGGATCAGAACGATGCTCTAGCTGAGCGGGTACCCTATTTCCAAGCGTCACTAGCACTTTTAACCTCAGAGAGATGCATATGTGCTCCACAGACAACTAGGAGAAACCCAGAACAAGTAGAACTCTTTGATAACAGCACGTTTCAGTATAAAGAGCTATGCCTTAGAGAGCAGGCAGGATTAGATAAGCAGAAATCCTGGCCCTGTATGGGCTAGTTTAAAACTCCCAAATTGAGCGAATATTTCAAATAATTTAGTAACATTATTTACTTCAATAAAAAGTAGATACCGCAGGCTCACCAAAGGAACGTTTCAATATATTTAGGTTCTTAGGCCATTTCCATCATTTCAGTTCTGATTTTATGATGAAAATTAAGGACTTATCAGGTCAGAGACACATCCTTATTAATCTGCTTTCTAGGAAGGGAGGTTGTGTGTATTTATCGTTGTGTATTAAGGCTAACAGTACTGTTATTTAAGGTTATGAGGTGTCCCCTTGTTTGCTCTTGGCAAGCTAGGATAAAATTTCAGCATTCATAATGCTGATTTGCTTGATCAAGAGCTAATTCAGCAACTGATAGCGACACCAAAAATTAGATTTACTAAGAGATGACATAGGATAGTCATAACTATTTTGCAGAAGAGAAGAATTAAATGCCAGCAGTGAAAACTGAGAAAGAAAGAAAAAAAAGTCTCTTTTCTAAAATGCGCTGGGAGGAAAGAAATACTCTCCAACTAAATTCTGCACACAGACATGCAAAATATCATTCTCACACGCACCTAATCACAACCCGTTCGCTACTGCCAGCTCAATGAGTGCCCCAAGGCCAACACCTGCTGCCTCGGTGAAAGACACACAGGCTACCGTAGTAAGAGCTTCCCTCTTGGATCAAAACACGGCGTGTAAAGGGGCCTCGCACCCGGACAAACCTATTAAACAAGCAGTAAATAGACGGTATTTAAAATAGGTGTCCCAAACATATTGCAAAGTACTGAAAACAAGTTTAAAAAATAACCCCAACATTAATAAAATTTAAAATTCTCTATGCGGAAAAAAAAATAAATCTTGTGTTTAATAGGTAGGAAATTTGAGCTAATATTTCTATATTGCATGGAAAACATATACGTGTATACACATGCACACGTGTGTACACACACAGACACATGAACCTCAACCCTATCCCACACCGAGGCATTTTATTTTCCCTCAACACTTCAGTTACGCTTCTTTTTGAAAAAAGCAAAGACTTAAAATGGTTGCTTCCCTTTCCACTATCCTTCCTCATCCTCTACTTGATACAAGTCCTTCTGTTGTATAGTGGCTATGATAAATAGAGAGACCATGAAAATATTATGCTTTACATAGCTATTATAATGTCTTTCAATGACTACCTATAATTTTCAATAAAGGAAGATTTTGAGATAGATCCGATAGCCCGGACGCCCTCTTAATAACATAAGAGGCAGCACAATTGACTTCCTGTAGCCCTTCAAATAAGAAATCAAAACCTAGAATTCTTGATATTTCAAGCATTTTTTAAAATGCAGGAAATGCAAGTATAGATACATCTACGCATAAAACAAATGGTCTTTTACCCTGAGTTTACACGAGCATTTAAAATAAGGTTTGCTTTTCCTGCAGTGTGTTGTTTCCCTTGGGTTGCAGACAGCAGAGAAACCTCGTACAAAAGAATGCAGGCCGTGATATCCCAATGGTGATGCAAGATTTAAAGCCTCACTACTGAGAATTTTATGATTCTCTCTTCAGCACTTCATACAGGGAGACAAGTCAGAGAAAACAAAATGTTTTTTCATGGGTACTTCTAAAATTGAGTGAATACTGACAGACCAATTCTCAGCTGAATGCCATTGTTTGGTCTGTCACGATTACATGAACAATTTTTAATTAAAAGACACCTCCTCTAAACTTAATGGATCTACTTGCATGAGTCAGGTGTGCAGGATTTGCCCATAAATGTGACACAACCAGTAATATAAAGGCTTGAGAAAGTAGTAACTGCAATAACAACTTATACTTTATTCATTACAGATACATAATTAATATGTTTATGTAACTAGAAATGGAAAGAAGTACAAGGGATATGGGTGAAAAAGGGGGCACAGAGCAGCTTGGTATTTAAAAAATGCCTTGGTCTCCAGCTTAAATCATGTATATCCTTCCCACATCTCGAAAAAAATAAAGCTTCTTGGTGACACTTTTATCTGGCCCTGAAGTAGCTGGAAGTTCCTTGTCTTAACTTCATTGGGAAGAAATCAGCAGCATTACCATGCATGTGGAATCACAATAATGCGTATGAAAACTGATATCCTCACTCTACCGCGCTTGTCTTCTTGGAGACAGCGGCTCATCAAGATAACAATATTTGTTATTGAATAAATTCTATCTTTCATTGGAATCATTCCACACCTGATATTAGTCTTTATTGTGCTCGCATTTATCTCAGTAGGAGTCACTTGCTCCGCTTTCCCCTCTTCTCTCCATGTCTCCTGCGTGGGCCATGCTGTCTTTCAGACAAAAGCCCTTTGGGGGCCATGACTGTCGCCTACTGTTATTCTTGTTTACGGCCAGTACAATACAGCTTTAATTGCTCAGGTGGTATTTCAATATGCAGGTTAACATAGGATGGGAGTATCGCGGATGCTTTACAGAAATCAACAGAAATACAGATCCTCCCCTGAACTGCATATGACTTCAAACGCTAGGTTGGCAGCCTTGTCTCCGTGAGTACATCCTGTGGGTATACATGAATCACAGAGGAGGATTTGTGCCATGGGCAATAGTTTTTGCTCAGAGGCACGTTTTCCTCCATGCAGAGCCCTAGTGAAGACCACATGGCGCCACGTGGGCACAAACATCCACTCTGACAGCAGCCAGCTACAGGAAAAAGGTCTGGGGCCATGAACTGTCCCAATGAGTGATTACCGACTTGCCGGCTCTGGGCATAGGGGAACTCCTAAATTTTCAGGAGTAACTTCCTGCACACTCGCTTGAAGGCCAGGCTTAGTCGTCTTCAGTTTGGCTGGAAACCTTGGGCACAGGTGGTAATTTGATTGCGTGGATGATACAAGCAAAGCTGACTTTATGTATTAAGAGAAAAAAAAACCACCAATAACAAAAGGCTATAATTTATCTGGGAGGAAAAAGACAAAGAAAAGAAAAGAAAAGAAGCTGAATCAAAGAGCATAGAAGAGTTTATGATGGGGGAAAAAAAAGCCGGTGTATCTCTGTTACAGGAATGTGGGGAGACAAACAGATTGATAGAGAAGAAACAAAGAAAATTATAGAAATTAAGGAAAGCTAAACATCACAGCTGTAAATCTCAAGTGGCTGTATTCTGTTTGGGAATTCTTGCTTTGTCAAGCTCTAAACTTCTTTCCTCATTCAGACCTTCACAGGACAGAAACCCATTACTTCTGCTAACATAACATTATCCAACATACAAAAAAACGCACACACGTGTGGTTCCAGCCAGAAGCCATTAGCCTGCCTGGAGTCCGTCAAGCAAGTTACATTCTTCCAGGTGAAGATTTACATAGCCATTGAGTCCTTACTATGTGAGTTTTCTCTCTTATGTATCTGAGACAGAAAAGCTGTCAGCTTCACAATTCATTTGTGGCAACATATGCTATTCCCTTGGGAATTCCTACAGCCACCCAGGATTTAGAGCCCATTTCCCAAGCTGCAATACTCCTGTGACTAAGCACTATGAAATCTGAATTTCTATGAGGATTCTAGCCAAACCGAACAACTTCCACTGCTTTTTTTGCTCAGAACCTCAAAGTTCACCTTCTAGACACTTTTTTAACTTTAACTCAACATTTGCCTATGCCATTTATGAATTCCAGTTATCTTGTTCCCCTGAAAGTTACTGTTGCTGAAAAAGGAGTATCAAATCTCTTCCAAACCACACAAAAAGGGTCAGGGAACTTTACAGCTGTGATCTGGACAGAGTTACAACCCAAGCCAGAAAATTATCTATGGAAAAGGAAACGACTCTGTGTGCTGATCAGCCAGCTGGCAGGACAGCCGGCCCACGCAACTGTCAAGTTCATCCTCCACCCTTTTTCCCTGTGGAGGCATTAATCTGAGTTTCGTTATTCCTATGCAGCCACTAATTTTCATATTTGGACTTAAGACTTTTGAGATCACTGCCCGCTCTGTCACGTTTGGCTGAAATCAGCCGCTGGATTCTACAGTCATTGGCAGAGTTGGACAGAAAGGTGAAGGCACGGACAAAGAGCCTGTACGTGCTTTTTCAATTAAAAGGTTTTGGTATCAATGTGCAAAGACTTTGTCCTACCAGAATGAACAGTTTTAGGTATGAACTAGTCTCGCAAATAACTTTATTCCATTTTTTTGTCACACTCCAAGCTGTCTATGTGAGTGACGATGGTATATTTTTTCTCCTTCCTCAGCAGCCACTACCACTTTCTGTATTTCCTGCTGCATTCCCGAATAAAAAGCAGTTCTGGAATTTTGGGTTTTGAAATTACACTAGAATTACTTTAATGAACCTCTCCGGTCACATGCTGTCTTAATCTAGTTTCAGTGTAAGCAACTGAAACATCCCTTCTATATGCATTACAACAAGCGGGTACATAATCTTTTGGCAATTATTGCTGTCTTTTGCTGAGCCATACAAAAAAAATTATCCTATCAATTCTTGCAAAATGCAAAAATTCTGCTTTCTAGAGGACTGCATAAATAGCATGTATTTTTAACCTAGTTCATAATCATTTAGTCTATTCTGCCCACATTCACTTGAAACAATAGATCTCAGATTCTGTGGCTCATATATTCAATGTTTAGCTTATGATAAATATAGAAGATAAAATCACTTTTTCATACTAGAAACTTGAATACAGAAGGTAATCCTACTTGTAATCCTTTCAGATAGACAATAAATATTCTGTAAATGCCAAGCAGCTTGCTTTCATTTCAATGGAAGTTGAAATGATGTCCACATATATTTTGTAAAAACATGTTACCTTTAAGTCACTCATAAATGTATACAATTATTATCTGAGAGGAGGCATACAGAACTTAATGTGAAACTATACTTACGGGATATAAACCACATGACAGGAAAGGCAACTCATGTAAGATCTTTAAAAAGATTATTAGCTGGAACAGTCTCTAAGAAACTAAATGCTGCTAAAGTATTGTGGATCTGCAGGATTGCACGGAAGGCAAATAACATCACCTGTTAGAGAGCATTGCAGGAAACCAGAAAGAAATGAAAGGTCACTAAAAAAATGAATATAGCTAAGGGATAACAGTAGGATTCTGTTCCCTAATCCCAGATGTCACAAACTGGTTTAGATGTCATAGGGCATCCTGCTTGGCTTCCCTCTGCCACTCCAGAAGGATGCAGGTCTTAAATTCTCTGTATACGGCAGATGTCAAACCTACGCAAGTGTCTTGGACAACTAAGGGCACGAAAATGGCACTAGGCATTTACTTTTAAATAACTGAATGCCATTCTTAATGGTAGGAAAAAACACAATCTTTCAATTGGACCAAGTTCCATTTCTTAGAAATAAGAAAGGCTTGATAGAATTAGCAATTATCACAGCAATTCAGTCTGCTGACTAGTTCCTACTATGACAGTCTCACATAAATTTGTATTTATGTGTGTTTGTAGGCCCTCTGCTACAACTCTCTATGTAGAAAAAAATATAATTGATTTTTAGGCAATTTAAATATACTGTAGGTCCATTAAACAAATCATATAATTTAATGATGAGTGGTGACTAATGATATCCCTGCTTGTAACCATAAATGAAATTTCTCAACCTTATCCTTGCCTTGGTACGGTAGGGATGTCAGGAAGAAGGCAAGTTTAATGCACGAGGATGTTTTCAGGTTCGTTGGCCAAAGGGGCTGACGTGAGTAATGACTGTTTCATACCATTTCAAACAGAATACCTTTATCAGAAACTGAGCACTTCTTCCGACACAGCACTTCAAAGAACATGCCCAAGTCACCGCAAGACTATTCCTACAGGAACTTCCAATGTCCTATTGTTAATGCAAGCAAATTCATGCTTTGTGTGGTGACGTCTTCTCCTGTGCAATAATGTTAAGCCAAAAATATTTATCAAGGTGCATGCAGTGCTGAGTTGCCATTTTTCTGTTTACAGATATCAAATAAAAATATTAAATACCGCACATTTTATAATTTTAGTAATAAAACTGAACAGACAGAAATAGCTCACTGAAACGCAGTGAACTATTCATGTCATACACACAAAAAGTTGCAAAATATCATTATAATAAAGGGCAGCCACTAAGCATAACCAGAAGTCTGCCTATCAAGAGACATCAATAATTGATGCACCTAAGCTAAAAGCAGGACACGAAGAAATATTTTCTTAAAACTACACAGGGAAAGACTTGTAATACCTACGCAAGAGAAAATGCTTCCAAATCGCTCATTCCTGCACGTTTGCCAATAGAGAAATACGTACATTAATTGCAAACACGCAAATTCCAGAAACCAACAGTTTATTTCCTTTTTCTCAGGAGTAGACGTTGCCCCAGCTGACACAGGGAGGATGTCTCACCCAAATTCACCATCAGAAAGGTGTTTGATGAGGAATCACATGAAGGCAACACCGTTACCAACAGACCAGACAGTAGTAGACGCAGGAGTAGTAAATGTGTAATTTAAGATTTATTGAATACCTCCTATAATTTGGGCATACTTTGAGCAAAACTGAGCCCAGAATTCTTTGCTAGTAGACGTTTGTAAACAGATCTCACTTTCCCACATTGGTATGACCGGCATCCTGAGCTCAAGCGAGGAGCAAGGAGGGATGAAAGCATGGAATAATATTAAATCAGAGCTGTGCTGAAAGAAGGTTCAAAGAGATACTAAAAAAAAAATGATCCCAATTTTGACTAGCTTTGTACCCGAGAATTCCAGAATCCTTCCTTTTTTTTTTTGCTCACAATATTTCTCAGACATCATATCTTTGAATAATTTGTGTATCAGATGAAAAACAATCTAGCCTGTGGCTAAATTCGGGAAAAAAAAATATGTCATCTAGAGCAGATTGCTAAGAAATAGAATTTTACTAAAGTACCATAGATCTGCAAGAGTTCATAGAAGATAAATAATGTGGGCTTTTAGCAAGCATTGTAAGTTCCTGGGAAGAAGACCAAGAGTCACAAAAGAAATCAATATAACTAAAAGAATAACAGTGTTTCGAGTAGTAGAGTTCAGTGGCTCTAAATATCACTTGCCTTGTAGGTACTTTTTAAATAATCCTAACATTTTAGGAAGCCTGATGTGCAATTACTGGTTACGCTACATTCTCTTTCTATTTCTAAATAGTAATCCCGGTTCCCAGAATTAAAAATTGGGTTTATTAATTGGTTTATTTAAATGGTTTGCTTGTAAGTGTTTTCTGTTATGACCTGGAGAAGGTTGTAACTGGAGCATTTATACTGATTTCTATAGACATGATTTCTATAGACATTATTCACTTTAATGAAATAGTCCCAATGATGGACCCATTTGCAACAGCTCATGCAGACGAAGAGGTACTCTGCAAAGAGTGGGATGGTCCAGGTCCTTCAACGGACCGACCTGCAGAAATGGAACGGCTCAAGAGCTGCAGAAACCTTCTGGCAGATGACAAAAGTTATTTCCTATAAACTTCTCCCAAGAGTCGTCCTGCCACAGTGATGATGAATGCTCTTCCTATTCAGCTGAGGAATAGCTTCTCCATCCAGCTCTAGAAAAACAGCTGAAGTCTCAGAAGAAATGGAATATGAAAATACATTAGTCATTAACTTCACTATTAAACGGAGCTTTGTAGTGCACACGATAATTCAATTTCTGGTGAAATCTCATTTTCATGTGTTTTCTTTATCTTACAGAAATTTACTGGGATGAAAGTTTTTACTCTCTCCCATGCTAAATCAGCTAAGTTACAACAAGGGACTGATTTTTTTCCCCTCAGAGGAACAGACAGCAATCTCACCGACGCCCACAAAAAACATAGGTGTGCACTGGCACAAGGAATTTGGTCTCAGCCTTTCAGCACTGAAAATCATGCTCCTTGTAAGAACAAATCTTGAAGTGTGGTAGACAGAGGAGTGAGATTTCAGGCTACCGAGTCACACAGTGACTTCCAGAAGTTGACTCATCTCTTACAGATGGGCTTACGTGAGCGCACACCATGTGAAATCCCCGCTGCTCTTAAGAACACATTTAACACCTAATATTACAGATTTAGTGATACATTCCTGTTGTGTGAGAGAATGAAACCTTGTTATTCCTAAGACTAATTTATATATAACATTTAAAATTGCATCATCATATGGACTGCTACTACCTCATTAGGGTTGTTAGAATTTTTCGAGGGGCAATAATAAAAACAATAAAAAAATGAAACAATACAGAAATACGATTTAAAACAAATTTAAAGCAGAGAGTTCAGTACTCATAAAACATAAAGAGATGAGATACTAGGAGAGAAGGAATAATGAAATCACTTTGTTCAAATTCTCCTCTGAATTGTGTTGCCAGAACTACTGCAGGCAATAACGAACACAGAGTCTCTCCTTTGTGCCACCATCCAGCTGGGCTCGCTGAGATGCAAGTTGAAATTCCCTCCAGAATATAAGAATAGGAGAAGGGATTCCACTTGCAAGTGAACTTTTCCTCCCTTTCAGAGTCCCACTGAAGAAAACACTGATTTCCAAAAAGTCACACTCTTTTGGGATGAGCACGTTATTCATTTCTATTCATTGATCCTAGGTATTATAACGTGCTCAATGTATAGCCCTGTACTTTGGTATCCTTATCAAGCCCTAGGAAGAGAGTGGCCTTTCTGTTTTCTTCTTGTTTCTTTCTGTTTCACTGCTTGTGCTCATCATCAACATGAACTCTTGCTTTACACTTAAATCTTCATTTCTTTGGAAACAGAGACCATCATACCGACCGGAGCAACTAGATACTATTACAATAGGAATAAACACATGATAATCGAAAAATAGGAGTTAGATTTGATGGCCAAGAGAGGATAAAGGGTATTGAAAACTAAATTGTATTAGAAAATTAGACAAAAATTTAGACAATTATTTCCCAGAAAGAACACTATCTTCATCTAGTCTAGTCACCTCTACATGCCATTGTCTCTGAAACAGAATTCAGCATGATACACCCTGTCCGGCAAGGTAAAGAAACATTCTTCCATGATGTGGATCTCAGTTTGTACCTGGCCGTATCTGTGCTACCAAAAGACTATTATTGCTATTTGATATCACAAATCACCGTGGTAGGTGGAATGGAAAAAAGATAGTGTGCTAGACAAGTGGGCTTCCATGGGGGAGAGATCTGACAGACGTTTGCCAAAGCACTCCCTTAGTTTGTGAAAGCGGACAGCTTCCTGGAGTTAAGAGAGGTATTTCAATTCAATTGCTAACTCACTTGAAGTCTCACTGTGAGGAATACTTCTATTTGCTCCTGCAACTTCTAAGGAAAGTATGTTTTCCCTGCGAGGTCCCATAAATTGCAGGAGTTAAAATGTTTCTTCTTTACCGCTAAGAAAACGTGCAGGATCCGTGAGACGATGCCAAGGGTACGGTAGAAAATTACGCTGGGGGTGGGAGGAATGCGCTGTAGCACTGACTTCAGTACACTCTGATTTGCAAAGTCCCAACAAGGCGTGGTAGGTGGCATGAGTAAAGCTATGATGAAAAAAATTCTGTTTTGCAGAGGAAGACAGTAATTTGCTACTAGCATAAGATACTGCATATGTAAAAAGTATAGAAGAAGTCTTAAAACAATGGAGAAGGAAAAAAAAAAAAAGACAAAACGTCAGCAAGCAGGCTGGAAGACTGTATCTGCAAAGGAGAAGAGAAATGAATTAATGCTGCCAAAATTACATTTCTGACCCAACAGCTCTGGATTCAGGTACTGATTCTACTACAGATGTTGGTGCCTGACTTTGAGGAAGTCTCTCCTCATCTTCAGCAAGTGCAAAACAAGTTCAGCTCCCTGCAGGCCAGATTCTGCCTCCTCTGCATGTAAAACGGGAATAAGAAAACTCGATTTGTCAACTTAAACTGCCAGATCTTCATGGCAGTATCTGATAAAGAACCTGGCACAATAGGGTTTTGATCTCTGATGCTTGCCATAATATAAATAATACTAAAACTTGACTCTGGGTGAGTTAAATACTACTTGGTGCATGTCAGATAAAATCCTCCGTAGGTTACTTCAAGGTTTCTGATGTTCAGAATCAGGTCAATGAAATTCTGCATTCAAGGTTAATAAAAGAAATTGTGCATACTCATGTTATGCACTAGCAAACAACAATAAACACTGCCAATACCTAATTTTAGCATCTCACACACAAGGTTGTTCTTAATAGAGAAAGCTAACAGCCCTTAGGAATGACAAGAGCTTCACTGAGTTCAAGCATTTTTTTTTCCCAATGTATTTTTCAGACAATTTGCAACACAAAACATGGTTTGTCACTTGAAAGTACTCAACACTGGCCTAACTCTGCTCCCACTAAAGTCAACCATAACGTCCTGTTATCTTTACTAGCAACAGAGAGAGGACAGAGCCAAGTGCTTTTGAAAATCTCACCTGTATTCAACAATAACAGATAAAATCTACCTTAAGGTTAAGGTTTGCACGCAAGCAGTAAATTGGGAAATGTCAGACTTAAGCCTCAAGGTCCACAAGCTGTAATTCAGCCCCTTGTGTGCATGTATTGTGCTAGAGTCTAATTACATATCCTACACGCTTCCAACTGGCTCCGATGTTGCACCAAGCGGCTGGAGCTCACACGTAATGAGGCCTTTTCAATATTTCATTTGATCCTCACCGTTGTGTGTGCGGACTTATTTGCAGCACACAATCCCGGCCGGCCTTAAAGGCAGAATTATCAATTTTCTCATAGCGGTTTCTATGGAGCTCCTCACTACAATATGTGAGTGCTTCAAATACTCATCACTTTCTTTCCACAGCACCTCTACGTGGTCAAGAGAAGATATCATCCCATTGCACAGATGGGGAGCTGAGTCAGAGACTGATTAAGGTCAAACATTTTGCTAATTTAGGATGTCCAATTTCAGACGCCTGAGATAAGATTTTTTTTTTCAGTGTAATTATCATAACTTTATATAGTTAAGTATAGCTCCTATCTAGTTCAGTTGTAGCTAGAAATGTCTAGCGCTCCTGAAAGTCAGGAAAAAAAAATAATGTTGGTTTGGAATCCAGAGTTTTACCGAGCAACTACATCCAGCTGAGCTTTGGAAATAAATGGGACAAATGAGAACTATGGAACCTGTAAAAAAAATGACTAGGGAGATCACTCAGCATCACACAGAAGTTACAGCACAAGGGAGTGAGGGGCCCCATGATAGCATTTAACCTTCTCAGCCACCAGACTTTCCTTTCTTGCTCCCTACACCCCTTCTGATACCTCCAACAACTCAACCCATGTCCTAGATAGTAAACTCATCATTATTACACTCCAACATCACACTCTCCCCATAATTCACCCTAATATCAAAGTCTGCTTTGCTGAAACCCCTGAAATTAGACATGTGTGGTTTTTCCAAGTTTCCTCCCATTTGGCTCAAGTCTGTCTTTCTTTCTTTGGCTAGGAGAGGTTGGTTTTGGGTGGGTGAGCATGCCCATTCACGTGTGCATATTTGTATGCGTTGCTTGATAATACATGGATGCAATGAAAATAAAAGGAATACCTTGAGTAGTTTTCCATATCATGAACCTTTACAAAGGGGTGAATAATAGTCAAACAACCAAAAGTGTATGTATGATAAATACATTTAAAGTTGAGCTATTAAACCAAAGGAAGGAGAGTCATTTGAAATTATTAGAGGCAATGGACTATCTTACTTAATTGGAAAATATTTCTTGAAAACAGCATTTATTGCAGTCAACCAAGTGCCAGAATCCTTGTCTTTTGGAAAATGCAGGACTGTCGAGACAGCTGTATGCTACTAACACTGCTGGAGTGCTACAGGGAAGGGGAAAGCCCACCTGGAGTATTTCAGGACAGAAACCGTCTAGTTTCAGATGCAGAATTGCCAGAAAGAAGAGAAAACGGAGGGTGACGATGATTTATTTCACTAGTGATTTCTCCTCTTCTCCACATATATATTTTTAACACACTACGTCTATTTTCAAGGGAAGGCTCCCTTTCCTCCAGCCTCCACACTTTCTGTAGGCCCTCCTTGTCCTCATTAGTTGTAGCTCACTGAAAATGCAGTTGCTTTGCCACGTTACGAAAACCAGAAAGAGAGAAATTTAAGGGATTTTCCTGAAAACCGCATCATATTTCTTTTTCCCAGGCCAGCGACCCATGGCCACAGAACTATCTGTCTAGTAGGAGAGCTAAAAGCAGCGCTGTTCGCACGGCCCTCATTCCTATTTGCCCACTAAGGAATGACATATATTTTGCCCCTCAAGGGAAGCAAAGACGTTTGCAGGTAATGAAATACTGCTGTCACTGCCGGGTGAGGACAGGAGATACTAAATTTTCTAGGAGAAAGGCTAGTTTGGTGGTGAAAGCGTTGAAGACTTGGGAGGCAAGGGTGAAGCGCCAGGACTGAGACAGAGCTGGATCATCTCGTTGTGCCTCCCTCCTCTCTCTGTGAAAAGGAGGAGCACAGATGAAAGGTAAGTGTGCAGCCTGTGATAGTTAGAAACACTAAACAAGTAACCAAAATGGTCTGTTCAGACTTCATAAGGTATGCCAGCATCCCTACTGCTGATGTTAAATTCATTAACAGTTGGTGAGGCACTCAGATACGGGAGGAGGTTATATCAGCGAATCCAAGAGGCAGTTCTGGGGCTCTTTTTCTCCTGTCACTGCAAAGCATTCACCCACGGCTCTTATAATTTTTTTTTTTTTTGGGGACACAAACCACCATATATCATGAAATTTTTCTTCCTTCATAAACAAATAACAAACCACTTCAAATTTAAAACCACCTGCAGGGGAAGGGCTATTCTTCATTCCAGAGATGAGACATTTTTCAAGTGGTGTACTAGTCTGCTTTTTCTTTCCCAAGTCAGTTATTAGGCCAGTAGAAATCCAGTGGAAGCTGGAAAATGCGGCGTTCACAAAGGGGAGAGATATTGCCCAACACCTTTCTGGAAGCATCTCAGCCTTAAGGCAGTGATTTCTTGCTCTCGGGTTCAGAGTTCAACGGGTGCTGGCAGGCCCAAGGGCTCATTTGATGATTTTCCTGGTGGGGCTGTATGTGTGCACAAACATATAAACCATAGTGTGCACAAGTGTTACTGCCGGAGCGTTGATATCCACCGTCACTTGTTAGAGTTTGGTTTAGGAGGAGCTTCTTTAAATGGCTGCCAAACCTCTAGAAGAGCCCATAAAGATCCAAAGACCCAAGGGTGTCTGATCGTATTTAAAAGAACCAAAACCTGAGTAATCAAATGAATGAATGGATCATTGTTAACATTTTCAAGATGTTTAAGCAATGTAGGACACGTCTGCGCCTTGCAACAAAGTGCCTGAAGACAGTGCTGACCCAAACCAATAGCCCCCCAGCACCGAACATCGTTGCATTGCGGGGGCTCAGAGGTTGAAACACAGGAGCAATTTAGCCCTGGGCAAGTCACTTCCTTGTCATATTAAACTTCCCTTTCTGCCACGTGCGGGTAATACGATTTACCCACATCACCGAGATGTCAAAAAAAGTATTCTTAAAGGCAATTTGAAGACATAAAGCACAAAGAACCCATTAGGTACTATTATTACATGTGGAAGGTGCCAGTTTAGCAACACACACCTTTCTGTAAGGAGACTATATTTAAATAACATAAGCCTATAATTACATTTCATTATCATCATCAATAGTATAAATAGTTATTTTAAAGCATCTCCTGTCCTGAGGTCTTTCAGAGTCTGTTACATTCCAATTAAAAAAAGAAAACAAACTATATTCTATCTCTAAAATAGCAATTCGGTTCCATTGTTATCTCTTGGATGCAAAGAAAAAGACAAAACTCAACAGGATTATCTAATGCCCTAAAATCTGAGAAACTGCTCCCTTTTCCTCCTTACTACTGACCAGCAGACAACCCTCAGTTTCCCAGAATTAAATGCCATAATTTCACTACACAGCAGTTCAAATGTGTTTGTTTCGAGTGCGCTACCTTTTTAGGTGTTTTCAAAAGAAAACAGAGGGAAAAATAAATGGCCAGTAACAGCAGAAAGCTTTTAAAAAAACATCCTTTTTAGTACGCAAGAAAAGTGAGCCTTCAAAGCTGGTGCATAAGCACCTACATAATTGGCTGGATTTTCAAGAGCGCTGAGCTTTCAGCGGTCCCCAGCGAGACCAACAATAGCTTTTGGATGCTCAACAATTTATCACGACTCAACAATTTCCCCCCTGGGCATTATTTACCAGCTACGTGGTATAGAGAAAGCTAAAACATTTGAGACTGTCATTTTCAGTTGGACTTGGACACCTAAATCTACTAGGCTCCCATCAAACACCTCCAAGTATTTCCACATGTTTCATTCCTGGATCTGACAGCAAAAAACCCCAAACTTAATTTAAATTAACACTGCACACTAGGACTGAAATGTCAAAACTGTATTACGCTGGTACAGGTTACATAAAGTAATGATTAATTAGTCTTTTTCCCCATTCGGGTTTTACTTGCCTGTCAATAAAAGACAGCAGATGATTGCCTGGCCAAAGAATGCATTCTTTCCAGCTCTCTAATATAACTGAAAAGCAGGCAGCAGTTCAATTTGCCAGCAATAATTTATTGTGTAGAATCAAAATTCTGCAAGCAACCTCTTCTCATCTGTTACTTTCAACATCTCCCACAGCTATTTGATTTTCTTCCTGGCTTTTCGTGTTAACTGGTCATCTCCTGCCAAATCCCAGTGATCTAAATAATACTCTGCAGCTTGTTCAGTAGCGTTTCACGCATGCAGAGTGCGTTTCACAACAAACAGGATCGCATCCCTCAGTGGCATTACCCAGACAAAACTCCGGCAGGATATTTGCCCCAAATGCTCCAAAAAAGAAAAATTAAATAAAAAGCAGGAGCTACCCCAGCTTTTTTAAAACTGAATATGTGGCCAAAGTTTGCAGCGTTGCCCAACTGATAAAAAGAGTAAATGGCTAGCAGGTGCTGGAATCTGCTGCTAAAAATGGAGGGGAGCCTTCAGTGCCACCCTCAGCCATCTGCCTCTGCCGCGGTGTCGGGAACGCTGCAACCGAGGCACCGGGAGGACGAACGCCGCAGCCGGGCAACGGGAAGCGGCTGTCTCCCGACTCCCGACCCCTTTACAAACCACCTCCCAGGCGGGGAGGAGGGAATCGGAGATTCTAGCAACAGCAGCAGCTGCTGCTGCAAAAATCGTTCTTCCCTTAAATCCATAATTCCTGCAGGCAAGAGTCACAGGTGGATTTTCTTTCCTTTTTTTTTTTTCTTCTTTTTTTCTTCTTTTTAAATAAAGTTCTTAGCCTTCTCTTGCTCGATGGAATTTCACAAAGCAGACATCAACGATTTTATTGGTCAGTTTGTTTAAGCTAATAGCCTGGCTTAATACATTTTTTGTGTGTGTGTGCGTTCTCTCCTCCCTCCCCGGATCTGAAAGCAAAAGGAAAATCCAGTGACAGGTGACATTTGCAAAGGCGATTAGCACAACTGGACAAGTCAATGCCACACTTTTTTCAGACAGACTTAGATCTTCACTTTTGCACACTGCCAACACAACCAGTCTTGAAGAAACCTTTAACTGAAGTTGATCTCTTCTTGAGTCAGTTGTATTACCCATATTGATAAATAATATTAAAAAAAACGCTGTTCAACAGTTTTTTGGCTTGGGGCCATGGACTAATCTTCATTTGGTAATTGAAGGCTTATGTGATGGAAAGAAACTCTATGGAAACTGTCAAGACAATGAAAAGTAATGAAGTATAAACATGCGAGTGTCATCTAAACTCAGTCTCTTTAGAGCAACTGTCATCTCTTGTTTTTTCCATCAGTTTCAGCAATAAAAATAAATAAAAGATATGCATTACGCCCGACGAGCAGCCAACCACATGTAAAAGCACAAACAGTATTTGGTGAACAGCAACAAGTTAATTCCCTTTTCCTCACAGAAACAGTTTCTCTTTGACACAAAGGGGCCAAGGAAAGATAAAACATAGGTTCAGTGGTTATTGGAGGCTGCGTTTCTGGCAACCCATAGGCGCTTGCGACCAAAAACATGGGAGTGTGGATAAAATAGCATGAAACATAACACGGAACATGGTTTGAAAAATGTATCGCCGTCCCCCTGCAGAGTGACTCCCCGGAGAAAGAGCACACTTGTGTAGCTTTGTTATAATCTCTCCTTAACTGCTTCCCCAAACCTCTGGCACATCTGTTCTTCTCTGAAGGATTAGGCACGACTCGTGTACTACAGTAGCCTGTGCCGCAGCAACTTGGCTGAAGAAAGAATTGATTCTTGCTCAAACTTTTTCATAGAGGTCAAGGAAAAGATGACAAAGAAGCTATTTGGGAAACAAAAGCAAAGAGAAATAAGCTCTAGTTTCAGTGAGAGGAGGAGAAGTAGCATGAGCACCGAGCATCCCACTAGGATTCATTTAAGCTTATATTTTTAGCCTCAAGTACATACGTTATTCCTCATGTGTATTTTACATGGCCTGTTGAGCTCAATTACTTCATATCTTTGTGTACATAAAACAGTATTTCCAGAATGTTTTATTACAGAAGTAGCAACCAGCCAAGCACTCTTTTCTTTCCTAGAACGAGATGGGGAAGAGCTTTCTGATATTAATTGAGAGATGTAATTAATTCCAGTTGTATCACAAACTGTGACAAAAAATTTCAGGTTTCAGATATTTTAAACCTACAAAAATAAGACCAGAAGCTTATCACATATTTTGGCAGCAGGAACAATTTATAGATCAATGGGAATTTTTTGGTTTGGTAATTCCCCATCCCATCAAATACCAATTTCCATTTTAATGTAGATGTATATAAATTACTTAAGTAAAACTAGGTTTATGGTCCAAATATGTTCCTCATGGAGATTTGAAAGGTCTCCTCAAAATATTTTGAGTTAGATGATTTGGTGGGAGTATCCCTGGTACAGATGAACTGCATTTTACAGAAAAAAACCAACACATCATAGTTTCAAACCACTCTAATTTACAGCAAGGTGAACACTGAAGACTTGAAATCTGGGCTTAGGCTGTGACAGTGGCTGTGTGCTATTGATCACTGTAGTCTTTCTGGAATTACCACTAGGATGCTGAAGAGCAAAAAAATTGCTCCCTGGCACAACACAGAGGATGAAAATTTATTTACTGACCCACCCAGATGCTGAGAGCATTATATCTGACTGAAGAAGTTCTAAAATTTGTAGGAACCTACAGGAATTTATAGGAAGAATGCTATCTAGTATGGAGGCTTGACAGTGGACCTACTTGGTCCCCAAGTGCATTCTAGTCACCTTCCACCTCGAGGTCAGGAGAAGACCAGTGTGAACAGTATTTCCTCACAAATAGGAGGATGGGAGGCAACGGGTGCTAAAATAAATCTCCTGAAACAAATGATGAGGAGACCAGGCCTGCAACCTTATTCCAACGTGTAAACATGGCCTGAGGTATATTGTAGTCCTAACCCTGAAGTCCATTCTCAGACAGAGCTCCATCAGAGTTCACTCAGCAGAAGACGTAAGAGAAATTTTACTTCTGAAAGAAGCATTTCTCCCCATCATGACAGAACTGTACAGAGGGGAGCCATTTACCATATTTAGTTTTTTTGTCATAAAAGCCACATGAAAACACAATGGTCCAGTTGCAACAAAACTGTTAGTTACAAGTTCGTTGCTTTTGTAGATTTAAAGCCTGTTTTCTACATAAGGGCTTTCAGACTAGTGAAAGACAGTACAGAGGCCAGCTCAAGGCTTGATAAAGTCAATAGATTCATTCTCAATTTGACTTCTCACTCCAAACATCTCCTCATCATTTTTCAGATATATGCACTTTCCAGAATTCCTTAAAGTTCTCTGCTTTAAACAGGGATACTCTGTCAACACGCAGCCCAGTATCAATGCTGAATTCCTCAACATATTTGAGAGAAAGATGCCTAGTAGATAACACCACAGTCTGCTAATCTCCCAGAAGGGCACTGGAAAGCCTGGGATGTAAACAAGGAACAAAACCAAATGAAGAAATCATCTATTTACTTACTATCAACCTTAAAGACCTTATGGGAAGGAAGATAACATTTCTGTTGAGACGAGTAGTAACTGAAGTCAGCTAGTCCTGCCAAGAGATACCTATTTGAACAAGTGAGAACCGAAAAGCCTTTAGCAAGGAAAGTCCAAACATTTCCTAATCAATATACATCTTACTAATGCACAAACCTTATGCGCTAAGTACTTTCCAGGGCTATTTCAATCAATTTCTCCGTGGATTTTGCTGTCCCATACATTCACAACTGCTCTTTGTTTTATCTGGCTGGTTTAGCTTGGAGTGTTGGAACAAAACTTCTAATTACAGCATGACTTGCAACAGCAAAGTCAAGCATCAATATGATCCATGTAAAACCATGTATTATACCTTATGAGTAAAAGGCCATGGAAAATAATTCAATTTAATGCAACTGAAGCCTCCAATGATTAAACTCACAAAGATTAATCTCAAATACTCATTAGATTCGATGGATCAGCATTCTCAGCAACGTTTGTAAATTAACTTTTACAACAAAGATATTTGGACATGAAAATTATGAAAAAGAAGGCTGCTAGTGGTGTTAGATTCTATTAAACTCTGAAGTGCCAGGATTTCTTAAGTAGATGAAAGTTTAGATAGAAATTTCCTGCTACGAGGAGCAGTCAATGCTTATTACGCTCAGTGCAATAGCATCTACGGAATCTGAAAATGAGGAAATAAAAAGAAAGTAAGTATAATTATCCTTCCCCACCTTCAGCAATTCCTCCGTTTTATCTAGTACCACAGAATAATAAAAAGCCTGAAGTTTTTGCTTACTACATCCTTCAAGAAATATCATCTGCTTTGCCATAGACTGTTTTGCACAATTAAAAACCCATGACTTTGTGCCTTTGCTTACTCTCATTTTAATACGGGCTAAGTTGCAAAATGCTTTCCCTGTACATCCTTGAGTTTCTCTCTACCAGTTGTCACAAAATGTTGCACATGTACTTGAAAATAACCTGTTTGCTCCTGGCCATGAAAACAGAAAGATAAAAGTGCGAGGCTGTCAGCACACTTAAGGCTGGTTACAACTTAATGTACCGTTCATTAATCCCTACAGCCACATTAAGATTAAGTATCAGACCCCTTTAAACCCTACACAAAAAGAGTTGAGAGGTTGGTCACAGTGTCTGATTAAGCTAAATTAAAGGCCCCAAATGCATTCTAACTAATATGCACCACATACGTTCACCCCCGGTCAATTACATGTTTATTATGGCATCTCTGACAGGCCAAATTAACAATAAATTAATGTCTAAGTTGTGATTTCACTTTTGACAATAATATACCACAACGAAGCCTTAAATATCTGCATGTAACTATTCAGCTACAGACATAAGCGAAGGTAATGGAGTCAAAAAGTGCAGACTAATTGCTTCAGATGAAGGCTTATTATCTCTCCAATTTCAAGCTCAGCAGCAGTTAAGCAGTAATATAAACTACTTTAGTCAAAGCATTGCAAATCTTTATATGAAATTTACTTTTATTTTCATCTCTTTTAGTTTTTATAAACAATAAAAGCAGACGCCATTTGCTTTTCGACTGACAAAGGTAAGGATGTAAACTCAAGGATTCAAAAAAAACCCCCAACCAACAGCGCAGCCTTGAGATTTGCTTGCTTTTACTGTTTCACCTAAACTCACTCTCTCTTCCTGTAATGGGGTTTTGTACGATCATTTCATGTGCAAGCTCAGCTTAGCTCTTCCCAAGTGCTTCAGCCTGTCTCACCGCCCTTCACCAGGGCTTGATCCCCCACTCAGCCCAGACTTGTGCACTCACACCCGGGAAAGCGGATGCAATGCGGGCACGAGGCTTTCCCACACGGGGACGGCGGCGGTGCGTATGCCCACCGAAGAGCTGTAAGGGACACGCCAAGTTTGATGCAGCAGCAGAGAGACGATGTCTAGACGCTCCTGCTCTCTTGGTGACTCATCACAATCCCCTCTGGAACAACTCGCTCCATCCCAGCACACGCCAGTTCTAACAAAACTAGCCTAGTCTCTGTACATGGTCATCTGCAATTGAGCTTTTTTAAGGTGGCCATGGAGACAGGGGAAATGCCTTCCAAAAGCACTCCTCTCTCGCAGGGATGCAGGGAGATTGCCCCATCCTTTCGCCAGCCTCTCCTGCCAAGGCTGCTGAGCCCGGAGACACAGTCGTGACGCTGGCACTGCAATGAGACAAGATCATAGAATCACAGAATTGCTGAGGTTGGAAGGGACCTTTAAGATCATCGAGTCCAACCTTTAACCTACCCTGACAAAAGCCACTTCTAAACCATGTCCCTAAGTGCCCCTAGATCTACCCTTTTTTTAAACGCCTCCAGGGATGGTGAATCCACCACCTCCCTGGGCAGCCTGTTCCAATGTTTAATAACCCTTTCAGTGAAAAAATGTTTCCTAATATCCAATCTAAACCTCCCCTGATGTAACTTGAACCCGTTTCCTCTCGTCCTATCACTTGTCACCAGGGAGAAGAGGTCAGCCCCCATCTCTCTACAACCTCCTTTCAGGAGATTGTAGAAAGAAGATCCCAAAACAGAGTCCCTGTTACGCCTCTGTGACCAGATGTTGTCCAGCAGACTGGGACAAATCCCACTCTGAGAAATTATGGTCTATCTGCACTTTTCACCTGCAGTTTCCATCACAAAATAATATCTCATAATAGTAATAGCCATACCTTGCTTGCCAGTTACCATACATCACACGTACAGCACAGAGGTTGCCTCTCAAAAAAAAAATAATCTTTACTCCAGCAGCAGTAAGGGCACAGACAATCAGGGCGCTCAGGGATGGGTAATACAAGGGAGAATAATTGAAGCAGTGCCATTTCCCTGGGCAAGAAGAGGAGCTTAACCCTTTTCTTCCTCTTGTTCTTCTGGGGATCTTCTCCCCTGGCAAAGAGAGCTGCTGCTTTTTCCCCACCACACCCCACCATGTGACAGAAGAGAAGGCAGTATCTTTAGTTAATGTGTTGTTTAACAACTTATTTTGAAGGCAGGGTATTTCTGACATGACACAGGATATCTCAGAGCTGGCAAAAATACAGCCACTGCTTCCCTCAAGGCAGGCAGGTAAACAGTTACCAGCATGTTACAGAATGGAGATACGGAGACAAAGCATTGCCCAAGGCTACAACACAAATGCCCAGCAAAGGCAAGAGACGGCATAGTCTCCAAACTCCCTCTGTCACACAAGGCTTGCAGCTAGTCCTCCCCATGCACCTCATCCCTCTCATGGTGCCACCACATCACCCACATGCTCCCTGGAGAGCAGCCGCTGTCCCTCACTGCGAGCCCTCAGGAAGGTTGCAAAGCCTGCTGCGATCCTCCACCGAATGTGTTCCTGGGAACAACAAGCGTCATTGCTGCTCTGTACAACTTGGCTGTTGTACAGAGGGCCATCACTATATGACGACAACATGGTCATAGATGATTTTCCTCTTTCCACTGCCTCTCTGTTCCTGCTGCCACCTCCCTGTGGGTCAGGGAAGGGTGTTGCCATGTGTTCTCTGCTTATGATCCTTATGAACCAGCTGCCTACCTGCAGCTGCTACTTCCCCCACAAGCCTCTTTCACCACCCAATCCAAGCATAATTTTGCTGTAATTCCCATCACTCCTCCACATGGTTAATAATTACTCTTTAGCCCACTCATCTCCTCTCTCATTTTCCTTCATCTGTGGAGGATTTTCACCAGTGGTGGTAGGATGTAGCCATGTCCTCTTCACTTCCATCACGCTTAAGAGCTCTTTCCACAACTTCCACAACTTTTGTCAGGGCTTTCTCTCAGCAAGTACCAGGCTCTGGGCTTCAGCCTTGGCTCATAGCCTCGTCCTGACTTTCAGGAAGATGCCCTCCATCAACCTCCTGGGCCCCAAAACTTCAGCATCTGGTTTCACTGCTGAAAGGTTTTGTTTTTACCCTTGACCACACACATCCCTGGCTCACCATCCCCACATTTACTTTTCCATTTCATCTCTATGGCTCCTAATTACACCGCAGCATTCCTATTGAAAAAAATTGAATTACTCCTTCTCGGAAAACGTCTTTCTGCATTATGCAACAGAGAGCTGTAAGATGTATCTCTGCCTTACCTCAAACTCTAAAATTGCTTCAAGTTCCCAAAATCAGATAAAATCCCAAAATTCTATGTGTTTTCTCTCTCTCTCATTTGCAAGTTTGCTTATAACTATCTGAAGTCCTGCCAGGATTTACCTTTATCTTGACCTTTTTGTACTGAAATTCTTATTCATATCTAAGTCTTCAGAATGAATTTTAACTTTCAGGTTTTGTCTTATGATCCTTTCCCTACGTTCTCTAAACGTCAAGGAGTACATCTCTCTGATATCTCAGGTACTTACTTGTGTAGCCTGAGTTACAACAGTATCTCAGAACCCTGTATTTCAACCTCAGGAGGCCCCCAGGTCTTTTTTATTTTCCAACGTAAGGTGACAATGGACTACCTCAGGACAAGAGCAGCTGCTGACTGCGACCAAGGACCTATGTCTGACACTTTTGCTCAGAGCCACAACAAAATCCTGCAGCACAAGAAGCACAAAGTTCTACGCTCCAAGCAGTGAACCATCATGCAAAACCACCTGACAATCTCACTCAAACTTTGCTTTTAAATCAGAAATTGATACTAACTCACCCTTCCATTCTTGATCACCTTCATTGATTTCAAATACAAGTCCCTCTCCAAATTTCTGTTTAACAAGGGTTTTGCAAACTTATTCAATGTCCTTCTCTCACTTCTGCATTTAGTTCTTCTCTACATCAGCAGCAGCCCTTTGGAGAAGGGGTGCACTCAGCTTTCCTGTTCTGATGCTGCCCACACTCTCGTTCCTCTGAACCTATTTCACTTACTTAAATCCCACTTAGGAATCAGAGGAGGAAGGACAGAGGGACAAAAGAAAGGATGAAAGGAAGAAAAAAGGAAAGAACAAAAGAACAGATGACTTGAATGCAAAACATACAAAATAAACTACATAAATAATAGACATTACTGTACATCATCTAAAAAGTGCTGCCTACATCATCCAAAGTGGCCATGATTCCCCACAGCTTAATGCATGATAAAGATCACAAAGAAGCAGAATAAGAGGCATAAGAACTTCAAGCAGGTTCATGAAACCACTGTTCATGAAATGACTGTAGCAACGCATAGCACTGCTAACAGTCCACAACTGGAATGACGCACCAGATGCTCTAATATAAGAGTTTAAAAGAAATAAAAATCTAAGACGACTTTTTTTTATGTGGGGTTCAAGCACAGTCTCATGACCCCCAGATAACTCGTGAACTACAGAGACAAATTATTCTGTCTTGTTTCCAACAGCAAAAGAAAGGCATAATGAGAAAGGCTGCAGCACAAGGTACATCTGCCAGGAGTGGAGGGAGCAGAAATCAACCAACACTGTCCCACGGACAAGTGGCAGAGCACATTCCACTCGACCTGTCAAGGTACAGCCAGAGCGTAAAGCATACACAATCTCAAACAGCGTCCTACCTAAGTATACGAACCCTTAGAAGACCAACCATAATGCGGTCTTGACAAATCTGGGGCCCTCCAGAAGCACTTCCATTTCAGTACTGAGCACCAAAAAAGCTTTTCTATAGCCTTCTCCTTTTGAGACATGCTCCTTTCCACCTCAGTCTCCCCCTCCCCATTGCTTAGCTGCCTGTATTCCTCACGGCAAATTAACAGCTTGAAAAGACTTCCAGTTTGATGCAATTTCATGTTCTTGAATACAGTGTTCTCAGGAGCGCTATTACAGAAATTTAATCTCTTGAGAAACAGATCAGATACCATTAACAGAATGAAACACAAATGTTCTCTACAACTTCCTGGAGAAAGACTGTGTTTGGTCTACAATAAAATACATAATTTACAGAGCTGTTATCATGAATAATAAAAAAAAAAAAAGTATTGTCTCATATCACCAATTTCATTTTTAAAAAATTATGCATTTAAACAACTAACACTAAACAGTTCCATTAAAACAAAAAAAACCCCAACCCTTTGTTTTCTATGCAAGTCAGAGTCAAGTTTCTACTCTTTCCCTTCTCCTTGGCAGGCACCTTCCAAAAGTGGACATTGCTCCCTGATTTCTGCACAGCTGTAATAAGCAGGGCCAGAATCCTGCAGCAAGTCAGCAAGAATGAGGGATGCTCACAAGCAGGGACTCACCTTTCGGATATGACAGTTCTCAACTCCAGCCAAGAACGTAGGAGCTCTGCTATCACAAGTCACTGAGACAACACGCTAAATTAGCTCATCTCCTGGGAGACTCACTCCCACCTGTTCAACAGCTCCAGGCCAAGCTCCTTCCAGCCCTCTGCTGAATCTGGGTACTGCAGGGGTATGTCTCGGTGCTCCTCAATTCCCTTGCTTGGATTTTATGCCACTGGGATTCTGGGAGTCTGACTGTGAGACCTAATGGCACCGTCAATCAGGGCTTTCTTGTAACACATTCAAAGCTCAATCTGCTTCCGAACATAGGGTTACAATGCGTAGCCTCGAACCTTGCTAAGAAAACAGAAGATTCAGCAGTGGTTCTTTGTGGTCTAGTATACACCAGGGATGGTATTGACAAATAAAAGGGCAAAGTCCCTTTCCTATTTCGACACATAAAATTCACAACTTTTAATATGTGCCTCAACCTGCTGTACACTACATCCTGTGTACAATGGAGTCAACTGTACGCTCCGTGGAGTGGCCTCTTTGGAGCCAACTGGTATCGCTCACGCGGTGTAAGGAGGCTGTAGTGTCGCAGAGAACCAGGATTGTTGCAGTCTTTCAGGTAAAGCATGTTGAACTGACCAGGACATTTGGCACCCAGGGATGACGATTTGCTGGACAGGCCTCGGGGGAGCACAGCAGATATGGAATGATTTTAAGCCACATCTCAGAAAAAAAAAAAACCAAAACATTAAAAATTAACATTTAAAGATATCTTCAGGTACAGGAACATAGCTCACATGAAGTTGCATTTATTTAACCCCATCTCCCATCCCTCCTAAAGACATGTGGGGCACATCTGGTATTTTTGTTCAATTCAGAACTGCACTACCGACCAAATCTCTCAATTGTACCCATCTACCATGCTCTAACTCATGTTTTATAGCGGCCTCAGAGCACACAAACTGGCTGCCTTTTGGATGCAGCTAAATGAGAAGATGCTGTTCAACCGTTAATAGGCACTCACGTCAATCTGGAACTAGCCTGAAGTAACCCCCAGTCCAAAATGTGTATTTGGGACCTCAATACCACCCCTCTTGCCCTCATGGGGTGGGTCCATACTACTTCCCAATGTAAGCACACCCATATCTTTTAGTTTAACTGTCTGGGAATGAAGTAACAGCATAGGACTCAGCTCACGATGGTTGAAGATAGTTATGACCTTGAAGGAAGACATGGGGAGGGCACACGGGGATTGACGCACCTTGCTATGGGAATCCCAGAATTACCTGGATTATAACTATGCAGGGAAAAAGCCTGCACAATGCACCTGAAGTGCATCCTTTTTTTCTTATTTGGATAAGTTTACTCAAATAAAGGCACACCTCAGCTGAGTATATTAGATACACCAACCACACTCACTCTTCAACATACTACAGGCTATTTCTGTGAAGTACAGAGTGGCAAGGGAACATTAGGAGCATGAAATATTAATCTTTCCATCACGTTATTCCTGAGTCTGGCCTAGGTTTTCCAAGTTAAATGTGTTCTCTCTCCAATTGAAGCCACCTATTATGTAGAATTCCATCTGTTCTGTAAAATTCAGAATTGATTACCTTAATGACAGCTAATAGGCAGAACTGTTCTATTGATCTGAATCCACTCCTCCACAGAGCCCACTTCAATAAAAGGCAGCCCTCAAGCTATTTTGCCTCCTTACTTAATTTTTGGTCTTTTACATGAAGCTGCATGCAAACAATCATTAACAACCTTGTCTAGGACACGAGCACATTTCAGAGCAGGATCTCGCTCCCTGTAAGTCCATGACAGTTCTTCTCTATGCAGCCAAACAAATGGGAACAATCATTTATTCTGAGTGTTCAAGTACACAATTAACCAATCAACCCTTTAAATATGTTTTACAAAAAGGTGTTCTCTCAGAATCTGTGATCCTGTTATCCTTGATATGCTGACTCATTTTTTAAAATACTTAAAAGTCTCATTTTATCATTATGCCCATTACCACATTTTCATAAAAAACCAGCCTCCTTATTTTTATGTATGGCTGTAGAGCTATTTGCACTCCCAAAGGCCATTAAGTGTAACAAGAATGGGGCTAAACTAAGATAACAAATTTACAGGCTCATATTAAAACACAAGGATCTTCAGCCAGTGTAAATCACCAAACCTTGACCGAGTACTTGACCTGTTGTTGTACTTTTCTTCTTTTTCAATGGAAAAGTGGTTTTAATGCTATACTCACACGTGCAACTACCAATCCCCAAGACAGTAAACAAGATTCACTAGTCCTCTTGAGCCACATCCCAAGTCTTTTCTATGCCTGCAGGCTTTTCTACGCATTTCTGAGCATTGGGTCTAGCAAAAAAACCAACTGTAATCATTGAGCACTGCGCCGTATCCAACTCCAACCATTCGAACAAGAAACCATAGCCGTGTCAAAAGCACCTAAGCGTACAGAGGCAACTGCATTCAACTTACATCTTGATCAAGCAGTCACAACTTGACAGTAAGAGACACTATTACACACCACTCACAGAACATTTTCTGTACATGATGCCCAAAAGACTTAAAGTTCAGACCCGTGAAACAGATAAGCAAGGAGATAAATGATTAAAATTCTGAATACTTTAACCGGCACGGAGGTGAGCAACATTGCTTATCAGAAAGAAACTGTATAGAAACATTTTTAATTAACAAAGGGAAGAAAGGGATGCTTATTGCCTGGCTTCAAGCAGGTAAGGCAGCGCACTGCTTATCTCCACATCCCAATCATTTTCTAATTATTATAATTGTTGTAAATCTCAAGACAGCACATGCCTTCATTTGCATATAGACACATGGGACTGAATTAGATTTCTAAATTTATGCCCGCAAAGCATCTGCAGATGTTTTCAAACTTTTCCCACCCTGTTCCTGCAGTGTCCTTTCACGCCCAGCTTCTGTTTGGGTTAGCATGGTAGGAGACAGCATAGACTTAAGCCAACTGTGTCACTTGCCTGCCTCTGGATCCAGGGAATGTCACAGCAAGGAAGAGAGAAAAGGGACGGTCACAATCTCTTACGACAGCAGCAGCTGCTTCTGAAAAACACTCGGTCTGCTACAGACAGACTAGCACTTTGCCTTCAACTGTCTCCCAGCTACAATTTTCAGTTTCTTGATCAGTTTTAGGCACGAAAAAAAAATCTCAGCAATTCTTGATATGCACAAGCCTGGAAATAGAACTGCAGCCAGAAATAGAATTTGGATAGAGCCTTTTTTTCAGTTATGAACTGTTTTAAGTAAGATAAGGGTTTAATCCGTGTTTGGTGCTAAAAGATGAAAGTGCACTCAAATCAATGGACACAGATTGGATTCGACCCCACACTGTCAAGCCATTTTACTAATAATGTATTGTGAAAAGAAAAAATAATAATTATGGGTGTGAGCAAAGTTGCTTACAGACTCGAACATTAATATTCATCCATGTCATTGATATTTATATATGCCTGGTATTTCTATTTCATGCTCACACTAGGGCAGAGCTGAGAGTGCGTGTACTTTCAGAATATTTAAGCGTACCATATGGGTATAATTGCAACTCAATCAGTTCTAGAATATACTCAATCAAGACTCTGCATAATACCAAAGACCTATTCTGGGCATTTTATACTTCATATGGGAAGAGAGAAGTAGAAAAGACGTGGCATGCCAGTAGCAAAACAGCAGGTAATGCTACTTGAAACAAAAATTGTGCTCCCTTATAAAAGGCAACTGACTTATACTTCTTGACTTACAAAACCCTGACACTTGTACACAGCTCTAAGAAGGAGGAGGGGACAGCCCCACAGCTCTCTTTGTTCAGAAAAGGCACTTGCCTGTACACCCCTGCCCTGCCTCCCAGAAACACAGCGACACTAATTTTAATCTGCAGCAAACAGTGGAAAAAATAACATATTCCAAAAAGCAATGGAGAGAGAAGCAGAGAAACCTCACAAGGTTAGATGAAGGCACAGTTTCTTTACCCTCAGTATCGAAGTTGTTTTCTTCTTGTTTTAACTAAACAGTTGATCCTGTTTGGGGCATTAGTAAAATGTCACCCTGAAAATGCAGATTATATGATGCTACTTGTGGTGCCTGGTGTCTTCCCATACTTTTCCTTTCCCCAATCCCCTAAAATAAAGCTCCAAGAAAAAAAAAAAAAAAAGAAAAAGAAAAACAACGTGCGAGGCGCTCAGCCTATCAAGCCAGGAAGAACTATTTTAAGAATTAATTTGTGCCCTGAGAGATCTGTTTAAATTATCCTCCCATGCTGTCCTAACCGAAGATTAAAGCAGTGAACTTCCAGTGCCTTAAGGAGACGATGAAAATCGAAGAACTGGAGCGTACGGGCTGCTCCGTGGTCTCCCCCCGGGCACGGGGCCGAGCGCGGGGAGGGGAAGCTGGTGCCGAGGAGGATGGAGCTGCTGCTCCACCGGTGCGCCAGGAGCCCGCGAACCTTTGCCATCCTCAGCTGGAGCTCAGAGATCGCAACCAGACTTCCCCTTATGCCACCGCTCTTTATGCCTACCCTTTACAGCCGAGGATACGTCCCCTTTTTCTGCCACCCGCTGCTTTTTTGGCAGGGAAAGTTTTGACTTCATTCTGTCCTGGTAAGTGCAGTCAGCTAGAAATGCCCTCTAAAAAAACCAGGCACGACAGACAAAATTAAGTCTTTAACTTTCTACCCCTATAGAAACACATGCAGCACCTACCAGGAGAAAGAAAATGAATCAGGTTCAGCCATGGTGTGAGCACTGCAATTTTCCCCAAAGTCAATGGGAGTTATGCCTACTTCTAGCTGCTTTTTGCGCCCCCCGCCCCCCCTACACCATCACCGCTCACACACGCACAGCCTGAGCACACGCTGTACCCTGAAGTGTCCCTCCAAGAAAATGTCAGCCAAAAAAAAAAAAAAAATTTAAAAAAAAAATAAATCCCTGAAAGTACATGACAAAGTAAGAAGCTGAAACCCACTTTTGCAATTTTAGACCCATCTGCAGAGGGGCCGTGAAAAAGCCTTACCCCCTTCCTCCAGCGAGAAGGGGCCTCCGTCCCAACATCCTGCCCCCCACATACGCAGGCAAGGAGCAAGTTACAGAACAAACCTCTATAGCCTTCAGCAAGAGGTGCAGGCTGGTAAAAATAGCATAATTTCAGCTTCTCCCCCCGCCCCCTCCAGCCTCTACACACACCGAGAAAGCAGACCTTGAACCCAGCTACACAGTACTTTCCTCCTGCCACTGACTGGTGACTCAGTTGACAATTTTAGGAATGCACACCAAGAAGATTAAAAAAAATAAAAAAAATTAAAACAATAATCATACAAGAAACACAGAGTTATACAATGCAAATCTGTATTTGTTTGAAATTCAGGAAAATAAGCATTACCTGTTCTTGTTGTTGGGCTTGTTTCCCTGATGCATTTTGCTCCTTGGCTGTAGTCATGCTCACCTATTTGTGCCCACTGCAGTGGCAAACAGGATTTTACAGTGTGTGTGTGTGTGTGGAAGCTTGTCTGTGTGTGTTCAGACATACACACGCACACACAAAGACTAAAGGGATAAGGATGAGTAACTAGTCCATCACTTAATCACCAGCTGAGAAATTTCCCACCCCCACGAAAAGAAATAAATAAAAATGCAATGTAAAAAAGCCCTAGTCTAGCTGTCTTCCCCCTTGAGCCTCTAAAATAAAAGCAGAAGCAGGAGCAGAGAGAAGGATGCTGTGGGGGCTTCTTCAATTAGCAACAGCCTCTGCAATCGTCACAGAAACAATGATAACTGCTTGGCAACCAGCAACTGGCAGCTCGGAGCCGGGAGGCAGCGATGTGGTCCTCGCTCCCCACCTCCACGGCGGCAGCCGACGCGATGCGCATGCACCGGCCGCCTCGTAGCACAATGTGCCTCTGGCTGGCGATGTGCAGAGCCGGAGCTCGGCACTCATCTCCCCTCCCGCAGCCCGCGGAAAGGGGCCGCAGACACCCGGCGCTCAGGAATTAAATCCCGCATTGCCAGCGACGTGGGAGTCCCGCGGATGCGGAGTTTCTGGCAGACGGGCTCTCCTCTTCTCCCAACTCGCGCAAGTTCCGATGCCCTGGCGGCCCCCGGCTATGAAGGAAAGCTGTGCCAGGGCAGTTTGGGGGGATGCAATGTGCGCCCCCGGGGAAGCAGGTTCCCACTGACAGGATGCAGAGACCACCGGCGCTCCCCGGGGAGCCGCTGGCCTCACTGCCAAAAGGTGGCACGTTCACCAGGGTAAAACATGTCCCCGGCTTCCCCCGGTCCTCTCCATGTCCCCTGATGTGACAGGGGCCACTTTGCGTTTCTGAGATCGTGGCTGCCTCCCGCGCGCTTGCAGCTGCCATGTAGGTCACATTGCAGGGTGACACGCCAGCGAGCGCTGCCTGCTCCGCTCCACGCTGCCGTAGCTCGCTCCCCGCGGACTCCCTGCCATAACGGAGACCTCTCCAACACGGCAGAGCTGTCAAACAAGCCCTCCTAGCCCACTCGCCCACCTTGCTGTCAGCACGGGGTGACACGGGGTGTGCCTGAGCGTGAGGCATAAAGCCCGTACCGCCCTCCAGTAACCCTTGGGGGACCTTACATAGTTGGACAAAACTTAGAGCAGCATGAAGGCTGTTCAATATTTGCTTGGGACTGACGCAAGCCCCAGCTCACCCCAGCATCAGCTGACACGAAACCGCCACGTTGCTGCTTTTCCCCTCCTCACCTCCTTCCCAGCGCTCCCAACATACTGGGCTGGATGGAGGCCGGAGCCCTGTGCTGTAGCACTGGGTAAAGCTAAATGTTTTCTCACTCACGTGACACTGGGATCTCTGCTGAGTCTGCAGATAACCAGCTAAGGAAAGGGAACATCAGAGTATTTATCTGACAAGGAAGTGATTATTGCCCCATTTGATCCTAAATTTTACAGCAGGGATTTATTATACAAGGTCACGTTCACCAGGAAGCGCAACTCCACTGGAGGCAATCTCTCCTTACACCAGGGATGAAACTGATCCTCCTTGGTTCAGGGACAGAATAACACGAGGCCAAGTTTTACTAGAGATTATCTACTAGCCACCACTCAGACCTTCTAAGCATTTCTGCATTTTCACCATTACATATCACACCAGCTCATAGAAACTGCGACACAGAAGATCTGCAACATGGAACTGTGCTGGTAGGAAACTGGACAACCTTGCCTGGTCCCAGGCACCAGGATCCAGGCAACAGCTCATTTAAAAAAAAAAAAAAAAGAAAAAAAAAGTGAATAGCACCTCTCTTAACAAGAAGCAATAATTTACATTTAAATCTAACAGCCTGTGTCAACCTCTTGCTGGGTTGTACTATGACACAGTCCCAGTTTACATTGCAATTTCATCTCTTTGGTCCCAATAGTTTTAGTCACAATATTTTGTAGATGCTTACAGTGAGGTTATTCTTGCTCATGCATTTTTTTCCCCGGCCATCAGAACACAATTGCTTTCAAGGTCTTGTATAAGTGGATCAGTTTGACTTTTCCAATTGGCTTGGTCTATTTTTCTACCTGTTGTGGGTAGTAATGAAGGCTTGCTTTACTCCACACTTTTGATATTTTTCTTTCCAAGAGGAATTCAAACAGAACAAAACTGTATTTTGGGTTTTTTTTGTTTAACTTCCTTACGGCATACCCTGGAAATTTCTGCAAAACAGATCCCTTTCAAAACATAGACCATTCACTGGGTCCCTGACCCCTCAGTGCACTGGCAATCACTGAACTTAACTGCACTGTTATTGAAAATAAATATATTTGTACCTGTCTGTTTACCTTTGCATGCCCTCCCCATGCGTATTCAATTCTTTCACGGTTAACAATTTAAGACATGCAGTTTTCAATAGCTTTGGAAATAGCCACTCTCCTTACGATGTAGATTTTTTCCAATAAGCTTGTTGTTGGACACGTAGGAAGCTAATTGTGCTAATTAGTCCAGCAGTTAGCTATGCAAATGCATATGGCTTAGCCTCATTACAGAGGTGCATTACCACGCTGACTGTTCTCAAAGCGCATCCCGATGTTTTGGCACCGCTACCCCAGTGTTATTGAAGTGCCTTGGTCTCTCTGCTCGGCACTACCCCTCTGTCACCCCTGCGTTTGGTCCCCCCAGATGGCCATGAGCTCGTGCTCATTGCCAGGACAAAGTGGAAGGAGAAGATAGTCACATCCTCCAGCTCTCTGACACCATCCTTCCTTGATCAAAGGCGTTCAGAGGTTGCCAAACACCTCCTGGGGAGACGCTAGAGGAGGAAGCGGTGGCCATTGCCATTCAGAAATACTCATTACGAAGAGGCACAGAATAATCTGCTCACATATTAGCAGGGCTGAGGCCATCCATCCTGACCTCTGTGCTATGTTAGGGTACCAACTTTATTGCTTGGCTGAGTCATCACTTATGAAAGATTAATACATCCCCACCACAAGACAAGAATCAGTATCTGCCAACCTCAGCAGCTGCTCAGGCAGAAGGATTTATACAGACAGTCCCATTTAGGGTGTTGCAGGAAGCACTGGCACATAAGGACACCGGGAATATGACCTTCCCATCCATCCCACCCCATAGCACCTCAGCGGATCACAGGGATACGGGCAGCACATTTTTCCTACCCGCCAAGTCTGAAGATGCTTCAGGCCATTCATCCCCTCCCACCCATCATTTGCAACAGGTTTGTCTCCACTGGCTGCGTGGGCTATGCGCAGGGTCTGTCTGCAGGTTCACTCCCTGCCACTCAAGCTGCACTCCCATCATGCGCATCCTCCGTTAATCCATATAGACCACGCTGTGCCATCACTGGGACAGCTCAGGAGCACTCCTATGAGCACAGACAACACCTCTCCTTGTTAACCAAGATTCACGTTCAAAATGCCAGCTACAACCACATGAATGGCTTCCCCACACTTGACATCCATTAGCTCCTCCAGCACCGTGGCAGGACAGCCAGCCATTTCCCTCCCATCAGGAGAGGAACCAGTGACAGGTGAAAGGACCTTTTCCCAGCTTCTCAACTCATCTTCACCCAGAGAGCTCCTTTCGACAAAATCACGCAGCGCTGAAGTAAGACAGATAATTTTTAATTACCTTGTAACGAATTAGTCACACATGTCCTAGAGCCTTTCCTGTTAGAAGGGAAGTGTTTCATTCCCCTGAGACTGGCAGGAACAGGATCATTCTCAAAACACTCCCAGGAGTCCCTGGAGAGCATCTCCACCACCACCACAAAGCTCCCTCATGCTCAAAGACTGTTGCAAACCTTGGACGGTGCCAATGGAAAATAATGCTGCAGTGGCTCTGGAAGACAAGGTGGACTAAAACCTTAAAAAGTCATCACCAGGAAGACCTATGAACATTTAGGAGCTAAAGCACGATAGCCGTTGTTTATGACCATGCATTACGGCAATGCATGCTAGGTTTGTTATTGCTCCCAAACATTTTTAAGCAGATCAGTTTACTAAGACCATCCTTGATCCTGCCCCTTCCATGTAGGTAAAGGTCTCTGCTGCCCATGGAGGCAGAGAAGCACCTTCCTGGGAAGCAGCAACGGGCTCTCCGGAGTCAGTGCAGAGCGTTCCCTTCCCCTCCATGTTACAGAGGCCAGATTCAAGAGCAGCCATCGCTCACAGGCAGCCCTCCAGCTGCACACATCTGTTCAAGGGAGTACAGCCTTAGCAAGGGCAGTAATAAGCCTGCAACAGCAGTAGGTACAGTTATTGGATGCAGAACCCTTCTGCTCCTTTAAAACCTGGAGTTCTGGCTGTACCACATTGGGCTATTTATTCCCCCTTCATTACCACATCAAGGAAGTTGAAGCCAGTGGGCAGAATGGGTAGAAATGAATTCAACTTGATTAACTATACCTTTGCACAGTCTGCTAATGTTCTCCCCTCACCCGATAAAGACCAAATCCCATGGAGAGCTACGTATCTGAAACTTTTAGTGGGTCTAAACTCTTAGTAACTGGGGTGCGGTAATGTGATACCTCCAGCAGAACGCACCACACGATCTGCTTTTGTACAGCCAGTCCCTCCGAGCTCCACGCTCACTACCAGTTCCCATCGGTTTGGCTGGTTTGCTTTCAGTTCAGGGAGGACACGTGGCCCAGCAAAGCACGCACTCTGGCAAGCTGTGACAATGGAAAAACCTACTCACAGGTAGGCTACAAAGGAAAAGTCCTAAGGGTACCGTTTTTAGGAGACGGTGTTACAGAGGTAGTAGATGTTAGTAAGATACCTCGGGCAGAGAGACAGAGTCTGCTAGCACTGCTGGCCATCCAGCGTAAGAGAGGTGAGGTGAGCTCGTAAAAGTGTCATAGCCGTGGATTTTAGCATTCAGTCGTTTGAAAGGTGACTGATGTAACTTGGATCAGCCCACAGGACGCAAGGGGAACAGTGCTCAGTATGCATCGGTGCAGCTTTATGGGGCGGGGGCTGGGGGGAGGCAGCAGGATGGGGACACCAGGCTGGCAGCTCCTGCAGCAGCTATCTGAGAAGGCGGCCTACATTGCCCATGCTCTTCCGGGACCAGTGGAATACTCCCAAAATTGTAAATCCATTTAATCTCCAAGGCTGATTTAAAACATTTGCAGCTGCCCTATTGCCCCACCATTCCAGCTTTCCTAGAGAGCTTCAAAGAACTTCAAAGACTTTCCTAGAGAACTTCAAAGTCTGTACAAAGCAGGCTGTCCATAGCATCATCACGGTCCTGCAGATGTGCCACGGCATGCTGGCGACCAATTCATTCTCCTCAGTCCCAGTGCCAACACCTCATCCACACAAAAATCAATGGCACAGCCCCTCTTTATTCTGGACCTCTATGGCCGAGACGCAGTGAGTCAGAGGGATCTGTGCTCCTCCACACTGAAGATCCTTCTGGAGGTGAAGCACTCCTCATATAGAGGATGCCAGAGCAGAAGAGAGCGCTGTAAAACCACGAGGGCTGCATGGTTAAAAACTCTCTTTACAAGAGTTCATGCTTTTAGACGCTGCAAAAGCAGCCAGACACACTGGCTGTCCGTTCTGGAGGTCTCTGTTCTGTGCTCATCTGAATAAGCTTTTGGAGAGGGAGAATTTAATTTTGTTTTGTTCTGAAAGCACAGAACGTTTGTGCCCTGCCCCTCTCCAAGAATGTGACAACAGTAACATCACGTTATTGCACAGCAATGCCCGCAGTTTGAATTAGGAATTGGAAACACTTAGGTGGTAGATGAGCTGATATCAGCCCTACTCCTAAAAAGGCTTCAGAGCATCTCTATTACTTACACACCATCCCCAGCACTGCTTCTCAACCTCGTCCCTATTAGAAGACCACAAAACCACTTAATCTTGTACCAAATTAATCCCGTCTTTGGTGAGACTTCTCAGCTTGTCAAAGGGCATCCCAAAAATAATTTTATTGTAAAGGGGCAAAAAGCTAATTAATACATATCCTTAAAGGTCAAAGCTTTATCTTCCACTAGCCCTGCTACTGTCACCCCCCTCCAGTTGTCTCCAACATGTTGGTTCTGCCAAGGGTTAGCCATGGGGGAGTCTCTATGTCCAGATGAATATTCAGGGGCTCCACTGAGAACCTCTGTGGCTTGGGGATCCACTCAGATGCATAATTTTCCAATTTCAAAGGTTCTCTGAACACGCTAGAGGCAATAACAGATTATGAATATAGTTACAGATAAAAAATACATCACATTTCCATTACCCATGACCAAGATCATTAAGAAAGCAATTTGGTGTGGTATTTTCATTTAACAGATCAAATCCAGTTTATTTAGTCAGTGCCATTAATTAGTTATTTGCATGAATATCCGTTCCTACAGGGGATACACTTCAAAAAAGCTCGAAAACTCCTGCTATATGAGACAGCAGATACGTGCAGAAGAAGACACAGTGACAATGGGCATGGCAAGATCAACTTGTGGATCTGTATAACAGTCCCATGGTGTTGCTACTATTTGTGCATTAATGAAGCCTCACTTAGTATCTTTTTTTTTTTTCTTTTTAGCTTGAGCTTGAGAAAGTGGTTTAAAGTGATTATAATAGTTTTATTTGAAGTGCTATATTCTGCGGCTTCCCATTTCTCGCTGCTGCTCCAAGTTCTGGGACCCCACGGTTCACGGTAAACAAATAAGACAACGCTGGGATGCAAGCTGTGAAGAAGCCTGCTCACTTGTGCGCAGCTTCAAGCTGCTTTGCGTAGTACTTTCCTGCCTAAATTGGAGCGGGGCTCTGGGGAACACAGCAGGTACTTGTGCCCTTCTCACTTCTGGATTATGCATCCACTCTGTTCCTTTTACCCCAAAGATCACGTGCGTGCGCTGATAGTCAGGTATTCCTATTCAAGCAGATTATAATTTTCAAAAGGTGCTACTTTTGATCCACTGTGGGGTTATTTTTTAAGTCAGCATATATATTTAAATCCATGACTCCAATCCCAAAGGCACAAGATGCGCAGCGCCATCGTTGTTTGGCACTGTGTTATCCCTGCAAGGAATACAGACCCTACCGCTGGCTTTTTTCTTCCCCTCTGCCTCTTCCTGCTGGTGTGACCTTGGCAGCTGTAATGCAACAGATGCCTCTTTCTCACTTGTTTATCTGTGTGAGAGAGACTTCTGAGGCCCCAACTTCGGTGCCAGCTGTGAACCGCCTCCAAATTGGTTTTTCAAAGTTTGCCTCCTCACCGTCTGGCTTAGTATCTCTGCTCCCCGCAATCTTAGGGATCAATCTTCACTGACATTTTTCCACCCCTCTCTGGTTATTGCTGAGTAGCAGCTGAATCCCTCAGTGATTCAGTACGGGCTCTTTCTGACTGTTGTTTTAGGAGTGAAAAGACTTATTTCTTCGCTCCTTCCTTTTTCTTTTTCCTCTTTATTTAAACATAAGTTTTACAGAATAGCCACTATATATATTTTGTGACTCAAATATCCAGGTCAGAAAATGTAAAAGAGATTACCAGTGATGAGAAAACAGAGATAACAAAATAACCCCCCCCCCCAAATTGCTGTCAAACAGAGAATCCCCATCTTCAAAACAGCTGCAAACATATTAGCCTATTTAGCAGCCCACTGCTTGGAAGAGGGAGAGCCTCATCTTCTTTTTTAGCTGCAACAGTGATTTATAGGATGAATAAATGATCTGCATATAAGATGATGACTGGTTTAAATGTAAATGTTGTGAAAGACTTCTTATGTAAGCACATACAATTGCCTGAGAGAACCTCGTACATAAAAGCCACAGCTGCAGCATGTGGCTTTTTAAGCATTTGTTTTATGAAGTACACTTTTCATTTCAATGGTTGTTATTTTTCATTTACTTTTATACCAGCTTTAACCAAAAAAAAAAAAAAAAGAAAAAAAATACTTGAAGTTACAACACGATCCGTACACTTTCAATAGGGAGGTTATGCAAAATACTGACACTGTTAGAGCAGCTAGATGCACATAACACACGTTCATCTTTTAACGATGTCATATTTAGCTGGAAGTTACACCCCCACCGCTGATGAGGTCTCACAAGCGATGCATGCATAAGGACCAAACGTCCTTACTTTCTAAAGGTAAAACCTGACGGGTGGCTGCATCGTACCCTGTAGGCTGGGCAGGGCTGAGCTTTACGCAGTGGAGAGGATCTCCTTGGACTGCTACCATCCGTAGCAAAGGGTGCAACCGCTGGGCCCTGATGAGCGGTCACCCACTGAACACCGTGGTAGCTTCATGACAGCTTCTCACAAGTGCTCCCGAACAACACCAAGAGGGGCAAAGGTGCCAGCTCTGCCACCTGCACTAGTATTTTCACTGGAGCTTACTGACTCCTCCAAAATGCTTACTGGAGTTGGATGGGTTGTAGAGGTCACTGCCCTCAGTTACTGGTGGGGGCTGCAATGGCTGCAAGTGTTTGTATATTAGTGTGGGTTTTCCCCAAGTATTTCTAGATCTCTTGGGATGAAACCTGTTATGGTAAACATGTGGTGCTGCATTCCGACTAGCTCTATGGTAGATAAGCTTTTCCACCAGCCCAAGGTAGCCTTTTCATGAGTTTGAACAACGAAAACACCGCAGACGCTTGTCTTCTCTAGAAGAGGCACAAAGGGATCCAAGGCCCTTCCTGTCTGCTTCACCTCTTTATTCACGGAGAAAGCAAAACCAATATATTTTCTGATTCCTATACTCAAGTCTTTGAAGGTGTAAGGAAGAGGCAGAAAACACCACTTGGGCATAACTCTGCTTCCCTAGGTGGACGAAACAAATGGTGCACAGATACAGGTCACTTCTCCCACTCTCCCCCTCTATGCCTCAGCGTCCCCCCAGCGTTCACCTTCCTGGATTGTGGGTCTTCCACAGCACATGTACTAAACCAGAGGACAGCTAAAACTTGTTCCCAGTATTTTGAATGCCCTCTAGTGGAAACGCTATTTCTGGAAAATGGGCCAACTGGAAAAGCCTACCCAGAATCCCTAACACAGAGGTAAAGGTATGTCTTTTTTTAAAAAAGAGAAAGAAGGGGATAAACAGAGTTGACTTATTACTCGTACAGCCTCAATAGTCTGCTTTCCTTGTGATGAAGCAAACAGAAATGAAAACAATGCCTTGCTCTAATTTTTAAAAACTGACCAGCAGTTTTCACGTGCCACTTGGAACACCTTTGAGAGGCTTTGTTTTCAGCAGGTGAGAGGTGTTTTTCACAAGTGTGCTAGCACTGTCTTCGTTTTACCTGCCTCGGTGGGGTACTCTTCAATTCTGAGAATACTGCACCAAACCAGATTCCCAACTCATCTGAAACCAGATGACACCGTAAAGAAAGCGGAAATCTTATGGCATGATGTGCAAACGCACACAATACATAACTGCCTGAATACAAACTTAAATAGCATAAGTTATTCAAGTAACGCAGCAGCAAGGTCCCGTTCCCATCCATCTATTTGATCTGCTTGTGTGGATGCTAAGATCTAGATATCCTATACATCTTACTGAAACCTTCTGGAGAACAGTAGGGCTCTGAGCACAGCGTATGACCTCTAGAAGGTGGTAAGACATACTTAGCATTGATAATGTTCACTAATTACAGAGACATAGCGGGCATTCAGCATTACCACCTCAGGCGCTCAGGCAGAGTTTACAACTCTGTGCCTGATGTGCCGCAAGTAGAGGAGGTATGAAAGCCCTCGTATCTCTATCTGGAATGACAAAGAGTGCCTCAACTTTGCCCCCACCTGTCCCTGCTGGAAGCAAGAACAAGGCTTTAAAAGGCTGTGACTGGCTGGGGTGCAAGAGCAGCAGCAGAGGTGGGGTGTCCAAAGTGTACAGGAGCATAAAAAGGCTCTTGCCAGGGTTCAAGACTACTCCCTGTGTCTTCCCATGTGAAATGTTCATTCCCTTGAGGTCTAGCAGCCAGGCAGAGGAAGGGTGAAGCAGTAAGAGTAAGTGGCAGTGAACTGGGTATATGTAATTGCTCTGGATGTCTAAGTGCTGCCGTAGGGTCCCAGGAGCGGCAAGTGGCATTCATTAAGGGACTGAGGACCTCTGCTTAACACACGGTAACTCAATACGACTTTAAGATTGTTCCACTACAGTTTGCAGGTCTTCACTAATTTTTTGTGAATAAAATGAATAAGATAGGTGGCAGCGTCCCCAAAACATTACACAGCTACTTTCTGTGATGTACTTAAATACCTTCCTCCACACAACCCAAATCAACAAATGCATTCTTTCTATAGCACTCACAAGTGAGCTGGTCTCCAATAACACAGTTTTTACCATATTATTGTTTGATATGGTATCTATGACCTTTCCATTTTAGCGTATTGTAAAGACAGGAAAGAAGAAATAACGACACAACATTTCAAAGTAGCCTACAACTGAATAAACGAATGTATCTCTGAATTATTCCATAAAAAAACCCACAAACACAAAACCCAATCTGCAATTTCCTTTAGTTTAAAAAGTAGCATAAGGATGGGAATTTGAGATATCTGGAGACTAATAGAAAGTTCCATAGCATTGCTACGCAACTCCTACAAATCCTTGGAGCTAAGAGAAAGCTATGCAAGAATACGCATTTTTCGCCCTGAACACATATCCCTTAGGAAACCATGAGAGTGTGAAATTTGAGCTCGCGTGTGATAAAGTGTACCAGACAGAACCGTACACGTGTCACAAATAAGTAATGCACATCTTATTCACATACCTTGCAAATCTACGTAGGTCATTACGCGTTATATGCCCATTATCTATACACATAGAAAAATCAGATCACAGGTCCATCGCAGACGCAAGTGGCACATGTGGTTGCCTACAAACCCTGTAGTACAACACTGTCCACAAAGAGACAAGAGCTGAGCCCACTCCTGCTTCCAGTTATCAGCCAAGCCTTTTGCTATCCCCACCTATGGCCTAGTTACGAGAGGAGGAGCAGAAGGACTTAAAACCTGCTGGCTAAATGTCAGCAGTAGGAGGCAATAGCAGATCAATACCATGTGCTTCGATCGGGCTTTGCTCTAAACAATGTGTTCTGGAAAGCTCTGGGTCATTGCCCAGCTCTACCTGTGAGCTACCTACAACTGCAATGCGTTGCGTTTAGAAAGCTTATGAAGTCTCACCTTCATACCTGAAGAAGAAAAAAAAAAAAAAAAAGAAAAAAAGAAGTTGCAACACCCATCACTGCATGCTCTGTTGAACAGAGCAGACCTTTTAAAACAAGAAGGGGCAGATTTCACCACACTTGAGAACTCTATCAGCCTTTTATTGCAAATATTACCAAAAGACAGTCTTTCAGACATGTTTTCCAGGGATATTTATTCATGGAATCAACAGTCTTTTCATTTCTATTGTTGTCCTCTATAGATCAAGACTTCTGCTGGTGTGGGAAGTGCCTGCAGAATGGGACATGTAGAGGCTTAAGCTGCAAAAGCATGGAATAGTGGAAATAGAAGCTGGCCAGAGCAGTGGCAGGTGGGAAATCAATTCCATCTGCCATCCATTGCCCAAAGCAATCCAGAGTACTGAGTAGTTGGTTAACTACTTTTCACCTCGTGTTGTGTTCTGGTGATATCAGAACAAGTAACAGCTATTCTGAAAGGATTAAAAGTATAAAAGGTTGGTGGGAAAAGTATACACATTCATGCTTGCGCATAAATCTGAGCTCAGCATGAAAAGGGAAACTATCGTACAAAGCTTCAATGGACAGGATTTTTCAGCGGTACTTCACCTGATCACTTTGCCCCTTCCAGTAGTCAAAGAAAAGTCAAAGTACGTGGGGAAAATTCTAACCAACAGATCAGGCTTTTAATTATGTCCAGAAATGAAGTAAAGAGATACGCTTTCCAAAACAGATTGATTCATTTTCAACGTTCTTTTCCCCTTCATAGACACCACAGATAGGCTACATATTATTAAGAGTTACAAAAATAGCAGAATAGTCAACTGTAGTCTTGAAAGGACGCTTTAGTTTGGTATTTTCTTCAAACTGATTTCACTTCAGATAGTATTGGCAGCGGAATGAGACACACCTGATTCAATACTTCATTTTACTAGTTAGGCACTAGCCTGAGATCGTTGGTTTACCCAGGTGTTAGTTGTAGAAAAGCAAGTAAATATTCATTTACAGTCCATCCAGCATTACACTTTAATGCTTTCTTATCATCTGGTCCATTAGGATGACATGAATAAAAACGAAATCCTTTGTATACCATTGCTAAATACACTCTGCAGTATCGTTTTCTTTGGTACAGATATATTCTTTAGCAACATGGTTAGAGGATTCAAGCGGTTCCCTTAGAGAAACCTTTTTTAAAGACTTCATTTTCTTCCCAATTAGAGCATGGCATGTTAACAGAAGTTAACACAAACACAGATGGTAGAATAAATCGTTATGACACGTGAAGGCCTTTGCTGAAAGAGTGGAGCCCACGCTGCTTTGTAGAGCTTGGTACCAGAACGCTTCTTCACTTTGTCTCTCCTTCCAAGAGGAAAGAGGGGTAGTTAATTTACCTGGTACAAATCCTTTTCTGGGAGACAGAAACTTTAGTATATTCATCAGACTTTTGCACTGTAAATGAGGTTTAAATTTCTGTAATCAGAGATACTTGATTGCTTTAGAAGGGTGATAGAGCTTCCATCCTGGCAAAATTCTATGCCTCTTCTTCTCCCAGGCATTAAAGCTGCTTGACACTACTCTGCCTCAGTAAAGTGGCTGTAAGTGGCTGTAAGTGCAACGCACATCAATTTTAAAGCCTCCTTACATAGTCAGAGAAGTGCAATGTAGACAGTATAAATGAAAATCCATTTTTGTGTGCTGAAGTCAAACCCAAAAAGCATCTATTCATAAAATAGTCCTGTAGTATAGCTGCGTTCAATCAATATAGTCAACATATTAGGAATTCATTGTAATGAAACTAAATGAAAAAATAAACTTTTTTTTTTAAATATTATTTGTATTACAGCTGCACCCAGGAGCTGCACATCCCAGGGTTCCCTGTGTTTTGGGATAGAGATGTTTCCAACAGAACAAGATCCTGCCGAAAATAACTTACAGTCCCAAGAAGAATATTTTGCCTGCCATCCGCCTGGCACGCTGCTGTCTATTCCTGACCATTTTTACTGTCAGTGAGTTCCTTTGTCCACACAGGACAGACATTTCTTTTTCCAGTACGCACTTCTGAGGAACCCTGCTAAAAGACTCCTTCTGTGTGCACAGCGTTGCGTCTCTCCCCATCCTTTCAGAAACTGTTCCAAAGCACCCTTCCTAGTTATAAAAAGGTTGAATGGTTCACTTCACCCTTCAAGAGCTTTCGTTTCTGTTCCATCTCCATTTGGGTTGAGCAAAGATTGATTGAAAAGGTGCAGTTCCCTCACTGGTTTCCAGGCTCTTTCAGCCCTCCAGTGCCTGGTGAGGTTTGATGCGTGCTCCACTGAACTCAGCATTGTGTTTCTGCTTGCAGCCCTGGGCTTGGACACCGAGACCGCAGCCTTGCTGGGGGCCGGGACCTGGGCTTCACCCTGCAGCTCAGCACCACAGAAGCATACAGCTTCGTGTTAAGCATCAGCAGATAATTCAAAATACCAGGCTTTTTTGCTTTTGTACAATGCACCTCTAAAGAGTCACTCATGACTAAGACTCCTGACCCACACATAGTGGGACACGATGGCACGTTTACGGTCCAGAATCCATTAGAGTTAATACTGCACTATTTACACTCCTCTGCCACAAATCTAATACTGTTGTTACGGGTGTCCCATTTAATGTACTCCAGGAATGCTCTTCAAGCCAGTATCAATTACATTTGCAAATAAACTAATGTTTTGGGTGAAACAAAGTGAAAACATTCTTCCTCTGAGAAATTTAGGACTTTGTATATGCACCTATTCCAAGTGAATCTTGTGTTTTATTCAATTAAGTACCACAGACGATTACAATGATCCAGAAAACATTAAATGAAAACATCGATTCTACAATAACAACGTTGGATGAGCCATGAACTGCTACCAACAACATAATCATGACGCATCAAACTCAATTACAACTTCAAAAGAGTCCTTTAATTTCACAGTAATTATTTAATGTTATTTTCAACTCAACTCTTTTGCCACTGACATTTGCACAAAGATGTCTCTAATTTAAAGGCTGATATTTTGTGACCTCAATCTAGACACCTGGCACAAACTGCCAGGTAGTTCGTATCTTCTAGAATGATATGTGTTCTCATCCTCTTCAACGTTACTGTTTTCAAGACTAGATCCTGCAAGCAGGTCAAGCCAGGTGCTTTGTACCAAACAACGACATCCGTATTTCTTTGCGTTTTGCAACCCTACAGTTTCCTGACGATGGTCTGGATTGGCCAGTTTAAGCCTCACTGAACTCAGGAAAGGTTTCAAAGGGAATCTCTTTGTCGCCTTTCCCTTCTGTATTTAAAAAAAACCAAACAACAAACCAACCCAAAACCCAATGAAAGCCCAAAGCTGGAGGTTTGAAAGTGAAGTACAGGGAGAAAGAATTTCCAACCTAATTCATTGTGCCATCACGGACATTTGATATAACAAGAACTTTTTGCAATATAGTGTCACATAATGTGCGCGACTATCAGATGTATCATTCCAGCCTCACTACGACAGTTTAAAAGGCAATACCAATTCTCATTAGATCCACAGCACAGCCCCTAAAATGTCACTCTTCCCTTACAGATCAGGAGCCTTTCCAGCAGCCTTCTTTATAATTATGTTTATTATCAGCATCAATTTCCATTTCACCATTCACCTCGGAGGAACAGCAGATGCCTTTCAACATTTACAAGGCAAACCGACAATAATTGCTTTATCCACTACGGAAACGCAGCCAGCGCCGGGGCGAAGCGAGGCAGCTCTTCCCAAATCACAGCTGCCCCTAATGACAAGTTAGTCAGCGACTAAGGAATAGCATGGTTGCTATCCCAAGGGCCAGCTGGTTTTGGTGTGGCTTTTTTTCTCCCCTCCCCCAGGATTTCCTTGAGCTACCAACCTTTTACTGAGGGTTAAAATACATTTGCAAAGCGGGAAAGTATTTATGATAAAGGATGGTGCAGACAGGCGTGTTTGGAGAGGTTGCTAGAAGGTGAGACTACATCTTCAGGAAAGAATGACGTACGGAGATTTCTTTAAACTCCTCACTCAGTGAGGCGTGCAAGAAGCCCAAATTCCATTAAAAAGAAGAAAACAATTTCTGGCCTTCCTGAAGAAGGGGAAAACCTTGACTTCATTCACACAAAAAGTGCAAAACCAAGAAGAGAGATAAAGAGGCCTGAAAATACATTCCTTTTCAAAACGCCAATACTCCTTTTCTTTATTTTAAATGCCGATACTCTTTTTCTTTTCAATATGTATTATTACTTCTTGAATGTTTGGGTCTGACAGTACAGCAGCTCGTCCACCCAAATGTTTAGCAAACTTGACAATACTTAGCTCTAATAACTTCAAAGCCTGAGAAAGCACAGGAACATCACCATTTCATGCACCAGATCTGTTTAAGAACAGATACAAAGTACTGCTCACAAGCCGTAACAGAAACGATATTGTCCCGGCAATAAAATCACAGAATGGAAAAAAAAAATATCACAGAAATACTACCCATTTTCAAGTTTCTTGAAAAAAAAGAAAAAACCAAAAACGACAAAAGTGAACAAGATTTTGGTCACGCAGCTTTCACTGGAGAAACTCCAAAGGAAAAATAACAGTTTAACACAGAGTAATGAAATTATACATTTTCTCCTCAGCTTGAAGGCAGCCACCTGGCCAAAAATAAATTTAAGTTTGTTTTCAATATGTAAAAATTAAAGGGTTTTTTTTTCTGTTTTTGCAGTTAGTTTTGCTATTGTTGTCTATCATACAGCAATACTAAATTAAATGAGGGTATCAATCTGTCAAATACTGTAATAAAGTTGGAGCCTGTAAGCCCAGCCACCTTACAGGTGAAGCCATTTCTGAATGAAGGATATCTTTGAGTCAGCAGGCAAGATAAAAACCACAAAACACTTCACGCTGGATCAACCTGATGATCAGTTTACCACACCTCATAGTACAACAGCCAGAACGAGCCAGAGTAAAGTGCAAAAAGATTTTCACAAACCTGCTTAAAGGCACAATTTTTCCATTGTTAAGAGATACCAATATTCCTTCCAAAAAGCTCTTTTTATACATTTCTAATCTTTGTGCTTATAAATGTGAATGCTTTTTGTTCATGTAAACGCAGGAGCACAGAGGAGACCTGACTAGAAATTACAAGTGGGTGAATTAATTGTGTAGAAAGCAGAATTAATTTCAGAAATCATAAAAAAAACAAGACCAAAACAAACAGGAAGGATGCTGTGCTTCCAGTTTAGCTTTTATCTTTATCCCTAGCACTTAAAATTTGACTTAAGTCATGCAGTTTGACTATCCCTCCTAAGGCGTGTTACTGCCAATCGGAACAGCAGCAATATTCTTAGTTTTGATACAAATTTCTATATTCTTCCTAAACCTGGACGAATTCCTTTGTCAGCACCTTCTCCTGGCAACAAGCTCCACGTGTGAGAATAAGGTCCTTATATTTGATTTGAACTCAAACATTGGAAACGCCAGGCTTTACATTTGTTCAGAAGCTTTTGGTTTCCCTTCTCTCGATCGTGCCTTGCAGCAGAGAGCTTCAAGGGAAATATTTTGGGGAAGTGGGTAAGAAGGAAGACTATTTAACAGGAGTCTGGGTGGGAAATATCATTGCTCCATTTTCTGCTATCCTGGCTTCTTCCTCCCTGCAGCTTCTTGTGTATCTGTTCAACAATGACCACGGCCATTTGGCCACCTGCATGTGAAGAAGGGGAAAAGATTTCCTGATAGTCTGTTTAATCCCACCCCCTTCCTTCATCCCCTTCTACTGGTAGAGAAAAAGGCTCCAAACTCACAGGTGCCTAGGTCCTACCCCTTCCTTCTCCTGCCCTACGGTTATTTTGCACACCCCCAATCAGAAACACACCTTTTTTTGCCCAACTGCTGAATGACCGTTTAATTTTATTTGCTCAACAACCTCCTATCTCCTCCTACTGGACACCACTGACTTCTGCCCAATTCCTTCAGACTTCAGCACCTCTCACTCACCCAAATCCCCCTCCCAGGACCTTCCTATCCCCCAGCCTTGCCACAGGTCCATTTACTGCATCCCTCCTCTCCAACCACCCTTCATGCACCCAGCTTCCTCACCACCCTACGGATGGGCAGCAGGAGGACACATCTCCCCTTCCCACAGTGCCCTCAGCTCCTCATTCATCCCTTTCCATTCTCCTCATGCATGGGGTAAAGTTGGGGATGCCAATTCCTGGCAGGACACTTGCCCTTCATGGGCTAGATATGGCCCACAGGTTGACACCTGAAGAGCCTTGTGCTGCAGTTTGACGTCCTCTTTGGGGTCTCCTTTCCAAAACTAAATAACACCAATATTTAACAATTTCCCTAGGTGTTAGATTTGCTCAAGCCTCAAAACACCCTCATCAGCCATCTCTGAGCCCAGCCATGCACGCAGTGTTCCCAATGAAGCTACAGTGCTTACTTATATAATTATATTTATATAATTACATTATAATTACCCTCTGTATTATCCTCCATGCCATTTTTTTTACGCATTTTTAACATCTTGTTTGCATTTTATTAATTCCTTTTTTCTCCTGAATCCTGCTAAGCTCGTGGCCTCAGTGATGTATTGTGGCGATGCAGCTCCAGAGGTGCACTGTCATCCGAGCAATTACTGTTGTCCATTATCAACTAATTTCCGTTGTCTATAGAAAAACCTCAAGGTCACACTATTCCACTGCAGCTTTGGGCTGATCACCCAAAAGAATATGCTACTAATAATTAGTATTTAAATGCTAGAACAGATGAATAGCGAACGCATTAACAGTGGTTCAGCTATGAAGATTATGCTGGAGGAGGAGATTACCACAATGCCGGATCCCTGAAGGTGGCGAGTACTTGCAATTCCTATCTGCATTCCTGCCGGGCCAGCGCGAGAGGGCTGTTCTGACGTGGTCAAGTGCAACACAGAGAGCCGCGGTGAAGGCATGCATGGAGAGCACGCTCCCTTTACACCGTGGGATAGATCCTACGGTGTCATGGTCTGACTGCAGTTCCCTCTGCTTTGAATAGAAGTCTCACCTGCAGGAAAGCTGTTAACGTTTTTTCTGTCTGCAAAAGATAGCAAAACGCCCCTAGAAAGAAACACAAGTGACCCAAAGCGGGGGAAAAACACATTAAAAAAGAAAATTGCCCCTCCAGTACCACATCTACTGCCTCAAGACACAGCCGGTTCAATGTAGCACCGACCTCTGTCACTTTGAAACCTGAGGAATCGAGCGGAACATCACACACAGCTGCCCATTGCCGTTGCTTCTGGGGGCTCCCGTCTCCAAATAAGTGTGGGAATCCTCCCTGGGGAAGTAGCCCAGCGCAGGGAGAAATGCTGAAACTATCATACTGCATCCTTCATCCTCTGCTAAATATTTTCCGACATCACATTCAGCAGTGCTTGAAACAATCCAGTTTGCCATCATTAATACTTATGAGGCCAAGACAGAGCTGAGCTCCTTCGAATATGGAATTGTGCCTCAAGGGCAGGCGCTGCCAACGGTGGACGGACTTTACACAGACTAAAGGTTATCGTGCACAGCCTTGAATGGCTTGTCACGGTCCTGCCCCTTAGTGAACACAAACTGTGGCACAAGGAAGGATAAGATTTCCCCCTTTTTCCTCTACAATATTGTAAGTCTAACGCTCAAAACAATGCAAACGTTGCATAAGGATCTGTAAAAGCCCACCTAACGTAGACGGCACACAACACGTGTTTGCTCTCCGGCTCTCTGTACCCCTCTGCAAGGAGGGACACTGACACTATTTGCTCTTCTTCCTGAGCTAATTTTTAATCATTTTCAGGAAACAATGTGCATTTATTAAGTAGATCAATATTTTGCACGCTATGCTTTCAGGAAAGTCAGATAATTTATAGACTTTGCTTGACATTTGTCTTCTGGTGCAATAATGTGTTTCCAAAACTCAAGTAAATTTACAAGCCAAGAACTCGCATTTCCCGAGCCCAAGCAAACAATTCTCTGTCATGTGGTTGCAGAAGTGAAACATATTTCTCCCTTATCAGTTATATTCTTACCAAAGAATTGCATTAACACTGGAGTTTTTCCATGAGCATTGCTTATATATAGCAACTGCATTAGCCCTTCTGCACAATCCTCTTGAACCACCCAAGCCTTGCAGATGGATTAAAAAAAAAATTAAAAAAAAAATCTCTGCCAAAGCTTTCAATTCCACTTGCTGCTTCCATCTCAGTTCTGGGATGAAACTCATCTGGACCCAGTGCCTTGTCAACTTCTAACAGCTCTAATTGCCTAACTATCTGTTCTGGCATAACCATAAAACCTTTTAGCGTTTTGTATTGCCCCAGGAAAATGTATTCTAGTCTCTGAAGTGACCTTCAGCTTTTTCTCTTAATACCTAAGGCAAAGAATTCACGGAGGCTCTTTGCAATGACAACCTCATCTGTCACTCCCTACTCATGCCTCTTAACACCCTCATTGACCTCTGCATTGCTGCATTGTTTCTGTGATATTTAAGGACATTGTGGCTGTTTATCCGTGTTCCAGTTACTGTCTAACTGGCCCAGCTTAATTATTAGGTGCCTTTTTCTTTTCTCTATGCAGATGTTTATTTTTTTTTTAAGTTTTTCTCACAACAATGATGTGACAAGACTGACAGCTGCATTGAACAGCGGACCTATTTACTTTTTTTTTTTTAAAGGAAAGCCTTAATTAAACATTCCCTCACTCTCTTTATACGTGTGCACACACACATTCATTTAGGAATTGGTTTTGGATGTGTTGCAGTTCAGGTAGGTAATTTTCCTTATTCAAGGCTCCGGTACATTGGGACACTCACAAGGGAAAGAGAGGAAATAATTTGAAATAAAAACCTATGAGCCTTTACGTTCAAGTCTTTGAGTTTCTGATATGTCTGATCCTTGTCTCTATATGCAGAAGGAACTGAAAAGCTGAAACACTGGGGGGAACTTGCTCACAGCAGAGGCTCTTAGGGCCAGACTCTCATTTATGTTATGCTTCCTCCTGTGCTACTCTTGTCAGAATAATGTGAGGGGGAGTTAAAATAAATTAAAATAAGAATGAGGATGACACCCCTTGTCCTCTATGCCATCTTTCCCACCAATCCAGCTTTTCCCTACTGTTTTTTCCCCGCCTTAGTGCCTTTCTAGGCACTAGTCTACACTAATCCATCACACGAGATCAGATCAAATGCCTTATTGCAGGTGCTGGTTTCCCCATTCTCAACTGCATTTTCTCATACTTCTTCCTTTTTGACATAATGTTACCTCTTTTTTCTCTGCTGAAATCTATATCCACAGACTGCTTTGTCCCTTGGGTTAATCAGCCAATCCAAGGTTTTCAAATCTGGTCTCGTTAAATGGTTCCCCCTTCATCTTCATTTCTATCTTTTTTTGGTGTATATTCAAGTATCTCCTTAGTAGTAAAGCACCCAGACCAGTAATAGTCCAACTGAGAGGAGAGATTCCCACATTCCACGTGTCTGTGACCTGTTCCTTGAACAGTCCCAACAGGCATTCAGCTTTTTGGGAGCAATAACACAAACATAAAAGGCTTTCAACTAAGCCAGGGTTTGTTTTTTTTTTAAGCATATTCCCTTCCTCCGCTTCACCCAAACACATTAATTTGTATTGTGCAGAGATGAAATTAACTCCATTATCTGTGAGTATTTATCATCTCTATGCCCCTTTGTAATAGTTTTCTTTTCTGCCTATTACTCACAGTTCCTTCCTATAGAGCATCACACACAAATTCATTAACAGGCTGTTTACTCCCTCTTCAGGATCATTAAATGAAGATGCCAAATGAGACCTGACCTAACACAGACAGCTGCAATAAGCATTTCCTTGTAGAGAGAGTCTTTGCCATTTATCAAAAACTTTGTACTAATTTTCGGTCCACTCAAAGTTGTTTACATTGAGGCAGTTTCTACAAGTTTTCAAATTTAGACTTGGCCCATTATTTTACCCTGACAGAAGCTGGTAAAAGGGGCCCATATCACAAACCCAAGAGTTCTTCAAGATGCTAAACTGATCTCTGCAGACGCTCCTTTCAAATCAGTAAGAAAAGCTGAATGCATTTCTGGAGACATCTATGGCTCAGTTCTCTCCAGAGTTGGAGAGGTCATGCATGGGGTACCAGCCGCACTCAGCCCTGGGCTGTTGAAGGATGCAAATCAATTGGAGAGAGTCCAGATTTCCAAAAATACATTATATCTGAGGAAAAACTTGAAAGAATTCAGACAGTTTAATTTAGAGAAGCAGAGGCCAAGGAGATGTAACATCTCTCAGGAACAGTGTGGGTATAATTAAACTTGCCTTCAGACAAAAGGGTGAACTAGATGACCTTTAGAGATCCTGTCCATTCCTATTTTCTCTGATGCTTTGATTGTGTAGGTCGCCTGCCCAAACTTCCCTTACAGTCAGCAGCCGTCACAGCCAGAATCCCTGCAGCCCTGAGCCTCACAGTTTAGACCCAAAACATACCCACGGCTGCTCTGGAGTTGCAACTCCCCTCAGATCCCATGGCTGAGGCAGTGGATGCTCAGCCCCTGCCAAATCTGCATTTCAAGGGCAGGACAACCAGCGACCACCATAACAAGGGCAAGGGCTGGAACTGCTGCACACCAGGACGCCGGGGCCAAGGCGAAAGTCCTCCCACTGGGCATCAGAGAGCGTCTTGGTTGGGGATGCTCCACTCGGACACCCACAACAGGGAAAGGAGACACCCAACACCCTGTAAATAACTTCCGGAAAGTTAGATCTTTGTGTCCCACCAAGGACAGGGAAGTTGCTTGCAGCGTTGTTGTCTCTGACATGATTCAGTCTGCTCTTCGCTGAAGCAGGATATTCCTCAAGTCCTGCTGCAGTTATGTTATGGCTGCCTTCCCCCCCTCCCCAATCATCCTTGTGGCGTCTCTAATGAAAAGGTGTCATCAGCGCCATTTATTACTAGAGTCACTTGCCTCTAGTCTATATTTCTGCGAATACTTAGAGACAAACATTTTCCCTCTTTTTTCTTTTCCTTAACAAACAAGGCCATGCCACCATTCTCCACTCATCTCTCCTTAGCTATCACACTGGGTACTAGTCCCCAGGAACCCCACCTAGCCACTCCTAGTATGTTGATGAAGGGACATTCACCATCCTAGATCTCATCCCCCTCTCCAAAACTGGTGCTTTTTATGTCCTCTTGGATAAAAAGCTATTTGATAAAAAGCTATTTACAGATACAAATACTTTAACTGCAATTCGTCTGACATGTTTTCTTTCATAGTCATGCCCATAAACCTCAGATTAAATCTGCCGCTTAATTAATTTGCATTTAAAGTGCATGTCTCTCTCTGCTCTCCTCGGAGCAACGCTTCTGCTCCGGTTTGTGCTCCCCGCTGCGCTCCCCACTGCCTCCTCCGCTTCCCCAGGGATATTAATTGTTCCTTTTTTCTCAGGTGCCGCCTTGTCTGTATGGGCTGCGTCCAGCTGCGCAAAACTTCTCATACTTCGAAACAATTGTCAGCACAGGCATTTGGTGGGGGGTGGGCTTCGGTTTTAATCAGGCACTTCAGGTAACTTTATGCATCTCTCCTGTTTGATCATCAAACGGGAAGAACTACCCGTGCTTGCTGTCGAGCAGCGATTTCTCAAGCAAGTTGTGTAACCCAGCCCGGAGAGGAGATGCACCTCTCGGTGAGACAAGCACGTAAAATCTTTTCTTTGATCACAGGAGATTCATATAATCCTTCCTCCCCACCCCTCAGTTCCCTCTACTCATTTACCTACAAAACATGCTCTCACCCCATCTCCTCCTCCCCTGGCTCTCTGCCGAACCTCATCTCCCTGTCGTCCCCCCGCATTTCCAAGGAAAAGGGGAGACTATTGCCAGTTCGCCTTTCTCCCCAGCAGCTGGGCTCCTGCTGACCCACATCAGCCCAGCGCATCCTCCACTTTCTGCCCCTGGGAAGGCAGACAGAAGCATAAGGCACCAGGGGAGTTGAATTCACTGTAAATATACACCCCCTGCGACACCCTGCTGGCTGATAACCACCGTGTAGCTCCCCTCCTCCACCAAGAGACAGAGGAGAGGAGTATGTATGCAAAAGCTGACTGCGTCAAGCCTCCAGCAGAGCAGTGTCTCTTGTTGTCCCCTTTCCCACCTGCAGCCAGGCATTACTGGCTCAGAGCGAGTCGGGCACCAGTAAAGGAGGCTGGATTAGCCATTAGCACCTGCGAGCAGCGACCCACATATAGGGAAACACCAGCACTGAATAACTGCAGACATAAGGTAATGCATGCAGAAGTACCCTGTGCCAATTTTGCCAGAGTGCAAGGAGAAGGCGAGGTAAATATTCCCTTTTGATTAAAATAAACGAAAAACCAAACAAATAAATCCCCCCAAAATGGACCTGGACCCTGCCAGACCACGGTGCTGCCTGTCCACCACGATGCTAAGGTCCGTGGAGAGCAGGACAAGCTGCCACAAATCACAGGCTGGACGCTGCCTGACCAGACTTCTCGAAAGCTGCAGATCAGCCCCCGCCAGAGCCCCACTTGTTTAAAAGCTACCCAGAACTCACATTTGGTAGCCCGAGGAAAAGCTAGTGCCACTAGGAGACTTTGGCGACTGCCCTATACAACATATACGTATATATATACACACACAATTATATGTGAAATTTTCTACAGTGGTTAGTTGATTTCTACTACCGACTGCTTGTAAATGCGTATACAACGGCCCCTCTAAGCTGTGTGAGCTCCGTATACATTGCGATACATACACACAACCTCCATGTGCCCTCTCTATATATTTCTGCTGCATCCATGGCTGCAAACCTGGCTGTCCTCTACGCCAGGTATTACTGTAATGAAATGCTGATACTCAGCCGCAGCTGAGCAAGTGGCTGAGAAATCAGGCAGCAAAACCAAACCATGAGTTAGAGAATGGATTAGCCAGATCCTCACTATCCAGCACCGAGAAAACTATTTACTAGGTTTTATATTTCCCACAGTAAAAACACTGCACTTTGTAAATCTCTTTAAGTTAAGGGAAATTAAAGAGATAAAAGAACCAACCCCAACCTTGAATACAGTCGGGCAATATTTTAGATGAAATCAATTTGCCCAGCCTGTCAGAAATCAAAAATGGGATTATAATGGATTATTTTAGTACAAGCTTTTGATGTTTTGTGTAAATGTTTTTGGTTTAGGGTTTCTTTTTTTCCCCCGAAGAGAGATTTTAATAACAACTCCTGAAAAATCTATAAAATGCAGTACTTATGAACACCATGTGCTGCCTTGAAGTTGTGAATGAAATTGCATGCAGAGGATAAATATATGTTCAGCAGCAGAACTACTAACAGAAGAAGCAGCATTAAAGTATTTCTATTCTAACACTTTAACACTACAAACCCCAGGTGAAATCTTACTAAAGCAGTCATAGAACTCATGTCATATCCAACCCAAAAGAAAAAAAGTTTGCAGAGCAGGAAAAAAAATGCTGGCATATTATTAAAGTGTTAATTATGTCCAGCAGAGTACTACAAACAGAAGTATCCAACCCTGTAAATCCTGGAAAATACCAGTATCACTCATAAAATTTCATTGCCCTTTACATCTGTCCAGCATCTTTGTCTTCAACCATCTATGAACATCAGAGTTTTGCCCAGTGCACTGACAAATACATCTACATCCAGAAACGCAAATGGGGAAGGAAACACCCACAAGTTTTCACATTAACAGGAGAACTGCCTCCTCCTTACCCGCAACCTGCCAGGAAAAACCTCTTTCCGAATCAAGCAGCTCAACACGCTGAAACCCTTCCAGGTTCATGATAACCTCAGCCCGATCCTACCATTCACGCCCCTCCAGAGAGTCTGTTCAGAGATAAAAAAAAAAGTGAGCCTACATACTGTGTCTCCTCTTTTCCAAGACAGACTAAATGAAAATATAAAACAAAATCCAGATGATACAAAGGGGACAGAGCCTTTAAACGCCCCAAGGCTGCTGTTCGATATATAAAATAGCGAGAAACGCAGTACCTGCTTTCTTTGTAACCTCAGCTTGAGTGCTTTTTATTTAAAAAAAAAAAATCTCATCAGCATAATCACCTCTCATTTAAAGAGAGAAAACTAGTGACCAACGATGACTTGTGGTCACCAGAAGCCATTATCTTTGCTTAGTTGTGACTATAGTTGTCGCTATATAAATTGCGCAGACCAATTAGGTTATTCACATTACGAAGGTGTGACAGCTAATAATGCAAATACTGCTTCAGGTCCTAACGACACCTCTGCTGCGGATTGTAAGAAAGCACTCGTCTTATGAGGTGATAAGAGCGGTTTCTGGAGCTGTGTTTAGTTTTTATATAGAAGCCAATGAACAGACCAAAGGAAAATGTTATTTATAATCCTAAATATCATACCATTCCCCAAAGTGACAAGATCAATATTGCAGCTTGGCACTTGCTACTGTGACAGATGGTGCTATTAAAATACTGAACATATCTTTCCTGCAGGAAAAAAAAAAAAATCATAAGCGAGGACATTATATGTTGTCCTCATCTAATTTGCATTTTAGGTTACTAAAAAATGGTAAAAAAATGTAGAAAACACTTATGTGTTCCTCTTTCAAATACAACAAAACACTAAAAAGGACTATTATATCCTTTTTGGAACAGGGAAGTGAGCAATGCTCACAGCAGTCTAAAGACTGTCAGAAAAGAGTTTTTATGTTGTTCCCAACTGTATTTTGCATTAATTTCACCGGGACTCTCTTATTTTTAATACAAGTCTGTACCAGAACAGATGAGGTTGGGAAGATTACTGATGTCTTTGTGAGCAGCGCCATTCTGTCTGCTGGGAGCCTTTTGCAAAATGCACCTGAGAAAAGCTCGGGCAAGAGTCAGTTGTTTTCCAATTCCCCAGATATTTTAAATTAAGATTAGTTTAGGTACTTACTATGGGTCAGCACTCACAGAGCTCACTGTACTGCTGAAGATCCTCCCAGCTGAAATCCTCTAGGCTGAGAGCCATCTGCAAGTACTTTGGCAATTGAGATTACTCATTGACAGAAAGTTCCTCATTTTTATTTCTACTAAGACTTCAAATTTGTCTTAATTACCTCCCCTCATCCCCATCCCAAGTGTTTAATTCTCTGTTGTGAATTTCTCAGAGTTGCAACAATTGGCTTTGCTCTGGTTATTTATTTATCTGCTCATTTAGATACTCCTACTTAGAAGAAAAGAAGGAATTGGATGTCTAATCAGGAATTTTTTGTATTAATCACAGTTTTGCAGAAGATTTGCCGTGTAAACCTAGACCTGTCACTTTCTTTCTCATACTCTTATGAAACGGTAGCTTTTCTCAGGCAAGTTCTGTTCATTATGTTCTTTTCACTTCCAATGACTTCTGAAATGATTCAGAAATACTTTTTTTTTCTTTTTTTTTTTTTTTTCTCCTTTTCCTCCTTCTTCGTAATGAGAATTGGCTGGAAGAGTTAAGACATTTCCAGTGGGAGAAAACCAAAAACCTTCCTATTGAAAACTGATCTTTTGCAAGGATCTTCTAAGTGATAAGCCTTTGAAGTAAAGCAGGGCGAGCTCAATGCAGAGCTTTCAACGTTGGCATTAGCAAATAAAAACATTTCTTCCTGCCTGCTTCTGGTTCCCAGATTCAACAACCCTTGCTTTGCAGTCCCGTCTATACTGCCCCATTTCTGTTGCTATTGCTGTGGGGCAGAGCACCCACATGCTTATGCTGGACCCAGAGGGGTTTTCCTGCTGGTGGGGTTACAGCAGCCCCGGGCTGCGTGCACCACCCCAGATTACACACGCTGCCTCCACACTGTTGCATTAGCTTTAGTCCTAACGGTAGAATGAAACAGCTTCTGAATTTAGGCAAGGCCACAGTCTTGATATTGACTTTTTAAGATATCACACAAACAATACAAGAACACCTCCCACGTCACAGACGCCCAAGTGTGGTGGGAAGGTGAACATCCTTACCAATAGGTAGCTTTTGGAGGACAAAGCCAACACAACTTGGCAAAATTTGTACCACCAAGAAAAAACTTGTAAGCTCCATCAGTTTAATTTACTATCTACAGGACGCATGCCAGCTACTCTAAGTTCCTCTCCACAGTGGGTCCACTCATTCAAGCGCTAGATTCTTTAAAAAAGGGTTTCTGTGTTCCTTCAGAAGTTCTGGACGGACTTGGGTAATGACACAGAAGTTCAGGCATGGCTGCTGATGGTGATTTTCATGGTTTCTGCACAGGAGGAACTAGAGGGAGATGTTTTTAAGGCTTGGAAACTCGACTGTGAATGCTGGCAATAGCTGCTGGTCTTCTCATGGGAGGCAGGAATTGTAATTACTAATTACTGGACTAGGAAAGAAGAAGGGGTTAGTCCTAACGAATGCAGATTTTTCAGGAGAATATATTCTAAAGGGCACTTTTAGTGCAGCAGAATCTAAGAAATAATAAAATCCTACAATGATGAAGTATAAAGTTCAGTATAAAACACATAGTCATTATGTGGGATATAAAAGAGTGCAAGAGAAGACCAAGTCGGAGCAGCTGAATATATCATGTCAGAATCAGGAGTTCTGTTCAAAATTGGGGTAGAAGATGGAAGAACAGTAAACTTCTCTAGACAGCCCAGGATACAAAGAGGTATCGGTCAATAAGAGCTAATTCAGCCCAATGCAAAGGACATAAAGTCTGACTCTGTTTTAACAGGTCTTTTAGCTGATGCTTGACCCAGGCTGCAAAGCTGTTCTGGAGTTGATCAGCACAGTGCTGTATTCCACTTTGTCCAGTGGCAGGGTAAACTGCCAACTGTTGTGTTTTACAGAGGTTTAAAACAGATGTAGCTAAATAAAAAAACCAACCAACCAAACCAACCAACCATAATTGCATTGTTTCCATGCGTCAATGACATGACAGGGTGGAAGAATGGTCGTTAGTGGTTAACTGAAACAGGCACCAGAGAACTTTTTGAGGATGGAGCTTATCAAGAAGTCTTGATTTACACAAACACACACACAAAAAAAAAAAAATATGCACGCTGTTGGTAATGAAAACAAATAATATCTGAGCAAGTGGTAGAAGAGATCTGGTGGGTGAGGGAAAGGAAGCCAAAAGGTGCTTTGAAAGAATTATGCGAGATGATTAATCCTACAAGGAGCAGAACTATGTATTTATAGGGATCAGATAATAGCGTTTTAGATGTTGGCAGGCAGGGCTAAGAAAGGATAGTCTAAGAAGAACAAATCCAAGAAAGGAAAAAGTTCAGCCTGGTGCTGCTATATACAGTGCAGCCAATCCTGATGTCTAAACCTTGAAACAAATTAGATGTCTAATTTAAATCAGAAACTGTTCCATGTCTATAAATTTCCATTTTACTGAATTGAAAAAGAGAAGAGCTGAGATTTTTAATGCTGAGAATAGAATGTAGAAAGAGAATAAATAAAATCAGTAAAGGAAAAATGAGGAAATTACATAAATTCCAGCATTATACAAGTACTTTCTTTGTAATTGGAGGTGACTGAGTCAACTAATCAAAGTAGCCACATTTTAAACAAATTAATCTTGAAGTAAGATTCTGCTACAAGCAGCGAAATAGTGCTCTCGATATATCCTGTCCTGTGTCTGGGTAAACCGGGGAAAACAAACCAGCCCCAGATCAGGTGAGTGGGGAATATCAGAGCCTTCTACCCACTGCCCGGGAGAAGGAAAGCCCTGCAGTACCAGCAGTAATTCCCTTCCTCTTGGCGTGGTTTAGATCCACAGACTTCAGGGGACGCGCCATTTCCTCACGTGCACAGTGTCTGCTTTTGTTTACTGACTTGACAACCCTCCAGGAACTCCAGCAAGGTGTTTCCTACCTACTGCCATGCTGATTTAAGACACTTTTTGTTATTCTCTTAAGTTTTCCTTTTAGGGAGTTTCTAAATAACAAAGAAAGTCACGGTAAATTATGTCCTTGGGGGTAAATTATGTCCTTGGGGGAAAAAAAAACCCAAACAAAAAACAACACCCAGAAAAATCTGTGTGCAGTTTAACAATGCCCACCTTGTAAGAATCCAGAAAAGTCCTCAAAAATCAAACAAGCAGAACCAGCAGAGAGCCCCTCTCCTTCCCCCAAATGCAATTAACAAGTAGGACATATGAGATCAGGCCAGAAAAACATTCAGGGAAAGAGAGGCAAGTAATAAAGTCACCTCACATGGGCACACCTTTATTTTCTGGGTCTACAGCAAACCTCCTACCAAAGAGGCGCTGGTAGAGAGGTGATGATGAATTAACCAAGACTACGAAGGTGAGGAATAACCCAGTTCCTGGTTTGCCAGCAGCAGGAAGCCCACAGGAAAGTTTGTTCGTAGCACCGCTGTGGTGTAAAAGTGTCGATCAAAGGAGATGAGAAGGTAAATGATTCAGTCCAAGAGCAGAGAAACTAAATTAATTTCTTTTCATTTCTCTTTCACTTCAGAAGGGGAAGGGGAAATATCCATCCCAAGGTGACCCTTTACAGGTGAGGAAGCAGAGACGCTTGCAAAGGCAGATGTATTGAGAAAAGAGGTGAAAGAACAGTTCGATAAATTAAAATGCAATAAATCACTCAGGCTGGTTGGTATCACTCCAAGAGCGCAGAAGAAATGAAGGTGAGCAACTAAGGTAAACAAATATTTTAGTATTAAACTATTTAAATCGCAGCTTCAAAGTGGTAGGGGATGGCCAAAGCAACGTTTGTTTATTCAATAGGATGCCGGAGGGTGAGAGAGGGCTAGGAGCTATGCAGTACTTGGTCTTGCCTCAGTAACACAGCAGGGGGGATGCTGAACGAGAGAGAAAAGGATGGGAAAAGGCAATTCAGTGCCTATTATAAAGAACGGGCAGATATGGCCAAACCCACAAGCCACTGTAGTATTTGCCAGAGCAATTGAGCCAAATAAGACGAGCAGGGGAAGCTGGGGTCAAGCCACTAAGCACATTACTCTTTCTCAGAACAGCCATAACAAAAAAAGCTGAAGAATAACAACGGATTTCCAAAAAGACCTTCCAAACAGGCTGTCCTCAGGGCGATATTTGGGTAATAAACCAGAGATGGAGGGGAACAGACTTCTGTCACACTTTAGGAAAGAAAGTATATTAGATGTGCGTTTATTCTCGGCACACACGCTGCAGGATGACAGCAAGGAGTCCTAAAACCACAGAGCTGTTCCAGCTGTGGGGCATGGGATTCATCTGACTAAAGGAAGATACCCACACCTGAGATCTCCGTGTCATCAGTGGCTTTCTAGTCAACAGCTATCTGCCAGTATATTGCACGGGACGCCTGGCAGAACCTGGGTCACAAGTCACACCCTCGAAGTGCCATTTTCTCTTCCATGACTATCAAGAGAGCATGGAGTGACTAAGTCAAATACATACCACATACACGAATTTTTTTCCAGCATTTATACTTCCAAGAGGGAAATCCCACACGGGCTGCCATCATTGCTTTCAAGGCACTGTTCTTGGGGTTTTTTTTCCCCCCTGCAAACATATATCAAGCCTGTACAGAAATTACAGGCCGGATTCACAGCAAACCAGAGTCCTGTTGCAGCCTGTCAGCTGCTCTGCAGCGCCAAGGGATGTCAAGTGCAGATTACAGACCAGTTCTTTCCAAGGCAGCCCAGCCCCGAAACGCGAATCAAATCTTCCTGAGCTCCTCAATGCAGGATCAGCTGCTAATTGCAGAGGTTTACCCTCCTCACCTCCTTAAGGAAGGGCAAGCAAGCCAGTTTTGCAGGGAGGAAGGACTGAAAACACCAGACCGCTGGAGTGCTTTTCTGGAGAGCTATTATCCACTTAGCCAGGGGTGAAGCTCCAGGGGGGACACCAAAACCTTCTAACCTACTTTTCTCTCCAGTCAGACATTAAAATGCAGCAGCTGTTTCCCCGTGGAAGGCAGTGCTGTGAACACGGCTGGATTTTCACTCCACAGCTGAATCCTGCTGAGGCCACAGTCTCCCATGGAAGGGGAAGGGAACGGATTCTCTTGCAGAGGTCAACCTAGCTCATGAGTCATCAAGCCTCAAGGCAAGCTGATTGACAGGTTATATGCACATTATTTACTTGCAGTAGAAAAAAAATAAATTAAAAAACTCAAAAAAATATTTTACCTGATTTATTTTTGCTTTCATCTGAAAGATCACCCAAAAGATTCTGAGCCTATTTTCTTAAGATGGGCACAATCCTACCACGACAATAGATGTTGCAGTGACCTCACCGTACACAACAAGGCTATTTCAGCTGATGTGGGTTGGAGCTGGCAGAGGAAACCACACAACCCCAGTGAGAGGTTCAGACTCCAGATCACCCTGCAGACCACAAGCCACGTACTACGCTATAGAACCCCAAAGTGGGCGGCACAATCACAGCAACAAACTCAGGTCTTGCTGGAGCTTCACAGAGATCCAAATTTACCAGTCCCTTCTCCCTCAATTTTTCTCTGAATTTAGGATTCAGACAAACTAAGAAGCTAATAAGAATTTTTAGAGACAACTGTTTTACACCGCTTCTCTCCTAAATTTCTGAGCACACAATCCCTGCGCTCCCTTGAGTTCTGGCTACTGGGTTTGTTAGGTCTGATAAACAGTTTGAAGGGTCAGGCCAAAACTCACAGATTAATTTAAATGGTAATCTCAGGCCTGTTTAACTCCAGGGGTGAAGTTCACCGCCTGCTGTGCTGCTCTTAGCAGTTTCAGTCCATCATTTCAGCAACCCAAGGCTAGACCCAGGGAACCACAGAGATAAAATGCTCACCTGGGACTTCAGGATGCGCAGCCTGCATAAGCACCTCTCGGTGCTTTTAACCTTCTGTCTCCAGTCTCCAAAACACCCTGCACTGAGCAGATCCCAGAAGCTACAGGAACCTGACAGGTTTCCGCGAGGTCCCGCTTCAATATCTTATGAGCCTGGAGGCACCAGCATAATCTCCTGACAGTGGCCCTTCTGCACTCAGGGAAGAAAAGAGCTACTCCAGGATCCTGAGATATCAAAGAGCATCACCTGAGGCAGGTCTGCCAGGTCCTCTACACAGGTGCACTAGTTAGAGTATTTAATTTTATAGAATTTAAATATATCCTCCCCACGGCAGGCTGGGGCTGAGGAGATGATAGTCTCTCCTATTCAACACAGCTGAGAGCACTCTCTTTGCTAACGCAGGAGACTATCTGGCTGTTTCCCACATAATTATTACGGGCCCCACTTGCAATCTTTGGGTCTCAAGAATTTATGTGTAGGCGCTGAGGATCAGGGGGATACATTTTAGAGAACTTCCAACACTTCTAAACTGCAATCGAGCCTGACTCTCAGAAAATTTTGTTTACAAAATCTCTTCTTAATACAATACATCTATCACACAAACATATACAGAAACCCAAAAATCTGCAAAACCTTCACATTTGGAGCCAAACTCAGTTCTACTTGTGCCAGAGGGAGTTTAGTCATACCAAGCATTGTATAAGATGAGTATATTTATAGGCAAACCTATACAGTTATGATATGGTTACATCATTTTTTTTTTGTTCTATTCTTTTTTCTTTTTTTACTGTATGCACAGTTTCCAGGCATACCTGTTCACGTTTGAAAAGACTGCAATACTTCGACACTTGACATTTCTTTATCGTCTTTCTTGCAAAGAGCCCAAAGCAATTTAAAACAAGTATGTCTCATAGCACCACTATAAACTCCATATAATTATTTCCATTTTAGCCACTGGGGAAGCTAACAAGTGACCTGCCTAAAATGAAATAGCAGCAGAAACAGGGATAGAAATTTGGAGCTCTGGCTCTGAACTCTGATCTAACCATTAAATATTCTGGCTCCTATCTATCTGGATTCAATAAATGTTGCAAAAAGAAAGAAAAAAAAAGTTGGGGGGGGAGGGCTATTATATAAGGAACTGTATTTTGTCATTAGTTCTCTTCTGGTCATCCAGAGAAAGCAGCCTCCAGTGGACAGGGTGGTAAACTTAAGAGACCTAGGTTCATCCTTGGCCTTCCACAATTATTCTAGTCAAGCCACAGTCCCAGTATATATTTTTTTCCTGGACAATAAAGTTAATGGTACTTCCTCAGTGAGTAAGTGTATTTATTGTTGGAATTAACCCATTGCTTTAGTTGGTGCATTGCTGCAGATTATTAAGTACTATTGAGCATCTGCATGCTAGGACGAAGTTAAAATTAGCCTTTGCTTTAGTTGAAGTTATCTCGATTCATCAGCAACTATTTCTTGAAGCTTTCCCTCTGCAGAGCTTTTTCCTCGGCGCTCTGCAGCTCTGCACTTATGCTTAAGTGAAATGATTGTACCCCACCAGCTCTTTTGAGCGAGATAATTGGCAATTACTTATTTTTGACATATGCAGGAAATCTAGTAAAGCATAATTCAAATTCTGTTACCAGGGATGAACTCCTTTTGCAGACAGTGCATTACAGTGCTCATCTCCACTGCCAATATCCCTGGCAGTTTTAATTCAAATCTCAGAAGTATTATGTGCGGCACATTGTTTCTTATCTGCAAGTTCCATGCTAGAGAAATTCTTTTGTTGTGTAACCTTGAATCCTTTTCCTACACTTTTTGAAACTCCTGCAACACTTGACTGGTTAAAAAGAGAACAGAACTGATTGTATCTTGTTCCTCTTTATTCTCATAGCTGAAGCTTTCCATATAAAGTGTATTAATTATCTCTTACTCTTGTTATAAACAAATGTATCTAGCCATGCAAATTGCCAAACAGCAGCTAATCTTCCTAAGACGTTTTTTAATGAGGGTACGAACGAAACTGCCCACAGATATGCCTGGTGGAACTCTACCTAGAAACCAGAGTAATAGGCTCATTACAAAAAGATTACACATTAGATACACCGCTCCCCCAGCGGGCACAATATCTGAGTGCGGATTATCTGTGCGCATTTAGAAAAAAATATTTTGACACTGGTAAGTTATTCCTTGGGCCGTTGGATGTAACAGGTATGCAGCACATTACTGTATCTTAGCTGCACCCAAACCTTGAAGGATTATCCCAAGTATTAAATCGTGCAGTGGCTGAATAAAAACTCATTAGTGGGTCTTTTACTTTTGTAAAACTGAAGTTGATTTGGAGACTGCAGAACAGAGGGAACCCTGGATAAAATTTTACAATTCACAGTTAGTAGACGTGTTCTTAGTTTTGTTTCTTTCTGAAGAAATCAAGAGATTTATTGGAAAAGAAAATACTGGAAGTTACATTGAAGAGTTTTGAATTTTTCTACTATTTCTTCAAGTCCCAGTCTTAAAAAAAAAACCCAAACATGCCAATCTAAATAACATTTCTAGGGAGAAGTTGGTGCATAGATGCAGAAAACTATTCCACCCAACTCCAGCTGAAGATGAGTAAGTAAGACTGCGCAGAAAGGATTTTGTCCTCAGTGTGGTGTCTAAAAGGAAATTCTCACCCTTCAGAAATATCAGTGCAACTTTTAGAAGTACATGCAGCACAAGATAACGTGTACTTTATTTTAAAATAGAGTACCACGTTTCTAACACTAGCGTTTATTGAGAATTTCTGTACAATTTAATTATGTGGCGTGTGAATTTATTGATCTGGTAGTTTAAACACTTTTTAAAAAATTCACTCAGTTATAAGCTATTGGATTTTGTAATGATGTCATTCTTAAAGCTTACCATTATCAGTGCAATAAAAGAGAAGCCATTTCTAATTAGATTTTCTTAATGTGATACTGTTCATTATGAATTGATTTTCTCCTTTCCCCTGCTATTTCTAAATGAGTTAGGTGAAGTTTCATTTTTGTGCAAGTAGAGGTTAATTTTCACTGGCAAGGAAGCAGAGATATTGTACAAAAGGTTTATGAAAACCTCCTTAGGCGACTTTGCCAGATCACCTCCGTGTTAACTTTCAGTCCCATTAGCATTCAAGCCCCAAGCTTCAGCTCTAATACACGTTGAAAGATTTGCAATATTAGGTAAACCTGCGAAAAGTCTGAAACTTTTTTCTTTAATGAGCATGGATTGCACGACAGCACAGCGCTGCCACTCAGCAGCGGTGCTGCTGCAATGAGGTGATTCACAAAACTAAATTAATGGCAGCTACTACCAAAGTGATTTGCAACAGGGATGTTAGTGCTGGTAAGTAGAGAGAAATGAAGGACCTTTGATCACGGGACCTGCGCGAGGTTACGGTGGGAAGACAGGCAGTGTACGCACCCTGTCTCTGCACACTCGCCACCCCTCTCGGCCATTCACAACTTGACCTCGAAACGGCGAAACACCACGAGGGCTGAGGACTCTGCTAGGTCCCAATTTTCAAATTTCAAATTAATTTTCCAAGTAGCAAGTGCCAGTTGCTCAGCACCACTGGCTTTGGGTACAAATGAGAAATCTAAATGCTATGTGTGCTTCCAGATGGGACAGCCACCAGGCGTGCACACTCTTAAGGGATAGCACAGGGATAACATCACTTTGTACACCTGACCGGTACAAACAGCACACTTTCAACAGCAACTGGACTGTGCCAACTTCCCTAATGCTGTTTTAAAAAATACCTAAATGATTCAGAAATTAGATCTACAGCAAAATATGAAAAGTTTTCTTTTCATTCAGATAAGTGCTCTTGAATATAAATGCAGAGACATACAAAGGTTAAACAAAGACCCAAGTTCATTTCTGTTCTGAGACAAAAGTCAGTTTACTAAACACTGCAACTTGAGCATGAGCCATGCCTTTACCATCACATAACTGATAAGTACCTTCTCTCACATTGTTAACTCTTTCTTGTGTACTTCTAAATCAATGACACTATGATTTCCTTTACTTAGCTTGTTGACACTGAATTAGTGCCATAAAATCCACCAATATTCTTTTTTTTTTTTTCAAAAACGTGTAGTGAAAAACTTTGCAGACTGTTTCATTATCAGTCTTCCTCTCCACACGGAAACAGGTTTCCTGTTGTTTGCACATGTCACATTGCGGTAGGAACTGGGAACGGGAGAGGAGCTGCTGCATCACGGAGATGCATCATCTCTCTGCCAGTCTACAACAAAGTGAAAGTCTTAAAGTTCAGATTGCTGCTGGATCTTCCACCGTCTTATTTAAACCAGTTGATCATTTTAAAGTATTCCTTTTGGATATCACAAACTCAGGCTTCCATAGAAGCATGTTTTAAGGTGGAGTTCAGTGAAAACATAGCAGTTATTGGACACATGATAAAGCAGAAACAATCCCACCTCCAAAAAGCACAGGGAAAAGAAATAGAAAGGTGAAAGAAGGGGAACAAGTTTCATGCCATGACGTTGGCATCACAGATTGATCCATCTGTCCCATTTAGCCGAGTCAATTTGCTGGAGCCCTCTGGCCTGCCCTGCGTTGTTCAAAGAACAGTGGAAGAGAAGTATCGATTAAACTGCAGCAGAAGCTGCTGTGCAAACACATCCTGGTGGCATCCTGGTGTGTCTGGAAATTTGGAAGGGTTAAATGTAAAGACAGCAACTCCGGGCAGTTGCTAGGAGACGGTGTCCTGGTGGCATCATGTATCAGCCTCTGACAGGCTGTTCCAACAGCACAATAATCTTATGAGTCACCGGTTGTCTCTGCCGTCATCACTCCGTGTAGAGAAAACAGCTCTCATCCAAAGGCGAAGCGCTCTCCAGCCCTTTCATGTGCTTTCTTGGATGAATTCATTTTTTAAAATTAATAAGTTATTTAATGTGGTTTGCCTCAGGCCTCAGTAAAGTCTACAAAACCCAGCAAAGCTGTAGAGATCATCTTTAATTATGCAAAAAGAGCAGGACTGATGCAATCTGGAGGAAGCCTACTCTGAGCATGAGGGAGCATTGGAACAAACTGACCGGCAGAATTTCGGGTCCAAAGATCTTGAAGTCAAAAAGCACAAAGGGATGCCAGGCAATAGCAGGAACCCATAAAAAACGAGTAACATCTCGATTATTAATAGCAGTGCCTGCACAGTGTAAGCAAGCCACCCTTTGAGAAAGACATCAGCGCGAACCAGGTTGTGGTGGGGCAGAAGACGGGAGGATGTGCTACGGCAGTGGGTTAGTCCTGTTAATTTGGAAATACTTGCTCCCAGCTTAAAATAAAGTCAAATTGAGCGGCTGCCAGTTGTACTACTCCTGCTGAATCTGGCACGAAAAATTACTCCTGTGAAGAAACACCGATGGAGGAGCTTAAAGCAAGGAAATCGCTTACAATATTTGTGATTGCTTATGCTAAGAGAGGAAGCACGGTCTTGTCTTTAAGGAATACACGACAAATCTGGGTGTTTGTCTCAGTCTTGCTTTACCACGTTTGACAAATCACTTCTCCTTGCGGCCCTGTCGTTCATCCGTAAGGCAAGGATATTGATGTTTGCTCTCACATTCTTTGTCTGACCTTTTTAGATTATAAATTCTGCAGGGCCAGGACATTTCTTTATCTTTATCATTAACGTAATATGCCAGCGCTTTAAAAGCATTAATGGATTATACCTTCGCTGCACCTCTCATGCTAAACACTAATAATAATCTCCACTTCGGAGATGGACTTGAAACACAGCTCAAATTAACTGATGTACCCAAGGTCACACAAGAATACTGCAGCCAAGCCGAGGCACCGACCCCAAGTTTTGCCCTCCGCTTTATCGAAAGAACCACAGAAAACAGGTGTGGAAGAGCCTGGGAGAGGTTGTTTTGTCAAACTGTCCTTCCAAAAACCTGAGTAAACTCCCCCTAGGCCATTCCTGAAAGAGGTTCATCCAGGATGTCTTGATACACCTCCAGTAATGGGGATCCCACAGTACCGAAAGGTGACCCTATCCCTCCTTTGCCTAACTTTACTGTTATTTCCTGATGTCTGACATCAATCACACATTACTGAAGCCTGTAATTTCTTGCCATAAGCACAAGGCCATGCTTCAAAACAGTTTTTTCCAACACTTTTAATTGAGGCCTCCTTGCAGTGTTAGTATCTCTCATGTGAAGACATACTGCACAATGATTTAAATTAAATTCTACAGCAATTCATTAACTTCTGCTGCCGTAACCTGTGTCCCTGGGCTGTCGTCCTTTCACCTGTGCACTCCCAAGAGGTATCCAGTCTGGCTCTTCTCCAGGCTGGCGAAAGCCATCTCCCCCAGTCCTTCCTCATGTCGCCCCTTCCCCAGCCCTTGACCAACTTGGTGGCCTCCCCTGGACTCACTCCAGTTTATTGACGTCCTCCTTTTACCAGGGATCCCCAAACTGGACACAGTAGTCCAAACGAGGTCTCACACATGGTGAACAGAGGGGGAAGAGCAGTTACAAAGTGCAGAGGAATTGTACAGAAATTAGGGGCAATGGAAGAAAAATTCTGCATCTGGCCCAGCTACAGGAGTCTGTTAGATAAATAATCAGCCGGTCAACATTGTTTTGATGAGAAACTATTTTCAACACAATGAAAATGTTCTTGACAGGTTTCTCGTTTTTGCAGCAAATGATAATTTTAATACCAAATGACTGTAATTAAAAAAATGCTGGTTTGACTAATGGATTGGCCACTTTACTCATGAATGACCTGGACTACCCACAGTAACCAGGTGATTTATTTTGTGATGGACATGAGAAGAGATGCCCTTGATTCCAAGACAGAAAACAATACAGCATCATGTAGTTCTGCCAAGGAGAAGGGAATATGCAGCACAAGAGCTACATCTCCCATGAGGCATTACAGTGTCAGTTATAAATGCATAATTTGATTTTCACTTCAAAATAAATGAAAATGGACTCCACACCCTCACACACCTAAAAAGAAATCAGAGTGGCACAGATTTTTTTCTAACTCATCTTTTTAAATACTATTAGGCAAATACAGTATCAGGCTAGTTTTGCTGATGAATGCTCAATGGTTTTGGCTCATGATTATGCTTCCAATGCCAGAATAAGTCAATAGGATTAGGCCCGTTATGTCTCTCACGTTTCTGTTCCGCACTGTTCAACTTCAATAAAATATATTTAAAGGATATTTTCCTGTCTCTGAGGGGTGGTGTAAGGATAAATTCCGCACTATTTCCACAGTACACTGAAAATATAGCTGAAATTTTCAAAGCCACCTAGTGGATTTTGATGTACCGTTCCCATTAATGTCAGTGGGAAGTGTATGTCTCAGAAATCTCAGCTGTAAAGCACTGCAACACACGAAGAATAATGACGAACACAAAATTTAAGTAGGGAACATAAGAAGATATACCTAAATTAGTATTCCACGTTGACATTTTATTAATAATTTTTATGTCCTTATACGGACTATCGGAAATGAAATCAGTAAAATGTGAATCATTTTTTCTAATTACCCTGTTAAAATAAAAACTAATCAAATTATTTTTAGAGAGCAAATCTTATGATTGCCTCATTAATATTCTCTCTTCTCCTCAGGATGACCACGCTTACTTCATGCTTTTATTAAATTAGGGGATTCTAGAACCTATTGTAGAAATTGGCCTAATCTCCTCAACAATGATGCTATACACTATATTTGGGACACTCTGCAATTTACATCTTGACAGGAAAGAACTTCTGAAGAGATTAGATTTGCCCTTTTTGAAAAGTCTGGCTGATGTATTATGTTTAAAATAAATTGGAGGTTGAAATCCACAACTCTTGGCTTCTGTAAATTGTTTTCCCAACAAGGAAAGCGAAGAAGAAAGAAGCAGCAAATGAAAAAAAAACCAACCCAACCAAAATAAACCAAATCCATGTTGGTTTCAACCTGGGTAAGTGCGTGTCACACAAAAAGAGACACTGAGTAGCCTCTGCTGGTGGATTCAAGGGACAAGTACACAGTCCCCTTAGTTCTTGGAGTAATAGGAATATGTAGGAAATGATTTTTCTAACCACATATTGCTTACTGGTCCTGACTTTTCAGAGCTGCCCAGCTCTCTCTATCCTTTGTCCTTCTGCTGTCACTCTACAGTTGACCTACCTGAAATTTTCCTTCTAAAGGTGGATGAACTGTTGCAGTTGATTCTACGAAGTCTCTTATTTTGAGTCTATTTAATCATGAATTAAGCCAAGCAAAATCTAAACCAGAAGATCTCCAAAGTGTCCAACACTCCATTCTTTATCCTGTTCCATGAAAAATGAAAACAGGTTTTAAAACCTACTATGTGATTAGGACTAGTCTACAGCAGTCATTTCTATGAGAAGGCGGCAGCTGACAGAGTACAACTAGGTAAATGACATTTTCTATCAATCTTGTGCCTTTGCAGCAGGTCTGGATACGCTGACAGTCCTAACGCTCCAAGACGAGTTTAATGAGCTCCCTGCTTCTCTTCTGTTGTTACATTCTGAGCTATAACATGCTCTAGAGGGACCAAAAGGGAACAGAAGGGGCAAAGGTTCTCAATGAGACACTGTGCTGACCCCTCTCCATTACCAACACATGTTAAATCTTCATTAGGACTGACACTTTGGTTATATTCTACATACCTCTGGTCCCGAACCACATTATCTCCTACAGGTCCTCTAAAGCTTGGTATCTCCACACTCTTCTCAACTCCAGGAATCTGGAAGCTGTGCAACATGTGAGCCTGCAGCTCTGGCCATATAACTACATCTCCATGAAAAAAGTATGGGGTAACATTAGACTGCAAGTGATGTGAATGCAGAATTCTAATTTAGGAGTATTTCATCCTAAATCTTCCCTAGTGTGAAAAGATCACTTAAGTCACAAGGCAACAGAGAAACAGGTTCCTAGACTAGAATTGAAGCAGTAATCCTTATTAGAATACTCTGCTGTGCTTGGAAATATTTTGTAGACTAATAAGCACAAAGATTAAGTAATATAGAAACAAGGCTCCCATTATTAATTGAATAATGATATGTTTTAATAAGTACTTATATCCTAATTCACAAAGTTTATGAAGATTTGGATCCCCTCCAAAGCTGCTCATCCATCCACACTCTTAATTCAAGAGAGTTTAATAACTGCACTCTGATGACTTTTAACCAATGGATCCCCTGGAAATTCAGAAAAGCTCTGAAATTCTAAGATAAAAATTAAACAATCTTAAAAAAAACCAAAACAAAATAAAACACCATTTTTATAACTTTTTCAAAAGTATAAATTATCTCTTCCAATTTTTTTCTGGTAAGTATAGCTCCTGTGAATGAATATGCTCAAATGACTATCAACTAAGTTATCAGAAGCAACAAAAATCCGTAACGAAAGAGAATGCAGCGGGGAAGGAGAACATATTCAGCACATCACTAAGAAACCATTAGTAAATTTAAAAAATCAATGAAAGATTGTTTTCAGATATGTTTTTACAGTCATAACTGTAAATCTGACTCATGAGATGTTAACATGCAGTGTTTTTCAACTACTTCAGAGCTTAATTCACAAGTGATCATAACCAGGGATCCTTAAGAATGGTATAATGCTATTAATGGGATCCTTTTGGTTTATATCAGAGTGGGAAGTATGTGATTCTATAAAAGAGGAATGGAAAAAGTTTAATAAATGAATCTGAACGGTGCCAATGGACCAGCTGTTGGTCTGTATGAACTTGGAAAAACATGCATTGCAAATTCTCTTTGGTTTTCAGTTGTATTTCAGACCGCTCCTTTTCTCAAAAACTAAGGAAAACCAGCTCTGAGTTAATTAAGATAGGCTAGTTTGAATCCAGATGCCAAAAATATTCATTAACAGTAATTATTTTTTATTTATGCAACCTGAGGCCAGACTCAGCTTAGGCTGGAGAATTCACAAAAATGCTTATAGGGCATTGAGAATGAATTAATAGTGTTGTAAATGGTTTAGTGCATTACATTTTGGGGTTTTTTTTTCCCTTTAGTCCCTTTTCTGAAACATTACATATTGATCATTGCCAGAGGCAAGATACAAACCTAATAGATGAACACCTTTTTCACAGGAACTAGCAAACCAGACACTAAGTGGGACTCAGGGTGGACTTGGAACTTGGATTTGGTGCCAGGCTCAAGCTGAACACAACCCATACAAAATTGCAAATGTTTTCCCCCACGATTCAATTACTACATACACAAGAGGACATCCATCTACTCCAGTGCCTCTCAACAATGGTACAAAGGTAGAATATAATGCTGGCACTATAAGGTGCTCAGGTAGCTGTAAGGAAATGTATCTTACATACGGTAGAGAAGAGCATGAGCTAAGGATCCAAACATATATGGAAATGTCCAAGCCATTAGGCTAGAGTCATAAGTTCCACGTAAAAGGTAGTGTCCCTAATTTGTAAGATGGTTCCTGCTCCTGCCTCTGTTGTTCATTCTGGTATTTTTACATCTGGTACTTGCCTTCTAGGGTTACTGTTGCTTTTGCTGTCTGCTGAAATACCCATTTCCAGTGAAAAATCTCCTCAGCATACCTCAGGGATACATATCTGCCACAGCAGCCACATTTTGATAATAGGAACTTTCACTAAGATGAACGATGCTGAGGTCTCAAAGTGTTCAAAGCCACAAGAGTCCGCTTTACATACCTGGGGCAGAGTTAGCACTGCCAAGTGTGTAGGGAGACCGCGGTAGGGTTTAAGTCATTCAACAGTTCCTTTGAATGCTGACCTTTGAGGGGAAAGATACGCCCAATCTAGCTGTGCAAACCCAGAGTTGGAGAGCAATCCTACATCAAGATGGCCAGCAGAGAGGAGATATCCATCCTAATAAAGACTTTGAGAGACTGCAGAAGTCTATTAAGAAGACCCTGCTCATGAAAAATGACTGTGAGCAATGCTAACTTGCCGGCAACTGTTTCCAAGGACGGCGTGAGCAACCCAAAGCAAAGGGCTTAGCCCTGCCTGACAGCCGCAGTACTGATGTCTCTGAAGAGATCCAACAGTGCAAAGTGCCCTGGAGCATGAGTGAATACTGTTAACTCAGTTACTAATTGATGATAAGCACTTGAAACTCTGTATTGTATTAAAGCTGCTTGTTAATTATGATCATAGCTATCCTTGGCTGAGGAAAGGCACGAGGGAGCTGCTCCCTCAGAGGATCTGGCAGGACATAGCTGGAGCCAGCTATTGTGCCACCCCCACATCATGTAGGGGTCTTTGTGTTTGCAGAGCCCTCCCTAAATCACCTTGGCTCGTTCATACTGTGAACAACACGTCAGGAACACAAGGGGCAGGCTTTTCCCAGCAGGAACCACCTTTTGTGTTCATAACAGACACTAATAAAATGGAGCTCTGGTCCATGTAGCAGCTTCCAGGCACCATATTGACCAAATTAAGCAGGTTGCCTGGAAAGATTCACTAGTTTGCAACAGAAGAATTTCATGGATGCTACCTTGGCAATGTTTTCATCCATAAGAAACCTTCTGTGACACAAAAAGAAGCAGGAAATGTTTGTAGTCCCTTAGATCTTGTGTCTTTTGGGGTGAAAAAAACATTAAGGAGGTTGCTCTCTCCTCTTCTTTCTTTTCTTTTTATTTTTCTTTGTGGAAGGGGGAGTCAGACCATCGGTTTAGCTAGAGGTCGACATTCGCACACAAGCACTCAAGATTATTATCAGTTACTTTGTTTGGATGATAACTATAAATTCTATTTGTTCCTATTACAAATTTAAGAAGCCTAAATGGACTCTGGGTATTATAGGGAAGCTTCCATGTTAGATATTTAGGTTTCCACTGCTTTAACAAATTGGTCAACAACGCCAGTTCTACATTAACATATACAGTAATAGTTCAGCAGCAGTGTATTTTTGATGAGTTAGATGATAGCTTCACAGTATCAATTATCTTTAGATTTGTGAAGTAGAACAGAGGAAAACTGATGAAGCACACTCTACTAGCTCTTAATGCAGAACTACAGAATGTATAATTTAGCATTGTTTTATGGCCAGCATTATCTATATAATGTGTTAGTGCACAAAATAGCCTATCAAATGCATTAGCAAACAAAAGCTATATAAAGACTCCTACAACCAAAAGGCAATTTATGAATAATTCACATTTCCATGCATTAGGAGTCATCCAGATAAAACACATAAAGTGCACTTAACTTGTCCCAAAGAAAACTTATAAATTATCTGAATAATTGTATATAATATCAACATAATATTTCAGTTACTTTGAAGGATGAAGTTGCTTTCTTGGATGACTTTGAAGACAATTTGCAAGCTTGCTCAATTTATGCTGACAGTAATTGCTGTACAGCTGCCTGATTTAGACAGAGAGAAAAAACCCAGGACGCAGTGTGCAAGTTACAACTACGGAAGAAAAGCTGCCGAGCTACCTTTTGTGGTGCCTTTTGTACTCAGTGTCAGGCTTAGTGCCAGTGGTTCAATTATCTGTCCAGAATAGACACTGCTTTATTGGTAACTATATGCAGAAAAAAAAAAGAAAAAAAAGAAAAAAAAGAAAAAAGAATTACTTACATAGTCTTTAGCACTCGATAACGTAAACACACATTTATTAAATTAACATGGAAGATTTTGGGAAGATTCTGTATGACTACAGAAGAAATTATATGTTTCATGCCCAGATATATAAAAGTTATCACGGAAGTTATGGAGTGCTCTGATTCTAAACAATTTGTTGAGTCGTGCCTTTATCTACTTTTGATTCATTATGATTAACGAAACAGCATCAAATCACTTGCACAAGCCTGCAAACACAAAATGTTTCATGCGTTCACAGAATTAGCTGTACACACTCAACTTTAGAGGTGGTTTTCACTTCCACACTGAAACCCATCCCTACATTACCATTAGATAGACTGAGATGCAGCAGCCACAATTCACAGCATTGTTTCTGTGGGTTTCAAATTTTGCCAAGAAACCTTCAAGCAAGAGCCGTGCTGCAACAGTTAATAACTGACTAATGACAGACATATCCAGTCATCAATGTAAACGGAGGGAAATGGGGTGGACAACTGTGGTTACACGATCTAACCTTAGAACGGAGTCACACAGCCTAAAGAATATATATAAAGTTCCCCTATTTATGCTTTTTGTAGTTATTAACTCTTGGAGGAAGTGTGAAGCATGACCCAAGATGTAAAAAGGGGCAGAATTTTGGCATTTTTGCTCAGTTGATAAGTACTCAGGCAGCATACAGCAAAGACTGAGGACTATGCTATCGGCGCACGTCCTCCCAGACCCATACACGGCTGCAAAGCACTACCTTGCTTTTAGGTAATCACTGTTGGGTACAAATATTTCTTCAGGCAATACTGCTGTTATCCTCAACTTATTGTCTTCCTTCGGACTGCAGCTGACTAATTACTGCAAAATAATTTAGGAACAATTAAAGCATTTCTCATTGCTTGTCCTTTGACTGAGAGCAAGTTTCTTGATGGAGTAATGAGCAAAGGCTTCCACTAATCACCCATTAACTGGCAGAGTGCTTAAACATCATTCCATCTTGCTCTAGGAAAGGTTGTGTGCTGATAATTTTAGTGCCATTGGTTTACAGGTTGGCTTACAGGTTGAAGGCTGCTTAAAAAGGGATCCGTATCTCTATTTAGTTGAATCTCACGTGATATGGAGCACATTTTCTTTTGACTGCAAAGATTAGAGATTGATGCCTTCTCTTCCATCCTGTGGTCTTTTGGGAGGGGTGTTGGTGCCCTAGAAGGGGTGTAACAAACCGCAAGCCTAAGACACCATATACAGAAGTTACACAAATTATTTTCATGCTAAATACTCACGTTAAATATGAGGGGAGCACAATATGAGCTAATGCTGCCCCACCTGCCCTCAGAGGCAACAGATTCATAATTTAGGGAAGCAGCTCTGTTACCAGCAAAGCCTGAAAAACTAAGTACAGGGAAGGAGAGCTCTGCTTGTCCTCTCTTCATGTGACCCCCATAAAGCAGAAGGTGCAGAGCGAGAGGGCAAACACTTTGTGCCATCTCCAGCTTTACCTCACATTGCAGTCGTTTTCTGCTCAGACAAGTTTTGCTCTACTTATTTCTTTGCCATTATCTCCTGCTCTCTTTGCAGAGAATCTGCCTCCAAGGATCCTGAACAGTTTGAGAATTGTTACCTAAACCCCCTCTCATTGCTCTTGCTTCTGACTGTGGACTCCGATTTTGCTGAAACCCTGCAGAGCATCATTGTGTCCTCAAACCCACTGGAAACAGGACTCCCAGAACTCCTCGCTGCCTGCTTATTTTAAATCTGATCTCTTAAACCAGATTTTCTAAGGAAATAAATCTGATGAGACTATGCTGTGTGTGTGTTTGCCCCTCTCGCGTTTGGACTTGTGGTTACTCAACAAAATTTCACAAAGAAGTAAACTTTAACAAATATATTAAAGGTCCCAGAAGTTTTGTGGAAATAGGCAACCCAGTAGGGAAGACAGATGAGAGTTAACATCCATATGGAACAAAGTGACTGGGGATGAACACGATCATGTTAGTAGGCACTGGAGAATCTATTCCAGAGACCATCTACAGCAGTCAAGATTCAGAAAATTCACTAACCACAGAACTACAGCTTTTATATAAAGAAGCTTCATTTTTACAAGACCGTTCAGATACACAAAACTTTTCTGGTGAGATCCTTAATCCTCTGTTGCAAATAAAATATACACTTAACCTTTACAGAAGACATTTCTCTTGCATTTACTTTTTCTTTGCCAGTGAATCAGACTTTTAGTTAGCAGATCAATTTTACAAATTACAAAACCACAAAGTAATTGCTTGGTTCTTATTATAAAGTGCAGGAAACAAGACACAACTGGAGTAACTCTCTGAAATCTTTCAGTGAGATTGTCAGCCGAGGGTTTTTGGGTTTTTGAAAAGTGCAGGATTTGTGAGATGGTGGAAGACTTTATAGGTAATTGGTAGGTATTGGTAGGTATGAATATCATATGTAAACCAATCAGAAAATTAAGCTGAATCCTAGAACGTATGTTTGTTTAAAAGCTTCACTTGTATTCTTTCTGTTAGTCCTGCTATTATTGACTTGCTACACATGGGCCAGGGTTAATTTACACCTCTCTGCCAGTGATCTTCATGGAAATGACCGTGGGGCAGATGCTGTATTCCTTTTGTACCCCAAACTGTTATGGAAATTTTTCCAGCCACTGAGCCCTGAAACTCTGATTTCCTTCACGTTTGCGTAGAAAAGTAGCCCAACTGCACATAGTCATTCAGCGGAGGAGCTACAGGATCCCCTGAGATGATCATAACCTTTTAGTCACCCAACAAGACAAAACGAGATCATTAGGCAAGTCAAATTTTGCTTTGAGGCAGAGATTATTCAAGGGTGTTTCACTGTCATTGATCTATGCACAAATCCAATCCTAATCACTGCTGTGTCTGAACACTTTTCCCTCCTCGCTGGATATTATCTTCCCAGCATGCTTGTGCAGTGTGGAAATGTTATCATAACCATTTTTTCAAAAAATAGGACTAATCAATTTCCAAGGTAAAGCACCTACTTGTCAAAGCATCTCCCACTAAGGAGGGAACTGGGCCTGGCTCCGCAGTCATGCCTTGTCCAGGGGACTGTCCTCACCCACTTCTCATGGAGCATGGAGGACACCGTGCACAACATATCCCAAGAGAAAGAAGGGGAGAGAAGAGCCACCGTTTTTTATCAGAGGGCTGTAAAATCCAAGTAGCCACTCCCCGCAGCCTCAGAATAAATGTTTGGTGCAACTAATCCCTGACAATATTGTAAAGATATTTGCAAAGGGACACAGAGCCCATTGGTCTGGGAAAATGGTCTGAGATTACAAAAAGGTGGTGATGACTGCAATACGAGCTTAAACCAAATACTTCAAGAATAGGCTTAAACCAGCAATGACCTGTTTTTCTCAATTAAGTTTTGCAACAGCAAGACCAGGCAAAACTGCAACTCCAAAAGCAGCTGTCAGGAAAACGAAGGCTCAATCTGGATTTCAGTGAGGCTGTAGCAGCAGCAGGAGTTTTAAAATATTTATAGGACATTCACAATTCACAAGTTATAGGACATTCAACCAATCACGTTGTCAAACTCTCTGAACAGCCATCACAGTGTGCCTTCCATTTTATATATACACAGCGTTTGCTTTATGGTAACAGATGAAGCATGAGGGTACTGTAAAAAAAAAAAAAGAGAGAGAGAGAAAAAAAAAAGAAGAAATAATAAAGGGTTATTTTCTCCCTGCAGAAAAAATGTATATCTACCACAAGTGCTTAATAGCACCTTTACTCAAGTGTTATTTTCCTGTCTGCTCAGGCATCACATCACCTGAGCAGCTTGCCACCATCCTTTCATCTTGATTAGACTTCTCTGAAATCTGGCTTGTGACTGCGAGGGAGAACAGCTGATAAAAACAAAAGCCAGTCACAAGACTGAGAGCGCACATCCCTGGGAAATGTAGCCTTTGGTCTCGAGCACAGTTTTGGTGCTCTGGAGTGGGACCCTTGCAAGTGCCTTGTGCCTATGGAGATGGGAGTAGGAAGGTGCTGGTCCCTTGACCAAAGGGATTGCAGGGCCCCAACTCTATGGCAAGGAGTTTTGCCAAACCAGAACAAGAGGGTTTCTCTCTCTTAAACAAAAAACAGAGGAAACCTTCACCTTCCCAGAGGAAGGTAAAACTTCTCCTCCCAATTAAGTTCCCCATGAATTTTGCCATGCTCATGCAACCCAAACAGCACAACTCGGATATCCACTCTCTGCTCATTGCAAGACTTGCCTTTGAGTAACTGGGTTAGGAAGCTTTTTATCCTCTTACCCTGTGTCAGCCCACCAGCAAAGCTGGCTGCCCCAGTTCTGTGTCCCGTGGCCCTTTACATTGTCAGTGTGGTCTTGTGCATTTGATAGGCAACTCCATACTGCTATGGCATTAGCCGTATACTGACACTGGCGCTGGAGAAATATGCAGTGCAAAGAAAGACGGGCATACAGCAATAGCTCGTATTATATAGTCACACTGATCGGTGCAGGTTGGTATCCTTTATAGGCTTCTCATGGGCAGGTGGTTTTCACACTTCAATCATTCCCTCACAACGCGCAGATTTCCACTTCAAAGATTTGGCAGTGTTGAAAAGAGGTTTTTCAACCTATGCAGAGTTCATTTAAGTTAAGAGTGGTTCATCTTCCCCAGGTTTGTACTGCTGGAATGGCTTTACCGCTACAGTGTTCAAAGTTCTCTCTAAACACCTTTTGTTGAAGCAATGTAGCTCTCCTTCCTGCGAATGACTACTGTACACGTACAGCCACACACACATCCACGCTTAATGGGACTATGGCTTATTTGGAGTTTGCATGTCTGTCTGTATATGTAATTGTATGTACGTATATACATTAAAACAGAATAACAAGATCTAGGGAATCTGTTTCTGAATTCCTTTGAATCACACTTGATACCAAGAAGTCCATATCTATATCAAACTGCTGTTTTGGTTTTGAGTACGTTATTTCTTTGCCTTCTTTCTATTTTTCCCCTGTAATGAGTTTGTGAGGATAAAAGGAATTTTTGCCCCTGGCACTGGGCTTGCAAATGAGGGGATTTTGCCATTATGAAAAGCTCTTTTGCATGCAGCAGCCCTCAGCCAGGGTTCGGCTGAGTCCCAGACAGGCTGGTGCTTCAGCTGTATTCCACTGCAGGGAGGCCAGAGGAGGGATTATGGTTGGTAAGTAAATAATGGACTTTGATACTGTGTCGAGCCATGTAAGAAAGTTATCTGAGCATGCCAGGAGCTCATAAGTGAACAAGCCTCTCATGAACCACTTCAGAGATGTGGGAAGAAGAGACCTGTGAGATTTAACGATTCAAAGAAAACCTATCTGCTAGTTAGGAGATGAATCCTTAGATGATGACCTAAATCCCAAGTAATGCTGAAGAATGGCAGAAAGACTGAGCTAAGTGCAGTCCTATCATTTAATCTTAAGTCTTTCTGTCGTCCTATATGTATTACTTAGCAAAAGATACTACAAGGAACAATAATAAGATATCTAATAATGTAACAATACATGAAGGAGCTTAGCATAGACAAGCAATAACTGTAGGCTTCATCTGTGCTGTTTAGTTATGTGAATACAAAATAAAGATTTCCAGAAAACACTAGAAGTAAAGAGATTCAGAAGAAGCGGCCTGCAGCTTTCTGCGGGCAGAAGTCAGAAAGCCAGATGAGTTCCAAATCAGTGAATAAATATATTCATTACCTTACAGAGAGTAAAATAACTTCATATTAGCAGCGTGGATATTTGTTTACCATGCTTGTATTAAGAGAATTTAATAATGCCATATTTAGTTGCCTCAGCGAAACTAAGCTAACTTCATACAAGTTATAGGATAATAAAAGGCAGATTGTTTTCATACCAAGGTGGTGTTCCTTGGCACTGATCCTGCTTTACATTAGCAGATGGCCTGAAACCTCTCCTGAATCTTAGCGTATACCTCTGAACTGAGGTACGTCAGGGAAGATTTTTCTCCCTGACTAGGTTACATGCCTGCTACTGTTCTCTTTCTGGTTTGACTTTCACAAATTCTTTTCTTTCTTACATTTATTTTCTTTATCACTTACTATCCACATAATTATGCACTCATTTATTCTGTGCGACTGTAATACATAAATCTGCCACATCATCATCTTTTACTAAGTATGTCAAATTCAAAGTAAAATTCTTCATATTTAGAATAAGAGCTCCATTTCTTTGGAAAAAAGTTCTTCCTTTGAATCTGATGGTTCCCAACTCACATCTGGAGTCTACACAGCAAATTACATACTAGCGTGTTATCTTGAACAGTATGATGTTATCTTGATAATGCAAAACATGATTAAAAAGCCTTGCACAGGTATCGTGTCTCTCTGCTTCCATTATGGCACATGTCCCATCAGATGAAATGCTACCCCAGGCTATTCTCAGCGCCGGACCTCTGGGGGGGAACACACTTAAGCTTTCGGGAGCTGCCGTGCCAGCTCCCAGCCGTGTGATGAGGTTCCAAGAGGTCTGCACTGGCGTGGGTCCTGGCGAGGCCACGGAGGATGAAAGTGCTTTGACCCCTGCAAGGCTGGGGAAGCATCGCAGCCCATGGACCTGCAGGCTGGGTCCATCTCCCTCCTCTGCCCAGGGCATATTCAGCAGGGAGAGCTTCACCGGGGCTGCGAGACGCTGTCGCAGCTGACACTGACACAGGCAGACGCTGTCGAAAAACCTTTGAAAAAACTGCTAGCACTAGAATGTGGGATGCCTGCTTAAAAGCAGACCAGATAAAAGTTGGAGTAGCGGAAAAAGCTAGTACTTTACATTATAATTCTGACTTTGCCATCAATTCCTTTGGGCTGGCGTATAAAGAAACAGTTTTCTAACCTGGGAGACTGTTGCTGGGCATCTAAACCCAATTTGTAGACACAAGCTGGTTCTGAAAGGTGCTGAGTAACCCCAGCGCATACAGCAGTGGAGGTTCACATGATGCCTCTAACTCTGGGAGAGATTTAAGGTCTTTCTGAGGAGCCTAGCCTGTAAAATGAGGACACTGATGCTTGCCCACCTCAGAGGGCTGCTGGAGAATTAATTACTGCTTGTGTTGTCCTGTGAAATTCCTAAATATTGTGGAAGGGCTAAGGAATAACTTTTGCTATAGGTAGTCTGAATAGATCGTTTTAGAATCATAGAATAGTTTGGGGTGGAAAGGACCTTTAAAGGTCACCTAATCCAACCCCCCTACAATGACCAGGGACATCAACTAGATCAGGTTGCTGAGAGCCCCATCCAACCTGATATTGAATGTTTCCAGGGATGGGGCATCTACCACCTCTCTGGGCAATCTGTTCCACTGTCTCACCACCCTCACTGTAAACATTTTCTTCTTTATATCCAGTCTAAATCTTCCCTTTTTTAGTTTAAAACCATTACTCCTGTCCTATCACAGCAGGCCCTGCTAAACAGTTTGTCTTTAGCTTTCTTATAAACCCCCTTTAAGTACTGAGAGGCTGCAATAAGGTCTCCTTGGAGCCTTCTCTTCTCCAGGCTGAACAACCCCAACTCTCTCAGCCTGTCCTCATAGCAGAGGCGCTCCAGCCCTCCGGTCATCTTCATGGCCCTCCTCTGGACCCGCTCCAACAGGTCCATGTCCTTTCTGTGCTGAGGGCTCCAGAGCTGGATGCAGCACTCCAGGTGGGGTCTCATGAGAGCAGAGTAGAGGGGCAGAATCACCTCCCTGGACCTGCTTTTGATGCAGCCCAAGATATGGTTGGCTTTCTGAGCTGCAAGCGCACATTGTCAGCTCACGTCCATCTTTTCATCCACCAGTACCCGCAAGCCCTTCTCCACAGGGCTGCTCTCAATCCCTTCATCCCCCAGCCTGCATCGATACCGGGAGTTTTCTCTGGAACTGTATCCGCCACACCACACAGACACTGCTTCTGCTAGAACAGCATTAGCACTTCTCCATTAAAGCAATGCTGGTGCAAAAAGGAAATAAGAAACCTTTTTTTTTCCCCCCTAAGCAGCATCAAGCTAAAATATAATATAGTCTGCAAAGCAATTAGATGCGATATCATCATAGCCTCATGAAGGCTGGAATTGATTGCAGCAGTTGCTGTTTATCCTCACTGCAGAGCACAAAAACTTAAAACTACATCTCTGAGATTGTTTACTCTCTGCAGATCTTGCCAAATTCAAAGACAGTTGGATCCTGGGAATTAGTGACGGGAAACAACCCCAAACACGAGATCATTCAGACCACCTCTTTACTGATGCAAGTCTGTTCTCCTAAATCAATATTTTAGTGTTTCCTCTAGGTCAGCTGAAAATTTTCATATAAAGGCAAAGGGATTTAGCTGCATCCCCTAGGAACTCTTCCATAGCTGAAGAGATGCTACAGGCGGGAAGCTTTGCTTTATATTCAGTACACATTATTCCATGTAAAATTTCTTTCCTTAAATGTAAATTAAACCCCAACTTGTTATGACAAATATTTTCTCATTTTCCTCATGTTTACATCTTTCATAAATATGTAGACTGTTATAAACCCGTCTCCACATTACTCATCATTAAATCAAAACATTTTATACGTACTTTAATGTTCTCTCATACACTAATTGTTCCAATCCTTTGATCATTTCCTCTCGCCCCACATGTAATCCTATGAAAGAGTGCTGAAGGAGACATGAATTCATAGCAGAAAGCAAAACAGAGAGGGGTAAGGCAAATATGATTTCTGGGTTTGATATGGCAGGAAGAGAGGCCAAGGGGATTTCTGCAAGATATTCTTAGAAACGCTTTTATCACAGCTCAGGAAGGTAGAGTCCCCTTTACATTGTCCTGGTGTACAATGGGCTGAGAAGAAATGAGTTGCGGAGAGGATGAGGAAGGAAAATGAGCGCAGTTTACACACATGTGAAGGGTACCAGCAGCCAGGCACCCACCTGGCATCCCCCGCGAGGCAGAGCGCCCTGCGCACGAGGCTGCCCCCAGACCTGCTGCAAGGAGCAAACTCCTCGGGGAGCCCCACGGGTCCCTGAGTGCTCAGTCACGGGGAACCAGGAGCAGACTCATCCTCAGGAGCAGTCCCAGTGGTGAAAGAAAGAGACTGAGAGTTTTTAATAATGAATTGCATAGAGCTCACTCTCTCTGCAAAACCTCCACGAGCTGCGCCTGGCCACTCAGACACAGTCCCTGAGCTAGATCTCAGAGCAGACCCATGGTTTTAGACTGATTATCAGCAGAAACATTAAAAATGCTGTCAGTTTATACTGGGGCATGATTAGAAGTAGATGGGAGAAATGCGTACGGGAGGAGGACCATGCACAGAAGCTAAGAGCTGGCCTGAGCAGTGGGCTGAGTCTTGCCAAAAGGATTATGATCCCTGCTTTTTGGGTAGCTCTGTCAGCAGGACACGGCTTCTTCCAGATTTGTACCTAGTATTCAGATGCCAGGGGCTAATTTAGGTCGCTTCCCAGAGGAGCTCCCTGTACAGGACAGCAAGAGCAAACTGTCCAGACTTTGAACTTACAGAGAATCATGGATGTGCTCAGTGGGTGCCTTGTACGCAACCCCACTGCAACATCAAGTCCGTAATCTGCAGTGGTCAAAATTAATGTGCATACATACCTAAGATGCAAATTCTGAGGCACTCATCAAGCCTTAGGGAGACGGACTGGGAAAGGAGAGCCCTTTGCCCTATGTAACAGCTACAGTTTTCATGTATCAGTTTTTGTAGTATCGAGGTGACTAAACCTCAATATAATTAGTTATAAGCTACCAAAAGGTAGTTCACATTTAAGAGGCAAAAAGTTGTTGAAGGAGAATCCATAAAGAATTTATGAGTTACCACAAATCCTATGATTTGTGGGGAGACATATACGTGTCTTTCAAAAATAGATCTCAGTTTCACATGATTATTTTATTGCTTTTAAAATAAGCCGAATTTATTCTAAGTAATTGATGACATTACTGCTTCATTTTCTGAGCAAACAAAGGATTCTGGCAGAGCTGACAGGGAACATGACTGAAGCTGAGAGCTGGAAGTCTCCATGTCACATCTCTTTGTTGTACTTCTGTGAAGAACGAAGGGCCGAAATACTTCAGTCCACCCTAGTGTAGCTTTTAGTTGCAGCCATCCATCAGTCTCGATACACCTCCAGGAGGGATTGCTCTTCACTGAAAGAAAGACAGTAGGATGATGTGTCCTTCTGCAAGAGGACTTTTTGCCCTCTCGATTGCTATACATAGCCTGAAACTGTAGCAGATGTTGAGGAGAGCAATATCCCATCTACTTATTGTCAATCAAGTTACTATTTGAGAGATACTTAGTTCTCAGGAACGGCTTCACAGAAGCAATAAAAGCAGTGAAATGCAGGAAGCAGCCGTAAACCTGCTTCATTCGTGTGGTCCAGCAAGTGCTTGCTCCAAACTTTATGGGGAGCAACAACAGGATAAGAGAAGGAATGGCAAGAAACGCTCACTAGAAATCCTTTCCACGCTCTGTACAGATCAGATTCCAGCTTCAAACCAAATGGTCATAAATTCTATCATACTATTGACTTTCCAGCTAGGAGTTTGGCCATATTCCCAAAGGGCCAACCAAGTCACCTCTAAAGCCTCCCTGTTTGCCAGGGCTCAGCTTTGTACAGTCCAAAGTCTAGATGTGAATACCATCTTGGGGTAAATCAGCATACCTTCCTCTGAGTCACTGCACCTCTTTATTCTCCGAGAACATCTGTGGGATGCAACTTTATTACACTTAATGCAGCTCAGCTATTCTAATACATTAACTCAACAGAGACGTTCAAAACAAATGGGTACGCTGGATGATAGAAAGCTTTCTATAACAAAACCATCTTGCCCACATGGTTGAGACTAACAGTCAACATATTAAGAAAGACCTTTTCTCTCCCTTTCTCAGTCTCTGAGGCTGAATGAATTAAGCTACATGCTCTCAAATGTACCCTAGCAGGCTTCCGTCCACCCTCCTCGTTAAAAAATGCCCTCTTGGGCTTTCTACCAACATGAGGGGTGCCTGCTGGCATTACTTAGCTCCAGATGTTGCCCTTTCCTTTGTGCTGAAAACGAAAAGGACATTTCCTTTTTAGCAATGAGCTAGAATGACAAAATCAGGACTGACCTCAGAAAGGTTCAAGAGACCCCCAGCCTTCCCCCTTGTAGGTATTAGAGCAGAACAGAGCCAACACACAGAAATACTTTTCCCCCTTGCCTCACACATGAGTTATTTGGAAGCCAATAGTAATAAAACAAAATCATAATGGGAGAAAAATGGCCATAAATACAACCACAGCATGTCTGAGGCAAGGACAAAAGGGATCTGGAAAATGCTGTGTTAGGAGGTGGAAAGGAAAATTCTTCTGTTTATCAGCCTGTGGTAAAACTGTTCAAAATTCACTGGAGAGGAAGGAGGTAACCGTCAGGCTGTCTTGTCCCAGATCATCCAGTAAAACACCTAAAAGCAAAGGCCGCAAGTCCTTAGAGTTCAGTAAACTCCAGAGTTCGCATAAACAAATTCTTTATGAATGGAAAGACTTGCCATTTTATTTACTGCCATCAGAGATCATTACTTTTACATGGCTTTTACACTCACCAAATTTGTGTAATTATGCAAACTTCTGCATTTGCAGAGGCATTCTGAGCTATTAGCACTGTTTCTCTAATACATGCAATTTTTTTCTGCCAGAAGGACACCATACCATTAATTCTGTACCCACTCTAAGTGCAGCAATTATCTAACAAACTGATATTCTGCACCACACTTCAAGGATACTTTCACCTTCCCATCCTCCAGCGCTGTTGCTGGGCAAAGGAGGAGGAGTCACCATTACCCTCTGAGGAGACAGGGTCAAGAGGAGTCCCCACTACAATCTTAAAAATTTAAAAAAAAAAAAAAGCAATAATAAATGATTATAAGTAGGCCTTCACTGACTGTGTTATTTGCTATTAAATTTTGCACGTTAGTTTGCATGAGTATAGCCTATAAAATTTTCAGATTAAACAATTTAGCACAGAGCACATGCAAGATCAACCAGCAGCGGTGTTCCTCAGGTGCTGGCTTGGACCAGGCTCACGTGCTTCCTTCCTTATGTAAACTATTCTTTGAATCAAAGGTGCACGACCCCTTGGGTAATAAACACTTGCCCTCCAGTCGGAGGCAGCAAATGGTAACCATATACTTTTGCATAAAAAGCTATTTTTGCTGAATGTAAATAAATTACATTTCAGCCTCTCTGCCATTAACACTTTTGGGAAGACAAAAATATTCATAGCTTTTCCCCTTTTTCCTACGTGGAAAGAGAGGGAAAAGACCAGATCCTATTTAGGAACTTAAATTAGGAGGGCTAGACTCAAGCTCCTATATCCAATAGTAACATATGGACCCTTAATTTTAATAAAACCCTAGACTCTACCAAGAAGATTATTGTGGCTATATAAAGTGAATCAAATGCCAAGCACTGGCTCCCCATCATTGTTTTGTTAGTGCCAAGAAGCTCAGTCCATGGGAACTAAAGCTGCAGCCCATACGGGTACTTTCAGAAAAGAGCAAAAGGAGACTGGGCTGTGGTGGTATGAGGTCCCTCCACCCTGGAGATAAGTAATGCCAAATAAAAGAAGCTGCTCATGTTGTCCCTGAATAGGAGAGCTGAACTTCAGTGCTTCCCTTCCTCTTTCCCCTCTCTTTATAATTTAAAAATAAATTAAATCAATTAAGAATATGCTGCATCTCATTTAAAAGCAGAATATTTGGAGCCTCCTAACTGTGCAATCAAAGCAGCTAAGCCCCTGTGCCACATGGCTTGTTAGATTAGATGCATTCACCCAGAAGACCCTCAGCATCTAATTCTTGACCTATTGAAGCTGAAGGAGGTCTGCCAATGACTTCAAGCAGGCCAGGATTTCACTCCAGAAACCTCGGATCTCATCACAGTGAAAATGCTGAATAGAAATGCTACAGTAAATTCTGTACAGCATGCTGTCACTGCTAACAGTGATTACAAACAGCCGTTAGCAAAGCATCAGCAAGACTGACTTCCAAATAGATGTGCAGTCAACATCTTAGCGTGTTCTTATCATGAAATGAGGATCACAGGTGAAAAGTGATCTACGAAAAAAGTAAACACTTGAAAAAAAGTTTTAAATGCACATTTTCATTTGCTTGCTGAATTTTCAATTTTCACCTTATGACGCACTGGGACACCCCAAGGGAATCAAGGGGGATTTGCACAAGAAGGTGACACGGCCAGCCCAGCTGAAGTGCCTCTACGCGAATGCACACAGCTTGGGCAATAAACAGGATGAATTAAGGGCTACTATGCTGCTGGAAAGCCATGACATAGTGGCCATTACTGAAACTTGCTGTGATGATTCCCATGACTGGAATGTAGGGATAGATGGATACAACCTCTTTAGGACGGACAGGCAGGGTAGGAGGGGAGGAGGTGTTCCCCTCTACATCATTGACCGGCTAGAATCGATGGAGCTCCACATGGGGAAGGATGAGGAGTTCGTTGAGAGTGTATGGGTTTAGATTAAAGGGAAGACAGGGGAAGGTGATGTTACAGTAGGGGTCTGCTACAGGCCACCTGACCAGCAGAGCCAAGCAGATGAGGCCCTCCATACGCAGATAGAAGTGGCTTCGCATTCACAGGCCCTGGTCCTTTTGGGGGATTTCAACCACCCTGACATCTGCTGGAGGGACAACACAGCAAGGCACCATCAATTCAGGATGTTCCTGGAATGCATAGATGACAACTTCCTCCTCCAAATGGTAGAGGAACCAACAAGAAAAGGTGCTATGCTGGACCTCGTTCTCACCAACTGGGAAGGGCTGGTGACCAACGTGAGGCTCAGGGATAACCTTGGCTGCAGTGACCACGAAGCAATAGAATTTAAGATCCTCAGGGCAAGTTTGCCAACGACACCAAGCTTTGCGGGGCGACTGACACGCTGGAGGGAAGGGATGCCATCCAGAGGGACCTTGACAGGCTGGAGAGGTGGGCCCATGCCAACCTCATGAAGTTCAACAAGACCAAGTGCAAGGTCCTCCATCTGCATCGGGGCAATCCCAAGCACCGATATAGGCTGGGCAGCGACTGGCTTGAGAGCAGCCCTGAAGAAAAGGACTTGGTGGTGCTGGTAGACAAGAGGCTCAACATGAGCCGTCAGTGTGCACTAGCAGCCCAGAAACCCAACCATATCCTGGGCTGCATCAGGAGAAGCATGGCCAGCAGGTTGAGGGAGGTGATTCTCCCCCTCTACTCCACTCTCATGAGACCCCACCTGGAGTACTGCATCGAGTTCTGGAGCCCCTACTACAAGAAAGATACGGACGTGCTGGAATGTGTCCAGAGAAGGGCCACGAGGATGATCAGAGGGCTGGAGCACCTCTCCTACTAAGACAGACTGAGAGAGTTGGGGTTGTTCAGTCTGGAGAAGAGAAGGCTCCGAGGAGACCTTACAGTGGCCTATCAGTATCTTAAGGGGACCTACAAGAAAGCTGGGGAGGGACTTTTTAGGATGTCGGGTAATGGTAGGACTAGAGGGAATGGATTAAAACTAGAGCTGGGACGATTCAGACTGGACATTGGGAAGAAGTTCTTCACCATGAGGGTGGTGAGACACTGGCACAGGTTGCCCAGAGAGGTGGTGGAAGCCCCATCCCTGGAAGTTTTTAAGGCCAGGCTGGACGGGGGTCTGAGCAACCTGGTCTAGTGGGAGGTGTCCCTGCCCATGGCAGGGGGGTTGGAACTAGGTGATCTTTAAGGTCCCTTCCAACCCAAACCATTCTATGATTCTATGATTCTATGCTTATGTTGCTGAAGTGCTTGAACTGCAGTGTGATACTTTAAGAGCGTGATTTCTTCTGTAAAATTTTGTTTAAAATGCTAAAGAGATTCTGATGTCATCCCTGGTACGACTGTAACTCAAACTGAAACAAAGTTAATAAACAATCAGCCTCTGCTATATCTTCAGACGAAATAACCTCCAAATGAAAGGAACTTGCTAAGACAGCCAAAATGTTAATGTTGGGGGGCACCCTCTTCTCCAAAGGAGGTCTCCTTGGCACTTCATTGCCATCCCACAGGTGTGGGAGATGAATACACCAGAAGACCACCCTTAGGTTCCTGGTCTGTGTAGCTATGGCTCAGCAACACAACAATCCACTCTATACAAAAACCTCACGACATCGCCAGGATAGTGCACACCTACCTTAATTCATTTTTTAACAATGCAATAGGTATATTTAATTTTATGGGCAGACCCCGCAGAAACTGAAAGAGCCGGTGTCCCAAGTGAAATCACTTACGTGAATAAGGGTTTGCAGGATCAGTGTGTTAAGTTTCAATATTGCTTTTTTTAGCCTTAGGGTTTTGCAGAATTCAAATGGAAAGCAGAAGCAGCATTTTAAAATAGCATGTGCAATTTCACTCATTCTATGCTTTAATCTAAAGTTGCAATAGGATGTATTTGTAGATTCCTTTACAAAGTCCATTTAAAAAATTAAATCAAGTAATTCAAAGCCTGGTCACTGAGATTTGGAGGCACGTGTAAATTCTCTAATCCAGTTTACATCTAACAGCTTTACCATACTTGGGAGTCCCTTACTGACCTTGGGGAATGAGCAGTGAGAGATCCACCACTTCACGTATGTAGTGAATTAAGTAATAAGTTCCCATTTTGAAGCAATACACCAGATATTAATACTTAAGTGTAATTAGAAACATTATAAGAGTAATAAAAGGGGCAATATACAGCAATATCTGTAATCTACATTTCTATTGATTTATAGTTCGTTTCACTAGTTTCCCAACACAAAGGGCAGGCCCTGAATAACTAAGACCAGTTCAAGCAAATCTATCTTTGCAGGGAAGACCTCTGCAGCACTAATTGCCATGCCCAAGAACATATTAAAACGCTTTCCATTATTATTTTAAATCAATGCAGTTTGTTTTCAGCCATCCTCAGCAGCAAAAAGCATCACGCACAGAGCAGCAGTGCCAAGTGGCCTCCCGAAGATGAACGACTGGACATTTTCAGTTTCATAAACAGGAAGTAATAAGTGATTGATTCACATTTACATGCAACTGGCTGATGTTTAATAGTCCTCCCCGTTCACTTGGCTGGGTACTTTTCAAGCAAGTCCTTACAGTGGGGCTGAGTCCTGGGCTGGGGCACAAACCACCGGCTGGAGGGGAGAACGGCGGAGCCTCCTGACTCAGCCATAGGAAGTCCTTGAAAGCAGGGGACTTGAAGGGGGACACAGACAAATCTTTCCCCAAACACAGGGACTACAAGCCACATAAGTCACCGTTGCTCCTCCTGGGTGGTTACTTACCCAAGGACAAAGGATTCCCAGTGACGGGAGTTGCTCCCAGGAAAAAGCTGGTGGTGTGAGCTGCTGCATCCAAGTCCCTCTTTCCTCCTCCTTCCTTCCACCAGCTGATCACAAAGCCATTGAAGGGAGGACCACAAAACCAGAGATTCTGACCCCTCTGTTGCCCTGTCCCAACACAGTAAGCGGTTCCCCCAACCCACCTCCCACCCCTGTACCTGGGATTTGGGGGGGGTCTCTGTCTCCCTTGCATCTCTCAGACCCTCATTCCTACCTGCCAGCACTAACCAGATCGGCATCGGGCAGGTCCCCGCTGCTCATGCCGCAGGAGGGCTGCTCCAGCTCCGGCTGGGCAGGCACCCATGGGTGCTGCAGGCTCATTCTCCGCTGCAGGAATGGAGGAGCGGCTCAGCCAGGGGCTGGAGGGTGCCCCAGCCCTTCCCTGCCTGCCCACACTGAGGGTCATCTGAAGACTTTCAGATGCCTCCTCCCTCTTTCGCACTCTTCTCCCAGTTGTCCTTCTCCCATTAGTGCCTGCTGCAGAGGATGAGAGAGGCATCCTTGGAAATGGAAGCGGGGGGAGTGCTAATTGATGGACTTTCGCACCCATTAGTCTCCTGTTAAAAGCTACTAGAGGGAGAGACAGAAAAGAAGTCATCAAGAAATTTCCTGAGATGCATGCTCCCTTCCTAAATCCATCTTTGCTCATTCAGATGTTGTGCCATCAGCTTTTACGACGTGCGTACGCTTTCTTGGGCAGAAGAGGCAGAGCTCCTGCAGATTGCTATGACACAGCACGACCCAGAAGTATCTGTCCTGCATGCTCCAAGGAAGAAATGGCATTTCACAAAAAAAGGTTTAAAGTTACACCATATTCCTGGATGTATTATGGAGAGTAAATAGAATATGAGTCCTCACTAGCTGGAACTTGCACTCATGTCTCAGCAATGAAACTGCAGGTCACTGCCACTTGAGGGAGGGTGAAAGCCTTTTTATCTAAAAGTCAGGGTTTTATGTATAACAGAATGTATATCCAAAAGACTGGATATACATTCTGTTAACAGGTATAAGCATTTCAGCCTTGTTGCTTTTGGGGCTGAGGGGTCAGGCTATAATTCTTCAAAACGTTAAAGTATTTTAAAAGCACTTAAATAAGATGTTCTTTTTACATCTCAGTCCCTATGCATGCTAACACAAGCCACGTAAAATAATATTCATCAAGACATGTTTTTAAGAAGCAGCAAGACAGAGAAATTGCTTCAGAATACGTGCTTTTATACCAATTTATAGCCTGAAATACAGAAATTATGAAGCAGAAAAGTACAGCTTCCTGATGGAATCAGTGACAGTTCCAGGAGCTGTTCCTGAAGAGAACAAATTGCTTCAGCCCACCACCATAAGTACTTTCCAGAACAAATTATAGGGATTTTTTAAAAGGCATATTTACTCCAGATATCCCTTCAAACACTTGGCATGAAAGACCATAATAGGGTTTTATAGCCGTCACAGACTATTGGGTCAAAAATCCATTAAAAAAAAGGAGCTTAAATACTTATAGGTATGATGGATCACAATGGGGGTACTACTGAGTAAATAATGTGTGCTCTAAACATTTTCTAAATAAAGGTTT